>NC_089890.1:7912500-9160000 GCF_040182565.1 Anser cygnoides
CCTCCCCACCCCCCCAGCACCCATACCTGCCCCCCCCATTAATCCCAGCTCTCCCAGCCGCCCCCCCCCGAGCTCCCCAGCACCCCCGGTTCCCCCCCCCCCCTCCCGTTATGATCCCCCCCCCTCCCCCAGCACCGACCTTGAGCCGCAGGCGGCGGAGCAGCGGGGTGAGGCTGGTGCGCTCCGCGCCCGGCTGCAGCCGCAGCTCCTGCAGGGGCCGCCGCTGCGCCTGGGGGGGGGGGGGGGAGGGGGGATTACCGGGGGTTTACCGGGGATCGAGGGGGGGGGGGGGGTCACCGGCAGCACCACCGGAACCCCCCCCGGGACCTAACGGAGCCTCCAACCGCCCCCGCGCAACAGCGCACGGGGATTCCTGGAGCACCCCCCGGCAATAAGAACACGGAGGGACCCCCCTGGGGACCGGGACCGGGACCGGGACCGGGACCGGGACCGGGACCGGGACCGGGGGACCGGGACCGGGACCGGGACCGGGACCGGGACCCCCTCCCCCGCCCTCCCGGTGCCCCGCACTCACGGCGGGGACGCGCGCCGCCCGCATGGCCCCGCTCCGCTCCGCGCCGCCGCCGCCGCCCGTTTGAAAACCCCGCGCGGCTCCGATTGGTCCCGCGCCTCTCGCGTCACCGGGGCGGGGGTGGGCGGGGCCAAACCGCTAAGTGGGCGTGGCTACGGGCGTGACGCGCCCCGTATTAACATAGTGGGCGTGGCTACGCGCGACGCCCCGCCCATCTGGCGGGAAACGGCCGCGGCGCCCAGCGCGGAGCCGCCACGCGTGGGGCCGGGGGGGGGGGGACCGGCTCCGTGCCGCCCCCCGCCCCCTTCCCGTTCCCTTCCCGGTCCCCAGCCCCTGCCCGAGCACACGGGGCCCGGCCCCGCACCGCCACCCCCGGGGAGCATCCGCAGCGGTTCCCGAGGGTGCCGGGTTTATTGCTCCCGTGGGGAGACGCACACAGCGCTGGGGGGCCGCCACCGGGGGCCCAGCCGCTGCCGCGGGGGGGGTTGGGGGGGTCCCTGAGCGATGCGAGGGGTCCGGTGGCGGCAGCAGCTCAGCCGGGCCAGGGCCGGTCCGGGGGGGCTGTGGCGGTGAGGTCGCAGTCGAAGTCGTCGAAGGTGGAGGGGTCGGGGGTGGGAGACGGGGGCTCGGGGGGGCGCGGGGCCACGGCCACGGCCACCGGGTCCTTCTGCAGGAGGTCGGCGTCGAAGGTCACCCCCCGGAAGAAAGGGTGGTCCTGGAAATGGTGGAGGTAGCGCAGGCGGCGCAGGGGGTTGTGGCACAGCAGCTGGGGGAGGAGAGAGGAGGGTGAGCAGCGGGGACCCCGCTGGGGACCCCCAACCTGGGGGGTGAGGGTTACCTCGGCTAGCAGCCGGGCCAGCGCGGGGCTGAGCGCAGGGGGGCTCGCGTAGCTGCTCCGGTTGACGCGCTCCAGCATGGCCACATGGTCCCCCGCTGGTGCCACCGGGAACTGGGGGGCAAGGAGCAGGTTTATGGGCTCTGTAGGGTGCCCCTAGCCCCCCCCTTGCACCCCACAGAGCTCACCTCCCCGCTGGCCAGGGCAAAGAGCAGGACTCCCAGGGACCACCAGTCGGCTGCGTGGCTGTAGGGGCCCCCGCTCAGCACCTCCGGGGCTGTGGGGATGAGGGGGTGAGCGGCTGGGGTGGATGCGTCCCCACCACCACCCCCTGCCATCCCCTTACCCATGTACTGCAGGGTGCCGCAGATGGTGTGGGCCCGCTCGCCCCACCGCAGGTGCCGGGAGAGGCCGAAGTCGGCGAGTTTGAGGTGCCCTGCGGGGCGAGATGGCGCATGGGGCCCCAACAATGGGGTGTCCCCAACAATGGGGTGTCCCCCTGGGTGGGGTGTCCCCACCCTAGTGCCACCAGACCCTTACCTCTCTCATCTAGGAGGATGTTCTCCATCTGAAATAAAACAGGCGCTGGGGTGGCCAATTTGTGCCAGGGGGTGCAGAGACTCCCCCACCATCCTCTGTGCCCCCGCAGCCCCACTGTCACCCACCTTCACGTCTCTGTGCACGATACCCAGGTCGTGGAGATACACTGGGGACAAGACAAAGCCATCAGAGCTGGGGGTCCCCTCCCCATGCCATGCCCTCTACAACCCCCATGGCACCCAGCGGGCAGCTGCCCCCCCCCGGGGAGGGCTGAGCCCCCCACTCACCCAGCACCAGCACCAGCTCGGCGGCGAAGAGGCGGACGGTGGCCTCGGCGAAGCGCCCGGCGGCGCGCCACAGCGCGTGCAGGTCCCCGGTGCTGCAGTAGGTGCACACTGCCAGGACACGTCACCGGCCTTGTGACGGGCACCGAGGTGACACGGGCACCACGGCCACGTGGCCACGAGGGCCGTGCCTTGTGGTGACATGAGTGCTGGGTCTGTATGGGCAGCGAGTGGCACAAGCACCAGGACCTTGCGGGCACCAGGACCGTGTACTATGGTGACGCGGGCTCCAGAGCCACGGGGACACCAAGGTGACACAGGCACCAGGGCCACACGGGCTCTGTGGCCACAAAGGTGGCATGTCCCTGAGCGACGCGAGGGTCCCGGTGGACCCTACAGCACTATAGCTACGTGGGCACAAAGGTGACACAAGCACCGTGTACCAAAGTGACACAGCCCCTGGGGCGCACAGAGCCACCAGGAATGCACCCACGCGGGCACCACGGTGGCACAGCCACCAGAGTGGTGACACAGGAGAAGTGACAGGACAGACCCGGGGGCCAGAGCAGCCCGTTTGTCCCCGCTGCGCTCGTCCCCGTCCCCGTCCCCGCGGTGGCTGCGGGCTGGGAGCTGGCAGCCGAGCGCCTCGGTCCCTGCGGGCAGCGTGCAGAGCGGGGGGAGGACGCGCGTGTGCGGGGACACGTGTGCGGGCAGCGGGGACACGTGCGCGGGCAAGGGGGGGGGGGGCAGGGTGAGCCCGCGGGCAGATGGTCACTCACTGATGAAGAGGTGGCGCTGGCCCTGCCAGCTGTCCCCCAGGCCGTGGACAAACGGGTGCCTGACCTGTCTCTGGGGACACAAAGCAGAGAGGGTGAGCGGCCCCTGGGGTAGGGGGGTTCACGGGGGGGCCCCCACTTGTGCCACCCTCCCTCTGCAGCCTGTGGGATCCCCCCCCTGCTCCGATCCCCCTCACCTGGATGCTGACTTCTTCCTTGCACTGCTTCAGGGTGTCGCGGCGCAGCACCTCCACTTTGGGCATGACCTTGGGGGGGCGATGGGGGTGTCGGGGAAGGGGAGGGGGGGGCCGGGGCAGGACGGGCACCCCCGGACCCCAGGGCAGCACCCACCTTGACAGCGCAGACCTTCTCCCGCCCACAGTCCAGCACTTTCAGGATGGTCCCGAAGGAGCCTTTGGCCACCAAGCCCAGGATCTGGGGGGAGCTAGAGCTGAGCACCCCCACGGAGCCGGGCTGCGGGGTGCCCGGCATGGGGCAGGCTGCGGGGTGCTTCCACGGGGAGCGGGGTCCTGCATGGGGTGAGGTGGGGGGCGTCGGGGGGGGTGCACAAAGCAGGCGGGGGGGGCACACAGGGACCGGGGGGGGCACACAGGGGGGGGGGCACACAGGGACCGGGGAGGGCACACAGGGACTGGGGGGGGCGCGTGGGTACCCCCGTGGGACGCACGGGGACCTGGGGAACAGGGGGCGTGGGGCACACGGGTGGACACGGGTGGGGGGAGAAGGGGACCCGGTAGGAGGGTCGGGGGCTCCGGTAGGGTGCACGGGGAGCCGGTACGGAGCGCAAGGAAACCCGGTAAAGACGGGCGGCGACCCCGCGAAGAGGCACGGGATGGCGGCACGGCACGGGTACGCACGGGGACCCCGGTAGGGCGCACGGGACACACGGGGACCCCGGTAGGGCGCACGGGACACTCGGGGACCCCGCTGGGAAGCAGAGGGAGCCGTCCCGGGGTGCGAGGGGACCCGGCGGAGGACGCCGTTTAATGCACGGGACCCCCAGCGGGAGGTGCGGGCTCCCCGCTCGGACGCACCGGGCCCCCCGGTAGGTCGGGGGGTGGGGGGGGGGTCCCCGGGCAGGCACCTTGAGCTGCTGCTGGCGGCCGGAGGGGCGAACGGGGAACTCCGGCAGGAAGAGCGAGACGAGCTGCGGCAGCGGCCAACCGGGCAGCGGCGGCTCCTCGGCGGCCAGGGCGAGCCCCGGTACCGGCCCCGGTGCCGGTCCCGACCCGGCGCGGCGCAGCAGCGCCCGTACCCACGGCCCCACAGCGCGGCCCTGCGGACCCGGGGGCAGCCGTCAGCGGGAGGGGGGGGGACACCCCTGGGATGGGGAAGGGGAACCGGGGGCGGGAGGGGGCACCCCCGGGGCCACCGCACGCACCTGGGGGGGTCGCACCGGGGCCCCGGCCCCGGCCCGCTGCTGGCTGCTCCCATCGCGCCGCGCCCCGGGCCCAGTAATCGCCGCCTTACATAACCCCGCCCGGCCCCGCCCCGCCCGCCCCCCGGACCCCCCCTTCTCCGCCCCGGCCGCTCACGACCCCCCCCCAGCCCCGGGAACGGGCAGCGGGGCTCCCGGTGCGCCCCCCCGCGGTATCCGCCCCGTGCCTGCAGCGGGCATGCATTGGGGACCCCCCCTTCTCCCCCACATCCCCCCTCCTTCTCCCCAGTACCCCCCCTCCACCCCCCCATTTCACAGCAGCCCCCCAGCCCCGCGGCTGCCCCCAGCTTCAGGGGACAAGGGGGTAACGGCATCCCAGGGTCCCTGACCCCCAGACCCCCGAGGGGCTCCCGGAGGAGATGGATGAGTGCAAGGGCTGAGGGGGGGAGCACTACCAGGGACCCCCAAAGTGGGGGAACCCGGCCAGGGGGTGAAGCCACGAAGTCAGGGTGCTGTGGTGCTGAGAAGGGGGACGGCGCTGAGGCCGGCGCCGTGCCACGAGGGGCGAGGCGAGCGACAACCCGGGGGAGCGAGGCTGTTCCAAATTAAAAACTCTTATTTAAACTCTCTCCCGTTCCCCTTTCTCCCAGCCTCGAGCGATCCCTGCTGCTTCACCGGGCCCAGGGGCCGGGCCCAGCACCCGCACAGCAGGGAGAGGGGGGGCTCGTGGGAACCCCTGGCACAGGGGGGGGGCTTTGTGCACCCCACAAAGCGACCCCGGAGCACGCTGCACCCCGCAGCCCCCCACTGCTGCACCCCTGCCCCGCAGCGAGGGGGCTGCCGAGGGCCCGGGCGCAGCCACCCCCAGCTCGGGCAGCACCGTGCCGAGCAGCACGGCCCCCCCCTCCCCGCCATAGGGCTGCCCCTCCGCTGTGGGGAGCACGGGGGGGGGCCCTAGTCCCTTCCCGGCCTGCCGGGTGCTGCCCTTTATTTGCGCCTGCCGAAGATGGACTTCTTGCTGGGGTTCTTCTCGCCCACGCTCAGCCCGATGAGCAGGCGCGCCTTCTCGTCCTCCTCCTGCTGCTGGATGGGCCCCTCCGATTTGTTCTCCAGCTTCCCCCGGGCCTCAGCGCCCGCTGCCGGCTTCAGGCGCAGCTTCTCTTTGATCACCTGCCCCGGGAAAGGAGGGTCAGGATGATCCTGAGCAGGATATGGGGAAGGGGGGCAGGCTGAGACAGCGCTGTCCCCATCTACCTGCGCCACCAAGGCTTTGCGGCTGTCCCTCTTCACCGCCATGGCGAAGTCCAGCCACGTCCAGGTGTTGTTGTGGTACTCCAGGCAGGGCAGCACCAGGTTCAGGTCGCCCCAATCGACGCTGTTCTTCTCGCCCTGGGCAGGGGATGGAGCAGAGGGGGTCAGGCGGGGTGGGACGAGGCCCCGGGACACCCCCAGCACACCCTGTCCCCGTCCCCTCACCTTGTAGCTGACGCAGAGCGGCACCTGCGGGATCTTGATGTAGATGAAGGAGTTGTTCATGGCCGCGCGCTCCTTCATCTTGTCGATGTCGTCCACGGGGTGCTGGGGACAGAGCCGGGAGCAGAAGGTGAGGAGAGGGGACGGAGCCAGGAAGCAGCGGGGAAGGGGCAGGCGGGCACCAGGCCATGACATTGCTTCACCAGGGAAAAAGAGGGACAGGAAAGCAGGGCGAGGACAGGGCCGCCCAGCCCAGGAGCTGAGGGGAAGACGGGGTTGTCCCAAAGTCCCCCTCAGGGCCGCAGCAGGTACCTCGGGTGCTTTTCGGAACGATCTTCTGACCCCTGACGTCCGATTCAGTCCCTGAGCGACTCCCTTGCCTGGCCCCAGCGCGTCATCGGCCACGATCAGCTGCCGCGGCTTCACCACGGGTATCCCTGCGACAGAGTGGCCGGTGTCCTGGGGAGCAGCCACGACCCCAATCCCCCCCCAGCTTTATTTCCCTCCCCAGCAATTCCCTGCCCACGGGGGAGACCGCCAGTCTCTGTTCCTCAACACGAGGCCCACCAGCAGCTGCCCCCAAACTTGTCCTGGACACGCAGCCAGAGCTGCTCAGTTGTCACTGGGGTGGCCAGGGAGGAGGGTGACCACGCACAGCCACCAGCCTCCCGCCCCACTCACCCGTTGTCACCAGCTTGGACTTGTCTTCCTCATCCCCCACCTCCTCCTCCTCCACGTTGCGGCCGGGGAAGAAGAACCCCATCATTCTGTGGAAGAACTGGTGGGTGAGCTGGATGGTGAGCGGGACCACATTCACCTGGGGGGGAGAGAGATAGACGTGTCGGGGCTGGGCAAACACATTTTGTGCCCTGCCACCTCCCAGCCCAGCCCTGGCACCTCGAAGTGCTCCTTGATGGAGATGCCCCCCACGGGCGGCCGGACCTTGCTGAAGATCCTCAGTGCCAGCTGCCGGCCAGACTGGCAGGAGCTCTGGGGACGCAGCACCACCTGCAGGGAAGCCAGCGGGTGGCTGGAGTGAGGGACAGCCACCCTGGCCGGGTCACCCAAGGGTCCCCGGGGTGCAGAGCTGCTCCCCTTGCCTTGTACACAGCGTTGGGCAGGAGGTTGTTCATCGTGACCCAGCCCAGCTCCAGCAGATGCTCGGCGGTGTCGTCGGACTTGTTGACCTGCGCACAGAGACCCGTCAGCCCCAGACATTTGGGCCCGGGGTGGCTGTGGGGGCCACGGGACAGCTCGGTACCTTGCTGTAGAGGAAGCGCTGCAGCTCCAGCTCGGCTATGCCCAGCTGCCCGTCCTCCTCCGTCAGGCGCCAGCGCGCCTGGGCGAAGTAGAACTCGGTCCGCCGGGCTACGCTCACGTCCTCCGGCTGCTTCCGCAGCTCCATCTTGTTGGCTCGCTGCAGCTGGAAGTCCTTGAAGCACCTGCAGCAAA
Source organism: Anser cygnoides (assembly GCF_040182565.1). Taxonomy (NCBI): domain Eukaryota; kingdom Metazoa; phylum Chordata; class Aves; order Anseriformes; family Anatidae; genus Anser; species Anser cygnoides. Next base: position 7,919,792 of record NC_089890.1, read on the forward strand.
CAGGGGAGAGCTGGGACGTGGAGCCCTGGAGGAAGGGGGGAAACAATGCTACGGAAGGCAGAGAGGGCCCGTACCTGATCAGTATGTTCAGCTCCTCGCTCTCCAGCTGCAGGTCAGCCTTCTCCTGGCTCAGCTGCTGCTGCAGCCTGTGGTTGAGGTCGAGCAGGGTCTCGTTTTTGCTGTCGTCCTGCAGGGACTGAAGGACAGACAACCCTCAGCACCCTCCGCCCTGAAGCGGGGACCCGAGTGAGCCAGGTCCTGCCTGGGACGCGGGCTCACCTTCACGTTGGAGTACATCTGCTTCTCCAGCTGCCGGATCTGGGCAACGTGCTGCCTCACGGCCTCCTGCAGGTGTAGGATACTGCTGCGCTGCTCCTCAGGGTTGCTGGAGATTTCCAGCTGGAAACGCACCCGCTGCTTCTTCTCACTGTGCTCCTGGACACAAGGATAAGGGACGATAAGGAGTGCCCCGGGCACAAGCAAGCGGCACAGTGACTTGCAGCTTTGTGGGTACCTTGCGTTTGGGCTCCACGTGCAGCAGCAGGTTGTTAACTATGTCAAGGATCATGGCGTACTGGGCAGGGTTTGTGGAGATCTCCAGGTCGTGGTGGATAAGTGTGAATGTGTCCACAGCTCCTGCAGGGACACAAAAAGGACACGTGGGGCCTCTATATGGCCAGAGGTGGTACCTCTCGGGATGCACCTGGGGGCCAGCCAGTGGTGGAGGAACAGGGAACGAGCAGAGGTGGCTACGCTGCCTCTAGCAGGCTCAGAGCGTCCAGCCTCAGGTGGTGTCCGTGATCCCACAAGGCTGGGGACCCTGCATGCTCCCCTCTGATCTCAGCAGGGACAAGACGGACCGCCCTGGGACCTGGCAGGCACCTGTGGGTCAGCCCAGAGCTCTGCTGAGAGGCGCTGCCAGGATGTACCCACCCTCCTGCTTCTTCAGCAGATCCTCCTTCTCCTGGTTAGCGGGAGTCTCGGGGGGCTTTATCTGCGTGGCCAGCTCGGGGTCGATGTCGTGGCTGTAGCTGATATAGTACATGCGGCAGCTGCAGCGAGAGATGATCCTCTGCACCTGCTGGGTCTGCTGGGCTTCCGAGGGCTGGTTCCAGTCTGGGGACAGGCAGGGGGACCACAGCCTCAGCACCACTCCGGGGACCCCGTGACACGGGGCTCGGAGCAGCAGCCAGCTCCCAGAGCTGCACACGGACGTGCTGAGTGCTCCCAGCTCCACCAGCCTCGGGGTCACCCGTGAGCAGGGCTGGGGCAGCGTGGCGGCCAGCTCCTCGAGCAGTACCTGTCGTGGTGCTGACCATGCCCCCCACGGCCTGCCCGCTCTCCATCAGCTCCTGCACCGAGTCCAGGCTCCGCTGCCGATGTTCCTCAATGTTTTTCACCTAGGGATGCAAGGAGGCATCAGTGGTTACCCTCGCTCTCCCGGCCTTCCATGCAGCTCACCCATCGTGTGCTACCCCAGCGGCTCACCTCCAGCCAGAGCTGCCCGTGCTCCCTCTCGGTGGGGCTGCTTTCCGTGGTGGCAAAGTACTGCATGCCGTCCAGCAAGCAGGTCCACGACGTCTTCTGCTTCAGCGTGTCCCCGTACCACGCAGGATGGTGCTGGCACTGCAGCAGCTGGGCCTTCGCGGCGGACACAATCACACAGCCCTCTGTCTCCGCGCCTCGCAGCACCATCTGGGGGGAAAAAATAGACCCTGGGGGGTCAGGGGCAGGCACAGCACCTCTTCACCATGAGGCCATGGGGAGCAGAGAGCACGGGGGCCAGCAGGCTGGCCAGGGGCACGGACCTGGCAGTTGACCAGCTCAATGAGGCAGTTGCGGTTGTAGATGTCATCGGTCTGGCAAGCGGCGATGCCACACAGCTGCTCGCTAGCCCCTGATTCCTCCTCTGTGAAGACCACGAACTTGTCCGTCTCCTCAATGAGCTTCTGCAGCATGTAGGCTCCTGGGGAAGGAGAAAAGTCAGTGAAAAGCCGAAGGGGGCTGGCTAGGAGAGAATGGGGTGAAGGCTGGCACAGTTTTGGACTAGCATGCACAGCCAGGCCACTGCTGGGTGCGGGTTTCCACTCCCTGACACACTCACCCCCCGAGGAGGCTCTCTCAGGACGGCCACTGGTGATGGGAGCAGTGACTCTGGCAGGGATGGACTGAGCAGAGAGCGGGCCCCGCTTCAGCTTCTTGGCTTGCAGCTGCGTGTCAATCTTCAGCCCCTTCAGGGCCTCGGTGGACAGGTTGCGCTTGAGCACAGCTGCTTTTTTGTAGCCGTCATAGAGGCCGAAGGCGATGTCCCGGTTTGTGGTGGTCCAGGACGCCCGCAGGTCCACCAGGTGCAGCTGGTGCGTGTGGAAACCATCGTCCCCATCCCGCAGGGGCTGCTCCTGGGCACAGAGGGGCAGAACCTCAGCACAACAAAGCCGCCTCCAGCCCGTTCTTCCCCGTTGTACCCAAAGATCAAGGTTCCCTTGTCGTGGGGGACGCCACCGGGGCAGCCCGGGCTGGGTTACCCCTGCTGTGCCCCGGGTGTTTCCTGCGGTACCTCCTCAGCCGTGCGGTTGCTGTGCCGCTGGTAGGTGAGGGAGGACAGGCTCAGCAGGTGGGTTTTCTTCACCAGGGTGTCGAGCCGGTGGTCAGCGTTCTCGTCGCAAGTGGAGGCCATGAGGTGCACGGTGACCTGGCTCAGGTCGCTCACCATCTGCGTGATGCTCCACTCCGAGATGAGGCGGCGCATCACCGTGCCAGCTGGGGGACGGGGAGAGGCGTCAGCCGGGACCCTCCCCGGCCTGGCAGCGGGCGCCAGCGGGGCCCCAGCTCACCTTGTGGGATGAGCCGCTGCGTGCCACGGGTGAAGATGTGCCCCTGGCAGCACTCCACCTGGATCCCCCGCTGCTGGGCAAAGGAGGCCCAGTAATGCACCTACGAAGGAGCAGACAGCAGGGGTTGAGAGATCAGCGCAGGGAGAGAGGGGAAATAACCCTGGGAAGCCACCCCCGGGACTTGCCTGCAGCCGGGGGAAGAGCGCAGTGTAGGACAGCTGCTTGTAATGCTGCCCCAGCTTCTTCTTACTGGGTTTCAGGTTGTTGAAGAGCTTCCCACGGCATATAGGGCGCGTCACGCTGGTCCACGTGGCCCAGAAGTTCTGCATCCAGCGGAGGGTGCTGCTGTAGAGCAGGATCCGGGGCTGGGAGTGCTCTGAGAATACACCCGTCATCAGCCGGCACCGCGGGGCAGCGACACGGCGGCACCCAACCCAGGGGCTGGATAAAGGATCGCTAAAACCGGCCCCCTTGCCCCAGAGGGCTCCTCGGGGCACCGTCACCCACCCTCACTGGGCCGCGTCAGGTCCATCCGGATGGAGAGGTTGAGGTTCTCGGAGCGGAAGGCACGGTAGGAGTCGTACTGCTGTCCCACCGGCACCTCGGACAGGAACTCGGGGGAGCGCAGCACCACGCCGTGGTGGTCGTGGGGGTTCCCGTGGCACAGCCACTGCAGGTCCAGCGTCATGCACAGGTCAGGGAGGTGCAGGAAGCAGCAGTCGTCATACCTGGGTGGGGAAAGAAGCCCCCGGTAACCCCCCAGCACCAGCAGCAGCCCCACGCTCCCAGCCCCACGCTCACTTGGAGGCTGTCCGGACGTTGATGTCGAGGTTGCCCTTGAAGACGAACTGCCCGGGCTTCCAGTGGAAGGAGAGGTGGCTCCACTCCCAGTGCATGTTCTCCGTGGTGTTGTAGGGGTCCTGCAAGCACAAGCACGAGGAGAGGCGGGTGTGAGCCAGCCCCACGCCACGCTCCGCTCCCTACCCGTCCGTCTCCCACCTCGGTGGCCAGCTGGTGCAGGTTGGCCTGCTCGATGTCCATGTGCCAGTCCCCGTGGAAGAGAAGGCGGCTCTTGTCCCACCAGGGCAGCGGGGCGCTGGGGTCCTCCGAGGGCTTGGTGAGGAGATCCACGCACTGGCCGATGAGAGTCCAGGCCGGGTCCCAGCAGGGCCCCCACACGATGGTGTACTGGGAGATCTCAGCTGGGGACACGGGGCACGGCTCAGTCCTCTGCCCTGTCCCCACCCCGGCAGAGAGACCCCTCTCCCCCCCACCCCCAGCTCTTACAGTGGAAGTCGTGGTAGAACTTGAGGGGAGGCATGTTCCTCTCCACCGTCGCGTCCCCCCAGGGCAGCCCCAGCTTCAGGACCTGGCGGCGCCGGGAGCAGGCCTGGCCGCACTGCTCCGCCCCGATCAGCCGGCCCGAGAGCTGCCAGTTCCGGATCTCGAAGAGGTAGCGAGGGTAGTCGCGGATCCGCACTGCGGGGCAGAGCGAGGGCCGATGGAGGTGGCAGCAGACGGGCACTGCTCTGATCCCGACACCCTGGGCTGTCTCGGGAGCCACCACCCCGTTGCCTCTCTGCTCCGTTCCCGCTCCCTTGCGCCTCTGAAAATCGTCTCCCCCCGCTCGGCCACGCATCACGCGGTGCCAGTAGGTCCCTGCCTTGAAAGCCCACGCCACGCAGCCACCGCGTTGTCCTCTGAGGACGCCCTCAACGCAAGACCGCTCACCAAAGAAGCTGCCCACGCTGCCCTTCATCATGCGGCACCACTGGGTGACCATCTCCAGCCCCTCGGGGGGGAAGGGGCTGACGCTGTCCATGTCCCTCATCTGCTCCACGACACGCTCCGTGCCGTGGAAGGACTCGTCAGCCATGGCCACCAGCTCCAGGTGGGCCAGGGTCCAGGTGAGGAGAGCCCTCCGCATGGGCGTGTTGGCATAGAGGCGCCGGGAGCGCTGGATGTAGATCTCGATGTTCTTCTTCTCCAGCGAGGCGTAGAGCTCCTCGATCTTGCGGGCAGGCAGCAGCTCCCCGTGCTGCTTGCGCAGCGCGGCCACCTTGGCGTCCAGCAGCTGCAGCCGCTTGGCGCTCTCCTTGCTCTCGTCCTTCATCAGCTCGTAGTTGTCTCGCAGCTTGACCTCGAAGACGTCGTCCAGGAAGACCCAGGAGAAGTGCGTCACTTTGAGCAGGAGGTCGGGGGGCAGGGATGTGCCGGCGGGGCGCCCGCGCCGGTGCAAGCCCTTCAGCCACTTCTGCACGCCCACGGCGGCGTCCAGCGTGCGGGAGAAGTCGTACTGGTAGGGGAACTCGATGCTGACGCTGGCGAAGGAGAAGGCCCAGCCGCGGTTGCGGAGGGTGCGCAGGGTGGGGAAGGCGCAACGGTGCAGGATGACCTCCTCCAGCTCCGGCAGCAGCTTCACCTCCACCTCCTTGAAGCTGAAGATGCTGTGGCCGTCGAAGCCGGCGGCCAGCTCGGGGCAGTAGCTGTGCAGGGCGCCGCCGTGCCAGCTCACCGAGGTCCGTTCAGCAGCCAGGCTGATGTAGTTGGCCTCAGAGACGAAGGCGGTGACCTTGGCAGAGCTCAGCTCCAGCGACAGGGACAGCAGCCTTTTGGGGGGAGCCCCGTCTGGCTGGGGGGGCCCTCCTGCCTCAGTAGGGGTGGCGGCACAGGGCGCCGGGCTCTCCGGGGACAGGGAGGGAGGCGTCCCGCGGCCGAGGGCGCTCCGCAAGGCTTCGTGGCACTGCAGGGTGGCCAGGGTGTGATGGTACAAGTGCATGTGGTCGGGAGGGCTCCACAGCACCGCCAGCCCCTCGCCGCACTGCACCTAGAGCGGAGAGAGAGCACCAGGTCACCGCCACGTCCTCCCCTCCGTCACCTCTCGGTGCCCTCCCGCCACCCCGTCCATCCCAGCACTGGCTAAAGCAGAGCCCCGAGGCCCACACCGACCTCCAGGGAGCGGATGCTGCTGTGGTAGGTAACGGAGAGCATGGAGAGGTTGGCCACGGGGTTGGGGATGGCGGGAGCTTTGCAGCACGGCTGCATCTTCTCCGTGATGCTCTTCACCAAGGCCAGCACCATGCCCTGGACGCTGACCGTGCAGCTCTCGGCGCTCCCCAGGACAGTCAGCGTGTCCAGACGCAGCTCCAGGGCGCCTAGAGGGACAGTACCTCGGTGCTGGAGGCACAGAGAAGGCACCCCACAGCACGCCAGGCTCCCCTGGCCGTGGGGCTGTTCCAGGACAGCCATACGGGGCCAGCCCGGACACCACAACCGCACTTACCCACGACAGCTGAGAGCGTGAAAAGATTTACATCCTCCACCTTCAGATCCACCTTCCAGAGCAGTCCCCAGGGCTCGCTCGGGGTGGAGGGAGGCTGCTCGGCAAGCTCAGCTCCGCTGGGCCGCGGGCAGAAGAGGGGCAGGACCCTGGCCAGGCACTCGGTGCAGGCGTCCGACGACTCCACCTGCAGCCCCCGGATGGTGCAGTCCAGGAAAAGCGTGTCCGACTGGGCGCTGGACATGCCCAGAGGCTGGTTGTAGCTGCCCTGCAGGACGAACTGGCTGATTACTGTCAGGTTGCAGGACGTCCCCGTGCCACCACGCATCCCTGTGCTGCTTGCGTGGAGCTGCAGACGGGCAGCCCCCCCTGAGAGCAGCCCCTCAGCTCCCCACTCGCCTGTAGGTTGAAAGAGTCGAGGATGAGGGCTTCTCCCCACACGTGCATGTTGGGCGGGTGGGGGGCACGCTGGATGTGCGAGTCATTGCCCACGCGCCAGCAGAGGTGGTCCACGGCCAGCACCGCCCGCTGGTGCACGCTCTGGGGGCGCAGGTGCTGGTAGTCTGCAGGCAGAGGGGAGGGGAAAGGCAGGCAGGGCTCAGTGCTGCCTGCTCAGCTGCCCCCAAAAAGGGGCAGCTCGGACAAAAGCAGGCAGGGGCCCGCAGCACCTGGCTGGGCGCAGACACAGTAGGGCCTTCCCCGCTCCCATGCCACGGACCCAGGCTGCTGATCACCCCGATGCCTCTCTGAGAGAGCCACCAACCCCACGAGAAGAGCCCAGCAGGCACCCCGGGCCCAACCCCTACCTGCAGAGATGGAGTTGAAGCCCAAGGCGAAGGGCGGCGTGTCCCCCAGCTGCACTGACACGTTGACGTTGGACAGCGAGGCACACAGGATGATAGGCGCTATGATTTGGGGGTAGCTCCTGCGGGGGGACAAGCACGGACCGGCTCTTAGAGGGGCGCTGCATCCCATAGAGCAGCACCAAGGGACACCTTCTGGAGGGTTTCCCAGCTACCACGACACCGGGGGCCGTGCACAGAAGGTGCTGCATGCCTGGGCACCCTGTCAGAGTGGCAGGCAAGAGGAAACGAGCTACAAAAGCAGCGGCTGGGGCTGAGTTTACCTTCCCTTGTGCCCCTGGCTGGGGACAGGCACCGCCCGGCACCTGCGTTCCTGCGCCAACAGGCCCAGCCAGTGCGAAAACTCTTGGTGGCGGTAGTGGATGATGCAGGTGTTGAGCAGCACAGCAGCCGAGAGGTCAATGGCTGTGACCTGGAGCAGGGAGAGCGCGGGGTGGCAGCAAGCTCGTGCCAGGAGCTGAACCAGACCCACCCCGGGGGACAGGAGCACGCCCAGCGCCCGCTCACCTGCACGCTGGTCTTCAGGGAGTTGAGGCACACGATGCGCTGGCGGCTCTGGGAGAGGAGAAGGCCGTCTGGGGAGGGAGAGGAGCAGAAGTGAGGGCTGGAGGAGGAAAAAGGCCAGCAGCCCTGTCCCGGGGGTGCCCTCCTGGCTACTTACCCTCCAGCTGGAGGTCTACGCTCATTTGGTCCAGGTCTGAGGCGGGGGTGAAGTTGCGCAGCGGTATCTGCTCCTCTTCACGCCGGTAGAGAAACTGCAGCAGCTTCAGGCTCCAGGTGAGGTGCCTGGGAAAAGCGGGGTGTCGCTGCCAGAGAGGAGCTGCGCCCCCACAGCCGCCGCCTCCTCACCTCACACCCCAGCTGGCTAGCACCCCGGCACAGACAAAGCACAGGCCAGTACGTATCTGCAGCCCAGCCCACCTCCATCACCCCAGCAGCCGAGGATCCCAGCAGCCGTCCTGCTGGAAAAGCAGCTCGCCCGCCTTCCTTCTCCCCCAGGAGCACAGCCCCAGGCCACGCTCGGTGTTTCCCACGGGGGTGGGCTCTAGGATTTGCTCGCTGCCTTCTGGCAGCGCAGGGGACGAGCGGGGAACGGCGCAGCTGCCCCAGGGCTACCACGACCGCCTCTTCCGCCTGCCCCCTCACCTCTTCTGGCTGTTCATAGACAGCACCACGCTTGTGTTCTCCAGCTTCACCTCCACCCTCCTGGGGACGAGCTGCAGCGTGTCCCTGCTCAGCAGGGACGAGGACTTCAGGGGCTCCTCCGGGCCTGCGGTGGGACACACGAGAGTCACGGGAAGGCTCCCGCCCCGCTCCCTGCAGCAGGAGGCAGTGGCAGCAGAGCCAAATCCCAAATCCAGCCCTCGCCCCGTCCCCGTGCCTGACCTGAGACCGGGCTGTTCGCCCCCAGCCGTGACGCGGTGCAGCAGTGGGCTACAGAAGAGCCCCTCGTGCAGCTCCGCCTGCAGGGTCCGGACGCTCAGCCTGACGCCCACCAGCCGCCGCTTGCTGCTGATCTCCAGCGAGAGAGAGAGCGCCAGGGCCAGCTCCGCCAGGCACGTGTCATCCTGCGGGGGGGGGACAGGCGAGGAACGGGTCCCGGGGTGTCCCAGAGAGCCGTGTCCCGGCCCAGAGCACCGAATTTCTCCCCTCCCCAGCACTCACCATCTGGCCGCTCCGCAGCACCTTGCTGTTCACCTTCGTCAGGCTCACCTCGCAGTTCAGGCTGGGGAGAGCGGAGCGAGGCTGCGGGCCCTGCTGCCTCCACACCGAGCCCCTTTCCCTCCCTTTCTGGTGGGACACGGAGACCCCGAGTCCCCCCCAAAAGCAGACCAAACCCCAACCCCATGCACAGCACAACAACCCATCTGGAAAACAAATGGCTCCGGCTTCCCATGAAGGAAAAAGGGACCAGGCCAGCCTCGGAGAAGGATGCTGGGTCACATCAGAGCTGGCTGTGATGTGCTGCTGAAGGGGACGGAGCAAGGCAGGGCAGAAGGAGCCTGGCTGGCTGGGGTTGGAGAAGTGCTGCCCCCCGGCCCGGCAGGGAAACGGGGCCATGCTGGAGGAGGGGAGCGGCGTGCGAGCGGCGTTACCTCTTCCCATCCCCAGCGAGGAGGAGCCGTGTCTTGCTGGCCTGGATGTGCCAGAGAGACTCCGACGTGGCCACGTGCAGAACCATGACGTTGACGGAATCCAGGTGGATGGAGAAGAGCTGGTGGGAGGGAAAGCGTTACGGTGAGGGCTGGGCAACGGCAGCAAAGTCCGCAAAACCCCCACAGAAGCAGAGCCTACCTGGCTAAGGAGCCGCAGCAGGGAGGGTTTAAGGGCCACATCTGCTCTGTTCTCACTGCCGTCAGCCTCGCCGGGAGCCGCCGGGAAGGAGGGCTGGAAGCCAGGGCCCTTCTGCAGGTCCGTGCGGATTCGCACCTCCCCGAAGCACAGCTCGAAGTAGCGCCTGCAGAACGACAGCACGGGCAACCCTTACACGAGCCTGCGGAGCCCGCTGCCGGGGGGGGGCCGCTGTGAGACACCCCAAAGGATTTGCAGACCGTGGGGACTGCAAGGCCCCGCAGGAAGGCGGTGCAAAGGCGGTCAGCGGGGCCAGGGGTGAGCCAGACCCCCCCTCGGAGAGCAGCTAGGGAGCTGGGGCAGGGGTACGTACGGCAGCTCCCGGCTCAGTTTGCTGGAGATCCAGACGCTGTCGATTTCCTGCAGGGACACAGGGGCAGGCGAGAGAGGAAACTGAGGGACCTGTCCCGCAGTGCTCACCCCCAACCTCCCACCCTGCTCCCAACGCCCGGCATCATGCAGGGAGCCCCCCCAAAACCCCAACTTTGGCCGGGGGACAAGGGCTGAAGCCCCGGGGCCGCGTGCCAGCGGCTGGTTGCAGGGCCCGGCTGCCAGGCCGAAGGGGACCGCGGCCGTCCTGCCCTCGCCCTGCCCCCCCCCCCAGTGACCCCCGCTCCAGGGGTACCCACCACCGTCTGCTGCTTCTGCTGGAACTTGAGGCTGATGTTCTGGGCCCAGAAGAAGCCGAAGGAGCCGATCTTCAGCTCCGCCTGCAGCTTCTGGCGGCACCAGGTGACGGCCAGGCGACACACCAGCCACCTGCGGGGACGCGCGAAGGGCCGGGGTCAACCTCTGCTCTTCGGGACCACCTGCACCAACCCCCCCCCGAGGCCCTGAACCCCCACACCCAGCCCTGCGCTCCCCCAGCCCCCCTTGACCTGGCACCTGGCTCTGTGGGACCCCCCAGAAGCCACAAAGCCCCCCCTGCCTGCATGCACACCCCCCCAGAGCACCCCCTACCCTTGATGTCTCTCTCCAAGCCCTGACACCCTCCACCCCGATCTACAGCCCCCTCTACACCCCAACCTATAGCCCCCCACACCACCGATACCCTGACCTCTAGTCCCCCTATATCCCTGCCACCCCACACCCCATCCTATAGCCCCCCTACACCACCGACACCCCAACCTGTAGCCCCCCCATGTCCCTACCCCCCCACACCCCAACCTATAGCCCCCCATACCACAGACACCCCAGCCTATAGCCCCCCACGCCCCAGCCTGTAGCCCCCCCATGTTCCTGTACCCCCCATACCCCAACCTATACCCCCCTTACACCCCCACCCCCAGACCTATGAGCCCCCCCACATCCCCCTACCCCCTCCCACCCTCCCAAACCCTACACCCCCCTTACACCCCTCTAACAGCCCAAGACCCCCCCAGAACCAGACAGACCCCCCCCCTCACACCCCTCAGGACCCCCTTCACCCCCCCAAGACCCCTCCCCACCCCCCTGAGGACCCCTCACACCCCTCAGGACCCCCCTCACTCCCCAGGACCCCCCTCACCCACTTCAGGACCCCCTCACACCCTCTCAGGACCCCTCCTCACCCCTCAAGACCCCCCTCATACCCCCCAGGACTCCCCCTCCCCCTCACACCCCCCTCAGGACCGCCTTCACCCCCTCAGGACCCCCCGCACCCCCTCAGGACCCCCCCCCGCACCCCCCTCAGGACCCCCCTCAGGACCCCCCCCCCCCCGCACCCCTCAGGACCCCCTCGACCCCCCCACCCCCCCCCCTTTCCCCCCCTCCCCGTCACCCCCCCCCCTTCCCCCCCCAGGCCTGACCGCGCCAGCAGCCCGGCGAGCAGCGCGACGAGGCCGAGGCCGAGCAGGGCGGCGGGGAGCGGGAGCGGCAGGGCCAGGGGCAGCCCCGGGCCCCCCGCGGCCATGGCGCTCCCCCCCCCCCCCCCGCCACCCCCGGGGCCCCGCCGCCCTCCGAGCAGCGCCCGCGGAGCCGCCCTGCGGGGCCGACCGGCCTCGCGCCCGGAGTGACGGCCGGGAGGGGCGGGGCGGGGGGAGGAGAGGCGAGGCGAGGCGGCGGGGCCGAGCGGTGCGTTACCCGGAGTGAGCAGCGGCGGCGCACCCCCCCCACGGCCCCACGGCGCGGGGCGCGGCGCTGCCGGTACCCCCCCGGTTCCTCCCGGTTCCCCCCCCCCCGGTTCCCCTCCTTCCCCCCGTGCCCCCCTGGCTCCCCCCCCTTACCCCCATGCCCCCCTGGTTCCCCCGGTTCCTCCCCGGTTCCTCCGGTTTCCCCCCGTTCCTCCCGGTTCCCCCCCTTCCCCCCGGTTCCCCCGATCTCCCCCGGTTCCCCTCCTTTCTCCCCGGCTCCTCCCGATTCCCCCCCTTTCCTCCGGTTCTCCCCGGTACCCCCCGGTTCCCCCCTTTTCCCCCGGTGCCTCTCGGTTCTTCCCGGTTCCCCCCGGTTCCCCCCTTTTCCCCCCCTCTTTCCCCGGTTCCCCCCGGTTCCCCCCCTTTCCCCCGGTTCCTCCCCCCCTCCTTCCCCCCGTCCCCCCCTGGTTCCCCCCCCCAGTTCCCCCCCGGTTCCTCCCGATTCCCCTCCTTCCCCCCGTCCCCCCCTGGTTCCCCTGATCTCCCCCAGTTCCCCCCCTTTCCCCCCGGTTCCCCCAATTCCCCCCCCTTTCCTCCGGTTCTCCCCGGTACCCCCTGGTTCCTCCCGGTTCCCCCCGCTTCCCTCCCTTTCCTCCAGTTCCCCCGGCTCCCCTCGATACCCCCTGCTTCCCCCCGCTACCCCCCTTTTCCCCCAGTCCCCCCCCCCTTTTTTCCCCCGGTCCTCCCCTTTTTCCCCCAGTTCCTCCCAGTTCCCCCCAGTTCCCCCAGTCCTCCCTGCGCTCAGGAAGCAGCACGCCGCGGGCACACAGCTCCTTTCTGGCCCTCGGCCCAGCAGCGGGGCACGGGGAGAGGAATCAGGGGGCAGAGGAGGGAGCTCGGCTCCGGTGAGGCCGAGAAGTGGGGGTTATAGGGGCAGGGAGCATGGGATGGCCCTGGACGGATTTGGGGTGCTGGGGTACAGTTTGAGTTGGATTTAGGGTGCTGGGATCCAGTCTGAGTCGCATTTGGGGCACCAGAATCCAATTTGAATTGGATTTGGGGCACCAGAATCCGATTTGAATCTGGTTTGGAGCACCAGGATCTGGTTTGAGTCTGGTTTGGGACACCAGGATCCGGTTTGCATCCAATCTGGACTCTGTGAGCTGATCCAAGTTGGATTTGCGGCACTGGGTTCTGTGTTGTGTTTGGGGCACTGGGATCTGATTTGAGCTGGATTTGGGTGTTTTTGATCTGCTTCAGGTTGGATGTGGGCCGCTGGGATCTGCTTCAAGTCAGATTCCAGACACGGAGCTCCGCTTCCCGGAGCTCCGCTTCATGTATGATGCGGACTTTGGGATCTGGACTTCGTGTTGGAACAACTTTGTGTCAAGTTCGTTCAGGACACAGGGATCTGTTTTGTGTTGGATTTGGGACGCTGGGATCAGTTTGGGGCTGGATTTGGGATCTGTTTCACGTTGGGTTCACGCTGCGGGGATCTGCTTTGTAGTGAATGCCAGACACTGAGCTCCGCTTTGCATTAAATTCAGAGTAACGGAATTTTTAACTGTGTTAAATTCAGAGTAACGGAATTTTTAACTGTGTTAAATTCAGAATAATGGAATTATTAACTCTGTGTTAAATCCAGAATAATGGAATTATTAACTCTGCGTTGCATTTGGGACGTTGGGCTCCACCTTTTGGTGCGTGCCAGACCCAGGCGGGGACCGGGGGGGCCGTCCCCTGGGCCGAAGGCGTCAGTTCTGCGTCCGTCACAGCTCGGCGTGGTACTGCTCCGCTTTGAAAACCTCGGCGGGCTGCACGAAGATGCCCTCCGTCACCTTCCAGTAGTTGTGCTGGCTGGAGGCGGCCATGCCGTGCACCTCCTTCTGCCCGTTGATGGGCCGCCCGTACTGCTCGCCCGTCACCGACAGGAAGACGTCGGTGGAGGCGTGCTGGAAGCGCACCTCGCTGTCCCGCGCCCAGTAGGTCCCGCTGCACACCACCGTCCAGTCGTCCAGGTAGTCGCCCTCGCCGTCCTCCCCGAAGGCGCTCACCTCCTGCAGCGGGCGGCAGCAAGGACCCGGTTACGCGGGGAGAGGACGAAGGCGGGGGGAAAGGGAGCTCCTTTTGGGGGGGGCTCAGGGCTTTGTGGCACGGTGGGGAGGGGAATATAGGGGTGCTGGAGGGGGAGCACCTGTGGGGATGGCTCTCCAGGGGTGTGAGGGCTTACGGAGCGTAAGTTTTGGGTGCTGGTTTGTTAGTGCCCTTGTTACCCAGAGCAAAAGCTCGGGAGCCCCAGGGCTCGCAGGGGACACGGCAAGGCTTGGGCGCCCCAGGGGATGCAGCTCACCGTGGTGGGAACGGCCCTGCTGGGTGGGGGGCTGGTATGAAATGGGGGGCAGAGAATAGGGTTGGGGCTGAGAATGGGGCTGGGGGGATAACGGGGCGAGGGAAAATGGGGCTGGGGGGGACAAGGGGATAACAGGGTGAGGGAAAAATGGGGCTGGGGGAGGACAAGGGGATAATGGGGCGAGGGAAAAATGGGGCTGGGGGGACAAGGGGGTAATCGGGGGGGCTAGGGAAAAATGGGACTGGGGGGACAAGGGGGCTTGGCAGTGGCTGGGGGACAATGTGGGGCTGGGAAGGGTGGGGCAGCAACACCGGGAAGCCGGTGGGGACCCTATAGGGACCCGGTGGGGTCCGGGGCTGGTCCTAGGGAACGAGAGGGGCCCGGGCAGGGTTAAGGTCCACAAGGGCCGTGCCCGGTACCTGGTTCCCGGAGAGCGGGGAGGCGAAGCGGTGGCTGTGGAGGTTGCGGCCGGTGCCCAGGTGGGTGAGGCGGATGGCCTGCCCGCACCGCACCGGCCGGCCCCGCTCGCACACGGCCGCCGTGCGGCCCCGCACCCGCCAGTAGCTGTTGCCGTCGTCCGCCGCCGCCACGCCGGTCACCGACTGCTGCCCGCTGCCTGCGGAAGACAAAAACAAACGAATAAATGAATAAATAGATGAATAAATAAGTAAATAACGTCCCGCGGGGGAGGGAGGGGGGGCTCGCGGCCGGTACCGGGGCCATTACCGGAGCCGTAGCGCACGTCGTGCGAGTGCAGGCGCACGTTGTGCCGCACGTTGAGCAGCTTCACCACCGAGCCGCACGTAACGGGGCCCGGCCCGCCGCCGCCTCCTCCCCCTCCGTTAACCGCCGCGCCCAGCGCCAGCACCAGCGCCACGACCGGGAGCGGGACCGACGCCGGGAGCAGGCCCCCATCCCCAGCCGCCGCCGCCACCACCACCTCCGGCCCCATCCCGCCGCCGACCGGAAGCGGAAGTGGCGCCGCTCCGCCCGCCCGGAGGTCGCAACTCGTCTGCTCCGCCCCCCGCCGCCGCCGCTGCCGCCGCCGCCGCCGCCGCGGCCTCCATTTTCCCTCAGCGCCCCGGGGGAGGCCGCGCCGGGCCCAGCGGTGCCGGTGGGTGCGAGGAGGGGCCGGGAGGGGCCCGGACGGCCCCGGGGGGGTTGCGGGGGGCGGGCGGCGGGGCTCGGCAGGGCCTAGGGGTCGGTTGGAGGCCTCTACCGGGGCCTCGGCCCGGGCTGGGCGGCCGCGGGGGGGGGGGGGTGAGGCCCGGTGGGTCTGTGAGGGAGGGGACGGGGAGGGCCCGGGGGGGGGGGGGGGAGGCCTCGGGGCCCTCGGGGATCGTGGGCCCGGTTGCGGGGTGAAGGCCGCGGCCGCGGGCTGGGCGCTGGTTTGGGGTGGGGGGCTCGGAGGGGGGGGGGGGGGCGGCTCCGGTGGTTCCCCGGTGGTGCCCCCGGTGTGGGGGCAGGGGCTGGGCGGCCC
This sequence comes from Anser cygnoides, assembly GCF_040182565.1. Lineage (NCBI taxonomy): Eukaryota > Metazoa > Chordata > Aves > Anseriformes > Anatidae > Anser > Anser cygnoides. The sequence continues at coordinate 7,935,002 of NC_089890.1, forward strand.
CTTCGTGCTGCTCATCCCCACCCTAGGGTGAAGGCCGCAGGGTGTGGGTGTGGTCGGGGGGTGGCACCCCCCTGTGCGCCCCCCCCCTCCGTCTCAGGCACCCCCCCCCAGCCCAGCTGCTGTGGGGTGGGGGCGGTGGGACCCTCCCACACACATCCCCCTGGGTGTCCCCACCCGTGGGGACAGCCACCAGCAGGACAGCAAGGCCCTGTTCCTCCTCGGGGCTGCCATCCGTCCCGGGGAGGGCACCCTGCTGCCGTACCCCTTCCCCGTCATCGCGACGTCGAAGCCCCCCCCCCCAGCTCCGCGGGGGTGAGTCCGGGTTTGTAAAACAGCTGCTGAGGCCCCCCCCCAAAAGAAATCCTGGGGGGGGCAGCAGCGTGGGCAGGCCCTGTTTGGAGTTCACGATGGATTAAAAAGCAGTATATGAAAGGTGGGAACGAACGGCTGGTGGTCGCAGTGGGGAGAGGTGGTTCGCAGCCACCTCTGTTCTGCTTCCGTCGGTGCTTGTTTTGTTTTTTTTTCTGGGTATGACGATACGGAGAAGGAAAGGAAGCGATGAATTTAGATGCCTAAGTGATTTAAGCTAGCTAAACCCGACCGGGGGAGGACGCAGAGAGCCCGGGTGCTGCTGAGTGCTCGTGTGGTGCGCGAGGGGCGGTGGCAGGGGGTGTAACAGAGGCCCCAACCGCTGCAGCGACTGACTCCGCGTCAACTTTCATTGCTCAGGGAAGAGCTGCTAGAGCCTCAGCACTAACTTCTTCTAAAACGCTGCTTCGACACCCCGTCGTGGTCCAAAATGGGTGGTTTGGAACCGTTTAAAAGCAGAGGACGGAGCAGAAAACATCGTTACGCTGCTGCGTAAACCGGTGGTGAGCCCGACGCGGAGGAGCGGGCTCCAGGCGAGCCCAGCCCGCAGTGCCTCACCCCGGGGGGGGGACGCGTGCCGCCGGAAGATCCCACCCGGGTTGCCTGAAGTCACGGGCAGGTCAGGGAAAGCGAGGAGGGCAGATCCATTTTCTGGTCCTCACAGGAAACTGCGACGCGGCAGGTCTGAAGTAACGAGGCGGAAGCGCTCACCCAGCGCTGTTAAGCCGTGGCGCTCGCTGCCACAGGATGTTCTGCGGCCCCGTAGCATCGGGGGAGGTGGGACCGGCGGGCGGCGTTAGGACTTGTGAATCAGGTACGGGACTGCCTGAGCTGCCGGGGCTCTCGCCGACCTGCCTCTGTCCTGGCATTGCTGGGCTCTGGGCTGAACGCCGCGGATCTGTTCCTCGTTTTTCTCCCAAGCTCCGTTGCACGCCTCCCAGGGAGGAAGGAGGGACGTCTCCTTTAGGTCCCGACTTCAAAAGTTGGTAAAGCAGCTGTGAAACTGGTGCTGTGGTGGGGTGGGCGGGCCCAGCGGAGGTCAGCCCCGCAGGAGTCCCTGCCTGCCCCAAGGAGTGGCTCTCAGGAAGAGCGCACGGCTGAGGAGATGCCTGCAAGGGATCAAATACGGCATTTTTATTTACGGCACTTTTAAAAAAAAAAACTAAAATTGGTTCCTTGTAAGAGCTTGGAGCGGTGACGTTACCTTTGCCCTTGGTTGGGGTTTTTCCTCACAAGCCGTTTGTCACAGTCTTACTCCTGTGGACGTACTTCCACCATGCTAACGTTCATTTCATGAGCGTTTCATTGACAAAATGAATAGATTGGGCTTCCTTAGGCTCTACATTTTAATCGAGTCAAGTTTCCTGGCCTTCGTGTTGTCACAGAGCTTTATGAACCTTCTCCAATTTAGCCGTTTTCTCTTTGAAACGAGAGCTGGACAGGAGTGTTCGGTGATGGCTTTGGCAGAGGCGCTTCCATGGACCTGCGTGATCCCCAGGGAGCTGTGAGCTGAATCGTGAAGTGGCAGAGGCTAAAACAATCTCTGGCCAAAAAAAAAACAACAACGCAACAGAATTAGCGTGGTCACATAGCTGCTGCCGTGAAGGACAGGGAGCAGTCGGGGTTTTTGCTTCCCCCCAGCACCCCTGCTGTTGCAAAGTGTGCTGCCGCCCCGGCCTGAGCCTCGAGTGGGGAGTTTCTCCTGCTTTCTGCGTTGCCACTGATATTCTGGGACTGCTCCGAGGGACGGGGTCCAGCAGGATCTGCTGAACGTGTCTCCCGGCGAGACGCTAGAGCGGGAGGTGCCTCTGGTTTCCCTCGTCCCGCAGCCGCGTGTGAGGCTCCTGTGGGGTGCCCCCGCGGCCCTGTCCCCACCCCGCAGGCGCGCTCCGTGCCGCGGCTCCCGATGCTCCACAGCTGCTCGCGGCGTGTTTGGATTCCCAGACTTAACGAGTTTGGATTCCCAACCGTAACGAGTTACCTTTGGCTGCCCGGGATACGCCGAGAGCCAGCGCTGCGACCTCGCCGTGCCGAGCCGCCAGCGGATATCTGGGTGTGCGGCCGAGGCCTGGCAGGTACGCGAGCACCTGGCTTCCAGCGCGCCCTGTGCCGTCGTCGTCCCCTCGCCAAAGCGGGGAGGTCCCCACGGTGCCCGCAGCCGCTCGGCACCCGTGGCGCCCGGCCCGATGTGAGCAGGGACCTACGCTCCGCGTGCTGACAGCAGGGAGAGCTGTCTGCTCGGCGTCACTCCGCTTAAAAGGAGCTCGTGGACTCTGGAAGGTTGCCACCGTGCCCTTGAGCTGAGCAAAGTGCACGCACCCCTGGTGTGGAGCGGAGCTCGGCTAACCGCACGGCCCCGAGCTGCTCTGGCATGGAGGCAGCGCTCGAGGCGCTGGGCTCGGCATGGAGGCGCCTCCACGTCCCCCCCTGCTGCCCCCACCGTGCCGCCCGCGTCCTTGGCGGTGTCATTTCAGACAAATGCCTCTGCCAAGGGGGAAGGGGGGCGAGGCGCCGTCGGTACGTATCTGCCTGGACATCTCCGTGGTAAAAGCCACCTTTAATTCCACCCGCCGTGCCAAGTGACCCCGTCCTGGGGGGCGTTTCGCCGGAGCCCCGAAGCACCCAGCGCTTGTGGGTGGCTGGCTTCAAGGAACCTGCTCGGCTGGCTCCTTAAACGAGGTGGGCTTCCCGAGCCGTCGCCGCTCCTCGTGCCCGGACCGATTTCGCTTGACGCGAGCTGAAATCGCCAGGAAGCGGCGGAAGGAGTGGTAAAGAGGAAAGGTGGAGCTGCGAGGGAAACGCTTCGCTGGCAGAGAGCACGCGGCGCTGCGGCGGGGGGGGGGTTTCTGTCCTGCTGGACACTTTGGGTGGCCGTCGCGGGCAGAAGGAAGCTTGTTAGGCTGGGAAATGCTGTGGAAGTCGCTCGCTCCGCAGCTACGTGCGTAATACACCCCGGTGGAGAGAGGAGAACGGGTGAGAAAGCGTGGGACCGACACGGTGTTCGGGCGGAGGCTGGCAAACAGAGCAGCTCCTGTCCTCTGCGGGCCTTTGCTTCAAAATGCGGGGAGACACATTTAACCGGCGCCTGCCTCGCCCTCTGACGCCTCGTTTCGGAGAGGGATGCGTTTGAGGACGGGGATCAGCCCGTACCCGCGGCAGGACAGCGACGTGCTGTCCGGGAGCGGGGTGGCAGCCTTGGCCCGCCGCGATTTGTCCCCGTGTTGAGCGTGGTGAGGAGGTGCTGGCCGCAGCCCCGGCGTCCTCGGCCAGGGAGTATGAGCTGCTACCTGCTCCTGTCTGAACGCTCATGGAGGTTTTCCCTTGTCTTTCTCGTGGGTTTCCTTTAATGAGGCGGGGCCAACGTATTCCTTTGCAGCTATTAATATTTTAAGACAAAATATTCCCCAAGATCTGCCTTTTTCCACTCTTTTTTTTTTTAAGTGAGAAGCGAGTCCCTGTTTTTCTCCAAGTTGCCGTGTTTGTGCTCCGGCTGCGGGCAGAACAAGAAGCCCTGCACGCGAGATGTGGCACGGCAAAGCCTCGGTCAGGTGGGGAGGTGGTTATTGCAGCATTTGGAGGCACGGTCAGGTATCGCTCCCCGTCATGTAGGGTTGTTTTTTTTTTGTCGTGTTGCATCAGAAGTAATTTACCGCGAAGGTTTTGGCTTTAGATCTGATACCTCGGAGCTTTGCTTTGTACCAAAGGCTGCTGCTTCTTCCTGGGCTGCCTTTGTTACCCTCACAGCCGTGTGGGGAATCGGTTAGGTTTTTCTTATAGCCGACTTCGGAAACTTCTGTTGTTTTGGCCTGTTTAAAAAGGAACCAAAAAAAAAAAAAAACCTTTGAAAATCAGAGCAGACTTACAACCGCAGGAAGTGACAGGCTCGAGGAGACAGAGCTGAAGCCGTGTTAGGATGGGCAAACACTTTCCTTCGTGCCAGCCCTGGTTTATACTGCTTCCAGAAACCCCACTGGGGGAGAACATCAAACAAAAGGTTCTGGGTATGGAAATGACCCCATTGCTGCAGAATCTCGTTCCCTCCTGGTCTCTGCCCCTCGGCACCTGACGTGGGGTGTCCTGGGCCAGCCGTGGCTCCATCCGCATGGTGCTGAGCTGGGCAGCACCCTCCAGGGTGCCGTTTGCTCGGCGGGGCTCCCTGGCTCTCGGCGGAGCCTCGCTCAGCACTCAGCCAAGGCCACTTTGGGGATCACCCCGGCTTCATTAAGCGAGCGAGGATTAATCACATTAAGGTCCTAATTGGTCGGACGGTGCGCCTGACCCGGCGCTGCGTCAGGGGCGGCGTAGGGTCGCTCTCCTGGCCGTGAGGGGATGGACGGGGTGAAGGGCTGTGGCTACGTGCGCTGGTCCAGAGCCCGGCTGTGCGGCGAGCGCGGCTGCGACGGTCGTGTCCTGCTCGCTGAGACGCAGCCTGACAGGAGCCGACAGCGCGGGGCTGCTGGCTTCGCTTGGCTGATCTCTGGTGACAGGGGCGTTCAGGCACAGGGGGGTGCTCTGGGCAATTCAGGACCTGGAGAGATGATTTGAAACCCTTTTGCCTTTGCTGATGTGATGGATGCGTCCTCTCTCCCCAGCTCCTGCGCGTGAGACGCCGCAGCCATGTCTGACTTCGTAGAAAGCGAGGCAGAGGAGTCGGAGGAGGAGTACAACCAGGACGGGGAGGTCGTTCCCAGAGTAACCAAGAAATTTGTAGAGGAAGATGAGGACGGTGAGTCTTCCCATCTGCGCCAAGGAGGCTGAATTGTCTGCGTGCCTCGCAGCTCTGTTTTTACGTCTCCTCACTCTGTGGATGCAGCAGTAACCGTGCAGCAATAGCGTGGCCGTCTGTAGGCGATGTTCTCAGCTGTTTAAGCGCTTCCCTTCCTCAAAGCGCTAAGATGGCTTTTATATTTGGCAATAGGAAGTACATTTCTTCGCCCCCGTGGGATGCGCAGTTTGATAGTAAACAGTAAAAGCACAAGAATTCTCCCGGTGTGACCGCTCCGCCTGTTCCCTCTGCAGAGAGGGCGTGAAAGGAGAAATGGGGCTCCGGCGTGAGCACCTGGCCGGGTTCTGTGTCAGTAAAAGCGTTCAGTAAAGGCTCCCTGCGCAGATAGTGCGAAGGAAAATGTTTGTACAGAGCCAAGCCAAGAGCCTTGGAGATAAGCCTTAGACACTTACGCGGTGGTTATTGTCCTCCACCCTAGATGAGGAAGAGGAGGAGGAAAATCTGGATGATCAAGATGAGCAAGGGAACCTGAAAGGATTCATTAACGATGATGACGATGAGGAGGAGGAAGAGGAGGAAGAAGCCAGTGACTCTGGCGACTCTGAAGACGACGTTGGCCACAAAAAGAGAAAGCGCAGTAAGTGGTGGGATGGTTGTTAGCGGGCCGCGGTGTTAACTCTCGCACTGCCCTGCTGGAGAAGCAGAGCTCTCCCTCTGCCCTCGCTGTCTGCGTGGCCTGGGTGAGCTGTACCCTTCGTACTGCCTTGTCCATTCCCACGTCAGTGAAGGGAGGCTGTAACTCGCCTCTGCTTTCTTCTGTTAGCTTTTGATGACCGCCTGGAGGACGACGATTTCGACCTCATCGAAGAGAACCTGGGCGTTAAAGTCAAACGGGTGAGTTGTTTCCACGCTGCTGCTAACTCTCCTTGCCTCTCTCCTTGCCAAGGCGCTTGTTGCGCTCTCTCCTTGCCAAGGCAACTGGGCACTGGCTCCGAGGGTTTGCCAAACGCTTTGTGCTTGTTTGTAACGTCTGCCGTGCTCCTCCCCTCCCACCTCTGCGACGCAGGTTCGGAAGAGCCCACCTTCCAGTGATTTTTTCCTGTGTGGAAAAGTTACCTGCAGCACGGCTCCTTTGGAGCCAGGGAAGCCTGTGCTGGGCTCCGTCCTGCTCCCCCTCCAGAGGGAGCAGAGGAAGCGCAGTTCTGGCCGGGCAGAGATGACGCGGAGCGTGAGCGTCCGTGCCAGGAGGTGTGCGCGCTAACGAGACTTCTTGCTTGCAGCAAAAATTCAGGCGCGTGCGGAAAATGTCCGATGATGAGGATGATGAAGAGGAGGACTACGGGAAGGAAGAGCATGAGAAGGAAGCCATTGCTGAAGAAATCTTTCAGGATGGTGAAGGCGAGGAGGGAGGGGAAGCTGTTGAAGCTCCTGTTGCTCCACCAGAAGAAGAGGAGGAGGAGGAGGAAGATGAATCTGGTGAGTATGGATGGCCAATTGCATCTGAAGTTTGTCATAGTGCTAAAGCGCAGGAACCAAGTTAAGATTTCCCCTGAGCTACAGTTAACCAAAAGCTGGAGCCCTGTTGTGGTCAAGCTCTTGTTGGTCTGATTAGTGCTATCTTTAGAATTAAACATTTCTGGGTAGCAGATTTAGTTTGTCTGTTAAACGGCTTTGTCCAGAAGCATGTTGCATACGCTGAGGTGTTGAATGTCTGCTCTAAGCTCCCTTCGACATGAAAACGCTTCAAACAAAGAAAGTGGCGGCACGGTTTAGCACTTAGTAGCACTGTGCATGCCTGCCCTACTTGTGCTCTTGGGCATTAGTCTGGCACCAGCGGTGGTGATGGGCTAAAAGAGTTGCAGAAATTCTTTCTGTCTAGGGTCCAAAGCAAGAAGGCTTTTTTTTCTGAGTGCATTTTCTGTGCGCTGAGCTGCAGATAGCTACCGGACGGCTTTTCCTGGGTTTAAAAGTTTGTTCTAGCTTGTAATTGTGGTTCAGGCTCCTGGAATTTCTGAGGCTGGTGAAGGAGATGCTGTGGGTAGCTGTGCAGGCTGGCAGCAGGCAGCAGCCTAAGCCTGTGGCGGAGGCGCACAGCTGCACTGGCTGAGCTGAGCTTTGCCAGAGGTACTGGCTGAGCGTGTGTGCGCGCTGACTGCTAAAATGGTTCTCCGTGTCCAGACATCGATGACTTCATCGTGGATGACGACGGACAACCTCTGAAGAAGCCCAAATGGAGAAAGAAGCTCCCTGGATACACTGATGCGTAAGTATTGATTGGAAATTGGCCTGGAGCCTTAAAAACAGTGCTCAAGTGCTCAGATTACTTGATTCTTGCAACTGCAATGTGATTCAGCTTGTGGTTGGATACTGCTGGTCTCCTTCCCCAAAGGAATGTGGTGAATTTAAACACGGGGCTTTGGGGCAGACATTGAAGAAGTCACAGACTTCTTCCTTTCTTCCCTAGATTTTTTTATGGGAATGCCAAAACCAGTCCCTTAAGAGAAGTATTTGCGTGTAAAGCTCAAATATCTGTGTACCTATCCACAGTTTTTTAGCTTAGATGCAAAACCAAAGGTTAAACTTAGGTGCTGTGGCCAGAACGCTGTTTTTAACTGCATCGTGGGGCTGAAGGATAGTTTTTGCCTTCCAGTGCCTTGCAGGAAGCCCAGGAAATCTTCGGTGTGGACTTCGACTATGATGAGTTTGAGAAGTACAACGAGTACGATGAAGAGATGGAGGAGGAATATGAATACGAGGATGAAGAGGCTGAAGGGGAGACCCGTGTCCGACCCAAAAAGACTGCCAAGAAGCGCGTCAGTCGCCGTAGCATCTTTGAGATGTACGAGCCCAGTGAGCTGGAGAGCAGTCACCTAACAGACCAGGACAACGAGATACGCATGACAGACATGCCTGAGAGGTTCCAGGTGAGGGAAGAGGGGACGGGTGTACAAACAGAAAGCGTTTCAGTGCCCACTGAGGACAGCAGGCCTGGGACCTGCAGGCCAGCTTTCTCACCCGGCTGCTGCCTGGATTTTGGTATCTCCTTTCCCTTTTTGTCTATCCCACCGTAAATGTGTGGGCTGAAGCTCCACATTCCAACATAACAGTGAAACTGAGTTGTTCTGCCTGTGTAAACCCGGAGGTGGTTTAGCACCGGTCATAGTTTCGCTCTGGCCACTGGGTGCCAGTGTTGCTCTCCTGGGTGCGGTGCAGGGCGTGTGCTCTGCTGAGATGCCCTTTCTGTTTGGTGCTGTTAGTAACCCCGTGAGCTGTGCCTCTGTAACAAGAGTGATGCTGCAGTGCCAGAGGCTTGCTGGGGCTTTCCACCCTATAGCTGTGCCAGCCGACACAACTGTTCCTTGCAAGGCGTTTCTGTAATCCACTTTAAATAATCTGAGAGGCTGCGATTTATACTGCTGTCCGTGTGGAGTCCCGTTTGTGCTGCTAGGAATCATTCTGTTATCTCATATTTTTCACTTAATTTTGCCTCTTATTCAGGTTTTCCCTGGACAGTCAGTGTCCTTTGATCTCCCTTTAGTGTATGTTAATACAGTTCTGTGCAGAAGCTTGTTACCTGCTTTTGTGAAATGTGATGTCTGAAGCTGCCAATTTTTCAAAGGACCCTTTTTTTCTGTGCCAGCCTGTACAGCATGAGGGAGTGCTGTGTGTAATGTCTTCTGGCCATAAGTGGCTCGTTCAGATGTCTTCTCGTAGTCACAGATGTCGGTGATGGTTAGAGCAGGCTCGACCTGAAAGAGAAGTGGCTGGCCTAAATGCCCAGAGAGGGTTTGGAGCTGTTTTATGTTCTGTTACTCTGTGGCTGCAGCAAGAAAAGTGATAACAAGGTTGGAGCAGGGGCAGACTGGAACAGAGGATGTAACTTCAAGGGACTTGGGAGTCCTGTAGGAAGCACAGATACCCTGAATCCTTTGTCACAGAAGGCTACGCACCTTTGCAGGCTTTTCCACACGTCTTTGACAGACCTGTTGGCTTTTTTACCTACTGGAAAGCTGATGCAGATTTGCTGTGTGCTCAGATGAAGGTGTTGAAGAGCTGTCCTCAGCATAGCCCTGTGGGTGTGGCAGCTACTGAGACCCCAGAGGCAATCTGCAGCTCAAAACAGTCATTTCCAGGCTTCCTAAAAACGCTGCAGTGAGCCCTGGTGCTGTATGTGCCTCTGCTAATCCTGTTGTCTTTTCACAGTTGCGATCCATCCCAGTAAAGAATGCTGAAGATGACGAGCTGGAGGAAGAAGCTGACTGGATTTACAGGAATGCATTTGCAACACCCACCATCTCCTTGCAGGTAAAGGGCTATGCCTGGGACTTCTGTCCTAAGATGGCTGGTGACTTGAAGGTGCTATAGATTTCTAGCCTGGAGACGTTCCAAGAGTTTGCTTAGAGAAACGTCATGCCCAGGATACTTTTCTATTTCTCTGGTTTTGAGTGGGTCACTTAACACACACGTCTTCATTTCCACGTTGATAAAACAGGACAAAAAGCAGCACAGAGACGTTGCGAGAATAATTGTCATAAAAGACTGAAAGATCTCTGAGCCACTGTGCACTTAGGGATAAACTAATATTAGCTGCGATCTGCTTTTAACGATGGGTTACATTGGCCAGATGCTGCTTCTGTGTTTTCTTTTAAGCCAGTCGTGCTTTTCTGTGGTCTAAAATCGCAGCATGTAGCTAAGCCTGTATTTCCAGCTAACAGAGGGATCACCATTTTCCAGCCTTAGCTTGGACTGCTCTTTTAAGCACCATAATGTGTTGTTTATCCTTTTAGGAAAGTTCTGACTACCTTGATCGTGGACAAGCCGCCAGCAGCTTCAGCCGCAAGGGGCCCAGCACCATCCAGAAGATTAAAGAAGCCCTGAATTTCATGAGAAATCAACACTTTGAGGTACCTCATAACTCAGCTTCGTTTTCGAGGCAAAGCCTGAGTCACCGTCTCCTTATCCAGGCAGGATTAGTCAAGGGGCTGCTGGAGGTATTTAGGGTAACAAAGTAGTCAGGTCTGAGGTGCCATACCTGGTTGCCTGTCCTGTGACAAAATGGTGCTTCTCTGCAAAGTGCAGCTCATCTCGTGTGAGATGGGACAGCAGAGGTTTTAAGGCCTGTTTGATGGGGCTGCTATTGCCCTGTTCGCCTGATCCTGGACAAATTGATAAATGAGGTGGAGGAATTCCAGAGTCTCTTGAACCTTGCATGGTCCATTCGGCCTGTTATCTCAGGTGCTGCCTGATGTCACAGAAGCTCTTTGGTGTATGTGATGCATTCTTTGGTGGAACAGTCTCGAGTTGTGTTGCGACTCAGTACATCTCCCACGTTGCTGCCCCATCAGCTTGTTCTCCGCCGTGGGACAGGAGCGATCTCTGGACTCCTGGCTGCCAGGAGCAGCGCACTCTCCTTTTGCTTGGTGTTGACGAGTCTCGTTTCTGACCTAGGTCCCATTCATCGCCTTCTACAGAAAGGAGTACGTAGAGCCAGAGCTGCACATCAACGACCTGTGGAGAGTCTGGCAGTGGGATGAGAAGGTGAGGGGTGTTTTCATTGGTAATTATCCCATCAGCATTTATTTTATCTTCCCACCTAGCTGGAGACCTTCTATGCTTTTTTTTTTTTACTCATTTTGCACCTCTGCTATCATGTGGTGTTAAAGGATTATCTGACAAAAGAGGGTGCAAAAAAGTAGTCCTTTCCCTTCACCAAGATCCTTTTGTGTAGTGACCTTTCCTGCAAGGAGTGCAAGTTCCTTTTCTGCTGTAGAGAAAATATCCTGAGATCCTGGGAGTGCCTCTCTAGGAGCCCCTGTTTGGGAAGGGAGGAGATAAACGTGGCGCACAGCTACAGTGCATTTCACTGGAGATTTCTGTTTTCTTGTTAGTGGACCCAGCTGAAGATCCGCAAGCAGAACCTGACACGTCTGTTTGAGAAGATGCAAGCCTACCAGTATGAGCAAATATCTGCTGACCCAGACAAGCCTTTGGCTGATGGAATAAGGGCCCTTGATACTACTGACATGGAGAGGTATGGTGCCATGACGGTTTTGAATTCATTCCAAAATGACTGAAAATGTGTACCAACCTATCTGTACAACACTGACCCTCTGGCCATTGCACTACACTGATTATAGCCTCACCACAACGCCAGCAATGGGAAATATTTAAAACTCCTTCAGAAGATGAGCCCAAGCACTCCTTCTGCCTGACCTGTCCCAGAGCAGGTTCCGTGAGCGCTCTGCCCACAGCTCTGCTGTGAGCAGGATGTAACATGCTGGCTTTGCATGTCCTAGGCTGAAGGATGTGCAGTCCATGGACGAGCTGAAGGACGTGTATAATCACTTCCTGCTGTACTATGGGCGAGACATCCCCAAGATGCAGAATGCTGCAAAGGCTGCTCGAAAGAAGCAAAAGCGTATCCGAGAGGATGGTGAAGAGGAAGAAGGTTTGTCCCCAAACTTGATAAGTCTCCTAATCCAGGGCTGGTTCAAAATCCTGGTTCAAAAGAGTAGTAAGAAAGTTTGTTGAAAAGCCTTTGTGTGTGCACAGACCATCTCTGCGGTTCCCTTCCGTCTCAGGTTAGTCCCAGGTCTTCCAGACATCTCTAAAAATGCTTAAAATCTGTCATACAGGATGTTATTTTTCCAAGGGACAGAATATCGCCCCTCATGATGGGGTAAAAGCAAAGATCCAACTACCCTGATGTGTGTTTTAGCATACAACCCAGAGATATTGCTGTTAAAATCATGCAAAAGAGAGAAATTGAAGAAAAGCTAGCGTTTTCAGGGTGTTTGTCTGACGCTGAATAATTGTAAGGCTACTGTGACCTTTCAGTTGTGTTCATGGGATTTAGGGGCTGTGTTGCACAGTGTAGATTGTGTTTGTCCCCTTTGCTGTGCTGCTGACACACTGCAGCAGACAGTATGCCTCTGTAAAGAGGCCTTGCTAAGCATACGCTTCCCGCAGGTGAAGGAGAGGATGCTGAAGATGATGAGCAGAAAGGGCCTGAGCTGAAGCAGGCTTCCCGTCGGGATATGTACACCATCTGTCAAACAGCTGGGCTGGGTAAGGGCTCTGCTCTGTCACGCTGAGCTCGTAGTGTGTTGTGGCCTAGCGTGCATGCTTTTCTGGGCTATGTGGCTTACTTGGAGAAGGAGGACTGGTAATTTTGCTCAGTATAGTCTACAGTATCCTTCTCATCATTTTTTGTGATTTTTTTTGTTTCCCCCCCAGACAGCCTGGCTAAAAAGTTTGGTCTGACACCCGAGCAGTTCGGAGAGAATCTCCGAGACAGTTACCAGCGGCACGAGACAGAGCAGTTCCCTGCAGAGCCCCTGGAGCTGGCCAAGGACTACGTGTGTAGGTCAGCGTGTGGGGATCCTTGCTGAGGGCCTGCGGGTGAAGCAGGAGAGAGGATCTTGGCACGTTCTCAAGTCTCAGTGCTTAATGTTGCTTTTTTTCCTTTTAGTCAGTTCCCAAGTCCAGAAGCTGTGCTGGAAGGAGCCCGGTACATGGTGGCTTTGCAGATAGCCAGAGAGCCTTTGGTCAGGCAGGTCCTGAGACAGACTTTCCAAGAAAGAGCTAAAATCAACATTTCACCAACCAAAAAGGGGAAGAAGGTAAGGAAGGAAGCTCTGACTCTGTGGGTCAATTTGGTGAAGGATCTAAATAAAACACAAATGTTCGTTTTGCATCTGGAAACTTCTCCCGTGTCAGCGGCAACTCTGAATAAAGCTTAGAGCAGTGTGTGAGCTGGGCTGTTGGAGAGGCCAGCTCAACAGCATGCTGCATTTTTAGTTAAGCATTTCATCAGACCTGATTCTTACTGTTGAGATGTTGCCTTCAGTTGCTGGAACAGTCTGTTTCTCGAGCTGGGAACAGATTCCACTGTGTCGTGCTGGGGAAGGAAACGTAAACTGGCAGGCATAGGGGTGACGGGGTATTTAATGAAAACCAGTGTACAGTAGGGTCACTCCTTGTGAATGCCCTGCCTGCATACTGACTCTCTCCTCTCTCCCAGGATATCGATGAAGCCCACTATGCCTATTCCTTTAAATACTTGAAGAACAAGCCTGTGAAGGAGCTGCGAGATGACCAGTTCCTGAAAATGAGCCTGGCGGAGGATGAGGCGCTGCTGACTATAGACATCAGCATTGACATGAAAGGAGTGGAGGGGTGAGTCCTCGCTGGTTGTGCCTTGGCAGAGCTCGTTCATCCAGTGCTGCTGTGCTGTTAGAGCTCCTCTGTAACCCAGACTGCTCCTGGAGGTCGTGGTCTGGTGGTTTCCTGTGCCTTAATGATAAGCCGCCTCAGGGGGCTCGCTTTTATCATCATCTTACTGAAAACTCTAGAATACATCTGGCTTATTCATTTGAAAGCAAATTCTAAAGCCTTTAGGCTTTTTGTGAAAGGCAGTGCTTTTTCCAAATCACCCTTGCTGTGTGGCTCCTTGGTTTCTTCCCTGCACATCTGAGCAGCCGCACTGTGCAATAAGGTAAGGATGTGCTGCAGTGGCTGTGGGCTCCCCTGTGTCAGTCCTCTCTGTGCTGCCAGCAGAACGTTCAGCTGTGATCTGTCTAGCAGCATAGCTCTTGCACCTAAAGGAGTCTTGGATGGGAGGATTGGCTCTTCTCTGTACTTACCAGGTAGCTTCCTGAATCGGGTGCTACTGTCACGTCCCCGTGCAGGAATCTGATAGTGGTGGCATCAATGCAGGCGTTTGGAGCCTGTCTCTATCTCCCCCTGTCATTTTTTTTGCAGTTACGGTAGCGACCAGACATACTTTGAGGAAATCAAACAGTTCTACTATCGGGATGAGTTCAGCCACCAGGTGCAGGAGTGGAATCGGCAGCGTACAATGGCCATTGAGCGGTCCCTCAACCAGTTCCTCTACGTGCAGATGGCTAAAGAGTTGAAGAACAAGCTGTTGGTGGAGGCCAAGGAGTATGTCCTCAAGGTGAGGTGGGGGACAGATGGGTTCGAGTCAGAGCTGGGGTTAACAAATGCTAAAAGTCCTGCAGCCTGCTGAGGATGGCTGCTCACAGGCCATATACAGGCACTTGGGAAGGAGGAGGGGACAGTGAGAGGTCTGAGTCAGGTTCTAAAGACAGAGAGTGAAGCAGATGTTTCAGTGGGAGGAAAAATGGGCTTTGTGTGTCTGGAGACCTGGTCCTAATCCTGGCAGACTCTTCTGTCCTGCTGCCCTGAGCAGTCCCTGACCTTCCCTCTGCAGAAGGGCTATACCAGGGCACCTGCAGTGGATTTTCTCACTCGTGTCTCTCCTTCTCCGTTCTGCTAGGCTTGCAGCCGCAAGCTGTACAACTGGCTAAAAGTAGCTTCATACCGTCCTGATCAGCAAGTGGAGGAAGACGATGATTTCATGGACGAAAACCAAGGGAAGGGGATTCGGGTGCTAGGCATTGCCTTCTCCTCAGCCAGGTAGGAGGAGAGGAATTGGCTCTGGATCCGTGTTCAGCTTTAGCAGTCCTCTGTCTCTGAGTGATCTTTGTTTTGCAGGGACCACCCCGTGTTCTGCGCCCTTGTTAATGGAGAGGGCGAGGTTACAGACTTCCTCCGATTGCCACATTTCACAAAGAGAAGGAATGCCTGGCGTGAGGAAGAGAGAGAAAAGAAGGTGAGCCTTGGCACAGCTCATGTCTTGAGACTAGTGCCTTCAGGTTGCTTTTGGTACTGGGTGATGCGCTGTGGGCTGGTGAGGAATAACCAGTCTGAAGACAGCACAGGCTTTGTCACTCCTGCATGCAAGAATTCTGCCTTTTTTTTTTTTCCACCCTGTAATTATCCTGCTGGAGAGGCTTTCAGTTAGATTCCAGTTCGCTCCTGCTGCTCCTCCTACAGGGAGTGACAGGACCTTGCCATTCCTGAGTTCTGTCGGTTGGGGTTTGTGAGCTTCTGTGGTTACACAGCTACGGCAATCTTCTCCCCTTTCCCTGATCACGCTGTAACAGTGAAAGGCTGCAGGACCTACTGGAGCTTGGGACAGGCTTTTAACTTCCATTCCCTGCTTGTACTGCTATCCTGAAACACAGAAGCATGACAGCATCACTCTCTCCTCTGCACAGCTTTCATGTTTGTCCTTGCAGTTGTCTGCAGGGCCTCTGGAGAAGGTATTTATCTAGATCCATGTCGTGGTGGCAGATCAAGGTAGCAGTGAGGGAGGATTTTCCCTGTGAAACAGGAACCCAAGACTAGTAGCTAATTCAATGCAGAAACTCTCCAGCTTTTCTACTCTGACCTGTCTCACCTTTTTCTTTCCAGGCACAAGATATTGAAACCTTGAAAAAATTTCTTTTGAACAAGAAGCCTCACGTGGTGACAATCGCAGGCGAGAACAGGTCAGAGCAAGTGTCTTTGTGTTCCTTACATTTCCAGGTCTCTTTGCAGTCCTTTCCTTGTGCTCCTTCACGTGTCATTGTTTGTACAGTTAGCAGGAGGAGGAGCAGGCAGCCCCCAAAACAGTTTTTGAGTATGTAGCAAAGTGCAGTCTTGCATTCTCCCCTCAATACCCTTGGCCATCTCTCCCTAGGGATGCTCAGATGCTGATGGAGGATGTAAAGAGAATTGTTCATGAGCTGGATCAGGGGCAGCAGCTGTCCTCTATAGGAGTGGAGCTGGTGGACAATGAACTGGCCATCCTCTACATGAACAGCAAGAAGTCTGAGGTGAGCCTTCTGTTATTCTAGACACCTCTTAGTCTTACTCAGGCTGTCTCGGCCTCTGTTTATTGTGGTGGCCCAGCCTTGTGTCATCCACTGCCTCATGTGATCCATCTAGAAAGTGACATGCTGATCCCTGGGTCAAGGCAAAGCATCTTGTTTAGGTTTCCCTGAAGAAATTGGCACCAGCAGATGTACAAAGTAGATGTTGGTGCATTCTGAAATCAATTTTGTTCGGCTGAGTGGATGGGTTTGTTTCATTCCTTGTTACAGCATCATTCCTGTGGGTCTTTAATCTCGGTTCTCTTTGCCTGAGCACCAAATGCTTCCTGTGTTCCAGTTCTTGTCTGACGTCTTGGCATGTTGTGCTACAAAATGTGATTCTCTGGCCTCTTGCAGAATGAGTTCCGGGATTACCCACCTCTGCTGCGTCAAGCAGTCTCCCTTGCTCGTCGCATTCAGGATCCTCTCATAGAGTTTGCCCAGGTCTGCAGCTCTGATGAGGATATTCTCTGCCTGAAACTCCACCCTCTGCAGGTAAGGTTTTCTTGTAGGATCCTTGGCTAGGGGGGATCCATCTCTGGGAGGGGAAAATAAATAAATAAATAAAGTGGCCTGGGAGACCTGGGACTGTTTTCTGTCAAGGAAAAGTATCCCAAGCTGAACCGGTGCAAGTTCTGCCTGTTCTGTGCCACGTTCAGGCTACACAGCACCTTTTTTTCTGCCTTCTTTAGCTCATCTGCCTCCTGCCTTTAGGCTGTTCCCAGGGGTAACTCTGAGGTGCGGTACAGCACCTGAGAGCCAGTCTACTGCGTTTGGCCCTGCTTGCTTTATGGCAAAGCGTTGCACACATCCCCTTGCGAGGCTAATGCCTCTCCCTTCTGTCAGGAGCACGTGGTGAAGGAGGAACTGCTGAATGCCCTCTACTGCGAATTCATAAACCGTGTGAACGAGGTGGGAGTGGATGTCAATCGGGCAATTGCTCACCCTCACAGCCAGGCTTTGCTGCAGTATGTGTGTGGCCTGGGACCACGCAAAGGCACTCATCTGCTAAAGGTAAGGAGGCTTGTGTCACTGCCTACAAAAACAAAGCAGCCCGAACTGTGTGCGAGTTGGCCTGATGGCAGTGCTGCGACGAGCTGAGTCAGAGTTCTGCGTGCCAGATGCAGCTGACAGCTCCGTCGGCGGGTTTTCATATGTGTTACCTCACTGCGCCTAACCCCGAAGCTGTTTGTGGACTTGTGTCCTTCACAGACCCACGCAACTCAGCAGATCTGTCAGTACGAGCTAGCTCCTGAACTCACAGGAGCGGATGCACTGTCACAGTATCAGGACGCCTCCATACTGCAGAAAACACGAGGCAAAAAGCCAACGCTTTTCCTGCGAGCTGGAGCTGTTCCACGGGGAGTCATCTCCCTTCGTGCAGTGTTGAGACACAGGCAGAGGGCAACAGTTAATGATTTGTGATGGTCTCGGTTATGTCAGATGCTTTGAATACTGCGCTGTCCAGCGTGAATCCTCTGCTTTTCCTGGGAAATCCTTGGGTTTGAACAGTAAAACTTAATGCTGTTTCCTCTTTCTCCAGATCTTAAAACAGAACAACACACGCCTGGAGAACAGGACCCAGCTGGTTACGATGTGTCACATGGGACCCAAGGTGTTTATCAACTGTGCTGGCTTCATCAAAATTGACACAGCGTCGCTGGGCGATAGGTGGGTGTTGGGTTGTGTTCAGTGCTGCACAGGCTGTGAAGTTAAATGTGTCACAGGCTGAAACAGTCTCCTTCTGTGGAGTCCATGTTCCTAGGAGTTTCTGTGTGGCCCCTCTGATCTCCGGCCAAGTTCAGGTATTGCTGGTTATTAATCTGATTCTTAAGGGTAGCTAAAAACATGTCCAGCAATGTGAGCTGCGGAACATTAATTATATAGCTTGCTATGGTGTGAAAGACCCTTTGTGGTCAAGAGGAACTAGACTAAAACCAGTTGTTCCTTAACTTTCCGTAGTCCTTGTGCATGTCCGTCAGTGACCCGTATGCACTTCTGTTTGGTTTCTGCCTAGTCCTACCAACAGTATTTTATTTTTCTGAAGTTTGAGAATAGAGGCATAAATCAGCAATTCAACTTCCTCATAGCAGTACTGGTCAATTTGTAGAGCATTAGGTTACTGGTAATTGAACGAGAGATGTGTGTTTGGAGGACAGTGATAACCCATTTTCTAAGTCTTCAGCTGCCAGCTTTGCGCAGAAGGGTCTCTTGTTGGGAACGTGCTTTTTCTAGGGCTGCCACAGTGTTTTTTTTGCCTTTGAAAAGCAGTCTGAGCAAGGACACCTGGCTGAATCCTTACGCTGAGTGATCCAGCCCTACCAGCTGCTTGGATCTTGCAGGACGCAAGTCCCGGAGGTGCAAGGGCAAAGCAAAGACTTCTCCAAACTGGATGCAGGTGGCTGCACCACCAGTTGGCAGTGTTTAACTTGTATAAGGAAGGAAACTTACGGAGCTATGCGCTCGTACCGCACCTATAGCAAACTGAGTCATCAAGCCTACGTAGCATCCCAAAGCCTGGCTATGACCTTGAGGCGCAGGAGCTGCGGTCTGGAATTTGCCTTGGGTCCTACTGATTTATCAAGGAAGAATTCTTTGTGTCCTGTTTAAAGTAGTTTGTTCCTTTGGGGTCAGTGGTGGCAAAGCAGCCGCGCGGCCAACAGTGATGGTCAATAACGTGATTCATGTTAGGCTGAAGGAGCTGACTCTGGAACCCTGCAGAGTCCTTATCTGAACACGTCTCTGGTTTTATTTCAGTACTGATTCCTACATCGAAGTCCTAGATGGTTCCAGAGTCCATCCCGAAACCTACGAATGGGCAAGAAAAATGGCAGTAGATGCCTTAGAATATGATGAGTCAGCTGAAGATGCTAATCCTGCAGGAGCTCTAGAGGAGATCTTAGAAAACCCCGAGCGACTGAAAGACCTGGATCTTGATGCCTTTGCTGAAGAACTGGAAAGACAGGTGTGCTGGGGATTCCTGGTGCTGAGAAACAGGGGAAGCTGTGCTGTCCAGCTCAGTTTCTTAGGTTATGTAGCTGGTGACCTTTGTCCTTTTTAGGAGATGAGCATTTATCTGTTGCCACTTTAAAATTTATAAACAGCTATAACAAGTATTTGGTGTCTGACAATGGCGTGTAGTAAATGCTTACAGAAAGTATGCCTGGGGAAGGGAAGATAGAGTAATTAGGCTGGTTTTGTCCCCACTGAACTTATTTTTTTTCTGAATTTAGTAATAATTTTGACCTCCTCAACATACTGTGACTAAGTCCTGCAGTTTGATGATGTCCACTTTTTTTTTGGACTGTGGTCCACTTTTCTGTTGTTGTTTTTTTTAATTTGGTGTTTGATAACTTCTGTGAATTCTTCCGTAACTTATACTGGATTCCCTTTTCACCTCCTTCCTGCCACTTACGGCTTTATAACCCTTGAATACCACACAGGGCTACGGCGACAAGCACATCACTTTGTATGACATTCGAGCTGAACTGAGCTGCAGGTACAAGGACCTGAGAACACCATACCGTTCTCCAAACACAGAAGAGGTCTTCAACATGCTGACCAAAGAAACTCCAGAGACTTTTTATATAGGTGCGTCCACGTTCACTAAGAGGGCTCTGATGATTGTTGCCATCCGAAGTTGATTTAAGATGTGTAGAGGTGGGGCAAAGGGATGTTGCTGAGGGTGACATCAGGACAATGCTGAGGTTACATGTGTGTGAAGCAGCTTTTCGTGTACCTGGGAAGTCTCCTAACACCTTCGTACGCATCTGCCTTAGATCAAAGTCACTGTCTGGCCCTGCAGTTGGCTTTCAGTTCTTCATTCTCTCTTTTCTCTCATCACACCACAGGTAAAATGATCATCTGCAACGTGACCGGGATAGCCCACAGGCGACCGCAAGGAGAAAGCTACGACCAGGCAATACGGAACGACGAAACTGGCCTTTGGCAGTGTCCTTTCTGTCAGCAGGATAACTTTCCAGAGCTCAGTGAGGTAGGGCTGCTTCTCTCGCTGGCCCTGCCTTTGACAGGAGCGCCTCAGCAGACTTGAGCATTTTGTAGGGATGCAGTAGCCAAGGGCTCTTGAGAAACAAGGTAACAGAGCCAAGATTATGTCTGCAGTGCCCCAGGACCCCAACCTGAATGTGACCTTTGATTGCAAATATAAAATGTTCCAGTTTTGACTAATTGCCTCAGTATGGATTTGACAGGTCCTTTATGGATTTTAGTGAACTGAACTAGGAGTGAAATGGATTTGGGGATAAGCTGGCCAGTTCTTTGCAAATACATAAAGCAGGCTTGTTTGTGGTCTAGGATTGTGTTTTACGCAGAGAAGCTGCCAGTGACACGGAGAACAGAAGTTTGTTCTGCCACCTTCACAATTTTAAGAACTTATCTGGACTCCCTGCTGCTTAATGCAGCTGTACTTTAGGTCTCTCTTCCAAACATTTGAATTCCAGCATTGGTAATCAGTGACTTTAAAGTCCTATAGCGTTCGTTAGAAACCAGCCCTAGCTGCAGGCTTCTGTTCAGGGTCTAAAAATGTTCTGGCCTTCCTGGTTGCAAAGTCCCATCAGTTCTGCTCAGTTTAAGCAGGAAGACCGTGTTACTGGGTAGCTTTCATTGAAGTCTTCTGTCCTCTGCCCTTCCACACGTCTGTGCTGGCTGTGCCTGTTTGCTGACACAGCTTTTAGACTTGTTTGAGTGTGAGCTGCCTGGGTTATTGTGTTTCCATGCTGCCTGACTTTTTATCTTTGCCTTGCTCCAGGTTTGGAATCACTTTGACAGCGGTTCCTGCCCAGGTCAGGCCATTGGAGTGAAGACACGTCTGGATAATGGCGTTGCTGGCTTCATCCCAACAAAATTTCTTAGTGATAAGGTGGTCAAACGGCCAGAAGAAAGGGTGAAGGTATGAAAGCAGTGAATTTTCACATACACTGCAAGAACTAGAGGAGCGTGGAGTCAGTGGCAATAATTCAGAGTTTGGTTAATGCTGTTCCCTAAATGGTTTCTCAAACCTTACTTTTCATTGAAGGACTTTAAATCAGCAGCAAGTTCAGGTTCTGGTTAGCGTCCCTGTCCCACAGTGCAAATCTCTCTTGGCAGCTCGTAGAAACCATGTTAATCAGTTAACATGTTGTACTGTGGGAGAATTTATTATAGTCTGGGTTTGGGAGACCAGAAGGCATTCTAATGCAGAGCTGCCCTTTGTTTCTGGCTTTCTAAAGAGTTCACAGAACTGCTGTTAGTTAGATATGCAGCGTCTGTTTCCCTCTCTTGTAACTTTTTCTTCTTTTGCAATTCATTTGTGGAGGTCGTCAGAGTTACTGGTCTTGTTCAGGACAGGGACTGGGGTTCTGAAAGAAACAGAATCACGTATTTCTATCACATGATAAAATAGAGGTTTAACATCTTTGCCATCTTCTTGGACCCCTGACAGTCCATGCAGGTGATGTATAATCCTGTAAGCACAGAGGTCTCTTAGCAGCTTTTTAAAGAGCCATTGTTGACTTCAGCACGGTTAACTGGACTAAGACATTGCAGTTTTTGTGGCGGGATTTTCCATTTCCCATTTAAGTAGAGTAGTCTTTTGGGTGTCTTCCAGTCTGTTTCTGAACAGACATAACTGCTTTCTTGTGCATCATGAAGTCCAGTTTTGCTGCTCCCATTGTTAAAGACACCTGAAATACCAAAATTCATTGTCCTCAGCTTCCAGACATGCAGTGTTCAGTGTGACATGGGGTGTAGATATTAGGTGCTAGAGAGCTGCCAGCAAAAAATGTCTTTAATCTCTTTTGATTCTAGTCGTCTTGGGGATCAGGTGATTTTCAATTCATATTGAAGGATCACTTTTAAAGGTGGTATCAGTGTGAAATATGTGAGGTGACTTGTACTTCATTGGCAGCACGACCCCGCACGGACTGCTCTGTAACGCAGGGTGCCTGGCATATCAGCCACGCCTGCTGACCAGCTGTGCATGACCCTCTCCTGCAGGTGGGAATGACTGTTCACTGCAGGATTATGAAGATCGACATTGAGAAGTTCAGTGCAGATCTGACCTGCAGGACTTCTGACTTGGTGGATAAGAACAACGAGTGGAAACTGCCTAAAGACACCTACTATGACTTTGACTCTGAGGCAGCAGATCACAAACAGGAAGAAGACCTGAAAAGAAAGCAGCAGCGAACAAGTGAGTCTGTCCTTTTTCTCTCCCCTGTGACACCAGTCTTCCCAGGCTGCTTTAGGAGAATAAGCGCAATTAGATGTGCGCTTGGAATAAAGCAGTTCCTCTTGGAAGCCTAAATACTCCTCTTTGTCCCCTAGCGTACATCAAGAGAGTAATTGCTCACCCGTCATTCCACAACATTAGCTTCAAGCAAGCTGAGAAGATGATGGAGACCATGGACCAAGGGGACGTGATTATTCGGCCAAGCAGCAAAGGGGAGAACCACCTTACTGTCACCTGGAAGGTGAACGATGGGATTTACCAGCACGTCGATGTCCGAGAAGAGGGCAAGGAGAACGCTTTCAGTCTGGGCTCCACGCTTTGGATTAACACAGAGGTAAGAGCCCTGCAAAGCATGCCTGGGAAGGATTTGGCATGGAAGGAGAAATACCTCCTTGGCAGGAACAGGTTGGCACAGCCTTTCTGTCCTTGCAGCTGTGTTCAGGCTATTGCAATGGACGTTACTCTCCTCCTTAGACTCTTTTCACTCCAAGCATCCAGCCTTGCTGTGCAGGATGACCAATAGCTGTATAGTAGGATCAGAGTTCCTCATCATGCACCCTAAATACCTCTTTAAATGTGTTTGTCCAAAGGAGTTTGAAGACCTGGATGAAATTGTCGCTCGCTATGTCCAGCCTATGGCTTCTTTTGCCAGAGACCTGTTGAATCACAAATACTATCAGGATTGCAACGGTGGAGACAAGAAGGTGAGCCCGTCCCAGGCTGCGGTAGCTTGTGTGGGAGATAAATAGGTTTCTTTGTCCCAGGGCAGATCTTAAACTCTTTGAGTCTAGCATGAGCTGCTGGACTGAGCTCTGATCTTCCTTGTCACTTGGGGCTTGGCAGTCACTTTCCAGCTGTAGGTTTCAAGGGGGTTGTCTAGGAGCAATGGAGTCAGGATGGGTTCCTGCACTGTGAGTGTGGAGGAACACCTACAGTGCTGTGCCAGAGCCCAGCCAGTAAATGTCACTGGAAGAGATCACTGGAGAGAGTGCTTCTCTCTGCAGATTTGTGATCAGAACCAGTAATATGCATTGCCTGGGCTAAGCCTCCCAGGCTGTGGTCTGTCTGCTCACAGAACCCTGCTCAGAAACAGTGCTGTTAGTGGTCCTTGTCGGATCGCTGGCATCAGGGCTGGGGAGAAAACGGGCTGAAAACAGCGTGGAGGGAGATATCTGCAGGTTCTCTATGTTGCTAAAAATGTAGGCTCTCCTTGAGCATTTCTTTTTCTCTTTCTTTCTCTAATTAGAAGCTGGAAGAGCTGCTGATAAAGACCAAGAAAGAGAAGCCAACATTTATTCCCTACTTTATCAGTGCCTGTAAAGATCTACCTGGCAAATTCCTCTTGGGATATCAGCCTCGAGGCAAACCAAGGTAAATGAGAGGCAAGCCCAGCAGCTGGAGCCGAGTACTGCCAGTACCACACCTGGCCTTACTGCTGCCAGTTTCTCTTCCAGTTCTGTCAGTCTCACTGTAAGTCAGCCTTCACCCGAGTTTGTGGGCCTTGCCTGTCATGCCTGTTCCTATTGTTGCCTGTTAGCATGAGGGTGCTGTGTGGAGGCAGGTATCTGAAGCAGCCTGTGATCTCTTGTGCTCTCCTGCATTCACTGCTCCTCCTCACAGGATAGAGTATGTGACAGTCACACCAGAAGGATTCCGCTACCGGGGCCAGATCTTCCCTACCGTGAACGGACTCTTCCGATGGTTTAAGGATCATTATCAGGACCCTGTTCCAGGTGAGCATCCCAAAACCTGTGTCTCAGCTTTCTGTTTCGTGGGTGTCACGTCACAGGGGCAATTCTGTGTTCTTTGTCCCTGAAATGTGTTCTAGGATTTTCTATACCTGGAAGGTTTCAAAGTGCTCAAGTTTTTGTGTTCCATGGACCTGTTAAGAGCTCTCCTAAAAATTAATCATGTGGGCCATGCAGCAAGGGCTGGGATTGCCCCTTTCCCCTCCCTTAGCCTCTCCCACCATACAGTCCTGCACACGCCATGTCCCGGTAAAAGTGCGCCTTGCCTATACAAGTGTTTCCAACGATTTTTTTTTTTCAAATCCTGAATTTCAGACCAGTAGCTGCTCTTCTGGGAGAACTAACCCATCCCCCTTGGCTTCTGTTTTACACAGGTATTACCCCCAGCAGTAGCAGTCGGACCAGGACTCCAGCCTCCATTAACGCTACTCCAGCTAACATTAACCTGGCAGGTCAGTGCAGGCCTTTCCTGGTGGAACTGGGGTGCAAGGTCCTCCTCCAGGCTCTGCGTTGTCTAACACGATGGTCCTTCTTGCAGACCTGACCCGTGCAGTGAACGCCCTCCCGCAGAACATGACCTCCCAGATGTTCAGTGCCATCGCTGCCGTGACGGGCCAGGGGCAGAACCCAAATGCCACCCCTGCACAGTGGGCATCCAGTCAGTATGGCTACGGGGGCAGCGGAGGTGGCAGCAGCGCGTACCATGTAGGTGTCACTTCTAAGCCTTGGGGACGAGGTGCTGCGTGGCTTCTTCCCACCGCTAGAAACCATCCCGTGGGGATTCTGCTGGGCTGAGGGGTTGCTCCTTGCCAGAGATCCTAGCTGCACCCGTACTGCTGCAGAGGGGAGCCTGGCAGGGTTCTTGGACCAGATTTCTTCTTGCCTCCCTCCCGTGGCTGAGGAAATGAGGCGTGTAACCCAGTCCTGCTCTGGAGAGAGTTGAAACAAATAGCAAACTGGCCAGGCCCCCAAGGAATGTGGCAGGGTAGAGAGAAGGGATCCAGCGGTGAAGGCACACAACCTTGTGATTGTGCCCCTGAATCGCCAACGTGAGCTGCCAGAGGAAGAGATTAGCTGGGAAACTATGCGCTGAGTTTGCAGGGCTTTTCAGCTCAGCGTGCTAATCTCCGAGCTGCACCGGCAGGCGAACACCTCAGCCTGACCGAATACCCAGGGGCTTTGCAGGGAGTTGAACAGTTTCAGCTCGTGCTGAAGCCTTTCCTCACGCACGCTGGTGCCTGCCTCCCCCCGGCACACGCTGCCAGCTCCCTGGCTGACCCTGAGGCTAAATCCAGCTGCAGAAGGACTGAGTTGTCTGGGTACAAGAAACACGCCCTGCCATTAGATCTGATGAAGAGGTGCTGCAAGACAAGGCTTGCAGGGAGGAGAGATTCTCTTTTGGACCACCTTGGGAGGCTTCCATGGAGTTTTGCAAAACAAGTGTTGAGCTGGGGATAGGCAGGGATTGTGGATAACCCGATGTGTTAAGCACCAAGACAATCTGAAGGAAAAAGGAGATGAACAGGCAAAAAGACTAAGCAAACAGTGAGCCAGCCAGCTTGGGATCTGGGAGGGAGCCATCTCGGGAGCTGCCTTCTCTGCAACCCACTAGGGCAGAAAAACAAGGGCAAATTCATCTGTTCTTCATGTCCACCGTAAGATCTTGTTTCTGGATCTCTTGCACCCATCTCTCTTGTGGTCCTTACCTTTGTTTGCTTTGAACATCTCCCCTTGCACCCTGTGTGGGATGAACAAGGAAGGGTGACTATTTTATGGCTGGAGGCTCTTGGGGGAAAGGAGCAGGACCCAGAAATGTCCTGTGCTCAGCAGGGTGCTGCTCCTTCTGCCCTGCAGCCCCCCATTCCCTAGGCTGTGATCTCTGTGAACCTCTTGTTGTTGGATGAGGGGCTCCAGCAGGCCTGGGAGCGTGCAGCAGCCTCCCTGGCGAGCGGGGTAGTGCAGAGCACGCCAAACCTCCGCCTCGCAGCCTAGCAGGGTTTACCCGCTGTCCTCTAACAGCCTCTGCTTCCTGCAGGTCTTCACGACTCCAGCACAGCAACCGGTGGCCACCCCTCTGATGACCCCCAGTTACTCCTACACTACCCCCAGCCAGCCGATCACGACCCCCCAGTACCAGCTGCAGGCCAACACCACACCCCAGTCCACCCAGTCCCAGACACAGTCGCAGCCATCGTCCAGCTCCAGGCAGAGGCAGCAGCCAAAGTGAGTGGCGCCGGGGGCACGCATCTGCCTGTGTCACCTGCTGGTTGCTTTTGTGGATTTCCATGGAAGCAGCACGGTGGGGTTGTCACAAATCCTCCCGCATGGGATCTTTTGGAGAGGGAGGGCAGGGAAAGCTGCTCTGGGCTCGCTTTCTGGCATGTCACACCTCCCGATTCTGTCTTTACAGGACCAACAGCCATGCTGCGATCGACTGGGGGAAGATGGCCGAGCAGTGGCTCCAGGAGAAGGAGGCTGAACGGAGGAAACAGAAGCAGAGGCTGACTCCTCGCCCGTCCCCCAGCCCCATGATCGAGAGCACGCCCATGTCCATCGCCGGGGACGCCACGCCGCTGCTCGACGAGATGGACCGATAGGCTGTGCTGGACCTGCTCCGTGACCTCCACTCCCTTCTCTCGGAAAGGGAAGGGAGAGCGAACAGTTGAAAACAACTTCCCTTCCCTTAGCCACGTAACTCCTGTTTTATACGTCATGAGATGGTGGGAAATGACTCTTGGTGATGTGCACCTGAGCGAACGAATAGACTTGGCAGGGCTGGTCTAAATATATATATACTATATATATATATAAATATATCATAGGAAAGGACAACTGCAGTGGCCTCTGCGTTCCAGGTCCCTGCTTCACCACTTGGAAGCTCGGCAGAGCAGTTACAAGGTCAAATGAGTCCATCCTTTTACGCGCACAGCGGTCTGCTTTCACAGCGAAGACCAGGAAGCAAACGTAGCTGAAACTGCAGACCGCTGGCCTGGAGTGAGCCTGTTTGCTTTGGATTCTCCGAAACCCTGACTGTCGGCTCTCCTCGTCCAGAGAGCGCGAAGCAAAGTCACCGGGGGTGTGACAAGCTAACCAGAGTTCTCAAAAGGTTTCTGTTGTTTGTTCGCTCCGTGGTTTCACGTGTAACAGGCTCTGCAAAGTCTGTGCCAACCCCCAGGCGTGTTCGTAGGGGTCTCGCGCGGCAGCTCTGGGGGTAGGGGTCTTGCCGGAGAGAAACGCAGCTGTTGTACCAAAAGCTTGCTCTCCTCTGGCTTCTTTTGGATCAATATTTATTTAGTTTTTTTTGGGTTTTTGTTTTGTTTTGTTTTTAAATCAGACTGCGAAGCGAAACCCCAGGCACCGGCAGCTTTCCCAAGCATGGGCCAGACACTCGGGCTGAAACGCCGCGAGAGCAGCCGCTCGTATGGCGGGGGGGACGTAAAGCAGCTGAGCGCATGGCATCCTCCTCCGCGTCTGCTTAACCCTGCCCACTTGTAACCGAAAGGGGTGAATAAATAGTGTTTCTACTGAACACTACTCGAGAGGTTTTCTGTCTGCACCCCGCGCTGCCTGCCTGCCCTCTCCTCTTAGCCCTGGGTTGGCCGCAGGAGCAGAGTTCAGCGCTGAAAGCCGCTGCTCCTTCTTCCGTTGTTGCTTGGAGTTGCCTTCTGTGTGCCGAAACTTTCACGGAGAAGCTGATTTCTGTTGAGCTGATAAAAAAAAAAAAATGATTTGTTTTGGATGCATTGTATAGAGACATCATGCACACGTACCGCACCTCGCAAGGCCCACACGTCTCTCACTGGCTGGGAGAGGTACTGGGGGCCTGGGAGGGGGCAGATGATGCGGATAACTCCTGTTATAACTTCTGTCACGTCAGGAACTGCCAGCGCTGAGAGGCATTTCTGAACTGGAAAGTTTCTGCTGCACACACTTTCCCCTCTCCTCCTTTGTTCGTAGGGATTTTCTGTGGAAGCAGGGTCTTTGTTCCTCCGAGTGCTCCTGGTTAGCCTCCTCTTCGCTAGGAAATGAGCAAGAACAGCAGCTCCGGATAAACAAAGGTCTTTTTTGCATGTAAATGCTCCTGAAGAATGGCAGCAACGCAGGAGAACAAAGCAAAGCAGTTTCCAGAGAGAAATGCAGGTCCTGGCTTCCGCGCCGTCTCCTCTGGGGTGCTGGGGGCTGACACAGCCATGTCCCTCCTGCAGCCGCGGGCCGGGATGGGGCCGTGCTGGGGTGGCTTGCAGGTGTACTAACCTTGTGCTATTTTTTTATTTTATTAAATGCTACCATGGGAATTTGACTGGGGGGAGCAGCTCTTTACCAAGGATGTCTCTGACCCGTACCGGGGGGGCTAGTTGTGCATTGTCGGCTCCTTTTCAGCTTTGTTTTTAGTTTCCCCATACCGTCAATAAAAATTCTACTTTTGGGAAGCTGCCTGTGAGCTGTCTGTGTTTCAGCACCGATGCTGCGCTTGCCCCAAGGGCTCGGCACCCCTGAGCGGTGCTGCTCGATGGCGCGATGACTTGGTGCAGCCTCAGTGTTTCCTCCGTGGGCTCTGGTGCTCCTTTCAGTTCAGGGACGCGGGATCGCATCCGCTCCTCGGGCACCTCTCTGGGAGCAGCGGGGTTTGTGCGGGGCAGCACTGCCCTCCTGCTGGACTCGTGTCCTGTCCCCGAGCACTGCCCTCAATTCAGGCACCCCGTTACCATCAGGGGAACGAGTCGGGCTGCCCGAGCAGCCTGCGATCGCACAGAGGCTGTGCCTCTGCCTTTGTCCCGGGGCTGGAAAAGCTTCTATTGTCCCACACCCCAGAGCTCCTGCAGCGTGTGAAGTCTCCGGGGAAGGACGGGGGCCCCTCTCCTCCCCGAGCAGCCCACCCCGGCTCCAGCTCCCCGTGCAGCCGATGCTGCGAGCTGGCCACTGCTTTGCCTCCCTAGTGGGGCGGCAGAGGTGGCGTCGTCTGCACTGAGCACGTCTGCCCCTGGTCCCCGTGTTGTGTTTTGGGGTGGGAGAGGGGCTGCTCGGCCCCGTGCAGCTGCTTTCAGCCCCACAGCTGGCTGTGGTGTGTGTGACCAGCATCGCCTACGAGCCGCCCTGCTCCCGGAGGCAGGGGCCGAGGCGGCGGTGTGTGGGGTGAGCTGTTGGTGGGGCTGGAAAAGGAGGTGCCGGTGCTGAGCACCTCGCTCCCAACCTGGGAAAAGGGGGGGGTCAGAGCCGGGGCGGTGCAGTTCGGTCATCGCTGCTCCCGGGAAATAACACCCCGGGGAGCTGGAGCTCAACCAGCGGTAGCAGGGATCCCAAACCCCAGCCCTGCAAAATGGGCGCTGTGCCCTGTGCTGAAATGGGGACAGGAGCTGGTGTCCTCCCTCACCAGGGACGTGACTTCACCATCCTCAGGAATATGAAATGAGCCTCCACGAGTGCTGGGGAGTACCTCAAGCCCCTTCAGACCTTTTCTTCTTTGCACAACCCCGCAAACCCTCAGGTTTTCCCTTTCTCAGGAGCCCTGCGGGGCTGTGCACGGGGACCAGCCAAGTGCCCGCAGGTAGGTCGGGCAGCAAGACCCCATTCCCACCCTCCCCAGCCCATCAGCAGGCTTAACCCAAAGCTTTCCCCTGCGGCACTGCCCCCAGCGTGCTCCTTCCTCCCTGCTCCACACGGCTCCATCTGCTCGACGCCCTACTTTATTAACACAGCGAGGACCCGCGCGGGGAGCCGGGTCCGCGGCAGCGGGGCTCACGCAGCCTCCGGCTCAGCTTTGCTTTTCAGCCTCTTCTTTCTGTTTCTCTCCTTCCTCCTCCTCCTCTTCCTGCTGCCGCCGGCCGCTTCCCCCCGGTCCGGCAGCGGGTCCTGCGTCCCCGAGCCCGGCTGGGCACCGGGAGGAGCGTGGGTGGCGGGCGCATCGTGGCTCAGCTCCCCGAATTCGGCAGGGCTTTTCTTCTTCAGCCCCTTCCCCTTCTTTTTCTTATCCTTCATCCCTTTCCTCTCTTTGGCGGCGGGCAGCAGGCGGGCATGGCGCTGCGCCGGGACCTCTCCTCCTCCCCAAGGGGGGCTCAGGGCATCCCCCCCCAGCCACGCCGCCCTGTCGATGAGCTCCCCGCCGAACTCGTACAGCACCGGCTCCCTGGGCACCGCCACGGCCACCGTGTTGTACGCCTTGCACCTGCGGGGAGCGGGGACGGCGCGGGTCAGGGGTGGGGGCAGCAGCAGCGGGGCCGGACCCGGGGTGGGGGGGACGCTCACCAGACGTAGAGGTAGGGCTCCACGCACTCCTCCTTGTAGGCGAACTCGAAGCAGGGCACCCGGATGACGTTGAAGAAAGCCTGGCCCACCACGCGCGAGGCCGTGTCGTTCACCTGCTGCAGGCACTCCTTCAACCTGCGGGACGGAACCGGGGTGAGGGGGGGGGTGGCCGGGCTGGGACCCCCACCCCCCACCCCCCAAATACACACACACACCCCTGGGGACCCGGGGGTGTTCACCTGCGGTCGCAGTCGCAGTGGCTGATGGTGTGCCAGCGCAGGTTGCGGTAGCCGTAGCGGGCGGTGAAGGGGTGGATGACGTGCTGGCAGTGGTCATGGTCCCGGCAGCACCGGTCGGTGTCCCGGTGCTCCCCTGCGGGCACGGCACGGGGTGCAGGCAGGGCCGCGGGCAGCGTGGTGGGGGGGCATCTGGGTGCAGCTGGGGTGGGGCTGGGTCGGGTTGGGATCGGGGCTGGGGTGAGGATTGGGATGGGAACTGGGAGGGACAGGGCTGGGACTGGGACGGGACTGGGACGGGGATTGGGGCTGGACCAGCACCACAGTGGGGATGAGATTGGGAGCAGGATGGACTGGGTTGGACTGGGACCAGTCTGGGGATCAGGACGGGATGAGCACCAGGATGGGGACCAGAGGAGGGCCTGGGTATGGACCGTGTTGGACCAGCACTGGGACGGGGATGGGACCAGCACTCGGGGACCAGAATGGCAGCGGGATGGACCAGGATGGACTGGGACCATGCTGGGGGGGGGCGGATCAGGACACCAGGATGGGGACCGGGATGGCACCAGGATGGGGACCAGGATGGAGAAGCCCTGTAATGGGGCAAACTGGTGGACCAGGACCAGCCCTGGGATTGAGGACAGACGAGCTGAGGGACAGGGACGGGCTCCTTCGCTCCTTACCCAGCTGCTCGTAGGCATCCGCGTTGCTCCCAGCTCCGCACCACAGCGTCCCGGGGTAGGTGAGCCCGCGGCGGGCTCGGGGTCGCCCCGGGGGGGCCGCTCCGGGGCTCGGGGCTGCTCCGGGGGCGACCACCACCACCACCAGCAGGAGGAGGAGGAGGAGGAGGCGGAGGAGCGGCCGCGGGGCGCACATGGCACCGCGGGGCCGGCACCGCGGAGGGGCCGCCTTATAGCGGGGCTCGGCACGGCACGGCCCGCCCACCGCGGGGCGGCACGGCTCGGCACGGCTCGGCTCGGCTCGGCTCGGCACGGCTCGGCACGGCTTGGCATGGCATGGTGCAGCTCGGCATGGCATTGCTTGGCACAGCTTGGCGTGGCGTGGCGTGGCATGGCATGGCATGGCTCGGCACGGCTTGGATCGGCACGGCTCGGCACGGTGTGGTATGGCAAGGTGCAGCTCGGCACAGCATTGCTTGGCGCAGCTTGGTGTGGCACGGCACGGCACAGCATGGCACGGCATGGTGCAGCTCAGCATGGCATGGCACAGCTCGGCATGGCATGGCATGGTGGAGCTCGATATGGCATTGCTTGGCACGGCATGGCACAGCATGGCATGGCACGGCATGGCATGGTGCCGCTCGGCATGGCACAGCTCAGCATGGCATGGCATGGTGCAGCTCAGCATGGCATGGCACAGCTCGGCATGGCATGGCATGGTGGAGCTCGATAGGGCATTGCTTGGCACAGCATGGCACAGCATGGCATGGCACAGCATGGCATGGTGCCGCTCGGCATGGCACAGCTCAGCATGGCATGGCATGGCTCGGCATGGCACGGCATTGCATCCCCCAGTTGGCACGGCACAACTCGGCTCCGCGCGGTGCAGCCCGTGCCAGTACAGCCAGTGGGGCGATGCTCTGGTCCTAACTCACAAGGGGCCGGCGCTCGCAGCCCCAGCCACGCTCCCCCGGGGCCACGACAGACACGAGGAGCTGCGGCACCCACCGGGGCCGTGCCGTGGGACAGGACGCAGGTGGGGGCGATGCAGCTCCCAGCTGCCCGCGGAGCTTTCCCTGGGGTCCGTGCTCAGCCAGGGCCAGCAGCTTGCAGCCAGGCTGCCAGGGCTCGTCGCCCCTCGCAGGCTCCCCTTTGCCAAAGCCCATTTGCAGTCAGGACGCGGAGTCTGGCCGGTGGAGCCAGCGCTTGGCAGGGCAGGACGGTGCCCGAGGCCCCAGTGGGGACGTGCGCGGCCTTGAGAATTCCCCATGCTGGCCGAGACCCCCAAAGGCTGCACCCTGAGCACGGCTCTGCCGTGTCCAAACCTCACACTCACGGGATGCTTTGCACACCCGCACCCATCCCTGGCACCTCTGGGTGCTGGGGACATGCTCACAGGGGTGTGCCCCCCCTGGTGCTCCCTGCCACCCCCGGTGGGGGCACGTCACCGCCATGGCTCCTGCCTGGCACCAGCCCAGGTCCCCGCTGGCCGAGGGTGCTGGCAGGGGGCCCAGCACCACGGGGCTGCCCCCGCTCAGCTGTCGCTGTCTGTGACTGTACTGGGTCCCCATGACAGTCCCGCTCCGCTCGGCCTCGCCGCCGGCACCCAGGTATGGAGCCCGGCGCAGGGCCGCGGGGTGTGCACGGGGAAATTGGGGTGTGCATGGGGAAATTGGGGTGTGCATGGAGAAGTTGGGGTGTGCACGGGAAAGCTGGGGTGCCCCGAGCCACGGGGTGCCCTGAGGGGTCTGGGTCTCACCCCCTTGCACGCCCGCAGCCCCCCCCGTGCTCGCAGTGCCTGCGGTCCCCGCGCATGGACCTGAGCCACGTCCCCGCCGCCCGCGAGAAGGGCTGGTACCTGGCGCTGATGGCCCCCAACACCAAAGGTCCCAACTACGCCTGGCTGGACCCGTCCCGGCTCTACTGCCACCCGCAAGTACCCAGCGCCCGGGCAGGGGGCACCTAGGGGGGGGTTGGCACCCGGGTGGACTGCAGGTCTGGGGGCTGTGAGGACACTTAGGGGCACCCAGCACCTCCGCTGTCTCCCCAGGGCTTGCAGGACTGCGTGGCCGACCTGCTGCAGCCCTTCCAGGGGGACCCCATCGACCTGGTGGCCGGCATCGATGCCATGGGCTTCATCCTGGGTGAGGGGAGATGCGGGTGAGCCCGGGGTCCCCAAACCTTGTCCCCACGGGGGCTGACAGCGCCGCGGCCGCCCCCAGGTGCCGCCGTGGCCACCGCGCTGCGCAAGGGCTTCCTGGCCATCCGTAAAGCCGGGCATCTCTGCGTGGAGACGTTGTCGGAGCCCTACACTGACTACTCAGGCCGAGAGAAGGTGATGGAGGTCCGCACCGACACCATCTCGCCGGGTGAGCCCACGGGGCGCTCCCGCCACGGCGGGCTGCCGGCGCGGGCACCGGGCACCGTGCGCTCGGACGCAGCCTCTGCCCCTCCCTAGGTCTGCGCGTCCTCCTCGTGGACCAGTGGGTGGAAACCGGGGGCACCATGCGAGCGGCCATCCGGCTGGTGGAGCGGCTGGGGGGGGTCGTGGCAGGTAGGAGGGGGCACCCCGGGGTGCGCCCGCGGGGGCGGCGGCGGCCGGCGCTGAGCCCCCGCCGTGTCCCGCAGGCGTCGCGGCCGTCTGCATCGAGGACAGCGAGGGCGCGCGGTGGATCCGGGAGCGCTACAAGTGCGCCCACTGCGTGCCCCCCCGCCTGCAGCCACGCTTCGACCGCCACCAGACGGGCTGGGAATGATGCTGGGTCCGGCACCGTGCACCCCAGGTTTGGGGCGTTTTCTGCCCGGTTTGGGTTTTGGCGTAAGAACTCCTCCAGCACCGTGCCGCTGGCTCTGCCTCCTGCCCGCCAGCCCGACGCCTTTTTTAAAAAGCATAAAAAAACGTTTTATTAAAACAAACGGGAGGCTGGGGGCGTCTCCCCCTGAGTGGGTTTGCATAGCTAAGGGGGGCCGCGGGTGCCCCTGCCCAGCCCCGGCCGCAGGGACGGCTCCTCGGGGCGGCCGGGGCCGCTGCTCTTTGGTACGGAGACGCGGGCGTTATGGGGGGGGCACGGGGCTGCCCCCTCACTGGCAGCACTTGGGCTTCTTGCGGGGCGCCGACTGGTACAGGTCGCTCTCGTTGCTGCTGATGCCTGGAGGGAAAAAGGGTGGGTGGGGGGTGGCGGGGGGCACCCTGGGGGGGGGGGGGGCACCCGGGGGTACTCACGCACGGTGTCGCCGATCCTGCGGGCGCTGCCGCGCTCCAGCTCCGCCAGCACGCTGCTCTCGAAGGTCAGCGCCGCCACGCGGAAGAAGAAATCCCGCACGTTCTCCCCTGCCCCACGGGATAAGACCCCTGAGCACCTCGCCCTGCCGGGGGGGGGGGGGGAGGCACCTGAACCCCCACCCCCTTGGCCGGGACCCACCAGTGAGCGAGGACACGGCCCAGAACTCCGCCTGCATCTCCTGGGCTACCTTGAGAGCATCCTTCTCCATCAGGCTGTACTGCGCCGGCGTCTGCCAAAAGGGGGGTGGGGGGTGTTGGGGACGGCCCCCGCGCAGCGGGGGGGCCTACGGGGTTGGGGGGGGGGCCACACTCACGCTCAGGTCCTTCTTGGAGCCCACCAGGAAGAGGATGACGTTGGATGGGTCGTTCTCCTTCAGGGCGTCAGCCAGCCACTGCCTGCGGGGCCACCGTCACCGGCCGAGCGCTGCCCTCTTGCTCGCGCGCTGGGGGTCGTGACGGCCCCGTGCCCCCCCCTTCCAGCCCCCCCCCCCCCCCATGTCCCCATCCCCTTGGCCGGGTGTCACCTACCGCGTGTGCTCCAGGGACGCCACGTCGTTAACGTCGAAGACGATGACGATGGCTGGGGGGGGGGGGGGAGAAGTGAGATGGGGACGGGGACGTCCGGTGGGGACGGGACACGGCGGGGGGGGGGAGTCTCACCTTGCGCTCCCCGGTAGTAGGTGGAGGC
Organism: Anser cygnoides; assembly: GCF_040182565.1. Taxonomy (NCBI): domain Eukaryota; kingdom Metazoa; phylum Chordata; class Aves; order Anseriformes; family Anatidae; genus Anser; species Anser cygnoides. The sequence goes on from NC_089890.1 coordinate 7,969,928, forward strand.
GATGCACTTGAAGCGCTCCTGGCCGGCTGTGTCCCAGCTGGAGGGGGGGGGGGGGGGGGGCAGGAGGAGGTCAGGGGGGGCAGCGGGAGCCTCGGGGGGGGGGGGGGGGGCACGGGGCTGGCACCAACTCACAGCTGCAGGCTGAAGGGCACCCCCAGCACCTCGAAGCGCTCCATCTCGAAATCCACCCCGATGGTCGCCTTGTAGTTCTTGTCGAAGGTGTCCTTGCAGAAGCTTGGGGAGGGGGGAGGGGGGGGCAGGAGACGAGTGTCAGCCCCCGGGGGGGGGGGGGGGGCTCTTCCCACTGTGCCCACCCCCCCAGAAGCGCCTCCTGCGGGGCGGGGGCCGGTTACCGGTTGATCAGGCAGGTCTTCCCCACCGACAGGTCCCCCACCACGATGATCTTGGAGATCTTGAACCTGCGGGGCAGAGGGGAGCACGGCCACTGCGGGGGGGCACCCAGTACCGCCCCCACCCCCCCCGCCAGCCATTTTGGGAAGCCCCCGCACCCCCCGGCAGCACCGTGCCCCCCGTGCCCCCATAGCCCCCGTCCCCCCCCCCCCCCCCCCTCACTTCCCACCACCACCAGCAGCCGCAGCTCAGCCCGGACCCCCGCACACCCCCCCGGCTGCATTCCTGCGCCGTGACGCAGCCGAGCAGCGCCGGCAGCCACGCGGCGCCTTCCCGCTGTGGGGACACGCTGGGGACCCCCCCAGTTTGGGGGGGGACACCCCCGTGCCCCCCTCCCAGGGGGGGTCCTCACCCCACGGTGCCCGTCCGCTGCTCCTGGCAGGCGCTGGCCACGCTGGGGTGGAAAGCGGGGCGGGCGTGCAGGGCGGCCTCCTTCCGAAAACACTGCCACGGGGGGGGGGACAAAGGGGACCCCGGTGAGGTTGCGGGGCTCATGGAGGCCACCCCCGGGCCGCTGTCCCCTCCCCGGTCACCTGCGGCAGGTCGGCGATGACCCTGTCCCTGCGGACGGGGGCCAGCACGTTCATGGTCCCCTGGGGCCACCGGGATGGGTTCGGCGGCCGGACGGAGCGGGGACGGGCTGAGGGCCGCCGAGAGGCCTGGGGAGAGACGGAGCAGGGGGCGGCGCTGCGCCCGTGTCCCCAGACTCTGTTTTCCTCGTGTCCCCAAGTCCCGATTTCCCGGGGTCCCCACGTCATCCTGTCCCCAAGTCCCACCGTCCCTGCGTCCCCAACTCCTGCTGTCCCCATGTCCCCAGGTCCCGTTTTCCCTGGGTCCCCACGTCGTCCTGTCCCCAAGTCCCCAAGCCCTGCCATCACTGCGTCCCCAAGTCCTGCTGTCCCCAAGTCCTCAACTCCTGCTGTCCCCATGTCCCCAAGTCTCACTTGTCCCCAAGTCCCTCATGTCGCCAAGTCCCCCATTCCCCCGCCTCATGTCCCCATGTCCCCCGGTCCCCCTGTCCCCACGTCCCCCGGTCCCGATATCCCCCAGTCCCCAAGTCCCACTGTCCCCATGTCCCCCCTGTCCCCCGGTCCCCATGTCCCCGTGCCCCGGTCCCGCTGCCCGTGCATCCCTCGGGCATCCTCAGTCCCCGTGTCCCCGTGTCCCCACCCGAAGCACCCCGGCACCGCCCGTCCCCGTGTCCCTTGGTCCCGGTCACCCCCCCGTCCCCCCGGTGCCCCCCCCCCGCTGTCCCCATGTCCCCGTGTCCCCCCCCGGTGTCCCCTCACCCCGGGGTGCCACCACCTCCGTCCCCGTGTCCCCGGTGCCTGGCTGTCCCCGTGTCCCCGCCACCCCCACACAGCCGTGTCCCCCCCCCCCCCCGGTGCCGCCCCCCCCCCCGGTGTCCCCTCCCGGTGCTCCCCTCCCCGTTACCCCGTTACCGCGCCCCTCCCGCCGCCGCTCGCGGTGCTCGGCGCTGCACCCTCGGCGCCCTGGCCCCTCCCTCGGGCCTTTCGGGGCGGGGAGGGGCCGGCACTGCGGTTCCTGCCGGGCCGGGCCCTGCCGCCGCCGCCCGCACCCCCGGGACCCCCGGGATCCCCCCCCAGCGGGGCGCACCCCGGCCCCCCCCCACTCGGTGACAACGGGGAGGGGAGCGGGACTACAATCCCCATGATGCCCCGCGGGGCGACGGGGCGATCTACGCATGCGCTCAAGAGTCAGCCCTCTGAGACTACACTTCCCGGCGAGCCTCGCGGCGAGAGGGGGCAGGGAGATCTCGCGCGATTTGGGGCTATAAGCCCGTGCGGCGCGGGGCGGGCGGCCCCTTTCGGCTTCCGGCCGCCCAAGATGGCGCCCAAGGCCAAGAAGGAGGGTGAGGGCGGGCGGCCATGAGGGGCGGGCGGCGTCAGGGCGGCGTGTCCGGCCCCCCGCCGGGTGTGGGGGGTGCCCGGGGCTCGGCCCCAGGGGGCTGCGGGGTTCCGGCGGGCCGCGGTGCGGTGCCGGGCCGCGGCCACGTGGAGGGGGTGGGAGCGGCCTGCAGCGGGAGGCCTGGGCCTGAGGGGAGCTGAGCCCCGTTGGGGGTGTGGGGGAGGCGCTGGGGGCTTGAGGGAGCCCCTCGGAGGAGCTCTGCTGGTGGGGGTGCCCCTCAGGGAGGTCACGGCCCCTCGAGGAGCCTCCTGGGCCCGCAGGCCCTTCTTTATGCTGACCGAGGTGTTGTCACAGCCGTGCCTCCGAAGACAGAGGCGAAAGCCAAGGCGCTGAAGGCCAAGAAGGCCGTCCTGAAGGGGGTCCACAGCCACAAGAAGAAGAAGATCCGCACGTCGCCCACCTTCCGGAGGCCCAAGACCCTGCGCCTGAGGCGGCAGCCCAAGTATCCACGGAAGAGTGCCCCGCGGAGAAACAAGTACGTGTGGGGTGCAGCTGCCACAGCGGCTGCGGGGTGGGGACGGTCCCTTCTGTGGGAGCCTGGGCCCCACTGGGGTCTGAGGGTGGGACTTGGCCACAGTGCTGCCCTTTGGGCTGAGCCCTGTGTTGGAGTGCAGGTGATGATTTCAAGCGACCAAAGCCTGAGAGTTTGTGATTAGAACTTTTTTTGGTAACTGATGCACCCCAAACTTGGCGTTTGAAAGCCTCTGAAGCATAGGTACAGGTTGTGACATCCTTTTGTTAACCCAAGGGCCTTTCTCCTGCAGGCTTGACCATTATGCCATTATCAAGTTCCCTTTGACAACAGAATCGGCGATGAAGAAAATAGAGGACAACAACACTCTGGTTTTCATCGTCGACGTCAAGGCAAACAAGCACCAGATCAAGCAGGCAGTGAAGAAGCTGTACGACATCGACGTGGCCAAGGTCAACACGTTGATCAGGTAAGAGGGGGGGATCAGGTCACTGGTGGGTGTCTGGTACTTCAGGTGCTCCGTGTGGCTTTCAGCAGAAAGCTGGGACACGTGTGAGTTTCAGCAGTGCTGCGGGGGCTCTCAGGAAGCGTGGAATTAAGTTCAGTAGCGCTTTCAGTGCTGAAATGTTGATAAAAGCAGCTTTTGACTGAGCGCATCTTGGCGGAGGTGTGAAATGGTGCTAGGCCAGGAAGCTGGCTTCGGCAGGGAGCTCTTCTAACGCTGAGGGAGTTCTGTGCAGATGATGTGAACGTGTTCTACCCCTGAGTGAAGTGATGTTTCCAAAGGAACCACTGATGCACACGCCCTAGTGGGAGCACGGAGTAGGGGCGAGGGGCGGCGTGCCTCTGTGCTGATGTCTCCTTTTCCACTCTAGGCCTGACGGGGAGAAAAAGGCTTATGTCCGGCTGGCTCCAGATTACGATGCGCTGGATGTCGCCAACAAGGTGAGAAGTCTTGGAAACTGTCAAGCTTCCTTATACTCTCTATTTTCTACACGTGGTTCTTCTTCTGGTGTACACGAGATACTTCTGCCTGAAGCACGCTGGTGCTACTGCAGCCTCCTTGTAGTTAAGCAGGATCTGAGAGTGTTCGTAAGCAAGAACACTTAATATTTTGTCATAAAACTCTTGAGTTCTGTGGGGAAGTTACTGAGAGCTGCAGTTCTTGCCCTCCTCCAGGGAGGGGCTCCACTCCACAAGTCTGCAGGAGCTCTGAAGTGTGGGAGGGGACGCGGGAAGCGTGTTGGAAGTGGCGTTTGTCTCGATGGTGTTCTCAGCCAGCAGCGCGGGCAGCTCCCTCGGGGGGGAAAACGGTGCCAAAGGCGCTGCTGGGGCCTGGCTGAAAGGGATTTCACTGTGCAGGCGGCTGTCCTGCTGGAAAGGGCTGGGGGGGTTGTCCTTGATAGGGCTGCGGGGAGCAGGAGGGGTTGGTGGGGAGTAGCACGGGGATCCTAGTGAGGCAGATGTGTGTAGGTGTGTGTAATGGTGATGTGAGGCACTTGGGCAAGTCTGGGAAGGAAAAACCCATCCTTGGAGAGCAGGAATCCTGGGGAGATACGTGGTGGCGGTGTCTGGTGGAGGCTCTGTCTATTTGCCATCTGTTTTAACCCGTTTTGCTTCTTTGCAGATTGGAATCATCTAAACTGCATTAAGGACTGTACAGACAGGACAATAAACCTTGTAAAACCACCGAGGTACTCCTGTGTTTTGTGACTGCGCAGCCCGCGCCAAAGAGCCTGCAGGAAGCTTCTGGGGCTCCGTTTTTAGCAAAGGGGTTTCCTTCATTCCTTCCTTCCTGCCTGCTGTAGCCTGGCAGCAGCCAGCTGCCCTGTGAGAGGCTCTCGGGGGGCGCGGTGCTGTCCCACGTCTGGCACCTCGCTGCTGGGGTGTCCGGCGTGGCTGACCTGGTCTCTCTCTGGGTAAACAACAGTGAGGTGATGCTCTCCTGATGCAGATACCCGTCTACACGAGGTTTTGTCGCACTGTTATTAGTAAATGTTTGTGGTGGCTGTTCCCAGTGTCCTACATAACTTCTGTGTGGGGTGTACCACCAGCTAAGGAGCACCAGGAGGCCGGTACTAACAGCAGCAAAAACGTCCTCATGGCTCAGGTCTGGTACGAGCTGGGTGCCGTGCCATTTTCCACCTCTTACAACTATTTGTTTAGGCTGTAGGCTTTGATGAAGCCCTCAAGCTAACACAATAGCAGGCACTCTCTTTTTTTTCTGGCACCGTCCACCCTCCCCTCGTTGCAGCATGGGAGTTGTAGCCTGCTTTCCCTGACGCCGCTCCTGTTGCCCCCCTGGTCTGTGATCCTCACCAGGGCTGTTTCCAAACTCCAGCTGCCGTTGTAATTTGGGCGGTCCTGTTTCCACAACTTTTTGGATGAAACCAGCTTTTTGGAGTGCTTGGAGAGCCCTGAGAATGCGGAGCACTCGGTGAGCAGGAAATGGAGGTGGAGTACCGATAAGCCCTTAGGATAATTGGCACTAAGTGCAGTGCGCGTTGCTGAGAGAAGTGGTGAAGGCTGTGGCCAAATATTGATCGGAGCAATCGAGCTCAGGCGGTGGGACGCCGAGTTCCCTTCGAGCCTCTTGCAGGGGGTGCTGGGGTCCTGAGGGCACACGTAAAAAAGGCGGCGAGTGGGGAGGGCGAGCTCTCAATTGCTGCTGCTGCTTTTGGGCTGTGGGTAAAGATTTTTGTGGTTTGAGCTTCTGTTGGCTCGAGATTCCCTTCACATGGTGCAAGGCTTCGGACCGCCACGAGCTCCCCTGCTGTGGGATGGCTCCAAGTACTGGGGGAGAGCCTGCGGGGTAGCTATGAGCTTCCACCGGCTGCAGGACACTTCACGAGGGCAGCGTGGAGGTTCTGTAGGGTGGTCCGGGGAGGGTGGGAGGCTGAGGCAGCGCCGTGGGAGAGGCCGGAGGCAATCTTTGGGTTGAGGGAGGCGGGCGGTGATGCTCCCTGCCTGCAGCACGAGCACCAGGTGTGGGTGAGAAACCTCGAGGGCAGAGCGCTGCTTCCCTCCGTGCCGCTCCCTTCTGCGGGCACTGCGGGGCTGCTCTGCCGCCCTTGGTGCAGGCCAGAAACAGCCTCCGGCACCTCAGCCTGCCCAGGCCCAGGTCAGGGGCTCAAAATCGAGCGCAGGGGCTGTTGGCAAGGTGTGAGGAGCTGGGTGAGGCTGAACAGGGATCGAAGCAGCAGCCTTCCCTGTGACATCCGCTGCTGGGAGCCTGGTGATGCAGGGACCCGGGACAGACCTGGGACAAACCTGCTGTCTCCTGCAGCTGCACCTGATGCTTGTGAGGACGAGGGCACCTCACCAAACCTTCCCTTGGCTCTGGAGCACTCTGGGAAGGGAATGAGCAGCAGTGAGGGCTCTGGGGGTATTCCCCAAGCCCCGTGCCCTGTTCTTAACTGAGCTGCGGCCACCCCGAAAACGATTTGGGGATGGAGGAGCTCCTCTCCTCGCCAAGCCCCCGCCGCTGGGAGAGCCCTGATGCGGAGCGAGGAGCAGGTACGTGCTGCAGCCCTCCCCGGCGACGTGGAGGCTGGGCTGGGAAGGGATTTCACATCAGCATGACTTGCAGTCTGCCCTGACCCTGCCTTCAACTTCTCCCGATGGCTGCTGCAGGCTGGCACTCGGCGTGCGCCTTCCCTGTGCCTGCCTCCTGCTCCGGGCTGGCAACCGGCCCTACCCGCGGCTGCTGGGAGGTGCTGCGGGGTGGAAACTGGGGGCAGCCGAGGGCCCTGCTGGGGTAACTGGGTTGATGCCTGACCCCTCCGTGATGTAGGAGGGTGGTGGGAGCACGGCCTGGTCCCCCGGGGCTGCGTGTGCTCCGTGCTGGGAAAGGAGAGACCGGGGGGAGAGGTGATGGGGAGGAGGGAAAATGGAGTATGGGGACTGATTGTGTGGGGTATTGGCAGGTGGAGGTGGTGCTGAGGCCGTGGGGCTTCAGCTGCAGCTGGGAGGATGCGGGGTAACATGAGGGCAGCTCCTGGCGGTAAGGCTGGGGCCTGCTGGGGCAGGAGGAGAGCCGGCGGCTCGGCCCGGGGGCTGCTTGCTGCTGCCCTGGCACCGAGCGAGGAGGGGGCGAGGCGGCTGCTGCGGGGCTGGAGGAGATCCCTGCCCACACACGGCCCCGAGCGTTGCGTCTCCATCTCAACTGCTGCCAACGCGCGGCCCCCTGCGCCAGCTGTGGGGTCGGGGCGCCCCGGCAGGATCCAGCACCGCAGGCGAGCTGCTTCCCCTCGATCCTCATTCGACCTGCAGCCCCGTGTCTGCCTGAGCTGCTGTTTTAGGACCGATCCTGCCCCGGAGCAGGGGCTGGGCAGGAATCCCTCTAAACCCCACTGCTCGTAGCCAGTGTGGGGTGATCCCGGAGCTGTCACATCAGCAGCGTTTGCCTTCCCACCGCTCCCGTGCCCCACAGGACCGGCTGGGCCAGCTCCGGCCCCGTTCCCCCCCCTCCTTGGGGGAGCTGCGCCCCGGATCTGAGGGGGGGCTGCTGGAGGCAGCGGGGCTGGAGCCGCGCGGTGCTGGCGGAGGCAGCCCCGGGGGGATCGAGCAGGCAGCGATGTTCCAGGAAGAGCCCGTGGCCTCACTCGGCCTTCCCATGCCAGCTCCGCTTCACGTGGCTGCCGGGTGAGTCACGGCGCCGTGCCGCCAGGCCCAGGCGGGTCAGGGACCGCAGCAGGGCTCAGCCCCTCTCCTGCCGCCTTCCCCCCCATCCCTGCGCAGCCCTTGGGGTGCGGGAGCTCACGCACGAGGGGGGGGGGTCTGTGGAGGGGGAGAAAGAAAACAAAACACGAGTGGAAGGCGAGGGAGAGCTGGAGCCTTGCTCCGTCAGCACCGTGCTGGGACCCGGCGGGCTGGATGCGTCCCCTGGGGGGGTCCCTGGCACGGCGCGAGCTGCGGGATGGTGCCGGCTCCCTGCCCTCCCCTGGGAGCGGGGGGGGCACATCCTTTCACATGCCCTCATCCCTCCTCCTCCTCCTCCTCCCGCCACAGAAAAAGCCAGCCCGGGCACGCCGCGGCAGCGGTGAACAGACCGATTTAATGCACAGAGCACCCAGCACCACGGCGGGAGGGCCGCGGCCCTTCCCTCCCAGCCCTCTCTCAGGCCATCAGCTGCGCCACGCAGCCGCCCCTGGCCGCGCTGGCGCCGAAGCCAGCTCGGGCTGCTCCTCCCCAGGCTGCGCCCCCGGCTTCGGCGGCATCCCCACGGCTCGGCGAGGCTGTCGGGCTGGTCCAGCAGGGTAGCAGCGGCTTGCAGGCAGCAGAGCGGGTGAACGCAGGGCCCGTGGCCGGGGGAGCGAGCCCTAAGGCACATCAAGAGCAGGTACGGAGAGAGCCCGGGGTTCTCAGTCTATGAGGAACTTCTCCCCGTCCACGTCCCTCCCCTTGCGCAGGGAAGGGCAGAAGTCGGAGCGCAGGAGGCGGGAGAAGTACATGAGGATCATGGCGTCGAGCAGCAGCAGGTTGGCCGTCAGGAAGGCGCCCTGGCCCTGCACCTCCACGTGGCGTAGGAAGTACCAGGTGAGGTAGGCCTGGGGCGCCAGGCGGAAGGCGAAGTACATCACCAGGTTGACGTACTTGTTGGCCTGGTAGAGCGCCGGCGAAGGCACGTTGCTCATCTTGAGCAGCATGCGGGCGGTGAGGAAGATGTTGCTCACCTCCACCAGCAGCAGCAGCATCGCCGCCACCAGGAAGCGGCCCGTGATGATGAGCGAGATGAAGGCAGAGATGGCCTGGGAGAAGGGGACGGGGATCAGCTCCCAGCCTGGGCACAGCCCCGACTCCCCCACCAGGCTTTGGGCGTACCCTAGGTGGGAGCACTCATCACCGCTCCCCTTTAGCAGGTCCCCTCCTGGAGACCCTGAAACCCCGCGGGCGCCCGATCCAAGGGTGGATCTCGGTCCCCAGTGCCAGCTTCCCCAGGACCAAGCCGTGCCCCTCTGCCAGGGAGCAGCAGCCTGTCTGGCTCCCGGCGCCGGGAGCCGCCGCTGGCAGCCGTCCTGCCCCGCCGGGCGCCCTGGCCTCCTGGATGCGCAACCTACCTGGCAGCCAGGGCGAGGCGCAGGGAAGGGCTGCGGCTCGCCTCGCCGCACAGCCCCAGGGGCACGGCAGCCCCCCGAGGTGGTTCATCCCCTCCCCGTGCTCACCATGGCGTGGTGCACCAGGTACTCCCAGGACGAGCGGGACTGGTGGTTGAAGATGATGTCGAGGCTGTCGTGGATGAAGTAGCCTGCGGAACGAGGGAGAGCATGGGGGGGGGGTCCGGCTTGCGTGCCGTCACCCCGCTGCGGGAAAGGGGGTGCTGGAGAGGCTTGGGGTGCCCAGCAGTGGGGACGGGGAGGGTGCTGTGCCCGTGCTCTGGGTAGGGAGCCCCGTGGTGGAGCCGTGCCCTGGGGCGCTGGCGCCATGCAGGCGGCTTGCTGCTGACGAAGCGGGAGGTGGGGGGTCCCCGAGCTGGGTGGGTGCAGTCCCACGGGACGGCCGTGTCCCGGCCACGTCCCAAATGTGTCCTGGCCATGCGGCCGCTTACCTGAGGAGAAGCAGACGAGCAGGTGCCCTGAGACGCTGTAGCCGTCCTGGATGTCGGAGAGCAGCTCCGGGGACTGCCACAGGCTGGGGGGGGGGGGGAGTGGAGAAACGGGGTGAGCGCGGCGGGTACGGCCCCGGGACCCCAAACCTGCCCCGGTACCAGGATGAACCGGGGCTTCCCGTGCTCGGGGGGGTCCAGCTACCGAAGGGAAACCTACTCGAGGGCGGGCAGGCGAGAAAACGAGGTTTCCCCACCGCACAGCCGGCCGTGCCCCCCACCCCACCACCACCACCACCACCCCCGGTACCCCCCCCCCCCCACCTTTCCCCTCCCGGTACCTAAACAGGGCCCAGAGCCCGGCCAGCACGGAGTGCGCGAAGGAGACGAGGAGGTTCCCCCAGCGCCAGACCCTGCCGGGGCGGCTCCGCACGGCTGCGGGCCGGGGCAGGGCCAGGGCGGCCCTGCGGAGCCCCCCGAACAGCGCCACGCTGCCGCCCACCAGCGCCGCCGACGGCGCCCGCCACCCGGGGCCCATCGCGCTCCGCTCCCGCGCCGCGGGGCGCGCGCTGGCGCGGGCTGCCGCCGGGGGGCGGGGCCGGGGGGCGGGGCCTCGGGGGGGCGGGGCTTTCCCCGAACGGCCACGCCCCTCGCCCCGCCCTGGCGCCAGCTCGTGGCGGGAAGTGCGGCTGCGCTGGGGGGGGGGGGGGGGGGGGGGGGTCGGGGGTCGGGGGTTGGGCGGTTCGTGGACGTGCTTGGCGTTGCACGGCTATGCTGGGCATCGCACACGTGTGTGCATGCGTCAGCCATTGCACAGCCATGCTGGGCGTCGCACGTCCGTGCTGGGCATTGCACGTGTGTGTGTGTGCATGTATTGGGCGTTGCACGCCTGTGCTGGGCATTGCACATCTGTGCTGGACATTGCACACGTGTCTGTGCATCGGCTATTGCATGTCCGTGCCAGGCATTGCACGTGTGTGCATGCATTGCCCGTTGCATGTCTATGCTGGACATTGCACACGTGTCTGTGCATTGGTTATTGCATGTCTGTGCCAAACATTGCACACGTGTGTGCATGCATCGGCCATTGCACATCTATGCTGGGCATTGCACGTGTGTGTGCATACATTGGCCATTGCATGTTCACGTTGTGCATTGCGTGTATGTGTGCACATCAGCCATTCCATGTCTGTGCTGGGCATTGCACGTGTGTGTGCATGCATCAGCCATTCTTTGTCCCTGCTGGGCATTGCATGTATTGCCTGTGTGCATGCACGTATTGGCCATTGCACGTCCATGTTGTGCATTGCACATGTGTGTGCATCAGCCATTGCACATCCATGCTGGGTATTCTGTGTGTGTGCATCAGCCTTTCCATGACCATGCTGAGCATTGCACGTTTGTGTACATTGGCCTTTGCATGCTGGGTATTGCACATGTCTGTGTGTGTGCATTGGCCTTTCCATGTCCCATATCCATGCTGTGCATTGCACATGTGTGTGCGTGTATCAGCCATTCTGTGTCCGTGCTGGGCATTGCATGTGTGTGTGTGTGTGTGTGTGTGTGCATCAGCCATTAAATGTCTGATGAAGAGAAGGCTCCAGGGAGACCTCACTGCAGCCTTTCAATACCTAAAGAGGTCTTATAAAAAAGATGGACGAGGACTCCTTACTCAGGTAGATGATGACAGGGCAAGGGAATGGCGTTAAACTCAACGAGAACAGATTCAAGCTAGCCATTAGGAGGAAATTCGTCACGGTGAGGGCGGCGAGGCCTGGCGCAGGCTGCCCAGAGGAGCTGTGGCTGCCCCATCCCTGAGGTGCCCAAGGCCAGGCCGGACGGGACCTTGGGCACCCTGATGTGGTGGGGGGCACCCTGCCCATGGCGGGGGCTGGGGCTGGGGGGGCTTTGAGGCCCCTTCCGTGTGCACCAGGCGTCGCCCACCCACAGGGCGTTACACATCTGTGCCAGGCACTGTGTGCGTGTCCCAGAGCCCCCCCCCCCCCCCCCCCCCGGTGTCCCAGCGCTGCCACCTCGCCCCCAGCCACCCCTGGCCTCTTCAGGGGGGCTCTGGGGTCCCCCCCCCCCCCCGTCTCGCCGTGCTGGGTGTCGCTAGATGGCAGCACGGCCACACGGCATGGCCTGGGGGAGGGGAGGGCAGTGCGACCGCTGTCCCTGTGCCCCTCTTTGGGGCAGGGGCGGCCCCCCCTGGCTGCAGGGCGAGGACCTCCCCCGGTGCCAGAGACCCCCCCCCAGGGCCGGCCGAGGGGGGTCCCAAGGGGGGCAAAGCTGGCTTGGGGCGGCGGCAGGGAGGGGATGGGGGCACCGGACAGCCGGGAGGGGGCACCCCGGTGGGGTGGGGAGCGGTGAGGAGCCGCCGGGGGGGTTCCGTGGCCATATAACGGCCCTACAACGAGGTGGGGGGGGGGAACGGGCGCGGTCCGGGGAGTTTTGTCCGTCTGCGGCCACCGTAGGGGAACCCGGAAGTGTCTCCATGGAAACGGGAGGGGCCTGGGCCTGCAGGGGGGAGCGATGGAGAAATACGAACGGATCCGGGTGGTGGGGAGAGGGGCCTTCGGGTGAGGGGGGACGGCTGGCGGCTGAGGGGGGCTCCGGGCGGAGCGGGGGGCTCCAGGGGTGGGGGGCGGGGGGGGCGGCAGGCCGCTGGCACCGCGGGGTGGTAGGCCGCAGGCCTCGTTACCATGGCAACAAGGCTCCGGGCCACGTTGCCATGGCAACGCGGGGTGAGTGTGGCACCGGGGGGGGGCTGACCCTGGCTGTTTCCATGGTAACGGGAGGGGGGGACGTGGCACCCCCCCCCCCGGGATGGGGAAGGGGTTGCCATGCAGTCCCCGTTGCCATGGCAACGCGGCAGCCCCCCCCCCCCCCCCCCCCCCCCCCCAGGCCCCGCGTGTCACCCAAGGGCGCCCTGTCCCTGTGTCCCCGCAGCATCGTCCACCTGTGCCTGCGCAAGGCCGACCAGAAGCTGGTCATCCTGAAGCAGATCCCCGTGGAGCAGATGAGCAAGGACGAGCGGCTGGCGGCGCAGAACGAGTGCCAGGTGCTCAAGCTGCTCAGCCACCCCAACGTCATCGAGTACTACGAGAACTTCCTGGAGGACAAGGCCCTCATGATCGCCATGGAGTACGCCCCAGGTGGGCCCCGCTCGCCCCTCGAGCAGCTCCAGGGGACGCCGAGCATTCAGCTCGCCTTGGGTCCGTCTGCTGTGGCCTCACGTTGTCCTCCAGAACCCCCCCAGAACTGCAAACGAGGCCTTCTAGAGCAGATACGGCTGTTATATATTTTTCCCGAGAAGCATCTGTGGGTCCTGGTGGGCGCCAAGCTGACCAAGAGCCAAGTGGCTGAGCACTGGCACGGGTTGCCCAGAGAGGTGCCGGAGTCGCCCTCCCTGGAGATCCTCGGAAACCATCTGGTTGTGGGCCTGGGCAATCGTCTCTAGCTGGCCCTGCCTGAGCAGGGGGTGGACATGAGGACCTCTGTAGGTCCCTGCCAACCCCCAGCCACTCTGTGTTTCTGTGCTTACACGCCTTATGCCTGCTACTCCTAACAGATACAAAGAGATTTCTGACACCCCTGCCGATGATAAGTGTTCCACCATCTGCCCTGGGTTTGGGTTTCACTTATGCTTCCCTTTGTCAGCTCTTGGCCACGCTGTTGGTTCCACCGATCTGTGTGGGAAGATGTGATTTCTAACGAGACTTGCCGTGGAGCGTAAGATTAACTCAACGTTTGCATGAGTTTGTTAAAGGTTTCGCAGGAAACCTGAATCGAGACCTCGCCTTCTTGATAGGGGCCTCTCAGTGCCACGTGGCCTCTTGGACTGCAAGAATTTTCGTCTGCAGAACAGGCTTATCTTGTTCTGCCATCGAGGTTTGTGTCCTGACAGGGCTCCACGAGCTGTAATTTTCGTGTTCCTTTTTCCTGCTGCCTTTGACAAGATGTCAACAGCGACTTCTCTCCCGCTGTTTCTTCATCCCACCAACTGTGCTGCCACTGTTCTCCGCACGGTCTCGGGAGCACGGAGAGAACGTGCCACATGTCACACCAGGATGCGTTCTTTCCCATGCGCTTGCCTCGTTAAGATGCTGTGCCTAAATCCCCCGATTTTTAGGCTGGGCTCGTGCTGCCCTGTGCGGCCACCCTTGCTGACAGCCCTTGGTTGTTCTTTGCAGGGGGCACGCTGGCGGAGTTTATTCACAAGCGCTGCAACTCCTTGCTGGATGAAGACACCATCCTGCACTTCTTCGTGCAGATACTCCTGGCTCTTCACCACGTGCACACCAAGCAGATCCTGCACCGCGACCTGAAGACGCAGAACATCCTCTTGGACAAGCACCGCATGATTGTCAAGATCGGGGACTTCGGCATCTCCAAAATACTGAGCAGCAAGAGCAAAGCCTACACGGTGGGTGGCCTGGCCTCGCAGGGGAGCTGCTTACCGCCACGGCAGCAGGCTGGAAATGCTGGGCTTGGCTCGCGATGGTCTTTGGGAAGCTGCTGTAGGAGTAAGGTTGGAGGCAGGATACTTGCAGTAGGTCACACAACTCCTTGGAGTTTGTACAGGCTGATAGCTTTGTGCCCGAATTTGTTGTGGTTCTGTAGACTGCAGAAAAGTGAGAAAGAGCTGCTTGCCTGAGCCTGGGAGAGGAGAGGATGGGGTGTCTGAGCCTGCTGGTGAGGGTCAGTTGAGCTTCTCCTGTTGCCGCTCGAAGGGATGGTGTTTGCAGGCTCATCAGACACACACCTGGCAACTGAATTCCTGCCAGTGCCCTTCTGTCCTGCCTTGCCTTAATCTCCTCTCTGTGTTTGAGATTTTGGTATCGTTCCCTACCTGGTCAAACCTGGCTGGGCGTTTATATCATGCTCATTGCTCTGGGCTTCGATTCTCTCAAGTGAATAGGAGCAAAATTAGAAGTAATCTCTGTATGTGCACGGGAGGCCTCCAGGAAGGCAAATCCTCATATTTTTTTACTGAGATTGTCAGCCAGACATTGACACCGGGGAACAAACACCCAGCTCCCCTAAGCTTTGGTGCTCTGGCCAGTCAGTGCCCTGGGCTGCAAATCAAGCTGTTCTCTTTCCGCCTTCCTGCCTTTCCCAGCATCGCTGTAGATTTCTCCATCCCTTTCAGGTTGTGGGAACTCCGTGCTACATCTCCCCAGAGCTCTGCGAAGGGAAGCCTTACAACCAGAAGAGCGATATCTGGGCTTTGGGCTGTGTGCTGTACGAACTTGCCAGCCTCAAGAGAGCGTTTGAAGCTGCGGTAAGACAGATACGGTTCACATGCGGTGCGGGGAGCCGTGGTCTCTTACAGAGGTGAAAATGCGTGCTTGGTTCGCTCTCCTCACTGCGCCTGGCAGTGTGAAGGCAGAGGGCAGTGCTGAGAGCATCTTCCGCCTTGGCCTCGCCTCTGCCTGCCCAGCCACTGTACGTCTCTCTTGTTTTCTCTCAGAATCTCCCTGCCTTAGTGTTGAAGATCATGAGCGGGACGTTTGCCCCAATATCGGATAGGTACAGCCCCGACCTGCGCCAGCTCATCCTCAGCATGCTGAACCTGGACCCTTCCAAGCGGCCCCAGCTGAACGAGATCATGGCCCAGGCCATCTGCATTCGCCCCCTCCTCAACCTCTACACCGACGTGGGCAGCGTTAAGATGAGAAGGCGAGTGGTCCTGCCACGTCTGCGTCCCTCGGGAGGGGCAGCCACAGCTCACAACACGTCAGACCAGCTCACTGCCTATGTTACAAGCTCCACAGAGAGCTGTCCCCATGCCGTTCTGCTGCGGTACCCAACATGCAGCTGCTGCAGGCCCTGTGGCTTGTGGCCGCAGCAGGTGTGGGCTCGTCGTGGCGGTAGCAGAGAGCTGGGAGCTCGGGGGGAAGCACATTGACACTGACTTCCCTTTCTCAGGTGGCTTAAAGCACCTGCCGAGGCAGTTCTGTGAGCTAGTCAGCTGTGGTGTCTGCTGTAGGTCTGCCCAGAATTCGCGTGGTGGCACTGAGCTGGCGGTAAGGACTGGGTTTTGGTTTGGCAGGCCTGAAAAGCCCTTGGCTCCGGTTCCAACAGTGACCCACAGCCGGACGGGGGGACGAGTGAGCAGCGCCAGGCCGAGGGGTGAGTCCTGGCATGGGGCTTTCAAAAAAACCCTCTTACTTGGGTGTCGGGGGGTCAGAGAGGCACTCGAACCTCAGGAGAGAGGACAGTAAGAAACATCACCTCCCCTGAGCCCTGATTCAAGTTCCTGCAGCTCCTGCTGTAAAGGCTGGACCCAGCCATGGGGGTGCTAAGGGAGGAAGTCCCGACGCAGGGCTGCACAGCAGGCACTGGCAACAATTAGCGAGAGCTGTCGTGCTGCTGCTTCCCTCGTTTCTGGGATAAAACACAAGGAGCTGTTCCCCTCTGTTTCCTCAGCCATGGCAGCGAGCTCCTTGCCAGCGCTGGACCGAAGCACTGAGCTGCTCTGGTGCTGCTGGCAGGCAGCTGTGGGGGCACCAAGGCTGGCTGGGGTACTTCTCCTCCTGTGGGAGGAGAGGAAGGAGCCTTAACTCGATGGTTTCTGTTTGACCCGCAGGCGTTCGAGGTGGCTCAGCCAGGACGGGAATCCCCCCTCCCCTGTCGTCCATCTACACCTGGGGGAGCGGCATCACCACCCCGCTCCGCCTGCCCATGCTCAACACCGAAGTGGTGCAGGTGTCTGCTGGCAGGACGCAGAAGGCCGGGGTCACCAAATCGGGGCGCCTCATCATGTGGGAGGTGAGCCGCGGGGAACCTGGGGCGGGCGGTGGCCGCGGAGGGCTCGGAGGTGCGGTTTCTGAGGAGGAGAATCTTCCCCTCACCGCACAGATCCTGGCCCTGCGTCCCCCAGACCACAGTCTAGTGCAGGACGTGGATGTCACCGTGGGAAGGGGCCCATCTCGGTTCTCCTACCCATCTCGTGGTGCACGTGGCTTCTCCTCTCCAGGCTCCCCCCATGGGCGCTGCAGGAGGCCCCTCTCTGCCGGGAGCCACCGAGCAGCTGCAGCCTCAGTTTGTGTCCCGTTTTCTGGAGGGCCAGTCTGGCGTGACCATCAAACACGTGTCCTGCGGCGATCTCTTCACTGCCTGTCTCACAGGTGAGCTGCTGCCGCGCGCCTTTGCCTGGATGAGTGCCGGGACTGCCTGGTTTGGTGCCTGGATGAGTCCCAGATGAGTCCCAGCCTCGTTTGGTGCTGGCTTACAAACGCAGGGTGACAGCCTGGGCTACCTGCTCAGAGCAGAACGGGGAGATGCACTGGGCTGGGATGAAATGAAGGGCTCTGTGGCATGCCGTGTAGCATCAGGTGGGGTCAGGCATGAATCACAGGACCTCACGTGATGTGACGCTAGTCAACCGGGTCCCAAAGGTCCGTCTGGTATGGGGAAGGCAATAAATGCATTCAGTTTGTCGTCCTGCCTGCAGCGGTGTCACCTGAAGCCAGAAATGGCACGAGCAGTGGGGCCTGGAGCGTGAGGAATGTCTGGGAAGTTCATTCTCTGTCACGTACTGTGCAAGTGTGACACGGACACAGGCAGTGACTGGCACTGCAACAAGTCAGCACGAAGGGTTCCTGTGAGCTCCTGGGGGGCTGATTGTCCTCAGCTGCAGGAAGGCAGTGTCTGACGCCCTGTAAAAGTGGGCCACAAGGCTTTCTGGTTGGGAGGAGAGCATGAGCACCAGCCTGAGGCCATGCCTGGGGAGCAAAGCCCTCCCCGGGGGTCCTTTGGGAGCCCTGTTTGCCCTTCTGCTGGGGATCAGGGCAGTAGATGACAGATATGCAGCTGGCAAACTCCGTAAGCATGTGTTTGTCCTCCCTCCCCGTGGCGTTTTCCTGCCACCGCTCTGCTGGGCGGCTGCTTGGCGAGCAGCTCTGTGTATTTAACACCTCGACAGGCCGTGGAGCTAGCAGCTCCTGCGTACACAGCTGCAATAATGTTATCTCGGTGCTCCCCTATCCTCTGATGTTTGCTTTTCGAGCTGCTGCAGCGCATCGAGGCCGCTGCTCCCTGGAAGCTTGCTGAAGGCCGCGGGGGGCCCCCCCAGCACGTTGTGAGTCACAGCGGGTCCGAGCAGAGCCAGTCCCCCGCGGGCTGCGTGTGCGCCTCGCGGGGCGTCACGCGTACCGCTCACACCACTTCTTTCTGCCTTCCCAGACCGGGGGATAATCATGACTTTCGGCAGCGGCAGCAACGGCTGTTTGGGGCACGGAAGCTTCACGGACGTCAGCCAGGTTCGTTGCGGAGGCGCTGGGCCCGCTGCTCCCCCAGGGCAGGGGACGGATTGCGCTTTCTCCGCCACGTGAGATGCGCGGGGCTCATCCCAGCTCCAGGGGCGTGCATCCCAGGCGTGCTCTGGCATCCGCAACCCTCCCCCTCCTCTCCTCGTCGCTGCGGGTTTTAAAAGGCCCAACCTGCCTCTCTCTTTCTCTCCAGCCACCCCCCCCCCACACACAATGATCCCTTTGAGCGCGGGGGAAGTCAAGAGCTGCCTTGTGGTTGCTGTTGGCAGGCGCCCAGCTTGGAGCCTGCCTCCAATCACACACCTGCCTGCTTCACTCTTGGCCTGCAGCTGCCAGGGTTCACTGAGAAAAGTTATTTTTCAAAAGAGCCAGTATTTAAAGAAGAGCTGTGTGTTTCCGATTGGCTCCGAGCGCCGGGGCTGAGGGGCTCTTGTTCCCTTCCAGCTTCTTCCTTGCCTGCCCTCGGATGTGGCAGCAGCCGATGGCTTCCAGCCGAGCCCGGGGACTGGTGCCATTTGTCTCTCTGGTCAGCTGGCTCATTTGTGCCTCGCTCTGTCCGGAGCTGAGCTGCTCGGTGTTTATTGCTGGGGGGAGACCAAGTGGGAGCAGCAGCCAGCTCCCAGCAAATGGCGCTTTTCACTTCGGGCACATAATGAGAACGAGGCTTGCTGCGGCGAGGTGTCAGATCTAACAGCAGGTCACAGCAGGGGCTGGACGAACCGTGGAGATCCCGGTCTCCCCACGCCCTAACGAATACGTGGCGATGGCTCACGGCTCCTCTGCACGAGAGCCTTTCAGCCAACGCATCCTGCACCAAGCCCCTGCCTGCTCAGAGCGTGCGTTAACAGCCCCTGGCACTCCCCGCACGGGCAGGGGGGCGAATCCCAGCCCTTCGGCTGAACCTCTTCCCTCTCCAAACCGTTGTGCTGGCTGCTTTCTTCCGCCCCAGAGATGTTTGCATTATCTTCTGCGCTGCGTGCACGTAGTCTCTTAAAACCCTTTGAAGGCTGTTTGGAACCAAAAAAAAAAAAAAAGAAATTCTCCGGTGTTTGTGTTGGATGAAAACTGGGATGCTGCCAGCGCTGCGCTGGGGCTGGGGGGGGCAGGGTGGGAGGGATGGGAGCAGCCGGGCGGGCTGGGAGGTCTCGGCTGACGGCTGCTGCTCTTCCCTTGCCAGCCCAAGATCGTGGAGGCCCTGCTGGGCTACGAGATGGTGCAGGTGGCCTGTGGCGCGTCCCACGTCCTGGCAGTTTCCAACGAACGGGAAGTGTTTGCCTGGGGCAGGGGGGATAATGGTAAGAAGAGCTCTGCTGAGCCAAACGGGGCTCGTGCTTCCCGTTGCCTGCTCCCACTCCCCTCGCTGGCCCTGCTCGCCTGCAGTCCGCTCCAGATGTGCCAGGCGAGGTGGGTGTGGACGAGTCGCAGCTGCCTCACTGCACACCAGGGCCCCCGTGCTCGGGGTTTCGCTGCCTTTCGTGGTGATGGGTCCCCGGCTGGGCTCTTGCGGGCAGCCCCGTCGATGCGGTGGCTCTTGGGGGTGTGCTCAGTTTGTGCGTTGCTGTCAGCTGTGTCCTGCTTTATTCCTCCTGCCAGGTCGGCTTGGGCTGGGCACCCTGGAGTGCCATAACTCCCCCCAGCAGGTAGCAGTCCCACCAGAGCACGAGGCTCAGCGGGTTATCTGTGGCATCGATTCCTCCATGGTCATCACAGTGAAGAACCAGATTCTTGCTTGCGGGAGCAACAGGTAGGGGAAGCGAGGGTCTGAGAGACCTCAGGGCCTGCCTTACAGCTTCCTCAGGCCCTTGCTGCGTCCATCACAAAGATGGAGCAAGGGCATCCAGAAGACATCTCCGTGTGATGCTGCTCCCCAGCGTCTCGCTGCTGGGGGGTGCAGTTATGCTAGGGCAGGATTTGACGCTGGATTCAGCCAGCTCTGAGCTGCCCTTTCCTCTTCGCAGGTGTAACAAGCTGGGCCTAGACCAGATCAGATCGGCGGAAGAACCTTCCCCAGAGGACCAGGTGGAAGAGGCCACCGTGTTCACGTGTGCCCAGTCAGCCCCCTTGAACCAAGAGCCAATTGTGTGCGCTGACATCGGTACGGCGCACTCCGCTGCGGTCACAGGTGAGGCGCGTGTGCCCAGACCCCAGAGAGGGGGCTGCGTTTCCCCTCTCTTCCTCCTGCCTCCCTTTCTTGTAGATAAAAGCCTAAAAGAGGCTCAAGAGACACCCTGCTCCCAGTGCTGGAGCTCTGCGGAGTAGGATGCTCAGCGTGGTAGAGAGCAAAGGGGTTCTGTGCATCCTCGGGTGACTCCCGTTTGTTTCTCCTGTCTCTGTCGTCAGCTTCTGGCCAGTGTTACACCTTTGGGAGCAACCAGCACGGGCAGCTGGGCACCAACTCCTGCCGCAACAGTCGCGTGCCCCACCTGGTCGTGGGGCTCCAGGCCATGAAGATCACCGTGGTGGCTTGTGGGGACGCCTTCACCGTGGCCATCGGAGCAGGTGAGGCTGAAGCCCCCGCGTGCTGGGCTGCAGCAGGCCCTGACTTTCCAGTGCCTGGAGTCCACGTTGCCGGTCGAGGCAGGAGAAAGCTCCAGGTGGACGGGAGGCTGTTGCCTGGTGAAGGCCACCGGGAGCCCTGCGTGCAGCCAGGTCTGTCCCTCTGCAGACGGCGAGGTGTGCACCTGGGGGAAAGGAGCCAGGGGACGCTTGGGCAGGAAGGACGAGGAGACAGGAGCACCGAGGCCTGTGCAGCTGGAGGAGACGCATCCGTACCTGGTGACCTCCGTAGCCTGCTGCCACGGGAACACGCTGCTGGCCGTGAAGCGTGAGTAGAGGCTTTGCTGCTGAGATTCCTGCCGTGAGAGCCCAGCCAGATGCAATGCTTTGTGCCCAGAGCTCTACCGAGCTACCCTGGCACATAGCTATGTATTATTCCTGTCCCTCTAGAGGAACAGAAATAACGCAAAGTGCAGAAATATTCCCCTTCTGCCCCACCACCCTGTGACACTGCTGCTTCCCCCGGACTGGGGGAGCAGGGGGGTGGCGGAGGCTGTCTCACGCGCTCCCAGACAGGTGGGCTGGCCAGGCTGCAGCTGGTGGGGAGCCGGCGTGCCGGCGGTCCCCCGGGTATCCAAAAAGAGCAGCTCTCTAATTGCTGCTGCTGAAATAAGAAGCTGAGATTTGAGGCGTCGTTTTGGCTGCTGGCTCTCCGTTGTGGTTTGGAAAAGATAGCGATGGTTTTGTGGTTGCTCTCTGCTGAGGCCAAAGGCGGCATCGCTGCGTGGTTAAAACGTGCCCATGGCATCACCCTGCCCTTCCGTTGCCTGGGCGTACGATGGGAGCCTGGCCCAGACTGCTGGAGGGGGCCTTTCTTCCTCCTCTGCCGGGCTGATTATGGCCTCGGCGCTGGGCTGAGGGATCCCAGCCCCAGCCCACTTCAAGGAGGCTAATTACACCCCC
This sequence comes from Anser cygnoides, assembly GCF_040182565.1. Lineage (NCBI taxonomy): Eukaryota > Metazoa > Chordata > Aves > Anseriformes > Anatidae > Anser > Anser cygnoides. The sequence goes on from NC_089890.1 coordinate 7,991,019, forward strand.
GAGGGGAGGAGGCCCGCTGGCTGCCCCGGCGCAGCGGAATCGGTCCCGTTCCTGCGATGAGTGCCGAGCTCTCACGTGATGCGTGCTGCCGTGAAGGGGACGGGGGACAGCCAAGTCCCCGGGCTCAGGAACAAGCAGGGAATTTGCCGTGGGAGCAAAATGCTACAAGCTGCACCCCCCTTCCCGTGCTGGAGTCACGCTGCGCTCCGGGCAGCTGGGTTGTGGGCTCCCACCTGCAGCACGGCAGGGGCTGAGCACGTAGAGGCACAGGCTCAGCTGCAAGATTCAGCACCAGGGCTTAAGTTCTCACTTCGGGCTTTCACGCAGCTCAGTCCCTTGGAAACCTCTCCAGAGAGAGCCCGGGCTGGTGACACTTTTGATGTTACAGCCACTTTCAGGTCTGGCCGTGAGCAGGGAGGGGTGCTGGCACTGGCGAGCCGCGCTCCACCTTTGGGGCGGCAGTTGTGCACCGCTCTGCGGTTTCCTCCCATGTGGCCAGCGCTGTTTTTGACTGGCTTGGACTCATGCCCGCTTTATTGTGAGACTGCTGCTGCACCCTTTTCTCAATCCCACTGCAAACACAGGCCTGGAATAGCTGGGAGAAGCCAGGCGTGCTGGAGAGGAGGAGGAAGGCGCGAGCCTCAAGATATTTCCTCCTGCTCGGGCTCTGCCACTGCCACTTCCAGGGGCAGCAGGGCAGGGTTTGCATTGCTCATCTGTTGCTGCAGGACACTGCTTGCTGCAGCTTCATCGAGTGGTGGCTTAGGGCTTATTCACGGTGCTGCTTTTGTGTTTCAGCTGCCGTGGAAGAGTCACCTCCTCAGTGAGCTGGAGGCGAGCGGGGCAGCACCCAGCCTCGCCGTGCGGGTGCAGGGGCTCCGTGTAGCATGCCTGTCCTCTCGCTGGACCCGTGTCCCTGCGCCCAGAAGGGAGCAGCAACAACAGGGAGCTCCTGACGACGGTTCCCACAGAACCGGAGCTGGTCTCGCATCGCGTCGACGAGGGTCGTTGTGAACCTGAAGCGCCTGAGAGCCGCTGCACTGGACCTGCCGTGGGGCAGACGTCCCCAGTGCTGGCGCTGCGTTCGGTGGGTCACACTGGGGCTCTTCTCCACCCTGCTGGAAGCGCCTGTGGAAGTAGAAGGGCTCTCCTCTGCTGCTGGTGAGCACGGAGGTTGTTTTCCCCTGTGGAAGCTGTCTCTGGTTACAAAGCCCAGGCTGACAGCTTGGTGTCTGAGAGAACTGTCAGCCTTTGCACAGCAGTGTCTGGAGTTACAGCCCCAGGCACTACACTGGGTGACTAAGTGCAAACCTCTTTTCTAATTAGAGAAGTCTGGCCTTTCCCATCCCCCCCTGAAAGCGTTTTGCCCGTTGGTTGAGCTGTTCAGCACGCTTTCAAGGGTCCTGGCCTGCATGGCTGGCCGAACCCGGCGCGAGCAGCGTCACGCCTGTGTGGTGCAGCGCGGCCGCTCTCCCGAAGTGCCGCCCGGAGCTCTCCGATTACAGCCTCCCGTGGCCCCAGGAGCTCAGCTGAGGATCCTCCAGCTGATGTTTGTCCTCAGGCCCCTAAATCCTGCTGCTGACCAGCTCGCTGGCTCCCAGCCGAGCTAGTGGAAGGCAGCAAAACACAGCGAGTGATTGTCTCTAATGGAAGTTTTTTAACCCAGATCTCTAGAGGGAGATGATGAATTTTCAGCAGGGATCCTTTCTGCAGGCAGGAGGGGGGCACATCACCATGTCACAGACAGGAGTTACGGTTTTTATCTCCAGAAGGGTCGTTTCCTTTCCTTTCCTTTCCTTCTTTTTTTTTTTTTCCTTTTCTTTTTTTAACTCATATCTGCCCTGGGCCATTTTTTGATGAGCTTCTGTCTCTGATCTGTCTGACATTGCAAATGCTCTTGCTTTTCACATCCATCTTTGTGCTGTTGCCAATCTGTTGTGTATAAAGTCGGTGCTTTCATAAGCTGGCTGAGATGGAATCTCTCTAATTATTTTTTGTGATTCTCTCCCGTCTTCAATGAGGGAAACCTCGCCGGGCTCTGCTAGGAGCCGACTGATCCCTCTGTCATGTGAAAGGTAATGAATTTCTGCAGGTCTCCTGCTCTTCCCTCCTTCGCCTCGCAGGCTCTGGCTGGGGAAGGGAGCAGGTCCTGTCCAGCCGGGAGAGGCGTGTGCAGTCCTGGCTGCAGACACGGCCTCCCTCTTTGGCTCCTGGCAGGGTGGGTGAATGGGTTTTTCCCCTGCCGTTTTGTTTCTTGTGGAGCTGCCTTTTCAGGCGGTTACACCCTGCTATCCCAGGAAGCTGACTTGTGTTCAAAGGCTCTGCCGGTGCCTTGGCACTCGCCTCGTGCTGCAGGTTACGGGGACAGCTCTGGCAGCCCTGCTGTCGGCGGAGGGGAAGGTGTAGCTGCTCCCAGACCAACCTGAGCACCAGGATAATTGCAGGGCTGGGGAAAATCACCTCGGAGCCCCTCTGGGCTGTTGTCTTCCCTCCCTGCGCTGAGCTGTGGGCACCGCCAGCTCCTACAGCAAGATTCCTCGTGGCTGTGCGGTGCTCGCCCTCCACCCACACAGCCCCCTTCTTGGGGCTCCCCTCAGCCCACACCGCATCCAAACACACCCCATGAGGAAGGATCCCTGCTCCAGCCTCACCAGGGCTGCTGGCTGGTGGGGACAGAAGTTCTGCCACCCTTTGCCTCGCCAACAGTGACACCAAAATGCTTCTGCCCCAGGGCCACATGGAGCCCTGAGAGCCAGGCTCCTTGTTCCAGCATGCTGCTGGCAGCCCCCTCTGCCCTGCTGGCGTTAGGTGGGTTGTTTTATGGCTTAACGAGGGGCTTCACACAGCAGTGCTGGTTCTGGGGGTGTCACCAGCTCGAATATTGGGACTTTTCCCCCCAGGCAGGGGGGGACCGGTGCCGCCTGGCGGGCTTGGTGCTGGGCTGGGGGTTGGCCGCCGAGGTCCGGAGCCCTGGGGATTTCGCAGCCTGCTCGCTCTGTTCAGCTGTGAAGCCCGGCGAGATGATTTGAATAATTTAATACCGGGCTGTGACCAAGCCTGGAGAAAGGGTAAAGGAAACAAAGAGGCCCCCAGCCCCGAGCAACAATAGCTCTTGAAACGACAAGCCGAGGCACGTCCGTGTGCCGGAGGCAGAGAGCAGCCCCGGCAAATAGGCCAGTTGCATTCCTCACGTCTGCTGCTTTGTTTCCCCACAGAAGCTCCCGGTGAAAACTGCAGGTCTCAGGGCTTCTGCCTTGATCCTCGCTTTGTCCCTGCGCCCCGGTGCTGGAAACGGCTGGAAGAGCTCGGCTCGGCCGCCCAGGGGCTGAGCACATCCCGGGGCCGTGAGGAGCGGGCTGGGGAGGCAGCGTGATGGGACGAGGGCTCCCGGTCCCGGGTGGTGCATCCCCGTCAGTGCCAACCTCACCTGGGTGACCGGGTCTGTTAATGTACACCGAGGTCTGTTTGTTTGCACCGAGGTCTGTTCGTTTTCACCGAGGTCTGTTCGTTTGCACCGGGGAAAAGCTGCCCGCAGGGAGGGACGGACACGAGGAGCCGCGGGCGGGCAGGCTCCGAGGGATGCTCGTTCCCATGCCTGCCGAGATCACACGTCCCACTGACCTCGGCCCCTTGCTGTCAGCAAGGGAAGGGCCAAAACCCGCCTGCTGCTCCCTGAGCTGCTCTGGGTTGGTTCTGGCACCTGTCCTGGTCACAGCCCTGTTCCCACGAGGCTTCGCAGCCACCCTCTGTCCGTCCAGCACCTCACCTTCTGCGGGCACCGGTCCCCAGGAACAGGGAGCGGGCTCTCCCCACTCCTTCCCCCGGGGCAAAAGGCGCCGCCTTGACTTCGTTAGAAGCCAGAGCGTCGGCTTTCTGTCCCTAAACGCGAGGCAGAGGGAAGGAAGGAGGAGAAGGAAGCCTCCCCGAGCCCAGATGGGTCCGGGGCCTGACCTGCCAGCGGGGCCGGGAACACATCCCCTCTCCAAAGGCGGTTGCCCTGCCTGGAGGTTGAGTGTCGCCTTTGTGCGAGACAAATGCCTCGCTGTAATGTGGAGTGCGGGGAGGGCTTTCATTAGGGAGAGGGGGAAAGGAGGGGATCTTTGTTTGCAGGGTCTGACACCTCCGGAGCCATCCTGCCGGCACAGCCAGCGCCTTCTGATGGCTTTGTCAGCTCCGGGCTAATTAGCAGAGATGGCTCTTCAGCGAGGTTAGAAACGAAAAATTTGGGAACATCAAAGAGATGGAGTTAATAGTGATAAAACTCTGCCTGCTCCATGCCTGCCATCGGAGGTGGGGGCTCTCTGGGCTCACGGGGAGCAGCTCAGGGGGGAGCCGCCCGGGATGCTGGCACAGGGGCTGCAGGACCCTCCTGGCCATCACCCGGCCCCACGGGGATGGTTTTGGGATGGGGCCGTGTCTCAGGGAGCTGGGATGGGTGTCGGGCAGTGGCTGTGGTTGCTGTGTGCTTGGCTCCGGGGTGTGCTGTGACTTGGTGGCAGAACCAAAGGGACCCGGGGCTGCTGCTGGGTCCTGCCCCGGGGGCTCCTGGCTCCGAGCAAACCCCACCAGGAGAAGCCAAATTTGAGCAGCCCAAACCCCCCGTGACAGCTGGCTGGTGGCACCGCTACCAGCTCCCCGTGCTCACCCGCCTGTCGTCCTATTTATTTATTTTTTTTAATTTAATTTTTACTTTTTGCACGTTGCGTTTCCAGGCTCTGGGCGAGATGGTTCAAGTTCAGCTCGCTGCTCCCCACCGGCTCATCGCAGCCCTCGGCGAAGCCCCTGGGGTGGCTGCCGCGCCAGCCTGAGCTGAGTTTTTCGTGCTCAGCGCCCATCGGGGCAGGATTCGCCCATGGCCGAGCCCAAACCCAGCCGTGGGGCGGCCCTGCTCCTGGCCACCCGGTGCCGGGGCCGGGGGTCATTTTAAGCAGGAGGAAGAAGAGAAGCGTGAGTGACAAGGGACACAGCCTGGCTGGCCCAGTGGGACCCCCAGCCCCCCCCCCTCTCCTCTGCTAACTGGGAACCGCTGCCGGGGGGGGGGGGGCTGGAACCAGTGACCCTGGCTGCTGGTAACGAAGCCCCCCAGCCGCTGCCCTAACCCCTGGGGCGAGGAACAAGCTCTCCGCGGTGCCCCACAGCCAGCCCTCCATCCCCAACACCCCCTTAAACCCCCCCCAAATCCACCCAAAACCCCGTCGGGGGGGCGGGCAGCGGGGCTGGGGGCGGCGTGGCTCCGCTTTTGTCGCCGCCCCGGGGAGGAGCCGGGTGCTGGGAGCCGGGAGCCGGGGCTCGGGCAGGAGGAGGAGGAGGAGGAGGAAGGCGAGCGGGGCCGGGAGCCGGCTGCGGGGCCGTGGGGGGGGGGGGGGGGGGGGGGCGATGCCGGGCTACGACTACAAGCTGCTGGAGCGGCCGCGGCGCCGGGTGCTGTGCCCGCTGTGCGGGAAGCCCATGCGGGAGCCCGTCCGCGTCTCCACCTGCGGCCACCGCTTCTGCGACACCTGCCTGCAGGAGTTCCTCAGGTGAGGACCCCCCCCAAACTCCCCCCCCCCTTTTAACCCCGCCGGGATATCACGCAGGGTCCCCCCCCCCCCCCACCCAAGGGTGCGGGCGCGCCGGATGGGTGCTGCTGGGGTTCGGGGAGGGGGCTGCAGGGCAAGGGGGGGGGGTGCGGGGCGCCCCCCCACGCGTGACAGCGGGCCGTGGGGGGGGGGGGGGTGAGGAGGAAGAGGAGGAGGAGAAGGAGGAAGAGGAGGAGGAGGAAGGCCAGGCGAAGCGCCGCGCTCCCAGCACCCTCCAACATCCTGCCCCGGCCGCGCAGGAAGGAAGCAGCACCCACCCCGGCACCCCGGAGACCCCCCCCAAACCCCCCGGGTTCCCCCCCCCCCCTCTTTTTCCCCGTCCCCCTCCATCCCCGGGGGAGCCCCGGGGGCGTGCGGCGGAGCCCGGCTGCGCCCCCCCCCCCCCCGGCCCCGCGTTCCGCCCGCCGCCGCCCCCGGCTCAGCCTCGCCCCGCTCCGGCGACCTTTGCACGGTCCCCGGGGGGGGGGCACGGGGCTGCCCGAGGCCGGTTTCTACGAAACCGGGCGTTCCCGGGGCCGGTGCCAGGCTGCGCCTCCGCTCCCGCACCCACCCGGGGCCGTGGGGCTCAGCTCCGGACACGGGGGGGGGGGGGATCCGTGCGCCCCCCCCCCCTCCCCAAAACCCCTTCTGTTTGGGTCTGGGGGGGTTCTGCCCCTTCGCCCCGGCTCGCCACGAAGGTCAGAGGCAAGGACGGTGCCCCCGGTGCTGCCTCAGCACATTCCCTGCCCGGCCGAGCGTGAGGAATGGGGAGGCTTTGTCGGGGATTCGCGCCCCAGACCCCCGCCCCGGTGGGGTTTACGGCCCCCGCTCCCCGATACCGGGCAGGGCCGGTGCTGCCACCCCGCTGCGTCCCCTCCCAAAGGCCTCGGGGCGATGCCGCCTCCCGAAAAGGGGCCTGGGGCTGCTGGTGGTGGTGGTGGTGGTCCTGCGGGAACGCCCGTGCAAACACGGCGGGCACGTGGCAGAGCGGGGCTGGACGTGGCCGTGCCCCGAGGGCTCGCACCCCGCTGCTGTCCCCATTATCCCTTGGTCCCCAGCACCGGGACACAGTGGCCATGGGGGATGTCACTGAGCTGATCCCGGTGACATCCCAGGCCAGCACGCGCTGGTGGCACTGCTGGGATGGCCACAACGTCTCGCGTCCCCTTGGCAGCCCCGGCCACCCCAGTGCTTGCCAAGGGCACACGGAGCGATCGGGGGCACGGGGTGTCCTCGTCCCCTTCACATCCCCGGGGATGCCAGAGCTTGGGTCCCTGCGTGTCCCTGCTGCTGTCCCCACGGGCAGCGCCCAAAGCTTCCCACCCTGGGCACGGTGCCATGGGGTGACGGTGGCTCCTGGCCAGCCGTGCCCCGTGCCAGGCTCCCCGTTGGGCTCCGTCCCCGTCCTGCGCCCCGCGACGCCTGGGGCTGCGCCGTACCCACCGGGGGCGCCCCCAGGGCCGGCTTTTGGCAGGAGCACCCCATCCTGCTGGGGTGCAGCCAGGTGGGGACCCGGTGTGCTGGGGACCCCGCTCCGTGCACGCAGCAGCTGCAGGTCCCGTGTCCCCCCACCCCGTTCCCACCTCGCCGGGGTGGCTGGCGGGGCCGTTTCCTGGCGAGGGGCAGCCCCCGGGGGCCGCGCATCCGGGCTGCACATCTGGAGCCCAGCTGCTGGCCCCGGCACCCGGGGCTGCCCGCAGCCCCGCCGGCCCCTGCCTCCATCCTTGGGGGGCGCGAGGGGGCTCCAGATGGTGTCAGCCCCCCCCCCAACAGCAGGGGGGCAGCCCGGGGGGCGTCTGGCGGGGGCATTTCCCAGCTCTGACAGATGGAGCGGCTGCTGCCGGGATTAGGGCTCCCCAAGGGCTGGATTTGGCACGCCGGGCGGGCAGCGCGGATGGCCTGGGCTGGGGGCTGGGGGCTTCGGGGGGGTCCTGTGGGACGTGTCACTGCCGTGCCCCAGCCCTGCCTGATCCCGACCCCTTTCTCTTGCAGCGAAGGCGTCTTCAAGTGCCCCGAGGACCAGCTGCCCCTGGACTACGCCAAGGTGAGTCTGGAGCTGCAGGCACAGCCGGGCATGTGGCCAGAGCACCCCGCTGGAAGGGGAACGTCCCCGTGTCCCCAGCGAGGGTCTCTGTGCCCCCGCCTGGCACAGCCCCGGCGCCTGGCACGGGTGCCTGCGCGGAAGCAAGAGCCCTTTGTGCCGCCGCGCTGGGAAACGGAAACCCGCTGCCGACAAAGGGCGCTTGTTCGCGTGCCGGCGGGGGGATCCGGCCCCGGGCACCGTGCCCATGGCTCCCCGCTGGGCTGGGGGGGGGGATGGAGGGGGCTGGTGAGGGATGCTGACATCCCGGTGCTGTCCTGTTCCCCAACAGATCTACCCCGACCCCGAGCTGGAGGCGCAAGTGTTGAGCCTGGCCATCCGCTGCATCCACAGCGAGGAGGGCTGCCGCTGGAGCGGGCTTATCAAACACCTCCAGGTAGGAGCTGGTGGGCAGGAGAGGAGCAGGGCTGCACCCTGGGGTGCCCCGGACCCCCCCCCTAACCATCCCTGTGCCCCCAGGCCCACCTTGGCACCTGCGCCTTCAACGTCATCCCCTGCCCCAACCGGTGCAGCGCCAAGCTGAGCCGCCGCGACCTGCCCGAGCACGTGCAGCACGGCTGCCCCAAGCGCCGGGTCAAGTGCGAGTTCTGCGCCAGCGACTTCACCGGGGAGGCCTTTGAGGTGGGCACCGGGGGGGGGACACGCCATGCCGGGGAGGGGGGGACACACAGCTGGCAGGGGTGGCATGGGGGGGCACGGCCTGGCTGGGGGCGTAGCCAGGACGGGGGGTGCAGGGTGGCCATGGGGGACGTGGATGGGGGACACCGTGGGGACACAGCCTGGCCGTGGGGACAGATCCTGGCCGTGGCTGGTGACGCTGCTGCTGCGGTCCCCAGGGCCACCAGGGCACGTGTCCCCAGGAGAGTGTGTACTGCGAGAACAAGTGCGGGGCCCGCATGATGCGGCGCCTGCTGTCCCAGCACACCCTGGCCGAGTGCCCCAAGCGCACGCAGCCCTGCACCTACTGCGCCAAGGAGTTCGTCTTCGACACCATCCAGGTGAGACGGGGCCCGTGGGGACGGGGCCGCCCCGCCGGCTCTCAGCGCCACCTGACCGCCATCCTCTGTCCCCAGAACCACCAGTACCAGTGTCCTCGGTACCCCGTGCCCTGCCCCAACCAGTGCGGGACGCCCAGCATCGCCCGGGAGGACGTGCCCAGCCACCTGAAGGAGAGCTGCAACACTGCCATGCTGCTGTGTCCCTTCAAGGAGGCTGGCTGCAAGCACCGGGTAAGCGTGGCCCCAGCCCCGTGCCAGCGTCCCCGTCCCCATCCCACCCCAGTGTCCTTACGCCTTCACGTGCCCCGCAGCATCCTCACAGCTCTCCTGCCCTGACATCTGTCCAGTCCCTCGTGGGGTTCCCATTCTGCTCTGCCCCATCCCTGTGGCCACCTGGTGTCCCCATCCTGTCCTGCGTCACTTTGCCACCCTGGTGTCCTCCCAGTGCCATCCCACCCTGGTGTCCCCGTGCCATCCCAGCCAGGTATCCCCGTGCCACCCCTCTCCCGTCCCACCCCTTTGTCCCCGTGCAGCCCTGCGCCACCCCGCTCCACCACCCCCATTCCCCAACGCCATCCCCGTGGCCTCCTCCTCCCACCCCATCCCACCCCCTGCTGACGTCCGCGCCGTCCCCGCAGTGCCCCAAGCTGGCCATGGGCCGGCACCTGGAGGAGAGCACCAAGGCTCACCTGGGCATGGTGTGCGCCCTGGTGAGCCGGCAGCGGCAGGAGATCCTGGAGCTGCGGCGCGACGTGGAGGAGCTGTCGGTGAGCAGCGACGGGATCCTCATCTGGAAGATCGCCGACTACGCCCGCAAGCTGCAGGAGGCCAAAGCCCGCAGCAACTACGAGTTCTTCAGCCCCCCCTTCTACACCCACAAGTACGGCTACAAGCTGCAGGTCTCGGCCTTCCTCAACGGCAACGGGAGCGGCGAGAGCAGCCACCTCTCCGTCTACATCCGCGTGCTGCCGGGCGAGTACGACAACCTGCTGGAGTGGCCCTTCTCCTACCGCGTCACCTTCTCCCTGCTGGACCAGAGCGACCCCTCGCTCTCCAAGCCCCAGCACATCACCGAGACCTTCCACCCCGACCCCAACTGGAAAAACTTCCAGAAGCCGGGGGCCTCGCGCGGGTCCCTGGACGAGAGCACCCTGGGCTTCGGCTACCCCAAGTTCATCTCCCACGAGGACATCAAGAAGCGCAACTACGTGCGGGACAACGCCATCTTCATCAAGGCCTCGGTGGAGATCCCCCAAAAGATCCTCGCCTGAGACCCAAATTCGGGGAGGGGGGTGGACGGGGGACAGGGGCCGTGAGCTGTGTGCCCAGCCCGGGCTGACCCCGATGGTGCTGAGCCCCCCGCCCCGGGGCTGGGGACCCCGCGGTGGCCGCGCCGGCGGCTCTCAGGGAGGCGGTGGGGGGGCTGCCCCCGTGCCCCCCGCTGGGGCTGGGACCCCGCCGTGCTCGGTGCTCAGCCCCTTCTCAGGTGCCCGGGGGTGCCGGGGGGCTGGGCCCCCCCCCAACTTCCTTGCTGGGGTGCCCGGTGGCCCCTGCCAGCCTTGCTGGGGACCCGGCGGGTCCCCGCTGCCCAGAGCCATATTTTGTAAGCCGGTGCCCCCCGGGAGCACGTTTGTTATTTATTACCCTGGGCCGGGGCCCGATGCCCCCTCCCCTGCCTCTTTTTTTTTTTGTTTTTTTCAATAAACTCTTCTTGTATTTATTACGGCCGCCTGAAGCTCCTTCCTGTGTCCCCCCCACCCCAGGCAGGGGACACGGCTGGGCGCCACGTCCCGGGACAGCACGGGGGGGGGGGTCCACATCCCCAGTGCCTGCCCATGGGGGGGGGGGGCAAGGAAAACGGGGCTGGGGGGCACGGCGCGGGTAATCCCTGACCCACATCCCTGTGGCAGACGGGTGCAGACGGTTAATTCGGTAATCACCGGCGGCGGGGGGGTCGCCAGGCCCCAGGGTGCTGATATCTTGCAGCCCCCCCCCGCCGGAGACCCCCCCAGCCCTTTGTTAGGCAATCAGGGCTCCAGGGGAGGCAATAATTCGGGGCAAATGGGGGGCAGCGGGTGGCAGTGGGGGTGTTGGGGTGGTTTGGGGGCTCAGCTGGATCAGGCCCCATGGGACCCCCCCCCCCCCCTCCCCCCAGTCACCCCAGTACGATGGGGGGGGCGCTGCCCCCAGGCTGATCCCACGGCTGGGTTAGTGCTGCCCGGCTGGATGCAGCCCCCCCACCCTGATCCCAGCTGGGCTGGGGGGGACACGGGGCAGCCTGTCCCACCCCAGCCCCACCGGACTGTCCCAGTGCCACACTGGTGCCCAGTGCCAGCTGTACTGGTGCCCAGTGCCAGCTGTACTGGGGCCAAAAGCCAGCGCTGTGCTGGTCAATGCCAGCGACGACTGGTGCCCAGCCTCAGCCCGTGTTGGTGCCCAGTGCCAGCCCACACTGGTGCCCAGTAACAGCCTCTACTGGTGCCTGACGTAACCCCATACTGGTGCCCAGTGACAGTCTGTACTGGCCTCTGGTGTGATCGCACATGCGACTGGTCTTTGTCTGTATTGGTGCCCCACCAGTCCCTTACTGGTGCCCAGTATCAGCCCGTACTGGTGCCCCACTAGTGCCGTACTGGTGCCCCCCCCCCCCCCGGTCCCTCCGGTGCTCGCTGCCGCCGCCGCGCGGTGCCGGGGCTCGGGGCCGGGGCACGGCCGGGGCTGGGGCCCCCCCTCCCGGCCGGCCGCGGTCCCTTCCCCACGGGTCCTCCCGGACCGGAGGGCCGAGCACAAACCCAGTTTTTCCCTGCGGAGCCCAAACCCGCATTTCTCTTTATTTTTTTGTGGCTCAGGGGCCGCAGCACGCTCAGGGTGCCAGCACGGAGCCGGGCTGCCCCCCCCCCCCCCCCCCCCGCAGCCTTTTGCTGAGCCTTGCACCAAACAACACCCCAGCCAGTTATGAAATCCGATTTATGAAATGAGCTGAAAGCCGCAGCTCTCACACCAAAAGGCTGGCAGCCACGGACCCGTGCTGCCGGTGTGCGGCGCGGTGCCCAAGAACTGGTGGAACCCACCCCAAAAATGACCACGACCCCGAGCCGCCTCTTCCCCTTATTTTCACCCCCCATTTTTTTTTTTCCCCCTTTCTCCTTCCAATCTTTGGTGTGAATTTGCCCTAAGGTGCTGCACGGCTTCACCGCATACCCCGGCACCGAGCCCGCTCCCCGGGCACCTCTCGCCCTTCAGGTCTCCGCGGGATCCGTTCGGAGACGGGGAGGGCAAATCCCCGGCAAGAACCGGGTTGAGAAGCAGGAGATGCTCCTGTTATTCACGGGGGAGATGGGGATGAATCGATGCGCTGCTAAATTTAGACTCAAGGAGCGAGTTTAAAAATAAACTTCCTGGAAAGTTGTGGGAAGTTTGTTGCAAAGGCCCCCGATCTGCTGAACGCGTATCGAGGTGCCTTGCTCGCTGCTCCAGCCCCGTTTTTTGATCCTGGCTGGCTCCCCCCAGCACAGAAGGTCTTACAAATAACCCCCATCACCAGGAAGCCCCCAGCCCCACCAGCAGGGGCCAGCCCCTGCCCCACAGCACACCCACAGCCGAAGACCCCCACTGGGGGGGGGGGGGAAACCTAACCCCTCTCAAACCCTACAAACCCTTTGGGTTGTAGGCAAGCGAGGTTTCGAGCCCGACGCGGGCGTTTGCGCCGTTCATGGGCGCGCCTTTAGCTAAGGTGTCTGAACCAGGCATTAATATTTCATAAGGGTTAAAAACAAACAACAACAACAAAAAAAAACACAAAGACAAAAGTGCTTTTTGCGTCCTTTATTAAAAACCTGCCTGGGCTCCCCCGCCTCCCCCAGCCCTTCCCAGGAACGCATGGTTTGAGCACCAGGGCAGCGAGGGAGAGGGTTTACTGGGGGGGGAGCAATGAAACCCCCGGTGCGATTTCACCTCTTCAATTTTAACACGTCTCCCAGGCCAGCAGCCCTCCCGGCTGAAGCAACGGCTTGTACCCAATTGCCTCGAAATTAGCTTAAACTAATTAGATAAAATACTCCAGTAATTTTATTACAATTTGGCCTTGTCGAGCACTGGACGAGTGTCAGAAGCGCCGCAGCTGCGCCACGACCCCACCAGCAGCCCAAGAGCCCGGCCAGGCCTCCGCATGCACCCAGGGCCCCCGCGCTGCGTGGGGCTGGATGGTAAATCTGGGGCCGAAAGCAAAGAATTAAACCCGGTTTTGTGGCATCGGCCAGGCTGGAGCGGAGCAGAGGCACCGGGCAGGAACCACCTCCTGCCCTTGCATCATCCCCAATCCCCCTCCGTTCAGCTGGGGGGAAATTTGGGGACATGGCATGGCATTTTAAATTGGGTGAATTTAAGTTCAGTGCTGTCCCGTTCCCAGCCTGGTGTTGGTTTATTCGCTACAGCTTCCCGTGTGCTGATTTTCTACACCTCCCATTGCGCATTGCCTACCTTGGACCCAAATCAATTTTGGCAACGTGAGCCCAGCACAGGGGGAAAAGACCAAACATAGCAGTTGAACTGTCGAAAGAAACCCACGCTCGACCTAAAGAGGAAGTTTCCAAGGGTTGAACCTACTCTGCCTTCCACCAGAGGCTGGGTTAGCTGTGCCTGCACCTAACTCCTCGGCGGTGGCAGCAGCTGCTCGTGCTGAGGTCCCCACTGGCCCAATATCCCCACGCCGATAACCAGGGCTAGCTGATGTAAGAGGCTTTGGAAGAGGCTCTGCAGAACGGATTCCTCCTTGTGGAGACTGATGGAGACCGAAGTGGTTCAGGCAACCCCACAAAAGATGTTCGTTTGTCATCAGAGAAATTTAGACGCCCATGTCTTTCGAGCGAGTGCAGAGGGGTTTGGAAAAAAATCAGTAGTTGTTTTGTTGTTCTCTCTTCTTGCAGAGGAAAACACACAGTCAGTCCCGTAAAGGAGCTACATGACCACTGGGAATGGAGGGAACCCCCTTGGCTCCCGTCTTCTGGAAGAGGTCTATAAACGTTATGATCCCCTTTAAAAATCTTTATTTAGTTCTATGCTAAGAACCCAAACTGGGAATTTATTGCACACGCTGTTGGTGTCAAGGCTTCAGAGGGCATCGCTGGGAGCAGCCCCAAACACCCCGAGCCCTTCTCCCACCCCGGAGGAGCAGCCCCGTAGGGGCAGGGCGAGGGACGGACCTGGCCTCAGCATTTGTTCCACCTGGGCAGGACGTCAGACTCCTCTCCCACTGACGTTGTGAGCAATTCTTTCAGCACTTCCCTGCCTCTGACACTCTGCATCGCTTCTGTTCCTCCCGGCCTCCTCGGTGCTCTTAGGGGAGAAGGGCAGCCAGCTCCTACCCCACGCACTGTGCCCACGCACCCTGAGCCCCCTCCCCAAATTCCCTTTAGGATGTGTCCAACCCCAACCACATCAAGCACCCGCTGGGTATTTCTGTACCCCCCCCCACGGGCCAACCTGCCTCACGCACTCGCCCTGCACACAAACAGCACAAGGGGCAGAGGGACCAGGGCTCTCTTTCTCTCTCTCTTTTTTTTTTCCTGCTTTACTTTTTTATTTTTCCTGCAGACAAAAAAAAAAAAATCTAGTTCATACCCGTAGCACATAAGAAGCAGCGTATATAATCAGTATGTGGTTTAATCAAATACAGCAGCAATTCCCCGTTGTCTCCACTGTGAGCCCCAGCAAACATTTCTGTTTGGTTTCTACGGGAGTGGCCAAGTCCCACGGAGACGTCTTTCACAGCGTAAGCTTAAAGAAAGGAAATTCACAAGTGTCTTTATAAAACGTTAACTTTGGGCTGTAACAAACTGGGCTTGAGATTTAACAGCTTCAAAGCTTCTGCTCAAAAGAAAAGACACGGAGATGGAAGCTTCCTCCTGGAAGGTTTTACACCACTTTCCTGTTTATCCCTTCTAGAAGCTATTTCATGCCAACCTTCGGCTGGCAGGGGAGGTGCTAGAAACCACCAGGATAAGATTCTGCTAAACCAGCATGGTACTGTACAGGGGACAGGGTTCGGTGCTGACAACACAGCATAAATAGTTCAGAAAAACATCTGCAAATACCCTGCTCTTTCCTCAAAGAGCAGAATTGCCACCTGCGGGTACCCAGGCTCCGCGTACGAGCACGGAACCAGAAATCTGGTGCTCGTGCTTCCTACGCTGGAGGTCCCGAAGCGACTGAGCCGCCGAAGAAAAAAAAAAAAAAAAAAGGCAAAAAGGAAAGAAGGCAAGCGCTGCGGTGGGAGCAGCGGTGTGAACTCCTGGAAGGCAGCCGCCTGCCTTGGCATCCCCAGGAGCCAAGGGGTGCTGGTCCCTGCGCCGCTGCTGCCACCGCGTTCGGCGCCATGAGCGGCACCGGCCTCTGGGCTGTCCTTCAGCGAGGAAAGGCCCAGCGCAGAGCGGAGCGTGAAATAAACGGCACAGAAACACCTCCTACCGCACCGCGGTGCCACTGGCCTCGGGCTTAAGCCTCACCCGCTCCTCCCTTCGCCACCCGGCTGGGCAGCGGTGCCACGCGGGGCCGCCCTGCAGGCTGCGGCTGGGCTCCCTGCGCCTAGGAAGGAGGCAGGACGGCGGTTGTATTTCTCTGTGCAGACCTGATGGGGAAGGAGGAGAAAGGAGAAGCTATTAGCTGCTGCGCAAAGGCGAACGGTCGCGGTTAAAAAAAAGCCCTCGCTCCTAGAACAAAAAGAAAAAAAAGGAAGTGTTTTAGTATGTTTTAATAGGAGAGCGATGCCTATTTTTTCAAGCAGGCACCTGGCAACGTCCCACCTGGATGAGGCTTGGGAATATTTTTGCTTCCCAGTCCTGCTGTGCCAGGGAAAAGTCTGAGAGGTCGTGGCTCTCTGCAGAGCAAGTCACGGCGGTTCCCAGCGTACATCCATCGCTAACAGCCACATTTAATGCCAGGCATCAAAACCACTTCAGCAAAGACCACGACACGGGGCTCTGCTCAAGGCTCTCTCTTAGGAGAAGAGCAGGAAGGAAAAAAAAAAATAGTTTTAAATAAGAGTCTGGGGTCAGATTTGTAGCAGGCTAACGAAGAGAGGAGATGCCAATATTTTATTTAGTAAAAAGGTACGTATTCAGGTAGCAGAACACCTTACAGTAACTAACTTAGCAGGAAATGTTAAAGTCATAGCACAGCCCTAGATCGATTTGGGGGAGCGGGAGAGGGGAGACGACAGGGAGACTGTAAGGGAAGCAGCTTCAGACTCGAGCCGTGGCTTCCAATATAATGTATTCAGAAAAATATTGCATGAAAAGCCTCAGGATTTTAGTTCTTTCATAGATGTATATTTACCAGTTTTCACAAAGACTGCAGGAATACGATTATAAACAATAAATTAGGACTTCATGTTGCTATCATTTGGCATAACACAATCAGGCAATTTTTCCTTTTTAAATATAAGGCAACACAAGCCAACACATAATTTAATCCGTCTTTAGTCAAATTGCTTAACTTTGCTAAAGAGTTATCACTAAAGAACGGCTTATAGTACACTTAAAGGAATTTAAATAATGACATAAGTGTACTAACTTACGCAAGGAGTCAGAAAACGTACTCTGCTAAGCTTTGAAACCTAAATATTTGTTACAGCCCAGGACTACACATCTAAATTAAAAAAATACAAATAAATGTTTTCTAATTTTTCCATTTACGAAAAAACTTTAAGAATCTCTAGCCAACTATGACGTCACTTCAAAACTTGTAAGGTTTTTTTTTTGTGTTTTTTTTTTTTTTTTTAATTTTTGTATGATGTCTTAAGATTTTAAACCATGCTCGTTAAGGAAAGTTCAAGGAGCAAATACTTAAGGCTTTGTTTTTCAAAGGGCTGTGAGGGAGGCCAGTGGATGGCAGAGGCCAGTGGGTTCACCCATACACAATGCTACTCAAACCCACACTACCAGGCGACATTCATACAGAAATATTACACTTAAAAGTTACAGTGTAGAGCAATAGTTTTTTTTTTTTTTTAGCCAGTGTACATATAAAGAATCAATGCATTTATTTTATTTTTTTTTTTTAATTTCCAAACTTGATTGTGATCATTATGTTCAAGTATTAGCCTCGTTGACAGAGATGAGGAATTTTCTACTTACAACAAATTCGGCTCTCAAAAAGGAAAGGTTATGTTTCAAGACACGGAAGAGAACAAGACGCTGAGGTTACCAATAGTTAGTGTCCTACCGGTCACTGACTCGACTAGCTGCTGCGAGTGACTTGGGGAAGGAACAGAAGTAGTTAGGCACCGAGACTCCGGGAAGAAGGTACGTTATTAACAGCTCCGCTAATTCCCAGAGAGGAGAATCGTTCCATTAAATCAGCTGGGGCATTTGGCCGTAGGATACGGGACTCTAAAGTCCCCCGGTGTCTCGTGGCCGGAGCTTCGCTTCGGATCCACCGCCTCCCGCTCCACCAGAACCGCTGCTGGAATGTGAGAACATCGAGAACGTGGCTCCGCGCCTCCGTTCATCGCACCGGAGACGAGCTGGAGTTACGTCTCCTCGCCCTGAAATTCATTCTAGCTACCGGAGAAAGCGGCTGAACCCTTTTTGGAGTTGTCAGTGGGTCTGGATTCCCCGAGGCGAGCCGCAGCGCAGCCCATCGCCTGGGGACGGCCAGACTCCTAGCAGCGAGGGGTTCAGACGACGTTAGCTGGCAAAAGAGGAGCGGAGAAGGGAAATGTGATGCAGAAAAAGGCAGCTACCGACGGCAGCCAGGCTGCCTGGGCCCTAAAACCGCCAATCCCCCTCCCCACACCCTGTCCACAAAAAAAAAAAGTGTCGGAAAAAAAAATAATATCTGTCGGAGACTTTTGACTTTGGACAAAGTCTAAACGATAAACGCCGGCATCTCCGCAAGAAACGGCTGGAAAGCTTCTTCCTATATTAATGCCTAAATACGTACCCCTAGCTAGCTCTTTTCAAACGTAGGCTCCTTTTTCAATTAAATAGGCCTCTAGACAGTGCAAATGGTCAATGTTTAATGCATTAATGAAATGGGCTTTCGAGTCGAAAATAAGCCCTGCTTCCTGACAAATTCTGTTGCTCTTAATCTTCAGAGGAAATTGAGATGGAAATTTAAGCGGCTACACTACCTGGCTCTTCAAGGAGCTGGCGAACAGATGCAACTGTGAAACCCTGCAGCAACTCAACATCAGTCCAGCACGTAGTTACTAAGCAGAAGGCAAAAGCAGCACAAAGGGGATTCTGCGGTGAGGAAACAGCTGTGGCGTGAAGTAGTGTAATGAAATTCTTTGAAACAAAAGGCATGTTAAATATTTGATGCATAAAGGAGAGAGAGATAACATGTAAGCAAAGCTTTTAAATATACAGTATGTCTTCTTCCAACGGTTACTATAATGATCACACAAGTTTGCAAGTTAAAAATGCCTTGCTTATTAATTAAAATTAAGACTAAACCTCTAATTCTGTCTGTGAAAGTGACTGCAGCCTATCTATACCCTGGGTGTTGAATATGAAGATTTCGACTATCGGTTGGTTCAGGTGCTCGGTTCATGGGGGGCCGATGGACTTTTCCCAGCACGGCCATGCTCTGATCTCTGAAGCAAGACTGCTGGAAGTCCCCGCTTAGGTAATCCATGGTCTGCATCACATTATTCTGGCTGGATGGACCAGCTCCAGCTCTGTAATGAGTTCCTCCCGCACAATCTAGCGGCGCTCCTGCCGGCTGTCCCCCGTGGAAAGGCATGGCGAGGTCCTGGGACCCGGAGCTGTCGCTGTTGGGCGTGGGCAGGATGTTATTCCACATGGGCTGGAAATAGTGCCCGTTGGTGTACGGCAAGGGTCCCTGCAGGCCGTTCACAGGCGGAGAGGGCGTGGGCTTCTCGAGGGGGGGCTTCAAGCTGAACGACTGGCCCATGCACAGTTCTTGAGGGTAGCTGGACGTTTTTCCGGGGAAGCTCTGCCCTGCCATCTCTCTCTGAGGGTGCTTCCCCACGAGTCCAGCGGGCCCAGCAGCGTCCCCGCACATTTGCTGCAGATGTGCAAGCTGGTGCTGGTTCCACGCGACCGATTTGATTTCGTTCTGGTACGCAGGCGGCACCCTGTTAATATTCACCATGGGCACGTTAACGGAGGCAGAAGGAATAGCAGCAGCAGCATGGTCTACAGGGTTTACTACACAGGAAGGCATGGGCGTAGGGACATTGTGAGTAGATACCCTGGTACTTGCATTGATAAGCAGGTTGCGACTTATGGGGCTGGGGTTGGCGATCTGTCCCTCACAGACTGAGGTAGTGCTAATGCCAGCTCTGGCCTGGCAGAACTGGTTGATCTGGTGCACGATGCTGCTCAGGTCCGGTGGCTGGTTCTGCTGCAGGGTGGCAGCCATAGAGAGGGGAATGGTTGAGGTAGACACGGTCACATTCGGCGGCGCGTCTGCATCCGGCATCTTTCTGCTTCCATGTAAACCCGGCTGCAGCAAAGGGTTCGGGGGGTGCTGCAGAGTCTGGTGTGCCATGGGCTGAGGATGCTGCAAGCCCTGCGGCTGCTGCATATTCTGAGGGTGCGGCAGCGCCTGCGGCTGCGGTATCCCCTGAGGGTGCGGTAAGCTTTGTGGCTGTGGTATACCCTGAGGGTGCTGCAAAGTCTGTGGCTGCGGGATGCTCTGGGGGTGCGGCAAAGTCTGTGCATGCTGGAGAGCCTGCTGGCGAGCAAGCGCCTGGGGGTGGGTTAAAGTGCTAGGTGCAACGTAGGGGGTGGAAGGGGGATTCATCATCGCTTCCGGCAGCAGACGTGTGCGTGTCCCGTCAAAGTCCTTGATAATTCCTTTCGCTGGAGATTTGACTATGGCCAGGAGGCCCGTTTTCGTGGTGGCCTGAGACGGGTAAGGACTGTACCTCTGGCCCGAAGTATCAAGTCCGTTCACAGTACGGCGTATGTGTTTCCTCTGGGGAACCTTGACACTGTTTGGAAAAATCTTTATAGTCAGTGGATTGTTGGCGACCTTCTTAGCATAAGCATCCAATTCTGCTGGGGTAGGATACTGTGCAGATCTCATTTTCTGTGTAGTGTCCCCTGCGGAGAAAGGAAATTCATCAATACTGACTCTGGCAAGCAAGGGACCAACCCCAGGACACGACAACCACGCAGCAAGGGGAGGAAATCTCCAGGGAACCGAGAGGCACCAACTTCATCTTCCCACACCAGCGGATCGCCTACCAGATCCCTCGTTCCCTTTATTACCTGGAGACCAACAGAAACCCAGTTCAACTTCAGGCAAAAACTGCCTAGAGGAGCAAAACCAAACCAGGGTTTCGATCAGAGTACGTTTACAGCTGGACAAAACCAGGTAACGTGCTTTAAGCATTGGAGCCTGCAGTACTTATTGTGGCTGGTGGTGGTG
The DNA here is from genome assembly GCF_040182565.1 of Anser cygnoides. NCBI lineage: Eukaryota > Metazoa > Chordata > Aves > Anseriformes > Anatidae > Anser > Anser cygnoides. Next base: position 8,011,076 of record NC_089890.1, read on the forward strand.
GGCCAGTCTTTCGTCTCTTAATTTAAGGCTGCCTCCCCGTGACCCTTCGAGCCATTCTCAAAATCTTTAGCGTGTAATTCAGAAATCAGAAAGTTATGAATTAAACATTAAACTCACGGAACGCCGAGGTGGGAGCCTTACAAAGCACTTCGGCTCAAGCCTCCATTTAAATCTGAGCTCTTTCCTAGATGCTGCCATCTGAAAGCACTCTGAGTGTCTTTTTGTCCATTAGGAAGTCCTTGTCAGTCCAAGTTCAGCAAATGGAAGCAGGCTACGCGTACGTTATTTTATGGCTGGCAATTATTCCTTCAGCTGAATTTTCAGCCTGGCACCTTGCTAGGGACAGCAGCCCGGTCGGTATCAAACAGCAGAACTGTGTGATTACCTCACAAGATTAAAACCATGCTGCTCCGCAGACACAGACAAAAGACTTCTGGAGACAGAGGTGTGGTTTCACTTGTGCTGATTTACCAGATACCTACCTTGCCTACCAGCTTGAAGTGCTTTTGGAAAGAACTTCAGAAATGTGGGGAAGTGCTTGTGCCTCCCGTTGCAATCTCACTCCAAGCAGAGACTTGGGCCCTTTCCCTACCACGAAACTCCTACTTCAGAAGTCATTTTGTAATCTTCAAATAATGACTCACAGCTTTTACAATCCGACTTTGCTTTTGCCTTTTTTATAATCCCCACCTTGCAAACAGCAAAAAACGCCCATCCTTTTTGCTCAACTTTTCAGCATCCCCGTGCCTGAAAGGAGGTGAAACACAGGAGCCAGCTCCTCCAGAGCCCAAGAGCATCCCAGCCCTGCATCTGGCTCTCTGACCCGCGGAAATCGAAGTGCTTGATGCTCTCAGGCAAGCAGCCTTTTCTTTTGAAAATCCATCTCTGATTCTTCTAAGCAAATTGCCTCCAAAAGGCTCCCGAATGCAGCTGAAGCCCGAGGAGCAGCCGGCTCGCACTCGCTGTCTCTGCGTCCTGCGGCTTCCAGCCTTCCCGAGCGAGGAGATCAGTGCCGCTCTAAGAGCACTCACCGTCAGAAAGTAAGGGCCAGAAAACGGAAAATAGGATGAATACCGAAAGGAAGGATAATTATAGAAGTATTAAAAATACCTTTTGTGAAACGAGAAGCCCTGCAAGCGGGCTGCCGTGGGTCCCTAGCACAGCACGCACCGCGCTGCCGTTTATACTCGTCCCTCTGCGTGCTGTCCAAACACTGGCACACAGCACCCTTCTTCTTAATCAAAGCACTCATTTGATATTAACCTGAATATCCTCTCTGTTCCTAGCCCCGTATCTTCCGCTGCAGGCAGGCGGTTTCTGTCTGTCCTTTTGAGAGCTGCTGTGTCCCTAACGGGGAGCAGAACCTCTGAATCGCGTTCATCAGAGGCCAAGGCCTCCGTGAGCTTCCCAACCTTTATTTTTAGCAATGTTCCAAACTCACCAAGTTCTGTTTCTTCCCCCCGGGACGACCCCTTGCAACACGCCACGAATCAGAGAAGAGCCATCAGCAAGGGACAAAGGAGCCCACACCTTTCTGTATCACGGTTTAAGTTATGGTCGTGGCCATTTTCACACAAAGCTTTCATTTCCAGGTGAAAAATTCAGTAGATACTTTGACATCTTTCTCATCAAAATTTCCCTGCCTGCTTGAAACTTCTATAGGCACACCAGCAACTTAGGTGGTAAACATTAACGCTGGATGGATACACTAGGTATTCTTTTCCTCAAGCATCCGTCCTTCTGTTACGCAGCAACTGCAAGGGAAGCTTTTAGGAAGGAACTGACTTTGTTTGGCCAGGCTGCATCTGCCGGTTACAGCGTACCTGCAGTCCTGAATCTGGATGGATTCCTTCCTCCGAAGGGTGAAAACAACCCCTCAGTCAGGCTTAAGCAACGCATGAACGTCACGTTTGGTATCCTACGAAATGGTAAACCATCTTGTAAATCCCTTGGACGGGATCTTCCGGAACCAACCATTTCCAACAGATCTCTTTTTTCATACGGCTAACATTATGATTACTCTTACTGTGAACTACCTCACCTATTCTACTTAGGCCTGACCGAGATGATGGGTCCCAACGTCCTGCTTAAAACGTTGTGTTTTGCTGGTAGTTCCACAGGCAAGATCCGATGGTTGGAATAATTAAGGCAACAACAACAAGTATCATGAGAAAGGAGAAACACATTACAGGGTGATCAAGAGTCTGAATAGCTGACCAAAATACCCTATAAACCAGTAAAGAAGGATTAGGTCTTGTAACTAAGGGAATGGAAAACCAGCTAGAATAGACTGAAAGAAAATGTTGGTATTAGGAAGAACGCATGCGTGATCTGTGGGCAAGTGCCAGAACTCTGTACCAGGCCACAAAGGTTCCATGAAGAAAGCAACAGGACGGTGAATGCAAGGCAGAATACTTTTTGTTGAAAAGCAATTATTTCATGTTTACTACAGGGTAAAGCCGTGCATACGAGCAATTACCCCCATAAACCGATCGCGCTAACGCTGAGGCAAGCGGCTCACCTGCTTGCATCCTTGCAGGCGTCGCACCACGCCGGAGCTATTTTTGTCAGATGAGATACACTCCTCTGCCTCACCTCAGCACTAATGCAACATCTTTCAAGTGCACTTCACATTAAGCCTTTAAACCCCACAGCTTTTAGAATTGCCTATGGTTAAATTTTCATTAACGTTAAATAAAACACAACCGGGCCTTCAGGATTCCTGCCCTGTTGAGAGCGTCTGCACCGGGACGAGCGAAAAGCAGCCGTGCTCGCCTTCTGCACAGAGGTCTCGGCCGCAGAAGACTTTACAGAAGGAGCCTCAGCTCCCAGATCGGAGGTGATTTTGGCTGAGGATGCTGCCTTCGGCCTCAGCTGCCCGCACCGCCTGTCCTGTGATGCTGTCATAGGTTGGGATTCGAAGGAAAATAGGAAATCTGAAGTCCCTTACTGGTTCAGTTTCAAAAGGAAGAAATAGGTGTGATCAATCCACAAAGCTCCTACTCCACGGACCATCTTTAAGAAAAATGCCTCTTATTTGAAAGTAAGAAAAAAAAAGATAATTGAGCCAGTGTGGAATTTTAAGCGTGAATAAAAGTCTGATCCAGAAAACGACACTTAAATCGTTAATACAAACACGGTAAGTCTGAATAAAGGTTATCAGGCGGAGTTCTGTGCCTTTTGCTAAAGCAACAGCACCATTATTAAAGCCCTATCCCACCCCCCATCAAAAGTCACGAGTCACTGTTCATTAAAAATACTCATTAACTCAGCTTTCCCTTGGCCAGGGGCTAGACCGCTCGTGCATATACAGTATGTAGAGAAATGCACCAATTAATCTTACACACATCTGCAGCAGGGGTGAGCGAGGTCTGTACAAGCAGTTTCCTCCTCCATATAAATCAGAACAAACTGGAAGAGCTGAGCATTACCACCGCCAGCCTGTGCCTGCCAGCTACTTTTGTCCTAAATTCTCTTAAATGCAGTGCCCCGAACACTTCACTAAGCAGCACGCAGCGACGCTTTCAGCACGGGGATACGTCGTTCTCCGGAACAGCACCGGGTACCATCAGGTTAAAACGCTGCCCCCACACCAGCACACTGCCTTGTAAGCTGTGTAATTAGCAAACACCTGAATTATGCACAGCTACCCTCGCACGAACCTAAGTGATTTGCTTTCAGGGCTGAGCTTTCCAATCCGCCAAAGACACTTCTCGTAATGCCAGAGCCGAGGCACGGCCTCACCACGGCAGCCTGCCTTTTGGATAAGCACATTTTAGTCAGCAAAATTCAGACTGGAAATGGAAAGGGAGAAGGGGAAAGCCTAGTTTTGCACCTTCTGATGAAGTCCTTTTGTGAGTAAGGATTTTTACAATCGCCACAAGTGTCATTACAGGCACCAAGCCTGTGGAGTCGGCATAAATGCTCCCTAAGAGGTGCTGGGGAGCACCCGTGTACGTGAACAATGTCACGCACCACCGGCAGGACTGGTACTTTGAGAATGTCACCCTTAACTGCAAAATTAGCTTACCTATTTTCAGCAGCATCTTACCATGTTAACAATTTAGCTCTAACCGGAGAGTTAATTACTTGGTTTTAAAGAGCAACGAGTCCACGAGCAGACCGAGGGTACCAAGATCTCCCAGTGCACGTTTCGAATGCAAGACACATCCCTGTGAGCCAAGTACACAGCTCTTATGTAGAAACCTTCTGTAATTTCAGCTGAACAATCAGGGTACAAAAATAAAGAGCAGAGACAGAGCCAGATTTTAAAAACCTCTAGCCAATAACCTTGCATTCCCAAGTGTAAGTTCTCCTGAAAATACCACTTCGACTATCAAAAGGAACACTGAAGTTATCAGGCATGAATTATCACAGTACTCTGCAGACAGATTTTGAGAGGCACCAAAGAGACATCAGAAAGAAGACGGAAACTTTGAACTTTAGTAATTTGGGCTGGATCACTAATATTTGCAGCATATGCCCCAGGTGTGTAGAACAACAGAGCTGACCTCAACAGGTTTGCATTAGCCCGATCTAGCTTTTATGGGTGTCTACGAGTAATTAAACGAATCGAAATGAAAGAGTCGGGAAAAAGTTGTGTTAAGAAGCAAGTCAACCGGCACACTTTTAGCACAACATGTTTCCAGCAGAGGCATGAATCTCACAGAACCCTTGCCTGCATTTTGTCTCGTGGTGGTTAAAATTAACCTCTGGAAAGCCCTGCTGCACGCACGTGAACCTCCACAGCGCTTTCTCGTAGCCATTACTGAGGGATGCCTTGAAGGCACAACAAAACGAGGCCTCTAACATTAAACGGTTTTTCCACCGTACCCTAAATGTTTATTTCACAGCTGTACCAGAGCCAGATTTAACAGTTAACCACATCCTGCAGACAAAACGTCACTCACATTTCTGAAGTCCAGTGTTCATCTGCGTGTAAGAAAGAAGCTGAAAGGAGAGGTCACCTGGTCCTGGCAGACAGGCCAGCATGGCAGACAGGCACTAACACAACATGGGGCATTCACTCCTCTGCACACTGCAACAACAGAGAGACAATTCAAAGTTATAATACACGGAGGAACACGGAAAAGAAAGAGGCAGAGAGCCGTCCCTGGGTGAAGGCCTGACCAAGCACAGATGCACGACCACTGGCCCGTACCGGATCTCGTGGCAGCAGTGGAAACGCTTCGAGAAGTGGGTCAGCTACTTGCTTACACCAAAATACCTCTGCTGTCTGACACGCAGAGGGGGATCCTTAACTCTCTCTTGGATTTCAAAGACGGTTGTTACGGATGGCAAAGAAACCACCCTCGTCCATTTGACTATACAGTGAGAGGCGCTGGCTACCTACCAGCTACAGCCAAAGCAAGTCCTCTGCAACAATCCTGTCGATGGCCCTTTTACATTGCATAAAAAGGCAGGGCACGCACAAATTGGAGGCGAGGTATGCGGCCCTCTGCCTCGGGGCGAGACGAAGCTGCGCGCCACAGCCTGTGATTCCTGCGGGGCGTGAGGCTGGACGAGGAAGGGCTCCAACCTCCTGCACCTCGCCCCTCCGGCCGTGTCCCCCGGGAAGCACGGCGGTGCTGCCGTCCTGCTCTGCACGGGCTCCGAGTGTCTGGCCCCAAACCCTCAAACCAAAGCACGAAGCACCAAAACCGTTTACATGCAAGCTCTGCACAGCTACACTCGAACCCCACCATCGCTCTGTGAATACACGGTGGGGTCCAGCAACAAAGCCAGCTCAGGATTCAAGTCCCCCAACGTCACCAGGGCTGGGGAGAGAATTTTTGGCTGGAACAAGGTCTCTAGAGGCCACCTGGCCAAGCCCCTGCTGCAATCCCCCCTACAACAGCGGGACACACCACTGACAGCCAGCCACGAGCGCTTCACAAAGCTCTGGAAAACAAGGCGGCTGAGCCAAGCTGGAGAAACCCGCCCAATTTTCTCCTCGCCCAGATCTCCGCAAGCACCAGCGCTGCTCTGCAAGCGGTAGACCACGCACACTACCAGAAATGGAAGATGTGCAGCTGTAAAACCTTGCAAAACCAACTCCACACCTGGATTTTCTGCTCACCCTCTGCAGCAGGTGGAGTTCTCAGCCTTCCCCGAGGTGTTCAGACACGAACACCCATCACATCCACGACTTAGAGGAACTTCAGCAACTGAGAAGTTGCTTGCCGTCCACAGATGAGATTTCTTCATGACTCTAAGTACGCAATATTCAGGGAAAACTCCACAGACATCCTGTGGGCAGCAATTTCTTGCCTCAAATTACACCCGGCAAGACCAAAAGAAAAAATAAGATTCCAGCTCCTTTTAATCAGGAGACGAAACCACCGCACATTGCCTGAGCTTCACCTGCGTAAGCAACAGAAATGCTCGGAGTCAGCAAGAAAAAAATTGTATTTTTTCTCCTCATTTCATCAAGTTTGTAAGACTGTAAAAAACAAGAGCTATTTCTTAGTGGAAAGCAGGCAACAAAATTAAGAACCTTCACCGCAGCCACCAGATCACATCACGATCACATCCACCTAACTTTTACTCTAGTAAGGTCTGATGCCAGTCCGGGATTACTTCTTAACTGCATGGCCAAGAGAGCTCGGTGTCTGAACCATCACTGATGGCAAGTTTGTGTGCAGCCCCGAAAGAGAGAGAAGCCTGCTGCAGCGCAGCACAGCACCCGGACTGAGCGAGCAGCAATTCCTCCGGCGAGACAGGGGCAGGGTCTGCTCACCATCAGCATCCGCGTCCATGACAGCCCCAGCACCGAGAGACATGGACTTTAATATTTTAGAGCGGGCTATAAAGGCAAGTTGCTCCTGCAGATAGATAATCACTTCGGGCAATGCCAAAGGTTCGTAAAAGATTGGGGTGGCAATAATAATTTTAAAGGAAATATCTGACTTAAAAAAAAATCATTTTAAGTGGAAGCATGAAATCATTCTCTTAGCCTGATTTGCAATAACCAAATTGATGCCATCTAGGTCACTGCTGAGCATTAAAAAAAGGAATTCAGACTTAGACAGAAGTGCTGACCATAACTCCATTACTGAATTCCATATTATAATTAAAATCCTGCTCCAGTTTTTGTTCTCTATGAAATTAATATTTTTACAAAACTGGTACCTCGGTACTTGACAACAAACGCATTTGAAATATCTTTACAAACAAATGCATTATTTTTTTTTGTTAGAAATTAACTGACATTTATTCCTCATGAGATTTCTCCTACTGACCTTCGACACGAGCTGGTGCAGACAGGTCGAGCAGACCACGGGGCTGAAACAAACTGAAATCTGCTGCACGACCTGAAATCTGCTGCATGTCTGGGTTACGGTGAGCATCCCCGGCTGCCTCGCACCGTCGTTACGCCTCAGGTCAGCAGCTCAGGGTCCTGATGCGGGGGCTGCAGGGCCCATCGCCCCCTCTTGTGCTCGGCTTTATTGCCTCTAATTAGTCCAGAGCAGGAGATAAACTGAACTTGGCACGGCAACAATTCCTACCAGCAGCCTTGGCTCCACGGCTGCAACTTGTGTGGGCACCAACACCTGCGAAGCTCCCCACGCTGCCTCGGTCCTGCGAGCACGGGAGCTGTGTTACTGGGGGAACTGGAAGGGACACAGCTGGTCTAAGTGTTTTGAGCTGTGCCAGGCTCGGCGACACCGTCCTCTAAACTGGTCAAACTGGGCAGCAGGCTGACCGGTAGGCTCTGGCAGCCAGCAGCGGAGGGCAGCTGTAAAACCCTTACCTTCAGAGTTTTTCAATCGCATTTTAAAGTGGTTCTGTGCGTCACCAAACACAGCTGAGCGAGCTCTGTCTTGAGAATGTATATAAAAAGATAACGTACGGTTCTAGAGAAAAACAATCACTAGATTAAGTAAATAAATACCCTTCTTTGAAGTGATTTTAATCTAATCTGGCTGCAGGATATAATCCTAACAGCACACGGACTGCAGTATGCTCTAGGAAATAGTTAGCAGGTTTAGACACATGAATAGATTTTTTTTTCTCCTAAGATGCATTAATAATTAAAACTTGTTAAGCTTAACAAGGATTTACCGTGCTTGGGATTTCGGAGTAACTCTAACGTCGCCACAAGGACTGTTACAGCCAGCCTTACCTTCGTTTTTTGGTCTAGGCAGCGCAGCGCATCCTGCGGAGGGCAAGCCAGGCTTCAGGGCACGACAGGGAAACTCACCTCTAGCCACTGCCAGGGACACCACCCTGCACAGCCAAGGGTCAGCTTCAGTAAAACTTACCAAAATACTGCCTTTCTGGACTGAATACATTGCAAAAAAATATATACGTAATTTTCTGGCTGGTATTCAAAGTGTACCATTGCCTCGGCCAGACCCCACGCCAGGGGGAACTTTTACAAGGTGGAGTAAAACCTAGGTGTAAAGCGACTCAGCACTAGTAGGAAATTTCTAATACTCCAACGCAGTTTTATCGTTACATAAACAGACCCCACACACGGAGTTATTGCCAGGATTTTACATACGAGTGCCTGAAGCTCTCGAGAGGCCTTCCAGGGTAAGCACACAAAGGAAACACTCCCCGTAAACCACCCCCGGGCAGTGAAATATGGGAAACCGAGCTGCTTTAGACGAAAGCAAGCTGGTGAAGTCTAAAGTTAGGCTCATGAAAGTAAACACGCATGTTTGAAATTCCAAGATTAACTGCGGGCGCGGGGCGGGAGGAAGCAGGAGCATCCACCCGCACAAAAGAAAAGCTCCAAACCGTTCCAAGTTTCCAGCACCCCGGGGTCCCGTAAGCTGTTAGTTAAGCACTCGTGGCTGAGCGACACGCTTCACTTCTCCTCGTCGTTCACAAGGTGGCCGCGTGAAATTCCCTGGCTATCGGCAGGATTTATGGAGCACCCTGAACACGGGCTGCACGGTCCGAATTCACCGTATATATATGCATATATATATATATAAATGTTGCAAACGAAACCAAAAACGAAGGCGGGTTGTGAAGTTTCTTGGGTCCCAACGTTTGCAGGCGCTTGCCAGGGAAGATAATTGAATCCGGGCCAATCTTCCTGCTCCAAGGGAACCTCGGCGTCTCATTTACCCCCAGCAGGCTGCTCAGGACAGAATGAGACTCAGCCCTTTTCCTTCTCCTGAAGTAACCTAAATATAAAGGGGGTTAAAAATTTGTTCCCATTAACTGCACATGGTGAAGCCCCTGCCAACCTCGGTGCTCAGGATGGTTTCTTGCAGCCTGCCGGGTCTCGCTCGGCAGCCCCGGTGGTCCTGCGGCTCCCTGCCTCTCTCCAGCCCTGCACGGCCCTCTCTGCCCGGCCACTTACCACACCCTCCGCTCGCTCGGGGCTGCTGAAAAGCCGGAGGGAGATCTTACCTTTTCCTGGAGAGAAATTAACAACCGAGCACCGCGCTGGCGGCCGGCTGGTAGCTCATCCCCTTAACGTTTTCTAAATGGAAAAGTGCAAAATAAGGTGCGGAGAGGCGGTCTTTTGAAACGGCGCTAAATCACGACAGCATCAGGAGTGTTTCGGGGTAAATAAATAGGAGCACTGAACAATAGGAAGGCGCCTTTTATAACTAGTGGAGTGCTCCGTCAGCGCCTGCCTGTATGGGACCTCTTGGCTTCACGCGCTCGGGTGGACCTTTTGCAGAGCCCTGCAACAGTTTCCATCAAAATCAATTCCTGCTCCTCGCGGTTTAATTACCTCTGATTTCGCTTGTAAACTGTTTCACCTTTCAGGCTGACCTCCATTTACGACGTTACTCAGGCAACAAAATTAAAGAGTTTGGAGTGGGAAGCAGGGAGAATTTAAACGTACGGGGCGTGCTTTGGGAAAGGGCAGGCACCTGCTGCAGCACAGCTCCGCTCCCTCCCCGAGCCAGGAGGGCAACGCTCGGCACGGAAGAAAAAGCAGAAGCTTTTGGGTAAGAGCACTTAAATGGGACGCTGCTCGTATCATACTCCTCGTGCCACGCGTGACATCAGTTCCATCAAATCCCCTCCTCGGCTGAAGCAGCAGCGAGCTCAAGGTTATGCTCTTGGAGTTTAAAAAGCTGTTTTTAGGTTGGTCCCAAGAGATTATTTTAAAACATGGTACGAGGCATCTGCTGGAGAGTAGAAGAGTTGACTTTAATTGTACGAGGGGGTTTTACATAGCTTCTGACCTTTCATCTAATTGAGGCCTAAAGAAGAAAAAAAAAAGAGGAAAAGCTACACGTCACTTCGGTTATTAAAATCCATCAGGCTCAGACTTTAGCCCTGGGATAACCGCAGCCAAAAAATTGACTCGCAAGTAATTATCACTGCTATCTGCAATAAAAGTTAATTGGACATAATTGAACTAAAGCCCTAATCTGAATGAAGCTGTTGCTGGCAAGAAGCCTGCTCCTGCCTGCACTTTGCAAATGAAACTGCTAAGCAGGGAAATGGACAAACAGGGGGCCGCTCCCACAGCCTGCAAAGCGCCGGGCAAGTCTGCAAGCAGCTCGTTAGCTGCGCCAGGATAAAGCCATTAGCGGGGCCTGTCCTCACCGAAAGTGCCTTCTGATGATACCCAAGCGCGACAGAGGTAGGGAGTTTCCAAAGCAAGTTTCAGTTTTACGGACCTCAAAATGATATCGACCGAAACCTCGTGTTTGTCAAAAAATGCTAGTTTGGTGCATCCCGCGACGCTGTAAATATCGGTACAAATAACGCGCTTTTGGAGTGTGCGGAGATGCTAACACCAAAAGGTTTCCAGTGTCGATAATTCACCGCCTTCGTGCAGTTCGAGAGCCTTTCCTGAGCTAGGACGAGCTGCTCTCATCTCCTCTGGGCAGCAGACAGTTAGCTGCACAGCGCAGGTGGCTGGGGGCAGCGGGTGTTGAACGAAATTCTCGCCGATTTGCCCATTCTGGTTTGCATTTTTGTTAACTAACAGACCAGAAAACGGCAGCCGTCTCCCGTACTGCTTTAGAACTTCCTTCCAATTTTAATTATTAACACCCTGCCCTTCACCAAAGCGTATCAAAGCACTTTACAAACATTACCGAACCCGCATAACCACTCCGAGACGGGCAAAAATTGCACACGACTCATTTTACAGAGGCTTAAGGGTTTTTTTTGACCAGATTTATATTACAAGACGGGTCTCATGATTATGGAGCTAGCCTATGATAGGAGAGACGGAGGGATGTAGCTGGCTCACCGCAGATCCCTGACGTAATTTTGGATGAAGCATTTAATCACCCCGTGCCACGGTTGCTCCTTTTTGAAAGGATAGTAGCGGGTGACAGTTTTCCACCACGGGAGAATGCTGGGAAGACAAATTAAACTGCAGAGCATCCAATACCCCCTTGACGTATCACTTACAAGGTCAAAATCCGGGAAGGAACTGGAATCAGACCACACTTTGTACTCCTCAACTCCATTTACTCACCGCTGCTCCTCTTCATTTTCATTTGTCAGGACAGAGGAGAATTTTAGCTCACGAAAGCTGGAACAGAGAACTAGTGATATAAATTCCCTTTCATGACCTAAATCAGTGGCTTATTTTACTTTACTCAAAGCCTATCACCTCTTTTTAAGCCTATTTTTAGATTTAACTCCACATTTTGCAATGTGGCAGGAGCTGATAGACAACACAGCCCTAAGTAGGTCCTGCCAGGTGTTGCAGGTCTCTTCTAAGGCTAAGGGAAGATGTAAAAAAGACAAGTCTGAACGTTTGCAGGGCCTGGCCACAGCTTCAAAGGAGGATTTCTGGCTGTGCTTGAAACACAGATGCTAGCGGTCAGCTATGAGACAGATGAGATACTGCCCTCGCCATGGGAACTCGAGCAAGAAATAGGAAAATCAGCCTATACTCAAAAGGGATTTGAATAACTTTGGATCTGCCTCCTCTGAATTTTTCACTAGACGAAAGCACTCTGACCTTTAATTAATTTTCCTTCTCCTTTTAAATGGTAACTTCCAGCTCCGAGGCTTTTAACGCTGTGTTGGCGGGTGACGGGGGTGCAGGAGCAGTCTGGGGTGTACGCGAGCTATGTTGGGCAGCGCATAAATCTGCACGGTCATTTAGGAGAGAGAGCACAGGGTGCTGCAACAGCTGAACTGCAGCAGTTAACATCAGGGGCCGGGTAAATAAAGCCTTGTCGTCGATGTCAGGACTTGCCCAGGGTATTAGGCTTCGATTCTTATTTTCAGAAGACAAAAAGCTCTCTACCAGTCGCTGTAAAGGCTTCGATTCTTATTTTCGGAAGACAAAAAGCTTAACTTTCACCGAAAATACCACTTTTTTCAACGAGGTACTAAGAGGACCAAGGAAACATTCCTTCCTCAAAAGCATCCATTACCTTCGGGGCAAACTAAAGCCACGTTCCTCCTACGTCCTTGAGCACCACCTCTACTGTAACAGGGAGAACAGACTCAGGAATCCTACACGCCGGTATTTAGGGGTATTTAGGTTAGCCCCCATGACGTGCACACGAAGCACACCCCGAACAGCCAGCCTACAGGGTGCTGCTCACGCACAGCCCAGCGGAGGCACGTTTCACCGACAGACGTTCTCCCTTTTCGTGCACGACTTCCTTCTGCCTTCAAGCGATAAGAAACCCAGCTGCAGGCTGACCCTCTTCCCAGAGCAGAGGGCTCGCCGTTATAACCTCAGCAGCAGCACGCGTGTGCCCTGTGCCTGTTACGTGCCCCCTTTCCCACACATTAAGGTGGCCGGGAGAAGCAGGAGGCTGTAATTTCGGGGTTTGTTTTACCACGAAGGACACGCACGAGCTGTGTGCTTCCTTGTGCACGCTCAGGCAGCATCCGGAGCGCCTCCCTCGCGATTTCTCCTGCACCAGCGCTGGACCACATGCCTTAGCCTAGCTGAAAAGGAAGCTTTGCTTAAGCACAGCAGACAGCCACCGAAGGGGAAAGGAAACGTGAAATACTTCCCTCTCCAAGTGGCTGCCTCGCACAGTTCACCATTATCTTCAGCTTCTCTCATTCCACACTTTATCCTATAACAGCCCAGAATTAAAGTCTTAATGGGGACTTACAGAAGTACTTATGGCTGCACAGGACACACGAACGACAGTTTGCCCCTTAAAAAAATCATCAGAAGTTAGAGATTCTGACAGTTCCCCGAGCAGGAAAGTAGCTCCCCTCCTCCGTTTCATACAAGCTGATTATTTAATATTTTTTCAGAGCTATCTTTGAACAAATTTCACCTATACGCAACACACAAAGAGCAAGCCAGATGTGTTAGATATTGAAGACTCCGTTTCGAGTCCCGTTTTAAAAATAGACTCACTTGAAAACGAGAAAATATTTGCAAATAAGATGAGGCAGAATGAGTTGCACTTCATGCAAAACCCAAAACGGAACTCGTGCTAAGAACAAAAAAAGTGACTCACTCGCTGAGCAGGTGTCGGGGCGTGGGGTGGACACGGCGGCCAGTCGCACGTGGGCTCCGGGTTCCGCTTTGCGCTGGCCATGCACGTGTGCCCTTCTGCCCTGTGCACTCGCGCTGCGAGCTGCTCGCCTTAGGGCTCAGCTGTTTGGCTGCCGAGCTAAGGTCCCACCTATGGTGCAATGGCAGCGACCCGTTGACAAAGCAGAGGCGTGTACAGGCGATTTTTGAGATAGAGGATTGGAGATGTGCATCTAACCCGTCACGGTGCCGGGGCTTCCTGCCGGACCCCGGCCGGATCAGCTCGTAGATAGATCCACGACCGTTTGCAAGCGCGAGATAAGACCTTCTTTAGCTGGAGATGGCGTGCAGCCCTGCTCTAACGATGACAAGCGTTCCAAGAACTCGAACAGAAGCCGCCACACAAGCACACAGCACTCACCAGCAGCCAACACCAGCCGCCAGAGGCACACGGAGGGGATGGACAGATGCTGCCGTGTTCTCCTACCGACTTCCAGACAAGGTACCACTGCCCCGATGGCTCGTACTGACACAGACCTACTGTCCTTACCAACCTGCCACGAAATTCGAAGCCCACCTCCTAACTCAACATAAAAAAGGGCAAGAAATGCGTTCTTTGTGAGGCACCATACAACAGCCCGTGCTCTGCTCGGTGCCTTTCCAAGAAGGGTGAGAAGTGGCCAGCGGCGCTGCTGACAGTTCAAAACAGCCACGGGGAAAGCAACATGAGCGTGCAAGGCACTTTCGAAGGCTCTGCACTGCACAAGAACCAGAGATTTTTGTCTGCAGGCCCCACAGAACAGCTCCGAGCAATCTCACCTACTCCTTTGAGCAGCCACAAACACATCACCGTGAACAAAAGCTTACCCTCAAAGGGATTTCTTTTCCCACAGCCAGGTTTACTGACTGCAGGTGAGCAGGAGCCTTTTGTTTGCTTGTGCGTCCTTCCCCCTTTGCACTTGCCTTTTTATATATATAAAAAAGAAAGAGATGGTGATAAAGAAAGTGCACGGACGGGCCACAGATGCAGCTGTAACCGCGACATCCCTTGGCAGGGTAAGCACAACCTGGCTGCAGGGGGGAGAGCCTGGCTGAGCGCGTACCCCGGAACGTCACCGAGGCAATCCCCCAACACTTGCTTCATTTCCAGGCAATCCCTCTTCCCTACCGTGGAGTAACCAAGCTAGCTGCGGTCAATGAATTCTAAAAGGTAAATTTTCCTACCTTCAATTAACTGCATTAGTACTGTTTATAACTGTGTGATTGATAAACGCTCTGCAGAAGCTGTAATTAATGTATTTTTTGTCTTGGAACACATAGCGAACCCCTTGGCACTCAGACACTAAATGAAAAGCAATTTATCAACCTGCTTTGAATAGCTCGATCCGACTCCTTAATGCAAAGAGAAGCACGCTTTGCTTAAGGCGCTGCAGCCCTGTAAAAGCAACGCGTGCCGCAGAATCACAAATGCCATCAGACACAGTTTGGATTTCGATAGGGATGACGCCGACCAGGACGCTCATCGTGCTGAGGAACGGGGTACGTCAGTAGGATCTGGGGCTTAGCCGGGATCCTCACCCTGGGTACAGCCCAGCAGCAGGTTGGCAGATGTGGTTTTCCAGGACTGAGGTTAGGAGGGTGTGTTTAGGACGTCGGACGAAGCTCTGGATTCTCCTCCCGTGCCTCACGGCCAAGCAGCGCTGACCCGCACGGGGACGCAGCATCTCGGTGTTATTTCAGTCCAGACGTGTGCTCGGCTGCTCACACGGCAGACAAAAATAAAGTGCTTACTGAGCGTTTGAATGCTAATTTCTCAAATTCGGTGTTGCTTTGTACGTTTGACATACGCAAAAAATAAAACAACTCCAAGAACAACAAAAAAACAGCGTTTATAGAGGGAAAGGCTTGTCATCACAGAATTTTACGTCGGTATTAGCTGCTGGGGGGATTAACCAGCCTTCAAAGCCTAAAATCTAAACTCACATTTCTGGAAGCACGGGCTCCACATATTCAGCAGAGAAATCGGTCTGTCCTCCATATGGCAGCCTGAATGTAAGGCTTACATATTTCCATTGCACATGTGAGTCCGCTCCCCGTTCCTGCAGTGTCTTGCCCTCTTCCATTTGTCTTTTGATTCAGATAAAAGCCAGCGCAGATCCTAACTGCTGATACGGAGAACGGCACAAGACGCAGTGTGACTTTGGATGAAGGAAGAAAAAAAAAAAAAAAAGGACTCAGGTCCAGACTGCTAGAGCATGTCAAGAGATTGTCTTTGAAACTACAGAACCAGAAATGAAAGCACTGCTTTTTTATTTGATTTGATCAAAGCAACCGGGGATGGGGCGGGGGGGGGGGGGGAAGAAATCACATCCTACAGATGCAGGCTAAATTTTAACTACTTCACACATAATGCGGGACCAGCTGATCCCATACAGGCATAAATAAAGAGAGAAAACAAAGAGGTAAAGTCACCCTAGCTCTGAATGTGCTCCTTCCACAGATCGCTGCTTCAGGGTCTGCCAAAGAGCAACAGGAACCCATTTCAAAGCAAGAAAGGCACAGGAAGCATGTACCCAGCACTCTCGCCAGGGGCACACGCTTTAAGTCTCCAGTGAGGAGCAGAGGAGCAAGCTCCTGACAAATCAGAAAAAACGCTCACAGTGCAATGGCTATTTGGATAAATAACCTGCTCCTCCCTCCGCGACTCTGCTCCCCAGATCCGACTGCAAGGTAGCAGCGGTGTGAGACAACCCTCGGGAGGCAGGCTTTGTGCTGCTCGCTGGGAATTACCAGGAGGTAATTCCTTCTCCTCGCCCAGAGCATCCGCTCCGATCCACGCTGGGCACAGGAGAACCAGGCTTTGTGGAGTGCGAATCAGAGCACAGGTTCCTGCAGGCCCCGAACGGCGGCAGAGGAGAACCAGACAGCCACAGCTGCCACCCTCCCTGATAGGAAGGGTTACAAATACCTGCCGGGTCGGCTGTGTGCTTGTGGAAATTACCGGCTGCAGAAGGTGAGCCGTTTCCTCTGGGCTAGCACGATCGAGCTCTTTGGCTTTCGCTAAAAATGAAGCAGAAGTCATTTTAACACGTGAGGCAGACAACAGTCGCGCGTAGGGGATCAAATAGCTCTCCAGATGTTTATTTTAAATGAAATTCAGAAGCCAGCATAAACCAGATTTTAAACGCTGAATAATCCGCACCATAATTTGCATGAGAAAACTAGGAAAAAAGGGATAAAGGTTCCGTCCTACCGCTCTGAAACTCTCCAGGAACACGCAGGGTCAGAAAGGACGTCCTGATGAGAAGGGCAGGGATCAGTGACCACAAAACTGAGAAGCAGATCTGTTCCTAGGCTCTTCAGCTGACACCTCGAAGTATGAACAGCCCCACACTGAAAACTGATGGCACTTCCCCCCCCGATGGATGCTCCACGCACACATCCTAGGGCATCTCACGTGAAGAAAGTCTTTGACCTTCCTCACCAAGACTATTCACAATCACGGGCTGAAAAGCATCTAAAAATCGCAGCCCTACATCTTTAAACCCCTTCCCACCTTGCTCCTTTAGTGAATGCCTCCTGATTGTGCGAAAGCAAGAATATTCAGACCTCAATCTAGTAGCTTGGGTGTTATGCTGACAATGTCTCTGGAGAGCGGAAGAGAAGCGAGGACAGATTTCCAATAGCTCAGACGCTGCTCTGTAAGAAAAGCTGCTACACGGCAAGAGAGATAAATAAAGAGGGAAAGGAACACGCCGGAGAACTTCTCCCAAGGTCACCTCAGGATGCCGAACGCTACCCATCTGCAGGGGGAGGTTTAGACGCCCGGTTTAACCACGTCCATCCATTTGCTTGCTGGCAGCCACAGTCCTCATTAAACCAAACTGGTTCTGGGCATGAAAGGAGGACTTAGGGAAGATGGTGTTAGCTAATAAATACAAAGGGAAAGGCAACAGAGGCGGTCCCGGACGGGTGCTCTTTGCAGGAAAACGCAGCCACGCAACAGGCAGAGCCTGTGCGAAGCCAGCGCGAGGCTCAGCAACACGGCGCATCCCCAGCGGAGCCTCCAAGCAAGGCTCGTGGCTCCTGAGCATGAAATTCTGCACCGTTCAGGCACGAGCAGCACCGGGATGCCAGCAGGAACCGGAGCTTTTACGACTCTGCTGCTACGCAGGGTCACCCGCCCGTCCCAGTTCCTCGCTGCTTCGAAATAAAGGCTGGCGACACGTGGCAGATCACCGAGGACAGAGCGTGCCGTGAAGGAAAAGCCCTGCCCCAAATATTATACCAGTTACTGCTGCGTGCCCTCCTAACAAGAGCGCTTCTCGCCCGTCTCAGCGGTCTGAAAGACACGCTGGGCAGAATTTCAAGCTACGGCAAAGTGATCTTATCACTTCTGCACCGCGCTCGCTACACAAGCCCCTGATTCAGCAGCATGTAAAAAAAAAAAATCTTCATTTGCATGAAAAGCACTTGCTGATCACAAAGTCTTCTGTTCAGTGCTCCCCTTCCCACCGGCGGCAGCAAGATGCGAGAGCACTGCTGTCATTCTGCTGGCGACCGAGGTGGAATATTCTGCGTGTGCCCCCCACATTTTCATGCGATCTTTCCCTAAAATTTTAATAGTGTTTCGGAGTAACACAAAAGCTGCACACATCCAGTGCCAAGGCCCTCGTGTGCGATGCTTTCACTGGCACTTTTAATAACCGTGCCGCACAAAGGACGTTTCATATCAACGCGCAGCCACCACAAACACCTCCAAAATGTCTCAGACCAGTCCAGTCTTTCCCAGTCTGCGTTTACAGCGCTCGGTGCCACGACGCAGAGCTTAAAGAGGATGTACTGCAATCGAGAGGAAGGTGTAGTCATGCGGAGAACAACGTTCTGGTTGCAGTGAGATTAATCTCTGTCGTGGGAAACCCAATAAAACACGTAGTTTGTTATCTTTCATGACAAAGAGGCTGTTAAAGCTTAACTACTTTAGCAAAGTTTTGCCTTTGGACTAACCCATGAGCCTGTAGTATGAAGGTAAAGCACGCCGGCAGATGCAATTACTCGGTTCTCTCCTGATTCGGAGGGAGAAAGTCCACGGTTTCAGCAGCTGAAGACTTTATGCAACAGTCCCGTGCCCTTTCCCGATCACGGGTGGGTCACTGAGGCCAGTCCCAGCCTCCAGGCAGCAAACGCCAGCTCTCACCTCCAGCTATTTGCCGGAGTTCGTCGCGTCCCACGCACACACCCCGAAATCACACGGGGCCCTGAGCTAATTCAACATAAATACCTTCCGTCCGGGCAGCGACGCGGTCCCCGTTTGGAAACATCTCCTTTCATGTCAATCCAGCGCCGACGAGTTCGGATCCGATCCCGAAGAGGTGCCAGGGCTGCCGCTGCTGCCTCCCGTGCGTCGCCGAGCATCTCGGCCGGCGCGTGGCCGCGAAGGGACGGCCCTACGACGGCTGCTGCTTGGAACCGGGCCGCTCGGCATCCCGTGTACGCTGCATTTTTGAGCACGCTGCTCTAAGCTGCTTTGCTAGCAATTTCTGGCCCGCGCGGCGTGCAAGAGCACAGCCCCGGCCTCACAAAGAGCAGACCTGTAAATGACATCTCGAGGATTAAACTGATTGAGATGCAATTTGCCTAGCAACCATTCATTAAGCAGAGTTCACAAACAGGCCAGCAATCTATTCCACCTCCTTATCCGAGCAGTAAACAGATAGCAGTCTCTGCTGTGTCCTCTCTCCGCCGGCTCAGACACATTGTAAACAGATTTTTCAGAAGTTTCGACTCCTACGGTAAATGGCGGAGAACAATCCTGCCCTCCGAGCGCCAGGGATTCGGTTCCAGCCAGCGCCTCGCCAGCCTCGAGCAGCTCCAGAAGGATGACAACGCAAATCAGAAGGCGAATGGTAAAACATCTCCCCGGTATTCTCCCACCTCGAGCACTAAGAGCCTAGCCCAGTTTTTCAAGAAAAACCTTCATCACACGAGCATTTGGCATTGCTATTCCGATCGCTGAAAAAAAAAAAATCAATGAAAATCTTATTCCCCTCCTTCGTCTTCTGAAAAGAGTCGGTAGGCACTTCCAAAGCCTTTGATAAAGCTTTCCCCCTTCAGAGAAGGAAATAAAAGTCGCGTTCTCCCTCCCGTTAAGCGTTTTTCCTCATAAAAGAAGCAAGACAACGGAAGTGCCATCAGCAAAACTCAAGCCAGCTATTTCAACTTCAGGAACTTAGCTGAAAAGATTAAGCGAAATCGTGATTCTGCATCATTGTTTCCCCACAAGAAACATCCGATACTAACCCATTCTGCTCCAAAATTAAACAACAAAGCTGAGCTCGGACACATTTAAGGCTATATACCTGTACCTGCATGGTTTTCCTTTTTTCTTCTGGGAAATCACTGTGACATCCAGCACGCTCTTACAATTAAATATGCAAGAACGAAGAATTAAACTGGCTATGAATAATTAACCTCACATAATACCACTTCGTAAGGGAAGTCTGGCTGAATATTCTCACGGAGGAGACGTCCCCAAATACAAGGCGCATCACGACTGGTGGCTTTCCTTTTGTGATAGGGTCTGAAGCCCCGGGTAACTTCACGGCTGCTGCTCGGTTCTGGAGAAGGTTCTTCCCGGCCGTGCCTCCCTTCTCCTCCTTCCCTGCCCATCGGGGTTCAGGAAAGCTTGAAGAAACGTGCGAGTGTTGCGAGAGCTGTTGCGCTGCTCATCTGCACTTCGGAGCTCGCAGGCTTCCCAAACGCTACCCATTAAAAAGTAGAAAGCAATTATCTCACTTCCCAGTGGAGGATAAAGCAAGCATGATGCAACAATTACTTACAAGATAGTATCAGGCTAAGGTTGGGAGAAAAAAAAAAAACAATTAAAAAAGGTTTGCAAGAGCTAAGGAATGCAGCTTGCTCTCCCAGAATCTATCTCGACGAGAACGATACCATCAGCTCGCAGAGCAGACCTTCCTGTTTCGGGTTTGCTGTTTTGGAGGCTACGGGACATAAACTGCAGCAAAGTTACAGCCCCAGCCCTCACGCGGCTCTGCCTCACTAGCTTCTAGAGAAAAAAGCAATTGAAAATAGGCTTTTAATAGAAACCCTGAATCGTTTCACCTAATATTTACTGAAGTCCCCATAAAACTGGGATTCGGCCCTCGGCACTGTCCACTAGACACCCGCGGGGTCAGCTCCATGCTAATCATCGCACGATGCACTTGTTCCACACGGAAATCCCCAGCTCCCCTACGTTTATCCGAGCAGCGCGGCGTACAAACAGCCTCCTGCTGCAGAGCACGACTTTTAGAGACAAGTGTTTGAAATCCAGCCGCGCTCGGTGATGGTTAAAGCAGAGCTGGGCGCTGCCGACGGTGACAGCCCTTCGGTTGAAGCCCCCGCCGGAGGATTCGGCGCTCTTCTCCAATGCAAACACGACTCGGGGGTCCTTCTCCATGCAGGCAAAGACACGTTGGAAGTGCGTTAGTTGAATATCAATTTTCTACTAGAAATGAAGAAGATGAAATGAAACCTTTGAGCTGGAAGGTGCCATGAGTGTTGCTTCACTGCCGCACTCGCTGCCCAGAGGAGGCGAGGCGAGGGCTGGAGGAGCCTCCTCTGGCTGCCCCGCAGGGAGCCCGGAGGAGCAGAACCCCCTCTCCAGGTGCTTTTGGGGTTGCTGCTACCAGCCAGGAGGAGCTGGACTGAAGGTGGAGCCCGTAAACACATCATCCCGCTGAAAATCCCAGCGCCTTCTCTCCTGAGATCCAGTCTTCTGGGTACCGGCGCCGATCTTCGCCCGTTTGCGAGCACGTCCCTTTCTCCCTGCCAGAATTAATCACCTTGCCAGCAAGCATCCTGCAAATACCCGGAGTTTACATAAGACGAGTTTAACCTTCAGTCCCTATTAATGTTAACAGAATAGAAAAAATTAACCACGGTGCGACAACAAAACGAAAAAGTCTGTATCTGCATTTCTAATTATACAGCAAATCACACCACGCGGCGATGTTTCCAAGCACCTTGCTGGTGATAAAACAGCAAATGGACCACAGCTTCCATTTTGAGGAGCGGATGCAAAGGCGAACGGAGCTGAGGCTGTCTGCAACGAGGAACGAGGGTGGGAGAATTAAAGGGAATAAAGCGTCATACTTAAGTGATGGTAAAAATGTTAATGATTTGAAAAACAGTCACCTTAAACATTTTAAATTTCACCATCTCTCATACTTTCCGTGGCTTAGCCTACTTTCCCCAACTTAATTTGCATCAGCCAAATAGGCCTCCTGCTGGGAGGCACTAAAATGGCAGCCCCCCACGGAGACGGGCTCCCTTCACCAAGCGAGTCTGAAGGTCTAATAAGTATTCCTAAAACATTTTAAAGCCATTAATGGTGTTTAGTAAACATTTATTTAGAATTAGTGCCACCGTTAGAAGCTGCCTTAATGTGCTCTACTACAGCATCTTAGGAAAAGGTCGGGCAGAGCAGGAGGCACCCCCCGAACGCCTGCCCTGAGCCCAAAATCCGAGGGCTCTCGTGCTCTTGCCCCGCGCCACCCCACTGATTTGCCATCCCCGACCCCAAAGCCCCTCTCTGGGTATCAATGTATGATTCCCAAGACCTCGTGGCCGGGGTTTGCAGGGGGAAATTCGGGTTCCTCTGACCGCCGTGGCTGGAGGTGGGCGCTCGGTGCCACGACTGGTTCCCAGCAGGGAGCTGTGCAGGATCATCGTGTGTTTTGTGGTGTTTGGGTGGCTGAAGGACAAAATCGCTCCACGTTTGGCAATTAATTCCACCAGCTGAAGGAAGAGCCCGGTACGACAGTAGTATCCACCTCGGTGTTACCGATGCATCGAGGATTCGGGCTCTGGTACAAACACACGGTGCTTTACACGAACGGCTGGGCGATGCCTTATCTGTTCGGTGCCATCTGCACAAAACCAGGTAGGGTTTTATCGAAGCTCTGGAAACCAGAATAAATCATTTTCTCCGTATCTGTGATCCTGACAGAGACAGATGCCGCAAATCCGCGAGCCGGCGAGTGCGGGCTTGTCTGGTTAGCAGAAATAAAATTGTATCCGCACCCTATCTGATTTATTTTTAATAAAAAAGAAGGCAAACCAGACCTTTAATATTGAAACAGTCTCAGCCAGCACCTCCCCGGCCCACAGGAGACATCATATATAATGTAAAATGGTGAAAATAAAACCACGATGGGCAGTGTCATTTCTCCTAGGAAGAACCATCACAGTCGAGACGCATTTTAATTGTCACATGTAATGAAAAGCACCCGATTCCTTCTCCATTTGCTGTCGTTATTGCCAACAACACAGGGCCGTAAGGCTCCACGGGGCGTTTTCGGACACCACCAGCGTGGCCGCGCCCCATCAGGGGATCAGGAGCGAGCCCGGTGGCCACCACCACGCGGTAAATAGCGCAGCCCCTCGCAGCAAGGTCCCTACCAGGTTCCCGGCACCGTTCCCCAAAGCACCTCCGCCTGAACACCCCGTGGAAGCGGGGAAACTCACAGCACACTGGCACTGGAAACTCACCGAGGAGGAACGCTGATCCCTTGGGACATCACGGCCACAGCTTGAAAACCGCCTCTCCCCGAAGAAACCTCGTCTCTATCTCTGAAAGCTACTAGAGGGTAGTAAATAAATTACATTCTCCGAAAGCGCTGTGAACAACAGAAACTCCTTTACCCTCGCTGAATTCAGTCCTCAGCCAGCAGCCGCGTCTGAGGGTCCACACGGGATCACCGGGATCTGTGTTTTATTCCCCGACATCCTCGGAGTAGCTTCTAACATCCGAACTCACCGCTGCCGTGGGTTTTACGGGGTGAGCCGAGCGCTCTAACACGTGGATTATGAAAAAAGAACCACGCAACATTTTAGATCTGACTTTCCTCCACAGACAGAGGTTTCTGCGCTTTCATGGGCAATGCTGCCTCAGAATAAAATCAGATGTAATTGGCTCTTAAACGACTGAGCAACCGCTTTAATTTTATTTCAGCGGCAATAATTCATAAATCAAGCGGCTCAACCTCCAGCACGGGATGACGAGCAAACAGGGCGGCAAATAGGACAAGCAAAAACGGACATCACGAAGCTACCTGGAGCCAAAATCTGTCAGCCCTGGGGGGCCACACAGTCCTTCAGCACCAACCGATTAACCAAGACCAGCAAATGATTCGATCTTTGCTAAAGAGGAACCGCTACAACGGCTGGGATTTTAACCGTAGGTGCAATTTCCCTCGTGCACGCTAGATGGAAGTATGGAAAACCTTAATTCTCTCCTGCCTTGGCTGAATTTTAAGTGGCTGAAATGTATAGCACGCTGTCACATTTGGAGAAGCCTTTCTGTCCTTCATCTGCAACTTGGCTAATTGACACGCTGTTAAGTAAGAGGATGCCCGGAACTATTAAGCTAAGCTGTGCTGGAAATGAGTAGTAAATAAGAGAGAATATACATCAGAAATATTAACCATAGTATTCAGACTACTTTTTAAAGCACACGTATTCCATTTCCAGAGCATTTAAATAACCAGCACCGATGAGATCCATCACAGGAATTGAATTTAGGTTTTAGAAACGTTTGGCTTATTTTCACAAAGCAATAATTCTATAAATACCAGCTTGTTCATAAAGAGAAACGAGAGATGGGAAGGTACAAGAGGCTTCAGGAATGTTGTGGGAGCTTTGACTGGGAAACAAACAAACGAAATTCTAGAAGATACTGGGGTAAGTATGGGGAGAAACTGCACCCCGGAGTCTTGCAAAAGGATCTAAACACAGATGAGAGCAGCAGAGCATCGAATCCCCCTGGGATTACATTACACATAAATCTCCAGGAAAGTATCTTAAAAGTCACTTGTTTCAAAACCAAGCCATTTCTAAATTTAACCACCGAGAGAAGAACTCGACTCAGACAATGGCACCACCAAGAAAAAAGACACTGGGAAGAGCTGCTCTCCCTTGCCCGCTTTGGCCTTTTCACTTACTGATTTTCCTCCACGTTCATTCACAAACGCTCAGCACAGTTGTGAACAACCTGACGTCGAGGGATGCACAAATTACCAGCTCTAGGAACACATCGCCCATTCCAGGCAAAAGCTGACGGCTCTCCTGGAAGCGCAGAATAGGCTGGGGAGTGGATAAAGGGCAGCCAGCAAATGCCCACGGTTCCCTTCCAGAACGAAGCCAAAGCATCCTCTGTTATCCCCTAAACGTCTCTTGGCTCCCCAAACCATCAGGCTTCGTCCTCGGGGTCCTCGTTTACCTCCTGAAACTCAAGGAATAGGAATAAACTCGAGGAAAATGGGGCTGGTTACCGCTGCTACAAGCCAGCCCCGCTCGCCTCGCAGAGGGTCCCGGCGTTACCCGCAGGGCCGTGGGGAATGGCACGCCGAGACAAGGCGGCTCCATCTCTGCCCCAAAGCAAAAGCAACGAGAAATGGTGACAGAATAAAAGGAAGAATCGAGACGAATGACTTTGCTGGAGAGTGAAATAATAAACTGGGCGAAGGGCTCCCCTTCCCAGGTGTTTTGTTTTTTTTTTTCCCATTCCATACTAAAAAAAATAGATCAGCAGAGGAAGAAGTTACTTTGGGGAGTGGGGAGTTTCCATTTTTTTGGAAAAGGCTGACACGACGCCCTTTCCATCCAATGGAATCTAAACTATACATATTTATGGGATTGGCTCGAGATGGCAATCGTAAGACACTTTTCAAAGCGTTCTGCGCGCAGGAGCTGCCTACGGAGAGGAACAAAACGAGCGGCGAGACAACAGCCACAGGAAAGGGCAGGGCTGCGAGACGCGAGTCCTCTGAAAGGCATGCTGGAAGTTTTTGAGCAAGCTGACAGCAAGAAGAGGGATCGCAGGATACAGCCAAGGATGCAGGGGGGGTGTCAGGAAACGAACAAAACCCCCGGCGCTCGGTACTGACTTCTGCAGACAAGAGCAAACAAAACCACGTACCATGTCTTCTTCCGCTGCCCTGCGCTCTCCCTAAAGCCCCAGGTGATTTTTCTCTGCCTCCATCCACCCGAGAGGGCGGAATTAGGGGGGGAGGCAGAGCCTGGCTCCCATCCTAGCTGCGGAGCACAGGACGGGGAGACCGCCCGAGTCCGAGAGGCGAAATTGCGGAGAAGAAGTGAATACGAGACGGGCTCCGAGCAGCAAAGCGCGTCACCTCACCTATTTCCACTCGCTCTCACGTGGTTCCCGAATTAGAAACAATCAGAATCCTGCTGGAAACAATATACAGCTCCGTAATTGGGTTGTCTGCGCTACAGACGTCAGCAGCGTATCGCCTGGTGGATCGCTTTTTGAGCGTGTGTTGTTTTTTTTTTTTTAAATACTAAAAATAGCTTCGCTTGCCTGGTTCACCTTCGGTTCATCGCATCACTACAGGCGGCACAAGAAACTCCAAATCCTCCCTCACCGCACGCCGGCTGCGAGCTGGGGGTGTTCAGGATCCGCTCCCTCCGGAGGCAGGATGCGGCGCCTGGATCCGTTCAACAAAAGCTCCCTGCGAGCCCCGTCTCAGATGCGCTGTGTTTACAGAAATCCCGATTTCTAACGCATTTCCCTGTAGTATGCCCATCAACGCATCTCGTTAGAAGCCTGGAGCAGCTCAGCTACCTCCAGACAAATAAATGAGCCAGCAGCTCGGTTCAGCTGCTCTGTGTACCCACGGTAGGACGCTGCCCTGCGTGATTCGAAAACTTTAAAGCTTCGCCCCACCAAATGACACTCCTGTGAGATTATCCCGGTAACAAAATATCACCGCTTTCTTCACAAAGCCTGGAAACTCCAATCGTCGAGCACAGCATCGACAAGTTACGTGCTGGGAATCCACAAACTGAGCATCGTTCCCGAGCACTACAGGAGAAAATCCTAACAATACGCCACAGAAAACACCAAGGGGGGAGGCGTGATGGCAGACAGACTGCACTGGAAAGGGGTCTGCAGAGCCTATAAAGCTGGATCAGCCGTGTGCCACCGTCACTGCTTTTATAAAATGCCCAATTTAAATCAAAAGCCTAAAGCGTGGAAAGAGGCAGAAAGAACCCGCCAGCCTCTGCCAGCCCCAAACTGAACCAGGCTCAGGTTGACTGAGGCCTCCTGTTTCGGATAGGAAGTTTAGCTTTTGAAGAACGCAATCCACGGGAAAATATCTTCGGGCACGTTTAAAAACGACCTGCGAGGATCCCAATCGGCAGGACACCTTTTTAGTACCTCTGTTCCTCGGTAGCTGACTCAGTATTTGGAAAACAATTTCTTTATAGAAAGAAAAAAGATGAACAGCGTGACAAACTCCTTCGAGCGTTCATATTCAAACTGACGATGTGCAATTAAAAATTGCTCACAAAGCCCATTACGATTAAGATTTTAACACGAGTCACAAAATACAACGGGAAAATGGCACATCGCACAAGCAATGCGGTGAAAGTCTTCGCTTTCCGGTCGGAAAAAAGTTTCAAATGCTGAGCGCTGAACGCGGTGGGGCGATGCAGTCCCTTACCGGCTTCACAAGACTCTGAAACCTGCCCTCACCTCCAGCAGCATCTCACCCCAAAACCAACCCCAGGGGCTCCAGCGGGCCGAGGGACCGGCAGCCTGTTACTCAGCCGGTGGCTGCAGCGTCTCAGCGAGCTGCTACGTGCTCCTAAGGCAGTTATTTAAAAGTTCCAGCCGTCTGCTAAATAAATCAGGCAAGGCGAGCTTTGGCTATGCTCTCAGTGGGGTGGTTAGTAATTCCATAAATCCTGGAATCCTGGAAATTACCAGGCTTTAGAGAAACGCGAAATGGACATGACTTCATCGCCCATCTTCATAAATCAGCGCCTCCCCTCGCTAACAAAGCTCGCGTGCTGCAGATGAGGGTGCTGAGCAGCACGGATGCGGGACGTTCCTGCTAGGGGCTCTGGGGGACAAGAGGCTTTGGGGTGGCAGGAGCGTGCCTCTGCCCTCTCCATCCCCGTGGGCCAGCCAGGAACGAGTCAAGGGCAAAAACGGGGAAGAATAAACGTGAATGAGACGTGAAGGGAAAAGCGAAGTGTGCTCAGGAGGAAAGTTTCCATCCCACGTCCCGGTGTTTCGGTGCGCGCAGCTGGGAACGCAAGCTAAAGCTTGCATACATCTTAAAGCAGTCTGCATTTCTGGAAAATACAGATACCTCACTCCCCGACAGAATCCTTACTTCTCCTCTTCATCTTCGGTAACAGTTCCCAGAAGCAAACGTAGATAAAGCAGTGTATCTGTCAGAGGACAGCTTGAAACAAATACAAATAAGACCGAAATTACGGCAGATAGCCAAGTTACAAAGAACAAAAGGGGTTTTTAATTTTATGTTTGGAGAGAAAGACGATCCTACGTGGACATTCTCCAACGTACTTTTGATGTTATTAACAGCAAGAGCACCTCAGGCTGTGCTGAAGCAGAAAAAGCGTGAATCTGTTTGCAAAGTGAATTGAAAGGGGGGATCAAAATTACCATCTTATTAAACGGTATTCGTTTGGTGTTAAGTGCATTATTTATTCACTTGAGAAATTCCCCAAATGAGAGCGGGTGCCCTAAGTAAGGTCACTGCTTAATGTCAATTCCAAAGCAGAACTGCGCCCTGTGAGGATTTAAGCACATGCCTGCTCTTTCATCTCGGCGCAAAACGAGATCTATTTTTTTTTTTTACACTTCAAAAGCCACGTAAGGCAACAAATAAAACACACGCCGAGCATGACGGCCCAGAAAACATGCCAGCACCTTTCAGCAGTCATCTTTCCCGTGTCATCCATTATGTCAGATTTATCTGGTTTTGCTTAATTCTGGTTCCACTGATAGGCATCTTTCCTCTCCAGACCATCAGGCCGCGTAGACTTGAACTCGATGTGGCTTCTTAAAATAGCAGAGAAAAACTACAGCCTATTCATCAACTGATCTCCCAGCTCCAGCTCTGCTTCTGACTCTCCCCGAAGAGGGTCAATCTCTGATTTCCTCACCTCAGAAATTCTACCCAACCGCACCGTGTAAATAGCGCTTGAAAAACAGATCAAGCCTTTTTTTTCTGGAAGCTTTTCCCCCTGAAAGCTGTATTTATTGCAGAACAATCCTATATTTATTGTAAATCCCACTCTCCTTTTGTCCTGACTCATACTTGTTTCTGATCCAAAACCTCCTCTACCAAAACCTACCGAACAGTCAATTCTCCCCTGCTCGCTTTCCGTTGCTGCTGCTTTTTTCTCCCCTTTTCAGACCCCCTGGACTTGCTTTGCACGGCTCCAGACCCACCTGCCTGCTGCTTCTGCATCCTCCGCTCCTCGGGCTGCTGCAGGCGGTGAGACCTTGTTCTCTTCATCTCTAATATCCGTAATATGTTTCAACAATGTCTTCCCCGCTGCCTTATAAATCTACTTAAATGAATGCACTTCCTAGCTAAGGCAGCTCCGCTCCTCCTCACGTTTTTAAACCTCTTTCAGCATCAGCCCTTTCCACTTTCATCGAGTCAAGGAGCCTCACGTGAGGATCCGGCCCCTGCGACAGCATGATCCTGTAATCTGTGCCCGCAAGAACGGCTTTCACGTGTATTTTCAGAAGAGAAAAGAATGAAACGTCTACTGAATTTAGTCCATGATGGCTTTTCCCTCTACGGACTGCTTTCTAAGTTTATTTTTGATGAAAAATTGCAAGTGCTTTTCTGCTGCTTCCCATACGTGTGAAATGACTAACGCTGGACTCTAACAAGTTCAGATTTAGGTGGAAAAGACCCGCTCAGAAACACGTGCGCTGGGAGGAAAAAGCAACCATCACGACTCCGCTCCCCTCCTGCCAAGGCAGCAGCAGTCACAGGACTGAATCAGACAAAGTTCCTACAGCACGCACACAAAACCCACGAAGCCCGGCACAGCCGGGAGGAGTTATTCGAAGTCATCTCCACTGCTCCAGCACAAACGACGTCGCTCGGGAACCCTGCCTCCTCCGCTGCACGAGGGTGCTGCTCTCTTACAGCTACCCCGAAAACAAAGCACCGCGTCTCTGCAGCAAAGAGGTAAAAGTATTACGGGAAAAAGTTTTCTAAGCGAGCTTACGTTTTCTTGCGACTTCAGTTGCGATAAAAATAAACGATGATGATTAGGACCGTCACAAAAAGTGAGTGTGAAGCGTTCCTGAACTAGTCAATGCCGGAACCAGGCTGCACGTGGAATTTATCCTACAACCGGTACCGGGCCACGAGAGGCAATGTCAGCGAGGGCAGCACACCTCCGCCAGCCCACACGGGGCTCACGCGCTGCACAGCCAAGAGCTTTTAAGTACTTTGCTCGCCGAGAGGGCTGGAACCAGACCGGTGCACCTCCGCGAGACGTGTTTTTGTGTGTTTTTGCATTATTTATTTTTTTTTTTCCCCCTTTCACGCTTCGGCGTTCGGCGCCGTTTCCCGTTCAGGTGCTCCAGAAAGGGCTGGCAGGAAATCAGAGGGACCAGGGCGGCGTTAACAATAGCTCTTGCAAAACCGCGCTGGCGAGAAGCCGCTCTCGCTCGCTCGCTTCCCCCCCGGTGCCTGCCGGCCTCGGGAACGATGGCACAAAGGAATCGCTGCGAGCTCCCTGGGCACCGACAGCGTGGGGAGAACCGGGGAGGGCCCGGGGCTGGGGCCCCCCCCCTTGGAACCGAGCCCCGTGGGGGAGCTCCCGGCCTTGGAACCGAGCCTCAGGGCCGTGCCCCCACCTTGGCACCGGGCCTCAGGGCCGTGGCCCCCCCCCTGGAACCAGGCCCCGGGGGGTGTCCGCCCCTGGAACCGGGCCCCGGAGGGTGCCCCCCCCCCTCGTTGGAACCGAGCCCCGGGGCCGTGCCCTCCCCCCCCCCCCCCGGAACCGAGCCCCGGGGCCTCCCGCTGGGGCCGGGCCGCTCCGTGCGGGCCCTTCCCGAGGCGGGTACCGGGCTTGGGGGGGGGGGGGGGGCTCAGCCCCGTGGGGCCGGCCCCGCTGAGCCCCCCCCCGGGCGGTACCGGCGGGCAGGGCCCGTTCGGTTCGGTTCAGCCAGGCCGCGGCCCTCAGTCCCCGTACACCCCCACCCCCCCCCACTAAACCTCAGGGCTCAGCCCCCTGAACACCTTTTGTCCCGCGCGCGCTGTCGCGACACTCCCCCTGTCGCGACAGGCGGCTGAGGGGCGGCGCCGACCGGCGTGAGGGGGAGGGGACCCCGGGAAGGACAATGAGGAAAAGAGGCGATGGGGGGGGGGGAGGGGAGGGAGTAAAGCCCCAAGACGCCGCTTCCCGCCCCCCCCACCCCCGCCCCCGAGGCCCCGCACTTACTCTCGGTGCCCCTGCCCGGGCCTCATGGCGCCGCCGCCGCTGTGCCCGTGCCGGCCCCGCCGCTCCCCTCCGCCGCCGCCGCCGCCGCCCGCCCCGGCCGTGGTGGCTGCGCCAGCCGCTGCCGCGCATGCGCCCCGCCCGCCAACGGCCCCCGCCGCCCCGCCCCGCCGCCATTACAGCGCCACCCCCCCCGCCATGGCCCCGCCGCCATTACAGCGCCACCGCGCGGCCGCCATCGAAGGGGGGAGGGCACGGGCTGAGGGGCCGGGGGGGGAGGTTAAGCGTTCGTCACGGGTACGGGATAAAATAAGGAATAAAACGTGTGAATTGTGACAGAAACGTGGCTCGCTGTTGAGTTTTTTTTTTAATAAAAATTAAGGAAATGTAGTACAGAAGGCAGGTGGAAGCATTCAGGGAAGGGCGGAGGGGTGAGGAGGAATCCAGCCAGGCAGCGCGTTGGCTCGCTGAGGGCTTCTTCAGGTGGCTGACGGCTGTGGCGGCCTTGGGTGGGTCAGGTGCAGGCTGGCGGCAGTGCTGGTGAAGTAAAGCAGAGCTCCCTGCGGGGGGACGGGGACGGAGGTCTTGTGGTGACAGAGTGGAATCACAGAATCATAAAATCGTTAGGGTTGGACCAGGTGATCTTGGAGGTCCTTTCCAACCATCACCCTACCACCAATGTCACCTCCATGGGTTTGGGTTCCAGGCAGGAACCCCCAGAAGACCCTTCCAGATCTCTTCCTTCAGCCCAGAGGTGTTGGTTTGTAACAGTACACGGGATTTCACCCCAATTTCCGGAAAGAAGCTATTCAGCACTTCAAACTTGAGACTGAACTCGAGTGCACAGACACCAGCCCCACACACAAAGTGGCACACAGCACCACTGAGCTACCCCAGCCCCTCTCGCTCAGCCTGCGAAAGCCTTGCCCACACCCTGAGCCATGCCAGCCACTCTCCATCCTCAACAACCTACCCAGCCTGAGCTGCTGCCCCAAATTTGGCCTTTTCTTTCGCTCTGATGGTCTCTTAACTTCCAGTCTGCAACCCTGGTGCAAAAAGTAATGACTCCGTAGTAATGTTCCTGTAATAAACTATTCGAGTCCCTAAGAAAACGGTTGCCATCTGTTTTTGCATGGCTAACTAGCCCTTCTGAAGTAAGCACCTACGCAGTGCTGCTAGAGGCATCTTCACACCAAATCCCTCAACATTCATTCATTAGCCAAACATCCAAATGGGTGTAAAGCCAGGACACCACTGGGCACCGAAACCAAGATGTGTCGAGGCAGGAAGACACCTGTTTCCTGCTCTACGTGCCCTTCTTACAAATATGCTCCAGCAAATGCTTGTGCATCCAGCAAGCCTTTCTCTGACCTCTCTGCTCCCTTCACCAGTATCAGGGAAGCAGCTCGCATACACGCCAACAGATCACAGTCCAGGCTCCATTTCTCTGCTTCTTCAATAATCCACTCAGAAGAGGGTGTCACCAGACCCATCCCTCCTGAGTGAGCACCACCTGCCAGGAGCAGTGAACTGCCTAGGAAACTGAAGGGAAGGATGCCAGGGTAAGGAGAAAGAACACATTTTTACTAACTAAAACACAGAAAAGGTCAAAATGAAAGAAGTAGCTGGCAGTCATCTAAGAGGAAGGTGCATACATGCCTGTGGCAAGAGCTCCAACACAGGAGCTGGAAACCACTGGCCTTTATGATTTATAGAGTTTCAGAGCTCTCTGCCACACCCTGTTATTAGAGTGTTTCTGCTAGCCAGCAAACTCTTCCAACTCAAGCTCCCTGGGCAATACTGACTCCCTATGCAGCTCTACTCACAACCATGAACAGGGTGCAGGGCAAGGAGCGTGACAGAAATGAGAACACCACGTGGACTGGGGATAGCCTCTTCCTCCTGCATTACCACGGGTGGCATCACTCAGCCTTCAGGAGAGATGATAAATATACGCTAACAATCCTTCACTGCAGCCCTTTGTCTGCTAAAAGACAGGAGGAGATGTTCCCCCACACTTTGAAGAATCACAATATTCACCCTTCCCTTTTTGAGCCAGACCCTTGACGCAAGTCATCCTGAACTTCCAGCCACAGACACTTGGCAGCAAAGATGTGGGACACAGCCCACAAGTAGATGACAGCTCTGCAAATGTGGTTCTAGAATGCACCGGGTTCTCTGATGTGCGTCCCGTTTCCATATGATAAGGCCTTGTAGAAGATCTGAAGAGTTTATTTCCGTTTGGGCCATTCCCCAAAGAATAATATATTCTACTTCAGCCCGCTATCTTGACTCCATCCTCCTGTTTCTGGATTGAGCAAAGGTGTTAAGATACCTGCAGCAGAACTTGGGACCGGTTTCTCTGCATGACCACAAAGCTCAACGGCTGTCAAAGCCTACTCAAAGAGTTCAACTCTTCACCTCCACCTTCAGCTTCAGGCGGATATCACAGAGGAAAACGTTCATCAGGTCCTGGCCAGCCTCCTGAGCGATCCTGCTGATAACCGTACCTCTTTTTCCAATCAACATCATCTGTATTAAAACCCAGAGAGAACACCATCACTCTCATTCTCCCTGTGGGGAGGAGTCACCTAAGAAAACAGTGCAGGCACAGAAGCGTATAGAATATAGCAGCCAGAGATGTCCTAAGACCAAACCACGGGCAACTGATTGCCTCAGAAAGGTGCAAGTTGTTACTGAACGGCCTGTGACTGTCACAGACCTGGCTCTTCCCAACCCACAGCTGAGGGAGGTGTCCAACACGGCAAGGGCGCACACGGGCAGGAGCTAAGCAGCCTCATCTCACGCTCCCCAGCTCTCTCCTCTTACTCACCATATGAGACTTTCTTGGGACCAAGAGGTTCTGCACAATGACGAGCTCTCCGCTTGGCCCTTCCTCCCACAGCTCTGTCACCTGCAACAGCAAGCACAAACCCAGCAGGTCAGCACAGGATCTCAGGAGCCACAAATGTGACTTTCACAGACAACAGCTCAGCTCCCTGGCACACACACGTGTGGCCCCACTTAAAACATGCAAAGGGTCTCATTGCCCAACGTGCAAGTCCCAAGCCACTTCACGTGGCCTGCGAAGGGTCTGGCAGATTGCACAAACTCAAAAAGAGGAATTTTCATCACGCTGCCAACACAACAGCTTGAAGGCAAGTCCGCTTGCGCACGCTTCCCACCTGAGTCACACCATAGGGCACCTCCAGGGGCAGGTACTCCAGTATCTTCTCCCTGATGATATTGTCACAGATCTCTTGAGGTGACTGGCTGGTCAGGACCCTGCTGTGAAACTCCCAAGGGCCTGGCTTGGCTTGCATCAGGAGGTAGCGCTGTCAGCACAAAACACCCATCACACCCGTTAGCTGCCACGTACCATCCTTGCAGTACCACAAACCTCTGTGCTCTTCTCGGAGCGAGTCGCTATGAGGATGCTCCTGCTAGCCAGACACCAGGGCAGTAGTTCAGTATTTTTGGCACGGAATGGAGAAAGGGAAGCTTCTGAAACTCAAACGCTGCCAAAGGTCACATCTCCCCAAGTCATTTGTATGAGCTACAAAAGCCTATAGTACTACTTGCAGCTGAATAATACCGCATCGGGCATCCATCATTATGAACAGGCTGCTATTTGGGGAGCCTCACATAAGACAGAAAACTCTGAAGAGGTCAAAAGAGAACTCTTCCCCCAGCACGGGCCCACCCCAGGCCAAGGACAGCAGCTCTGCTGGCTCCTCACAGGAGGAGCAGCTCAGTACAAAGCACTAGGGTACCACAAGGTGTTTCAAAGCCTAACAGCAATTCCGACTGCAGTTACCTTCAGCGTATCCACCTCCTCTCCAGTGAGAGCTGCGAGCATGAAGATCTCCTGGAAGCGTGGCCAACCTTTCCTGTCTTTTAGATCTCTGCATTCATGGGGCTTTGGCCCTTGTGCTTCTGTGACAAGACCAGACTCAGAAGCCCTCGTGTCACTGCTGCTATCCAAGCTAGAGCCTTCTTGGGCTTTAACTGCTTCCTGCAGACAAGGAGACTCGTGGGCCCTGTTCTCAGGTGGAGAAGCCTGAGTGATTTTAAGAACAGTTTTTGCTGAAGAACTCAAATTATGTTTAAATGGAGACCTCACTTCCAGCTTCTTTCCATTTACAATTCCCTCCGTTAGCTCAGTTACGAGTTCCAGCAGGACGTACTTCTTCTTTAGCAGATCCACCTGGTATGAGAGAGATGTGTCACAGATTTGTCCTAAATGAGGCTGGTGTCTGGGCACTGGCTCTGGAGGAGCTGGAAGAATCCCCCCAGGGCCAGCAGCTGCACCAGGACAAGGCATCTGCAGCTGAACCAGACAGCTGGCCAGCTTCGCTGTTGGACCAGCTATTGTCTCCAGGCTGATTTAAACTCTGTCTTGCAGCATACAGCTTCAGGGACATGTGTGCGTGCAACACAGACACATAAACACGCAAATATTCTGCAGTGGAGAGAAAAACCAGTGTCCTTTGACATACCCCGTCTCACTGACCCAAAACCACACCGTTGCTGATGCCGGGTACTGTCTGAAGACACCGGTGTGACTTACGGCTGGAAGGCAGGACAAACAAGCTCCTCCTTTACCTTGTTCAGAACCAGGACGCTGGGGATGTGGGGAAACTGAAAAAGACACTTCAGCACCTCTTGGCTCAGACAGTTCCGTGTCCAGTGATCCGACACGTCCACCAAAACCAGAACTGCCAGGAAAGAGTGAGGGAAAGGTAACGAACCTGTATTTTCCAAAACCTTAGCTGTAAGTTTCTTTACAGCCTGTGGTTAAATCGTTTCCCTCCTGCTGCTACTCCTCCCTCTTCTACAGGACAGCAAGCAGACGGAACCAAAAAGGAGCGTTTCAACTGATAAAAAGTCCAATTTATACTTGCTGTCCTGAAGACATCACATGTTCTAGAACGCAACATCCACGTCCAAATATTAATTCAAGCTTCAGACCTTGGCATCAGACAACACTAATCCCCTCCCTTGGTGAAATAATTCAAGTTTTTTCAATGCCCTTCCCTCCTCCCTCCTAGTTCATACTCCCAGGACTGCCCTTACTGCCCAGTAACGCACCCAGATACCACAGTTAGAGGGCTGTAAGTTTCTGTGGCAGATAAAGGGTTTGGCTCGATGCAAAGGAACTCGAGTGCCCACCTAAATCTGCGTGTTTCATGCTGTCCCATGGGTCTGTCAGCATGGCCTCTTCTAGTTTATGCCTGAAAGACAAATGCAGATGGGTAAGCCAGACATGAGCTGGACGACAACCATCTTCCTTCCCCCTGGAGGGGAGGAAGCAGCACTTTCCGTCGTCCCAGCTCATGCAGAGCTGCCTTGCTGGCTACAACAGCCCTCACTGCACACACACACACGGAATCAAACACAACAGGGCTCAAGGGATTCTACAGGCTCTGTGTGCTACCAAAATAGCAACGATAAAACAGTGAAAAACCAAAACAAGGCTAAAACCAGAAGTTCCTGCCCTTTCTGTCTTACAGACTTGCACAGTGGAAATCACTTTCTGCTCTATCAAGCCTCGGCTAGAACCCCATCGCTCCCTGCAGCAGCAGCGATACCTTTTGGCTTTTAAGGGACTAGTGAGGCCAGGCGTGTCCAGAATGACCTAGAAAGAGGAAAAACAGATCCTGTCAGTCTGCCTGCAGCTAGCGGCAAAACTAGAACTTTTATCTATGCGATTAACTGCGTAAGAGATACAAATGAGAAAATCCTTCGCCATCTGGCTAACGCTCCCTGCTGCCTCAGGCACATCATTTCAGCAGCGCTGGAAACTCACCAGCTGCGTGTCCTCATACGTGACGACACCCTGGGCTTTGCATCGGGTTGTGTGCACTTTTTTTGAGACAGGGAAAACCTGTAAGCAGGTAAAAGCATTACGCATCCAGAACATGCGAAAGAAAGGATTTAGCAGCGTGAATTTGGCTCAGTAACACAGCGTTCACTACCTTTCTGCCCAAGAGCTGATTAGAGAGCGTGGACTTCCCGGCATTCGGCGCTCCAATGATGGCAATTCTTAAAACCTTGGGGTTCTGGGGCTGGTCAGGCCGGTCCCTTAACAGCCGTTTTTGATCCTCTGGGGGGGAAGAAGGAGCCTGAATGTTGCTAAAGCCCCACTGACTGCCCCAGGGACGGTACCAGGCTGGTACCGCTCACCTTTGCTGGTGGCCACGGGCGGCGGGTGCTGGCCGAGGGCACAGGCCGGCTTCTCGGCGGGGATGCCCAGAATGCTGCCGAGCGCGGAGCTGCTCCCGCTGCAGCGGGCACCGAGCGGGGCGGCCCTGAGGGCGCGGCTCTCCGGGAGACGAGCTGAAAAAGCAGCAAACACTCCAAATCGTACCGAAAACGCCCCAAAACCGAGGAGGACCGTTCCCCTGAACCCCAGCCGGCCCTGGCAGCGCTGCTCCCTCACAGAAGGCCGCTGGGCCGGACACGGAGCACCGCCTGCGGCCTGCCCCCGCCTCACACACACGGGACCGGCCCCGGTCACCCCCGGTGGCTCCGGTCCCGGTCCCCAGCCCCAAGGCCCCGGCCCCAGGTCCCCAGCCCCGGTTCCGGCCCCT
Source organism: Anser cygnoides (assembly GCF_040182565.1). Lineage (NCBI taxonomy): Eukaryota > Metazoa > Chordata > Aves > Anseriformes > Anatidae > Anser > Anser cygnoides. The sequence continues at coordinate 8,048,378 of NC_089890.1, forward strand.
AGCCCCGGTCCCGGTCCCGGTCCCCCCGGTCCCGGTTCCCGGTTCCCGGTTCCCGGTTCCCGGCCCCCACCTGCCCCCTTGGGACGCGCCCCCGCCGCCGCGGCCCTCAGGGCCCTGCTCAGGGCCCTGCCCGCCGCCGCCACAGCGCCGGGCGCCGCCATCTTGCCCCGCCGCGGGGCAGGGCGGGAGCGCCGCAGCCGCCCGCCCCCATTGGCTGAGAGGGGACGGGGAGCATAGAGACGGGGAGGAGCGGGCCAGAGCGCCGCGCTGCGCCGCCAGGGGTTGTGGGAAGGAAGCGGGAGGCTGGGGGAGGGGGCGGGGCTTTAGGAGTGGGAGGGGCTTGGTGTGGGCGGGGCTTAGAGAGGGGGCGGGGCGTGTGTTGGAGCGCCCCCTGCCGGCCCCGCCGCGCGTTGCAGGGCCCAGTGCTCCCAGTGCGCCCAGTGCTCCCAGTACCCCCAGTGCTCCCAGTGCCCCAGTGCCCTCAGTGCCCCAGTACCCTCAGTGCTCCCAGTGCCCCCAGTGCTCCCAGTGTCCCCTGCCACACAGCCCAGTGCATCCCAATGTGCTCTGCGTCTTCTACAATGCAGTCCCATGACCTTTGCTGAAACCCCCAGTCCAACCCAGTGCACCCCACTCCTTCCCGGTGCCCTCTGCTGCACTCCCCAGTCCACCCCAGTGCACCCCAGTCCAGCCCAGTGCCCCATGCAGCACTCCTCAGTCCATCTCAGTGCATCCCAGAATGCCCAGTACCCCCTGCAACACTCCCCAGTCCATCCCAGTACCCCTTCCGGCCCAGCCCATACCCCTCAGTGCTCCCCAGCGAACCCTACTGCTCCCAATTCCCCCCTGCAACACACCCCAGTGCCCCACTGCACCCCAGAGTGCACCCCGCAACGCACCCTAGTACACCCCACGTCTCCCGCAACACACCCCAGTGCCTCCCAGTGCTCCCCAGTGCCCCCTGAAGTGCACCCTAGTGCTCCCCAGTACCCCCTGTGGTGCGCCCCAGTGCTCCCCAGTGCCCCCTGCAGTGCCTCCCAGTGCTCCCAGCACCCTGCCCGCACCCCCTGCACCCAAATTCCCCGCAGGGTTCCCTGTCCCGCCCCGCACCCCGGAGCCCCACCGGACCCCCAGCACCCTGGGGCGACGCGAGGGGAAGAAGAACCAGAGCCGCAGTGCCGTGAGCGCCTTTATTGACCCCAAACCCACTCCCGGGGGGGCTCTATCTGCAGATCCGCGCCGAGCCGTGCCGCGTGCCCGGCCGTCGGCAGAACCATTACCATTACTAAACTCAGTAATGGTAACGGTTTCCCCGCCGGCCGCGGGTCCCTGGCTCCATCCAGCGCTGCCCACACCTCGGGGTGCCCCCGACATCCCTAAATCCCCCCCCCCGACATCCCTAAATCCCCCCACCCCAACTCCCCGTCCCCTCCGTGCCCCGCGTCGCGGTCCCACGTGGCGGCTCTCGGCGCGGTGGCGGGGTGCAGCCCGGGGGAGTACATCATCTATACTGTAGTGTCTCATAGCGAACTTACAGTATACGATGATATCCAGCCCGGGGCAGCGGGCGGCGAGGGGAGCAGCGCCTGGAGGAGAGGAGAGCACGGTCCGCGTCCCCACCTTGTCACCTTGTCCCCCCCCCTCCCCACCGAGCCCCTGTACGCAGCACAGAGGGTCCCCCCGCTGCTGGCACCCACCCGGCGGGGTGCTGCCGGGCCCCCCACCCCGCTGGCTCTGCGGGGTGCCGGCTCTGCACCCGCTTTATAGGAGCTGCCGGGGCTCATCTGCATATCTCGCATCTGCAGGGCACAGCGGGGGCGGCCCCGTAACCACTTCGGCCCCGGGGGGGGGGCTCAGCCCCCCCCAGCAGCTCCGTGCCAGCCTGGCGAAGCTTTGACAAGTTGGGGACACGAGGACAGGGGGCTCACGGGGGTCACCCTTGTGCTGGAGGCAGGGGGGTTGTCCCCATGAGCCACCCCCCGTCCTCCATGCTTGGCCTGTGCACCCCTGAACTGGGAGCTACTGGTTGCAAAGTGGTGCCCAGTGGGTGGGCTATGGGTGTTGGGGGCGGCAGCCCCATGGGGACAGGGGTGCTAGGCCACCCCCCAGCCACGCGTGGCCTGACAAGAGCCGTGTCCCCGTGTCACATACGGTTCCCCGAGGGACGGGTCCCCCGGCCACGTGTCCCCAAGAGGGCTGCGTCACCTCACTGTGCAGGACTGTGGCCGTACGTGTCCCCTGGCCATGCGTGTCCCCAAATCCCGCCTGTGCGTGGCTCTGGTCATACATGTCCCCCGGCCACGCGTGTCCCCAGCCCCGTGTGTCCCCACAGGGCCGCATCCTGCAGCCAGCACTGTGCTGCCGTGCCCGGGTGTTTGTGCCAGTGATGGCATTCCTGGAAGCCACCTGTGGGGACGCGATAAGTCCCCGCCTGCGTGGGCACCCCGATAAGCAGCCGTGGCTGGCTGCTGGGGACCCTGCCCTGGGGCGTGAGGTGTCCCCCAGACCTGCTGTCCCCCCTGTGTGGTGACAGGAACGGGGGCAGCGTCACCTGTGCTGCTCCAAGCATGGCCAGGCCCTGGCAGGAGGTGGCACTGGCCTGTCCCCAGGCAGCATGAGGACACCAGGACTTGGGGACAACAAGGGACTGTCCCCTGCTCTCTTTGCCCCTCGCTGCGACCCAGGGGTCCTGGGGGGGGGGGGCTGTAGGGCTCCCCAGACCGTGGCACAGGCACCCCAGCACCCAGAGCTTCACCAAAGTGTCCCCAAGCGTCCCCATCCCTGCCAGCCCCGCTGCTCGCTCAGCACCCGTGGCACTTGGGGACAGCCCTGCCCCACGTCCCTGCTCCCCGCAGCACCAAGCGGGGCCAGGGGGTCCCGAGCAGCCCCCAGGCTGGCACTGCGGAGCCGATGAGGGGACGCCGGGTGCCACAGCCCCCCCCCCCCCCCCCCCACCGCCATGGTGCTCAGGGCAGCGCCTGGCTGCAGATAAGGAGCCACCGAGCCGTCCCCACCCGCCCTATCGGCAGAGCCACCCCGATGGGGGGTGTGGGACAGGGGCCAGCCCACGCTCCTGCCCAGCCCCTGGGGGGACACAGAGGGGCTGGGGGCGTGAGGGGGCTGCGGTTGCCCCACAGGAGGCAGCAGGACAGAGCCCCCGTTGCTGGCTGTCACTGTCCCCATCGGCGTGCTAAAGAGGACAGAGCCACCCCGCTGTCCCCCAGCACAGCGGGTGCCACGGGACAGAGAATCACGGAATATTTTGGGTCAGGAGGGACACTGAAAGGCCACCGGGTCCAAGGCCCGTGCCATGGGCAGGGACAGGGACACCCACTCACTCAGCCATGTTCCTCCAAGACCTGTCTAACCAGGCCTCGAGCACTTCCAGGGACAGGGCACCAACATCTCCGAGGGTCCTGTTCCTGTCCCTCACTGCCAAAAATAGTTTCCTTACATCCCATCAAATCTGCCCTGATGCAGTTTAAAGCAGCTGTCCCTTGTCCCATCCCTACAGGCCCTGGTGAAAGTTTTTCTCCATTTTCCTCACAAGGCCCCGTGGGCAAGGCCTGGCCGGGCCTGGGCTGCTCAGGGACACTGGGGACAACGGTGGTGGAAGCTGCTGGGGACAGAGGGGGCCTTGTGGTGTCCCCACAGCACTCAGCTCCACGGGGTAATGATGGTGACGTGGATGGAGCGGTGCGGGAGCAGGATGAGGCCCAAGGCCCATCTAGAGCAGCCCTGGGGATGGGACAAGGAGGCCGTGGGGACACGGTGATGGCGGAGAGGCCCCGAGCTCCGCAGGGGCACCGTGAATTGGGACCACGATCCCCGATATCTGCGGGAACACCCTGCCCGAGCAGGGTCCCGCAGCACCCGAGCAGCCCACACCGGCTGCCAGGAGGGCGAAGCCTCCAGCGTTGCCCCAGGCCCAGGGATGTGGCAGCAGGGGGACGGGGACAGGAGACGCAAGCCGAGAGCCAGGGCACGTGGTGACAAGGCTTTTATTATCGTACAGCAGTGACACGTCGCAGGCATGCACACGCACATGCAGATAGGGCGCCCTGCCCGGCACGCCCGCCGGCGAGCGCCAGATCTGGGCCGGCGGCCCCGCGGCGCCAGCACGAGCCGGGGGCTGATAAGGCTGAGCCCCCCCGCCCCAGGGACAGGGAGGGGACAGGGTGCTGCTGGCCCTGCAGCACCCCCAGCCCCGCAGCAGGTCACCCCCAGCAAAGGGACTGGCCAGTGCCTGTGGCACCGCTGGGGCAGGGGTCCCCGCACCCCACAGCCACCCTGCCATAAATCGGGGTGTCACCGAGCCGCGGGGGAAGCAGTCTGTGCAGGGACAGATGGGATTTTATGGACACTTTTGTCTGCTACAACCACACCGAGCACAGGCGGCGAGACGGATGGGGAGGGGGCACGGGGCAGTGGCAGGCCTCAGGGGGCTGGCACTATGGGGACACGCAGGGAGCAGCCTTTTTCACACTGTCACCAAGGACAGCAAAGCCACTGGCCGTGAGACACCAGGGGACAGAGCTTTTGTGGACAAGGGGTTTTGCAGGAGCACTGGTCCCCAGGCTAGCTGTAGGGGCTGTGGTGCCAGAGGGGGCATGTCCTCACTGCAGTGCACGAGATACACGGTGGCACTTGGGGACAGCAGCCTGAGCAGTTCTGCCTCCCTTTCAGGATGGAGCAGCTTTGGCACCACGCTACTTTTTGGGATTCTTGCAGGGCTGGGAGGGGATTCAGACCACCCCCAGCCTGCCTGGCCCTGCAGCACAGCCACCCTGCAGGGGTCCCCGAGCTGGGGAACCTTTGTGTCCCCTGCTGGGGAAGGGGTACGGCCGCTGAGGGAGCTGGCTCAGGGCTGAGCAAGATCCCAGGAGGAAAATCCCTGAGGGAAGGCAGCGGGGGAGCGGGCACCGTCCCCTGGCAGTGCCCCAGTGCCACCCTATCCGGGGTGTGACTGCCACCTCCGGGGAGCCCTGCCCAGGCAGGACATGGCATGCTGGGCCGGGCTGCTGGCACAGCAGAGCCCCCGCGGGCGAGACAAACAAAGCTAGCCATAAAAACAGCTTGTGGGCAGCAGCAGGGGTCGGAGTAGTGCCCGGGAGGGTCGCTGTGGGAGGGCAGGGAGCCCAGGGGAGGGCCTGGCTGTTCTCTTCCTACAGCTCCAGACGTCCTGCCGAGCCTCCGCTGCGAGCTCGGGGTGGCCGCCCGAGGACAGAGAACAGCGAGGCAGCATCGGGACTGCAGCACCAGACAAGCTGCCAGGAGTAACTGCGGGTCGGGGCCGAACGCTGGCCAGATACAATACACAGTTAGTTACAAAATAAATCTCCTCCCACCCTTTGTAAGAAAAAAAGAGTGGCTGACTGAGCATGCATCCTTCTGGCCCTACAAAATAAGGCACCAGAGCTTAAAAACGAAAACTCCGATTGTCTTTGATATAAAAGGAATTCCCGAGTGTTGAAGGCAGTTGATGTCGAGTGCGTAACGGGGAGGGGTCTTCACTAGCTTTGGGTCTCATGCCTGGGCCCCGGTGGCTTTCTGGATCAGGGGAATCTGTAGGAGGGGAAGAGAGAAGCTGTTAGGGCTGGTGGAGAGGAGGCAGAGAGCTGCCTGCACAGCCTGCGTGCTGCAGCTGAGCAGGACTTGGGCAAGAGGCTCCTCAGAAGCCTAAACAATTTAGGGCGAGTCCCAGCACCCCAAGAGCCGCAGGGTTTGCCAGCTGCTGGTGCCTGGCTCACCTTCGTGAGGTCCACGCCGGTGATGGCACGCACGGAGGCGGGGATCTCGGCGAGCAGGCGGTTCACCTCGGATGTCACGTTGCCGCTCTCCCCGCTGAGAACAATGATCTCGTCCACTTTGGAGAGGGGAGCAGCCACTTTGGCTGCAATCTGGGGAAGGAAGGAGCGTGTGATGAGCACGGAGCCAAGGAGCCACAGGGCGAGGACCCTGCGTGCATGTTCCCAGCCCGGGAACTCGCCACCTCTCACCCGGAGCAGGGGAGAGCCACCCCCTCCTCACCTCAGGCAGCGCGTCCAGCACCAGCGCCAGCTGGGCGGCCTCCCCGTAGCGCTGGAGAGCTTCGGCCTTCAGCTTCATCCTCTCGGCTTCTGCCATCCCGATGGCCTCAATCACAAAGGCCTCCGCTTCTCCCATCTTGCGGATCTTTTCTGCCTCTGCCTGAGCCATGAGGACTTGCCTCACCCTGGAGAGGGAAAGCCAAGCCCTCCAGCAGCCGAGACCCCAAAATCCCACCCAGCTGCCCTCCCTCCGTTAGCGCTGTGCCTCCCCTCCAGAAGCAGCCTCAGCGCTTTGCTCCCACCCCACCCTGACCCAGCACCCAGCCGGGGACAGGATCAGACCCTCCGACCAGGTCGGGGCTCACTCACTTCTCTCCCTCGGCGATCTGCTGGATGCGGTAGGCTTCGGCCTCGGCCGGCCGCTTCACGGTGGCGATCAGCTCCTTCTCCTTCCGGATGATCTCTTTCTCTTCGACGTCAATCTGCTTCTTGCGCTGCACCACCTCGATCTCAATTTCCTCCTGGCGGATCTTCTGCTGCTCCCGGGCGCTCTGGAGCTCGTAGGCCAGCTGGGCCTCCGCAGTCTGCAGGCAGGAGAGGGGAGAAAAGGGGTCTTGGCCGTGATCTCCTGGGCACAGACGTAAGGAGCCTTGGCAGGCTCTGAAACCAGACGAGGATCCTGCTGTGGACCAGGCCTCCACCCAGGGAGGATGTCCCAGTCCCCAGTGCTGCACTCGGGGACCTTCTGTGTGTGGTTTTCCCACAGGGTTTGAGCACAGCCAGCTCTGGGTTCAGCTTGGGTGACCCTCCCCATCCTTCCACCTCCTCCTAGTCCCACCTAACCATTGCAAACATGGCAGGAGAGGAATCTGCTGCAAGGAGCACACACAGAAACATGCACTCTCCATCTCTAGCTCTGCTAACACACGGGGGAGGAAGCTGGAAAGCCCCAGAGCTACCAAGGCCACCACAAACCAGGGAACAGCAGCGGGCCGTCGGATACCTCTCACCTTAATGTTGACCTCCTCGGTGAAGGCAGCTTTCTGCAATTCAAAAGCACGCCTGGAATCTGCTATTTTGGTATCTGCCATGAACTTGACATCCAGCATTTCCTTCTTGCACTCTGCCTCCTGCGGAGAGCAAACAGAGAGCAGAGCTCAAGAGCGTGCAGCTGGACTGAAACGGGCAGCTCCGGGGAAGCTCAGCACATCTCTCTGGACTCACCCGAATGCCAGCGTCTCGCTCGGCTTCTGCCACCCCGATGTCCGCATCCCTTCGGACAGCCGCGGTCTGAGTCTTCCCCAGGGAGCTCAGGTAATCCACTTTATCGTAGACATCCTGGAGAGGGGGAGGTAAGCCACGGTCACTTCACACGAGCCGCTCCATCTCGCTCCCTTCCTGCTGGAGCTCACGGCAATCATTTGTTAGGGTAAGGTCGGAAAGGGCCGTGTCAGCCTGCTGTCGGCCAGACTCAGGTGTGACAGGGAGAGGGGGGCTCTCCCGACATCTCTCTGGCTCCTGGGAGGCTCGGCTATCATTGAGCAACCTCCACCAGCCCTGTTTGGGGCTCGCAGGACAGGAGCTGTCACGGAAAGCCCCGGAGGGCTGGGGCAGGCTGTCACATACAGCAGGGTAGCCAGGGCCAGGCTCTGCTCCTGCTTCACAGCACGGCTGGCTGCACCCCAGCCCCGTGCCCCTCGCCTGGGCATACCTTGATGGTAAAGCTCAGGATCTCGATACCCATGCGACCCACGTCTGGAGCTGCCACCTCCCGCACCAGCTTGGCAAACTGGTCCCTGTCCTGGTAGATCTGCTCCACCGTCAGGGTTCCTGCAGAAGGAAGGCAGGAAAAAACACTTTATTAGGAAAAAAAAAAAGCTGCACATAGCAGTATGGGGCTAAGCTCAGCAACATCCTCACTGCCCAGAACCCTTCCAACACCGAGGTCAGGCTTGGGCACAAGGGTGCGACCCTCTGCCCAGCCCCGGCAGCGCACGCCGACATCTCAGAAGTGCAGCCACCACGCGCAGGCTACCTGTGACCCCCGGGGACTCGGACATCTCTTACTGCAGGCACTGAAAACTCATTTATCACGACACCCAGCAGCACAGCAGGAGCTGCTGTAAGGGAGGAACCATCTAAGCCGTCACATCTGCAGGCGGCAGAGGAAGCACCCGCTGTGGCCTGCCGCGGGGGCAGCAATACTGCTGGCACGGGCCAGCACGGCAGGGGGAAAGCTGCTCGAGGTGCCTTCGAGACTGCGGGAGCCCGTCCGCACCTAGGATGGAGCGCAGATGCCCCTCCAGCGTCTGAAGGACCACGTTCTTCACATCCTGCACGTTCTTCCCCAAGAACTGCTCGCAGGCCACAGCCAGGAGCTCCTTCTCGGTCATTATCTTCACCTGGAGACGGGAGACAAAAACCGAATGGGCTGAATGCGCCTCTCCGCGGCGGGACACGCACCCAACAGCAGCAGCAGCAGCAGAAGCAGCAGTACCACCACCACCACCACCACCAGGCTGCCAGGCCCCCGTGCCACCGATGCACCGAGGACCAAGCCGAGCAGTCACCATGTTGAGCCAGGTCACCGGCCCCGCGGGTGGGCTCCTGCTCCTCGCTGCTGGGGACAGCCCTGCGGGCACTCCTGAGCCCTCCTGAGCCAAGGCTGCAGCGTCAGCGGCCGGGGCAGGCACCCCTCCAAACCCTGACCGTGGCTCAGCACGGAGAGGTGCTCCCTGAGGCCGTCCATCCTGCAGCAGCCACGGCAGGTGGCTCTCCTGGGCCCTACGAGCCCCATCTGAAAACAACCCCACCAAAGGGCCCCAAACTACCAGTTCAGCCCCTGCGCCAAAACCAGACCTAGGAGGAGAGTGCTTTCTATCGCCACCCCCGGCCAAAAGCCATTTTATTACCTTTCTCTTCCTCCTCCTTCACTAGAATTACTCTTTGTGACACAGGAAAGGCAGAGAACAAGGAAGAGCGTGGCATGCCCAGGGAACACCTTGGGAACAGGGGCTCTGCTCGGTGTTCCCTGCAAGGAGAGGGGATGAGATGGCCGCAGCACACCAGGTATGGCCTGCCCATGCCTGGGAGCTCCCAGCCACATTTCGTGTGACCCCCTTCACGCACGGTGGCCAGCACCCACCTGCCCCTCTCCCTGCAATCTGTTAACGGTCCCCAGAGGTGGGCACAGCCACCGCTGCCGTGCTGTCACCTTCCATTCAGCACCAGCTGTGACAGCATCCCCAGGCTGAGATGAGCCAGGGTCTTCGGAAGGTCCTGCCGGTCCTTTTTAAAAAGCAAACTGGGTTAAAAATCCCTATGGGTTTTTAAATCTCCACGCTAGGCCGTGGAGATGCAGCACAAGCCTCCGGCTCACGTTCGGAGCCCTACAGGTGCCAGCCACGGGGAGCTGCAGCCCCGCAGGGTGGCAGCTCCTGGCAGCCAGGCCCTATTGACACCAGGACGCCCGTGCGTCTGGCAGCAGGGCCCTGCCCGGCACGCAGCACCGCGGGGTGCTGAGCGAGTCCCACAGCACCCTCTCATGGAGACATCTGGGCTGGGCGCTGCCTGCTGGCAGGGAGAAGCCCTGGCCCAGGAGATCCCGGAGGCACGCTATGTCCTGCCCCACGGACTGCTGCTGCCCGGCATCGCCCTGGCTTGGAGACCTCCAAAAGGGACCCCCCGAGGGTCTCACCGTGAGCTCTTGATGGGTTCGCGATCTGCAGACCTCACCCTGCCGCCTGCGAGTCCCAACCCCTCGGGTCTCGCAGCCAAAACGCCGAACGGCCTCAGCGAGCGCGGCACTTCGGTCCTGCTCTGTCCCTGAGACCTCTGGGCTCCCCCCGGGGCCCCGTCCCTGCACCACTTGGCCTTTTCCACGCAAGGGGGAGCTGGGAGAGCCGCTCACCGGCTGCACCCAGGTGCTTGGGCCACGCACGAGGCTCAGCTCTCAGCAAACCTCCCGCTGCTCACAGGAGGGTTTCTAGACACCGAAACCGATGACACTCAGCAGCAATGGTTACGGTGCGTGTCTGCCAGCAGCCCCACCTCTCCCAACAACCCCACCTTTCGGGAGCGACAGAGGAGACAGAGCGCGGAGCGGGCACAAGGGGAGCAGGGAAGGGTCCTGCCTCCGGAACAAACCCACGCAGCGGGTTTATTTGGGTGCTGCTACACCCTGCTCAGCCCGAAGCAGCCTGGAGTCAGCTCGACACCAGGCAAACCAAAACGGGGCCGAGCAATTCGTGCTCAGCTCATTTCCAGCGCGCTCATTTCCCACTGCAATGGTCGGTGCGTCTTCAAACGTCTCCAAATCAGAGTTTGGCTGGCATGGCAGCAGTGCCTCTACAAAACAACCCCACCTGCAGGACCAATACTGCTGCGCCCAGCTCCAAGCAGCCCCGTTCTCCACAAGGGGTGAGCAGAAATAATTCAATGAGCCCAAGGCTCAGAAAAATGAGGCAGAAGACAGAGCTCTGCTGGCCTGAGGCAGTGTCCCCTGCACCCCAAGCGCCCAGCCAACAGGGGAAGGAGGCCATTGGAGTGCTCCTCACTTCTGGCTTTAAAAAAGATCATCCTTGGGAACATTCTGCACTTCTGTTATTGCAGCAAACGTTTAAAAAGATGTTTCTCTAGTAGTAATTCGTTTGCTTTTTTTTTTTTTTTTTTTTGCACAAGCCCTTAAAAGAAAAATGTTTGCCTCAAAACTTCTCCCCCTGCAATTCTGCAGAATTAAGAAAAATTCTGCCCCGTACCTCCCAAACCCAACTGCCTCCAGCATGCTTTCAGCATGGTAATTCCCCACATCTCTCAATCCTAAACCTTATAGGGTCTTTAAAATGAATGAACTGACAGCAGAAAAAAAAATAAGCAAACAGTGGGAAGAAAGAATAACCTAAATGAGATGAATTTGGGGCTGCAGTTTTAATCAAGGCACCTGGTGGTCCAGCCTTCTGCCAGCATGAGCTGCCTACTTTTTGTAGGCAATGGAAGAATGCCCCAAAACTAAGCTAAAAAGGGAATGCTGCCTTCACAGAGATACCTTCCATGTATGTCACCAAATACAGGACAGAAAGGACTACAGAGTTAAGAAATGTGGGTGATGGAGCCATGGGTACGTGCATTTTGCCAAGCATGCGAAGACCACTGAGGTTAGGTGACACATTCATACCTAAATGGTTAGAAAGAGCTGAAAAAATTAAAACAAGGATGCTGGTTCACGCTGGCCACCAGCGAGGAAATGCCCTCAGCCCCTGGAATTGCCCGAGCTGTGCTGCTCCTGTCTCAGAGGCTCCAGCAAGAGCCACCCTTGGGGCCAGGAGGAGCCCAAAGAGCTCCCGTGCTGGGGCTCCTGGCCACGGCCACATTCCCAACAGCAGCACAGCGATGGAAAGCTGATGAGCCACAGACATGCCCAGCCCTTCTGCCTCGTGCAAGAATCCAAAAACTACTCCTGGCTGAGTTTACATCCTCAGCTATGCACCCAGGCAACACACAATTACTCTGCAGCGTCAGCTCAGAGCAAACCGACGAGCCTCGGGAGGACTCTGGTGCCCTACAAAGCGCTGGGTGAATTCTTTCCGACGCTCCCAAGGGCTGCAGCAGCCACTGCGCTCTTCCCGGGGGAGCCTCTTGACGCACGTGCCATTTTGGGTACGTCACTGCAACATTCTCCTGCCAGCATCCTGCCCCAGGCACAGGGACAAGCTGTGTCGGGGCAGCACACCCCCAAAGTCTGGGAAATGCAGGTGTTTAAATCATCCGCAGCACGAGCTGGGTTTCACGTGTGGAGAAGGCTTGAAAGAACCAAAATTCATTTCAAGCCGGAAATTTTATATACAAATTTTATCGCCCAGAGGGACCGAGCTCTTTCTTTAAGCTTTAACTCACCGTGAAGAATTACAAGATCCACGTGCTAATGGTAACAATAACAACCCAAAAGCAACGCAACGCTCGACGCCATCTCAGGAGGGAATGGCTCGGTCCTGCGGTGTCACGCAGAGCTCTGAGGGCCCCGTGGCACACCAGCATTTCACAAAGAGATCAGTCACCACCACACACCTCGTTTGCCACGTGGACAAACGAGACACCAGAAAAAGAGGGATGATTTTGGGGAGAGGAGAGGTCACAACGCCTTTACAACACGGGCATGCGGTGGTGTGCTGGAACCAACGAGGACAGCGTGGTGGTTTTTTTTTTTTTACAAACATTTCTTTCAAAGCAGTTGGCTTCTGTTCCTGGACAACAGCAACCTTTTAAGGGGGAAAAACCAGACGTAAGTTAGAGACATGCAATTCCTGAAAGGATGGTTTGGAGTTACTGTACCTGTGCCACACCTGTGACAGTTAAAGCTACCCCCTCCGCCGTCTCTACGTCCTCACACCTGGGCTGTAACGTCATTATCTCTAGGGAAATCCTGCCAAAAAACGTAAAATATTTGCACGTTTCCAGGTAACACACGCTCAGCTCTCCCCTCGCGTCTCCTGCCCCAGGCCACCTGCAGCACTCGTCGCAGGTAATGTCAGACAGGCACGGGAGGCAGCGAGCGGCCGCGTCTGTCCCTGGAGGCAGACGAGACGCTTTGGCCAATAAAAGATTTCCAAATAACGCTTCCAGGTGATTTAGCAGCAGGGAAAGGCAGAGAGCCAGGCCGGCGATGGGACCGTGACCCCACAGAAACGTGGCCAGGAGCTCGCAGCTCCGGGACCCCGAAGGGCCGCCCGTGGGAGGCTGGTGTCACAGGTTTAAGAGCACAGCACGGACCCCGGGTGCGCCCACCCAGCACCACCACCCCCAGGGTAACCTTGTGCACACCCTGCTTGGCAAAACCCGCTGCTGCGAGAAGCCTCTGCCCCTGCTGGGTTGGTACTAACACAGACCTGCTTCCTCAGCCGCCTCACCCTCCCTATTTTTCCCGTCCCGTTACCCGAAGACGGGCGGGAGAAGCGAGTCTCCAGGTCCTTGGGGCTGTGCCTGCACAGCATCGGGCACCCTGAAGCTCATGTTGCAGCTCCAGAGCTTGCTCAGCCCCTCGAGGCGGCCCTTTGGCCGAGCCAGGCAATCTGGGGGTCACGATGTGGTAGAGCAGGAGCTGTGCCTGGCCGCAGCGGGTTCTGGTTTGGGAAGCTCAGCCCACCCATCGGGGCTGACACGCCAGCTGCGACCAGCCAGGAGCACAAGCAGGGAGCCCCGGGGCGCAGCACCCGTGTCGGCGAGCGTTAGGTCAGGCACCCGGACCACAAATCCGAGCTGGGAGGCACCAAACCCAAATCAGAGCTGGGTGCACGCTGCGGAGCCTCTCGGCTGCGGGTGCTCACCCAAACCCCTGCAGGTCCGAGCCTGCCCTGGCCACGGTCCTAATTAAACTGGAAAACGAGCTGGGAGCTGATCAAACACATCCCACCGTCCAGGCATTTTCTGCCAGATGCTTCAGTCAGCTGGTAGAGGATCTGAGCCTTCTGAAGGCCTAACCCATACCTTGATTTAATTTAAATGCTGTGCAAGTCCCAGGGAGGTCCGGTATCAGCGTTACACTGGTTTGTAGCTGCTCGGTGCTGAGCAAACACTCGTCCTCTGTGTTGCAACAACTCACCCAAGGTCTCCGTGCTGTACTGTTAAACGTGACGACATCCACAGCGGGCTCTGCCTCCACGTGGGGGAAGAAGGGCTCAGTGGAAACCCACAACCAAAACTAGAGAGCCGGCTACAGCTGCCGTTTCCCCACGGGTGCACGGATTTCCTTTTGAAGCGGCACAAATCCTGGCTTCCCACCTTCCCCAGAGGCTGTGCAGAGCCCAGCCTGGCCCGGCCGCGGCTCCGTGGACAAGCAGATGCCCTTCTGCCCTCCACCAGGCACCAGATGTGATCAGCGCTGCCCAGGGGAGGGTTACAGCCGGGGCAAACCTCTGCAGCGCTGTCAGGAGGAGCTGAATTTGGAATTTGCCAAGCGTGCGTCTGTCTGCATTACCCACAGACCGAGGGGCGCGCCCCGGAGCAAGTGCCGGAGAAGGGGAAGGAGAGGAGGGTACTGAGATTTGCACTCCCCCGTAAGAAAACCATTCGTCTAGGTTATCCTGCTGCTGCTGCTGCTGCTGTTGCTGCTGCTCAAACCAGAGGCGGAAGGGTTAGACGCGATGTTAGGAAGCCGGTGGGTTATTACCTGTGCGACCCCCGTTACGTACAGTGGGACGCCCTCCGACGTCTCAATGTTCTCGCAGCGACAGAGGATGGTCATAACCTCCAAAGACAGTCTGAGCAGCGAGGAACAAGGGCAGGACAGCAAATACACAAAGCGGTTACCAGACAGTCAGACACTCATTGCGAAGGACAGGCGGGACTTTCGGGTCTCAGCTTTTCCCTGTCCTGTTTGCGTTTCTCCCACTGCCCGCTCCCAGGGCTGCGCAATGCTGGCCCAGACCAGCCTCCCTCACGCTGCAGGCAGCTTAAAAAGCACAGCTAGATGCTGTAACGAGGCTGGAGGGGGTCTCATCGCCCCCCAAATCCCAGGTGAAGCTGAGCCACGGATCCCACCCACACTGCCACCCTGAAGTCAGCTGGAATTTTCTCTCACAGTGCTTTCCACAGACAGAAAATTCCTTTTTGTAACAGTTTAGATGCTTCTATGCCAACACGTAAGATATGCTAGAAAAATAAAAGCACCAGGGATCTGGCTACACCTCCCTGGCTAAGGCATTGATGAGAGAAGGTGCTTCCAAGTGCTGTCCTGAGACGCTGAATAATACCGCTTGGTTCCCTGAGAGGCACGCCAGCAGGCACTGCCTCTCGGGCTTTTATTGCTGACCCCTAAACAGGGACAGGATTTTTTTATTTTTTCTCCCAATCCTCAAGGTTGCAGCAGGGTAAGAGCCCAGCTCCCTGCCAGCTCTAACCGTTCCTTTTGTTCCCAGGTCAGTGCTACCTGGCGGGATGCCGCTGACGGCGACACAACCGCCGCTGTCTCCTCGCTTGCAGCGCCGGCAGCTCCAGAAAAGCTGTCCTAATTTCGGAGGAGGAAATCAGCCTCAGCTCTTCGTGTTAATGCGGCAGGCTCCGTTTGTGGAGCACAGCTTATGGTATTTGGGAAAGACTCTGGTTTCCAAAGGAGAATTAAGCCCCACATCCCGTGGCATGAACTGGGGGCAAAGATTTTAAAGTAAAAGATCTGTTTGGACGCTGGCAGTGCTCTCCGAGCCCCATTTGCTGGGCGATGCACGGACCTCCAGCACATGGCAGCTCGCTCCTGGCAGGCAGTTCTTTGCCCTGGACTCACCCCTTGCTGAACTTAGTAAGTCAGCCTCCTGAATACGTCTGCACCTTCTGCAAACGGCAGGCCAGCGTCCTGCACTGCTCTCTGGGCTTCTCTCACCACGAGACGAGCAGGAACAGAAACCAAAATTTGAGGATGAAGCTAGATCGAGTGCACTCCTCGAGCACTGTGCCAGAGCGCCGGGCCTTTCCTTCCCCTCCCACCTTACACAAGCATCGCTAGAGACCCCGGGCCGAAGCAGGGGGTGTTAGCTGGGGTCTCTTCATGCAGCCAGCGAGCTGTCATAGCCCTCGCAGCAATCCCTTGTAGCAGCCACCCGGGAGAGGACCTAGAGGCGTCGTGAGCCCGCCGCCAGCACCAGCCAGGGCTCCCTGGAACAACGCAAGCTGGGTGACCGCGAGTGAACAGCGCCTGCGGGAGGGCATCGTCTGCAGAGCAAGGGCAGCAGCATGCTAGCTTTGTCTGCTGGTGGTGACACGGGAACAGGGAGAAGAGATGGCAAGGGCAGGCGGTAAAGGTTAACTGCAACCGCTGGCCTTCGCTTAGTGCAGACCCCCAAAAGTCATGTCTTTAGGTTTTTCCCTATTTATTTTTTTACACAGAGAGACAAAACCTGCATCCATGGAGCGAGGGAGGTGTTAGGACAGAGGCACAGTTAGGAACATTCCCACAGGCCCTAAGGCCGAGGAGCTACGCCGGCAGGACAGCAGCAATAACAGCACGTTAATTCAGAGCGGTAACAAGCAGCAAGCAAAATCCACGACTGAGGAAAGGGAGAGAAAGGAAATCCCATGGTTTTAAACAGGAACGCGGTCCGCTCTTGTGGCAACAGCAGTCAGCACACCTTTAGAAAACCAGGCTAGGGCAGCAGGAGGGGGGCAAGGGCCCGTTTGCTGCGGGGTGAGGGTTGGGGCCACCCCGGGCAGAGCGCGGCAACTCCTCACGGTGCTCAGGGACGCACAGCACCTCTGCCCTGGGCAAGCTCAGCGCCCACAGCAGAGGAGGGCCAGAAGCTGTGCGGCTGTGGGCGACCCTCTGTTCACCACGGGCATGAGACAGGGCCCACGCTGCTCCTGCCACAACTGTACACGGGGAGGCCTTCTTCTGAAGGGCCCGGAGGCGGCTGCAGATGAAGGCAGAGGGCTGGGCTAATGCTCAGCCGTGGTTTCTCAGGTACTGGCCGGCCCTGTGCTCCTAAAGATCCTGCTGACAGCCCTGCTGGAATGGCTCTGCCTAGCCTGTACCCCAAACCCTCGAATAACTGAGGCCTGCTTACCTTTGGGTGTCGGTGATGCACCACCATGCCCAGGCCCAGCCTCCGTACACGTACTGCTTCACGTCAGAGCCACAGCAGCCACCTGCAGCACAAAGCAGAGAGATCGAGGGATTATATACACGTGCCAAGGAAAAACCCGCACCCTAACAGGGTGAGGTGCAAGCTGAACAACCTCATAGCACCGAGAAACGGGTCACCAGCTGTCCCAGCCCCTCGGGGCAGGGAGAGTACCTTGGATCGGCTGCCCTACAGCAGTGGGTGCTGCGAGGCCACCCTCCACATCACCCCGGTGAATCCCAGCACGCTTGTGGCGTCTGATAAATAATGAACACAGAAAACTCTTCCCAGGGCCCGCAGGGAAGGGATGAGACTGTCCTGGCATGGCCCCTGTAGGCAGCCCCGGAGCTGGAGCTCCCTTGTGGCGGACACGGGGAGCCCTGCGCCCTCCTCCCCTCCGCAGCCCTTCCTTCACACAGCAGTTTCCCAAAGGCAACCTTTTTGTAACTGGCTGACAAATCCAGAAAACAGTATTTGCAATAAATGAGAATGACAAAGAGCAACACACAGAAAGCTGCTGGATTTCACACCAGGCTTTATTTTAGTTTTGTAAGGCAGTGTTAGCAAGCAGAACCACCGTAAGCTGTGACGCACCAGCCCTGGCATGGAAGGCCACATAAGAAATCCATCTCCTTTCCCTCACCGGTCACCTACACTGCAAACCGACCACCCTAAAACCTCCCAAAAAGCCAGCAGGTCAGTCGGAGGCAGGGAGAACCCTCAAGCTACCCTGCAAACACCTCCTGGTTCTGGCTCGCCCAAGTACTGCGGTGCGCGAGGCTTTGACGGTCCATCACGGAGCTGACCGTGCACAGAGCCTGGGCAGCCCCCACATCTCCTACAAGAGGCATTTCCCACCCTGCAGGGCTCCGAGCAGGTAAGACAGAGCCAGCGTGGGGGTCTCTCGTGCTCCGCAGCACCGAGGAATATTCCCCCGTCATCTCTTGCAAGCTTCTTCTGTAGCTGGAGGGCTACGTCAGACGGGCAGGGTTACAGGAGCTGGTGCCACAGCCCCGCGAGGCAGTACCTGCAGGGCCTTCTAACGTTTCTTGGCGGACGTGAGGCCGGCCAGCTCGGCCGCCCAGCCAGGCCCTTGTTTTCCAGGAACAGGAAGGGAGGTGTTGCTGCAGCTCCGTGTGGAAAGGCGTTTGGGTCTGCGGGATCGACGTGGTCCGCTGCTACACCGCTGGGAATTGTTTCATAATAATGTCCTGAGAAAACTCCGCGCCCTCGAGCCACCGCTGTTACAAGGAAGGAACATGCCTCTGCAGACAGGTTTGGTTTTTTTTTCTTCTGCTGCAGGCAGCGCAAGGAAATGCCTCGTTTAGGATCACACCCAAAGCCAGCCCCATGCTTGCAAATCAGAGGAGCCGAGCGCTGATTCCCCATTGCAGCTCTGCAGCCTCGCTTCCCAAATCTCAGAGATCAAGTGAAGAAAAGGAACCAACAAAGCGAAACCCTTGCAAGGCTGAAGAACAAACCCTCTTGCACAATGAGATGTGGCAGGGGAGTTGCCTTTTCCAGCTATAATACGGCCGCTGTTCGAGCAGCCTGGGCCCCCCAGCTACTTGGCCATCGCTTCCACGAGCAGCCACCGCGCCTCTTCTGGGGGCAGCGTGCTACAAACGGAGGATTCACGGCCTCTGCCCAGATGAAGGGGTCCCGTGTTCGCGCAAGAATCCCCAGAGCCAAGAGAAAGCACGTTGTCTGTTTTTTTTTTTTATGAAATCAGATTAACCATTTGAGATAAATGGAGTTCTCTGGCAAATGCAGGAAACCTGCCCTAATGGACAGCACGCAAGGAGGAACACAAGCCCCGAGGGTTAAGGGAACACAGGGCTCAAAGCATCGAGGCCAGCCTTGCAAGACAATTTAAACTCGTGAACAATCTCTGTGTCCTTTGATCTCCCCAGGTAACCTGAGGCTTGTAACGTGGCAGGAAGCGGTGAGCGTTCAGGAAAGCAAACCATCACAGCGGGCCGCTCGGGTGGCTGTGCTCCTTCCCGGGGGCTGCCAAATGCCTAACACAGGATCAGAGCGCAATGCCGCTGCCTTCACGTGCACGAGAGCTTCCTTCTCACAACCCAGTTCAGGGCAACCTGGCACTGGAATCACCTCCTGGAGGTGGAAACAAACCGTTTGACCAAGTCGGACGGACGACGCCGGGTCGGCCGGAGCATCGGGCTTGTGCTGGGAAATGTCACGGGGTGCTAACAGCCAGGTGCAGAAAGACAAGGCCCAAATTGATAATTGGGAACAGTTGCTGAAAAAAGGCACAAAGGAGAGGAGAGAAAAAGGCAAAGGCATATATAAGGCATCTCGTGTAATAAAGCAGTGTCTAGACCGAAATCAGCGTCTGGTTCCTAGGTCCTACTGTGAATATAAATTAGGCTTTGTCCCATTGCAGAAGTGGTGCAAGGTTAACAAGAATTTATTTAAACAGATGCAGCATTCTGAGCTGATCCATTCAATCCTTTGAGGGTCACTACAGCAGGTGAAAGCAGGTTGTGCTGGTTAGCTTGTTTTGGAGATAAACTGAATCAAAATCACTCTTTTAAACTACGAGCATCAATGTTACAGAGTGGGTTTAAAAACCACACCTTCAGTTTCACTGATCTTGTAAACAGAAACCCAGAAGACTGAAACCACACTGGGGTCACACGACAAAACCACTGAGATGCTACCCCAGAATTCCTCCTGGAAACAAAAAGGAAAGTCCGGAGGCTGTTCTGTCCGTCTCTTTTCCTGCCATCCTCTCTGAAAAGCCTCGAGGATTTAGCAAGCATCTGACAAGGGAAAGCTGGAGCTCCAGCACCTGCAAGAAGCTGAAGAACTAGCTCCTGAGAAGGAAGTCGGTGTCTCCTCGGGGGCTACAGAAACCTCTGTAGGGCTTTTGTGCTTGTGCAATCGATTGTCCTCACCTAAGCGCCGCTCTTTCACTTCGCCAAACCGCATCATGTTTCTTTCGGGCCATTTGGGCAATCTGTTGAGTTCATTTTGAGCCTAATCCTGCTCTCCAAAGCTCTCAAATCCATTCCCAGCTCGCTGCCATCTGCAAACTCAATAAGCACATTCTCAATTCCAGTATCCAAGCCAAAACAAGGAGCTTGATAAATCCTTTCAGCTGAACAGTGAGCCACTGTTATGTTCCCTGGCAATGGTTTTCCAGTCACTCTCATATCAATTTTGTAAGATCTGAGAGCTCAGTTCCTCCTCACGCTGCAGGCCTCCTGCAGGACAGGAAGGGTTTGCAGAACTTCCAGAAGCCTTTATTTCAGGCTTTCAAAACTCATGAAAGCGCCTGTTCTCTTTTTATGGTACACTGGCTCAAAAATCATGACCTCTTGCGGAAATAAGAGGGATGTGAGTGCTCAGAAAGGGTTAATTATCCCCGAGTGCTGGGGCCTGGCATGAAATGTTTACACAAACTAGCAATAAAATGCCAGCTCTTCTTTGACTTTGAAAGAGATCAAAGAGCCCCAGAGGGACTTAACTTAAAAGTTTGAGAAACTGAGCTGGATGCTATTTCTCGAGCTGACTTCTGAGAAATCACAAGCCAGCGTAAGAAGCCTCAGTAAAGGCAAGGTGTGCCACAGCTGCTGCTCTTCCTGAGACTTACCTCACCTGAGGGGGAAGGCAGATGAGCTGTATGTGGTTTATATTCATCAAATATGTGTTGGGTGTTTTCTTCTGAGCATTTCCGAGCAAGATTTGTTTTGGTGTTCTCCTAGGAAATAAAGCTAGACTGACTGGGCTGTCGCTTCCTGGCTTTTTTTTTTCCTCCTCCTTTCACATCACGAACTTCAGCTGAAGCAGCCGTCTGCCCAGCCCCAAAAATGCTGTGGTCTGCACCGACTGGCCCCGTAACACGCCTGCAGATGTCCAGCTCGAAGGTGCCACCCTGCAGCCCTCGCCAGCCAGGATGGAAAATGGCCAAGCTGCAGAGATGTGGGCAACGCTGCCTGCCCACGGGAGCTGCAAGATGAGCACAGCCATTAAATATTGCATCTCCTCATTATGAGGCTGTGCAGAAACGTTAGTGTCGTCTTTCAAAACGAGCAGATTGATCGTGAGCCGCAAAAGCTGCTTTCACCCAGGCTGTAACCCAAAACCAGTGTCACGGATTGGAGAGAATCTATTTATCTAGTGGGAAGAGCCTGACGTCAGGATGAGCAGATATTTTCTGCTTCCCCGAACTCTCGGCTGGCTCCAGCCGTGCTCAGAGCAGTCAGGACGGGGCCGGGCACCCGGCAAAGGCTCCCCAGGGCTTGCACCGAGCCTCACCGGCAGCTGCCAGCACCACTGCTCTTTGGCAACGCCAGAGCCTCGTCCCAGAGGGACCATAATCACCTACATATGGCTCCATGGAGCATCCCTGCCACGCCTGGCCTCTGCATTTCACAAACGGATTGCCTGAGAGCAGTTTCTTAGAAGGAGAGGAGCGTTGCTCAAGAGGGGCAGGACGTGAGAGCCAGCAGGCAGCGCTGGCCCGTGCCTGGGAGGCAGCTTCCCAAATAATGCCGCGAGGCTCCTGCATGCACACAGTTCCCAAGGCACAGCCGACTGCTCCTGCGGTCCTGGAGGAGCTGAGATGTGCCACAAGGAAGTGAAAAGAAAGAACACCACTCCTCAGGAACAAAAAAAAAAAATACATGCCAGAGGAGGCACGTGACAAAACTTCCTTCAGCAGGCCCAGCTAAGTTTACAAGAAGGAAAACTTTCCACTTTGCTTCATGATTTCGAGGTGCCTTCCTGCAAAGTGAAGCTTTGCAGATAACAGCCGTACGATAATTCAACACCGCAAGCCAAAAGCCTCCTGTTAACATTATGTGCTGTTGGGTTATTCTTCCCTTCCCTCCTCCCGCCCCAAACCTGACCTAACGCCATCCAAATAAGCGCTGGGCCAAGAGGTCCTCTGTGTTTTTCCCCAGGGACCGCCCGAGTTCCTGGAACCAGAGCTGCCCGGGGCTGCACCCTCCTGCCCCTGCCCTGGCACTCGCTCTGCACGTGGGTGCTGAGGAGCCGTGGGGCGGCTGCAGGGCTCTGCAGGGCTCTGCCACCTCCGGGCCGGTGCTCTCAGCGGACAGCAAGTGCTCACAGGCCACAGCAGAGGGCCGCCAGGTCTGGTGGCAGCACCAAACCCAGCTCCGACTCCCAGGGCCTGCCATGATTTGTGTTTTCTTCCCAAAACGCAACTGTGTGTTGAGGAGCATCCTCGGCTCGCCGGCCACAGGAGAATGCAAGCAGATGCCACAAATTCCTGCCGGCCCATCCTGCAAGCTGTGCTTTGTAAACTTCAGAAAGGAACAGGGGTTAAACCAAGATGTTAAAACTGAATGCCATCCTGGCACGGCCCCTCAGTTCCTCCCGCTGGATGCGGCATTTCACCAAGCTGCACTGGTTTTGGAGGGGTCTCTTCGGAGGGAGGCACAGCACCAGGTCTAGATCCATGATCCCAGCTGGAAGCACAAAATTTCTTCAAGGTTTTCATGTTTTTTTTCCCAGCTTTGGGACTACAGACGTGCAGCAGCTGCTCACAGACCAGGAAAGCTGCAGGAAACGCCGCTGCTCCAGCCAGCTGGCGGGTGCGGTTTGTGACCCCTCAGAAGCGGCGGTCAGAGGGCACGTTTGTTTCCAAAACTGCAGCCTGCTCCTGCCATCTCTTCAGAAATTCCCATAATTATCTGAGAGACGAACTGACAACAGACCAGCCGGGCTGTGGCCTGCTGGGTTTTTTGGTCCAAAAGCATGACGATGTGGTTTCACCGCAGAGCTGCGACCACAGCACCCCCTCAGCTGTCACCCGCATCTCCAGGTGAGTTTAGGTTTGAGCATCACAGCTCCCGCCTCAAAGCCAGCCCAGCGGTGACAAAAAGGACGTAACGTGACCGAGGGCACACGAAGTGACACCAGCCCGGACCTAACCCCATTATTTCCTTGCATGTGGCCCCACAACAGCGGGGTACGCAGCCCTCCCAGCAAGCCCTAACACCACCTTACAAGTCCTGCCCGCAGCCTGTCCCACGCCAAAGCACGGACGTGGGGGATTTTATGGCTGGTTTAATTAATACCAGCCTAATTAACCGGCTCACCTGGTGGGCTTACAGCCTCAGCACCCCTGAGCAGCGCTGACGCCCAGGGTGCCGGTGGCTCCTTGGCCACCCAAACCGAAGGCTGCCAGCCCCAGTCGCCACGCTGCGTCCCCACCTGCTGTCACCCGCGGCGGGGGGCACCGCTGCGGCCCCTGTGACAGTGCCCCCCGTCATGTCCTCCCTCGTGGGGCACCCCAAACGCACCTCGTCCTCCCCTTGCACAGCCTCCCACCCCCTCAGGGACCCCCTATCCCCCCCAGGACAGGACCACCCCCCTCACACCACCTCCCCGCTGCCCCCCCACAGCCCCCCGTGGCAGGGTCCCCCCTCACAGCCCCCTCAGGACGGGACCCCCGCAGCCGCACAGACTCCCCCAAAACCCCCTCCCCGGCTCCCCCAGGACCCCCCCAACCCGTACCTGACACCACCAGCGCCTCGTTGGGCCCCACCGTGTGGCAGTTGCCCATGGTGCCGCCGCCGGCCCCGCCGCCCGCTCCCGCAGCGCCCCGCGCCCGCCCCGCCCCGCCCCGCCTCGCGGCCGCCATCTTGGGAAGGTCGGGGCCCGGCGGGGGGGGGCGGGGCCGGGAGCGCGGACCCGCCGCCATCTTGGGGGCAGCGGGCGTGGGGGGGGCACGGGGGGGGGGCGTTAGCGAGGGGCGTGCAAGGCTGGGCGTGCAAGGCTGGGTGTGCAAGGCTGGGTGTGCAAGGCTGGGCGTGCAAGGCTGGGCGTGCAAGCTGCAGTATGTGTGTGCACGGCAGGGCAGGCGTTATATGGGGTGTGCAAGGCTGGCTGTGCAAGGTGGGTTGTGCAAAGCAGGCGTTATTTTATGGTGTGCAAGGCTGGCTGTGCAATGCTGGGTGTGCACGGCCGGGCAGGCTTTATTGCAGGGTGCGCAAGGCAAGGCATGCACACTTGAAGTATTTGTATGTGTGTGCACGGCAGGGCATGCCTTATTGCACGGTATGCATGGCAGGGCAGGCTTTATTGCAGGGTGTGTTTTATTGCAGGGTGTGCACACTGCGGTATTTGCAGGCGGGTACGCAGCAGGGCATGTTTTATTGCAGGGTGTGCACAGCAGGGTGTGCTTTATTGCAGGGTGTGCACGCTGCAGTATGTGCATGCATGTGCACAGCAGGGCATGCTTTCCTGCACGGTGTGCAAGGCAGGGCATGCACACTGCAGCATTTGCATGCGTGTGCAAGATGGTGTGTGCGCTGCAGAAGGGGCACGTGCAAGCAAAGCAGGGCACGCACTGTGAGGTGCAGCACGTGCATGTCTGTGCACGTACGTGCAAGGCAGAGCGTTCTGTATTGCAGCACATGCCCATCTCTGCAAGGCTAGGTGTGCTGTTTCACTGCAAGTGCAAGGTGGTGTGATCTGTGTTAGTGTGCACAGATGTTGTGCTGCACTGCGTGGCGTGCACACTGCACGGCAGCCGCCGGAGAGCAGCTCAGGGCGCTGCAGCCCGTGATGCCCAGCCACACTGCCGGAGCAGGAAACCAGCCTGCAGTGCGCACACGGCCACCACCTCCCCGAACCGAGGGCACCTCCTCCCTCCTCCACGTTGCAATATCCCAACCCCACTCGCAGGTGACGCCGTTTTAGGACGCTCGCTTTTACTGCACCGGGGACACGGGGGGACAGCAGGGAGGGGGTCACGGCGCCAGCCCCACCAGCCTCTCGCTGGCCTCCCACAGCTCCCGGGCCATGGCATCGTCGCGGGCCTGCGGCCACGGCTCCTGCAGGCGGCAGTCGGCGAAGTAGCGGCCGCTGAAGCGCTCGAGGCCCTCCTGCGTGGCGCAGAACAGCGAGGTCTCGGCGCCCTCGGCGGCGTCGCGGAAGAAGAGCCAGGCCAAGGGCACGAAGAGCGGCTTCAGCCAGAGCGGGAGGTGGCGGAACAGCTCCGTGTTGACGAAGCCTGGAGCAAGGGGAAGGGGCCGTGTCGCAGCCGGAGCCCGGTGGGGAAGGGACCCCCCCTGGGGTGCTGTTTGCCCGGGGTGCTGCCCGCGCCTGATCCTGGCCCGGCTCTGCAGAGCAGCCAGCGGTGCATGGCTGTGCAGTGCACGGTGCTCTGTGCGAAAAGGATGCTCTGTGCAAGGAGCGCACCGTGCAAAGGGATGCATTGTACAAAGGGATGCACCGTGCAAAAGGTGAGCTGTGCAGAGGGATGCTCCACGCAAAAGGACGGTCCACACAAAGGGATGCGAAAGGACACACCATGCAGGGGGATGTGCCATGCAAAGCATGCACTGCACCAAGGATGTTCCATGCAAAGGGTGCGCCGTGCAAAAAAAAAATGCATTGTACAAAGGGTGCAACGTGCAAAGGGATGCTCTGTGCAAAGGGATGCTCTGTGCAAAGGGATGCTCTGTGCAAAGGACTTCCCTGTGCAAAGACTGCACCATGCACAAAGCGAAAAGGCCGCGCTCTGCATAGGTGCACCGCACGCACCGCACAAAGGAAGCACTGCGCCCGTCCCCACCCCGCTGCGCCCAGCGGGGCCCTACCTGGGTGCACGGCGTAGGAGGTCACCTGGGTGCCCTGCAGGCGCGTGGCCAGCTCGCGGGCGTGCAGCACGTTGGCCAGCTTGCTGTCGCAGTAGCCCTGGAAGGTGGGCAGGGGGCCGGGGGGCGCGCGGCCCAGCGCGGCGGGGCGCAGGTGGCCGGCGCGGTGCGCGGAGGAGGCGACGATGACCACGCGGCTGGGCGCGCTGCTCTGCAGCCGCTCCAGGAGCAGCTGGGTGAGCAGAAAGTGGCCCAGGTGGTTCACCTGGAAGGTGAGGCTGAAGCCGTCCTCCGTCGTCCCCCCGGCGCTCACCCCTGCGGAGGCAGCGGGCGGTGGGGATGGTGCTGGAAGGGTGGGGGGTGGGGGGTGGGGGGAATTTGGGGATGTGGGGGGCGTTCCCGTGCACCCCGGGGCTCACCGGCGTTGTTGACCAGGAGGTGCAGGTGGGGCTCCTGGCGCAGGAAGGCGCTGGCGAAGGCGCGCACCGAGCGCAGGCTGGCCAGGTCCAGGGGCATGAAGAGCACCTCCGGGTTCCCCGTCTCCTGCGGGAGCAGCGGGGGGGGGCTGCCGGGGGTGGTTGTGCTTGGGGTTGTCTCACGGGGGTGTTTGGGGGGGTGTACTGGGGGTGTATAGGGTGGTACTGGGGTGTATGGGGGATACTGGGGGTACTTGGGAAGGTACTGGGGGTGTATGGGGGGGTACTGGGGTGTATGATACTGGGGGTACTTGGGAGGGTACTGGGGGTGTATGTATACTTGGGGGGTACTGGGGGTGTATAGGGGGGTATGGGGGAGTACTGGGGTGTATGGGGGGTACTGGAGGTGCTTGGGGCGATACTGGGGGTGTATGGGGGCATACTGGGAGTACATGGGGGGTACTGGGGCCTATAGGGGGGGACTGGGAGTACTTAGGGGGGTACTGGGGAGTGTATGGGGAAGGGTACTGTGAGTGTTTGGGGGGGGTATGCTGTGGATGTGCTGTCGGGGTGTCCAGGGAATGTCCTAGGGGTGCCCAGGGATGTCCCATGGGGGTGTCCTAGGGGTGCTGGGGAGGTGTACTGGGGATTTTGGAGGTGTTGGGGTACACTGGGGGTGTTGGGGGGGGGTTACACTGGGGATGTCCCAAGGGAGGGGGTCACCAGGAAAGCCTGGGGGGTGCATTGGAGGTATCCAGGGGGTGCTGGGGTGGGGGGTACAGCGGGTTGTCCCGGGGGTGTATTGGGGTGTCCAGGGGGTGCAACTGGAGTGTATGGAGGGCACTGGGGGGGGGTGCACTGGGGTTGTATTAGGGGCACTGGGGGGGTGCACTGGGGTTGTATTAGGGGCACTGGGGGGGTGCACTGGAGGTACATGAGAGGTACCGGGAGGGTGCACTGGGGGTGTATGGGGGGGGGCACAGTGGGGAGAGGGTGCAGGGGGGACATCCGTGGGGGCGCAGAGGGACATCCCCCCGTGGGGGGGGTGGGTGGGTGTATTGATGGGGTTTGGGGGTGTGTGTGTGTGCGGGGGGGGTGGGGGTGCTCTCACCGTGCGGATGCGGCTCGCCGCCGCCTCCCCGCGCCGCGCACAGCGCGCCGCCAGCACCACGCGCGCCCCGCAGCGCGCCAGGCCCCGCGCCGTGGCCTCGCCGATGCCGCCGCTTCCCCCTGCAAAGCACCGGGAGGGGGGGGGTGAGCCTTTGCGGGGGGGGGGGGGGCCGTACCGGGCCGTACCGTGCCGCTCACCCGTGACGACGGCCGTGCGGCCCCGCAGATCGGGCCGGGAGCGGTAGGGCGCGGGGGGGCGCAGGCGGTGGCGCAGGAGCGCGCCCAGCGCCAGCAGCAGCCCCGCGCCCAGCAGCGCCCACCCCATGCCCGGCCCCGCTTCCTCCCTTCCCGGCCCTGCACCGCCTCCCGGCCCGGCCCCGGCCTCCCGGCAGCCCCGGCGGGAGGAGGAGGAGGAGGAGGAAGAGGAGGGCACGGGGTGTGGGGGGGTGGGGGGTGCTGCGCTGCTCGCACCCGCAGCTGGAGCTCGCCCCCCGGGGCGATGCAAGCTGCAGGGGGGGGCTTTCGGTGGTTGCAGCAGGATGGGTGGAAAAGAGGGTAAAACGGTAAAAAAAAAAAAAGCAGGGCTGGAGGTGTGCAGCCCCCCAGCCTTGAAATGGGGCAAATGAGATCCCCCCCCCCCCCCCCGGGTGGTGGGCACAGAGTGAAGACAGACAGGCAGAGAACGGGATGTGAAGTATTTGTTTTTATATACAGAATACAGGAAAGTTTCTGTAAAGTCTAAAACGTTACAATTACTATGTACAGTGGAGCTAGCTGTTCTGCGGGGGGGGGTGGGGGGGGTGGCGGCTTATAAACAAAAGAGACAGACAGGTTACGACAAACGAGCTGCTACAATAGACAATTTGAGGAACGTCATACCACATGTAGCACTGTACACAGCTTTAAAACATTGAAAATGCCATCACTGATGTATTTACACAGAATCCAACACTTTTCCTTATTCGAAATAAAAAATAGGATGGACACCAGGAAAAGAACTCATTTCTCACTGCCCATAATACACAGTAGCTACTTGTAGTGCAACCATAGCAGGGAGGGATGGGAAAAATAACTGTGGGAAGAAGAGCGCTTCTTTACATTAAATAAAACAATGATATTGTATAGATTTGCTGTATGAAAACTGTATTTCTCTTTTAATATAAAACTATTGTCACTGGCACAAAATAGAACAAGTTTCTGATTATTTTACAACTGCATGGGAACTATCTGTCAGAGAGAGTCCTCGAGTCAGACAGCGGTCGCCCCTCGCTCTGACGCGTCCTGCTCTCGCTGCAGTTTTCCTTTTAAAATGAAATGTATAGTACAAATATATGTGCAAATGCCCCTAAAACTTGAGCAAAAAAGAAAAATTAAAAAAAGTTAAACGTTCTTCATTTCATGCAAACGGCGTGTGAACAGTCTCTGGGCCGACATAGAAAATCCCACCTCGGTTTGTACATTTTTGCATTGCAAGAGTCTGAGGGCGTTTCCTTGCTCCAAAGCTCTCTTCCTACAATTCCTAGGGAACAGAGTTGGACCGCAGCACGGGCACCTGGTGGGGTTTCAGAGAAAGCTTCTCCTCCAAGTCCATGTCTTGTACTAAGGCAGTGTCCCCCTTGGGCTGTTTGGTCGCAAATTCGGTAATGCTGAACACAAACTGCAGGCAGCCCAGCTTGATGTAACTGCCGTGGTGGAGCAGGGCCGTGCCCTCCCAGCCGGCCCCGCTGCCCCCTATCAAGCTGGAGCTGCTGGCTTTGCAGTTGCAGGGTTTCCAATGCTGCCCTTGCGCCTGCGAATTCATCACAGTGGCTTCTTCATGCGGCTCCTCTTCCTGCTTCCTGCTTTTATGTCGCTCTGGAAAAAGACAAACCGACGTCAGGTTCAGGCTGGATGGAGCCAGGGGTTTGTTTTAATCAACGGGGGCTGCTGCTGGGGTGCCTCGGGAGCCAAAACCCTGCAGCCGTGAGGCATTTCAGCAGCAAGGGGCTGACCCCAGGGCTGCAGAGGAAAGGAGAGACCCCCGAGAGGTGCAGCAGCCCCGAGGAGGAGCGACGTGCACCCGCTCCCGTCCCCCTCCGGCAGCTCCCCCACGTGGGGCCGGCCCAGTCTCAACACTCACTTATCACGCTCTGCACTTTGGCAACAATACTGCTGGGAGGAGTGGGCGCCATCTTCTCCGAGAAGTCACATGAATAGAGAACGTTGTCCACGGTCGTCCCATGCTCACTGTAGTTCAACAGCTCGTAATGTTTCGTATTCTGAAATGGGGAAGAGGAGGAATCGAGACACCAGGTCAGAAAGGCTTCTGCCCGCGTACCCACTGGGAGCGCTGAAACATGAACCCCTCCCTCCCTACAGCTGTTGATGGTAAAATAAGAGCACTTAAATTACGTTCTGACTTCGGAGAGCAGCAACCCCAAGCCGGTACACGGCTCACGCTCACAGCACAGCTGCTTTCCAGCGAGGGCTGCTGCCCACGATGCTTCCCAGCAGGCAAATAGGGCCGGGCAGCTTTGAAGAGGAGGGGCTTTTAGCTGCTGCGCTTGAACCAACAGATCTTTTGGAAATGGATTCAAGCTGATTTGTGCGCAGCAAGCACACTGTTTTAACAGGCTAAGTTTGTGCCTAGTGTGGCTTAGTCCTGTGCCTGGCAGGAAAGAGGCGTGCTTCGGAAAGCAGGCACAAGATGATGAGAGCAGTGCCGGTGTGCAGCAGCAGCCACAGGGTAGAGTGGCCTGGATTTACAGGGCTTCCATGAATGCTGAAATGCCAGGAGACGTTACGGTGACATACAGCATGACACAAGCAGTGTTACACCCAGCTGAACTCTGCAGAGGATGTCAACAGCATAGAAGAAGTTCCAGGTTAGCTCACAGGAATCCTCTGACAGCAAGAGCTTGTCCTCACAGGGCTAGGAACTTCAATCAAGTTACAAAAACTTGCCACACAAGGGAAGTTTTCAAGTAACCTGCTAGACTGCAAACACCAAGGCCAGAAGCAGAAACTGCATACAGAGCTAAGCAGGGGAGCTCTGCCTCTTTTTAGAGCAACCACAACCATGGGAAGCTTTCCAGAGTACAGAACAAGTTCAGTGATTCCTTCGGATCAACCGCTGTGAGGAGATGCTTCGGCTCAGATGTAAGATCTGGATCCCATTACCACTCGTGCTCTGTAGCTTGTAGCGCACCGGAGGAGCAGCTAAAGCAGTTTGTGGGTTAATCCTGGATCCTGCACAGCAGCTGGTTGACAAATCGTGACAGAAAAGACTACCTTGCTTCAAAAACTGTTGCCATGCTAAGAGCCATCTCCTGTGGCACTTTTATTGGCAGACCAGTCTGTTCACTTCAAGAACAAACTCATCTCTGGCCTGTAGTTAAGAGGCAACCGTAGACCTCTGTTTACACTGAGAGCTTAACTAAAACTTTAGTTAAATAAGAGGCATGAAGCAGCTCCCTGTTTTGTTCCCGTCGAGGTTCTACGTAGGCAAGTAAAGCTTAGCTTTTATTAGCACAGCTGCATCAAAAGTATCGAACCATTTCCACGATTTTTTTTTTTTCTTCCCCTAGATGCCAGCAGTGACAGTGCTTACTTGTGGTCAGTCTTTGTCCACGAGCAGTTAGCTCAGAGAAATCATGCTGGCAGGGCTCTGTGCTTCAGAAAAGGGTTTGACAGAAAATGCTGACGCAGCCTTCACTGGAGTGAAACCATTCACAGCTCTGGCTCTTACTTTGTAGCCCACAAAGGAGCACCACACAAAGACAACCTGCTGCCTGCATCGCCAGCTCCCACTGCCATGCATGCCAAATGAAAAAAAAAATAAAATAAAGACTCAGGCTCTCACCTCATCGTAGAATATGCAGGCATGTTTGCCGGACACGTAGTTACAGTGACCATAGCTTGTAAGGCACACATCCATATCAGCTCCTGTCAATGGGGAGGACAAAAACGCTGGGTTTATTTCAGGGAAAAAAAAAAAAAACCTGCCAGGCAGCAGAGAACAACAGACAGAATTAAACTTCAATTAGCAAAACAACAGGGGAGCAACTGCCTTTGTCCGCACTCCCAGGACCGCATGAATAATGCTGCGATAAGCCACGAACAAAGTTTCAGTGGGGGAAGGGAGGGTTAGCTGCTACATGAGGCAGGAAGGCTGCAGAGTATTCTGGTGTTGCTGGGCCATTCTGGAGTGCCAAAAGAATCTAAGCAGAGAAATAAAACCCACAAGCAAACCTTAACTCTCCTCTCCATCAGCCGGTTAACCTCTAGGAGCCATCCTGCTGTTACAAAGGTGGAAGATTCAAGTGGATGGGGAGTTTCCGCCATTCTCGTTAGCAAAACGGGTCCCTTTTCTTCAACGCCCGCTTGGCAAACAAACAGGGAGGGCCGGGGAGAACCACCCTGAATCTTAAAAGGTCACGCTGGGGAAAAAGCTACTCACCTGTCCCGATGTAGAGGGTTCGATAGCACATATTGACTGCACCCCCCAAGCCCATCAGAGGATAGAACACAGCCCGGGCTTGCACTTCCTTTCTTTGCGCTGCAAGATAAAGAGAAAGGACTTGAACAATCTTATCAGCTACACAGGCTGCTGGATGCCAGGCTCTCCAGAAAGCACAGATCCTAAGAGGGACGCAGGCAGCTTTGGCCTAAAGGTTTCCCAGCCCTCTAGGAATGCGTGTGGATTAAACATCTTTGTCATCACGGAAAATTGTTCTTCCCAGTAACCCACACAAGCCGTGCAATCGTGGAGCGAGCACAACGGAGCCGTGCTGGGGAGAAGACAAGCTTCCTACCACTAGCTTCTTTCTTAATCTCTCCCACTTTGGGTAATCAAAGACCTGCCTCTTGCTGTAAAAGCACCGCTTTAAAAAAAAATATTGGTGCTGGTGAACATCCCCAACTGAACAGCTGAGATTTCCCCCTTCCAGCAAAGCTGCAGGAAAACCACACGGGTTGAGCAGGGTCCAGGACCGAGTCTCCAGAGCAGCTCCCTGGCAGCGAAGTTCAAATCACACCTTCTCCCACGCCCCTGTTAACTGGGCAGAAAATCGTCTTCTGTAGAAGAGAGATCACGCTCCCGACCCCACAGGCCTGCCAGGATTTCGGCAGCTGCCTTTTGGAGATAAGCCCCTTACGCACGCAGAGCCTCTCCTGATCGCACATCTGGGTGGTAGTTTTGCAGCAAGAGCGCGGTATCAAAAACCAGAACATGAGGATTACAAGAGATTGTTCGCAGAGTCACCTATGTCAAGAACAGTGGTGTTGGACGTGCAGAGCTTAGTACAGCTGAAACACGCAGCCTCCCATCTCTGCACGGCTGCCCTGCACGAGCCCTTTCAGCTGCCCGGCTCTGCTGACTCAACAGGGCTCACTAGAGGTTTTAGATCTAATTTTTATTTCATCAGCAACGCCAAACAGTCAGCTGGATGCATCATCCTGTCCGGAAAGGGCCAGGGGTTAAGACAGCACCAAGCTGCCTTTTGGGAGGCAGGCTGCAAGAATTTCCAGGGCAGCACAGGAAAGCAGCTCGAATCACAGCCTGGTGCTGCGCCCTACAGCAGCCTTCAAAAAGACTGACAAAGCGTTTAGAGAATGCTGCGATGCTACAGCAGGCAAGCGCAGAGTTTCAGAAGAAGGTTACTGATACCAGCAGGCTTCCCAAGACCTTATCTTGGATACTCAGCCCCAGGCCCATAGCAAAGGGGGAGCAGGCAACTGCTCCTGCACCAAGGCTGGCCGGTTAGTGCTTGAGAGCAGATTAAACTGACTGCATGCAGAGGAACAGGAAGACACGATCCCTGTCCAGATTTAGGTGTTAGTAATGCCCACACTGTAAACCAAGTGACCATAAACAAAGCTAATGCCAAACTCAGGTCCGTGGAGATTGTTTTTATTGCTATAATTTGTAAAAAAATAAAAAATAAAAAAATTACACAGAGGGACCTGTAGGAACTTCTGGCCAGTGGATAGCCAGAGCAGGAAATGCAGGGAAAGCAGCCTGAGAGGCGGCACCAGCCAGATACCAAAAGAAGAGGGAAGATCTTCAACGAACAGGCAAGGGAATGCCAGAAAGCTACGGCTCAACCCAAACCGACTGTTCTAGGGCTGCTCTTACCTTCAATGTGGTTTGCCACAGGAGATTGCTGATGGGCACTGACACTGCTTGCCAGAGACTGAGCTTTGGAAGGGAAAAGCTGATGTATTCTCTGCAAGGCCAGAAACTTGATCAGCTGCTCATCCAGCATATTTATCTCAATCTCTGTTAATAAACAGAAAGCAATTAGTCAAGTTATTCACAGACAGGGTGCCATCTGAGCCGCGGTGGATTTAACCGTCCCGTTTCCAAGCTTGCCATTTGCTTCACCAGCAAAGGCTGCCAAATCCTGCAACACAAGAACGTCACGTACAGGCGGTCTGTGCCTTCGTACCAGCATCTCACGTGAGCAGCACGTGAAGAGAGCGTCAGCTCCGGCTAGAAAGCTGCAATTCAGGCAGCAAGCACAAGTTCAGGGCAACGAGGACTGATAAACTGAAAATCTGCTGTTTCAGCTCAGAATCAACGAGTCTGCGGAGGTGGACATTGCCCCTTTTGGCAGCAGCTTGGGTCCTTCTCGGGAAGCTTCATTTCCTAGCCACAAAGGCTGACCCTGTGCTGCAGAGGAAAGCAGTAACCACTTCGAAGCAGCTACACGCTCCTTCTTGAGTCACGCGCTTTCAGAGCGGGGTCAATTAACCAAAACAAGGTAATTCAGACAAGACTTTTAACCAGCTTTAAGGCAGATCTGCTGCTGATAGCTGCGAAGCGTTCCTGTTTGTGAAGCCCCACGGAGATCTGCCTTCTGGTAGCAAAAGCAGGCTGGCCGACCTCTTCTTCACGTCAGCACCAGTTCGAACAGCAGGCAGAAGAAGCAGAGCCACAACGGCCTTTCCCGAGAGCACAGAGGCAGCCCGGCCGAGGGGAGCAGTCGGGGTTCACCCAAGAAAAGAGGGTGACCACGCCAGAAAGGCTCTTGTTCAGAAGCAGGCGCTGGCGACAGCCTGCCGCACTGTGCTGGGTACCAATCTCCTCCTCCTCGAGTCGCTCCGCTAAGACTTGGCATTTCTCGCCAAGTGCAACAAAAGGAAAATAAAAAAACCATTATGCCAGTCTAGGAGAAGACTGACAGAACCAAAAATCAATCGGAAAATTAACGGAGCCAGTAAAGCCTCACGACCCGGGTGACTGCTCGACTGCAAGATGGGGAGCTGTGGGCTTCCTGCGCACAGGGGCTTGGACCCGATGATCTTTCGAGGTCCCTTCCAACCCCTACAATTCTGTGATTCTGTGATCAGGAACCCCTGTGGGGCGCAGGCAGCACCACGGCACGGCAGGGCTGCAGGTTTCTGCATGCGGATCCCACCTGGAAAGCAGCCCGTGGTGATTGTTCCCCAGAAAAGCTTCAGGCAGAAACACTTCATCGGCCTCGCTGCCTTGGCAACACTACGAGCAGGGAAGCGCGTGGTATTTAAGGAAAGGTATATCCAGCCCCTCCCTCACCTGACTGCAACCCTTTCATCTCGGAGCTTCTCCTGAAGCAGAGCCTGGACGCTCGGGAAGCAAACAGGCAGGGCTAGCAGAGACTGAGAACGAACTAAATACTCACCGCCGTCCACAAACGCTTTCAGGGAACTGGTGAGGTCCAGCATAGCTGCGGAGTTTGAAGTGAGTGATGAGGGCAGAGTTAAAGCGCTTCCTATGGATAAGGTGCTGGGACTGACCTTACCATCTACAGAGAAAGATGGTGCAGAGAAGATATGTCACTGTGACGTTCGCGAGACATGCACCCAGCCCTCAGGCTGCTCGCAGCTTCCAAGCTGCTCAGAATGACTAATTCTGCTCAGAGGCACGCTTTGAAAAAGGCCCGAGCTACAGGCCGTGGGCTTTCGTCCCCTCGCAGAAGGATTAGCGCGCGCCTCGAACGCAGGATCAGCTCTCGGGCTCTGCACCTAAATATTTAAGGCTCTGCTCCCCCGTTTGAAGGGGCAGCGATGAGAGGCTGCAAGCGATGTCATGCTACAGAGACCGGGAAGACGAGCACCGAGCCCCCAGCAGCTCCAAGAGCTGGCTAAACCTTTGCCAAGTAGCTGGTCTAGGCCTGAACATGCAGGAAAAAAAAACACATTTGCTGCATCCTTTTGGTTTCTGGACGATTATCGACTGTGGGGTGCAGTGCGCTGTCTGGTAGGAACGTGACAGTCGTTTGCAGAATTTATTATCCACCAAATAAAATCCCACTGCCTTGGCAGTGACCGCGCAGCCGAAAGAGGCGATGGCAAATGCCAGAAAGCAAAATCCCTTCAATGCATGGTCGATACCACTTCTTCTCAAGTTGGTCTGCTTAGAGCTATGGTAAGCCTGAAGCTTATGAAAAAAAAAGGGGTTACGAATCACTGGGATTTTTGTAAATTTGCACCCGCTCCGCAGACCACCATTTAAGATGTAAGTCCACATGCGTCGTGTTAGACGTAGTCTATCTGAACACATTTACGTCTTTCCCAAGAGAAACTGCATCGAAATGACGATTTAATGGGCGTTTTGTAGAACCCAAACTTCACGCTAGAAGAAATTTAACATCTTAAGTAGCTGCAAAATGATGGAGGGTTTGGTTTGCCGTGCTTTTCGAGCCACGAGCAAGAAGCTTCCTACAGCACAGCCCCTCTTCCTCCACCTAAAGGCCCCCCAGCCTCGCACGTCTAAGCAGGGCACAAATTAGCAGCCCTAG
The DNA here is from genome assembly GCF_040182565.1 of Anser cygnoides. Classification (NCBI taxonomy): domain Eukaryota; kingdom Metazoa; phylum Chordata; class Aves; order Anseriformes; family Anatidae; genus Anser; species Anser cygnoides. The sequence continues at coordinate 8,083,893 of NC_089890.1, forward strand.
GGTGAACTCAGTTTGTTCGGCAATAAGCAAGGAGGCCAAGTGCTCCGGGAACTGCTTCCGAACAGGAGATAAAACCCAGAAGCCGCCCGTAAGAAATCTTTAAGAGAACAATAAAAAGACGCTGCCTGCGTTGCCTGGATCGCTCCACCCAATCCTGCCACTGAGCAAGGAGGACTGCAGAAGTGACGGACAGCTCTGGCGCGTCCTTTCCAGCCACTGCTTCCAACCCAGCCTGCCCAAGGGGGCTAACAGCTTGAGGCTAGAGCTGCTGGGGCGAAGGGAGGAGGAGAAGGCTTTAAGTGAAAGCTTATTCCAGCAAAATTTATGAATTATGGGCAGTTACCCCCGCCCTCACCTATCAACGTCTTTGGCTTGATGGCTTTATACTGATGAATGGGTGCACGCACTTCAGCAGCAAGGCTGTGGGGTGTAACTCGGGACAGCAGCAGCACATCCAGCCCGTAACTGCCCCACGTGAGCAGACTGGCAGGCACTGAACACACCGCAACGTCCAAGCCCACATTTGTCAAGCACCGAGGCTGCGCAGCTGAAGACTTCTAATACCTCCGTACGAGAGGACGCAACCATCACCAGAACAGAGACCAGAGGTGCAAGACGGCCGTTCCGTGAAGGCCTGCCTTGCAACCAGCCAGTCCTTTAGAGCAAACGGGTGGTTTCAGAGCAGCAGCAGAGCAGCCAGCTGTTGAGATGGTGAGACAGCAGGATTTACACCCACTGCTGCTCTCCAGAACCAACTGGATCTATCACCTTGCCTCCTAGGACAGAGTTCCCCGCTCAGATACGTGCATCCCACGGCTCCCATGAAGGGACCTAGGACGGAGGAGACCTAAACTTCCCCCTGCCCTCTACAGAAAGCCATATTCCCCATTAAGCAAGGACATGCTGCTAGAGCCTTGAGGTTAGCTCGAACGCCTTCTCAGCCCTGGGGGCCAGGATCAGCCCTTGGGCCCTTACCTGAAGGTGGTGCTGGTGAACAGAATCTGTTTGTGGACCCAACAGCTGAGATCCCATCTCCTGCAGCCTGGGGAGGGGTGAGAGCCCTGGTGGCAGTCAGAGGGGAGCCCACGGATCGCAGGTCTGCTGTCAGCGGCGGTCCTATCTGCGTCTGCACATTCTTTCTTTGCAAAGTGCTGGTGGTGTCCAGGCTGGCACAGGAGCTCGATATGGAAGTAGGTATACTCGTGACCGGCACAGAACCCCTTTGTGCACAAGAAACGGGTCCTGCGACGTTCTCCGTTTTGACAACGGTTCCAATCGTGTGATTCAGAAGTCCACACGTCGCTGGGGGCGTGAGGGGCCTAGGCCACGTTTGCCGGTGAGACAAAACAGGTATTGTGTTACCAGATCCGATCAGCCTCGGGGAGTCAGTCAACTGTGCCGCAGGCTCGGACGAAACGCCGTAGAAATGAGGACCGTTGACTTTCACGTCAGAGGCTGTCGGCCCATTAGAAGTCCCGCAAGAAGACACCTTCTTGGATTTGTCTATACAAGAGCTGCAGTTGACATCTTCCTGTGACAAAGTCTGCTGGGGTTGCAAGGAGCTCAAGGAATTTTGAGTGGTAATCCCTGAGGTGCAGGATGACATGGAATAGAGGGAAGGTGTGGGTGCCTTGTCAGCTGCCTGGTAAGGGTTGGCGAGTGCGCCGTCTGCCACGATAACAGGCTTAATATCAGCCTTCTCTGTTTGTTCAGAGTCCCAAAGCGAAGTCATCTGCTTAGCAGATAAATGTTTCAATATGCTGCACTGGAGCGCAACAACACTACAGAGCCACTGGGAGGAAGAAAAAAAAAAAGCACGTTAGCTCCATAGGCAGACGGTGCTCCAAGCCTCAGCCACCCCATCGCCCGCCCAGCCCACAGAAATCCAGCTGCCTGACTGCTGCAGACCGCTCAGCATCTGTTCTGGTGCTCATCTAGCACCAGGAGAAGACTTGGTTCAGACGTACACGACTACATCCAAAATTAGGTGGTGTTTATCTCCGTGCTGGGGACAGTACACCGAGGAGCTGAGATTACAGGAGAGGGAAGGTGGCAGGCAACTGCTCCCTCCCAGACATTCCCCTCTCTTCACATTTAAAGCGTTGCAAACTTTTCAGCTAGTTACGTACGTATTTTCCACTGACACAGGCTTCTCTCCAAACAAAACCCTCTAGCTTACTGTTTCGCGCTGGAAAGAAACGCTGATCTACCTCACGCCATTGGGAGCCACCTGCCAAAGCAGGGATGGAGAGCACCTCTTCTTTTACACCAGGTAGAGGACAACCAAAATACTTAAAGTTTTAAACTTCACAGTGAATGTGCCCACACCATATGTAAGAACCCTGCCCGAGCTAACAGGAATCAGACCACAGCACTGATTGCAAAGCAACGTGCCTCCACATTGCTGAACCCAGCAAGAAATTTCATGCAAGACTTGAACGCTCACTCGACCTTGATTTGAAAATCTAAGGCTATCGGCAATAAAAAGCGGCCCAGAAATGTGACGTTAACATACAAAAGTGTCAGAGAGCAGCCTTACATAATCGAAGAGGAAAGTATTTCCCCTCAGCCAGGAAATAAAACTGACATCTAGACAGAAAGCCCTCAACTCCACCGTTCAGACCAGAAGACTACCTCACCACTTTCCTGAAGTGTCAAACGAGGAGCTTTACATTTCAGCTGCAAAGCCAAAACGAAGTTTTAATGGGCAAAAGTGTCAGACCCAAGACAAGCTATCACCTTCAGACGTACGATTTTGAGACCGGTTTCCTAGACAACTGCTCTGATCACAACTGAAATGGAAGAGGACCGTTGTACCGAAGCGACTACAGACAGTCCAAGCATTTTGACTTCATTTACCTCCTGTTGTTCTGTCTGGCTGGCTAAGTGCTCAGTGTTCAAAAGGTGCTTCTGCAAGGGTTCCTCGGGGATCCCGTTACAGATCAGCTCGCCGTCTCTAATTGCTGCAGGCGCAAGTAACGGGGGCGGAAGCCGGTATTGGGACTTTATAGCATCAGGAACCTACATTGTAGAGAAAGAAGATGACACATGAGAACAATTACTCAAGAATGACTAGTTAAATGAAGTGCCTAACCAGCACTGTGCTTCGTGTTTGCAGCTTTGTGACCCAAAGGAACCCTGCAGACAATACATTAGAAGTTTCAAGTGCCGAGTACTTTAATTTAATGCAACTATGCTGAAATTAATAGGTTTCATTCCCTTAGGTCAGGCATGACTTCAGCACAACGTGGTGGCTCCAGCATAAAGAAAGTCATGCAAAGAAAAGGCGAGGTAAGAAGGGAAACGTTTAAAATACCTATATGGCATTTTTCAGGCATTCTGGCAGAAAATGCTTTCTGTGGTTTAACAGGGAACATGCGGCAGCCCAGATTCTGACTCTGGTGCCACCTTCAATAGGTTTGTGTTGTATTTCTCGTGCCTGTGTTAGATTTACAGGCTTGCTTCTAAGAGCTGAGCGTTACGGTTGCTGGAAAAAGAGCTTCTTAAATCCTACACATAGTGAAAACTGCTCTGACTGCCGACTTCCAGACCTCTCACCGCACATTTATTCAGACCCCACCTTCTTCCTCCTGCCCCAACAAGGCGATCCCTATGGGGCACGCTGGATTCCCTTCCAGACTAAAACACGTGCTTGGGGAATTCTGCCAGTACCTACTTGTTTACACTCACCTTCAAACCCTTTCTCTTCACTGACTGAAGAACTCTGCGATTCGGAGGATGTTTCTTATGGATTCGGTTTAAGAAATCCACTTTGACAACATGCTGAGATATGGTATCCTGGAACCGGTCAAATACTCGGCACCGATTACTCAGGGTCAAGTTCTTCTGGTTCAGCTGGGTGATCAGATAATGCCACAGAAGTTAGGGATCTGCAGGTCACTAAGGCACCCTAAGACTCTCATAACGCCTCGTAGCACTGGCAGTACAGCATCAGCTCAGCTTTAGACTATTTGCTTCCTGCGGCACTAACCCTTTCTGTTAAAGGGCACATTGCTGGAGGTGAATACAAAAGCACTTAGAGGCCTCCGAAGTAGCATCAATGCTCTCAGAAGCAGTTTCTCTGGGCACAAGCCCTTTGTTCCAGCCCCCTGTTTCCTGAGTATTTAGTCTCAAGTACAATGCTCTTCCACAAATGAAAGCTCCCGCTTGGAATGAACGCTTTTTGGGTTAAGCATGCAAAGAATTACTTCCCCTATTTGTAGCACTGTGCTGCTTTGTGTCACAGTTCTGGAAGCTCATCTAGATCTTAAGGAGTCCAGTCTGAAAACTAGACAAGCTGCCAGTGAGTCACAATCTGAGCTGTCAGCTTCAGTTACAGGAAGGAGTTCCCCCATCTTTATATTTTATTGCAGAGAGCAGCATCATATTCCTTTGGAGAGCGTGTTGCTTGCAGCAGGAGCTTTACAAGCGTTACAGGGAGCAATAAGAGCTCAGAAGCTGTTTTACATTTGTTGTACTTTGTCCTTTAATGGACCTGCCAGGTTCCACTCCAGCATCCGGTTACCATACTGCAATCATAGTCCTGCTTACCACCACGTGCTCTATGTGATTTGGGCACATCCATCTACCCAGAGGCATGGCAGTAAGAGGTGGCTCCAGACAATCCATGTGGAACAGGAGTGGGCAATAATCACACTGAATGAGAGGTGCCACTCTGCAACTCCTGCAAAGAGAGAGCCATATCTTATTTCCCACGCAGAAAGCAGAGTATTAACTGAACGTGCAGGCAAGCTCGGCTGACCACTTCAGCTTATCTTTCCCCACCAACTCCCCTACGCCGTGTTACTTGCATCTAAAATTAGGCTTCAGAATTGTAACTCGATCGATATGGACCTTCTGCAAGACCCACTCAAGGCAAAAGGACCTGCCCATACACGAGGGTTTCTTGGTTCAAAAGAAGTCCTCTGGCAGGAAGAGATCCCATTGCTGGAAAGCTGCAAGAACCCGTCCGAGTCACATAAGCAACTTCTCAAGCTGACCTTGTGCGTTAGTTCTGAATGGCTTCATTTAGAGCAAAAGTCAGAGATCGGAAGGAAATCTCAGATTATCACAATTTTCCTCAGACAAATCTTGTGTGAAGCTGGGACATTTACTTTAATAAGCCTGAGATGTTCTCAGAACAAACCTCAAACTCCAGAAAGCTACTACACCCACTGCTCTGGATTCTAAGAAGTCTCTATAGAGAAGAGACTTCTCTCTAAGAAGTCGCTCTATGACAAAGCCATCAGCTGTTCCCCACAAAAGCCCACCTGAGTCTCCAGCTTCATTCCAGAAACTCACCCTGACTGGGTTCCTGAAATAAAGTTTTTTGGTTCTGCTGACATTTTGAGTCAGGATTTATCGGCGCATTTATTTCTGCAGTTATAAAAGAGCACAGCAGTATTTTATACTAGTTTTAAGATTTACTATTTCAGCACAATACTCCTGTTTGCCTTGGGCTTGTATCTCTCTGTAGATTTCTATTTCCTAAAGGTCACCTCCTCACATATCTCCTCCACGAACCATAAACAAACATCTCAGTTGTCTAAACAACCATCACTAGAATTCTTCCTTGTAGAAAAACACCGAAGGCAAGACGGCTCGCTCTTTTCGGGCTACACTTCAAAACCTTTACAGCCATGCAGGACTGCAGAAGCCACACCTATACTTGTCACTACGCATTTGTTATTTAGCAAAGACAATTACTCCCCCGTTTGTTGAGAGGACTGTAAGCAAGTACTGAAGAGGAATGGAAAAGGTAACAAGCAGTTTGCTTTTTTCAGCAGGAACTTTGTTCCCATGAAGGGCGCAGCTGCACCAAGGAGCTTCCCTGGAAGAGTTACGTACCTGTTGCATGTGAAGCAGACTTTGACCGGCAAGGGAACCAAACCATTGTGGTCTAACTCGTGTTGTGCTTTCTTGACATTCTTTCCTGTGGTTTCTTCCTTTCTCCTCCTCTTGCTAGTACCTGAAAGTAAATTTTAAAAGGCTTTGGGTTACCCACATAGCAGAGATTCGCTTCCTGGCAGATACATATAATCTTCTCAGGCAGAGGCAAACAGAAAAGGTAGGAAAGAACTGCTTAAGGAGCCCTTATCAACCACTAAATCTAGAGTCAAGTGACAGAAATGGGCTTTAAAGGTAGACATACTTTAAGCTTAATGTACATGATGTCACTGAAACAATTACGTTGTGACTTGACTAAGCTATCGTACCATGAGTCAAAATCAAGTATTTGGACAACTGGAAACTTTTTCTTCAGATCGATGATCTGAATACAGGCTGAATACAGAAAGCATCTGTTTCAAGGAGGTGGAGCTCCCAGCAGCGTCCGCACGGCTTACATCCTGGGGAAGCCACGGGGCCACGTGCTGTTGTATGAGGACCAGGGGCACTGTTTTCACCAGAGAGCATCACCAAAACCACAACTACCAAGGAACAGAGAGGGGGGAAAAGGCAAGCTGGCAGCAGGATGCAACTGCAGACACCTTTATCAATGCTCACCTGGAAGTGCTGTGGTGCAGGTCAGTTCATTCGGCAACTGGAACTGCGTTGGGTTCCTTTCCATGGCAGCAGCAATAAGAAGCTCAAAGGGTCGCTTCAGCTGGGGCTGCCCACAGTCCATTTCTGCAATGGCAGAGTCATCATCCACGTCAATTATGTCCTCATCGACATCATTCTGTTCCGAGTTGGGGGTCTCGGTGCTGGCATTGGATGTGGGAGTGCCAGGCCGGCTCGCTCTCCTTTCCAAGATCCTGGCATGCGCATTAGCCCTGATGCTGCTGCTAGACCTGTCCAAGAGGTCTGCGTCACTGGTTGGGGAGGTGGTCCTTTTCCCAGATTTGTCCACCAATCCATTTACCTGCCCCAGCTCTTTCTTCTGTTCTCGCTTCTGCACGACATGAATAGGCAGGCTTATCATGGAGGCCACAAACAAAGCACATCAACCTCGACAAATAAGCAATCGAAGACAAACAGCATCTGAAAAGGCTTCAGCCACTTACTACGACTTCCCTCGTGAAGTCGCCATAAAGCCTTGACCTAGCAAAAACAATTTGCTTGCAGCTAACACACAGATGACAAACCAGCTGAAGGGAACCAAGCATAGGGAAGAAAATTAGCACGTCTCTCCTTTCAGGACAGCCGTATTCGAGTCCACGTCAGGACAATGTTTCACAGCCTCTAGTCCTAAACACTTGACAGATCAGACAACTCTGTTTACTTTGCTAGCCAACACTGAGAAACTCCATGGTAGACCATTCATTGTCGACGCAGTCTATTAACCCTGGCAGTGCATCCGAACCCGTTACAGAACAAGGAGGTCAGCTTGAGAACACAAGCACAACGTAAAACCAACACACTCTCTCTTGACGCCAGGACTCTTGAACAAGGTGGGCAGAGAGGACTGCAGCAGAGGAAAACAATACATTGCAATCACTGAGAGATCCATTTTGCAAGAGAAAGGGGCAGCTGCATGGCCTGGTACGGGCAGCTGAACTGCTCCAGTGCCAGCATCACCAATCTACAAAATCACTATGAAATGGTCTGTAAAAGGAGAAAAGCGTTATCAGAATTTTTAATACAGAAAATTCTTTTCGTTGGTGGTGTTGTTTATTTGTTTTTAAATTTGTGACCTTCCTCTTTGCTGTTAGCAGATGACTGAACAGTACCCTGGAAACAGAACAAGGAAATAGCTTCGGGAACAAAAGACTTAGTTCAGAGTTTTCTTCACATCTGTTTTGGGTGTCACTTCAAGGGAACAGTTGCTAGTTGGTTGGTACAGTTTCTAAACCCTCTGTTACGCAGTCTTACGTACTCACAGCAATAAGATGTTTACATTGTGCAAGACAGCTTCCTGGAGAAAGAGTATCAAGAAAAAAAAGACAAGCCACAATCTTGCCCAGTCATCTCCTCCCCATCCTGTTCAACAGCCCAGGAAATCACAACTCACTGTGATTTCACCCTCTGCTGATGTGCAACTGCTGTGAAGTCACACTTCTGAAAAACACACATTAACCAGAATCACAGCCCTGATGCCAAAGCTACATTATCAGGCCACCTGTTTGACTTAACACAGCTCACCTCCTCCAGCATGAGAGCCCTCCCCTCTGTGCCTCAGTTCTCCCTCCCTTCCAGGATGGGAGAAAAGGAAAGCAGGTTAAAAGGCACAGCTTGACACAAACAGAGCAGGCACTTCGGTTCTGTGGTTCTTCGTAGCAATGTCAAAAATACCTGGACAGTCTCATCAAGACACCTTGGCTTTCTTGCAGCCTGTTCCTAAGAAAGCCCCCTTTACAACTCTAACCACAAAGAGCAACTCTGGTGGTGTGTATGTTCACATTAAGGGGAGAGGAAATTATAAAATAAAGGGTTCACATTTCAGATGGACAGTCGGAAGGGCAGGGAGAACGGCTGTTACAAGAGACTTTACCTTTCGGCGCACAGTGCAGCGGTGACACATCCACTCCCCTGGAGGCAGCATTTCCTCACTGAGCGGAGGGTTGCTAGAAGAGAAATAAAAAGCAAAGCTTTACTGTTATTTCTGGAACATCTCGTTTACACGTAGCCCGAGTCAGGGCAGCTCTGTCACCAGTGACGTTAGTCTTCCATGACACCCGTCTCATCTCCACGATGCAGCGTGCTCCATGTTTTTAGAGGACAGTCTTAGAATTGAACAGCAAAGATACACGGACAATTCATTTGTGTGCCATGCAAACACCTCCCCCTAACACTAAATCCACCTTAAATAACTTGATTACTTGATGTAGCACTACATAAATTCCTGTGCAGCAAGCACAGTCATATAGCGAGGCATTTCTAGCCCTTGAATCTGCAGTGCGAGTGCAACTGAACAAGCTGCCATGAAGCCTACCCACTGCTTCTCATGTACTCCACCCCTGGGCACACTAACTTCATGGTGGAAACCACCTTCTATCTTAAGACAACCCAAATACTCTTAAAAGTGTCACCATATACAGCTTGCCTTGGCTACGAAGCACAAGATGCATCCTACTCATATGGATTTGCACTTACTATAAAGGCTGTATCGCATCAAAATGACATTCTCATTTTGATTCTAGAAATAAACCAGAGTAAATTAGACGAAGGAGCAAGGAAGACTATTTTGAGAAACATTTTTTCCTCGGTTAAAGGCAGAGCAGCATATGTTAGACGATACACTTCCCTTACAAATCCTACTACTAGCTCGAGTACTTTCCAACACCCCTTTATCATTAAGTTTTGTTATTTCAGCAAACTGCTGACTCTCGCAGGAAAAACATCCACGCTGTCAGATAAACAGCTAGTTACCACGCAGCATGGCTTTAAGATGTGCTTGAAAGAGTCCTGCCTATTGATGCTAGAGATAATTGCACAGGAACTCCGCAAAGCGAGTCCTGTGCTGTGTGCTCAGCGGATGCACCATCACCAGAAGGACACGGAGGCTCCTTTCCCCACGCCAGCAGCATCACCTCGGCTACGGCAGGCCTGACAGGGTTACAAGATGACCGCTGCACGGCCACACCAGCAAGGAGCTCGCAAGGCCTGCCCAGGAAGCCGTGTGGGCAGCCAGACTGCAGCCCGCTCCAGGAGACTTGTTCCTAGCACATGGAAATCGCACGGGGTCCCCGGCCGGGCTCCCACGCTTGAGCTATAAAAACAAACACGTTTCCTTTGTTTAGGCACAGCCCCGGCAAGCCTTGCCCCAGGCGCGCCGTCGGTCTGACAAAGCCACCTCAGGTGCCACAGCCGCTGAGGGCTGTGCTCAACCTTGAGCCACTTTGCCCGGAGGACCGAGGGAAGAACAGAGCGAGAACCAAACCGGTATCAGCCGCGGCGTTTCTGGTGTCAGGCCCCGGGGAATTCCGTAGAGCCAACACATCTGGCAGCCATTTTGAGGAGCAGCGCAGGGTTTCGGAGGCCTCAGTGTTCCAGGCGGCTCCAGAAACGCCGCGCTCTGCCCGTGCACAGAAACATACCTGCAGCTTCTGTTTCTCATTTCCTGGAGGGCTTGGATGAACAAGAGATCAAGCTCTAGACAACAGCACCAAAGCCTCAACCACCGCCTGCTTTACGCGAAGCCTCAGGTGTTTGGCTGAAGCAGCGACTCCCCCCCCCCGGCCCACGCTAATCTCCTGCTAACAGAAGTGTGGAAAGGGGGGTGGAAGGCGCGGAGAGGAACGAATGATCCCCATGTGCTTGCTGCAATGGGAATCCAGGCTCGGCCCCAAAGTTTGGCCCTGAAACAACTCGGTTTTACCCCTGCTGGCAGCAGGGCTCGTAAGCCTGCAGCCACAGTCAGTACACATCGCCCGGCCCACCTCCGCCTCCCCTCCCAGCACCCTGGGGAGGAAAAAACCCACAGCCTTTTGACTCGTTCGCGGTGGATCTGAGCCCTCTGAAGCTGCCGCCGAGCGTGCCCCAACTCCTGGAAACACGTCTGCCCCATTCCAACGCACGCGCGGCCTGCCAGGCGTCCACGCGCTGCCAGGTGCCTCCGGGCATCTGTTTTACCTGCTACCTCCATCTGACGCGTCTTACAATGAAACAATTAATACCGCAAGGAATCCTGAGAGGTGCCTAGAAGAGTCAGAACAGGTTTCTTGATAACGCGTGCATTATCGTCCTGTTTTGTTTAACGTTTGAACTATCTGCTCGACAGCCACGGGACCCTGTGTACACAGAACCCTTACGGGACGGCTCACCCAGAAGGATTTACAGGAATGCTTCTTCCCAAAAGGCCTGGGAAGGAGGGGAAAAGACGAGCCTCAGAGCAGCAGCGAGGTTTTGGCTCTCAGACTAGCCTCCTGAGGTTTTTTTTTTTTTTTTTTTTTGCTCGCTGTCAAGGCCTAACTGCTCCAGCAAGTGTATTAAAAGACTGATTCTGCTTCTCCTGGTTAATGAACTGTTCATCAAGGCAGCTCGCTGCACTAACAAAGACTGATGAATGCTGTTCCTGGACTGCTGGCCTCTCCGCACGGAAAGAGCATTTCCTGGGTCTTAACATAAAGCCAAGGAAGTGCTAAAGAATGCTACTTTAATTGACTAGTTATGACCGCATTCTTCAACCTTTTACTGTAAGCATAAGAGAAACTCATTTTTAAATCCGACCAAGACGCTTGATCTTCATAACCAAGGTAAGAATTAGCACTTTGGCAGGAACACCACGGCCGCTTTCTCCCTATCTTTCATGCATTCATTAGCATGCAGATCTCCAGCCGTCAGTGTTTGCTGCCAACATGACCTGTAGCTGCACAGCACCAACTTTATCCTCACTTCCAGCACATCTCCTTTGAGCCACACACCACTGTTGTGCTGCTCTGCAAAATTCTGGCAAACCTTCGCTTCAGAAAGGTCCCCCCCTTTTGTCATCACAGGCAGGAGCAACGACCGGGGCTATTTTACCTGCAGGGTTTGGTCTGACCTGAATCAAATCTGCTCAGAGGACGAACACATTTCTGAATTCAAGACAAAGACAGGTCCAAAAAACAGAGTCTGACTTTCAAAGTTAACATCCACACAGACACCTGGAAGAACAACTCATACATAGCCTCTGAAAATTACAGGAGATGTTCATCACTGCCTATTCAAAAGCCACTACACTGATACCAAATCACTTTACATAATACTAGTCTAATAGCTTTTTTTTTTTTTTTTTTTTGAAAAAAGCCAAGTAGCATCTCTTGAAATTCACACCAGATTTATGTTTTCAAGACTTGCTTTTGCAAACTTTTGGACTAGCTCCCATGATCTCGGTATTATGCAGAGCCCCACTTAAATAAAATTTAAATAGCTATGATGAAATCAAAAATCTTCAAGAGTCATCTGTGTGTTAGGAGTTTTTAATCAAGCAAACAATAGCACGAAGCCACTCAGCTTTTCAATTTCACACTCTGGAGCTCTCATACATCAGATGCCTGATGTTCGTCTAAATCCCATAATTACTCTTCACTTTGCTGACCTCAATAAATAAGTAAACACGCTCAAAGAATGGCACCTTTCTCAATGCTAGCCGGGCCACAGCTCTCAGAGGGAGCATTACAGGCAGACCCGCGGTTATTTACACACGGCGTGCCTGGTGGCCATCTTGCGTCAGAGGCACGTTGACGCCGCGGAGAGCACGCCCCGGACCCACCGGGCTGCAGGCGTCTGCTTTCAGGCTTGGGTAACGGTGGCAGGAAAACAACCTGGCGTCCGGAGGAGCTTTCTGCAACAACTTGCCTTTGATTTCAGTTGTTTTCAGCAATTGGGCTTAATATTTTTGTTGTGCAGTGGGAAACGGTAACCCTGTGAAAAAATCTAGGTAAGATTTCTAGGTTTTCTGTCCTCAGAAAACTTCCAATTACCTTAGCAAGGCTCAATGACAGGCTCGTGATGAAGGATGCCGGTTACAGCTGCCAGTAAGGCAGAGGAAGAAGCGTTCGGCTCTTCTATCGGGCTCCTATTTATCCTAATGATGGATAGAGGTACAGCTGTTCTACCGGCTTCATAAAGAACAAGGCTCCCTGGCTTCCTACGGCTGGGCCTCAATGGCAGCCCGAGCTAAAACAAACCAGGAAACCAACCACGCTGTCTGCGCATTACAAGCGCCCCATTGAGAAACGGCGAAGGTTGCATCACTGACACATTCAGCCCTCTGAAGCAGTTTTACCGAGCCCAAGTTACACGCTTCTGCTCACAGCTGCTCCCAAACCCTGCAGGAGGACACCTGGGACACAGCGCTTGCAGCCCCTGCTGAACCCATAAAACCCCACAAAACGAGGCAGCAGCTGCAGCTTGGTGTACGTTCTTCCCTGCTGCAGCTCCCTTACCTTCCTACTGCAAGTCTTGGAGCACAGAGGAGTTTACTATTTTCTGTGAAGAACGAAGTGAGGCTTCATTACCTTAAGATAATTATTGGGAATACTGTCAGCTCTCCTCTCTATTCCAGCAGCATCTAATCAGCGGAGGTCTACAAGAAGTTCTTCAAACTCCATCTGCTCGGTAAGATGAATGAAGTCCTGACGCTCAGGAGTGCAAGAAAATCCTCCTGATGAACACACCTGATTTCTCAAGCACCAAAGCAGAGACCAGCAGACTTCAGACAAGCTCAGCACAATTTCCGTTCTTCACAGACCCCTAAGCATGACCCGATCATGTTAAAACCAACAGAGTTTTAGGAACTTTCTGATCTTGAATAGGCTCGCATATTGTATACATTATACCTACTTAAGGCCAGCAGTGCAATTCACATTAACTGCAGAGCATCAGCTGCTACACTTCTGTATCTGTGGTACAGATTCCCTTCCCCTGAGGGAACGAGTGGAAAAAAAGCTTAATAGCAGCCAGCCTACGTTTGTTTACATTGAGGTGAAAGTACTGAGCATGTATATAAAAAGCAAGGAGAGGTGTGTACATCAGCAAGGAGACCCGGGCATCACCGGGCAAGTCAGTAAATGATTATTTGGGCTGCCACTAGGCAAGGAAGGGAACAGAAGTGACCATTTCACGTGACACCAATTACACTGTTACAGGGCCACACGCAGGGAAACGATACATGCAAGGAAAGATGAAGGTACCCTAACAATCTGTCCATGTGCCAGGACAAAAACAGAGCAAGACCTGAACCCTTAGAGCTTGGGACATAAATACTGCCAGGGATGCTATGTCCCGAAGAGTCATTCACTGCGTGCTTCTAGCAGCCTTCCTTACACCACTCCTGCCAGCCTGGTGCTGGCAAGAGAGCACCAAGTACCACCTCGTGGAAGCCTGTGTTACCTGCCTTACTTCGCTTCCCCTCCTCTTCATCACCAGTGCTCCAGCCCCTCCACGTGCACGTGGGCACCCCTTAGGCTCACGGAAAATCGGTAAAGTTCTCTCCAACACAACGTCTTGGGCCTGACAATCGGGAGCATCCAACAGAGCGGTTAGGCTGCATGTAGAGATGTGACCGCCTGATGCCATGGGTTACTTCTATTCATAGAAAGAACCTGGCCTAGAGACCATTCCCCAGACAACCCATTAGTTATTATCCTCATTAACAGCTGGAAAAAAAAAAAACACAACTTCTTCCTTTAATTTAAGGTGTTGGATTTCCATATATAAAAATAAGCATGTATCTGTACAAGTAGGTATGAATGAAAAAATATGTATACTATCACATGCACCCTCTAAGTACTTTTTTTGTTTTTAAATTAGTTTGGCTGGTTTTGAACTCTGATATTTGGGACATACTTGCTAGCGAACTGTCTGGCTTTGTATTTGTAACCAGGAATCAGAGAAGTCGAGAGGAAGACTTGTTGACTTTGGAAAATTTGGGTCATACCCTGAAATTCAGACATTTTGCACATCCCATTTCTTTCCTGGGCATCACTCCTTACGCCTGTACCGCAGACAATAGTAACAATAGCCCGGATTCAATGGCCAGATTCATTATTAAGTGTTCGGATCTTTACAGCACCATCTTCTTAACAGATTAGAAGTCATCTTCTCAAAGCAGGATGACACATAGGGCAGCAACGGGGAGAAGAAAGAGGGCTGAGGAACAGCACAGCTCTAGGGAGAATCAGTTCACCCGATTGTGTCTCTAAAGAACAATAAATGAAGAGACAGCTCCGGGGGAAAAAAAAAATCAAAACAGGTTGGAGAGGTTTCTGAAAGGTGAACGCATTCAGCCCTCGCGATACTGAATGTGTTCAAAGGAGACGGGGCTGAAAGGACGGAAGCAATAAGGTGGCAAAGGGAGACCAAAAGAAGGGAAAGCAGAACATCAGAAGAGGCTGAAACGCAGACCCATAAAAGCGAGAATACGAATTAGCTTTCACACGGCCAAGTGCAGCATAATTCTGACACCTACACGGGGGCTAGGTTTTCCCGAGAACACTGGGGAGGGGAGCGAAATGAAGAGCAATAAAACTAGTCCCCCAGCCCCAACAAAAAGAACACAAACCAAAAAGCAACCTTACGCCGGGGCATAAATCCTTTTCTGCCTTTTCCCGATCACCTTCATATCCTGCTCCTGTTGCTATTCTAGACTGAGATCACCGGGAGCTTCACATGACGCCCTGCCCCAAGTCAGAGGCTGTACAGGCAGGTGTTTCACACCAATCACTGCCGCTTGCCAGAAATTCAGCATGGGGTTTTCAGCCTGCCAAATTGCATCCTCAGGCCACTGCTTTCTGCGGGGTTCAAAGTCAGTAATCTCCAGCTCCATCTAGTTTACTTCAAGTGACTCGTGCAGAGCAGACGTCAGCAGAAACGGGTTAGAGTTGGGTTCAGGCGCTAGATTTCCCCCAGCTGGCTCAGACGCTTTTTGTACTTGAGATCTGATGCACCAACTGGAAGAACAATTTACAGGGTTTTTCCTTTCTCATTTCTGACTACGGGAAGCGTTTACTCCATACCCTAAACGAAAATGTAATCGCATTACTACCGATGCTTCATTAAAGAGAAGGTGCAGCACTATTGTTGCGCAGCTTACAGACGCCAGACCCCGTAGCATTCCTCTGAGAAGCTGGGCAGACATCTAGCGTGCTGTGGAGCTGCAGGCAGCGTAAGAAAAAGCCGGCTCCGACAATCTGACTGCGTCGTAAAATCCCAAGTTTAGCCAGTAACTCGACGTGGCAAGATGCTTTTTGCTTACACTCACTTCTTTCGAATCCAGCACTTCGCACTCCTAGAACAAAGCCATATTATGTTCTGAGATACATTAGCATTTTCAGAGCTCCGAGCTTACTTCCTGACTGGTTAAAAAAAACAGGTAGCCAAGCCATTCTCACATGTGATTTAAATTGCAACAGGCAGCATTCCCTAAACATTCAGGCTTTGCAAGGCTTGCTTTCAGGAAGATACACACCTCTTTCCTGCTCTGCACGGAGCTGCTTGCTTTCTTTACAGCAGATTCCTGCCACTTGCTACTCGCAGGGGCTCCAGAGCACAGGGCAAGCTCAGGAACCTCACAAACCACCAAGTCAGACCAGAAACAAAAACAGTTTAACATCCGCGTGCACTCCACACGGGTGTTCTTCACACCACCGCAACAGCAGGTACGAACCAAGCCATAAAGGTCACTTTCAGGGGGCAAGATGCATTATTTGGCCCTTACTCTTCCTACAAATATAAAGCTTGTGGTTAAAAATCCGTAGCCGACAAGAGCATGGGAGCACTCCCCACACACCAGCCCTACCAGAAGTACAGCAGGAGGTTAGACATGCTCCCCATTTACTATCCCCACCTAAAGCAACTTCGGGAAATGGAGAGAGGGGAGAATTATCAGAGCGTTACGCCACTTGGTGCACTCACACGGTGGTCCGTCTCCCATTCCCAGCCTTAAGATCTGCAGGCAGCTGCATTACCTTAACAGCACCGAGCTCGCAAGCCATAAACAGGCACAAGGCAAGCTAAATTAAGGTGAATATATTTACAAGATAGCGCTAAGATCTCCATAACAAACAGTCATTAGCAGATTAGTATTCTGAATCTAATCCAATTAAGAATTTCCTTTGCAAATGCCTGGAGGAGATGGAATTCCTCCGGGAAGACCTTTCCACGTTTTGAAATGCTCCCGTGAGTCACGCCTGCAGGTCCCACGTACCAGGAAAGACCAGCTCCGGAGCAGCTAACGAAGCCACGCGCGCCACTTCGTCCGAGAGAACTCCGCCAGGCTCAGAAATCAGCTCCACGACAGCACGAAACGCATTCTCAGCTCCACGAGTCTCAGTCCAGGTAAAGCTGGCACCTTCCCAAGCAAAGGGACGAAACGGCTGAGAACCTTCCTTATTAACAGCCTCGCGCCGTGCCCTTTTACGGGATCACTGTGGATGTTTGACACAGAGCTGGTCTACGCACGAGACGCCTGAAGACAAAGCCTAAGTTAAGCCGTTAAACATCCCCCTTGTTGATTTCGACAGGATCCCAAGGGCTTGCGAGTCTCGCCGCTTCACGCCGACGGTGGCGATTCGCGGCTTGCTCCCCACACGCCAGGCTCGGGCCGGCTCTTGCCCACGCTGCAGAATCTGCTCACGCTCGGCTGAACGCGAGCACGCACACGCTGCCGAGAGCTGGGATTTGCCAGTCCCCAAATTAGATCAGTTCGTGAAGCTCTCCTTATCGGTGGTTTTCTGGTGCCCTCGGCTTAAGGTCACAGATTCAGGTTGACCTTATCTGGTTTTGCACCGAGAGATTGAGGACGAAAATAAGGGGAGAGAAAAGATTTCATTGGTACGAGTGCTTCAGAGAACTGCCAGGACCGATCATGTTACCACATCTGCAGACACATGCGCAGTGACCCCGCGCTGGGAAACCAGGCCAGTGCAACTGCTTCCTTCTGGTTTGGGAGCTAGACCACGCTGGCCCCGACAGCACCGGAATGCCAGAACCGGAGATGCACTGGAAGAAAAGCTGCCTGCCTCTTTTTGCCCTTCTCTTTCCGAAAGGTGTGCTGTTCTAACAAACTTCATCAGTTCGGACTGATAAGAGTTCAATCAATGTTTTGAACACAACTGCCTGGCCTTCAAAACGCACTCGTACAGATGCTAGAGCAGGCTTTTGCCAGGCATTTAATGTAAAAACCAAACCAAACCAGAAAACCTCAAAATAAAAAACCTTTGCCGAGTTAAACTACAAGCTTTTTGAAACTGTCAGAAGCACCGACGCATACGAATCGCACCGACGTTTAATTAATTCAGCGTACAGAAGCCGCGTTCCCCTCCTCAGGTCGGTTACTGAGATAAGCTTTCCGGACACCCCGCCGCTCCTGGCAGGGGCAGACGCTTTGGGTCCTTTCAAAGTTTCACCTGAAAGCCGGAGGCAGCCGAGGAGGCACCTTCAGGGCAGGATCAGCAAAGACAATAGCCGGGCTGATGCTCCCCTCCCCTCACCCCCTCCTAAGAATGGGGATTTATGCAAAACCGAAGCTAGACCGAATGCCGAGATAAGGCGGGCCATTTTAGACCTGAATGAGGCACGGAAAGAGTTACCGATGTCCTACCAGTTAAACCCAACTTTTTTTTTTTTTTTCCATTCCATGAGCAAAGCGTTTAACCGACGTGACTCAGAGAACATACGCAAAGCTCAGCTCCCCTCCACTTCTCTTTGCAGCTCCATTACTCCAGTTCTTCGACAACAGCGCTTGGGAGAAGGCTGCCAAATCGGAGAGGAAACGGAGCCAAACGCTCCAAATATAAACACGGCGAGAGGCAGGCGCTGCAAAAAGTCTGATGGAACTCGCGGGCCCCGCTCGGGATTTGGCGTGCTTCTCCCGGCACGGCTGCGGGGGGATGCAGCCCGCAGGGGAAGCCGTTTTGCCGGGCAGCGTCCCGGCATCAGCAGCACCGTCTGCTTACGGTTAAGGGGCAGCCAGCGGGATTTAGGCAGCTCGGGTCGCTCTGCCACGCTAGCAGCAAAGCTCCCAAGCCAGGTTTTAAGAAGGACTCGAACGGCAGCGCCCGGCGAGGTGAGCGATTTTGAAGAGGGCTCCTCCAAGCAGGAACTCGCAGCGAGACTTGAAAAGAAACACAAAACCGGGCTGTGTTAGCTCTCCCTCCCGTCGGCGCTCCCCTCCCCCAGCTCGCTAACAAAACTTTTCCTCTCGCAGGGATCTCTCTAATCCTCCGCTGACGCTGTAACGAATTTGCAACACCGCTCGCCTTGCGAACCAGCTTCAATGCGAACTCTTGTTTACCGACAGCTTAAGAAAATACAGGGAGTTCTGGCAACCACACACCAGGAGGGGGATATCAATGGGAAGAATAGCAGAAGTGCTGGGAAATAAAATTGTTTTTCAATTGCGCGAAGGCAGGGCGCACACACACCACTGCAAGGGGCCTGAGTTAGCACAGAACATCAGGACAAAATGCTTCCTGCACCACGGCCCGAGCCCAGGTTACAAAGAGCATGGGCTTGGGAGCTAGGAGCCGTATGCTCTGCTTCCAAGAAGTCCCAAGGTGAGAAAAAAGCCCCTCTGGAAGTTCAAACCTGAAGACAGCCACCTGACTGCGATATTAATCCAAGCGTGTCAAAACTAAGTATCTGCAAGGGATTGTACGCTTCCCTGCGTGCCTCCAACCACGGCAGGTTACCTGCGACCTCCTCGCAGCAGCCCCCGGAGGAGTCCTTACACCCAGCGAGCGATTCGGAGCTGGCGCTGTGAGAAGAGCCGAAACCCCAGCAGACGAACCGGGGAGGCGCTTCCACCCCCAGAAACGCAGCCGTTCCCCCGGTGCGTCGCCAGCACTTGGTATTTACCCGCAGAGACGCGCAACGCCGCCAGACGCGGCAAGTTGTCAGCGCTTTGGCCGAGCGCGTTCTGGTTTCCGCAGAAGACGACGGGCTCGGGGACCAAGTCGCTTGTTCTTATTTATGCTTATCCTCATTTCCAACTAGCGCTCAGTGGAACAACTGCAAAGCGTGCCAGGACCACGCGTGGTGCCCCCCGAACCCCAGCACGGCGGCACCGGGCGACCCGTGCAGCTCCTTTTTCAAGGAGAGGCAAGCTTGTGACCCAGAAACTTCTTCGCTAAAGAACCGACGCGCTCACTGCAGGTGTGTACGACACGACGCCGAGGAGCCTTTCCTACACAGAAAGAAATGACTCTGGCTTATGGGCCAGGCTTGTCTCCAGCCCACTGCGTTAACCCGGGCTGATCACACCTCGCCGTTCGTTTCCCACCATGGTATGGCCTCTCCTGTACGGGACCGATCACAATTCCTTGGCCTATTAAGAGCTTTTTGTTTCCTATATTGATAATAAATGCAACCTGGTGCTAAAGCTTACAATAAATATTTAAAGAACAGTTAAGCTGTTGACACAATTCAGCTACCATGCTACAGCAGCATATTGAAACTGCTGTTCCAATTACTTAAAGCAAGCATTGCATTACAGCTGCTGTTCTTTAAATAAAAAAAAGAAAAGAAAGGAGGCAGAAAGGAAGTTGCAAGTGCAGCCTTTATGCCTAAGTTTATATCCAGAACGGAAGTTTACTTTAAGCAAGATGTAGGAGGTAAGGGGAAGAAAATATGGAAATAAAACCCCAGCATCCCTCTGACACAACCTGGTCTGCTCGGAGGCCTCAGCGGCGCGGCAGAGAGAGGCCGAGGAGCAGGAAGGCAGGACGGGGCCCGAGGCCCTCAGGAGAAGCACGCAGCAGGCTTTGGGCTTCTGCTGGTCACCCGAACGCTCACCCAGGAGATGTCCCAAGGAAGGTGAGAAACGCGGGAACGAACAATCAGAACCGTACCTTCTGGTCCTGTCCTGAAGGGCGACTAGCTAGCCAAAGGATTTTCGTGACTATAACGCAAACCAACTCAACCCGGGCCCAGCCAAAGCTCCCCGGCTGTCTGGTTTACGCGGCCATTTCCCACTGACCAGCTGCAAGAAACCTGCCAGATTAAGTCATGGAATTTAGCCAGATGTGGCCCCGCAGGGAGCGGACTCGTTTAAGGCTGAGGTTAACTAGGATTCAGAGCCAAGCGAGAAACTTTGCAGCATTAGTTGACAGGTCTCCCGTCTCAAAATCTGACGTCCTAGCCACTGCTCCGGCCTCAGCAAGAGAAAGCTCAGGACGTGCTCGAGAGCACCTGAAAGCAGACACCGCGTTTTAACCAAATACACCCAAAACGAAGAGGAAAAAAAACCTTAAATTAGAGCCCGCCGAGAAGGCTGGACGAGAAAACACTGGTGTCATTCTAGTAAGCGCGGAGGATGTGCGCTACCACCAGCGGCACTTCCCCGGGGCAGCAGGGATGATGTCATGGCTGCACGCTACAGCATTGTCGGGTTGGCCCGGCCGCGCGCTGCTAACGGGACACTCCCTGCACGACTGCGACCGCACGCTCAGCCTTCCCGGTATCAGCCATCGGTTTAATAAGCGCTCAGAGACCTGCAATTAGCGCGTGAACACGGCATAACCGCCGAGCGAAAGGAAAAAAAAAAATTAAAAAAAAGGAAAAAAAAAAAGGAGACAGCTGTAACAGGGCAGCAAACAAAGCTCCAAAGCATGAAAGAGAGAAAGGAATGCGGTTAAAAAATCTCCCCTAAGGAAGAATACTCCGTGCGCCCGAGCTCCAGCTGTTTGACTCGCCCCGCTCCCTCCTCCACCCCGTTACCCGCTCTGCCTGCGCTCATTTCACACCAGCCCGCGTCAACTGTTTGAGCGAGCGACACGGGCAGCAGGGCTGCCCCCGCCGCACCTGGGCTCTCCCCGCGCGGGAGAGGAGGAAACTTCGGGGCTGGGAAAAGTTCAGGTGCTTTTCCTTCGCCCAGCGGCTTTTGTGCCGTGCTGCGAGCTGGGGGAAGCGCCGAGGAGGCGAGGACCCAGAGCCCTCCTCCCCGCTGCAGCCTCGCAAACCGCCTCCGCGCGCGCACCTCCGCACCACGGCCCCGAGATTTGCATGCAAAGAAAAAAAAAAGAAAAAAAAAAGCTCTGCCTTTTTTTTTTTTTTATCAACAAAGCCGCACCAACTCTGGGCAAAGAGAGGAGCCGGCCACCCCGAAAATTCACAGCGCACAGGGATGAGATAAGCAGGTCTCCGGAGTCAGGAGGAAGGAAAAAAAAAAAAAGGAGGGAAAGGAATAAGCCGGGCCAATTTTAAACTCCGGAGGCCTGGATTTCCACGGGGGAAGGTATTTGCACGACCGAGATACTCGGGGAGGGCCGCGAGGGTTTGGGAGTCATATAGGCAGCCAAAATGGCGCTGAGAATAAAAATATAATTTAAAGGAAGGTCGCCATATTGTAAACAGTGAGGCAGGGAGGCACAGAGACAGCAACCTCCATTATTCCCAGCAGCTGCAGCAGCACGGAAGCGCCGGGAACGTCAGGCCCTGCGCGGGGGGGGGGACGACAACGCGGCCGCGGCTTCCCCCCAGGGTTGGAGACCCCCAGGAGACCCCCCCCCCGGGGGGCGTCCCCTTGCCAAGGGGCGAGGAGGGGAAGCCGAAGGCCCCGGGGGCAGGGGGGGGAGGCGGCAGGCCTGCTGCGGGCAGGAGCAGCGAAGCGGCCAGGCCGCGGCCTCGCCTCTCCTCGGGGCCTCTCGGCACAAAAAGAAAGGAGGCTGGAGGCACCCGGGGGGGGAGTCGCGGTGCGTGCCCCCAAAACGGTGGGGTGCCGCCTTCGCGCCGCGGCAGGCCTCGCGGAGGGGGGTTCGCGCCTCCTTTATTTATTTATTTATTTTTTTAATTTTGGCCTCCCGGCCCCGCTCGGCCCTCCTGGATCTAACGGGGAGCGGGAGGTGCCGGAGGAGGACGGGGAGGGAAGGAATCGAGCCGGACCCGGAGGGAGACGGGAGAGCCGGGGGAAGCCAGAAGCGAGGCCGGGAGCCTTACCAGCACTGGAGGTGGAAGGCGGCGGGGCAGTGGTCGCAGCAGAGCAGGTCCCCTCCTTCCTTGCAGCTATCGCAGCTGTCGTGGTTGGTGGCCCTGCCGCTCCGCCGGGGCTCCTTCTCGGGCCTCCTGCTCTTCTTCTCCCCATCCTCGCTCTTGGGGGGAGCCAGCAGGGCCTGGATTTGCTGCGGCACGCACACACACACCCGGGGGGGCTCTGAGGGGCTGCTCCGGAGCCCAACCCCACGACCCCCGGTGCCCTTCTCCTCCCCCCCCCCCCCCTCTCCGGGCCTGCCCCGGGGTTGGGGTTGGGGGGGGGGGGGGTGATGGCGGCGGCCGGGCCCGCCCCGCGCCCTGCAGGGGCCTCTCCCGGGGATTGGGCGAGCCGCCGCCTTCCCTCCACACTTCCTTCTATGGCCACGGGGCTTTTTTTTTTTTTTTGGGGGGGGGGGGAGACCGGAGAAAAAAGGGGGGGGGGGGTCCCCGTGTGTGCCCACCCCCCCGGCGGCTGGAACCGGGACCCGGTGTCTGTGCCCCCCCCCCCCCCCACACCTCCCGCGGCCGGGCCTCACCTCCATCAGCCCCCCGGAGGTGTCCAGGTCGTAGACGATCGTCTTGGTCTCCATCTTCTCCCACATTCATCCAGCCCCGGGAGCGGCCCCGGGAGCCTCCCCCCCGACCCCACACACACACACGGCGGGCGGCGGGGAGGGAGCGAGCGAGAGCTGGGCGGCGGAGGAGGAGGAGGAGGAGGAGGAGGAGGGGGACGGCACGAGCTACCGGAGGGTACGGGGGCTGCACCGGGAGGGCACCGAGGAGCCCCCCCCGCCCCCTCCCGCTCCTGGCCGAGCGGCTCAGGCCCTAACCCACGGGCCGCTGCGCTTTGCCCTCCGCCGCCGTTCTCCTCCTCCTCGCCGTCCAGCCGGGCCCGGGGGCGGCTGCGGGGGGCCCGACGCCCGCTGCCATCACCGTGTTACCGGAGAGGTGGGGGGGGAGCGGCCCCCGCCCCGCACCGCCCCGCTGCGCTCCGCACCCGCCCGGGCCCCACCGCCGCCGCCGCCGCCGCCGCCGCCCCCCGCGCACGCGCAGCCCGCGCCCCGCCGCCCCCCCCTCACTGCGCATGCGCGGCCCGCGCCGCCGCCGCCGCCGGCGCCCCTCCCCCGCCTCCCGCTCTCTCGGCGGAGGGGAGGGGAGGGGGAGCCCGCGGGGGGGGGAGTGCGCACGCGCGCCGCTGGCACCGCCTCCCGCCCACCCGGCTCGCCCCGCCCCTTTTCCCGCGCAGGCGCCGCGCAGGCGCGGAGGAGGAGGGCGTGCGCGCAGGCGCGTGGCCGCCGTCACGTTCCGGGGACGGGGGGGTTGGGGGGGGTGGGGTTAGAGCAGCGCGGTGACGTCACGGCGCGGGGCGCTGGTTTTGGCGCGCCGGCAGAGGGCGCGCGGAGAGCGCGCCTGACGTCACCGCGGCGGGGGCCACGCCTCTTAAAGGTGCAGTGCACCCGGAAAACGGGGGGGCGAATTGCGGGGGGCACCCAGGGGGTGGGTGCTGGGGGGGGGGGGGGGGGGGAGCAGCGTGGGGAGCACCCAGGGATGCTGCAGGGAGCACCCTTGGGTGGGGGGCGCGGTGCCCAGCCCGGGGGGGGGGTTACAGAGTGGTATGGGGGGGTTACAGGGCAGTAGGTGCCCCCACCCCCACCCCAGGGACCCCCCCGTTACCCCAAGGACCCCCCCCCCATTACCCCAGGGACCCCCCCCACGACCCCCCGGGCGCGCCCCCCCCCCCCGCTCAGCACCACGCCGGGATTTCTTCTAAAACACCGCTTTTTTATTAATGAACCGACCAAAAGATGGGGGGGGGGGGGGGGGGGGGGGTGGGCACACACCCCCTGTGTGACACCCCCAGCCCCAGCCGGGGGTGGGGGGACACACAGGGACACAGCCGTGCCCGGTGCCCCCCTGCCCACCCTGGCACCCCGGGGCTGGGGGGGCCTGGATCCGGCCCCCGTAGGGTGCCAGGACGTGCGGGTTTTTTTTTTTTGGGGGGGGGGGGGACACGGGGACACCCCCATAGGTGCCCCCCATCCCTTGGGAGGGTGAAGCAAGCAGGGGGGGGACACCGGGGGGGGCAGCATGCTGGGGGCACTGGGGTCAGGAGGGGGTTGGGGGTGGGTTGGGGGCACCCCGAGCCCCCCCTCGTGTGTCCCCCCCCCAAGGACACCCCATTACCTTGCTGGCTGCCCCCCCCCCACGCCCCCCCTGGCACCTTCAGGCTGCCCCCCGGGGAGCCCTGCCCTTCCCTGGGGGCTCCCCGCAGCCTCGTGCCCCCCCCCTGCCCCATTTGGGGGGTGCCCTCCATCGCTGGGGCTGGGGGGGGGGGGGACTCAGCACCCCCTGCCCACCCAGAACAGGGGGGTCAGGGGGGGCTGGGGGAGACCCCACGGGGGTCTTGGGGGGGGTTGGGGTGGCTGGGAGGGGGGGGGGGTCCCGCTGGGGGCTCCTTGCGAGAGGTGTGCCTGGCCCCCTGGGGGGGGGGGGGGCAGCAGGCGGAGGGGGGGCTCAGGAGGGGGCTGCGGCACCCTCGCCTAGATGGACACCTCGTACTCCCTCGTCTCCTGCAAAGGAAACAGACTGCGAGGGGTTGGACACCCCCTGGTGCTGCGGGGTGCCCGGGGCGGGGGTGAGCCATCTCCCACCCCCTGTGGTTTCGGGGTGGGGGGTGGGGGGTGGGGGGGGCACGTCTCATCCCACGCGTGGTCCCCGGGTGGGCGCCTCGTCCTACAGATCCCAGGGATGGTGCTGCATCCCGTGTGGGGGGCGTTGGAGGGCTGTCCCACCCTGTCACAGCGCCGGGATGGGTGTCCCACCCCGTACAGGGTCCCCGAGGTGGACGTCCCATTTAATGGATGGCCCCGGGGATAAAAATCCCATCCCATACGTGATCCCCGAGGTGTATGTCCCATCCAGTAGGTGGCCCCGGGGATGAACATCCCATCCCATACACGGTCCCATCCCATACACGGTCCCGGGGACGCACATCCCATCCCATACATGGTCCCCAAGATGAACGTCCCATGTAATAGACAGCCCCAGGGATGAATATCCCATCCCATACGCGGTCCCCGAGATGTACGTCCCATCCTCTGGGTGGCCCCAAGGGTGCACGTCCCACCCCATACAGGGTCCCCGAGACCTATATCCCATCCTATAGATGGCCCAGGGGACGCGCGTCCCATCCCGTACACGCTCCCTGAGACCCCTATCCCATCCCACTCATTCCCCAGGGGGTGCACGGGCTCCTGGCTGCACACCCCCAACACGCAACCCCCGGGGGCACACAGCCCGGGTCCCTGGCGTGGTTCCGGGGGGGGGGGGGTCCACACCCCCGGCTGTAGGGGCGGGGGGCTGGGGGGGGCCGGTGCTTACTCCGGTCTCGTAGGTGGGGTTGTCGAACGCCGACTCCACGGTGATGTGGTCGTAGGGGTGCGAGCCGGCGAGGGGCAGCTGCAGGGCCGGCTTCCCCTGGAGCCTGCGGGGAGACGGAGCCGGGGGGCGGCAGTGGTGGGGGTCGGGGCCGGGGTGGGGGGGGTGGGGGGCCCGGCTGGGTGCAGGGGACCCCCCCCCCCAGCGGGCACTCACTTGGAGAAGTAGAGGTAAACGCCTCCGATGAGCAGGGCCACCACCAGCACGGGCAGGAAGACGGCGATGGCCACGTTGGTGCCCTCCAGCGCCGGCCCCGAGGGCACAGCCTTGGCCACGGCTGCCCCGGGGGGGGAGCAGGGGGGGCTCAACGGGGGGGCACCCAGCAGCGGCTGCACCCCCGGGTGCCCACCGCGCCCTGGCACCCAAGGGTGCCCCAGCAAGCCCTCAACCGATTTCCCTTACCGTCCAGGTTGCGATTGCTGTAAAACTCATCGTAGGAGGCTGGGGAGAGAAAGGAGCCGGCATCAGCGGGGAGCAGCGGGGGGGGGGGGTCCGCAGGGGTGCCGGGGCAGGGGGGGGGGGGGTGGGCGTCCGCTCACCCGCCTTGCAGATGGGAGGAGAGCCGCTCCAGCGCGAGGGGTGCCCGGGCAGGCAGCGCAGGCTGCCCTCGCCCAGCAGCGCCCGGCCGGCGGCGCAGGAGAAGCGCAGCGTGGCCCCCGCCGGGTACAGCCGCCGCTCGGGGCTCTGCCGCCCGCCCGCGGGCACGCCGGGGTTGTGGCAGGGCTCGTACGCCTCCGCTGCGGGCGAGGGCACGGCCTGGTCAGCACCCGGCTCGTCCCCAGGGTGCCACCAGCCCCCGGGGCGCCCGACTCACGAATGCACTTGGGCAGGCGGTCGCTCCACTTGGGTCCCCCCGAGGCGCGGTCGTGGCAGGTGAGGAGCCCGGCGCCCGCCAGGACGTAGCCCTTGTCGCAGACGAAGCGCACGGTGGCCCCCACCGGGAATTTGGGGCTGGAGACCACCCTGCGGCTGTGCTCGGCGTCCCCGGGGTCCCGGCAGGTGGTGACTGCGGGAGGGACGGGATGGGGCGGTGAGGGCGGCCGTGGGATGGGGTGGCAGGAGGGGATGGGGTGGGGGGGCGCGTGTCCCCGCTCACCCCGCTCGCAGGAGGGCAGGTCGCCGCTCCACGTCAGGTCCCAGTGGCACATGAGCAGGTCGGTGCCGGCCAGCTCGAAGCCGGGGTAGCAGTGGAAGGTGACGACGGTGCCGTGCAGCAGCTCGGGCTGCGAGGCCGTCTTCCAGCCGTTGGCGATGTCGGGCAGCTCGGGGCACGTGTCGTTGCGGGGCACCTCTGCGGGGACAGCGGGGTGAGAAGGGGACGCGGGGAACGCCAACACCCGTCCCCGCCGCGGGGCTCACCGGAGAAGTGGATGACGAAGCCCTGCCGGTAGGCGAAGACGCCGGCGCCGGGGTCGGACTGGAACTGGATGGTGACATCGGCGCTGGAGGCGAAGAGCTTGAAGCGGCCGCGGGCGCCCGTGTACTGGCCCAGGATGCGCGCCGTCAGGTCGTCCCCGTCGTAGAAGGTGAGCACGTCCCCGGCGCCCAGCCGCAGCCTGGGGAGCACACAGGGCATGAGGGCAGGGGATGCGTGGGTGTCCCCCCCACCCCATCCCCGTGCCGCAGACCCCCCCCCCGCACTCACACGCGGACGTCCAGCATGACGCGCTTGTCCTCCTCCACGTGCAGCCCCCAGATGCAGTCCTGGCCCTTGCCGTACGCCTCCGGCCAGTTGGGCGACAGCACCACGCCGGCCGCGTCCGTCAGCTCCCCACTGCACACCGCTGCGGGCGCACGCCGGGCTCGGCACCGCCGTGGGGGCACTCGCCACAGCACCCACCATGGGTGCCCACCACGGCATCCTGGTTCCAGCACCCACCATGCCCCCCCCCCCAGCTCCAGCACCCGCTTTGGCGCCCCAAATCTAGCACCCAGCATCGTGGCACTTACCTCCAGCACGTGCCATGCCATGGTGGCTCCACCATCCCTGGTGACCCATCCCCATCTCCAGCACCCACCAGCTCCAGCACCCACTGCACCCCCAGCTCCA
Source organism: Anser cygnoides (assembly GCF_040182565.1). NCBI lineage: Eukaryota > Metazoa > Chordata > Aves > Anseriformes > Anatidae > Anser > Anser cygnoides. The sequence continues at coordinate 8,111,713 of NC_089890.1, forward strand.
TCCCCCCCAGCTCCAGCACCCACAGCCCCCCGTCCCCGGTGCCCACCGCGGCACGCCGGCTCCGTCTCGTTCCACTGCGGGTCGCTGGGGTCGACGCACTCGATGATGGTGGAGCCTTGCTCCAGCGTGTAGCCAGGGTCACAGCTGAACTCCACCGTGGTGCCCACGGGGTACCGGGGGTCACTGGCCGTGAAGTTCCCATACTTGACGAAGGGCTCGTAGCAATGCCCCTGCTCGAAGGCTGTGGGCACACGTGCAGAGGTCTGTGGGGTCCTGGGGGGGGCGTGGGGATGCCCCAGTGCCTCCCCCCTGTGACCCGACCCCGTACCCTCGTAACGCAGCGCCATGCCTGCGGCGGCCCCGCTGCTGTCGGTGGTGAGCTCCACGAAGAAGTGGCGCCCGGTGCTGAGCAGCCCCTCGATGGGCAGGTACTCCACCTCGTAGGAGTCGTACACCGGAGGTGCCTCCACGTTGTTCCCGTTGCGGATGATGAGCCTGCCGAGGCGCCGCAGGGTCAGGGAGCTGCACCAGCCCTGGCCAACAGCACCCATCCTTGGGCATGGCCAACAGCACCCATCTCTGATCATGGCCAATGACACCCGTCCTTGGATATGGCCAAGGGCACCGACCCTAGGACATGGCCAACGGTGCCCATCCCTGATCATGGCCAACGGCACCCAGCCTTGAGTGTGCCCAGTGGTCTCCATCCCCCGGTATGGCCAACGGTACCTTTGAATATGGCCAACAGCACCCATCATTGAACACGGCCAACGGCACCCATCCTTGGATACGGCCAACAGCACCCATCCTTGAACACGGCCACCGCCTCTCCTTGAGCACGGCCAACATCACCCCTCCTTCGGCATGGCCAACACCTTCCATCCCCTCGCATGGCGTGGGGCTGTCCTGAGGTGCCCCCTCTCCCCCACTCCCACCCCGTGCGGACCCAAACCTGTCATCATCCTCGGCCAGCGAGACCTTCTCGAAGTGGAGGTGCAGGCGGTGGCCGGCGGGCGCCTCCAGCAGCCAGTGGCAGGTCAGGTTGTTGCTGTAGTTCCCGGGGAAGCCGGGGGAGACGACGCGTCCCACCGTGGCGTTACGGACCGCCCCGCCGCACGCCGCTGCGGGATGGGCAGGGATGGTCAACGGGTGCTTGAGTGGCACCGGCCGCGTCGCCGCGGGAGGCTCACCCACGCACTGGGGCTCACCCATGCACTGGGGCTCGCGGGCGCTCCAGAAGGGCCGGGTGGCGTTGCGGCAGGTGAGCAGGCGGGCGCCCTGCAGCTGGTAGCCCGCGGCGCAGCGGAACCGGGCGTCCCCGCCGGGGTGCAGGCTGCTGACCGAGACGTCGCCGAAGGCGGGCCGTGATGGGAAGGGGCAGCTCAGCAGGTAGGCTGGGGGCGGGTGGCGGTGTCACGGGGCAGGACGGACCCCTCCGGACCACAGGATGGGGGTCCCGCACCCAGCCCCCATCCCCAGCCCCCTGCATATCGGTAATATTGCTGATGGTGCCCACTGAGAGCGTAATTTTTCGTGCTAATTATCTCTCCATTAGCGTACCTCACTGGTCAGTGCCTGCTTAACCCGGCGGCGGCACGGCTCGCCGTGCTGTGGATTGGTGCCACACCAACGGGGGCACCCCCCGGGGACAGGGAGCACCCCGCGGGGTGTCAGCCGTGCCGGCAGCGCCCCGTACCTTGGTAGTGGAAGCGGTAGGAGCCGGGGCTGGTGGGCTGGGGGCTCTGGAAGCGCAGGGTGAGCAGGTTGGCGGGGCTGCGGATGACCTGGCCCCGCAGCAGGAAGGACTCGTTGGCCAGCACCGCGGGCTCCAGACCCGCCGCGCTCTCCACCGTCAGCGTCTCGCCCTCGGCCAGGCTGATGTTGTGCACCTGGGGGGGGACGGGGGGGCTGTCACCGCGCTCCCCGGCAGCGGGATCTCCCGCGGTCGATAGCGCGCCGGAGCTTGTCCGCGTGGGGCAGCGCCTTTCAAACACAGTTAGCACCGCCGTAAATCTCCCCGTGGCACATGGAGCAGCAAGAGCCCAGCCGCCGGTTGTGCCGGAGCCCTGCGGCACGGCCGGGCCCGCAGCAGCCAGGCGTGTGCTCCAGCACTCCGGAGCAATTTGCTGTTAATGATGTTAATTAAGCAGCGCTGCACGGTGATGAACGGCGGCACCAGCGAGCGCTGCTCTGCGAGCTGGGGCTGAGCGCGGAGCAGCAACCCCGTGCTGCTGCCTGCTGCTTGCAGGCGGCTTTTGGCGATGCCAGATTGGGTCAGTGCCGTCGTTAATTAAATCCTATATTGCTTCTTCATCAACAGGTGCCAGCCGTGGCAGCCGACAGCCACGGGGCATCGCACCAGCCCCGAGCACCCACGTCTCTGCTCTGGAGCCCGAGGGTGGGAGATGCCCTGAGCTGTTTCTCCTGGGACAGTGGCACAGGGATGGGGACAAGGACAGGGACGGGGCCGTCTGCTCTCTGCGCCCTGCAGGGCCACGCGTGGAGTCAGGGATTCGTGCCCCGTGCCACCCGCAGCTCACCTTGATCTCCACACCATAGCCAGGGTAGACGGAGATGGTGTAGGTGCAGTCCAGGCTGCTGTCATACGGGGCACCGGCCGGCTCTGGGGACACCAGCCAGCCTTCGGGGCCCGCCAGCGTCCGGTTGCACGGGGCTGGTGACAAGGAGACCCCTGCATCAGCCCCGTGTCTTTCTGCCCCCCCCCATCTCCCTCCCGGCGCTCACCTGGCCCCTGCAGCGTGGTGACGGTGGTGGTGGTGATGGTGGAGGTGGTGGTGGTCCCCTCCTCGTCCCCAGAGACCCCAGTGCCCCCCGGGGACGTGCCGGGGGTGGTGGGCACCCGGCTGGGGGCTGCGGGGCTCGATCCTGACCCCGCAGTGGGTGACGGCGAGGGGTCTGCGCCCGGCGTGATCCCCCACGGCTCCCCCCACGGCCCCGGGCGCTCTGCTGGCGTGGTCAGGGGGGCGGTGGGGAAGGCGGCACGGGGCAAGGCGGGGGCACGAGGAGGGGACCGGGGGGCTGGGGGGCCAGGGGCTGGCCGCAGGGCATCAGCAGGCAGTATGGGGCCGGGAAGGGCGGGCGGGAAGGGTGCCTGGGCCAGGTAATCCTTCTTCAGGAAGGCCTCGTGCAGCAGGTCCTCCAGCAGCGGGTGGTGGTTGAGCAGCTTCAGGGTGGGCGCCGTGCTGACGAAGCGCGCCTCGGCCTCCCGCTCGGCCGGCGTGGGCAGCGCCGTGGGGTCCCCCTCGGCCTCCGAGCTCTCCCCGGCCTTCCCCTGCAGCCCATTGAAGCCTGGGGGAGGAGAGAGCGAGGGGTGGTGGGGACATGTGCTGCACCACGGGCTGGTGCTGCACCACGGAGGGCACCTGCACCACGCAGGGCTGATGCCACACATGGTGACACTACGGTGCCACCCGGACCTTTCGGCCATGCTCCCAGCACAGCGGTGCTGTGCTGCACCACGGGGAGGAAAGCGAAGGCAGGGGGACCGAGGGCTGTCAATAAAGCTGATCGCTTTCTCCAGACACGTTCCCGGGTAAGCAGGGCCTGAGCCAGGGCAGCAAGCGAGCGCATCACCCGCACACAGCAGGGCTCTGCCGCACCTCGCCCCAGTGTGCTCTTCACCGGGGCAGTGTGGGCAATTAAGGCTTGGCTAATTAACGCACAGCTGTGTCACGCTGCACGTTAAGGGGTGCCCTCCTATCCTCTGAAATCAGCCCTGCTGGGGGCAGCCCAGGCCTCAGCTTGTCCTCTCCATGGCAGGGAGCCCTCAGGACCCCCATCCCCATGGTGCAGACGTGCAGGGGGCTGCCACAGGGCCGTCACCGGAGCCCCAACGCTGGGACCGTGCCCCACCAGCACCCCAAAAAATGACAAACCGAGCCCCCTCTCTGCTGCCACCCACAGCCCTGGGGACCCCCCTGTGCCACCTCCCAGCCCCCTGCGCATCAATGCCTGGCTCTGCAAACACCCCAATTAACCCAAATGAGAACAGGATTTCATCAGCCCTAACGAGCCACTGAGCCACCGTGGGGTCTGGGGGGGGGGGGGCTCAGCCCCCAGCCTGGCCATGCTGTGGTGCCGGGGGGGTGACGGTGACGCTCAGCACCCCGACGTGGCACGGAGCAGGGCGCATGGGCACATCTCGCCGCGCGGCGCCGCGCACTGGCGCTGATGACACGATACTGCCAATTACCGGGTAATTATACTGAGCCGTAGCAGGGCAGGGCCCCGCAAAGATTAATTACTCTGCGACTGCCACTTTTAAGGGACTATTAAGAGACATTAGCTTCGGAGAGCAGCGTGGGGGGAGCCACTGGGTGCTGCAGCTGTCCCCGCCGTCCTGTCACCCTGTCCCCGCGTGTCCCCCCCGCTGCTACCACCCCCCCAGTAGTCCCCCCGCTGCCCAGGGGGTGAGCGCCCAGCCACAACGCCTCCGCGAGCTTAACCTGCCCCCCGGCACCGCCAGAATTATTTTCTAATAGGATCCATTTATTAGAACATAAAAGTTAATGAGTTTATATTGAAGGGCGCCAAAAAGCTCTTTTAGGCTTTTATAGCAGATCGGTGCCCCAGGCCTGGTCCTGCGCCGCTCGCGAGCTGTCCCACGCAGCAAACGGGGGTGCTGGGGCAGAGATGTCCCCCCCCCCCCCCCCCCGGCCCCTCACACCCCCTGCCCACAGCATCTCGCCTGCTCAGGGCGTTGGGGGCACGGCGGCACGCATCCGAGCTGTGTGGATGGGGCAGGGCTCCTAGAGCATCCTTAGGTTGGACACCACGGTGCCCTGGGTGCCACGGGATGCTCGCGGTGCCACGAGGGTGTTTTGTGCCACAAGGGTGCTCCAGCTACGTGGGGATGCTCTGGGTACCAGGGGATGATTTTGGGTAGCAGGGGATGCTCGGGGACTGGGGATGCTCCTGACCCTCGGGGGACACGGGGTGCTGGGGGCACCGCAGAAAACCAGAGCGTGCCCAGATGCCACCACCATGCCCCTCAAGCACCGCGGGGATTACAACCTCCACCTCCACAGACGTCTCTAAGCAGCTTATCTCCAGTGACCGTGCCATGGCTGTGCCCCTCCTGGGTCCTTAAGGTGGGTGGGGGCTGGTGACAGAGGACCCCTGCTACCCAGCACCCTGGGGCCTGGTGCTCTCGGGGGGGGGGGGGGGCAGAGACCCTTCCAAAGGGGTTGTTCCGTCCCCTTAGGTGCCCTCTTGGCATGCGGGGCACGTGGCTGCAGCCGGGCCGGGGTCCTAATCCGTCACATCGGCTTTGCCGAGCGGGAGTCTATTAACGGCGGCCGCGAGCCGGAGAGATGCTGGAGACTAATCCGTCTGCGGCAGGCGGCCGCCCCCCCGGCAGAAATCAATCGCGGCTGGTGTCGCAAATAAATAAATAAGCAGGCACGCAGCCGCCCGGGGAGCGCCGATCAATACGGCCGGCAAATAAAGCAATAACACAGCGCCCGGCAAAGCAGCCGGGACGGGGCGAGACGCTCGGCTGCCCCAGGCACCGGCCCTGCGCCGTGCCTCAGTTTCCCCATCCTGGGGGTGGTGGCACGCAGCCGGGGTGCAGGATCGGTGCAGGGAGCTGGGTCCCCTGCCCGGAGCGAGGGCAGGGGCCATGGACATGCAGGAGCCGAGGTTTATTTTCCAATTTAAAACCAATCTGGCTTTGCCCCCGTGGCCAGGGCTGGCAGCTGTGATGAATGAGCTGTCAGGCAGCCGGCGCCACGCTCAGCACCCCACGGTCCCCAGCCACCATCCCCCAGTCCCCAGCCACCCTCCCGTGGTCCCCAGCCACCACGGGCACGTGCGGTGCCACCAGACTGAGCATCACGAGCCGCGGGGACGTGCCTGAATGATGGCAGCTCCCCATCTCTGCCACCTGCCTCGGTGTCCCCAGGGATGGGGACGTGGCGCGGGGACTGGGACACCCTCCTGGGTGCCCAGGAGCAGGCAGGGAGCGTGGGTGGGAGCAGGCAGGGACGGGCACCCGTGGGTGGGCGGAGGCAGCACGCGCAGGCAGCACCAGGATGCAGGTGGGTGGCGCACAAGCACGGATGGGGGTGGGTGGGCACATGCAGGCTGCACGTGGGTGCAGGTGGGCACCACCCTGGTGCCTCCACGGCCAAACCGGGGCTGCTGTCCCCTCTCCGGGGAGGTGACAAGCAGGGACGGGACCCGGTCCAGCAGCAGGGGACACACGAGGGGCTGCCCCCGGGGACACCGTGGGCGAGCGCGGCTTCCAGCCCCGGCAGCTCGCGGCACAGCCCGGCTTTAATATTCATGGTGGCGCTCGCAGGGAGGCGTTTGACCTTGTATGTTTTGCGATTCTCCTTGAATTGAACAGTCATTTACCCGCTGACACATGTCACATGTCGCCGCAGTCGGTTCCCCGGAGCATCGCGGCCGAGCCGCCAGCTGACATCCAACTGCGCCGCCGGCACGCGCCGCGACGCACCGGCACCGAGCCCCCTGGCACCCAGCACTGCCGGCACCGAGCAGGGAGCCTGGGGACTCTGGGGGGGGGGTCAGCCTGGCCCCTTCCTCCCTTGGTGACCCCAGATTGGGGCCACCAATGGGTTGGGGCCCCGGGGAGGCTGGTGCCCCGGGGTCGCGGTGTCCCCATCCCCTCTGTGCCACCCCTGCTCCCGGCGGCGCTAATGCATTTGTACGGCGATTTCCATGAGCAGCGGCGATGATAAATTGCATGTCTGCTGCTATTTTGGACCTGATCGCTGTCGCCACGCACGCCGGTGGAGCCAGCCAGCCTCGCGGCGGCGTTTCCCCCCTCCCCACGCGCACAGCGGCCAGAGCGGCCCCCCCCCTCGACCCCCCCAGCCGTGTGCCAAAATCCCCCACAACAGCCCCCCCCCCGTGCCACCCTGGGGTGCCAGCCCCATCCCCTGGCTGCCAGGCTGAGCTCGGGGCTGCACGGAGCAGCCTCAGTGCTGTGCACGGGCGACGTTTTTGCCCCAGTTTTTGTGTTCCTCCCCCCCCACCCCCCACCCCCCGGCTCCCCATCCCTGCTCCTGCTGCCAGCGACCAGAACCGAAAGGCGGCGGCGCTCGGCGCACGAAATCCGCTCGTCGGGCTCCGCGTTCGGCTGCTCGGCCCCGACAGCCTCCCCGCAGGCAAAACCCAGCCCCAGCAGGCGCCGAGCTGCACGGGGACGCTTCTGGGGGTGCCAAACTGCTCCCCTATTCCCCCCACCAGCCCTTCAGGATCATCCCCCCCCCCCCCGGCATAAAGCCCTGCACCCTTCCCAGCGCCCCATCACCGCTCTGTTTGCGTAGGGCCTACACTAACAGCAGAGCCACCCAGCTCGGCCTGGAAGCCACCGAGGGCGGACGCTACGGCCCCCCCCAAGGGGACCACGGCGGCTGGGGACAGCCAGACCCCCCCCCCCCTGCCCGGGGACAGCCCCCGCACAGCGCCGGCTGATCTGGCATTTCGAGCACCTCTCTCCATTTTTCACAGGGTCACAGCGGCGCTCGCGCGGCTGATTAATATTTGATCCCTTCAGAGCAGCTCGTTACTGCATTTAAATTATATCCGTAATAACCCCCAGCGGCACGGCGAGCGGGCTGAGGGCTGGACGTGTCCCCAGCACCAGGACGCTGTGCCACGGTCACCGCCACCGCGGGGAGCACGGGGCCAGGTCCCAGCAGGGGCCAGGGCCAGCAGGGAGCTGGGGACACCCCCGGCCCCCTCCAGGAGCCCTTTAGGGAGCAGAACCCCAGCACGAGGAAGGGCTGCTGCCGCTCCCGAGCCGCCGCCGCCTGTTACTGGAGAGAATCCATTACCTCCCTGGTTATAGGCAGCTTTCAGAGGCAATCTTTCAATTGTGCGCATTTAAAGAATTGATTGGAAGCTAAATTATCCTCTCCTGCCGGATCCACCGGAGACACAACTTCATCCACCTCCCCGGGGCAGCCGCCTGCGCCCCCAAAGCCCCCAGCCCGCCCCGGGCACCGCGCAGCACCCGACGGCCCCGGCGAGCCCCGTGCCAGCCCGGGGGTCCCCAAAACAGCCCGGGAGGGTGGTCCCCATGCCCCACAGCCGGCCCCGCTGCCCTTGCCGTGCCCTTCGCAGCGCACAGCCTCCTGGCACCCCACGGCAGCAGCACCATGCCCGGCGCGGAGCCCAGCGCCGGATCCATCCCCGGTGAGTTTCCCAGGCGAGGGGTTGCCACTGGCCCAGCCGCGCTCGCCGTCCCCATGGGGCACCCCTGCCCTGCTTAAGAGCATTATCCAGATAATCCCGGCCTGGCAGCTCGGCGGCGTGGCGGCGATGCACTCCTCCAAGGCACGCAGGGGACAAGCGTGCGCTCGGTTAATTACCGAAGCAGATGCTCGCTCGCTTCCTTCCCCGGCCGCCTCCTTGCACGCAGAGCCCCTCGGGGGGGCACAAAGACCCCCCAGCCAGCACGCACACAGACCTCAGGCCCCCAAAACACATCGGTGCCGTGGGCACAGTGCGCCTCGCTGAGGATGGATGGAGCAGCAGAGCTGGGGGGGCACTGCCAGGCCCTGCGCCCCCCCGCCTCGATCCACGCCGCCTGCCTTCGCTCCTAGGACCCCTCATGTCAAGCCAGACCCTTCAGCGTGGCAAAGACCCTCCAAAATCCAGGCTGCCGGGGTTTGAGAGCTCGGGTGCCGTGGGGAAGGCGGGATGGAGCCGTGCCCTGGTACTGCAGCCGCTCGCTGCGGCAGCGCCACGGAGCTGCCCCGGTGGGCACCGGGGAGGGGGGAGCCAGAGCTGCCCCCCAGGCGGGGACAGCCCCCAGGGCACAGCACGGGGGGGCTGGCAGGAGAGGGACAGGGTCAGGCCCTTCCTTACCACCACCTGAGGACATTTCCAATCCCCTGGCCTGGCCGAGGGCTCCGAGTCCCCGTCCCCATGCCACGTCCCCACCACGCACCGGCCCCCGATGCCGAGCCAAGGCCACGCCGAGCATAGCAGTGCCGCAAATGTCCGTGCCAGGCTGGGACCCCCACCTTTCGGGGAGGTGGGGGGGGGCTGACCCCACAGGCAGCCCCAGGCCCTGACATCACATCGGGGGGGGGTCACAGGGCGGACGGGACCCCACCGCTCCCAGCACCTGGAAGAGCTCAGCACCTCCCAGGGCATCCCTACCTCTACCGCTCGGGGAAATACACATGCGGAGTTTAATTAACTTTATTGATATTCAGAAATTAGGGGACTGACTAGAGGTAATTGCTCATTAGAAATCATTAAACTGACACGGCAAGCACCAGCCTCCCTCCGGGGAATCCTGCCCTGCCCAGGGCCCCTCTCCCAGGCCAGAACCACCCCAAACGGAGCCAGGGACGTGACCCCCCCCTGCATCCCCACCGCCCCCCCCAGCAGAACAGGGCTCACCGCAGCCTCACCCCAAATTTTCACCCCAAGTGGGGGGGTCCCATACATCCCCCCGAGGAATAGGGCCAGGCCAGCGGCCCCGGGGTGGCGGGGCGAGCCGGGAATAGCAGCGGGCACGGGGCCACGGCGTCCTTCCCGGCTGGGCTCGGCGGCCAGATGGGAGTTTATGTAACTCCCCGCACGGCTGCTCCCTGCGGCTGGCTCCGCCGCGCAGCCTGCGCCCCATGGGGACGGACCCCCCCCCACCAGACCCCCATCGCTTGCGCCACGGCGGATCGGGGCGCCCCAAACCTTGCCAGGTCCCCTGATTTTGATTTTTTTGGGGTGGGGGGCGGCCGAGCCGCACGGCGGTGACGGTGCCCGTACCCATGGGTGGTTTTAGGGCCGGTGAGGCGGAGGGGGGGGGATGCGGGCGGTGGTCCTCCCCCTGGGAAAAGCCACCCCCTGCCCTTCCCCACGCCTCCCCACCACCCTCCCCGCACCTCGGGGTCACCCCAAGCGTCGCAGCGGCCAAAAAGCCCCCCCCCAACCCACCCCCCCCCCATCCTCCCCCAGCCCCACAGCGGGGGCTGCACGGAGGGAGCGGACCCCAATGGGGCGTAGCCTGCCCGGGGGGATGGGGGACGGCTGCGAGGGGCTGGGGGGGAGCGGGTCCCCCCGGGCGGTGCCGAGCCGTGCTCCGTGTACCCCCCCGTGCCCCCCCCCCCCTCCCCACTTTTCACATCCTGGTAAAGGGGGCCCTCCCCGGAGCCCCCCGGGGGCAGCGTCGCAGGCTGCAAAGCCCCCCAAAAAAATATTTTTTTTTTTGGGGGGGGGGATGCCAAGATTACCGCTTGTTGGAGGGGGGGGGGGGGGCAAGGAGGGGGGTGACCCCACCGCACCAGGAGGCTGGAGAGGAGGTGGGGGGGGGGGGGGCTCAAGTTGGCAAAGTTTGGAGCGGGGCCACCTGCACGGGGGGGTGTCGGATGGGTACGGGGGGGGGTTGTAAAATATTGGGGGGGGGGGGTCTCTTACCGTGCGCGGGGGCGCGGAGCAGCGCGGCGAGCAGCGGCGGCAGCAGCAGCAGCAGCGCGCCCATGGCCGGCGGCGGCAGCACCGCGGACAGCTCCGCGCTGCGGGCGGGGCGGGGGGGGGGGGGGGGACACACACAACGGGAACCTCCCCCCCCCCCCCAACACCACCGCCCGTCCCCTCCCCTCCCAACGCCCCGAGTGCGGCGCCCGCCAATCCTGCGGGCTGCAAACGGGGGGGCTCCTCCCTGCGCCCCCCCCCCCCTCCGCCGCCTCCGCCGCCTCCTCCCCGCCCAGCGCCGTAACGCCGAGATGCTGGGGGAGGGAGGCTGGGGGAGGGGGGCACCCCCCCCCAAAAAAAAAAAATATAATAATAAAGCCCAGTGACCCCCCCCCTACGTTGGTGAGGGGGGGCTGGGGTGGAGCTATGGAGGGCTGTGGATGGGGAAAGGCAAAGCTGCGCATCGCATCCTGTGCTTTTTCTCCCCCCCCCCCCCCCCCCCCTCAGGGACCCCCATCCCATCCCAACCTTACAGACCCCCCCCCCCAATCCTCCCCCATCCCTAAATAGCCCCAATTAGGGCCGGGCTCATCACGCCCAAGCAGCGAAACCTGGGGCAACGGCAGCTCGCGCAGCTGGGCATCACCCCCCTCCCCATCCCTCCCACCCCCATTTTATTCCCCCCAGCACCACCACCACCAGGGGCCGAATCCTGCCCCCCCCCCCCAGCACCCTTCCCTCGGGCTGCAGCCCCCCCCCCCGGCAGCACGGCCCCGGGGGGCTCAGCGGCGGGGGGAAGCCATCCTTGCAGCAGGCAGATGGCGTTGGCAGCAGCGCAGAGCTGCTCCGCGCTGGCTGCTGGACGGCTCCTGCGTGTGTTAAAAATAATAATAATAAAAAAAAAAAAAAGAGAGAGAAAAGAAGAAAAAAAAAAAAAAAGGGCTCTTTGTTTAATAAACCGCCCCCCCGCCCCCCACGTCTCCGTGAAAGCCCAGATGGCTTCGCCTCGCCGCGCTGACGCCACGCCGCGCAGAGCCCCCGCAGCCCAAAAGGATGGGGCTGGGGGCAAACGCGGCCCTCGTGGCGTCCTGGGGGGGGTTCGATCCCACCCACGGCACTGGGGGGGATTCTGCGCCCACCGTGGGGACCCGCGGCCAGGCGCGGTGCGGGGGGGGTCCGTCGGCAATGCCGTGCGGGGAGCCGGCACACCTGCGACGCACCAAACCCGAGCATTTGATCCGCCGGTGGCTCCATCAATGTTTCATGCACCGAACCCCGGCAGGGCTGGGAAGACGTGCGTTTTGAGGCCAAACCGAAGTTTCTAACGCTCCCTTATTCAAATAATTTTAATCTGCCCGATGCTTCCCCAGGCACGTACCTGGACTGCTAATGAGGGGCTGCCTTAAACGGCTGTTGGTTTTGAGACAAAGCAAACAAGCGGCGCGCAGATGCCTTCAGAGCCTCGCGGGTGGCGTGGGACGGGGAGGCAAAGGAGGGCGAGTGCAGCCCGAGCCCTGTATGCCTCAGCTCCTGGAGCTCCTCGGGGAGCTTCCCCGGGGCTTTTGTAAGGGCTGGCTGGGTGCTGAGGGCGGCACAGCCCAGCAGGGAGCGTTGCGCGGGTGATCGTGGCCCTTGGGAAACTCCAGCGTGCAGTGGGCGCGGTGGGTGCAATGGGCGCAATGGGTGCAGCGGGTGCAGTGCATGCAGCGGGTGCAGTGCATGCAGTGCATTCAGTGGGTGCAGCAAGCCAGTGCTGAGCCGCACCAGGCCCTGGCTGCAGCTCCTCATTCCCAGTCCCTCCAGCCCTGATCCAGGCAGTTTCTGCAGCCCGGCGGGGAATATTTCATTCTTACCCTGCGGCCTGGCACCGATCTCCTGAACTGCGCCGGCTCCTTTAGGGAGCCGATTTCTTGCTGCTGCGAGCATTGCCTGCGGTTAAGTCAAACCCAGGTCAAGAGGACGGCGGTGGGGCACGGAAAGGCACGCTCTGCCCTCTCCAGCCACGTTTTGCTGCCGCAGAGCCGGCACCGGCGCAGGACTGAGGCTGGAGGTGCAGGGGGGTCCCCAGAAGCGTGGCAAGATGTGGCTGTTTCGGGGTACAGACATCCCCTGAAGACCTGGTTGTGCTCGGCCATGCAAGGAAAGCAACGGCTGGAGCCTGCCCCACCGAGGGTCCCACCTGGAGGGGACAGCCGTGCCCTGGCGGGTGTCCCCGGCTGTCCCCACGGCCGTGGTGGCCTCCCCGGGCTTTTCCAGCGCGATCCATTAACGCGCCGTTAGTGGGAGAGGAGTTCATTTTTGCCATTTAACATTTCATGGATAATTAATTATTCTTCATGTTCCCAGCGAAAAGCAGAAGCAGGTATGGGCTGTTCAAAGGCTGGGTGCCGGCGGAAAAGCGAGCTGAAACCCTGGGAAATTGGTGAATTTATTCGCAGCATCAAAGGCGAGGGCGGTGGCGCCGCCGTAATGGGGCCCCGTGCTGCGCACAGCCCCGGGCACCCGCGTGGTGCTGAGCCCACCATGGTGCTGAGCCCGCCGTGTGCTCACCAGTGGTGAGCGGGCAGGCAGCAAAATAGATAGCGGCATTTAACATTTCCTAATAATGACAGCTAGCTGGTAAATAATGCCTTTTATACCATGGGAGACGGAGTAAATTAATTCCCCGGGTTAGCAGGCAGGCAGCACAAGCTGGGGGGGCACAGCACAGCCCCTGCCTGCGTTATCCCTCCCCCCACGATGCCCCCCCGTGTGTCCCCACATCCCAAATCGCACCCCAAATCTGCACGCTTGCAAAACGCACCGCGGCCAGCGGGGCGATGCGGGTGCCTGGCCGCGTACCCACCGCCCGGCGGGCCCTAAATCACTGCTATCTGCTGGCAGAGGGGGAGAAAAAAAACACCACGAGGATGGCAACCCAGTAGTTTATGGATATAATAAATTGCGCCGGAGGAAAAAAAAATGTTTCCCCTGGAACAAACGGCGCGGTCTGCAATCTGCACACAAACGGCCCCTGGGCGCGCGGGAGGGCTACGGCCAGCCCCTCGTCCCGAGAGCAGGCACGAACCAGTGGGGAGGGAGCGGGGGGCTTATGGAAAACAATTTTCCATTGCGTTTATGCCGCCCGCTCGCTCCGGTCTCTCCTGGCTGCTGCCGGGGCACCCCGCAGCACCCTTGGGTGCAGGTCTGGCAGGGGGTGACGGGTGCCTGCGGTGTCACCGGGTGGCAGCAGGGTGGCAGTGGTGTAGGGGTGGCATGGGGGGCAGGGGGCTGTGCTGGTGTCGGTGGGGAATGGGGGGGCTCTGAGGACGGGGAGAGGCAGGATCTGGCCCCAGCGTGTCCCCACGTGCTCCCGCTGCAGGCACGGGGGCTGGAGGGTGGCCAAGGCTCCGCCGCCAGCTCCACCCGGCCGGACTCTGCCCCGTCCCTCCCCTTGGCTCAGCTCCTGGCTGCGCGAGGGGAACGGGGACGGGGACAGGGACGGGGACGAGGACGGACATGGCTGCCCGGAGCCAGCCCCGCCAGGCGTCCTATGACGCCATCGTCATCGGGGCTGGCATCCAGGGCTCCTTCGCCGCCTACCACCTGGCGCAGCGTCACAGGGACACACTCCTGCTGGAGCAGGTACCGGCGTCCCCAGCCCCACCACGTCCCCAGCCCCGCCGTGTCCCCAGATCCGCTGCACGGGGACAGGGACCTGGCTGCACTGTGCCTGGCCCCATGCCATGCACATGGCACAGAGCCCAGGTGCCCTGGTGGCAGGACCCCTGTGTCCCCAGTACCAGGACCCTGATGTCCCCAGTGCCAGGACCCCTGTGTCCCCAGTACCAGGACCCCCATATCCCCAGTGCCAGAACCCCTGTTTCCCCAGTAACAGGCCCCCAAGTGTCCCCAGTAACAGGCCCCCAGTGTCCCCAGTGCCAGGACCCCCATATCCCCAGTGCCATGACCCCCATATCCCCAGTGCCAGGCCCCCCGTGTCCCCAGTGCCGCCCCCCCCAGCCCTGCTGTTTCCCAGAGCAGTGTTCCTCAGGGTGGGCTGCGTACCCAGCTACCCACTGGGGCTCGGGGACACCCTTCAGCCGTGGTCACCCCGATGTCCCCGTGCCCCACAGTTCGTCCTGCCCCACTCGCGGGGCAGCTCGCACGGGCAGAGCCGCATCACCCGCAGCGCCTACCCGCAGGCGCACTACGCCCGCATGATGCCCGACAGCTTCCACCTCTGGCAGAGGCTGGAGGCCGAGGCCGGCACCAGCCTCTACAGGTGACGGGGACGAGGACCGAGCCCCCGCGCCGGGCACTGTCCCCTCCCCGGGGAACCGGGCTGGGGGTGGCGAGGGGCTGCAGCGCTGGGTGGGGAGGCAGCCTGCGGCTCCGGCTAATTTATGGGGCTCCCTAAAGGAGGAGCCATTAAGGAAATAAGCGGCTAACGGTGCCATCCATTGTCCCCAATGTCACCCCAATGTCACCGTGGTGGTGGGGACGCAGGCAGACGGGGCTGGTGGTGCTGGGGCCGGTGGGCGACCCGGAGCTGGAGGGCTGCCGGCGCAGCATGGGGCCCGGTGACACCCTCGACACCGCGGCGCTGGCACGGCGCTTCCCCGGCCTCCGGCCCCGTGCCGGGGATGTGGCCCTGTGGGATGGCAGCGGCGGGGTGCTCCGGGCGGACCGGGCGCTGCGGGCAGTGCAGGTGGGTGCCACCGTGGGGACGGGGACCAGGACAGGGTGGGTGTCCCCATCCCCATCCCCGCAGCCACCTCCCGCTGTCCGCACCCAGGACGTGTTTCGCCGGCACGGGGGCACCCTGCGTGACGGGGAGAAGGTGCTGCGCATCCAGCCTGGTGCTGTGCTCACCGTCACCACCACCGCCGGGGTGTACCGAGCCCCCCGGCTCATCATCGCGGCCGGAGCCTGGACCAGTGCCGTGCTGGCACCGCTGGGCCTCCGCCTGCCGCTGCAGGTAAGGGTTGGTGGCTCCGCGGGGCGGCGCGGCCGTGGGCACGGCTGACCCGGTGCCCCCCCAGCCCCTGCGCATCGACGTGTGCTACTGGAGGGAGAAGGAGCCTGGCAGCCACGGCGCGGGCACAGCCACCCCCTGCTTCATGATGCTGGGGCTGCCCGAGGCTCCCCATGGCATCTACGGGCTGCCTGCCCTCGAGTACCCCGGGCTGGTCAAGGTGAGCCGGGCACGGTGGTGGGGGGCACCAAGTTTTCCCCCCGGCTGGCCCCGCTGAGCGGCTGGCCCCAGGTGTGCTACCACCACGGCAGCCCCGTTGACCCCGAGGAGAGGGACCGGGCCCCCCCGGGCACCCCCCGCCCCAACGTCGCCCTCCTGAGCAGCTTCATCAGCAGCCACCTGCCCGGGCTGGAGCCGCAGCCGGCCGTGCTGGAGACCTGCCTGTACACGGTGAGACCTCGCCGCCCCCTCTGTCCCCAGCCACAGGGCCAGGAGAGGCCCCCCCCCCATGTCCCGGCTGTGTGTGGGGTGCAGCCCCCAGCCCCGCTCGCTCACCCCGTGACCCCACAGAACACCCCAGATGGAGACTTCATCCTGGACCGGCACCCCAAGCACAGCAACATCGTCATCGGTGCCGGCTTCTCAGGTATGCGAGGGCACCCGGCCCCCCCACCCGTGGCACCCTGGGCACGGCCGTGTCCCCCCCCAACTTCTCCTCCCTGCAGGCCATGGGTTCAAGCTGGCACCGGTGGTGGGGAAGCTGCTGTGCGAGCTGAGCCTGGGCGAGGAGCCGTCCCACAGCACGGCCCCCTTTGCCATCAGCCGCTTCCCCGGCGTGCTCCGGGCTGCGCTGTAGGTGCTTACACCCCGGTGTGTGTACCCCTGCATCCCAAAGTGCCGACACCTCCGGCTCCCTGCATCCTGGCATCCCCACAGCCTGGTATCCCGATACCCTGCATCCCCACGTCCCCATACCCCACCGCCCAGCACCCCAGCACCTGGCACCCCTCCATCCCAGCAGCCCCATACCCCAGCTTTCTGGTCCTCTGCACCCCAGTGACCCTATATCCTGGTCCCCTGCATCCCAGCATCACTATATACTGTTCCCTGCCTCCCAGTGTCCCTATATCCTGGTCCCCTGCATCCCAGTGTCCCTATATCCTAGTCGTGTCCCTATATCCTGGTCTCCTGCCTCCCAGTGTCCCTATATCTTGGTCCCCTGCATCCCAGTGTCCCTATATCCTGGTCTCCTGCACCCCAGTGTCCCTTTATCCTGGTCCCCTGCATCCCAGTGTCCCTATATCCTAGCTCCCTGCATCCCAGTGTCCCTGTATCCTGGTCCCCTGCACCCCATTGTCGCTATATCTTGGTCCCCTGCATCCCAGTGTCCCTATATCCTAGTCCCTGCCTCCCAGTGTCCCTATATCCTGGTCCCTGCCTCCCCGCACCCCCCATGCCACGCGTGCCAGCCCAGCTCTGCCAAGCACCCGTTCCCCGGAAGCTTTGTCAGCCTGACGGAGCTGGAAGAGCGCGGCGAGACACACTCACTTAGGAGTCAAGTTAAATGTTTTAATGTTAAATGTGCCATTTTATTATCATTAGATCGCTCCCACTTAATGAAAGCGCATTAGCGCAGCGTGGCTGTAACGGCACGAGCGCCGAGCTCAGCCCATTTGTTTCGAAGAGATGCTGGGGGGGGATCAAAACAGGATGGTTTGTGGGGGTCCCGGGGGTGCCAGGGTTCCCTGGGGGTGCGAGGGGTCCCCAGGGGTCCCCAGGGCGCAGGGAGCTCCTGGGGTGGGGGGCTTTGGGGGGGCAGCACCCGGTGGGTGCCTGAGCCGAAGCCCAGCACGGGTGGCCAGCGGCGCACATCGTCATCTCCTCCACATTAAATAATTAACGGCGGCAGGCGGAGGGCTCCCATCTCCGCCGCTCATCTGCATATTAATGAAGATTGATAAACGATTCGGTGCCCGGCACCCTGCGGGGGCCGTCTCCCACCTCCCCTTCCCCAGCACCCGTGGGTGCGGTGGGCTCGGGGAAGGCGCTGGGCTCATCCCTGCCGTGCACCCCGTATCCTCAGCGAGCAGGAGGTGTCCCGCTGCACCCCACAAACCCATCCTCACCCCCCCCCCCCCAAAAAAAAAGGGGTGACCCCCCGGCACGCAGAGCAGGCAGCAGCCGGCGTCACCAGCCAGAAATGATGTTTATTTTCATACAGAAAGGAAGGGGATGAGAAGGGACGCACAGCTGGGCTAGTGCAAACCAAAAGAGGCGGAGTGGGGGGGCCGGTGAGGTGGGGGGGACACACAGCCCGGGGGGGGGGGCGCACAGGACCCCGTCCCCACGTCCCCTTCCCGGCTGCGGGGCGGCTGCTCCCGGGAGCCCGGCCGGAGACGTCTTTGGCTCAACTAAACGGGGATGGGGAGCATGGGGAGTGCCCGGGGGGGGGGCTGCTGGAGGTGTTTTGGGGGGGGGGTATTTTAAGTTACAAAATAAGGAGACAGCAGGCACTGAGGAAGAGACCGAGAGGCGCGGAGCCGCCGGGGACAGACGGGGTGGGAGGCTCGGGGGGGGCATGGGGGCTGCAGCCAGCGAGCCGGCCGGGCTGCTCCCCCCGTGGCGAGAGCCGGGACCCCCCCCGCGTCCTCCCCCCTCACCGTGCAAAAAAAGAAATACCGGCTGCCCGGGGGGGCCCCGAGGAGCCCGTGGGGCCCAGTATTTCGGGGCCGTGAGGGGAAGGGCAGCGGGGGCTACGCGGGGGTCTCGGCGGCCCGGCTCTCCGTCTCGCCGTCACTGGTGGGGCTGCGGGACGAGCGCTCAGCACCTTCCGCGGCGTCCAGGTCCTCGTCCCATCGGTCGTAGGTGAAGGATCTCCGGCAGCCCGTGGGGCTGGGGGGGAGAAACAGGGGGTTGGGGGGGGGGCCAGGGCAGCTGCCAGACCACCGCCCCCCTGCAACGGGGCTGCTTTGGTCTCTTTTTTGGTATTTCTGAGAGATCTGGGCACTGCCATCGCCCGCTCGCCGGGCTGAGCCGTGTGCTCTGCGCGCCCGGCTGCTGCGACCCCACGTGCACAATCCCGTGTCCTGAAAACACCGGGTTTGGGCTCAAACGGGTGCTTGGCTGCACCCGCCGACTGCTGGAGCTGTGCCCCCAGCCCCTGGGGACAGCCCCGGGCAGCGTGACAGCCTGGACGGCGATCCAAGAACTTTCTAAAGGCTTTCTGTCCTCCTCCTCCAGCCCTTCTCCTGTCCGAGCCGTAGGAAAGGATTGAACCCGCTCAAAACTTGCCGCTGGGCTGGCTGGTGAGCCCCCGGCACTGCACACACGCACCCTTCCCTTGGGTGCAGCACCCCAGGGTGCCACCAAGGTGGCTCAGCACCCCAGGGTGAGGCCAATTGCACCTCCCTGCTCCGGGGCGGACAGGGTGCAGGATACGGCCCTGGAGGGACCAAACACACCCAAGGCGCAGCCGCCCACCCCGGCTATTCACCCGCGTCCCATCCCACATCCACACGCTGCAGCGGGTGCGTGTTAGTACCCGGGCATCGTGGAGGGGCTGCGACCCCCACCTGCCCGCCCCGAATTTCCTGGAGAACTCCCCGCGGCCGCATCCCGAGCGGTCGGCGGGGAGCCGGCAGGGGATTTAGGGCTTCCCTGCGTAATCCCGGTGCGTCGGCTGAACACGAGGCGGGTCCCAGCAGGGATGCTGCTTCGGGGGCCCCCAGGGCCATCCGGGGCCGGGCGAGGGTTAGGGACGGGCGGTTAGTGGCACACGGGGAGGTTCATGCTGCACTGCACACACCGCTCCCACCTCCTGCCTCAGTCGCTCTCGGGGCGGTACAGGTACTTCATCATCAGGCTGTCCACCTGCTTCTTGCGCTGCTTCTCCTCCTTCTTGCCCCGGCTGGGGCGCGCCGGCTCCTCGCCCCCCGCCGCCCGCGGGCCCTTCTTGACGCTGGATGTGCTCCGGTAGGAGCCGGAGGAGGAGGAATCGGAGGAGGAATCGGAGGAGGAGCCCGATTCGGAGGACGACTTCTTCTTCTTCTTCTTGGATTTCTTCTTGGACTTCTTGGCGCGCTTCTTGGAGCTCTTCTTCTTCCGCTCCTCCTCTTCCTCCGAGGAGGAGGACTCCGAGGAAGAGCTGCTCCGGCGCCGGCTGGCGTGCCGGGACGACCGGGAGACTTCGAGGGCGGAGGCGGAGCGGCGGAGGCTGCCGGGGTTTCGGTCGGCGGCGCCCAGGGGGGCTGCGCTTTTCACGCTGCGCACGCTGCGGCCGTCATCCCCCGAGTCGGCCTCGGGGCTGGAATAGCCCCCGGCCCGCGGCGGGCGGTAGCTCAGCACCTCCTGGATGGCGGCCTCCAGGTCGGGGTCGAGGTAGGAGCGGTGCCCCACCGGGCGGGCGTCCCCGGGGGGCCCATCCTCGGAGGCGGCGCTGCGGGGCCGGGGGGGCACGGAGAAGCTGCGCCCCAGCGGGGGCTGCCCCCGGCACACCTCGTCCGCCTCGTCCAGGCGGCTGCGTGCGAGGGAAAGCCGCGACTCGGGGCGTCCCTCCACCCCCCCGCGGCGGCTCCGCAGGCTGCCGGGGCTGGAGAGGGCGAAGCTCAACACCGAGCATCCCTCGTCCCCCTCGTCCCCGTCCTCCGGCCCGCGCCAGGAGGCCGAGGAGGCCCGGCTCACCGGGGCGGAGGCGACGGAGGCTTTATCGCCCTCGGTGTTGGCCGAGAGGGACCAACGCTTGCCCAGCCCTTGCCGAGCCCGGCCGCTGGCGTCGGCGAAGGCGCGGGCGATGACGGCCGCCCGGTCCTCGTGCTCCGCGCCGCGGGCCGCCCTGCGGGCAGCGCGCTCGGGGGACTCGGGCCGCTCGCTCAGCGCGCTGAAAAGGGTCTGCTCGTCCCCGCGGCCGCCTATGGAGTCCTTGAGGCTGGGCCGCTTCCTATAGCTGAGGCAGCTCGCCACCGACACCGGCCGCTCCTCGCCCTCCGGGCCGTCCGCGGGGGCCGACCTGGGCAGGGGGGCACCGGGGCGCGCGCCGGGGAGGCAAGAGAGAGAGGAGGTGAGCTGGGGGGGGGCAGGCAGCACGCCGCGAGGCAGGCTAAATAATTTGCGTCAGCGGAAAACAGCTTCATGGAAAATGCCATGCAAATCAGGGTATTGTTCTAGCCCGTCACTTTGATTCCCCTTTAAAGTGTTTCGTTCAATTTATTTCATTGTCAGCTACCTGGAGCCGCCGCGTTTGATTCCCGACTTCAGAAAAGGTGGAATTATCTCCAATAACAAAATGTTTTACATCTGCACCGCTGAATAAATTAAACCAATTAAGAAAAACTGGCTCAGATCTTTTCCCCCCTGCTCGGCAGAAGGAGGGGGGGGAGCCCCCCGGGACTCCCGAAGCCCTGCCAGGAAATTGGGTTTGGATGAAAGCAATCTGCACTCATCAGGCGAGCGCGCTCCCCGGGGATCGGCCCTGACCGCCGCAGCCGGGGGACGTGAGCGGGGCCACGTGTCCCCCCCTTGGGGACATCTGGGGGGCGTGAGGCCGGCTGACGTGCCGGGGAGGGGTGCGTGATGGAGGGACGTGGTGGAGCTGCGAACGAGGGGAGGATGGGGAGGGGATGCGGGGGCAGGAGCCCACCACGGGTACCTGCACGGGGAGGCAGGGGAGGGGGCTGCGGCTGCCCGTGCAGGTGGGATGCTGGGGGACCAGGGAGGTCCCCGAGGGTGTGTGGAGCTGGGGACGTGCCAGCACCTGGGCACGCATGTCCCCAGCGGAGACCGAGCCTCTCACCAGCGTTTGCCTTTCCCCAGAAAACCACACAAGCATCATGCAGCACCGCAGCACACGGGGGTGATGTCCATCCCTCGCCCCGGCCCCCCCTTGGCCATCCCCGTGCTCTCCCAGGTGCTGACACCCTGACCCGCACCCACCTGCTGCTCTTCAGGCTGCCGTCATCCGAGAGCGCTTTGGAGGAGCCTTTGTTCTTGGAGAGCCACGACTTGACCCCGTCCACACGATCCTCCAGCTCTGAGTCCACGTCCGAGTCGCCGTCGCTGGCAGAGGGAGAAACCCAGCGATGAGCGGCGGGGCACCGGGCGCCGCGGAGGTGCCACCGTGCCACCGCGCGCCCGGCGCGGCCACCTCCCGGCGCCCATCCCTCCATCCTGCTCCGTCTCGGGGGCACAAACCTGCATGCTCCGGGCTCCCCGAGCCACAGCCACGCGACCGACCCCCCACGCCCCCTACAAGCCCCCCCCCAAGACGATGCGAGGCCACCGGGCAGGAGGGGGCTCAGCACAAGCCTGCCGGCTGCCCCGGGCACACGGCGCGTCTCGCTGCGGCGGCAGGAGAGCCCTGGATGTGCACAGCAACGTGGCTGGAAAAATACCAACGAGGCGCAGGGGGAGCGAGAGGAACCACGCGGGGCACGGCTCCAGAAACATGTGGGGGGGGGATTTCGAGCTCGCCGAGAGCACGGGGCCGGGGAGAAAATAAGTGGGTTCGTTTTATAGGCCGCCGTCAAGTGCAGAATTACAGCGGGGAAGAGCCATGTTGACGTCTCTGGGTAAACAGGAGTTTAGCAGGCAGAGCCGAAATGACTCCGGCAAGGCGGGCGCACGAGCGCGGCGGGCAGATTTATGGCCCCGCCGTGACGGAGAACCCCTGATTTACACCCAGGCATAAAAAAAGCCCTATCTGGCTTAAAACATCTAATTTATAATGGCCGTTCATAACCATATTGATTGCCTTTAGAAAGAAGGTGCCGTGCGCGTTGCAAAAATCCATTGCTCCGCGTTAAAAGCATCCCTGCATAAATCTCCGCTAATACCTAACTGCTTACTGCTTTCATTAGGGTTATCGCGGTGCCCGTAAGGAAATCGAAGCCTCGTGTCCCCCCCCGACCCCGCCGGGCTCCCTGCTGCCGGCCGGCACGGGGCGAGGGATGGATAATTTCATCCTAAATGGACGCTTTATCCACATGGCCTTGGGCTCAGTCCCTGCCCAGGGACCGGCACGGGGGGGACAGGCTATTATAGACCCTGCGTATGAATCCTCCTCGTTACATTCAAAGCAACGAGCTGCACTTCATCACACGCCGCTCCCTCCCCTGCAATATATCCAGGCAACGCTCGGCTTTAAAAAAAAAAAAAAAAAAAGAAGAAGAAAAAAAAAAAAAAAACAAGCCCCATAAACAAACTCAGGGGGCAGCCGAGGTTTTAAATCGGCGGAATTAAACTCCCCGTCAAACGCAATTTATGTCCGGATGAGAGTGCCATTAGTTAACCGGGACCCGCGTCGCGGGGGAGCGCGCGAGGCAGCCCGGGCGGCGCGGGACGTTAATTGCGGGCGACAGCGGGGCTCCGGCGGCCTCCGGAGCTGCTCCGCGCCCTCCCGGTGCCCGGCGGCGTGGCAGGATCCGGCCCCGGCCCCGCGGAGGCGGTTAGGGGCAGCGGTGCGGCCGCGGGTGCTGTTAGCTGCATGCGGAGCTGGGCCAGCGGCATGCGGGGGCCCCGGCCCCGGGGGTGTGAGCGGGGGTTAGGGGATGATGGGGGGGGGGAGGTGGGGGAGAAGGAAAGAGGAGGTCCTCACAGTTTACTCTTTCTTTTCTGATACTTTGCCACCATGTCCTGCAAACTGGGAGGGGGTGGGGAGGGAGAAACATAACAGAATGAACTCGAACGAAATTTAAAATAATAATAAAAAAATGAAACCGAGTGGAGGGGGGATGAATAGGGGAGCAAATCAAAGGGTGGGGATGGGATTGGGGTGGAGGGGGGCGGGGGGGGAGTTTGGCTGCTCTGACCCCTTCTGCGGGGCTGGGCTGGGCTGGATCCCAGCGCCCTGAGCCCCCCGTGCCCTGGGAGTCCCGGGGCTGTCCCCAGACGTTGTGGCCGGGGGTGCTCCATAACGCCCACGGCTGTGCTTCGGGCACCTCCGCAAGCTGCAGGGGGGCTGGGGGTGGAGGGGGGGACGGCCGGGTGCACGGGTGCGTGGGGGGATGCATGGGTGCTCGGATGGATGGATGGATGGGTGGATGGATGGATGGATGGATGGATGCACGGGTGGCCAGATGCACGCGTGCAGCGATGCACGGATGGATGGACGGACAGATGGATGGACAGATGGACGGACAGCACCCTGCCATGGCCGGGCAGAGCTGAGGGCCAACCCCCCCGTGGCGTTTCAGAAGTGGCGAGGAGAAGCGGTGAGCCCGGGTGAGGTGCCCCATGCGGGAGCCAGGCCCGGGGCGCGCTCACCTGTTGATGAGGTCCTCGTTGCTGTCGCTCTCCATCTCGTCCTCGATGGCAGCCTGCAGGTCCCCGATGCGCTTGAAGGCCAGCTTCAGGTCCGACTGCAGGCTCTGGTTGGCGGCTTCCAGGCTCTCCAGGTCCATCTCCTGCGGGGGGACGGTGCGGGGTGAGCATCGGGGGCGCGGGGCGCAGGGACCCCACTGGGCTCGCAGCCCCTTCGGCGGAGCGACGCCCTCACCAGCTCGTGCTTCTTGCGGCTGGCCTCCGCCTCCTTCTTGGCCAGCTCGCCCATCTCCTCCTTGACGTCGCGGAGCTGCCGCTGCAGCCGCTTATTCTGCTCCTTCTCCCGGTTCTCGGCGGCCGCCCGCTGGTCCCGCTCCTCCGTCAGCTTCTCCATGTTCTCCTTGAGCCGCGTGGCCAGGCTCTGCGGGGCATCCGCGCGGGTTCGGGGGCAGCTGCAGCATCCTCCCTTGCACCCCGATGCCCTGCCCCCCCCCCCCCCCGCAGTACCCCCAAATTGCAGCAATACCCACCCACCAGCTGCGGTTACGGCGGCTCAGCACGGGTGCTGTGCCACCCTCCCCGAGGGCTCGCACGAGGACGGATCCCGTCCCCATGAATTTACATGAGGGGATGGGAAGGAGGCGGGAGGAAGAGCGGCATCTCCGGGAGAACCCCCCCCCCCCAGGCCAGGGAAGGGGTAGAACAACTGCAAGGGCTTTGGTGAATTGGAAAAATAGATTTAACTTTGTGTGAAGTAATTACAGCATGTAACGTAGGGAAAAAATAGCTTCCATTCTCCACCAGCCGCTGAGCCAGCCGCTGCATATTTATGGCCCCGGCAGAGAGAGCGGGAAGGGAAATAACAGCTAGGAAAATATTAAGAGGAGAGCTAAGCTGCTCAGCTCCCTCGGCAGAGAGCTGCAGAGGCAGAATATAAAGCAGGCTGCGTTTAGCAGGGCCGGGAGAGTCTATAATTTCACTTAGTTGATGCAGGGAAATAGCAGCACTTTGCCAGGCCGGGTGGCGGATTACGGTTATCAGCGCCCGCGGGAGCTTCCCTGGTGGGGCCGGCAGCACCGCGGCGGCGTGGGGGGTCCGGGGATGGGGACACCGGGGATGTCCCCAGGGGACCCCCGGGGTTTCTTCGTGCCTTGGTTGCATCGCCGTGGCAGCTCCGTGGGGACTGGGGATGTGTCGGACCCAGCCTGTGCCTGTTAAGGGGGTGCCTGTGCCTACCTCCAGGCGCTTGACTTGCGTCCGCTCGAACTCCAGCCTGGTCTCCAGCTCGCGGATCTTGGCCTCCTGCCGGCTCACCAGCGACTTGTCCACCATGGACTGCTCAAGGAACTCCAGCTGGCTCTGCAGCGCTTGCAGCTGCGGGCAGGCAGCCTCAGTGCCAGCTCCCTGCCTCCCCCTGTGCCTTCCCCCCCCTGCCATCCCCGTGGAGAGCTCCGGGGAACCCCTGGGAAAGCCCCTGGGATGCTGGGGGGACCCACACGGCAAGCAGAGGGTTTCTGGATCCCCCCACCCCCAGCTTCGCTCCGCACCTTCTCCTGCAGCTCCTGCTTCTCCTTGTTGACCTCCTCCAGCTGTGCCTGGAGGTCGTTCATCTGCGCCAGGTCCCGGGATGCCTGCGGGACGAGCCAGGCCGTTAGTGGGGCCGGCAGGGGACCGGCGTTACGGGGCGCGGGGCTTCCCCCTCACCTGGGCCACCGCCGCCTTGTGCTTCTTCATCAGCTCGTTCATGTCCTCCTGGTCCTCCTCCAGGCGACTCTGCACCTCGTTCTTCTCCCGCTGCAGCCGGCTCAGC
Organism: Anser cygnoides; assembly: GCF_040182565.1. NCBI lineage: Eukaryota > Metazoa > Chordata > Aves > Anseriformes > Anatidae > Anser > Anser cygnoides. The sequence continues at coordinate 8,137,149 of NC_089890.1, forward strand.
TGCTCTTCCAGCTGGGGGGAAAAACAGCGTCTCCTGCCGTGCCTCCTGCCCTCCTACACCTGGCCGAGCCCCTGGGGAGGGGGCACCCACCCTGGCATGCAGCAGGGACTCCCCAAAAAAAGCCCCAGAGGGTGCAGGCTCATCCCGCTGGCACGGGGAAGGGGTCTCCCCCCGGGGCACGTCCCCAGCACGGCATGGCGCACCCCGAAATCACTTACGGCTGCCTTGGCTTTGGAGAGGTCATCGATCTGAAGGTGGAGGTCTTCAATCTCCACCTCCATGGACTTGCGGGCCTTGACGGCGGCCGCGCAGGTGAACTCGGACTCCTCGAGCTGCGGGGACACGGCTCAGCGCCCGGCCGGGGGCACGGGGACACCCCCAGCCCCTCGGGGGCCGCGCTGTGGGGGCGGCCAGCCTGGACGCACCTGGTTCTTGAGCTGGGCGATCTCCCTCTTGCTGGGCGCGTTGTTCTTCAGGTGGTCCAGCATGATCTGCGCGTCGGCCAGCAGCGCCTTCGTCCTCTTCAGGTCGCGGCGCAGGCGCTTCTCCGTCTCGAAGTCCCTCTGGTTGGCCTGCAGGGGGAGGGAAAGCCGTGCCAGGCACCGCGCTGCGGCGACCCCCCCGCGACACCTCGGTGTCCCCGTGCCCTACCTGGTCGCTGACGGCCGATAATTTGCTCTCCAGCTCCCGCTTCTCTCTCAGCACCTTCTGCTTGTCCTCGTACTCCTCCTCCAGCTGCACCTCCATCTGCTTCAGCTGCGGAGAGCCCGGGGAGCCCGGTCAGGGGGGATGAGGACGGGGACACCCCCCCCCCCCACGTGTGCCACGTGCCCTGGGGACACGGGGTGACCCCCTTGGGCCGGACACGGCGAGCACCCGTTTGCGCAATGGGCGGCGTGATGCCCGGCGTGCGAGCGGGACCGGTCGGACCTGCCAAGCCTGACGGAGCCGGGCAGCGGGCGCGTGGGAGCTGGGCGTTGTGTGATGGTGTCCCCAGCGCCTCCCCGGCACCCAGCCGGGGCACGGGACGCATCCCGGCCTCCCCCTTGGGCAGCAGGGCCGTGGCCAAGCCCTACCTTCTTCTGGCACGACTGCCGAATCTCCTCCACCTCCTCGTCGCGGCTCTCCACCTCCTTGGCGTGGGTCTGCCGCAGCCGCTCCATCTCCATCTCGAGCCGCAGCTTGGCCTGGAAAAAAGGGGGGGGGGGGGGGGGGGGCGGTAAGAGCCAAGGGGACACGGGGACGCCCGCACGCCGCTGCCCTGCTCACCCAGTAAGCCCCCTGCTCCTCGGCTGACCGCGCCGCCCGCCCCGCGGTGACCTGCCGTGCCATGGTGGCGGCGCCAAGGGCCGGGAGCTGCGTCCGCAGCCGTAGCCTGGCCTGACGCCGGGGTGAGGGCGGTCGCCTCCGCTCACCGGGCAAGCCCGGCCCAGGTAATGACAGCCCTGCACGAAACCACCCCGCCCAGAAACCCACGCGCACGCGGGGCGGCCGAGCCCTCGCCCCTCCCCGCCGTACCTGCTCCAGCATCTGGATGGTGCCAGCCTGCTCGTCCAGTTCCTCCTCCTGGTCCTTCGCCTTGGCCTCCAGGTCCCGCAGCTGCTTCTTCACCTTGGCGAGGGACGCCTCGTCCTTCGACTCCTGGCAGGAGATGTCCTGCAGCTCGGCCTCCAGCGCCTCCGCCCGCTGCGTCAGCCCGGCGATGTCCGAGTCCTTATCCTGCGGGGACGGGGAGCGGCGGTGAGCCCAGGGGGTGCCCGGTGCGGCGAGCGGCGAGGTGCCGGGCGCCTCTCACCTCCAGCAGCTGCTTGAGGCCGAAGACCTCGGCCACCAGCACGTCCTTCTCGCGGCTCAGCTTCTCCCGCTGCAGCCTCTCCCGCTGCGCCTCCTCGTGCGCCTGCGAGAGCTCGCCGTCGAATCTGCGCGGTGAGAGCGCGGCGTGCTCAGCACCCCATGCCCCTGCCGGCCCCGCTCCACCCGGCATCGCTGCCAGCAGTGCTGGTTACGAGCCCTTTCGTTTCCAGCACGCACAGAGCGGGGAGATGCTCGGAGCAAATCCTCCCAGCACCTTCACCCAACGGCTCATCGGGAGCGCGGTGCTTGCGGTGCGCACCCGAGCAGCCTCAGCAGCCTCCCCACGGGGCTGGCGCGTGCCGGTGGGACCGTGGCTGCTGGTGGTGGGGGCTTGGCTACACGGGGACGGGCTGCTTGAAGCAGGACGCAGAGGGGCTACAATGCACAGGGGTCTCCAGCAGAGAGGGGCTCTTGCAGTGTCTCGGCTCCCTGGTCCCATCCCCGGGTAGCCGCAGGGACGTGAGCCCCCGGCGTGGCAGCGCTCAGCCCCTCCCAGAGCCCCCAAAAGAGGATCAGAGGGGTTTGCTCTGAAATCGCTGCCTCTGGGGCTTGGAAAATAACCCTGCACTCGGGTTTGTGACCTGTGTTACACACCCCGGCAGCTAATCCCCATTTTTCTTCGCGCTGGGTAATAAACAGCTGCATTAACACAGACTCCAATCCGCGGAAATTGAAATTAATTAGATTGGATTCTCTCGCTGTATTTGTGTGTGTGATCATTACCATAATGAGATGAAAGCGTCCCTGCTGCTTAATAACGTTAGCAAACTTTGGGGCTGGGAGAGGAGATGGGAAGAGAGCGGGCGCCGAGCAGAGCCACAGGGCACAGCCCCACTCGGGGGCTCGCTCAGCCCCGGACCCCCGGGGGGCAGCAGGGTCCCCCACGTGGGGAAGGGGCTCCCCAGCCCTCAGCATCCCCCACACCGCATCCCGGGGAAAAGGGAGCCTCATCTTCCCCGTGCAAAGCGCCTCGCCCAAGCAGGAGCTGGTGAAGTGCCCAAATCCCTGCTAAAATGGTAAAACCGCGCTGCGAGAGGCTCCGAGAGCCGCCCGGCGGGGGTGCCACCACCTCGTCCCTGTCCCCGCGCCACCCCACCTCCGCTGCTTCTTCTCCAGGTCGTGGTTGCGTCCCTGCTGGCCCTCGAGGTGCAGCTTGGTGTCCTGCAGCTCGGACGCCAGGCGCTGGCACTTCTTCTTCAGCTGCTGCAGCGCCCGCTGGCCCTCCTCGCTGTCCGCCTGCAGGTCCGCCAGCTGCGGGCAGGGGCAGGCAGGGTGCTCAGGGCCGTGGGGTGGGCAGGGGGGGGTGTGAAAATTGGGGGGGGGGGGTCCCGGGTCAGAGCCCCACTCACCCTCCTCTCCAGCTGCCTCTTGCCCTGCTGCTCCACCTCCAGCTTGTCCTCCAGCTCCTGCTGCAGCCGCTTCTTGGTGAAGTCGATCTCCCGCACCGCCCGCTCGTATTTCAGCCGCCACTCGCCTCCTGTGCGGGGGTCACCGGGGGGCTGCGGCGGGCGACGCTCCGCGGGGCACCCCGGGGTGCACCCGCGGCTTTGGGTGCCCGCGGTGCGACGGTACCTGAATCGTCGTCGTCCAGCTCCCCGTTGAGCTCGGCTGCCCGGATGAGCCGAGCTTCCATCACCTCCATCTCCATGGACTCCATCTGCTTCTTCAGGGCATCGTACTTGGCCTGCCAGGGGACACGGCCCCAGTGAGCCCCGCGGGGACCGGGAGGCGCCGCGGGGCCGGGCAGAGGCGCAGTTGGTTACCTGCAGGTCCTTCATCTCCTTCTCGGCCCGGAGCCTCTCGGCCGTCTCGGCGTCCAGCAGCTGGGAGGCCGACTCGCCCGTGTTTCGCTCGTCCGTCAGCTCCGACGTCAGCTCCGTGATCTGGGGGCAGCGGGGACGTGGCGGGGGGGAGGGACAGGCAGCGGGGCTTGGGGACGCTCTGCGCCCACCCGGGGCCGGCTGGGACCTACCCTGCTCTCCAGGCGGTCGCTGTTGAGCCGCAGCTCGTTGCGCTCCTTCTCCACCTTCTCGAGCTTGCTCTTGAGCTGCTGGATCTCTTCCTGCAACACAGCGGCGGGCGGTGAGGGAGGGGGCAGGCGCCGCGAGAAGGGGCTGGCAGGCACGATGCTCTGCACCCCCAGCCCCCCCCCGGCACGGGGAGGGCCGGGTGGGGGCTCCCCAGGGCTGGGAGGCGCTGGCGGTGCGGGGGCTCTCCCCTGCCAAGGGCTGGGCAGGGACTTTCCCCAGCCTGCGCTGGCTCCGCCAGCCAACTCCAACCCCATAAATGGTGCCGAAACACCCGGAGGCCACGCAGAGCCGGCCTCCGGCAGAGAGGGGGGTCCCTGCACCCCCCCGGGAAAAGGGGTGGGAGCAAACAAAGCCGCTCTCCTCCTCCCCCTGCACCCAAAGGGTTTGGGGCACCCAGCCCAGGCGAGGAGGGAGGGGATCCTGGGGGGATGCCCAACCAGCACGGGGCTCCGTGCCCGTGCCGCCTGCCAGCTGCGAGCGCATCGCTCTCTCCCATCCCCTGGTGCCAGCAGGCAGGCTGGGGGGACAGGAGGGGACCTCAGAGCCCCCACCCCGGGCACCCGGCCTCGGCAGGTCGAGGTGAAAGCTGAGCCGGCAGCGGCTCCGTGCCAGGCGGGGGGGGCACGGTGTCTGGTTGCCCGCGCCGCGCGGAGGCCCCCGCACACGGTGCCCGGTTTCGTTTCCATTCTCCACGCCTTGTAACCGGGCTCTCCGACAGCCGCCTCTGGGGATGCTAACGACGTGCTGCGTTGCAAATTAGGGAGCAATTCGTGCTGGGGGGCACGGGGCAGCGGTGGCCCTGCAGCCCACCCCGCTGAGGGTCCCTGCCCGTCTCCAAGGCGCACCCGGACCCATCCTGCCCCATCCCCGCCCCCCCCGGCGCAGCGGTACCCACGTCTTTGCCACGGATCTGGTCCTCGGTGAGCTGCACCTCGATGAGGGGCCGCACGGTGGTGAAGAGCTTCCACCAGGGCCAGTCTTTCACCCCCTTGTTCTTCTTGATGTTCTTCTGCACGCAGCGGATGGCCAAATCCTGGATCTGCGCAGGGGGCACACGGCGTCGGCACGGCTGCTGCGGGGCGCCACCGGCCGAGCAGGACGCGCGGGTGCTCAGCACCCCCGCCGCCACCCCGGCGCACTCCCCTTCGTTAGCATGTGGGCTAATTGCTCCTGGCTTATCTGCTGTCCGATTACCTCCGGCACCCACACGAGCTAACCTCGCTGCGGGCGAGGCGCCTCCGCGGTGCCTATTTTACGCGCTCTTTAATAATAAAAAGCAGGAGCTGGCACGGCCGCTTCATCCCGGCACGGCACGGCAGCCCGGCGGGGCAGGACAGAGCCGACGGCCCCGGGGCTGGCCCCACGGCTCCCCACGGCTCCCCACGGCTCCCGGGGAGGGGGGGAGAGGCGGGAGGAGGAGGCGCTGGGCCAGGCGGCGGCAGAAAAGCTGCACTGCCCATTTTAGGCGAAATTGTGCAGCGGAGCGGGGAGGGGAGAGGCGCCACGAACCTTCCTCTTCTTGAAGAGCTGCCGTGCCAGGAAGCCCCTGCACGCCGCCTGGAACAGGGTGATGTTCCTGCTCGTCTGCGCGTCCCGCTGCTCCTCCAGCCTGGCCAGCGAGCCCGCCCGGAAAAACACCTGCGGGGGGGGAGAAAAAAAAAAAAAAAAAGGGGGGGAGAGATGCGGTGCCACCGTCCCGCTGCGCCGGCCGGTGGGGATGTGCCACTTGTGTCCCCTTGTCCCCGCCACGTCCTCGCCCTTCCCCAGCCCCGCGGCCCCGTCCTGTGTGGGGTTTTTATTCGGGGTTTTTATTCCCAAGGCGCGAGGAATGGCGTGGGTGGGAGCGCACACTGCTGCCCTTGTGCTGCTGCGCCCACCCTGCCCTCAGCCAGACCCCAAAGCCTGCAGCGGGCAGGGACGTCCCCGGCGGGGTCCTACCCGGCTCAAGCCCATGTGGTAGCTGCTCTTCTCCAGGTCCAGAGACTCCAGGAGCTCCTCCACCGCCTGCGGGGAGGAAGGGGGGGGGGGGTCAGGAACAGGGTGCAAGACCCCAGGGCACGGGACCGCAAGGGGAGCCTGGCACGCGTACCCGCTTCTCGTCCACCACGATGTAGTTGCGCCCATGCTTCTTGGTCAGGTGCGGGGCCAGGACGTCGAAGCGCCGCCTGAACTCGGCGAACACCATGTGGTCGGGGTAGCCTGGGGGGGGGAAGAGCAGGAGAGGGGGCCGTGGGGCAGCCGGGACGGCCGGGGGATGGCCGGGAACAGCCCCGTGCCCCTGCACGCACGCTGCCCCCTGCCCTGTCCTTTGGGAGAACCGATGGGGCCACCCTGCGCGGAGCGAGCCCTCCCCGGGACGGCTGCTGGAGGTTTTCCTTGGCCTTGTCGTTTAGTAATTTCGGCCAAGATGTGGGGTGAAAGCGGCCAGATTCCTGCCCCAGGGGAGAGCAGGGACACGTGTGTCACCCGTGCAAGCAGACGGGCCCCGCTACGGGTCCGGCCTGAGCCGCGGTTTAATTGCTGAGCCTGCACATCTTAATTAACGAGGGGGGTGCTGATGAAGAGGTTGACCCTGCCACAACCAGGGGGGGGGTCACGGACATCGCTGCAGGGAGGTGTGCGCCCAGCATCGATTTCCAACGGCTGCAGGAAGGGTCCGGCCCCGAGGCACTAAACCCGGGCTCGGCGGCCGCACCCCCACCCCTTGGCTGAGCGCGACCCGGCGCCCCCCTCCCCGTCGGGACCGGGGCCGGCTGCCAGCGGGACCGCTGCCAGCAGCCGGGCAGCACCGGCGCAGACACCCAAGTAAGGCCATGCCTGTCCCCGGCACCGAGCCCCGATGTGACAACAGCCCCACGGGGGGAGCGGGGCCAGCCCCGCCGGGACGGGGAAAAGCTGGCAGCAGCCGGGCTCTGCGCGAGGACGCGTGCCAAAGGGGTTCCCCGCAGGGCCCCGCGCTGCAGACAGGGGATTTGCTCCCCCCCCTTGCCACGCTCTCCGCAGCCGGGATGCCTGTGGGTGGCAGGATTGGGCCCGAATTGAGGACGGGGGTGGGGGGGGGGCTCACCTTGGCGGTACATGCGGAGGGCGTCCAGCAGGCGGGAGCCGCGGAGCTGGGCGCGCAGGAGGGGCACGTCGAGCTGCATCAGCCCCGCGGCCTCGCAGTGCTCGGCCGGCAGCTCCAGCTCGCTGCCGCTCACCCGCCGGCACGGCAGCCCCCGGGGGTCCCCGCCGCCCCCCGCCGCCTTGGGCAGGAAGCAGTGCACGAAGTGCAGCTTGGATTTCTTGATGCTGTCGATGAGGGCATCCTGCGGGGATGGGAGAGAGGTGACACGGGACAGTGCCTCAGCTAAACCCGGGGACCCCACACCCGTGCCGTCGAGCCGCTGCTGGTGGCCAAAGTAGGGTGCTGGGACCCCCCCACATCCCGAGGGCCCCCCCACTCACCACTTGCAGCTTGATCTGGATGCACAGCGACTTCTTTTTGACGGCGGCCACGCCGGTGGTGAAGGTCTTGCGCATGCTCGTGGCGCGGCGCAGGGCCAGCTGCGAGCCCCCCTCCAGCCCCGCCACCGAGCCCGACAGCACCAGCGCCGACCCGCCCCGGCCCGCGAACAGGCTGCTGATGACCTTCCTGCGGGGCACGGAGGGGACGTCACCCCCAAAATCACCCCTTCCCCTGCTCCGTCCCCAAGCCCGGGGGACCCCACTCACTTCTGCGACTCCTGCAGCAGGACGGAGGCGTTTTGGGCGGCCGGGTTGTGCTTGACGTGGTTGAGCCAGCCCGTGGCATCGTACTCCACCCAGTTGGTCCCCGAGCTGTGGCCCAGGAAGAAGTGCCGGGGCTTGTCGCTGGGGAGCAGCGGGTCGTGCCCTGCGGGGAGACACGGCGCCGCTGGGCACGGGCGCTGCAGCTGGGTCGGCCGGCGCAGCCACGCGGTGCCGGTCGCCCCCCCCCAGACCTTTCTTGCCCCCCTCCTGGGGACCGTAGTAGGCGAAGAGCCGCTCCAGCAAGGTGTCCTCGCTGCCGCCCGGCTGCAGCGCCTCCTCCTCCAGCAGCCACAGCAGCCCCCGCGCCTCGTCGGTGCGGGCCAGCGAGCGGACCTGCGGGTGACACCGCGTTGGTACCGGGACCGGAGGCGGGCAGGGACTGGGGGGGGACCGGGGGAGACGCGGGGAGCATGCAACCTCCTCTGCTGTGAGCAGCAAGGCAAAGCGGCGCCGCGCGAAACGGCCCCTGCTTAAGGGGTACCTGGCAGGGAAAGAGTCAAACGTAACGCGCCAAGCTCGGTGGCGAGCAAAACGCTGCGCTCTGGCACCCCTGGGATCAAACCCAGCGCGGGGCCAACGCCAGCAGCCTCTGCAGCCTCGTCCAGCAGGGAACGGAGCACCCCAGGGACCAGGGCACCCCAAGGATGGGTGCACCCTGCAGAGCGGAGCACCCCAGGGATCAAAGCACCCCGGGGATCAAAGCACACCAGGGATCAAAGCACCCTGGGGACCGGAGCATGCCGGGGATTGCCCCAGGGCCATCCTGCCCGCATCCTCCCCTCCTGGGAGTGCCGGGGAGCACGGTGCCGGGGATGCACCAGGGATGCCCGCTGCTCGCACGCTCAGTCACGCTCTCACTGCCAAGCACTTAGGAAATCACCTTTCCTTCCCATAATTACCGCTAAAAGGACAGCAAAGCAGCACGGCCGATGCTATCGCCGCGCCTAATGCTCAATAACCCGCCGTAATGGATGGCGGCGCGCGCGGGGCCGCCAGCAGCCGCTCCGTTACGAAGAGGAGCAGCAGCGGCCGCCTCCAGCCCCGCTGTCCCGGCCCTCGTCCGTGCTGTGGGAGCGGGTTTTGGGGGACGGAGGTGGCCGCAGAGAAGCTGGGTCACGGCCGGGACGGAGGCCGCGGGGAAGTGCCGTGGGTGCTTACCAGTGCCTGGTGTGAGGGCTGGTCTACAGTGGCTACAGAGCCCCAGGTAGCGGGCTCTGTGTCAGCCAGTGCAAGCTCTATGTTTTCCTGGAGAGGACGGACAGAGGAGCGATTAGTGCCTGTGTGACTGGAGATCAGCGTTAGGGCCCCCGCGGGCCGGTCAGTACGTTAGTCTCAATCGGATCTAGACAGGAGACAGGGGTTTCCCGGGCGTCCCACCGCCCCGCTGCTCCGGCACAGCACGGGAGAGGTACTGGGGGGAGCCAGGGCACCAAAAAGGGTCCCCGTGGGCACCCAGGTGGTGCCGAGATGGAGCAGCGGCCACCATCGCCCTCCCACCACCCACAGCAGCCCCCCCCAGGGCACGTTTGCCGGCACCATTGGCGGTGGGAACCCCCCCCTGGAGACCCCTGAAGCAGAGAGCACGGTGTCAGAGCTGATTCGGTTGGACCCGGTCCCGAGCGACCACTGGTTAAGAAATTTGGGGAGCAGGGGGGGTGTCACAGGAGATGCTGGAGCAGAAAGGAGAGAGGAGAGGGTCACGGCACCCCCGGGGCATCCCCGCTACCTCCTTGTAGCGCTCCAGCTCCTGGGCGAAGGTGCGCTGGTGGAAGAGGAGCTGCAGGCGCTCCTGGGCGTAGTTGTGGCACAGCTCCTCGAAGGTGGCCCCGCGGCTCTGCCCCGCCACCTCGGGGTTCTGGGCCCCGGGGGTGTCCACCACCGTCACCGAGCACACCGAGTGCTGGCTCGACTTGAGCGCCCTGCGGGGGACAGGGGGGCGAAACGAGCCGGGTGGGTGGGTGGGTGCTGCCGGACCTCCCCCGACACCCCCCACCCCAAATCCCGTCGAGTACCTGTTGAGGAGGGAGATGAGGAGGGTGAAGAGCTCCGAGTACAAGCCCGCGGCCATGCCCTCCAGGCACTCCAGCGCCGTCAGCTTGGGACCTGGCGGAGGGGACGGCTGCGCCCTGAGTGTCCCCAACCACGCGTCCCCCCGGGGGCCACCCACACCTCCCCGTGCCCTACCTGTGCCGTCGCCCAGGCCCTGCTCCTCGGGGCCCTGTCGGAAGGAGGTGGAGCGCTGCAGCGTGCCCTTGGGCTGGTGCTTGAAGATGGAGGAGGAGAGCTCCTCCAGGCTGCAGCCCAGCAGGTAGGCGGCTTTCTGAGCCCACTCGTGCCGCGCAAACTGCTTCCTCCCGGCTGAGGGGGGAAAAAGGAGGCTCAGCGCCGGCTGCCCCATGTGCGAGGCTCTCCTGGCGCACCCCGGATGGTCACAGGGTCCCCCACGGTGGGATGGGGACGGGGGTGGCACACGAAAGCCAACCCCGAGGCGGGGATGCTGTGCACGGCCGGTGCAGTGGGAGCTCGGGGCTTGCACGCGGCCAGCACCAAGAGGAGAATTTTGGGGCTCAATTCGAGGAGATGGGGAGTAAGTGGCTTTGCCCCTCTGGAAGGCAAAGCCGTGCTGGGGAGATGGGGACACCCCTCTCCATCGCTGCCACCCGCAGGGCCCTGCGGTGACATGGGGCTCTGAGCCACCCCGGTGCAGGGACACGTCCCTGCTCGGCCACCACGGCGCAGCGGGACAGACCGCGGCTGCCAGACACAGACACACGGACACGGGGTGGGGAAGGGAGGTGGGAGCGGGTTAATGGGGACACGGGGGGGACGCGACGGTGGGATGGGGCAGGGAAGCCAGAGACGCGCGGAGAACAGGACTTTACCTTCGTCGGCGTCTGCATTGCAAAAGGGCAGCATGCACCATGCGAACAGAGACAGGGGTTAGCAACAACGGCACGCAGCAGCGCGGGCACGCGACGCGGGGACGCCCTCCTGCCAAAACCTGCATGCACCGAGCCTGGTTCCTTCCCCCCCCCATGCCCCGAGCACCGCCACGGTGAGATGCTGCAACCCGGTGCGGGGCCTGCCCCTGCACCACGGCAAGCCCCAACTGCACCGCAGGCACCCGCTGCCCAGATCCAGCCCAAGGAAAAGGGGGCTGGTGCAGCTGAGCTGGTGCTGAGCGTCCCCAGGGCCCACGAGATGCAGGGAAGGCTCCGGGAGCAGGAGTTGGGCTGGGATGCTCCCCCTGACCAGGATTTGGGGATGCCCCCAGCCCCTCGCAGAGGCTCCCGCACCACCCGTGCGTCCCCGCAGCGGTGCTGCAGCGGGGCCCTGCTGCCCTCTAGTGCCTCGAAGCGCCCCTGGGACAACGCTGTGCCCGCTGAGCACCCAAAACCCTCTCCAAAACGCGGCACAAATGGGGCTCTCCGCCCATTCCCATCTCAATTTCCCCCCACAAGCTGCTAACCCTTCGATCCAAGCCCTCCTGCGCGCATGCAGACGAGCCCAGGGCAGGCAGCAAAGGGGGCTTCCAGCACCTCGGGGGTAACACAAGACCCCCAGGGGGGAGAAGAGCAGCTGCAGAGGCACCCTGAGACCCCCAAGCCAAATTCACCCCCCCCCCAGCAGTGGAGAGGTGAACTGGTACCGTCTGGGCAAGCCCACGGTGCACTCCCGTGCTGGGGTGTCAAGAGGTAACCCCAGGGCTACCAGACCCCAGCCCGGGGCTGCTCCCAGCACACCAGCAGCACCCCAAGCCCCTTTTTAGCCCCCAAACCACCACCAAGCCCGGAGCAGAGCCCCGCACGGCTCTGATTACCGGCTCCATCTGCCAGTGGTTCTGTGGGGAGGACAGGGGAGGGAGCAGTGTTAGGTGGGGGGGGGGGGACACGCGTGCACCCCCCACGGTCCCTCGTCCCCAGCCCCACACGATGTGATGGGGCCAGGCCAGGGACTCGCTCTGGTGGTGCCCGGGGTGTTTGATCCCTGGTGGCTGGGAGCTACCCCGCTCACCCCAACTGAGGGGACAAATCCAGGTGTCATGGAGCACCCAGAGCACTGCCCGGCAGCTTGCACAACCCCAAAACACCTCCCCGGAGCCCGTCTGCAAGGTGCAGAGGTGCCAGCATCAATCTGGACCCCGACCAGCCGGCAGGCCTGAGCTCAGCTCATTAACGCGTCCCAGCCCCGTTACCTTTGGTGGCTCCGGCGGCCCCCAGGTGACAAATGGCCCCCAGGACGAGCCAGAAGGCTTTCTGCTCATCGCCGGAGATGCCCATCACCTTCATGGCAGCCTGCAGCTTGTTGAACTGCTGGGCTGCCTTCTGCTTCTCCTCGGGCTGCAGAGAGCGACGGGAGCCATCGGCACAGGGTGACAGTTCCCAGTGCCGCTGGCCAGGCCACGAGCACCCGGAGGGGCTGGGGACCAGCAGATGTCCCCCTGCCCGCGGGGACAGGGCCACCCTGTCTCTCCCATCTCCTTCCCTGTGCCCCCACCCCGCTGCAGCCCCCTGCCCAGCCCCACAGCAGGCAGGACCTTGGCGAGGGGCACGATGCCGAAGACGTTGTTCTCCGCCAGGTGGTTGAAGTGGAGCTCGGTGCTGTTGGGAGAAACACCACCCAGGTTGGTCCCCGCGGTGCCAGGAGACCCCCAGAGACCCCCGTGCCGGGGCCACGCTCACCGCAGGGCGCTGTCAGGGCAGGCCAGCAGGTAGTAGAAGACGTTGAAGGTGGCCTCATTGGCCGGGCGCCGGGCGACACGGAGCTTCTCCAGCAGCAGCGTCTGGGAGAGATCAGGAGGGTTGGGAACCGTCCCCGAGGGCCACGCTCCCACCAAGACCCCCCGCCCCAGCCTCGTCCTTGCTGCCGGCCCAGGACCCCCTTTTCCCTGGGTTCCCAAGGAGACGTGGAGGTCTCCTGGCCCTGCTGCAGGACGCTGCCGTAACGCAAACCCTGAGCATCTCCCCGGGGGCGCTGGGCTCGATCGGCAGGTGCACTGGAGCACCAAGTGGCTCTGTTGCATTTTAAGGGCTGCTGTTATCACCCCTGGAGAAAGGGCAGTGTGCGAGCAGGGCTCATTCAGCAAGGAGAGGGAGCTGATCTCATCTGTGCTCCTCTCCCCGACTGGCTGCAAACAAAGCCACGAGCTCGACGCTTGGCTGCGGACACGGCCGGGCTGGCGGGAGCGGGGCTGCGGCAGAGCTCGCGGGTTAGAAAGGAGAGCTCGCGGGAGAAAACGCCCGCGGGACGGACCGGCTCCTGCGCCGAGGGGGCCGCCCCGGCCCCTCACCTGTACGGAGGCGGACGCCACCTGCCCAGCCTGGTCGAAGTCCAGGGAGATGATCTGGGAGAAGCGCGTGGCGTTGCCGTTCATGCTGGTGCTACTATTGCCAAAAGCCTCCAGGACGGTGTAGAGAGCCTGCCACTTCTCCGCTGCGAGGAAACAAGCGGGGCGGTGGGGTGCGCGTGGCCGGCGGCGTGCACGCGGCGAGGGCGCCGGCGGTGAGACAAGTGAGAGAGCAGCACCGTGACCGCGAAGCGAAGGCGTGCGGAGGTGACGGGGGGGGCCCCGCGGCGCGCACTCACCGGAGAAGACCTTGCCGGTGCTGCCGGCGATGGTGGCGAGGTACTGGACGAGGTGCTGGCAGTTGGTGGTCTTGCCGCTGCCGCTGGCGCCCAGCAGCACGACCGCCTGGTCCTGGCGGCTCATCAGCATGCTGCGGTAGGCAGCCTGGGCCACGGCGTAGATGTGCGGGGACGTGTCCTCCCTGCGGCACCCCTTGAACATGTGCATGACCTGGGGGGGGAAGCGGGGGACGCTCGGCACCCTGCGGCCCTGCAGGAGCACCTCTGAAGGGTGACACAGCTCCAGCGCCACCGGCACACGCCACCGGCCCCCCCCGGCGTCACCTTCTCGGAGTACATGGAGGGGGAGCTCAGCGGGTTGATGACGACCATGGTGGGGCCGGCGTAGGTGTGGATGAGGTTGCCGCCGTAGCGCTGCCGCAGCGTGTGCAGGACGCTGGACTCGTTGAGGTAGAGGAGGCTGGCCAGGTCCTCCACGCGGTCGCAGGACGGGGGGTTCGCCTGGGAGCGAGGCCGGGGGTCAGGCGGGGAACGGGGGTCCCCACCGCCCCGCGGCCCCCCATCCCGCAGCCCTACCTTCTCCACGTCGTCCTCCTCCACCTCCAGGACGGCTCCGTCGTGGTCCAGCTTCACCTTCACCTTGCCCTCGGGCAGGGCGCTGGGCTCCTCCGGCCGCAGCTGGCTGCCTGCGAGGGCACGCGGGGCTCAGCGGGGCCGTGCCGGGCACCCCTGCACCCTGGCCTGACCCCAACTCACCCAAGGAGAAGCCATCCTTGTGCACCAGCCACACCTTGTCGGTCTCATACCAAGCCTCCTCGGCAGCGATCTGCTCCTCCGTCTTGGCCTGCGAGACAGGGGGACGTGGGGCTGGAGGGAGCGTGGCGCCGGGCCGCCTTCCATGAGCCCCGAGCCCTCCCGACACGTGTCCCCGGCTTGTCCGCTGCCCCGGGGACCCCAGTGGGTTTGGGGCTGCTGAGACCCCCTGTCCCTGCCACAGCTGGGGGTAGACACAAAGCCACAACGACCCTGGGATGCAGTCATCACAGACAGCCCCGGGAAGCCTGGAGGGGCTGCGCTCCCAAACTGCAGCCCCGGCACCCACGGCAGCCCCGTGCCACTCACGTGGCATGCTGTGGGGACGCAGGACATGCTGCAGGGACACGGGGCAGGGACACAGGACATGCTGCGGGGCCATGACGCAGGGACACAGGGCACAGCACAGCGGTGGCACAGTCCCACGGGGGTAGGTAAGGTCGGGCTGGCACAGCTGGCACGTGGGGGACGTCCCCGCTACCCGCGAGCAGGGCGAGCCCTGAAGCCAAACCTGAGCTGCAGCAGGGACGGGGCCAAAGGGGGCTGCCAGGACATCGTCCGCTTGTCCCTATCGAGGCCAAGAGACGGGGCGTGAGGGCGAGAAGGGTCACGCTCTGCCCCGCAGTGAGCACGGCAAGCGGCGGGGGGAAGCGAGCAGAGGCGTGCGGCGAAGTGCAGCCACCCCGGAGCCCCCGGCCACGCTGGCGCTGCCGGAGCCGCAGCTGGGACAACTGCAGAGCAGCAGGTCCAGCACGGTGCTGGACATGCACGGAGCTGGGAAGGTGGCCACGAGGCCGGGTGGCCAAAGCCAGCACCCAGCGCAGGCTGGGGCTGAGTGCACAGCACCCGGGGCTGGAGGCGGCCCCGCTGCGCCGCATGTCCAGGATGCTCTGGTGCGTGCCCAGCGAGGGCCGGCACAAGGACACGCGGGGAACCAGGGCGCTGCCCCCACTCCTGCACCTCTCACCGGCCCTTCTGCCTGGCTCTGCCCCTTCCCTCCCCGCTGTAAGCCCCTGCCCTCCCCAGCCAGGCTGAGAGACACCGTCACCCCGCTGCCTCCACCGACAGCACCCTCCCGGTGAGCCTGGGGTGCCTGCCTCTCTGCCACGTGCCCCGGCACGGCCACGGGGAGCCCGGAGCTGCAACCACCCTGCAACAAGTGAGCCCGGGGAGAGGCACCCAGCCCCGGCCGTGCCCTGCCGGCTCGGCTTGCTGCGGCCGAGGGAGCGCGATGGAGACACGGGGCCACCCTGGCCGCTCTCTGCAGCAGCCCTGGGTGGGGAAAGCCTTACGCTCCAGCACGAGGCGCGGGCGCAGACGCCAGCCCAGCGGCAGACAGAGGACAGCGGGAGGTTGCCAGCGGAGGCAGAGAGCTCCTGAGGACAGGGGTACGGTACCTGGCTGGGTGCCGAGGCGGAGGCCGCGGGGTCCAGCTGACGGCAGCGAAGGAGGAGGAGAGAAAGAAAAGAGGGGTGAGAGGCAGAGAGCAGCCACGGCACCGCGACGCCCCGCGGGGCCCCGGCACGGCCAAAACCCCCAAGACATCACCCCAGCTGGGGCAGCCGTGCCCAGGGTGCAGTGGAGACACCGACACAGGGACGCGGCACGGCGCTGCCGGGCACTGCAGCTCCCCACGGCCACGCACGTTGCTTGGGGCAGCAATCACCAAACCCACCAGCCGGCAGCACCCAGAGCGGGGCCACGGGGCTGGCGGCCACAACCGGCGGTGCAAACACCAAGGGAGAGCACGCGGTGCGGACGGGGCAGCGTCCCCATCCAACACCAGGCACCGGGCCACGCACAATCACCAAACTCCCCCCCTGAATTACAGAAGCCATGAAGATCCTCTCCAGCCGGCGCTGCGCCTCCTCCGACGGGCTCAGCTGGGGAGCGGGGCCGGGGGCAGCCTGGAGGCAGAGCACTGTTAGCAGCGGGCTGGCTGGCACCGGCACATCACCGGCACGGGGGACATCACGGGTGCTTTTTTTGGCCCTGAAGCCCACCGACACCACGCAGGGCAGCTACCTTGCACAGACCTACAGCGCCCTGCCCACCTGCACCCATGCTGGGGCACCCACAGGCACCCTGGACAACCCCTGGCAGGCGCCTGGCACCCCAAATCCCGGGTCCCTGCTCCCACGCACCTGCTGGGGGGGTCCCGGGGCAGTTTTCGCGGGGGTCTGTCGCTTCTCGCTGGGCTGCTGCTTCTTCTCCACACGAGCAGGGTGGGGAGACAAGGGGCAGCGTGATGTGGTGGCCGCAGCGTACCCGGCCGCACCAAAAAGTGACCCCCGCCCGGCACCGCACACCCCCGCCCACCCCAAAACCACTGCAAACCGTGCTGGTGAGCTCACACCATGCTCCGCCGCGCGGGACAAGGCGTCCCTGCGGGTCATGCCGCACACCCACGCCGGGTTAGAGCCGTGCACACACCGGTACCTTGTGCCTCTCCAGGGCGGTGGGTTTCGGGGCGGATGCCTTTGGCGGCTCCGCTTTCCCTCCCGAAGGCTGCGCCAGAGGCTCTGGCTTGGCTTTGGCACCCGGGGACACAGACGGCTTTGTGTCCCCCGCAGCAGGCGGGGAGCCCGGCGTGGCGGCTCCTTTACCCCCGGAGGGCTCGGGGGACTTCTCCTCTCGCCTGTCTCCCGGCCGGAGCCGCGGGCGGTGCTCTTTGGTTTTGCCCTTGGCCATGAGGGTTTTGAGCCCCGCTGAGATCTCATCTTTGGGCTCCGGCTTGGCGGGGGCGGCCGGCACAGTGGGGGGCGGCGGTGGGGGCGCGGGGGGGGCCGGCTCCTCTTTTCTGGGGGGCGGCACGGGCTCGGGAGACTTGACGTCTCGCGCCGGCTCCCTGGCACCGCCAGCGTCCTCCCCCGGCAGGACTTTGCGCACCACCTTGCGCACCACCCGCACCACCCTGCGGCGGGACAGGCCCTGCCCGTCGTCCCCCTGCGCCTCGGTGCCCGCCGCGGGACCCTCGGGCCCGTTGGCGGCCCCGTTCAGCACCGGCTCCGGGCTCTTCCCTCTCCCCGGGGGCGGCTCGGGGCTCTTCGGGGGCTCGGGTTTTGGGGGTGCGGGTGCCGCGTCCTTCGCGGCGCTGGGGCTCTCTGGCTGCAGCCACAAAGATAGGTGTGGGTTAGAGGAGGTCTGACGGTGCCGGGCCCGCCGCTGTGAACCCCTGTGCCACGGGATGTGGCTGTGCTGGGCAGCTTGGGCTGGTGCCGGGGGTCCCAGAACAGCTCCCGGCCAGATTTCAGGCGCCACAGGACGTGTGTCTGAGGCATCCAGCCCCCTCCCTGAACCATCCTACAGCTCCCCACCAGGCTCAGGGAAAGGGGCGACGCCGACCTCCCCGGCCCCGTGCCCAGGAGCCCGTCAACCCTCAGGCCATGGGGAAGAGGGGGGGAATTCAGAGCACTCAGCCCACTTGGGGTGCTGGCAGACTGGCTGCAAGGCACGGGGCAATCTGCAAGATTTCCCCCCCTCCGACAGCTCCAGCAGGCAGCGCGGGAAGCGCCGCTGCTGCAGTAACTCAGAGCAAGCGCCGAGCCTCTGTCCTGCCGGGCTCTGCAGGGCAGAGACGAGCCCTGGTGAGGCAGAGGGGCAAAAATTGCTGTGACCTACAGCCGGGCACCCCTGCGGCCGGGCGCCAGCTCCCACCACCACCAAAACCACCCGCACCCCGCACGCTGCCCTACGTCAGCTGCAGGAGGGGGACGCTGAGCCCACGACCCCCCTAGGAGGTGTCGCCGTGCCCCAGCCAAGGGCGAGCCCCATCCCGGCACAAAGCCCCCCTCTCCCCGTGCCCTGCAGCACTTACAGCCCCGTCCTCCTTCCCGGGTCTTTTCACAGCTAAAGATTTGTCCTCGTCCTTAACCTGAGGGTCAGACAAACAAGAGGGGCGCGTTTCAGCCGCCGCGGGGGGAGGCGGCGACCCGGTGGGCTCGGTGCCGGCCGCCCGCTCCGGCAGCACCATGGGGAAAAAGGCACGCAGCCCGTCGCTCCCCGTGCTTCGGGGGGAGGAAGCCTTTGTGTGAGCAGGTGAAACAGCCCAGATTTGCAGCCTGCTGCTGAGCGCGAGGCCTCGGTCCGGCCCGAGGAAAGCACCGCGGGGTCCAGCCGACCTGAGAAAAGGGGGCGAAGCTCCGAGGCGCGCCCTGCAAAACCCCAAAGCGTGGCGCAGCCCCGCTCCCCGCTGCAGGAGGGGCTGCGTTGGCAGCTGGTGAGCGGGCTGGTAAATAAAGCCCCTTCGCTCCTCCCCGCGCGGGCTTCTGGCTTTTCGCACGTTGCTCAACTTAGCTCTGACAGCTGAGCTAAACACAGCGCTGAGCAAGAGGCAAGGTGCGTGGGGGGGAAAAGCGATCCCGCCCGCCGCCAGCCCGGCCGCACAGCGCGTGGAGGTGGCACCGGCTCGGCTCTGCGGGCTCAGCCTTGCCACTTCGGGGCGTCCCGGGCGGCGATGCCGAGCCCGGGGGGGGTGTTCACACCATGTTAGGGGAGGCACCGGCCACGCGCGAAGCGGTGGTTAGTGTGTTAGTGGGTGCATTTGTGGCCGCAGCCGTGCAGCGGCGGGGTGCGGGGCGGCCGCCTGTTTGCTCAGCGTGGCACGAGGGCAGCTCGAGGGCCACTTGCTGAGCCTCCGTGCCAGGGGGAATTTTGGCCCCGGGAGCGCTGCTCCGGATGCGGCACACGTGCTGGGCAAACTGGGGGGAGCTGGTGGGCACCGTGGGGTGCGAGCAAACGCGAGCAAGACTTCCCTTTTGCTCCCAGAACGCAAAGCGGGATGAGAAGGCCATGGCGATGTCTCATGGAGCCGCAGCCCTGGCTGGGGGAGAGAGGGAGAGGTGAGCGGGAGGGCTCTGGGGCCTCGGGACCCTGAGCTGACCCAGCCCCGCGCAGCGTCCGAGCAGACGGAGCCCGTAGGAACCGCTCGGGGACAGGCACAGAACTCATTGTGCAAAAAAAGCCCCTTTGCTCATAGGGCAGCACCGTGCCCAATTTTCCCCCCATGCCGGGCCAGCCCGCTGCAGTAAGCAGCTGCGGGGTGAGGGAAGGGATATTTTCTGCCCTGGGCACGCACTCGGCACGCCGGGGGGGCTATTCTGAGCCTGACCCCGTGCCAGCAGCCGGGCAGCCCAAGCAGGGACCCAGAGGGGTCTCCGAAACCCAGCGGGGCCGATCCGGGGCTGCCCATGGGGGGGTCCACAAAGCACCACCCCTGCCAGCACAGGGCACAGAGGGGCACCCAAACCACCCGTTTGGGGTCACAGCACCCTGTTCCCCCCATCCCCAGCTCCTAGGCCCCCTCCCACCCACCCAGGCACAGGGGTCTGGGCACAAACCTGCCCGCGGAGCCCCCAAATCCTCTGCCCCCAGTGCCCTCCGCTCCATGCCGCACGGCACCAGCAACAGGGTCCCCTCCAGAAGCAGCCCTCGGCCGCCACGGCGGCCCCCGTCCCACCGAGTGGGTGGCCCCCATGCGTCCCCCTCGGGGTCCCCCCGGCCGTGTCAGGGTCCCCACCTTACCGCGGGGCCGGCAGCGGGGTTCCCGGTGGGACGAGCACGGCACAGGGTGGTGGGAGAGGCGTGCGGCAGCGCGGGGACAGCTGGGCTGATAGGGCCACCCTAAAAATAGCCGAGGAATGCGAGGGCCCCGGCGGCGCGCGCAGCAGGCGGAGGGCGCACGGGGGGGAAGCTCGGGCAGCGGGGGCCTCTTCGCCGCCGGAGGAAGTGATGTGGGCCCGCGGCAGGCTGGCGCCGCGGGGGGGGAAGCGTCCGGCCCCCCCCTGTCCCACTGCCCGCCCCTGTGGAGCAGGAGCCGGGGAGGGAGCCATGTGCCGAGAAGCGGGGCTGGGTGCTCCCGCACCCCCCCGTGGCCCCGCTGCTGCTTGCTGGAGGGCAGCGGGGTGTCGCTTTGCTTTGCCAAGAGCGTGGCAGCCCCCCGAAATGCTACCGGGGGTGGAAAGCCCTATGCCCCGTGGGGGGTGGCACAGGGGGGCTGTCCCCGTGCCGGTGGGACAGGGATGAGGGTCGGCACTGCAGTTATACCACGCCAGTCCGGCCGCCCCCAGCACGGCCCCCTGGTACGGCCGCATCCACAGCAAAGCTCCCTCCGAGCACCGAGGTCTCCCCGGAGGCACGGGACCGGCACCGAGGGCGAGTGAGGCCGGGGCCTCCCCACGCGGTGCGTGCCGGGAAGGGGCCGGCAGCAGGGAGCGAAGCGCAGCGGCGGCACCACAGAAACTGCCCCAAACCACGAGGAGACGCGCGGCGGGGGCAGCGAGCACGGGGCATGGGCACGGCGGGGATCCCGGGCGGTGTTTGAGCAGGTCCCTGCTCGCCCTGGGGACACACACACACACACACACACGTCCCTGCCTGAGGCCACATCCCTTCTCCCTCGCCACTCTCACCCAGGGCACCGGGGACAGGTGACAGGAACGCCCTTGGCAGGGCTGCCGTGACGTGGCGGAGGGTGCCGGTGGTGACACCGGTGTCCCCAGGGAGTGCCGGCAGCAGCCACGGCGTTAGTCGCAAAGGGGTCACGGTGACAGCCGTGACAGCAGGAATCGCCCCGACCGGAGGCACGTGGCTTCGCCTGGAAGTCGGCGCCCGTGGGCTCCAAGGGGCACGGACACCTCCCCGGTGAGCCCAGCGCACACGGAGCCCTGTGATGAGACCCGAGGGGTCCCGAGCATCCCGGCCACAGAGCTGGGAAGGGCCCGGTGCCCATGGGCTGCCTCCACAGGGACGCGCAGCCCGGGTGTAAGGGGATGACGCACCAGCCCCATGGCCAAGCCCACTGGGCACCGCAACCCTTGGGGGGCTCCCTGTGCTGGGGCCACCCTGCCAGCACTGTCCCCACGGCAGAAGAAAGGACAAATTAAGAGCTTCCCACAGAGAACACATGTAAAAAAGGAGGAAGCACATCGGGGGCACTGCAAATCCCACAGCCCCCACCCCACAGCCCCCAGCGCCTCCCCAACACCCTGGTTCGGGGACCACGCGTGTCCCACCACCACGCGCACCCACGTCCCAGCACCCCTGCGGGACGCTGGGCGCAGCAAGGAGCTGGCAGCCAGCCGCGTCGCGGCACGTCGGCCGTGCGCCCCGGGTGCCGGCGGGCGAGCGAAGGCCGGCGCGGGCAGCCAGGACACGCGGGGCGCGCCGGCACGGCCGCCGGATGCCTGTGGTCTGGCTGAAGTGCTGGAGCGGTCGGGCGCGTTTCTGGAATATTTCTGCCCCACCAGAGCCGGACAGCGCATGCCTAGGCCCTGCCCGAGGAATTTCGACGGTAAATAAATAAATAGGAGCGTGGAGCCCAGCCAGACCGGCTGCCCAGCGCCGGGAGCGCGGCTGGGACACGGTGGGGTTTTCCTCCGGTCCCCACCAGCCGTGCCGTGCCACCAGCCAGCCCCCATGAACCCCACAGCGTGGTTGGGGCTGCCCAGAGCACCCCAAGCATCGCACCCTCTGCCTCCCGGCCCTGCCTGGCTCCAGCACGTGTCCTCACCTTGGGGACAGGCAGAGGGACAAGGGCAGCTCGGTGGGGCCCCTCCATAGAGGGGTTAAACCCCGGCACCTTCCCTGCTCCAGTCGGGGAAGGGCTCCCAGAGCAACAGCCCAAAATATGTCTATAATTTCCTGTTTCAAAAAGGATCATTTTTATTTAAATTAGGACCAGAAACATTCCAGGGAGCTTAGCTGGGCCCGGGGGAGAGCCGGGCCTCCCCGCACGCGCCGGCACCTTGCACGGCCCCCGGCTGCGCCCGCTGCCCGCCCCAGCTCCCCGGTGCGGCCGGTGGCACCAGCTCCACCTGCAAAGCCACAGCACGTCCCTCCGTGTCCCTGCTGAGGGTCAAGGGTCCCCAGCAAAGACGCAGGACGAGCTCACATGGAGAGGTGCCCCTGCCCCGAGCCGGAGGAAACGGCCGGGGAACACGGGGAATGACCGCGAGCCCACAGGGCTGGGGACGGCGGTGGGGAGCTGGCTGCAGCCCAGGCGCCCGCCCCGTTACGCTGCGTATCCTGAAGATAAGCAGCGGTCTGTGGTCAGCGCACGGGACGGCTCCTTTCCAGGAACTGTTCCTGCCATGATTTATGATTTGTGCTTTAACCCCCTGCAGGCACTGACCCCGCAGCGCTGGGCTTGGCTTCGTCGCAGCACAAAGGGAGCGGCACCGCTGTTACCGAGCACAAGGCGCCCATCGCAAAGCCCCGACAGCCTCCCCTCGGCTTTCTGGTGGCTTTTTGGAAAAGTAAAAGCCGGAGAGGCATGGGGGAGGCAGAGGGAGGGCAGGCAGAGAGCTCTCCTTGTGCTCTCCATGCACGGTGGGAGCAGATAGCTGCTGCCCGCACACGCTGGCCGTGCCAGCGCCCGCTACGAGGCCGTATGCTGCGGCTTCTCCCCCGCAGCCCCGGCTGCTCCAAGGGCACCGGCATTTCCTCCTTCCCCTCCCCAGCCCCAGCACTGTGCTTTTGGTGGCACAAGCACCTCGCCAGCCCCTGTGTGCTTACATCAAATGTGCACCTGCACCCACTGCAGCACGCTGCGGCAAGAGTGGCAGCCACAGGCAGGCAGCCGTGCCCCTCAGCCCTCCCCTCGGGGCTGTCCCCTCAGCAGTGCCCTGAGCAGCTCCCCAGGGCCGGCCACGCCGTGGGGCTCCAAGGAGGAGCTGCTGGAAAGCCAGCACCCAGATTCGGCGCAGGCTCCACCCCGCAGCGCTGGCACCTGCTCGGGGAGCGCAAGGAGCCCCACGGCAGCCTCCCCGCACCACGGTCACCAGCGACACGGCGGGGACAGGCCCAGCTCTGCAGGGTCCCAGCATCCAGGGAAACAGCTGGAAGCCGGCCGTGGTGATGGTTAGCCCGCGGCAGGGTCAGCGGAGCCAGCGGCACACGCGGAAGATGTGGGTCACGCAGCCGTTAGGTTTCTATTTATACAGCACCAGCCGTGCACGTCGGGGCTCTGCAAATTTTCCGCGGCTCCCCATCGCACAGCGCACCGCGCCGCCCCCGCGGTGCCCAGGGGGCCGCAGCCAGGAGGGGCTCTCGGCACTCCCCTCCTGCAAAGCTTCACACCTTTCCCCCCGAGCTCCCTTCCCTGCCAGACCCCGCTTCTCCCTGGGAGGAGAGGCAGGGGGAGGTGGGCACGGGGGGCTCCAGCGCTCCAGCCGTTGGGGCCGGTAGGCACCGTGCTGCATCTCAGCGCTGGCACGGATGCTTTGCCTTCGCTGCCTACACCCGGGTCAATGCGCAGGCTTTCCAAAGGTGATTCAGAGCTCAGCTCTCCCAGTGCCCTAGCAGCAGGAGAAAGACCAAAACCAGCCTCACGCCGAGCATTTCGGGGCCAAAATCCACCAGTACCAGCTCATGAGCCAGCTGCAGACTCCTTCCTCTGCAGCGTCCTGCCTCCCGGAGCGCGGCAGGCATCGCCCCCCCATCCCCGCCGCGGCTGCCCGCTCCTCCCTGTGCTTGCTACAGCCGGGAGCAGCTGCAACGCCCGATGCTTCCCACGACCTGTGCCAACCCAAATGCCCGCTGCGAGGACGGTGGCGGCCGGCAGAAACCCAGGGCACCAGCCCGGTGGCAGGGACGCCGTTACTCACATCCCAGGTGGCGCGGCGCGTCCCCTCGCCGCCCCGCAGCCAGCAGCGGCTCAGCTCGCTCAGCTCCAGGATGGGCTGCACCTTCAGCTGAACCGTCTCCCCCGACTGCCGGATCATCTCCACGATCTCATCCCGGGATTTGCTCTCCACGTTGCGCCCGTTGATCTCCACCAGCCGATCGCCCGGCACCAACCCCAGCGCCAAGTCCTTGGTGCCGGCGCCGGGTTCGGCGAAGTGCACGACGCGCCGGTACACCTGCCCGTCGGGCGCGCGGTCCAGCATGGTGGTGCGGCGCAGGGAGAAGCCGAAATCGCCGGTGTTGCGCCTTTGCAGCTCCAGCTGCCGCGGCACGGGGGGCTGCGGGGGCACCAGGGCGGGCAGCCGCAGGTCCGCGGGGAACCGCTTGCCCACCAGCTCCGGCACCCTGGCTCGGAAGGAGGCGGCAGGGGGGGTACGGGGGTGTCCCGGGGGCGTCCCGTGCTTGGCGAGCTGAGCCTCCAGGGCGCGCACCTCCACCTGCGGGGAGGGGGCTGCCGAGTGCTCGGAGGGGGTGGAGGTCTCCGAGGCGCTCTCGTCCCGGCTCTTCTGCGAGAAGGAGAAGCGCTTGACGATCATCTGCGAGTTCTGCTTGGCCAGCGAGCCGAACTTGGCCGCCCGCTGCAGCACCGAGCCCTTGAAGTTGGCGTCGTCCACCTTGAGGTCGTCGCTGGAGCTGGCCGTGCTCAGGTGGCCCGAGTCCAAGATGACGCTGCCCCGGTTGCTGTCGGAGTCGATGTCGGTGAGGTGCAGGTCGGAGCCGCTGGCCACCTTGATGGGGATGGGGTTGGAGATCTCCAGGCGCGCCTTGGAGTCCCGCTTGGAGGCGCGGTTGAGGTTGAAGAAGCCCCTGCGCATGCTCATCTCCTCCAGGCTCTTGAGCTCGGCCGCCGACATCCTCTCCTTCTTCTCCTTCTTTTCCTTCTTCTCCTTCCGGGCCCCATCCTTCTCTTTGTCCTTCTTCATCAGGTTGAACATGGTGGAGGGGGGCTCGGGGCGCGCTCGCCCCCGCGGCAGGGTGCTGGTGGGGGCGCTGCTCACGGCACGGCCGCCTGCCTGCAGAACGACACACGGACACGGTCAGACCATGGCCAACACTGCGACCCCGCGTCCCCCCCAGGGTCACCTGCACTGCCACCCCCAGCCTGGGCCACGTCTGGGATGCCCCAAAATGAGACCAGAGCCCGGGCAAGACCCCCATGGACCCCTCGGGCATGGGGCAGTTTGGGAGCCGCGCGGGCAGGCAGGGGAGGGAGGTTTCCCGAGGGCCCATTATGTTTGCAGCGGTTTCTGGTGGTGTGGATGTTTCCCCAGGCAGTAAAGCCTGTGGCACTGCAGACACCTCGCCTGCTGGCTCAAAAGCCCCTTGTTGAAGACACAGAAGCCTCTCTGGGGCTGGCCCCAGCCTCGGCCACCGCAAAGCCAGCAGGGACACGGGGAACAGCAGCGCAGCGTCCCCACCCAGGGGGGACAGGGGGGAGGGAGCCCCCAAAACACAGCCCTGGCCGAGTACCCCCCTAACAAACAGGAACCTGTAAAATCGCATCCCTCCGAAACGCTGATAAACGCCTAATTTTAGCCGGGACGACGCAGAACTCGTGACGCTGCGGCGACCTCCAGGAACAGTCGCTCTTTCATTAGGGCATCCCGCGCAGGGGGAGGGCCCCAGCCTGCAGCAAAGCCATGGCACGGCCGGCCCCGGGCCCCACCGCACAGCCTGCCCCCCCCCCCCCCCCCAAACCCCACACACGGCCCCGGGGCACCCCCAGCCTCGGCCCCGGGGCGAGCGCTGCCTCCCTGCGCGGCCGCCAGCCACCCACCGACCTCCATTGTGCGCCCGGGCTGCGGATAAACAACTCAAAAATCAAACAGCTGGGTGGAAAAGCAGCGAGGGACGGACTGACAGCTATATATAAACAGAGCAGGAAGCCGCGCCGTGCAGGAACTGAACCTCGGCACAAAGGACAACAGGAAAAGTCCCCACGTTCCAAGCATCTGCGCTGGAGCTCTCCGGCGGGGAAAGGTTTGTGCGACCCATGGGGACGGGCACGCTCCCCACGCCAGCACTGTGGGCTCCGTGGGCACCCAGCATGACCGTGCGCCATGCCGTGCCATGCCGTGCCGTACCGTGCCGTGCCGTGCCCGCAGAGCCTTGCTTCAGCTCCAGCACAGCATCCCCACCACCTGGGCCACCTCCCTGCAGGGCCACGTGCCCCCAGATGCACCCAGCAGGACACAGGGTGCAAAGGGCCCCGTGTCCGAGCCCTCCCCATGCTGGGGGCGAGGACAGTGCCGCCATGGCCTCGGTGCCAGCAATGGCAGTGAGGGAACCACCTGCACCCCTCCCGGTGACACGTTGCACCGGTGACCCCACCTGCTTGGGCATCCCCAGAGCAGCACGGTTTGGCCAGGGCAGTGCCAGGCACCCCCAGCTCACCATGGGGCACCGAGGGGGCTGGGGGCTGCCGGGACCCTCCCCGGGTACTGGGGGGGAGCCCCGCGGGCAGAGCGGCCGGCACAGCGCGCCAGGCAGGTGCTGCTGGGGGACGAGGCGCTTCAGAGCCCGGCGGCCAGCACCGCTCTTTGTCCTCAGCAGTTCCTCTCCCCCGCACACATGCTCCCTCCGGGCCTTTGTATGCTCGACAAAAAGGGGGAACGAGCGTTACGAGCTGCATCGCTAATGAGCCAGCAGCGCCAACCAGCCAGCAGCGCCAGCCCGCAGCACCGCCACGTGTGCCCCACGCAAGGCCACTGTGCACGGGGGGCACGAGCTTTGGAAACCACGAGCCCCCCCCATCACGGCCAAGCGCAGACCCCCGGCCTCCCCCCAGCTCTTGTGGGTTCGCTGCCTGTCCCCGAGGAAGCCCTGTGCTCCTTGAGGCCGCCGGTGGGACGCAGGCGCCGAGAAGCCGGGCGCAGGCGGGTGCTGCGAGCCGGGGGTGGCCGCTGAGCGTTGCCCTGCTCCTGAATCACCCCGCACACCCTCCCCGGCTCAGCCCGGGCTCGCTCCGGGATTATCCAGCTCCAGGCGTGTTCGGGTGGCAGCGTGCATGAGCCATCACACGGGTGGGAGAGGCGGCCGCGGGCGCCGGCTTCGCCCGCGCGTTGCACGCAAGGTGCTTGCTGCGACACGCGGGCTGTCAGGGCAGGGAGGACATCACCCGCAAGGTCACAGCCGTAGGGGAACCGACCACAAAGCCCCCACCCCGAGACCCCCAAAGGGCTTCCCCGCTGCGGTGCTGAGCCCCGTGGCCCCGCAGTTTCCCGGCAGGGAGGAAGGCGTTCACGGAAACTCGGGGCCACTCCTTCCCTCCCCACGACGCAATCTCATCCGACGCGCTCCCGACACGGGGACCTGAAGCGCAAGTTTGCCGGCCGCCTGCCTGCCCCGCGGTGCCGGCGGTGGGAGACGGGGGCTGGAACCCAGCCCCTTGGGGACCTCTGCGCCCCGGCTGGGCCCCCAGGTTTGGGGACAGCCCTGGGGACCAGGGCGCTGCCGGCAGCGATGTCCAGCGGTTCCCATGCTGACCTGTGCCACAGCTCCTCGCCTCCTCGCCGGACGCCGGCACAAGATTTCCGCAGAAGATTTAGGGGGTTTCCAAAGCTCTCCACGCTGCCTGCCCTTACGGACAACGCCGGGGTGCGTCAGGAGGAGAACAACCCCTTCCAGCACCACCAGGCTCTGCCCAAAGCTGGATTTCGGGTCCTCCCGTGCAGGAACCCGGCAGCAGAGGACGCGGCTGGCTGGCAAACGCGTCCCCGTGCCGGGAGAGCTTCAGCGCGTCACCCTGGGCAGTAGGGTGTGTGTGCCCGGCGCGCCCCAGCGCCCGCCTCGCCCCAAACCGGGGCAATAAAACCCGAGCGTTACAAAACACCCGCTGCAGAGCACTGACCCCGCTGGGCTCCGCGCCGGGAACGGGGGCGATTCAGCAGCCACCCGGGGGGGGAAAGAGAAGTCCCCCGCTGCAGGACACCCCCTGCAAGGGGGCTTCACCCTGCTGCCCGCGTGAGGGGTCACCGGCAGCCACCCGCCTGCCCTGCCATGCCTTTTGGGCCCCCGGTTTGCAGCGTGACCCCCAGCAGGGCCCAGCCCACGGCAACGGGCTGAGCCACAGCTCGTCAGCGGGCAAAGTCCAGGGCCGGCGCAGGCGCCGCGGGGATGCTTGGCTCTGCCCAGGGCTGGGTGCAAGGGCTGGGGGTCCCCCGGCTCCAAGGGACCCCCCGAGGCGAGGGAACGGGGGCCGCCGCTCGCCCGGCGTGCCGTGGGCCCACGCTTTTCAGCATCTGCCCTGAGTTTAGCTCCAACGCTCGTTGACCAAGCGATTTGCATCTCAGAGGCCGGCTGGAAACCACGCTATTTCTGGACACGCGTCCCGGCCCTCGCCGCTCCGTATATTGCTCCCCTGGGCAAATTAACGCACGGGCAGGCGCCGCGGCACCCAGGGGCTTTGCCAGCCCCCCCACCTTTGCTGTAAGACCACCCCTTTGGGCACCCCACGGCACCCCCAGCAAGGTGACCCAGGTGCCAGGGGACCACCGGTTAGGGGCGAGCGGCTTCGGGTGCGACTCCCTGGCAGCACGGGGGGGGGGTCCCAGACCAGCATTTTCACCCTGCTGACACCCCTGCGTGCAGGACCAGGCTGACTGCCCCAAAAGACCCCCCCCCCCAAAAAAAAAAAAGGGACACGGCACCCTCCCCCCCCCCCCCAATTGCTCTCCCATGGGGGGGGCGCGCACAGCTCCTGGCACGGGGTGGGGGCACCCCGGGGTGCTGCGGCACGGCACGGGGGGGGGGGGCACCCCCGGGGGGCAGCGCACAGCGTGGGGGGGTCAGGAAAGAAGAAGGGGGGGGGAGGATGCACAGACACGGGCCCCGTGCGCGTGCACGCCGGCGGGGGGGGGGGGTGCACGCGCGCGCGCACGCACACCGGCGCGGCCCGTACCGGGGGAGGGAAGGGAAGGGAAAGGGGGGGGGGGGGCGCTGCAGGAGCCGCAGCCCCGTCCCGGTGCCGGTGCCGGTGCCGGTGCCGGTGCCGGGCGCTCGCTCACTCACCCGGCGGCGCGGCGGGGCCCGGCGCTGGAGGAGGCGGTGGCGGCGGCGGCGGCGGGGCCGGGCCCCGGTGGCGGCGGCGGCGGCGGCGCGGCGCGGGGCGGGGCGGGGCGGGGCGGGGCGGGGGGGGGGGGGCGGCTCCGTACCGGGGCGGGCACTGCCGGCTCTGCGCGCGCCGCCCCCCCCCCCCCCCCCCGCCGGGCGCGGCCCGGGACGGGACGGAGAGGGCAGGAGGGGGCGAGGGGCGGCGGGGGGGCGCGGTTCCCCCCCCCCCCCCCGGGAGGGTGCGAGGGATGCGGTGCTGCCCCCGGTGCGCGTGCACCCCCGTGCGCGCACACGCGCGGTGCGCGCACGCACAGGGGTTGCACGCGCCCGCAGCGCACACAGAGCGCACACAGGGCGCACACACGCCCTGGTGTTTGCACATCCTCCCCCCAGTGCACACACACACACCCCTGGTGCAGGCACACCCCCAGCGCACACACCCCCAGTGCACACACACACACACACCCTAGTGCATGCACACCCCCACTGCACGCACACACACGCACACCCTGGTGCAGGCATGCCCCCAGTGCACACACGCAGAGCACACACATATTGGTGCAGGCACACCCCCACTGCACGCACACACCCTGGTGCTTGCACACACACCCCCAGTGCACACACACACACACCCTAGTGCATGCACACCCCCACTGCACACACACACACGCACCCCTGGTGCAGGCACACCCCCAGTGCACGCACACACCCTGGTGCTTGCACACACACCCCCAGTGCACACACACACACACCCAGTGCACACACACACACACACCCAGTGCACTTACAGCCCGTTGCACCCTGCAACACACCCACCTGGCCATAAGCTGGGTTCCCCCCCCGCCCCTCCCCAACACCCCCAGCACACAGAGGGACGCACGCACACTTTTGCACAGCCTGGTGCACGCTACTGCGTGCACACGGAGTATGCTCGCACCCCCTGGAAGTGCAGCACAACACGATCCTATGGCACACCCCTGCAACACCCCGACACACGCAGTCCCCACCCCGTGGCACATCACATCCCGCGATGCACGCTGGAAAGCACTCACGTGCTGTCAGGAATCTGAACAGCTTCTGGGGACAGCCTGCACGGTGCCCGCAGCTGGCAAAGGGTGCTGCTTTGGGGGTGTGGGAGCAATAAGGCCGTTTGTGCTCCTGGGGGTCCCCCTTTTTTGGAAGGATCCAACCAAGGGCAGTCCTCCTGGCAAGGGGAGGGTTTCCGGCTGATCCCTGCACGCACTGGTGTGGGCTGAGCTGGAGAACACAAGGCCGGAGGTGGAGGAGCCCCCGCGAAATCATTTCACGGTCAGTGCTTCTCCCCACGCTGCCTGTCCCCAGGAGGGCTGGGTGCATGGAGCTGATCGCTCTGGAGAACGCCCGCTGCCTCGGACGGCAGGCAGCATGTGGTCAGCAACCAGCACCGAGAGCCGCAGTGCCTTTGTTATGCCCCTTCCACTCGTGTCCAGCTCCGGGCAGTGTGTCTGGGAGGTTAGGCACAGCCCAAGCCCACAAATGCTGCAGACCCCCTGTGGGCCACCCCGGCATGCACGGTAAGGGCAGGCAGCCTGGGGAAGCCGGAGAGAGCTTAGGGAATGGGGACCCCACAGTCAGGCAGCCACAAGCTCTTCCCAAAATCACTATTCAGAGCGTTCATCTCTGCCCCAAAGCCCTGCATGGACACTGGGACCTATGGGACTGGGATCTGCCCCCAGCGCCTTCCCCAGGCCCGGAGCCCAGCGGCGGATGAGGCACAGCCCTTGCAGCGATGGAGGACAGCAGCCGTGAGCGCAGCTGCCTGCTGCTTTTGTGGTGCTTTCCTTTTGTCCCGGGCACGTGGCGCTGAGCGCAGGGAGCTGCGGCCAGCTGGAGAGTGGCAAGGGGGTCAGGCGAGACGGAGGGTCGGTGGCTGCGGTGGCTTATCCTGCTACGAGGGGATGCATCCTGCAACTGTACCTTGGTGCCCTGCCTCCCGGCAAGCAGCCCGGCCGACAGTTAGAGCCTGCGGCAGCTCCTGCTCCCTTATCGCAGCGGGCAGGCGGCAGCGGGGCTGACGTCGGTTGGGGCTGACGTCGGTTGGGGCCGCCGAGCCGCCGGGCAGCACCGAGGGGCTCATGGAGCCTCGTGCACCTCCCCGGGGGTGAACACCTCCGCGCACATGGCAAAATGCCCAGCACACGTCTGCGGGATCCTGTCTGACCCCACCAGCCCTGCCCTGAGCAGCTCTCCCTCGGCACGGAGCTGTGCGGGGCTTTACCGGCCCTCAGCAAAACCCACACCCAACAAACTCCCCGCGCTGTGCACAGCTCTACGGGGGGCAGCGGGTGCTGGCAGCATTTTGGAGTGCCCGCGTCAGGCGCAGACGTCTGGCCACAGCAGCGAGGGCCCAGCGTTGGGCTGGGAGGGGAGGCATCTGTTTCGCAGCGCCACGGGGTTTGCTAAATAGGTCACTGCTTTTTTATAGTCTCCAGGATCTAGAAAAACCAGTTGTTCCTGACAGCCCGCGGACCCGACAGCACTGTGGCAGCAGCGGTGGCTCCCCAAGCTCTCCCTCCCGTCCTCCCATGTCCTCGGCGGGGGGATCTGCCCCCAGGAGGGGCTCGGTGCGAGCTGCAGGGGGACCTGCAGCACCCCTGGGTGCTACGCTCTGGCCATGCCCGACATGAGGTGCAGAAGGGGGGGGGTTCTCCCCCACCCTGCTTGTGGCCTGTGCTGGCTGCCAGCTCCAGGCTTTGCCCAAGGACCATTTGCAGCGTTTTCTGTTTGCAGAGGGCACCAAGGCCGGCTGTGTGTGGGTGTAGGGGGTGTGCGGTGCCGTACACCCCCTGCACACTGCTGCGCGCCCGCATGCGCCAGCTGCAGCGCTGCCTGACCGGGGTGAGCTCTCCCTCTAGCGGCACCAAGCTCCTGGCAAAGCCTCCATGCCCACAGGGCGGCCGGAGCCGTGCCCAGGGCATGCCCAGGGGGCTGGGGGGCGTTGGGGACGTGCTCCAGCCCACATGCCCCTCTGGCAGTGTCCCCAGAAGGCAGGCTGGAGGATGTGTGTGAGCAGAGCAGGGTGCGCACGCTGCTGGGGTGGGTGCCCCAATTCATCCGGGGACACTTTGAAGGCTGTTTCAATGGCTGGCAAGAGGGCAGCCGCCCCCCACCCTGAATTTGCTGGGATGTAGCAACAAAATGAGCCACTGTGTCAGTGTCAGACCTCAGCAGCACTCTGCTTCCCCCCACTTCACCACTCCGACCCCCGTAATTCGGGGGGTCCCCATCCCTATCCCCAAGGACGACCCCAAAGCAGGGGTGCCCCATCTCCCCGCACACACCATCCCGGCCACGCAGCCCTGCTGGGGTCCCCGCAGGCCACGCGCCAGGCCGGGCCGCAGGCCGCGCTGACGGGGCGCTTTGTTTTGTGCTGCGAGGACAAAAGGGGCAGTCAGACGCGGGCGGCGCTTTGTGCCGGCAGCCATGCGCTGAGGCAGCAGCCCGCGCCGCCACGCTCGCCTCCTGACCCCCGGCGGCTCGGCCTACGCCCGCCACGGCCCCCACAGCCTGCATCCACCATGGCACTGCAGCCTGTAGCCCCCATGGCACCCTCACCCTGCGCCACCCGCCCCGCCATGGCCCTGAGGGAGCCCTGCGGGGAAGGGGGAGCAGGACCTGGTTGCCATGGTTACTGTGAGGCTTAAGGCCTAGGTGCACCAGGTTGCCATGGCTACCGCGAGGCCTATAACGCCGCCCAGGCCCATGGCGGCCCTGCCACCCCCACGGGCACAGCACCAAGGCCATGGCGTCGCTGTGTGAGCTCAGGGAGCAAGCACCGCACCGAGGGCCTGGTGTGGCTCCGGGGCTGCGTGGGCAGGGGGCCCCGCAGCTCCCACCATGTTGGAAGGAGCAGCCTCACAGCCCCCTTGCTGCCACGGGGCTTATGGCTGCCCCACAGCCCCTGCGCCGCCCCATGGCACGCGGAATGGAGGCAGGGACCCGCTGTGGCCGGTGGAGCGAGGCTCACCGAGACGCTGCCACGCTGTCCCCCCGTGCTCACCTGCACCCGGGCCAGGCCGGCCCTGTGATGGCGCAGTGCATTGCTCCTGGAAAATGCCAGAAGAGTCAAAATGTTGAGTCATTCATGCCCAAGATTATCTGTGCAAACAGCCACCCCGATTATTTTTGTTATGATCAAATTTTTTTTTTTCCTTTATTTTTTTTTTTTTTCCCCAAGAATGCGGCCGGGACCATGGGGATGAGCTGCTGAAATCTCTGGGGATCAGCAGAACAATGCCAGCGAGAGCATTGTGCTGACGGCTCCGCAAATGCTGGCAGCAGCTCCTGGCCGGCAGCGCCCTATAAAAGCCGAGCCGCTGAAGTAGGCAGACATGACATGGGCGAAGCAGCAGTACCGCCTGAGCTAGGTGAGTCCTGGGGCCGGCCCGCTCCACCCCAGCCCCTCTCGCCCTGCTGCCGCTGTGCGGATGCTCCTCTCTGGTGGCAGGAGAGGAGCGAGAGGTATCTGGAGGGCCCACACGTCCCTGCTGGCAGCTCGGGCACGGCGGGTGGCAGAGAGCCCCCGCGGTGTGAGGTATCTCCGTGCCCGGCACCTGCCTGGCTGGGGCACAGCACCCCGGTTGGCACCTCGGGCTGTTAGCCATGGCTGTCCCGATATGAGGAAGGAGTGCCCAAGGGAGGCATAACAAGGGTAGGGATGGGAGCGGAGGGTCTCTTGGACCTCTCCAGTAATAGGGCAGAGTCTGCTCCCCAGAATGGCTCAGGGGGTTTCCTCGCCATGGCTGGGGGAAGAAGTGGACCGAGAACTGCATCCCGGCGTGACACGGGTGCATGGGCTCCGTGCCACGGCTGGGAGGAGGGAAGGGGCCCCGTGGTGGTGGTGGGCAGGCTGTGGGCAGGAGGGGGACCCCACTTTGTCTGTGTCTCGGAGCCACCTGCTGTGCCCCCCACACCGTCCTGCAGCTGGCGAGGGTCTCATTGAGAGACCCGTGAGCGGGCAGGGGGATGCGTGGCAGTGCTCTGCAACACCCATTGCTTTTCCTTCCTTCTCCAGATACCTTTCCAGCAGCAAAGATGGCTCAGACAAACCCTCTGCCTGTCCCCATGGGCCCCTGGAAGGTATGTCCTTGCACCCGCTGCCTCTCAGGTGTGGAGGTGGGAGACAGGGAGGGAGCAAAGCCAGTCCTCCCCAGCCAGAAAAGCTGCACCGCAGGGAGCGAGGCCGAGGGAGCCAAGAAAAAAAGTCACAGGAGCATGCCTCCTGCCTGCTCAAACACCCCCGGGGGGTTTCATAAGCCTCTTTGCAGCACCCTGGCCTGGCTGTGCCCTGCTGTGACAAGTTGTGCTGTGCCAGGCAGCTACCGCAGTCCCCCCAAAGCCACACTCTCTTATTTGCCCTCCCTTGTGGGTGAAGGCAGGCTGGCAGGGTGGGCAGGGGACAGCAGGGCACAGGGGCTGCAAAGGGGGCAGTGGGCATGGCAGGGCGAGGTGGAGAGCAGCCCTGAGGGCACCAGGGATGGTGACAGCACTGGGGACAAAGCCAGTTCACAGAGGGGACCGAGAGGGAAAGGAGAAGCACGTGTGCAAGCAGGGCAAAATCCTGCCAAAGCATGGAGAGGACAGCGTCAGCCGCAGCCCCCAGGGAGTTCCCCCTCACCCTTTCCCCGTTAATCCTCTTTGCCCTAGAGAGTTCAGAGCAGAGGCCGGGAGAAATGCCAGCCACAGCTCTGCCGCCCGCCCGTCCCAGAACGGCTCCGGACGGCACTGCTGCCCTGGGGACTGATCTCCGCAGGGGTGAGCAGGAGAGCGGAGCAGGGGCCGGCGTGCGGCTCCCCCAGCACCAGGCAGGGCACTGCAGGGCCAGGGATGCCAGCCGGCTCTTCCCCAAATGGAGCATGACCCTCTGTCTTGAAAAGGTGCTGGTTCTCTCGGGGCCACTGCCGGGCAGTTCGCAGCTTGGCAGCTCGTTCTCTGTTCCAGATCACTGTATACGACCAAGAAAATTTCCAGGGCAAGAGGATGGAGTTCACCTCGGCCTGTCCAAACATCATGGAGTGTGGTTTCGACAACATCCGCTCCCTAAAGGTGGAGTGTGGCGCGTGAGTACCCAGCTGCCCGTGACGTGGATGCTTTCCCAGGTGGGGGGCTGGCGGGGCAAGGGGTGCCTGAGCACGTGCAGGGCCGGCGAGTCTCACCCCACTGAGCTGGAGCCAAGCACTGCAGCCAGGGGAAGCCAGGTACGGGGATCCCACCCTGCCAGGGTAGAGCAGCGAGCTCTGGGCAGCACCAGCATGGACGCTAGACACACAGGGCCAGGGGACAGCAGCAACACCTTTGGCCTCATCTAAAACTGCCTCTTGCATCTGGGAGCAGCCGGGTTGGAGCTCCCCAGTGCTCAGCATGAATGATGCCTGAGGATGCAGCAAAGACCAGTGCTCAGTGAGGGGCTCTTGGCTCACGAGCTCAGCCTGGTCCTCATTTATCTGTGTAACCCCATGAAGCACCATGCCTAAGAACCCCATTTCTCATCCCAGGGCCCAGCCCTGCTCGTCAGAGCCAGACCAGAGCCTTCCTGCAGCCTGCGCTGAGCTGCCCCAGTCACTGTTAGGGTATGGAGCAGAGCCAGGGTTCTCCCTGCACACGGGAACCTTCCTGTAACAGGCGAGACAGCTCTCGAGCTGCTCTGAGACGCTGTGCGTAAGGAGCAGTCCCCATGGCAAACATCCCGCTGGGGCCGGGGAAGCAGACAAGATAGATTTGCACTGCTATATTTAGGATTTGTAATGCTAATGGGATTACCGCAGCATGCGTGCTCGCGCCGTAATCAGCTCACTGCTCCACTTGACGTGTTCCCAGCCAGGCTGTTCACCTTGCTTACTAGGAGGCTGACTGCAGGGCATGGGACCAGGGCTGAGTTTTGGTCAGTGGCAAGACCTAAAAACCCTGCACTCAGCGTGCCCCTCAGCATCCCCTGTACCCCATAAGCAGGACCACGGGCCGTACAGCGGTGTGCCTCCCTCCTTCCAGCCCCCAGCCCAGTCTCTGCCTCCCCGCTTCCCTCAGCTGTGGATGTCCCGTCCCTGGTCCCTGTACGGGGAAGTGCCCAGGAGGGGTCTGCACCCCGTGGGGTGCCCGGGCTGGGGGCAGGTGCTGGGCAGGCTCTCGTGGGTGTGCAAACTGCGTCCTGTGGGGTGGAGGCGTCCCTCTCACCTCCTTGTTGTTTTCAGCAGAGAGGGACCCAAAAAGGGAACAGGCAACAGCTCCCAGGCCTGCCCAGAGCCAGGTTGGTTCTGCCTAGTTTGGGCATGAGGAATTCAGGTCTTTCCAGCTGTGCCAGGCTGTAATTAGGAAACAAGTCAGAAATGAGGTGTTTGGGAGAGGACACCCTGCTGGAGATGTCCTTTGGCACCCTGACGTGATGCCAATCCATGCAGATAGCCACCGAGCTCTGCTGGGGAAGCGAACCACCACCAAGGTTTGCAGGTTGGGCCCCTTGAGGGTGGGATCCCACCCCCACTGCAGCCAGGGGATGCTGGTGTTGCCATGCTGAACACTTCTCAGGCACCAGCCAGGCTGTTACACCCTCTCCGGGTGCTCTGCCCACATCCAGCACCGTTTCCTTTCCTCCCAAGCAACCGGGCTTGCGGGCGGAGGCCAGACCTCAACCTCCTCCTTGCACCTACATCCACGTACCGGTGCCAGCCCCGAGCAGGATGCCCAGAGCTGCTGCAGGAAGGCCTGGCAGCCCTTGCTCTGTTTTTGCAGCTGGGTCGGTTACGAGCACACCGGCTTCTGTGGGCAGCAGTTCATCCTGGAGAGGGGAGAGTACCCGCGCTGGGACGCCTGGAGCGGCAGCAACGCCTACCACATCGAGCGCCTGATGTCCTTCCGCCCCGTCTGCTCTGCTGTGAGTGCCCCCACTCCTGGGCTGGCTGCAGCCTCCTGTCCCAGCAGCAGAGGCACAGGCAGGGCAGGAATTGCCCCAATCAGGGCAGGAATTGCCCCGGGCAGGGCAGGAGCTGCCCCCAGGTGTCTGCGCTGCAGCATCCTCTGTTGCCCCAGCACAGAGCCGGGCAGGGGGCTGGAGGCAGCACCGGGCTGCACAACAGCTCCCAGCTCGCACGTCTCAGCCCAGGCAGAGCAAAGGCTCCCAGGCAGCACCCTCAGACCAAGGGAGTGGGGCTAGGAAGGGCAAAACTGCTATGCCAGGGGCTTTGCAGGTAGCGGAGGCTCTTAGAGTGGGCTCAGCTCTTCCCCTAGTGCCCAGCAGGATTTGCTGTAGCTTTCCTGTTTTATAAGGCTTTAAAGGGAATTTCTGTGTCTGCTGTACACAAGCAGAGCTGTTGCTGACACCTCCCAGGACAAGCCCTGACCCTGCCCCAGCACCTTCACACCAGCCCTGGGGGCTCTGAACGCTTCCATCCCTTGGGCTGCACACACAGCCCGCAGGAAACCCTCCAAACCGGGCTGCACGGAGGGGCAGCCTTTGTGCCACTGCCCCAGCCCGTGGCTGGGGAGGGAGCACTGCCTCCCCCTCACCCGCTGCTCTTCCGTCCCAGAATCACAAGGAATCCAAGATCACCGTCTTCGAGAAAGACAACTTCATCGGCCGCCAGTGGGAGATAAGCGACGACTACCCCTCGCTGCAGGCCATGGGCTGGGCCAACAACGAAGTGGGCTCCATGAAGATCCCCTGCGGCGCGTAAGTGACGGGCAAAGGGCCACAAAGCACGGACGTGCCTGGGCTTAGCAGCGGGGACAAAGCACGGCCATCACAGCCGGAGGGGGGACGCCCCGTAACTCCCTTGCTTACCTCTCGTTCCCCTTACGGCCGCCTGACGACTCCGTTTCTTCCAGCTGGGTTTGCTACCAGTATCCCGGGTACCGCGGCTACCAGTACGTCCTGGAGGCCGACCACCACGGGGGAGACTACAAGCACTGGAGAGAGTGGGGATCACACGCCCAGACCTCCCAGATCCAGTCCATCAGGCGCATCCAGCAGTAGCTGCCCGACGCCCGGCCCCCACTCTCGAGCACATCTTTGCAAGGTTTCTAAAGCTCACCGGCTCCCTTTTGGTGCTAATACCCCCCTCCTGAAATAACAACCCCTTCTTGTACCGCAACTGCTTATGGAACAACACTCCTAAACGGTACCAGCTGCCACAACTGCCAATAAATGTGACTGAAAGAAAAAGATAAAACCAGCTCGGTGGGTGTTTGCTGTTGTGCGCTTGGAATCGAAATCCCACTTCCCCATCCCAGAATGCGGCCCCTAAAGGGCTCCCTTCCTCCTCCCAGCCCTCCCCTTGCCCGTGAAGGCACGGGACACCTCGCTCCAACCCCCACGAGGCCAAGCCGTGCCCAGCACCGGCCACTCACATAGGCACAGCCCCAACCACGCGTGTGCTCCGTGGTCAGCGCTGCCCGGCCAGCAGCCGCGCAGCATCCCCAGGGCCAGGGGGATGCTCCGTAAGAGCGCAAAAAAAAAAGTCACACCGACGCCGACAAACTTTAAAATTTTTATTCAACAATTTACATCACTTATTGTCTGTCTTAACGTATTCGATCTACACAAATTTCTTTTTTTTTTTTTCCTGATAAAATAATAAAATTTGGATAAATTTTGAAGACCTGTTGGTGCAGAATAAACAAAATTCAGGTAACTTTTTTTTTTTTTTTCTTAAACATTTAGTGTGAAGTATGACATCATTGGTAAAGATACATCATGCCATTACAGCTCATGGACATTACCTATCCTTACAGTCCGTGACATCACCCATACCAGCGCAGCGGGCTGCGCCAGACACAGCTACAGCAGGTATTACACTAACTCTTCTAGCCACCCTCTCACGACCGGGAAAACGCCTACTTTTTCAGCTGGGCACACAGAGTGCATTAACCTATTCAAAAATACCAGGAAGGGGAGAAGAAAACAAAACCGACCTTTCCTGTTTCGTGTGGTTGCACACTACAACATCGACGACAAAGAGGGGCTGCCCCTCTCCGCAGGTCAGAGGTAATTCAGCTCCTGAGCAGGTAGAGCACAACCCCTCGCGGCGATTTTAATACACACCAGGGAACTGAAGGAAATGAGAACTATCGGCAGGGCAGGAGGAGAGGGTTCCTGCCCGGGAGAGCCGTGCCCTGCTCCTGCGGGTCTGCCTGGAGAGAGCTCTCCAGCCCAGTGCGGAGTCGAAGCGTGCGGTGGTGTTTCGCACCGCTATTAACACTGAAGTATTCGGGGAGGGGGAGAGAGGGGCATCCGTCCCCCGAGTAAACAAGTCGAGGACCTTCGGAGGCTTGCGAGCCACTGAAGGTGTGTAAGTACACGTGTGATGGTAGATAGAAAAGCAGCCCTGTTCTGTATGAAAAAAAAAAGCTGTCAAGTTAGTACAAATTTCTGCCATGGTGAAGGGAACACGGGGAGAAAGCTGTCGGGGTCCTTCTCCCGTCACAAAATCCAGACGCCTCTGCACAAAGGCTCTGGGCTATGCAACAAGTTTTCAAAGGGGGCACCTGCAACCCAACGCACATAACTCATGAAAACAAAGCCGAAATAAAGCTCTCACCCCGCAGACCGGAGGGAGCCCCTGCTCCGCTCCAGCTGCTACAAACCGCACGCACCCCGCGCACACACACCCGCAGCGGGACAGCGAGGAAGCCCGTCCCTCTCGCTCACAGTGGGAATACAAAACGGTAGGGTTTCTCTTCGGTTATTTTGCCGTTAGAAGCCTCAAGTTTGCCCGTGCCACCAGCCTGCCCAGCGCCGAACGCGGCGGGCAGATCTCCATCCCCTCCTCCAAGCTGCTTCGCGTGGCACGGGAGCATGGCCGGCGCGGGTACGGCCACCGCGCTCCCGACCAGAGAAAAAAGGGCACTCGTTCATCCAACAGCACAAAGTGTATCCGAAACAAGCCAGCTCACCCCTCTCCCTCCAATTACTAAAGTAGGCTCTTTAAAATAAAAAAATAATATATATATTTATATAGATATACAGAGAGAGAGAGAGAGAGACAGAAAGCAAAGGAGTGAGAGGCTACTAAAAAATCAAGAAGCGCCAGTTTTCTGCTACAGCTGTCAGCAAAGAACTGTCACCTTACATCATACCCTCCGAGATGGTGAAGATAATGTAGGCAATGACAGCACAGGAATGCAAAAGAGGGCAGATAAGTCACTTCTGGTAATGAGACACAAATTAAACTTTCAAAACATGTGCATAGCTTTATTCATCTGCTTCAAACTAACCTTTTCACGGAGCTTCAGCGAAACCCGAGTGTGCAAAATGCATTTCTAAAAAATAATGCAAGCAAGCTTTCACATTTACAGTGGCAGAAGTACGGAAAGACTAACAGAAATCACACGGACGGGCGAGGAGAGAGAGAGAGATGAAGAAACAAGAATTGCACAGCTTCATATTCTGAGTCACTGACTGCAAACATAAGCATTTCTACTTCGTTAACTGTAAGCAAGGCATGTTTACTTTTCCTTTACAAAAAAAAAAAAAAAAAACAACTGAAAAAACCCACAGTAACAAGAACCACAGCCTGGAAGGGAATAAATCCCCTGGGCAATGGGAATCCCGGCTGCTGCAGAGAACCCCCAGTTCCAGAGTGGCGCTGGCTCTGGACCTTCACCTGGTTTTGCTCTGCAGGCAAAGCACTGCAACGCTTATTTCTGTCTGCAGGAGAACAGCAAAGCAGATTCTTTCTCTCACCCCCACTCCCCTCAAAAGTCGCAGAAAACAGGTCATGTTAGGAAAGGAAAGGTGCCATCCCATAGGACATTTTCCCCAAACTGTAAGACAGCCACTATCCAGACTGGCTTCGAAGCCTCGTTTCGACCGCAGACCCGATGGGCCACAGGGACAAGGACCGCTCCCCGACCGGAGATGGGGCTTGGTTATGGGGCATGGTTCTGGGAGATGGGGTTTGGCTAGGGGAGATGGGGCACAATTAGGGGACTGGCGAGCCAGCAGCCCGGCTCTCCGATGCAGCGCCCTGCGGCAGCTCGCGAGCCACTGCAAGGTCTGTTTAGACAGACCGAGCACACACGCAAGGCACGTTCAGGATATGGACACACACGCACGTGTGTAAAAGAGCAAACGCTGGCCAAAAGATGATGCTGGATAAACTTATTAAGCAGGCGGGGAATTGTGGTCTACGGCATTTATACACTATTTTCCAGGCAGTTGTAATCCCAAAGCATTTTTCCTACACAACTTTAGACCTTCCCTCACTTTACTAAGATTTTTTTTTTAAAGGATTTTCTATAGATAGTCAGTTCTCTCTACCTTCTCCAGCAAACTCTTTCTCCGTGGTGTGCAAACCTCCCTGCCAGCCCTGGTGGCCTGGGTGTCGCCTACGGGGAAGAAGAGGTCCTGGAGCCACCTACACCCCGTGGCAGCGCCCCAGGGCCCTTCCTCTCGTGCCACATGCTTCGGGCTGCAGCAGGGGAGGACGCGGGACACGGCGCCAGCCTCGGGGAGGCAGCCAGGCAGGAAGGAGGCCGTGCGATTTTTAATACTGCTGGTTAACTTCACATTGAGATAAAGTATTAATTTTTTTTTTTTTTTTCCAGAGATGAGCAATTTCCTTCCAAAGATCTATTCAAATAGAAAACAAAATATTCAAAGCGGAGACGAGACAATAGCTCATTGAGATTTTTGACCTCACAAATACCCAGGCATCTTTCCCGCACCGCCAGCCATCGAGGAAGGAGAAGGTGGAAACCTCGGGGATTTGCACTGCCCTTCCAATAGCAGCTCGAGAAAAGGAAGGAGAGAAAAAAAAAAAAAGCACAGTGTTCTTTCAAGTTAAGAGTTCTCCTTTTGCTTGCGTTTGCATAGAAATTCCCGTAGGTCAGCACCAGGATCAGGTACAGCCCTCTCCGACACCCCAGCTCCCAGCTCCCCGCAGTTAGTGGCTGTGTTACAGGAGGGTTCAACTATCCTCAGAGGAACTACATGGTCACGTAAAAAAGTGCATCACACATTCTTGATTTTCAGGGTTACTTATAGCAGCAGCAGCATTAATCCAAGACATGAACAGTTGTAGATTCATTCTTAAATGCAGCAACACTCAATGAAATGTCTTTGAGGAAGGTCACAAGAGGGTCCTTCTCAAAAGGATAAAATGAAAATTAGACTATTTAATATAGACAAAAAGGAGATAAAACAAAAAAATTAAAGACACATAATCTTATTTACATTAAAAAAAACATTCTTGTTAAAATATCTTTACAACACCTAAGCAAAAAAATATGTATTTTAAGAATAAAGCAGAAACTCCTAAAGCAGTATCCATTTTTGGAACCCTTATTTAGCACCTGAGGAAAGACTGTATGGAAAGCAGACAGGTTTTTTTGTTGTTTTTTTTTTGTTTGTTTTTTAAGAAAACTGTAAGTTGTATTTTTGCTAAACGTTCATATGTTCGCAGTACACGAGTTTCATACCACAGAAAGAAATGAAGTAGTTTTTTTTTTTTCTTTTTCTTTTAAAGATACTCTACTCGTTAATAAGGCTGTAGAAAAGGGACACTGCTATCTTACAAAATGGCTTTAGAGCTCTGGACATGCCGTAATGAAGCTTTCTGGTTAACAGTCAAGATTAATACAGGTCGGCATCCCCTGGCGAAAGCACGGGTAACGACTTTTGCTCCCGGAGCAGACCGAGGGGCGGCCGCGCGCAGCGCTCCCGCGTCTCCTGGCACCGCGCTGCCGAGCGATGCCACTCGCGAGGACCTCCAGCAGGATACAAGGAAGCCAGCCTTACCCTGTGGTGTGATACGAATTGTGCAAATTTCTAAAGCTCTGTAAGCTCCGGACGGCGGCGCAGCCGGCAGAGGAGACCGAGATCTTCCGCTCCTGCGCGCCGAGTCCAGACTCGCGGCTCTCGGCTGCCTGCGCTGGGGCTTTTTCACAAGGAAAGGCAGGAACACACCTCGTCCTCGTGGTGGCCGAAGCCAGAATTACCCTCGCTCCTTCCTCACGCCAGCAGTCTCCCAGCCTCAGACCTCCTCTGCCTTCTGCACCCGGGCGAAATTTTGTAGCAGCTTTAAATTACGGTTAGCCTCGTTCTCTCCCCTCTTGACCTTAATCATCTCCCTTGTAAACAGCCTCTGCACGGAAAACAAATCACTACACACACACATACAGAATGATCTTCTAGGGACAAGACTCCTGAAAGCTCCGGACACCTTGGCAATTCACTGAAAATGCTGAATCAAGAGCAAAAACTGGATGCAGGGGAAAGCTACCGGCTGCGTAACAGCAGTCCCGAAATCAGCCCGAGGTGCTCCCGCAGTCACCCGCCAGCCTCTTCTGGAAAGGATGCTGTCGTGCTGAGGTGATGCCCTCTTTTAAGGTGAAAAGCACTCATTACACACACAGCTCAGAGGACAAATTCCATCTCTAAATTTTGTTCCGAGCAGGAAGTGATTTCCCTTCTGATTTAGCTAGCCGGCTCTCCCTGTTACCGACCCCTGGCCGTCGAATAGCTGGCATGCTCGCAACCCGGAGAGAATTTTCTTTTAAAAGAAAATTCACATTTAAAAGAAGTTCACGGCAGCGAGGGAAGGCAAACAGCGGGGCTGGCGGTTCAGAAAGGGCAACGGGTTGAAGCGGGTGAGCACCAGAAAGCACACACTGGAGCTACCCACGTTATCGGAGAGATTTCGGAAATGGGTTTTGCAGATGGGCTTCGAACAAAACCAAAACGCAACCAGACCTTGAAAGCTGAAGACCTGGCAAACAGGCCCAGAAGAGGGGACTGAGGGGCTTGGAGGACCTTCCTCTGCACAACCACTGCTGGAGGAGGAGAGCACGGAGCAGCTTCTGGAAGCAGACCAAGCGCTCCCCGACCCGCCAAGAAAGCACGTGCCCGAGCCTCGGGTACACGAGACCCCAAAAGACACCCTACAGGACCTGCCGGGGAGGCAGGAGAGGTGGGGAAAGACCAAGCCTCCGTCCAGAGGAGAAAGCAGTGCCGCAGGGATGCCCACGCACCCGCACGTCCCCTGCCTTGGGCAGGAATCACTACTCAAATAAATAAGAAGCCAAAAAAAAGGGGAACCGGGCGGAAAGGGACGCGTAGAGCCTCCACCGAGAACAGAAAGGTGAAAGAAGCCTTAACCTGAATTAGTTCGTAGCCATTACAAAAATAGGTCGTGATTTCACCCTTAAGAGCCGCTTCCCAGCGCCACACACATTCAAGGGGTTTTGTTTTGAACTTCCTCAGCTCAGCGTAACGAAAGCAATGGCACCATGAACGCACGCTCCTTCTCCTCGCGCCGCGGACGCCCCCGCGCCCAGCCCCGGGGAGGGGGCTGCGCACCCCCTGCGGGCTGTTTTTGGTTTATGCTACAGTACTAATACTCTGAGTCCGACAAACAAACCACGAGACCGATCAGGAACACCTTAGCATTAATTCAACGCGCTAAAATTAGTCACAGCTCAATTTTAACTTTTTTTTTTTTGTTTTTTTTTTATATAAGTTTACACAAAAATAATCAGAAAACGGATTAAATCTTAAGATATTTTTAATAAGTGCTCAGTAAGGAATTGTGTGAGGACTTGGGGAGGACTGCAGACGGACAGGGCGAGTTACACAAAGCACAGAGAAAGCTTCTTCCACGGTCCTGCCTGGCTCCGGGCACTACCTAACCAAACCTGCCCTGCCTTCGGCGGCGGGCTGCAACCGCGAGAGCTCGGAAAGAGGATTTCCTAACCACGTAGTGCTGAGCACGTGCCGA
The DNA here is from genome assembly GCF_040182565.1 of Anser cygnoides. NCBI lineage: Eukaryota > Metazoa > Chordata > Aves > Anseriformes > Anatidae > Anser > Anser cygnoides. The sequence continues at coordinate 8,181,685 of NC_089890.1, forward strand.
GGAGCTCGTGCAGACAGACAGACAGACGGGTGTTTGAAGAGGGGATGCTCAGAGACACAGCGGAGGAGGCGCCTCTACGCGGGTACGGCCGGCACGGGGCCACGCGGCCGCGAGACAGAGCAGCGGGGACGGACGTCGGGGACCAGCGAACCCACCCATCGTGTGTGCACCGTGCTTCCTTCAGAGCTCCTAGCCGGGGCAGGGTACCAGGACAGCTCAGACCCCCAGGGGAGCAAAACAGGTCTTGGTTTTGTCTTTTTTTTCTTTTTTTTTTTTTTTTTGTAATGGAACCCAGCCCTTAAGGCGACAAGTGACTACACAAGGCAAATAAATACACAGCAGAGCCTTAAAGCCAGGAAAACAAACTGGAACCTTTGCTATCAGCCTTCAACGCTTTTTTTCATTTTGAAAATAATAATAATAATAAAAAAAGATTTCTTCTCCCTCACCCCTCCCACCAGCCCCGTTGTCCAGTTTGTTCAACACCTTAAAGCTCAGGAACGCCCCAGCTCTTTCGCGGCGGAGCGGGAGGCGATTCCGACTTTTGGCAAGCAGTTGGGAGACTCGACAGAAGTAAAAATAGGAACGTAGGAGGACTAGATGTAGGGCACATCTGTAAACATGTTGTACATCTGCAAGTTACACACACCTGCAAGGGTGATACAGTTTATAGGTGAAACAGAACTATCAGCGACTGGCCAACCACAAATTTCTGAGCTTGGACTGATACAATACATCGCTACTATATAGTATCATACGAGGGTATTATACTATATAGCACTTAATACATAAAATGGAGTAGGCAATCCATAGTCAAACTTTTAAAACTAAGCATTGCGGAAAGCTAGCAATCTTACAAAAGGTACAGAATTAAGTTTCGTTGTCCCACCGTGAACCTAAGCGCTTCATCCAGGAACAATCTCATTAAAAGAACAAAAACAATTAAAAACGCATGCTACATACTCGTCGTTAACACAAAAAAAAAAAAAAAAAGAAAGTGGATAAACCTAAGCACGAGGGGTGGGCAAAAGGTTTGGGCTTCTCTGCTTCCTGTAATGCCCCACATAGGATCCAGCCTCATCGGAGGATTCAGCACCTCTGCCGAGCTGGGTGCCCAGGCACACGCGAGCTGGCGCTGAGCTCGGAGGGGCCGGAAACCCCTCGGGGTTGCTTTCATTTCAGGATTATTCTCTGCTGGCTCTCGCGTTGGACCCTGCGGTCCTCCCACCGGGAGCCCCCCCCCCGAGAACCACGCAGCCCCCAGACGGTTTGGACGTGCCACACACAAGCTGCAACGGGACAGAGCGGGTTACACAGCTGGAGCCGGCAGGCTGAGCAGCCTTCTCTACCACTGCCAGAAAGCTCTCCTTTCTTTCGGATTTTTTTATTTTTTTTTTTAATTATTATTATTTTCATTCCTAAGCCCTCCATTTTTGTAATAAAATATATTTTTATTAAGAGATAATTAGAAGCAGAGCCCGGAAATACACAGACTGCGTTAAAATATAAAAGAGCGTTTCCAACGGGCAGGTGCGGGGAGCCCAGCCATCGGTGATCTACGGACAAATTGAAAAGGATTCAAGTTCCCATTTTTCTTTTTCTTTTTTTTTTCTCTTTTTAAAATTTTTGTGTTTTTTTCCTCTTTTTTTTTTTTTCAATTTTTTAAGAGAAAAAATAATTAAAGAAGGGTGAGCGTTAGCAGAACTCAATTCCACTTCAGTTTTTCAATGAAAATGGGAAAAAAAATCCAGCACACGTAGTGTTAGGAGACAGACAGAGCAAGTATGAAGCACCTACGTTGAAAGCAAGAGATTTTTTTTTCTGTTTTTGCTCCCAGTAATACAATGGCATTAACCTGTGGGAACAGTGGTGTTTGCTGTTTTTTTTTTTGTTTTGTATTTTTTTTAAACCATATTAAATGCCTAAACCAATTATTTAAGTTTTCCATGTTGTCTTTTAAAACGAAACAACTCTTCAGTTGCAATAGTCCAACGTGTAACCGGAGCCAGGTCAACTGTGTGACTTCACCATGCATCCTAGGACTGCAGTATTACCATCTTTCCCCCAGAAGAACGATGCTTTAAGACAATTTTCCCAAAATAGGACTGGCTGCTTTACTCCTGGCAAAAACCTGTGTTATAATTCTCTGGAAAAAAAAAAAAAAAAAAACTCTGCAAACTTCAAGGTGTTTCTCCAGCATTCAATGGAAAACAAAACAGGAAAAAAAAGGGGGGGAGGTGGAAGGGAAAGGGGAGATGAAGGATGGTGAATCATCCTGATTTCCCTGTGATTAGTGTGTCACTACAGTCACAGAACAAGAAACAGAAACCTTGTCAAGTGGAAATGCCTCTCCAGTGGGTTGCTGTTGCCCATGTAGACGACAGCAGGAACTTTAGAACTGGGCTTGTAAATCGAGTCTGTGTTTGTTAATCACTTGCATTCACTCTTTAAACAAAAACAAAACGAAAAAAAAGAAAAAAAATCTATTCAGTACCGGAGATTAAATAATCACGTGTGTAGTCTCGTTGAAATAAATTTTCAGATTCCTTAAGAAGTCTAATTACTTTCAGTCGCCATTTTTAAATAACTATATTATATATTTGTATATATTATCCTGTGATTCTAGTTATGGTTCCTCTGCTGCACTGAAGATTTAGAAGGAGCATAAAAGCCTTTTGTCCCCCACGAACAGCACGAGTGCTGCAGAAAGGTTATAACAGGCAGTCTTGTCTTGCTACCTTCATTGATCCGGGTGATCCATGGCTTCATCGTAGGTGATTATCCTTTTGGGATCTGGAAAAGAAAGCAAAATCCTAAGTTTTCGGCAAGCTACTTTCAGAACCCGTGGCTTCCCAACAGACCTGCAAGATCCTCAGCTGTAACCAAAAGCCTCCCACCCCCAAAAGAGGCACAATTAAAGGCAGGTCACCAGCTCCGTGCAGATCTGCACTTGCTCCCCTCGTTGCATCACCGTGCAGCAACACCATGGGCAGCACAAGGCCCCCTGTAATGCTCTCCCCACACTGTGGTCACAGACGAAATAGGGGGGAGGTACCCAAATCTAAAGCTTAATCTTGGGTGTGACGCCCAGCACCAGACAAATAAAACGATTATGACATGCACATGTGCAAGACTCATGAAATCTAGACTGGCCCTGTTTTTCTTTCTTTCAGGTGCTCTGCTTCACTCGGAGCCTCCCACAGCCACGGTACAGCTTGCTGTCCTGGCTTTCAGAGATCCCAGCACAGATAAACCCAAGGAGATGCAAACAGCAAACGCCAAAAATCTCGAGCATCTCCAGACACCGGCACGGCCAGCTCTCAAGACCCGTCCCGGAGGTCAGAGCAGGACAGAGCGACCGGGTTTGTTTGTTATTCCCAACATCCTTACCTTGCTTCTGCAAATTCCAAATCATTTCCATTTCTGTGAAGACAAAATGAGAAGACCATTGTTACTAGGTGCATCTAGGTGGTACCTAGAGACAACCCCAAACAGGCTTTAGTTTCTGGAGTGTGGTGCGACACCACCACCGCCGCGCTGGGGCTGTTGGACAAAACCCACCCCGCACAGCCCAGCCCCAGCAGGACTGCAGGGATCTGGCGATGAAAGGCATCGAGACAGCTGTACCACGGCTGGAGGTATCGGGCGACCGAACCCTGAGTTAGAGATGTCACCACCAGCCCCTATTCCTACAGATCGCAGCCTAACTCCAGGATTTACAGCTCTGCCTCCAGCGCTGCTTTACGCCTTGCAGCCTCAACGAGGAGCCTGCAGAGATGGTTTTCACGAGCCGACGCGTTACATGCATGATACAAGAAGTGCTGGACAAAGCAAGTTCTTCGTGGCTCACAGCATGCTCCCGTCAAAGCCCTCGGTGCCGAAACTGCTCCACGGCCACTGCCACACAGCACCGGCACAGACCGCGGAGCGATGCTCCAGGGGCGCGTGGCTCTTTCCTCAGTTTCCCTCCATAGCACACGTAGCACAAAAACCAACCCAACCATCCCAGACCTCACTGGAAGAGCACGTGTCTTCCTTTGTTTACCTAAGGAATAACAGGAAAGTTAAACGTTCTCCTCGTTCACATTAAGAAACGACAGAAGGCTGCTCCGTTTAAATTAAGCCCCTAAAAAATTAAGTCACAGCAGGTCTTCAGAGACCTATTCAAAATAACTATAGCTAGCCGCTCTCAGGTTGCATTTATGAGCTAGAATATTTATGAAGACGCTAACTGTACCCTGCGCCCAAGATTAAGAGGCATCATTATGGAAGAGAGCAACGAGGAGGAGCACGCGCGGCAGGAGCGATCTTTAAAGCCTCCCTTCTGCCAGAGGGGAGCACGGCTGCAACAGGTGGGAGCAGAGATGGCAACAGGTTACTGAACAACACAACGCGCTGTGTGGCTGCAACGCAAGCAACGGGTAAACCACACAAGGGAAAGAAGCTGAGAAAAGCCTACAAAACCCCTGGCCCCAGCACGACGTGTGCCCAGCGTCGACTTGCGTCCCTTCGGCTTTTGTTCCCTACAACCTCGAGCTCCCCGGGGCAGGAAATTGCATGCAAATAAATATGACCTGTCCTCTCTGCACAATTAAGCCTTTTGTAAGGAAGGCCCCGACCGACCGAACGTTACAAGGTCTGTTATTTTTGCCTCACAATAGCGGCAGTGCTTTACTTTCACCAAGGAACCCGAAGCGCTTTGGGGAAAGCAACAGCCCCTAACGGGGACACGAGCTCCCGCACCCCGAGGGGTGAGTCCCCAGAAATAAGGTAAACCAGCTACTAAAATCCCCTCCAGCAGAATCGGTTTTCCATTCACCGTGAAGTTAGATGCATCATTTGAAGACCATCAATTTTTTGAAGACCAAAAAAATAAGAGTAACCCTTTTCAGACTCCAAACAACCTTCCTTTACTTCTTTGGAAGGAGCAGTAGGGGAGAAGGTGGTGCGAAGCACCCTGTGCATCCTAAACACGTGGATGCAGCTGCTGGCAGGTGCTCAGCCTGACCCACCTACCAAGCCGAGCACCCCCAGCGAGCTGTCCATGATATCCACTGCTCCCGACACTCCTGGTACCTCCTGCCGTCAGACGAGGCCAGCAGCACGAGCCGGAGGTAAATAACTGCCATCCACAAACCCTTGCACAACCTGGCTTCAAAGCCGGCCCTGCTCCGAGCCAGGGGTCGAACGAGGTCACCTCCAAAGCCGTGTCCAACCTCTCCTTCTCCGGGGCTTTCACAATCCGCGAGGCTCCACCACGGCCTGGCCTCTCCAGCCCGGAGCCAGCAGGCGCAGAGCAGCCCCTGGGCATCCACGTACGGAGCTGCGGGTAAAGGAGCCGCTCGTGGGCGCTGCCACTGGAGCACAGGGGCTGCGGGGAAGGCTTTGATGTCAGGACCGGACCAAGGCACCCTGGTGAATTGCACTGAGATTCCTCATGGGCCAATAAACTTTACAGCAGTATCGGTACGTAACCTTGGAGGGGAAAGGAGTCTTTATGTGGTGTCTCGTTAAGATGGGCACTTTTATATACGTTCTCCTTGCTAGAGAGAATGCCCCTGCAAAAAAAACGTCTCTGCACTGTGCAATGTTCTTTGCTCTTATAAACCTAACACAAACTGACAATCGTCCCTAAATTGAACAGCTAAAAAAGAAAATAACACAGAAGGACCATCCGTGCTTGACTTCTCCGCAGGACACAATGATTATGTTAAGGGATCGTCCAGGAAATAAAGCAAAAATTAAAAACTTGATGCTGCAGAGACTCATCATTATACCACTGGGCAGCAGTTCCTGCCAAGTGGAAAAAGCAGAGATTTGAAGAATTAAATCAGCTTCTGCCCAACAGCCCATAGGCAACCGACTGAGCCCTAGCCCCTTCCCACCGAGGGAGAGGGAGAACCACGGCTTTTCTCCCTCCTCCTGATGCAAAGGAGGGGAACTGCTGAATTCACAGCTCTGCTGTTTCTTCTGACCCAGTTCACCAGCCCGGCGAACGCCACTCCTTGCTGGCCCACGCTGCCTCGCTCTATTTTCCACGCCGCTCTTCTGCTTCCTCATGCGAGCAGAGACGTGGCGCAGCCGAGACGCCGCGAAGGAACAAAGCGGCAGCGCAGGCAGGAACTCAGGGGCAAGGCAGCAGAGGAAAACTGCTGCAGATTCCTCTCTCCTCCACCTACGTGGTCTTTGCTACCACGAGACCTCGTGTACCCTCTGCTCAGCTCGCGAGGAGGATGCTAGCGAGCACCCCAGCACAAGAGCTGCCGTACAGAGCCCGCTCCGAGCCACGGGCACCCTCAGCCTGGGAGATCACAGCTGCCCCAAGAGAGTGAAATTCTGCAAAGCCTTGGCAAGAATTGTGGAACGAAACATTTCATCCAGCTGTCTTTAAAAGGAGGAGTAAAGCAAGGGGAAGATGTTGATTTAAGTGGAAATAAAGCTGAGATACTCCCAGGCTCCTCTTCTCAAGGAGAGGACCAAACCACCTGCGAGGAGCAGTCCCAGCCTCAAAGAGACGAGGGTTTTGGCAATGCCACGCCAGGATGAAGGTTCGGTTCCGACCCAGGGGGGAGTGAAGCCCCTGAGCGAGAGCATCCCTCCTTCCTGGTCCTCGCAGCCTCCCCCACAAAGCTCACGTCCCCGGCTCCAACCAGACGGCGTAACGCACCGGCACGTAACTAACTCAGCTCCACCTTGCTACATCAGACGCGGCAGCAGCGGGTGGCAGGCACTGCCACGAACGCCGAGCGGCAGGCGCTGCCAACCGAGGCAGCCACGCTGGGGACCGGGTCTTACACTCAAGCAGGTCGGATGACCAGGGGAGCCTCTCTGCCCGTATAAAAAAAATAAAAGGGAAGCACGGAGTGGGAGCGTACAGGAAGCAACATGAAAAGCATCCAAGGACAGGAGCATGCACCAGCGGCCCTGCCAGAACATTCCCAGCACCCCGACCTGCGGGGAAAAGGCAACCCGGGCGCGTGAAGGAGCTCAACTTCCTCGGCCAGGACCTCGCTGCCGGCACTTACTTCTGGCGGTCAGGCAGGAGGGTCACTGTACTCGCTGGACAAACCGTGCACAGGAAGGCCGGTTTGCTGGAGGTCACCTCGAGGCTTTCCCGTAACCGATGTCCAGCCCGAGGCGAGGATCCGCACGACCCGATCGCAGCCGCTGCCACCAGCAGCACCACGGGCACAAGTTTACGGCGGGCAGACGGAGGCACTGCAGCTGCTATCTCCCTGCCTCACCCTTTCTCCACGTGCTGCCCGCGCTGGATTTACCGCTCGTGGAGCTCGGGGCAGGGAACACACCAGGGCAGGTGCTCTGAGCTCGTCCCCGTCCTTGCCCCGCAATCGTGTCTCTGTGGCCATAACCCCGGAGGCAGGGCAGATCCGGAGATCAACGGAGACTTTGCTCAAAGACAAACAGATTGATCCGAAGAGGGAGGAGTTCACCGGCCTCTCTACCTCCAAACCAAACAAGCCGAGGACCCAGCTACCCACGACACCCTAACGCCTGCCCGGGCATGGAGCCGCTCCTTTCCTCCCACAGAGGGACTGGCTGGTCCCGGCTGGGACCCCAGGAAAATAACCCAGAATAAATGGAGAACCACGTGGGAATTAACCGCTGCTGCCCCACAAACTGCTCCCCGGCAGCTCAATTTGCCAAATACTTTCCGATCTGGTGTGACAGAGGAGGGCACGCACATGGTCTCACTGCAGGACCGTGGCACCAGGGTTTTCCATCGTGCACAGGGCAGGGAAAACGATGTTCCTCCAATACCACTTACACTAAACTCACCACAACAGCCTCCAGCAAACACCAAAACACAACGTCCAGCATCACCGCAGAAAACGTACTAAAACCTAGACTGATCTCTGCTTGGTACACCCGCGATAGCACCTGGAGACGAAGGAGAAAGACGAGCTCAGGCTGCTCGGAGCGCCCTGCCACCGCACTAATGGCACACCCGTGATCCTGTACCCCTAAATAACACCCCGAAGCCGGCACAGACACAGCCTGCAAAATAATTAGGCACAGAGGAGTGGCAGGGCAGGAGCCCCATCTTCCCAAGGCATCTGAGCACCAGGGGTGCTCATTTTGGCTGCCCAGAGCTCGGCCCACGTGGGGATGCCTGCAGGAGGAGAGGAAGGAGCAGAAAGCAGAGCTTTAAGAAGCTATTTAGGTGTCTGCTCTTGCCACTGAATGTAATTAACCTCAGCGGTCACAAGGACTGAACTCAGCCAGACTTTGAAGTTAACACCTCCTTAAGAGGACATGGGAAGGGAGTGGTCTTTATTTTCCTGTTGGTACTATTGTTTTACTGGGGTCTGTCTTTCACGCAGCTGGTGAGAAAGGGAGAGCCGATGAGCCTTGCTGAGGCTGCACAACGTTGCTTTTGTACAAGAAAGTCCAGGCTGACAAAGGGAGACAAATTTAAGCGTTAGAAACGTTTGCAACCTTAAGAGGATTTGCCCAGGACCTCCCTTCTACACCACGCTAGGCTTGTGGTACCCCATTTCTGATGAGAAACTGAAATTTAGGCTGCGGGCATACAAGAAACGAGTACAGAAAGCTTGCACTAAAGCTGGAATAGACTGAGCAGAGGGTAGAGGAATAAGACAGACAAAAATCAATCGAATGCTACTAGAGCTTAAAATGTTAACACTGTGAGAGTATGATGCCCTGGAAAAAATATAATTATTGTTTTTAAATGCCTAGGCTTACTATTACTAAAGGAAGCTATCTAAGATTCTGTGTCTTAGACAAGGAGTTTATAAAGAGGTAAATTCACAGCTTTGTGGTGGGTCAAAACACAACAAGTTTGCCAAAGCCATCCAAACATTAACCCCTCTGCAGAGGGGCTGAGACACTACCCACGTGGAAGTGCCCCCACAAAATGGGTGATTGCCTTCTTCACCCTCGGGGCAGGGGGATTCAGGGAGAGGCAAAGTGGAGGAGAACAAAAAAGGTCCCTGCGTTTGCCACAGGGAGTCAAAACACCGTGCCGAAAGGGAACCTCGGCTCCTGCTAACACCAAGCCAGGCCCAGCAGAGACCTCTGAGCTTTCGGGGCCGAGACCAGAGGTAAAGCAGAGAGCAAGCTGTCCTACAGGCTTTGCTCTGCTCACTCCCAGTTCTGTGCACCCGTATCGCGCTTCAGTCATTTCAGGTTTTAATAAAAAAAAGAGCCAGACTACAAAGGACTCCATGAAAGCAATAAAATCATCTGAAAGATTTGGCCTACAAAGAGAACAGGAAAATTCAATCTGCAGCTTGCAGAAGAGATGATACGCAGAGATCTGTCTGGTTGTTGCCATAATACTTAAGAAGGATAGAGAAAAGTGTAGGGGTGGGTGCTGAAAAATACAAATTAAAAAAATTAAAATAAAAAAAATCACACCATGAGAAAAGCCAGAGATGCATAGGAATCATTTTCCTTCCTTTAAAGCCACGATTTCATGGCCAGATCTGCCCAGGGGAGAAGCTGCAACACTTTGGTGGAAGAGGTGCGAGCACAGACCATGAAGTCCTCTCGGTAACAGAAAAGCTGGTAAAGCTGAAAAAGGGGAGGTGAACCTACACATTGAACTCCTTCCAGTGCCAAGAAGGACAGGAAGACCTGCTTGTTCCACATGGATTAAAATGCAAAACATGCTAATAGCTAGCCATCATCCTTAGCGACATCACTTAGGCTTGTCCATTGGAATAGAGGAAGGAGCACCTCTTAACAGAAGCTAAATAGCTTTTAAAGGAAGTTTCCCAAACCGTTATTGCCATTAGACATATGCAAGCAAAAAGCCCATTTCTAAAACAATCAGAACTGCTGTAAGAAATACATCACGTTATAATATTGCATTTCACTTCAAAGGAAGAAAAAAGGAAAAAAAGAACAGAGAATGCCCTTAGGCAGCGAGTTAAGCCATTACCTTTAGTGTGATATTTAACAGCAGCACTCAGGTCAAAAGAACCCCAGCTATCTTTCCTTTCTAGGCCTCTCTGGTACCCCTGTTCTTTGGCGGAGGCTAACAAATTGTTCGTGGGAGAGGCCAGAGGATTCTCTACTTCATAGTCTTTTGAAAGAAACACTAAAGCACCTTGGCTACCGGTGTCTGCCTTTTGCAGGTCACCGGCGTGATGCGACTCCAAAGCTACACCACCCTCGACAGCAGTCCCAGGCTTAAGAATAGCGCTAAGAATTGGAGGGCTAGTCCGTTTATCCAGCTCGTAAGCCTTAGGAAACACAGGTTGTTCAGTTCCTGAGGGAATGATTTCAGCACACTGTGAAACCAAAGTGGCAGGATATTCCCCTTGAAATGTCACTTCCATTAACTGATTATCCGCAGATTTCCCCACAACAGTTTCGGGGCCAGCGCTGGGCTCGTTTATGAACGACAAGCCCCACTGGTTCTGGAAGATATCTCCCAGGTTCTGCTGATTTGTCTGCGATGGGAAGTCGACTTGCGCTGTACCCAGAAGCACAGTTTGCATATTTGAAGGGTAGATAAAAAGGCTAGATTTCTTTTGTTCGAGAGCTGTCGAAACTGTACTTATGTCCTGGGGTACTGACTCAGAAGAGGTTGATGTTACAGTACTAGCAGCAGTTGTGAGCAGTGGCTGGGTCCCTGGAGAATATACATTTCCATCAGTCCCTGCTAAAATTGGCCCGTTTGAAAAGCTAGCAGAAGTAACAGATTTCATAGCAGACATGGGGACCTGGGACAGTCGACTTGATGTCTGGGCCTGAGTTTCCCCGGCAGATGACGAAGACGACGACGATGATGTGGATGGGGTTTGAGCTGCTTTGTTGAGGTTTTCTTTAACTTTACTTGCATAACTTATTTTGGGAACAATTTTAGCACTGCTATTGTCCACTGGAAAAACTGGGGGTGGCTTAAATAAGGTCCATGAGTCCTCTTTAGACGTAGCTGATGAAGCATGCTTCCCTTTGGGCCGGTCATCAAACTTCTTGCTGCTAATCCCAGGTTTGGCATCAGAGTTTTTTCGCTGTACATCCCCAAGCCCAGGCTTTCCTCGGCCTGCTCCACCAGCCCCAGCCTCGTATTTCCAAACGGGCTTAGTATTTTCAATTCGGTTCCCCTTTTGTTCACTATAATCAGGCTTGAAACTCTCCAGTTCCTGTTTTAAGGTTGGCGTACTGACCTCCTGTTGCATTATTTTGTCCTGTACTAGATTCAAGTTCTCACAACCCTTGGCACTGTTGCGCCTGCCTTTCCGTTTCTTAGGCGTAGTATATCCACTCTCAGAGCCGCTACCATCGTTATCGGCCCCTTTGCCTACGTAGCCATTAGTGATGTAGCTAGAGTTACTGGTTACCACGCCGTTTGGGACAGACACTCCCTCTGGCTTGTCTGAGGACTGACTTTCTCTAAGCTTGTTTTCGTAGGATTTCTCATTCTTTTTGTCCATGCTATTTTTCTGAATGAAGTTCTTGGTTTTGATTCCGGCTTTCCCCAAAGCACCGGCCTTAACGGTCTGCTTTGGGGTCACATTAGTGTCTACGAGTTGCTGGCTGCCATTGGGTACCCTGGATCCTGGGTTGGTGGTTTCATCAGAGCACAGGCCCTTCAGCGACACTTCTCGTTCCCCTGCGTTGCCATTTAGCTCTCCATAGCCTAGAAGAAAGCCAAAGACAACAAAAAGCAAGGATTAGAGTGGGAAACGTTAAACTTCTGATTGCAAAAAGCTGTAACCAGCCCCAAACATATACAGTTCCACCGAGCAGCTGTTTTAAAATGGGAAAACTTTGTCTGCTCTCCGATACGTGAAAACACATCCTTATTTGCTGGCAGCCAAGGAAGGGTTCAGCAGAAAGCACCAGCAGCTATCGGCTCTCACGCAACAGCAGCGCAGTGTTTAACAGGGGTAACAAAATAAAGCAAAGAGACACCTGAACGTTACGTAAGGAAAATACACCGTACTGAAACCCCTTGCAACCTGGTGAGCTATTTCATCAGCTACCATTTCCAGGTCGCACAGAGGAAATTCCCAGGATGCTTCAAGAGAGAGGGACCTGCTGCCTTTCCTCCAGGATTCCTTGAAATTCAGCATCTACTTTGTGAGCCAGGGCCAACTCCATTGCCTCCGTCCTCTCACAGGCCTGTGACACCAGCAACCCTCCCTCCCACCTTCCTCCAAGCACCACCTCTAGAAGAGAAAACAAGCCGCTTTCCGAAGGACACGTGCGAGTCCGGCTGGCAGTCGAAGGGAAGACAAGGTGGCAGCATTTCCTCGTGTCATTTCCAACCGGCACCTCCCTACACGTGCTCCGAGCAGGCGAGGGAACCGGGAAGCACCACATCCCCCGAGCACCGCCGCCGGCCCCCTGCCCACCGAGACCCATCCCAAGGAGCACTCGTGAGGGCTCCAAGCCCACAAAAGCAGGGCACCGTGCTGCTATCTCAGCTCGCCTTTTTGCCTCTGGAGTTCATTTTTGGGCCCAATGGCTCTCAAGTTCTTGAGATCATGATTTAAGTGGAGCAGAAAGCCCAGACCGAACCACCCTGTCTTCCTCGAGCCAGTGCAGCACACCCCACATCCCCCAGGCCCGAGAGCGGGCAGGACTCCAGCTTGGAAAAGAATGTTTTTGTTGTCGCCGATGCTGCTGAATTAAGCGGCTATACTAAAAAATCATTGTTATCCTCACATCCTGGAGCCTCAGATGCGCGGCAGATGTAACTGCTCAAGTTCTGCGCGACTCGGGAACACAAGAATCCTTGTAGGGATCTTTACAGAAATTCCACAGCCCCGTTTGCCGAGAGGGATCAAAAAGGGTTTTACTACACTCGAGTATCTCTAACCACCACAACTTCCACTGCAACTTCCAAACGCGCTGCTTGGAATACGACCCACAAATACTTCATCCCAGGGAAAACGAGCAGGGCGGGACTCTCAGCTGAGTCGACAGCTAAAAATTAAATATTCCCGAGCACCGCGCGGAGGAAGCCTGCTCAGGAGTAACGTGTTGCAGCTGACCTTGCGCGACTCGGGACTCCTGACATCACCAGCTAACGAAACAAAACAATACGAGCAGTCATAAGACCACTGCGGATGAGGAGCGAAAGAATAAAATGAAGAACAAAATCCATTTCAGTAAGTCAGCGTGTCAGCAGTTTCAAGTTCCAATTTTCAAGCCTTCCCAGCTCGGCTGAGTTCTCCCCAAATCAACGTTTGGGGCAGCTGGCTCCGGCCTGGAGCCGGGGGGGGCAGCGGCCCAAATTTAGGGGGGTGAGGAGGATGTGGGGAGGAGGTGAGGAGCGTGGGGCAGACCTGGGTGGAAGGGGTGTGGGGGGCAGCGTGTGGGGAGCCCCCTGATATCCATGGGGCTCCAGGGCAGGAGGGAGCTGCCCAGGGCCTCCACACGGCCCCGCGGCCTCCCCGCTGATGGAAGTGAAGATTTCAAGGAGCATGTGTGTGTGGGGGGGGGGGGGACATAAAAAAACCATACAAACCCCACAAAAAAAAAAATCAAACCAAACCAGAAATCCCCAGGCACATGGCACCGCGACTCCTCTTCCCACCCCGTGCTGGCTCCCGACCCGCCGCAGCCCAGTCGGTTTTATTTTTATTTATTTATTTGTGGAACGGGCGGTGTATGTGGGGGGGGGGGGGGGTCGTGTTTTAACGGGAGGAGGCCTCCCCCCGAGGGGGGGGGCGGGGGGGTTCCCCCAACATCGCGGCGGGGCCTCGGGCTCCTCACGGGGCTGCGGCTGGAGGAGGCCGGGGAAGGAGGCTGAGGAGGGAGGCCGGGGAAGGACGGAGGGAGGGAGGGAGGGAGGCCGCCGCCCTGCGCTTTCCGTGACTCATTGATTTGCACGCTCATCACTTTTCCACACGGGGCGGCCTCCCCCTTCCCCTTCCCCTTCCTCCCCTCCCAACCCACCGCCTCGCTCCCCCCTTTTCCTCCCTTCCCCTCCCCACACGGCCCCGGGGCCGGCCCCACACGTGCCCGGCGGTGCCGGCGGCCCCGCGGCTCCCCCAGCCGCGCCGGCTCCAACATGGCGGACAGGAAGCGGCCCCAGCGCGGCGGAGAAGCTTCCAGCCGGGCCGGGGGGGAGGAGGAGGAGGAGGAGAAGGAGGAGGACGAGGAGGAGGAAGGCCCCGCCGCCACCACCCCGCGAAGGTCACCGGCCCCGTCCCGCTCCTTCCCCCCCCCCCCCACCTCACGGCCACCCCAGCCCCAGCCCCGGACCTGTTCTCCGCTTCGGCGCCTCCTGGTGCTGCGGGTGCTTGTGGAGCGGCGGCTTGGGCTGGGCTCGGCCGTCGGGCGGCGGCAGGTAGGGGCTCTGCGGGCGGTGGTGGCTGTAGTAGTAGTAATGGTGGTGGTGGTGGTGGTGGGGAGGGGGCTGCTCCTCCATGGGGAGGGGGGTGGCTCAGCTCGCTGCCGGCGCTGCTTGGGGGGCCGGGCCGGGCCGGGCCGGGGCTTTTTTTTTTTTTCTCGCTGTGCTTCTTTTTTTTTTTTTTTTCTCGAGGCCGTGCAGGCTCCGGCGGCTGGGACGCGGCTGGCGCGGGGGAGGCGGCGGAGGACTGGCAGCGCCCGCCCTGCGCTCGGCCGGCCGCGACCGCCCCCCGCCCCGCCCCGCCCCGACCGGCGGAAAGGGAAGAGCCGGGGGGAGCCCGGCCCCGCGGGCACGCTGCTGGGGGCGGCCCGGAGCGGCTCGGAGCGGCCCTGCCCTGCCTCCCCCGGGGCCTCCGGGCCGCTCGGTGCCTGCCTTCCGCGTGTGGGAAGCCGGGAGGAGGAGGAGGAGGAGGAAGGCGCCCAGAGGCCCAGCTCGCAGCCCGGCTGCCCCCGGGCCGGTCCCGGCCCCTCCGCCTCAGCGCGGCTCCGCCCGCCGCGGGTCGAGCACAGGCGCGGTGCCGGGTCCCGGCTGGGCGGGGATCGGGGATCGGAGATCTGGGATCGGGTGGGGATCGGCCCCCAGGGCCCGGGATCGGAGCGGGGCGAGGAAGGAGGGGAAACGGGCTCCCCCACCGGCCTGCCTGCCGCCTTCCGAGGGCTGCGCTGAGGAGCTTGAGGGGGAGAAGGGGGAGGCGGCCTGGAGCTTGTCGGCGTTTGCCGGGGGTTTGCCGGGGGTTCCAAGCTCGCAGGTCCCGCTGGAGTGTCCTCGGTGCGGGGCGGGCCCGCAGGGCTCGGTTCTGCTTCGGCAGCGTGTGAACGGAGCCCCCCGGATGGCAGCGGGGGGGGGGACCGAGGCACGGGTTCCTTAGGGGGTAGGGAGAGGGATGGGGAACAGCACTGAAATGTATCGGCCGGGGTCAGAGCCCTGTGTGGGGCTGCTCAGGGTGATTAAATACCTCCGGATACCGGTGGTGTGCCCTACAGCAACCGGGGGGAGAGTGACAAGAAACAATCGTGTAATTAAAGACCTGTCATAGCCACAAAATGAATAAACAGGCTGCATATCCTATCCTTAAAATAGGATTGCGTAGCTTCTCAGGGCTTGTACTTGTAGCCTTAATACCAACGTATTATTTTAATAAATTAAAAAAATAAATTAATAAAGCTTCCGTGTCCAGAAAGCCCTATCAGGCTTTATCTCTGTTCTGCAGGGCATCACACAAAACACAGAGCCCTTCCTCTACGGTTTTATTTCAGCAGAATACCGTTGAAAGTTTATGCCTCCAGCACAGCTTCCCCCTCCCCATTCTTTAATATGTACAAAGTAAAACTGTTCCTAGCACAAATCCAACTTGCACATCAACACCAAGGGTTCTTTTTCAAGGTTTGAGGTGCCTGAAGTAGGAGTTCTGTGCCCAACCGGCCCTACAGTTTGCATTTCTTCCAGCACACTGCAAAGTAATTTAAGATGCAGTGAAAGCATTTAAACAATGACTGTGAACTGGAGGCTCTGCCCGCGCTCCCAGGAGTAACGGTCCTGGCAGCCGCTGACTCAGAGCGACCTCACGGCGCTTAGGAGACAACTCTCGAACCGAGGAGTCAGGCTTTAATCACAGTTGACATTTTATTGGTGGCTTGGAAGAATTTATTTTTAATATAAGGAACTGGCTTGAAGACGAGCTTCAAAAGACTCCGAAGAAAGCAAACAATTACGGACAAATCAGCTCCACGCACAGACACCAGAAATCTAAATACAAAGGGCAGCGGGTTGTACGTACATGAAAGATGAAGCAACTCTTCTGTTTCTTAGAAGCGTCGTGTTGTCAGTTTTACATTAACCATCTAAAGCTGGAAAAAAAATAAAAATGAAAATAAAAATAAAAAAAAAAAACCAAGATAATGTAGCCTGGGGCCCACCAAGCCCCGGAACACACCTGGCAAAGGAAGCACGGGCACCCCCCACACCCTGCTTAGTACCGAGGTGCCTTTCCATACACTACAAGTTCCAGCATGCAGCGCTGCTCCGTGCCCTGACGTCTGCGTGCCCTGCTGGGACACGTAGTCCTTAGACGCTGCGCTTTCTATTAAGGGCAGACACAAATTTCTCACTGTTGGGCTATTTCATGCTCTCTTTTCAAGCCGACTTTGTTCCGAGTGACACCAAGCACTCTCCCCTCGCTAGCGCAGCGTTGCACCAGCTATATAACGCATGCTGACATTCAGCAGTTGGGTGGGATGCATTCTCTGGAGCAGTGGAAGAGGGAAAGAGGAGGCTTCCACGCTTCCTCATCTGCAGCGGTTTCCCTCCTTGCCTCTCACTGAGTTTGGCAAGTCAGCAGGGTCTCTTGCGAAGGAAAGAGGTAATTTTCCTTGGAATTCCACACCCATTGCCAAGCATTCCCACATCCAGGCACAACGCTGGGCAGAGCCAGCATAATTTCTAGCTCTAACTCAGAAGGCTATTTTATAAAGCTTTGAAGTGTATGGCTTTTCAGAGAGCCTGCCATTTAAAGCTGCAAAATGAAGGCAGCAAGGAATGAATCAACTGCTACAGAGCTCATGAGAAAGTTTTCCTTGAGAGACCTGAGGTGATTTTTGAATTCATAGGAAGACGCAGTTAAGCTTAAAAGCTGCTCCAATGATTTCCTAAGAATAAATGATTTCCTCTCAGAGGCAACCCTCTTTAAGAGGCTACATTTAATTTCCATTAAATGCTTAGGGTAAGTTGAAACCTTGAAACTATAAAGTTCATCCATGAAAAGAAAAACGCTGGCGTTGTAACAGTTGTAATCAGTCTGTCTCCTGTTTAAAACTCAAAACTGGGAAACATCAAAATGACTGTATGTATAGATACTGGGAAGGGCTCTTATACAAAGCACGTTCAGCTTTTTTTTTGCCATAATGTTTTCATTTCTAGCAAGGATCCAAACTTGCCAAGAGCCCTATATTCTAATACACCCCACCTAGCAAAGCAAAGGAGCAGATGCTTCGTTCCAGGTATGTTTATAATGATACCATTCAAATCAGTACAGTGTGGTCACAATTCACCAGTTGATATTTAAATGCTGAAGGAAGACTCGGATCTAGAAATAGAGGTTATTTAGGATAGATCATGGGGGTGACAGTGCTCCTTGCAGCTTCTGCTTGGCCAGGGGTACAGCTGTCCTCACCGAGCTCAGAACACTGTCATTGACAACTGCATCCAGGTAGGGGGGGCCTTTCCTTGACTCCATTTTTGTACCTCGCTGTGTACATTATTTATATACAAAGAAGGTCTCTTTAAAGACTTTACCCTCTAGACACAGTTTGACAGTAGGCTTTGGCTTTGAGGTCTTAAAAGGCAATGAAAAAAGAAGCATTTAGCCCTTAGCAGAATTGTAGGGATGGACACTGCGGACACTTATCTTTCCTATCCCTAATAATTTACACATTTCTACATAATAACACATGCTGAAGTCGATTTAAAATGAAAAAAAAAAAAACCTACAACAGAACTTACAAATGCCGTAAGCACGCACTGTTAATCTCTCAAGAAAATTAAGGCAGCCCAGCACCCAAAATATCCACAGGGCATAGTTTTGTGAGACAGCAAACCTGACGTAACGGCTAGCTGCTCCCAGAAGGGAAGGTCATCCCTCCCTCTGCCTGCCCTCGCAGCAGCACTGGAACTTCTCTGATCCTGGGTGAGGCCATCTGAGAAATTAAACAAACAGAATTCCTTAGATGAAAAAGTGTACATTTTTCTTCTGGCTAAACTTCCTGGCCTGTTTCACTGAGGAGCCAGACAAACATCAATGCCCTTAAGAGCGGGCTGCAGCTCCAGCAACTTCGGAGTTGCCTTGCACAGCCAGCCCTGCAGCAGGGATGACCCCTTCTGGGAACTGGGCAGTGGGGACACAGCTGGGGATGCAGCCACTTCAGCCAGCTAATTTTATTTTGCTCGTATTTGTGAGTCAATCCCCTCGAGCGCCCGAAGAGGGATTGTGTGACCACCCTTCAAAGTGTTTGGAGCAAGCTGTAACAGAAGGGCTTTAACCAGTGGGACTTCATTCTGGTGGCCACATCCATTGTTTAATAGGACTGGATCTGAGGAATGTCCCCTGTTGTAAACACATTGAAGCGTTCACACAGGCATGAGTAACATCTGCTGCCCATATCTGCATGAAAAATTGTTTACTAGAGTGCAATCGTATAAACTGGAGGCTGCTTCCTGGACACGTATAAAAGGAGCACAAGAGGCAGGCTAGCAGGTCGGCCTCAGCCAAGCCTCGCATCATTATTTGTCCTGGATTTCAAAGAATCCTGGTTCTGGGGTTTCAGACAGTTCTGGATCTCCTCCTACTCCCTAGGATCATCACAGGGACCACAGAAATCAGCACAAGCTTCCCAAGGTGCTCCTGCAAAAACCGCCCTGCTGTCAGCAGGTTGCTCTTCTAGGACCTGAGCGCACAGGCGGCCCTGCCTGACTTCAGCTGGGGATTGTGTCAGTCACTGCTTGCGGTAGACTTTGACCTCTGGAAGACAAATGGAAAAAGCTCAATCCACAAATTCCAAGCGCTTTTTATCTTGTTATACAACACAACAGTCACAAGGGCACTAGTCATTCATATTTCATTTTCATTGCATTTGGATACCAAGCACTTATTTCGAAACAGGGACTTTTTTTTTTTTTTTTAATATGCATGGGGTATACAAGCATCTGGCACCCAGAGACTTAAATACCTGTGTTTGGACTCAAGGTCTCCAACCTAAAAACGCCTGGCACTGGCAGAACACTGAATCTGGATGGGTTATTATATGAGTTATTATTGCAATTGCTGTTTCATCATGTGATACAGGGCAACAGTGGTTGACTACAAGATTAGGGATTGAGAAGAGCCCTTGTCAGAAGGAAAATTAAAAAGACCAGGACCATTCACCTCTGAGGAAGTGAATCAAAAAGTCCACAGTGAAGGTATTACAGAAGACGTAGCCTGGAGATAGCAGTTTGAGAACTTTTGTTCACCTTATCTCAAATTATTGGAACACGGGAACATGAAGGGGGAAAAAAACAGCAAATTAAAAGATAAGCAGCCACCTTTTAAAGGCTTGCATAAAATACAGAGAGAATTCACCGACATGCAACATTGTGAAGAGCAAGGCGTTATTAGTATTCTCAAAGGATGGGCATAATTCAGCTAAAAGTAAATATTAACATCTAAAATTGAGCTTTTAGAAGGATTATTATCTATTACTCTCTCAGGCACAAGTGAGAGTCTACCCCTTATGATTTAAGAGGAGATTTCTGCCAGATATCTAGCACCTGGAGAGCTCAAAAGAAGCGGGGGGCAGTATTTACTCATTATAAAGCCATCTACTCAGAAGACCTGATGAACTGAACACAAACAAGACAGCTGGTAGCTCTACCTAGACCGGGAGGAAAACAGGAGGCAGCAGAGAGGAGTAACGACTTGCAAGCCAAGCAATGGTCACTGCACAGCAGATGCCTGTTAGTATTTTCCACAGAGGAAGTATTTTCTTGCATCCTCTACTTAATGGATCTATGTTCCAATTTACCCAAGACAGGTATTCTGGTTACTGTGTGACAACACTGCACAAGGCATAGTTAAAGGCTACTCTCACTTCATCATCTTTTGCCCTAGTTCCTTATCTTGGAATCTGGTCCGCAGCGCCACACTTGTTCTCCGAGACAATTTCCTTTACTTCACGCCTTACCTACTTGTGAGGACTGAATTACAGGACAAGGCTACTGTACACAGCAAAGGGTTTGTGGAACAGTTTTTCTGGCACAGCTCCCCAGGTGGAGATGTGGTTCATATAGGCAAAAGTACTCCCTCAACTATCTCCTTAAAAGGCAAACTATACCATCAGAATAAATCATCTCTACTTCTTTGCTTTTTGCATGCCATCATTGCTGCAGGGTTGAGTCTGGTACATTCCAGCCTGCGTTAAGTATTCCGGCAAAACTAGTAGTTCTTTGACCAGGAAGACAAGATGCACCAGGAAGCGAAGAGCTTGTATTGTTTTCTTAAGAAATGGCTTCTTTTTGGTACTTACTAAGAGAGGAGAATGAATGAGCCATGAGTACTGACTCCGTTAACAACGGGATGGGGAACTGCATCCAGAAGTCACCTCTGGGGTGGCAAATGGCAGCTGAACAAAACAACACCGCGAGAGTTCATTTATTATATGCATGAAAAAAGATTATTATGTCCTAATGAAGCTACGGTGAGCCCTAAGTAAAATCTAAAGACCTAACAGAACTTACACATCTGGAGTTGAACCAGAATCCTAGATGTAAGACCCCTACTCTACTGGAAAGTAGCCTAGGACTTTATACACCAAGTCCAATTAGTAATATTCTTCATTATCATCTTTAGACTGCAATAGACCTCATGTCTGCCCCAGGAAAGGATGTGAGTCAATCCTTGACTAACTGACTCTGATTCACTAAGGAACCAACATATATAAAGTCACCCTAAAGATAAAAAATGCTAAGGTTTGCTTCACTGATAATGTATCTAATGGCTGCTGAGATTGGAGTAATAGAAGAGAGATGAGAGAGAACAGCACTACATTGCTATGGAAACCAGAATTTTCAAAATAAATACCTTTGCAGAACTGAGGTTGCAGATCTAAAATAATCCATACTGTTTTTGACATTTCCTCCCTTTACCATGAGATTCAGCCAGGCTGACCGGCCAGGCATGGGCGGCAAGCTCGCATGCACAGAGATCAGCCTGCAGTGACACAAGATCCCCCATGGCTCACGTTCCTTATTCCAGGGCAGGTCTGGGCCCTGAAGAGAAACATCAGGGTTTGGTTTGTTACCTGTACAATTTTGGGGGCCTTCCTTCCAGACTAGACAAGCCAGTGTAAAATGAGTCTATAACCACTTGAGGGGGAAAGTGCTATTTTTATCCCAGTAAACTGGGATATAATCTTTTTTTTCTTTTTTTTTTTTTTCTGCCAGTCTTTTTCTTAAGTGAACTGCGACAACACAATGTATTAAGCAAACCTTCTTTATGAGGTTCTGATTCCCTTACTAGGAAACTCCTTACCGTACAGATGACTCCTCTGCAATTACCATTCAGGGTACCTACCCAGTACGTGCTTCCCGTTAGTCCCATTTCAGAAATACAACCGGTAACTTCCTTGATTGCATTTGGGCAAAAGGTTGCTCATTTTAGACACATACGTACCTCCACACCTCACATACCTGGTACCATCCCACCGACTGCTGCTATAAACACGTCCAAGCTCTAGAAATGCTGACTCACAGGGCTAAGACTATGGAAAAAAAAATTAGACTTGCTAACGTGGAGCCTGGCAGGTTTCCTGCCCCTCCTTATCTGCGAGCCCCTTGCCACGACAGGCTGTAACGAAGGACCTTGTTTCCTGAGAGGAGGCAAGGAGTAGGTACTCGTTTCTTAAAGGTAGCCCAGATTCCTTTCGACTCTCAGCTGCGAAGAAAACCCCCAGCGCTTACATCTGAGGAGAAATTAATGGCTTCAGGGTGGGCTCTCTTGCTTAACGCAGCATTGCCCACTTCAGTGCATTCCTGGGATGTAGTCAAATTTCTTGAAAACGCCCTGCTACATACCACAGAACGTACCCTTCGCCCATAGTCTTCGCTGGCCGGGGTTAGTTCGATTCCTGCCTTCAGCAGAGCTGAGTCAGTGCAGACAGGCAAAAATCACTATTTGCTTTGGGAGGGTTTGCCACACGTCAAGACGCAGGCGAGCGGCGCTGGGTGCAAATTGTGGTTTGCTGCAGGCACGCCAGCACAGGCGAGGACAGGGACCCAAGCTCACGCTGCACTGTGGGGACAGCGGAGAGCGGCGCGGGGAGATCCGTGCTATCTAGATGGGAGCCAGGCCGGGTGCGTTCTGCCTGCGTGAGCACGCCGCTGTGCCCAAGCTAATCAGCTCTGGACTGGATCCAAGCGACAAGCTGACTGCCCACCACATCAACAGCTTGTCTTCCCCCCTGGGAAATGACCTCCTGTTTGCAAAAGGCTGAGCATTTAGGGAAACAACAAAGTTTTATGCCCACGCTATCCATGTGGCAAACGACTTCAGAAAACCTAAGCAGCGAGGAGCCTTCAGGACTGGATGGGATGGGCAGGCTGCTGAGCTGCCTCCTCCTCCCAGTACCTACGCAACTCATTTGCGAAGAAGCAGAAGCTGACGAGCCACATTTGCAAGCTGGGCAGGGCAAGCCAGGGAGCAACTCTGGCTGAAGGTAAGGAGCGGCAGGCTGTGGTGCGAGGTGTATTGCAGCGAGCGCTCGGAAACGACTGTGCTAAAGGTCTGGATAATGACCGGGTAGATGAGGTGCTTCAGCTCCCACAACGACCCAGAAACAACCTGGCAACGCAAGTTCTCTCTCCACTGCTCTCTCATCTTCCTAGGCAGGTGAAAATAAATCTTCACGGTGGAGCCCGATGCCAGCTCCTGAGGAGCTCTGTCTAGAAGGGCGAGTAAGAGTTAGGGTGAAGACCTCTGAATATCCCCTCAGCTCTTTTCTATCAGCTGGAACCTGATTTCAAGAAGTTCCTTGGCTGAGTTCATGCCCTTAGATTACACTAAAAAAAGCCAAAGTCCTTTCTGCACCTTGGGGACACCTAGTGCTGGAGTAGAAGAATGTAGAGTGCAACACGCAGTCACTGTAGAGCTGGGTGTGCTCAAAGTGACGCGGGAAATGTCCTGATGAGCCCAGATATTGGGGCAGCAAGACAAAGGGTGATATATTTCAGTATCTGTTAGGCATGAAGCAAGAGATCACATGCTATACCAAGCGTCCACAACCTCAACTCCCAATTCAAACTGGTTTTGATATAAAATACCACTTACCAAACCAGTGTCCCCTAACAGGTTCATCATACCGGGCATTACTGTATGCCTTACCCCGGCCTCCCTAACTCAGAGGAGAGATTCCAAGCTGGGCAGAGGCAGCAGACCCAGCTGTGTCACTTGGCCACTGTGTGACCAAAAGCACAGCTATTGTGCCTCTCTCCCTATCACAAATGTATTTTATAATGTAGGGAGAGCAAAGAGCTACCATAAAAACAAGGCAGCTGAAATCAGGAGCAGCCTGTTTGGCTTGCAAACGGCACCTGCTAGGAGGTGACGGCTGCACAGAGGCTTTGGAAGGAGCGAGAAGGTCCCCCCAGGACAGGTGAACTAAGAGGTTATGGAACTATTAGGTCATGCCACACACATAGCAAGTAGCTTATCATCATGAGGAAGCAGTCTTTGTTTTTAAATTAATCACTTAGAGGACTCTGGCTTCCATCTTGTGCTCCCTTTTTATTAGCTTGTTTCATTTTAAAAAGCTATAAACCTTCAAAGCCGATGCAGAGGTGGGAACACAGCTACAGAAAACTGCAACCAGACCACCACTTCTGCAGATCCACAGGGCATAAATTGAGGCCACAGCCCAAAACAGCACTGCAAAAAAAAAAAAAAAAAAGCAGCCAGCACAGCCTCCCACTCCCTTTGTGTGCGCATGCTGTACCTGTATTCGATATATTAACTCCATGCTGCAAAGCCTGGGAGAAGCCCATGAGAACTGTGACGTGCCAGACCAGGCTGCCAAGCAAAGCACTCACGTGTCAGTGAAAAACATTTTACCCCTGGAGGCACGGGGACTTCTTTAATACCTAGACGGGTGGTGAATGCAGGGCACCGTGTAGCGCACTGCAAATTACAGCCACAGCAATCCTGTAGCAGGCTTTTCTGCTGTTTCTGGCTAGCTAGCAGCAGATGAGAGGGACTCTGTAAGTATCACTCGCCAGGCCCACACTAAACACACCGTACAGGTAAAACAGTACTGTTGTAATACAATCACAAAAAATCAGGAAAAAAAATACAGGAGGGGCTTTTTTTTGCTGCTTTGGCTCACTTCAGACACCAAGAACAAACCTACCCAACATCCATCTCTTATCAGACGTTGTCCTGTTGCTGCAGTGGAGCCCTCTCCAGTGGGAGGCGTACACTCCCAGCTGAGTGGTGCTAATTCCCTGAGTTCGGAAAAGCTGCCAGCGGGCTGCTGGGGCCGCTGTGCTGAGCAGCTGCAGACAACCACTACACCTCCAGGCTGGACGGGCCTTCAGAGCAGCCAGGCAGCGCTGCCGCGATGGTTCAGATGGCTCCAGCAACTCCGAAGCAAATACCTGCTTTCAAGAATGGTTAGAGCAGAGCATAAAAATATCCTCTCGCATAAAATATGGATCGCTTGCTCCGATTTCACAGGCCTATGTGAAATTTCAAATAGATTAATGAGAAACAGTCTTGAACTGGTTAGATGAGCTTAAAAAAAAAAGTTGGGACTTCTTTCTCCAGGCCTTCTGCTTGACATTAACTAACTGGTTAGCATTCAGGATCACAGTTATATTTGTGGAAGCATCTGTACACTGCTGGCGCCAAGGTGAACTGGTCAGACACAAGTCATGAGTTGTACTGAATTGATTTTATCCGTAACCTGTTCTAAGCACAGTCTGCAATCAACATGGCCTGTAGCTTCAAAATGCGCTAGATACACACACCTCGGGATGCAGAACTGCCTTTTTTATTGGCAGCTTACTGCTCTCAGACTAGTGAGAGAGAGAAAGTAACTATCATGCTTTTGCCCTGTTTATAAAGCTTACTCAAAGCAAATCCGAGGACCTGTCCTCCATCTCACATAGCTGCTGTTGCAATGACAGCGGCTCAGTGTGAAGACAGCCCTGTATGAAGGCAAGATCAGATCATAAATGCAGAACAGCTGCTTAAGCAGAACGTACGAAAAAGCAGCAAGGATGTTGCTGGGCAGAGAAAAGCATTGCAAGAGCTTACAGATAGCCTCCTTTCTCCAGAGGCACATGCGCACTGCTACCATTCAGTCGCATTTCTCTCGAGCTTCCTGGTAGCAGCAGCAGCAGGCGCGTTCTGTCACATCTGACTGGCTACAGGACTCTGTCCTCGTCTGGCAGGAATGACCCGGCCTCGATTTTTCACCGTTTTGTCACCTCCTTCCTCCCTTTCGGCACCGTAAAAATCACCAGGCACGAAACCTGCAGCACAAAGGAAATTCTAGCCCAGCCTGCTGCAGCACGCTTCCCTCCGCAGCGCAGACTGCAGGCGCGGCGAGCCTCCCGTAACCTACATTAGGTTCCCGTAACAGGTCAGATCAGGCGCCTAACTTCCAAACCTGAGATTTCTCTCCACGGCCAGACTTAGCACACACAGCAGAGATCAAACCTCTGAGGACCACGGCGAGCAGCTCTGCTCCTTCAGTAAAATGGAGTGCTTTACAAAAGCAAGTAGCTCAGCCCCACAAAACAGCCTTTTTTGGCCCCAGAACAAATACTGAAGTCCCTCTAGAACTAAGGGCCGTCCAGCTTTCCCCCCACACAAATTGCACTGCGAGGGACACCAACTCTGACTGAACAGCTACAGCAAAGCATGCTTGATGCTGCCGTGGCCATGGGCTCTGATCTGCCGCTGGCCAGGGGTGATGCCATGGGCTGATGTGTTCGCAGTCTGAAAATGAGGTGAGGAACACGCTGCTGTTGGCCAGCTTGCCAGTCCAGTGACACATCCTGACACGGGCACCGAGACAGAAACGGGCAGCCTGCTGCCTCTTAAACATCAGGGAAATAAAACCCAAGGGAGAAGTTGGTGCATTAGCACGCTATCTTGGCCAGTGCCACAGGGTGTGCCCAAGCCTTTGATCCTCTTGTCCTTCTCTTGCTGCGCTGCTGGGCCCTCTCCCACTGCTCAGCACCTCTCTTTCCTCAAGGCTGCTTAGCTAATTAACTGCTGCTCTTCCCCTTGGTTTACCCAGCTCTACCTGCACGGAACGGCAGCGAGAGCTACTCCTATGTCATCACTACCTTTAAGAAAGGAGCTGACCCGCAAGCTATTTTTAGTGGCATTGTAAAGTTGTGGAGCTATTTTGGTCACATCACTGTGCCGTAAGCTGCAGGACGCTGACAGGCTCTGTGCCTGCCTAGGGCAACGGGGCTCTGACTGCGAACAAGAACGGCGCGTGACTCCGCACTACGGCCTCCCTGCCCTTCCCGTGCTGTAAGACTCTCTACACCGAGGTTTTATTTCTAATCTTTTTAAGAAACGAGCAACACATCTTCCTGAATCCTGCGGGGGATGGCAGAGGCTCTGCGGGGCCTTCGTGGTGGTGTCCTCCAGCCCGCACTGCCTGTGGGCCTGCAGAAGGTGCTCTTCATTCTGCGGGCTCCCTCGCTCCCATTTGCTTTACTCACTGGGAGGCGAAAGGTGCAATTAGGAGCCCGCAAAGGCACCCGACGAGATTTTATCCATCTTTTGCATCAGCCCTCTGCAAGAGATCAATAAACATTAGGCTGGTATCTGCTGAGAAGTTGGGGGCACGTAATTCTGTGGGGGCAGAAGGGAGACCAGAGAGGAACCACTCACGCAGCAACATGCTGTTCTGACTGCAGACAGTGCCAGGGAGCTCGGGGTACATCCAGGACACCAGGCAGGAGGTGCCTGGTCTAGACAGTTGTTTTCTCTACAGTGCCTAAGGCTTGCTTGCCAAGTTTGCTGGGGCTGTGGCAGGTGCAAAGCACAGGCAAGAACACAGGCCAAAGCAACTGGATTTAACAGAATTAAACCCCTAGATACAAAAGGAAGCTTGAAGGATGGGAAACGTGAGGTAAGTGAAGGGAGATAAAAGAGAATGCTGAACTGGTGTGTTCAGACAGGGATGGGTGAGTCAGATGTATAAAGGAGGAGCAAGTGAGTAAACGTATATACAAGTTATTAAACGGCTGTCAGCTGTCCCTCCCTAGAAAACCCCTCTTAGGACCGCGGCTGCCTTCAGCTATGGTGCGTGTCTTCCCAAGACACTCCAGATAGATGCACGACTGTTAATACCACTGTCCCGTTCGGTGCGAGCCCGTCATGTAGTAAAGGGGAACCAGAATGCCCTCAACTCAGACTTCAAAGTCCACCTTGCATTCCCCTCTCCCTGTCTTCTAGATTCTCCTCAAGAGCTCTGTTCTCTCACTAAAACCCACAGCCCGCTCCTAAGGCGAGCCACTCACCCTAACCGAGGCAAGGAGCACCCGCTTTCACGAGTCAGCACAGCCCACATCTCTCCTCCGCTGCAGGATCACCCCCCGCTAACAGGGGGTCCCGTTCCAGGCAGAGTGTTGCAAACAAAGACCTGATTTATTTCACTGGCTGTTTTGGCTTGCTGGAGGAGGAGCTCCTTTACCTCACCCGTTCCCAGGGAAGCATTAAGCTGTTATGTATGCTACAGCCTTCAGGCCAGTGAAATCAGCTGGCCATTAACTAATAAGATTTTACCGCATGTAAATTAAAACTAGTTCAGTAAGGAATTGACTTTTTGGTCAATACGTGGAAAAGGTGCAGACAGAATAATAAAGTTTAATATATTGTTATTTTTTTTTTCAGGACGCAACAGAGCTGCAGCTCAGTTCAGACACAGATGTGTCCAGCAACAATATGTCAAGGCCTGTTGGATCAGAGGGCTCAGTGAAGTGTTCCGTGTCTCAGCTTCCCCCAGAGCCATGCACAAGAGTAGCAGTAAGCATTACATAGTGAAAACACTTGTGTGAGATGGAGTAACACAGTTACATGTTACATTCATTCCCTGCTGAGCTTCAGCAGCCTTGCTTTGGGACGCTGCACAAGCAGGATACCAAACGCAGCACGACACAGAACCAACAACCTGCACGGTGTGCCCATGTTGCTGCTAGCAGAGCTGTGCCAGGGTAGGGAGTTACCAGTTTGCCTTTCATCACCTGTCTGTGTCCTTAATGCTTCATTCATTTGCACGCAATTTAATCTCACTTTTAGAGCATTACTAGGATCATCACCTGTCTCCAACAATTATTTAATGAGGACATCATATTGCTTCTTCACAACGCAGATATTTGGCTGGTAAATATAACGAAAACGCATTTAAAATGTTGCTACACCTGTTCCATTTTCTGGCATGGAAACACCAGACATACAGTAACAAATCACAGGCGGCTCACCCCATAGACGTAGTCAGAGGTTGTCCACCAATTGTGCGACTCGGGCAAGAGCACCCAATTCGCTTCAGCTGGCAACTGCAATTGTTCCAAGTCTCCTCTAGGGAGTGCAGTCGTAAAGGAAGAAATGAAACTGCAGCACAGATGCCAGCTGGTAATCTGTGACTCAGGATATTCAGGCAGTCACAAATGGTGCCTGCCCATTTCCAACTGCACACGGGGAGCAGCAACGAGGTTTGAGCTTGAGGGAAGAACACGAGGCTCCTGGAACCCTGGGTATGCTTAATACGTGAAAGAAATGTCTCCCAAGTAAACAAAAAAAGTAATCAATAACTGAATCAAGCAATAGAACTTCAAATACTGAACCAATCAGTTAAACCAACATGCCCATGGGTGAATGCAGCATGGACAACATTGCAATGGGCTCTCCATCTCCTGCCCACAAGTAAATCATGCTGCATATCCATCAGATCATCCAGGGAAGGAATGCTCAGCCTCAAAACATCATTCAGTCCTTGGCCTCTGTGCAAAGAACAGCAAATAGATTCACTTCTAGAGCTAGCTGTGTTTTCTAGTGCATGCACATCTTGGTACTAGAAAGCGGACAGAGACATCAAGTTATTTCACTCTAGAATCACAAAGCAGCTGGGCAGGCAGCTGTAGTACCTGGCTGATCCTGGTGGTAAGGAATCACGAGTCCAAAGGCATAAGGTTGCCTATTTCTCCCCTATAAATTCCATCCATGCATCAAGTCTTAAGTTCTTCTATGCCTTCCTTAAAGAAGTACCAGAACATGAAACGAATCCTCTCAGGACACAATCTTTGCCAAGAGAATCCATGTTCCCAGTCTCAAGAAAGAAATTTAGGGACTGCAGAAATAATACTACCATCCACCTGAGGCAAAGGGTAAGAGAACAAACATACTGGTAAAAATCTGGATGGAAAGATCTGTGGAACTACATTCAGACAAGTGCCAGGGTCTATCCCACAGCACAGCAAATGACACAGTGTTTTCTGAAGTTATTCACCAGTTTGTGACAAAGCAGCTCCATGGCACTTTTGAAGTGGAAGATCCCTTAGTGTTGCCAGGACAGCACAGCTTTAGAAGCAGAGCATCTTTCTGACCTGCCATACCACAGACAATATTTTACTTTCCTAAGTAAATGCTACATAAAAGAAGCACTGCCATCACAATAATTAGGGGGTTACATGGTGACCCACTGAAACAAAGGTCTTTCTGCAAGATTCTTGCTCTCTCACAGGGTGCCAGGCTCTGGGTTCCTTGTCAGATCCTGTGGGGAGCAGCAGCATTGAGGGGATTGGGAGGCCAAGAGGCAACAACTCTTGCCACATATGGATAAAGTACCCAGCTAGCACAGAGAACTTCGCCACAAACAGAAACCATCCACAGCAAAACAGGAACAGGAACGAATGCACGAAGGACAACGGGACCAGGGACTTCACTTTCAGCCAGATGCTCAGGTGGCAGCAGAGCTGTGGGACAATGTCAGCCTTGTGCTTTTAGAGACCGAAAGTCCCCTTTGCAGCAGGCAAGAGGATGGTAGCTTCTGCTGTGTCTGTTACTAGATGTGGGTTCTGCAATCCAAATGCCAGCAGCTGGCTCCGTGTAGACTGAGGAGCATTGCTAGTATCTGCTGGTGTGTAACGGCCCCTGGGAAGGAGGCAGAGACACCGAGCACAAGCTCCGTGTTTACTCAGCAAGCACCAGCTGAAGAGAACCATCTGATTTCTAAACTTCTGCTGCCTCCCACTTTTTGTCTCATCGCTGCACTACCTATCTAAGCTACAAGCATAGGGTGCCACAAGCTAATTCACTCACATTCTCCCTTTATTATAAGCCCTCTTGCTATTTTCTCACCTGTCTCCTCAACCAGCCCGCTGGAAACCCTGTGTACTGACAGAAAAAAAATGAGGAGTCAGGAGAAGCCACAGCAAATAAAAAGGAACCATCAGCTCTCCCTTACCCTTGCAAATAAAGGAGCATCTCCTCCCTGTCCCATCTACCCCTACATTTCCCCATCAGCACTAGTTTCTATTGCTGCCTTGAATAGTTACAGGTGCTTTTTAATAGAGGCAAAGGAAAGGCAGCCTTCGCATTTAAAGATCCTCAGGAACATGCAAGGTTTTTAATGGCAATTTCTGGTGAGGGCACATCTGATTTCTAAGGAGAATGTTCATGATGTATGCACTGCCACAGTCTCTCCACCTATTTAGGATTCCCACACTGGATTACAACCTACCTTCACATATAAGATGTTGAAGCTTTCAATGAGGTCACACCAGACACTGACAAGCACTGATGGGTGAGTCATGCTGCAGTAGCCAGAGATACTAGCAACAGATTTGTTAATCTGTATGCAGTCTAACCCTTTTTCTGGTCTAGAATCTTATTCAAGAGTGAAACACGGTACCTCAGAGATGAGTGAATGCAGAATTGTTGAGGCACAGGGCCGTATTTTTGCAACTGTTTTACAGATGATGAGGAGAGGAGAATCAGTTCCTAGGAGTACGTTTACAGCAACACCTAATGTGTTGTTTTACTTGTAAAATATTAGATCAAGGTCCAGATCGGGTCAATGGGGGAGCCATTCATTGCAGTTCACTGGAAAAACAGGCATGCTAATTAGGAATGTAAGGGTTCTCCTGGGAAAGCTCCACACACACTTGCTCCAGCAGTTTAAATCATCACCTCCAGCAAGCTGCTCTTCTGGAGGATACTGCCCTGTACCAGGGTCAGTAGGTGTAACGGCATGCCTGTACACCAGCCACTCCAGCACAAAGCCCGGAGTAGGATTTGGATAGGATTTGCCCTAACATAAAGGGCAAAGTAAATCTAGAAGACATTGTGGAGAGGGAGAAGAAAGAAAGAACGTGGTGCTATGGTCTCACTGCTATGACGCTAACTTAAAACTTCCCTCCTAAAGGAAATAGTTGTTGAACACTTCTCTTCAGAGGACAGTGTGAGCAGCAGCTGCCAGTGGGACAACTAACACAAGATGTCTTCTTACAGGGAAAGACAACCACTTGTAGATTGCGTAACTATAATGAGTTTCTTCCTAGTTTCACATTATTAGTCACCTTTCACCCTTCTCTGCCAAAGGCCTCTTCATATCCATCCAAACCAGAAACAGGACAGAATCTCTTCCTGTACTGCTACTTTCAATCACTCTTCAAGGTCAAGGCCTCCATAGTAGTGAGGCTTATGGCCCATCCCAGCCATCTTGAAATAACTCCGGAGTAACACCCCCTCCAGCCTTACTGTTGGGAAAGGACCTGAACAGACTCTTCTTATGCCCTTTTTTTTTTTTTCCTAAGACCATAAAAAAAGTCTTAAAAGCCAAATCAAAATGTTTTGGTCCGAAAAGTGAGACAGGAATATTATTACCTTCAGCTGTGTTTAAGACATGCCCCAAAACCCTACTTATCTTTAAGCATCTGATCAGATTTATCCAAGTGCAACACATCTCGTGGGCTCTGTCAATCACAGTAAAGCTGTACTGGTATTCTGGAAGTACCTCCTAGCACGAGTGTTTCAAAACAGGGCAATTATAGATGCCTACCAACACAGCACACAGGTGCATGATACAGAGAAGCACAAGCACATCAGTGCTTCTCAGATGAAGCTGCAAGGCCTCACCCTGTTCCTGCTAAAAAGATGTGGACACAACCAACAATGCTGGAACATCAGCTGGCTACAGAAAACGAATGCGTGCCTTTAAATCGGGGCAATTCTCACTTCTTACTGTGGGGGCACTGTGTGGAACAGGCCGAAGTGACCAAACTTGATGTTATTTGGGCAAATCAAATCCTCTTGCTACTCAATTAACTTCCAGAAAAGCTGTCTCCCAGTTTTAGCCCAGAGAATGAGTCCTGATCACATTTTTTCAAGTCCTGAAACTAAACCATTGCAAAGATCCATCAAGAACCCTTCTCCAACAGAAGACATGCCTACCTAGAGTTTCTTGGAAACCTGACACAGGTACAAATGACATACTGGCAGTTATTTGTAGTTGCCCAGCTTGCCAATTGCTGAGGAAGGAAGAGCTGCTGAGTCACACTGCAAGCCACTTTTCCACTTTTGCCTGGTTGCCCAGAGGGCAGAGTGGGACAGTCAGAAGGCTGAGATTCTGTTTATGCCTCTGACATTGATTTCCCATGTGGCAGTAGTAAGTACTTGTGCCTGTTTCCCCACTTCTTAATGGACACCTCAACTCCCTCGACCCATGGGACAGGGATAAGTGCACAGCAAAGAACAATTCTGTTTGTCTAACAGAAAGCAGGAGAAGAGTGAAGTAGTATTGTTTTCGTGTAATACAAACGTGGTTATGTAACAGTGTCAGTATTGCTTCATTTTTGTCATTATGGCATAACAAACTGTCAGAAGGATACTGCTTGACACGGTATCTTCATCCCAGTGAATGTACTGAGCTATTTAACCTGGTGATACAAAACCGGATCGTAACAGTCTCAAGACTACCTCGTTTATTTTGACCAACCTTACTCCAGAACATGTTTTTCCTGTATAACCTCGTAACCCATAATAATGGCCTAAACTACACTATAGGAATGATGTCATGTTTCATGAGCTAGTAAAAGCAAAACAATTCCTCACTTGTGCATTTCGTAACGAGTAACACACTAAAACACACAACCGCTTATCTTTACAAGCAGAGAACAAGGTGAAAGTTGGTTTCTAAATCAGCGTATAATAGATTTGTAATAGCTTTATGAAAGAATCTAAAAAAAATTGGCTCAATTACATTCACTTATTTGACAAGTTTCCTAGAACAGAAGCAGTGACAAATGCAGTTCGTAACCACAATTATAATTAATAACTAAATTGAATTAATTCAGGTTCCATGATTTATTCTGAAAATTATATTTGTTTGCTTAAAAAAAAGGTCAGACTAAAGCAGCGTGTGGACTGAAGACTAAGGAAGGTATGCCTGTGATTACAGCGGCTGAAACTGCCCTAATCACACTCTTATCGTTCCTTATCTACTGATAGTATTTATATAGCAATGATTACTGAAGTAGGCCCCATCACTCCACTGAGTTACTTCTGCACCAGCACCTTCGTGTTGTAAGAAGTTTATACTGCTAGAGGTGTTGTCATTCTGCTGAGACAGAAAGCCAAGCTTCTCATCACTTAAAGTCATTAAAAAAATAAACTATGACACTTCTGAAGAAGTAGGGGTGTTAACCCCAATGTCCTGGCCAAATTCCCAGCTTGAGTAATTACAATGTGCCTTGAATAAATTCTTGCCACAGCTTCCGTTGGACATAGCATTGTTCTCTGCTTCCTCTCCTACAGTATTATGTAGTGCTGATGCATGCTCTTAAAGGTCCTGTCTACAGGGGAACGTCGTAAGGGTCTACCCCCAGCCCAGCTCCGCAGCAGAACGCTGGGAACACCACACTGAAACCAGTTCTGCCTGTCAGCTGAACCGTTAGGCAATTTGTAATTTTTATTTATTGATGTTCTGGCACCTCCTTCAGATGGAATTAACTTTGTGTATTGCCATCTGATAGATGAACTGGTGCAAATCCCAGATGCAGACATATATGAAATTGTTTAGTTTTTCTTTAAATGAGCTAGATTTGCATTAATACGCTAGCAAGATAAGCTAAAGCAATTTAAGCTTTCTAGAAGCCTACTATGGTCAGCAGGAAAGGCAACAAAATCATACCTAATACAACAGGCCTAGAAAACCATGTTAAATATGTAATGTAATTAAATGTAATTTTTATAGCGCCTGTTCCTTAACAATTTCAGTCGACTTTTTCTAAACGGGTGGTCCACAGCTGATACTGTTTACTTCTGAAGCAGTCACTGAAGACTTATCAAATGCATATCTAGCATTTTAAATAAACTACTTGACAATTAATAGTGAAGCATTACTCATGTTTTTCAGCAGCCACCATTAGACTCTACAGCTTTTTACCTAGAGATATTATCTTTTTATGTGTGTAATACAAAGAGCTGAGGCCTAGACTCTCTGCTGGTGTTTTGCTGGGTTAGCTCTACGTACCTCACTAACTGAAGCTTTTATTCTCACATAATTCATGAGCTTTCAGGGCAACTTGTCTGCAGGAAGAAGTACAAGACCAAGATTTGGAAGAACCTGATCCTTAATTCCATCTTATGACCCCACAGGCAGGCAGATAGCTCCCTCTTACTGCTCCATTTACTTCTCCCATCTGCAAAAAGTAAACGATACCCACTAATGTGACAAAACAAGTACAAGAAAAAAAATATTTATAGGCCATGCTGAACAGATTTGTGTTAAATACTATTGTTCCAACATTTGCAAATACAAATATTTACCTTTCCTCGTAGGCCCTTCATTTCCCCAGAAGCATGTATCCAAAACCATATTATTTTTAAAAGACAGAAACTGTAGTTTCAGAAAGTGGATGGTTTTATTTTTGTGCCATTACAAAAATGCCTTTTAACTTGTCAAACGATACGCTACAAATATCTTTGGCAGATGAATGAAACCAAGTTTCCTGTCATAGCTGCCAACTTCAAGGTTGAGATAATCAGATAAACCTTTAGTTTGCCTTTCCCAATACTTACAACAACATATGTTTGAAGTGATCCACATTTGTCTTACTTTTCCTACTGGGATTTGAAAAGGCAAAGTATCAGACCACTATGTGACACGTTTGCAAAACACTAGATGTGGTCCACAACTATTACAGTCAACCTCTGTTCTCAACATTCCTTAGGTTTCCTCTACCCCAGGTTAAATAATCCCCAGTAGTTCTGTCTGCTTGTTTAGAAGTAAATGTGAAGTTTAGATAAATAGTCTCCAGTACCATCTTCAACATCTGCTGGATACAAAGCCTTCTTACGGTACAAAATCTCTATTTATAGGAACACAGGAATGAAGTTTGCTTGATTTTAGTGGTATCAGTAATATAGGGGCTTACAGAATTGTATTATTTTATACTGGGGACGCCTCAGAACTCTTAGTGTTTGCAGGGCACCTTATAACCTGAGAACATTTACTTCGTATATAATCCTGAATTTAAGAGTGAAAGCAACGCCTGCAAGAACACCTCTTCCAAGCTTTGTCCCTTATGTAATTATCAATTTATTATCAGGACATCAGTATAAATTGTTATTTTGATGATTCCTTGCCCCCATACTTCTGAAAGGGAAAGCAACTATAAACACAAGGGCGACTGACCTCAGTGATTTCCTCTGTTCAGACAGGAGCACAATGCACTTAAACACCATGACAAGGAGACTTGAATTGTTTAGAATTCCTCCAGCTGTAATCTATGGTAAAAACAAATAAACAAATATGTGACTACAAGACACGATAATTAATCCCTGCACAAAGCCAACTGTTATCTCTAGCTCGTAGACGGAGATACCAAAGCACACAGAGGTTCAACAACCTACCAAGTTCAAAACCCACCGCTGAGAGCCAAGACTACCGCTCAGGAGGCCATGTGCTCGCTCTGTGAGATATTTTTTTCCCCTCTTCTGGCCCTAAGCCAGAGACAGTTGGGGCAGGCGGCCTGAAACACGCCAGTGTGGTCAGGCCAGGGGCACTGCAGACCCCTGTACCAGCAGACCCTCAGGGTTACTGTTCGTGGCTGAACTGCTCCAGGGCAGCCCTGTTGGGTCTCACACTTCTTCTTCATCCCCTCACCTGCTCCTAATCCCCACCTTCCCCATCCCCAAGCCCTCGTTTTCTCCACACCTCCCCAGGGCCCCCGTGGGCGCTTCCTCAACCCCTTCCTCAGTTTCCCCTTCACTCCTGCAGCCCCACAATGCTGTTACGCCCTCAGCTCCCCTAACCTGAAGCAGAACCCTCTCATCCTCCCCTCAAGCCCCCTCATTTCCCTCCCACCCCTCAAGCCCCCCCAGACCCCTTTGCCCACCCTCCCACCCCTCACCTCCCTCCCACCCCTCACCTCCCTCCTCTTCCTCAGCCACCCCCTCACCACCAGCGCCCCTCGCGGCCTCTCCTCACACACCCGCCCCCCCCCCCCCCCCCGGGCCCCATCTCCCCCCCCACAAACCGCCCCCCTCGCCCCGTCACAACTGCCCCCGGCCCCGCCTCGCCTCCCTCCTCGCCCCCTTCCTTCCCTCCCTCCCACAGAAGGGGGGGACGAAGAAGAAGGAGGAGGAGGAGGAGGAGGAGGAGGAGGGCGGCGAAGTCTCGCGAGAGGGGCGGGCGGGGGCCGCTGGCTGCGGGCAGCGCGGAGCAGCAGCGGCGGCGAAGGAGCAGCCGGAGCCCGGGCGGCGCTGAGGGGAGGCGGCAGGCGGGGCGGGCGGCCATCGCGGCCCGGCCCGGCCGAGGGAACCCCGCTCCGCCGCGGGCGGGCAGGCACGGCCGGAGCCGCCCGCCCGCCCTCCCTCCCACACGCCGTGAGGCCTGGCCGCGGCTCGGCGAGCGGGGCCCTGGTGGTGGTGGCGGTGGAGAAGGAGGAGGAGGAGGCGGTGGTGGTGGTGGTGCTGCTGCTGCCGGTGGTGGTGGCGGCTCGGCGCCCCGCCGCGCCCGCCCTGCCATCTTAGGTGCCGTGCCCCGCCGCCTTTGTGCCCGCCGCGCCCGGGCACCCGGGGGGGGCCGGGCCCGACGCCCCTCCGGGGGCGCCTCCCCCCGCGGGGCCGCCGCCCCTTGCCCCGCTCCTCCTCCTTCTCCTTCTTCTCCTCCTCCTCCTCCTCCTCCGCGGGGGGCCGACCGGCGCTCCCAGCCCGGCTGCGGCGGAGGGTAAGGCGGGCATCGCCGCGGGGGGCTCGGCCGGGGCGGCTCGGGGGGCACCCGGGGAGGAGGAGGAGGAGGAGGAAGAGGAAGGAGATGGCGGAGGGGGGGGTGGGTGCGAATAGAGATGGAGGGGAGAGGCGAGGCGGAGGGGGGGGGGGGGGTGGAGGGGAAGGCGGTGGGGCCGGCGCCTCCCCCGCCGCGCTCTGCGGCACTGCCGCAGGACCCGGGGCCGCTTCCCCGGCCTCCGGGCTCCGGGGCTCGGGGCTCGGGGCGGCGGTGGCGGCGGGGAGGGAGCGGTAATGGCGCTGCCCGCCGAGGGGCGGCCGCCGCCGGGGTGTTCCCCGCGCCCCGCCGCTGTCACGGCCGGCTGAGGCCTAAGGGCTGCGGCCCGGCCCCCCCGGGGAGGGGAAGGGAACGAAGCCGGGGGGGGGGGGGGGGGGGGGGTCCCGATGGGCCCCGCTCGGTACGCGGTAACCACCCCCCCCCCCGGTGTTCCGGCAGATATTACCGTGGATCCTTTTTTTTTTATATATATATATATATATATTATTTTTTTATTTTTAAATTTTTCCAGAGCTCTTTTTCCCTACCCCCTCGCTCCTCCCCGAGCGGTGAGTTTTCGGTGTAAATACCATTTTGTGCGGCGCTGGGGTGGGATTGGGAGGAAAGTGACCTATTTCGAAGGCCTTTTTATTGCTTCCCCTCCGACAGGCATGTGTCGGCTGATTCCGTTAGCCAAATAGCGTTTCCCAACCATTTTAATTTGCCAGATTAAAATATCTCGCCGAGGCTAGGCTCCTGCAACTCGCGTGTGGGTATGCCTTTAGAAATCTCGCTCAGTCGCCTTTACTGCAAGCATCTCGGGAGCCTCGGAGTTCACCTTTGTCACTGTGGGAGCCAAAAAAAAAAAATAAATATAATAGAGAGAGATGCCTGGCTGCCTGTAACGTGCAGTTGTACCATTGTGCTGGGCGCGGTAGGAGAAACGGGGGGGGGGGGGGAAGGAAAAAAAAAAAACCAAGGATTAAAATGGTTGTTGTCAAACGTAAGATCTTTACGTGTCTCGGGAAGAAAACGACAGAACGGCGTTAGCCTCGAGGACTTTCATTTATTTTGTGAGGAAAAACGCTCGGTGTTGATCGTGCTCGCCTCTCCTGCCTGTCATGGTGTGGAGTGTTTCGCTGGCTAGCTTTCTGGTGGCTGAGGCGGTTAAATAGCAGTTGCGTTAACTAGTTGAACAAATCGTGTCCTTCACCTTTGCCTGTCGCGTTTGGAGAGCCCTTACGGCAGTGTGTCCGTGCATGGCGAGGACAGATTAATAAGATGGTACCTAAAGGTTTGGCTGCTATTGATTCCTTACTATTAATGCTATTTATAGAGCGTGTGACATGGCTCTTGTTTTATGTATTTGGATAGAGGTTATCGGCTTGGAATGCTTCAAATGAGATGTTCCCAAAATACCACCCCTAATGCTCCATATATTGTTGAATGGTATAGCTCAGATCCCCAGAGTCTGAAAAATAGCTTTGGTGGACAGCACGTCATAATAGTGCAAATATTGTGGAAAACCGTGGTATATTTTGACACTGGTGAAGGCTTGTTTTCACTTTTCAGGATTACAGAACACCAACTTTTGTTGCAATAAATGCAATTTTAGATACGTGATCCTTGAAACGACTCCGAGTCTACGTTTTTGTTTCTTTTGCCCCTGCTCCTAGTGAGCGCGTCGTAGTTTCTGCTACTTGTGTCCAAGGACAAACCTAATCAACGACTGGTTCGAGCCTTCACGTTAGGTTCTCCACAACATTGGCCTAGTTCTGGCTGGTGCCTTTGCCATTTTTAGGACTCCTCTTCCTTTTATCTGTTGACTCAAATACATTGATAAACTTGAACCTCCATTTATCCTTTGAACTTGAGAGAATGTTTTTCTCCTCTGTTAAGAATATCTCACTGAAGAGAAAGGGGTTCTGGCAGAACAGCTTAAATTAAATTTAGTCTTGTTAAAAACTGTCTGAAGTAAAAACTCCTTGGGTAGTTTGATTTTTTTTTTTTTATTTCTTTAACCAGGCTGAAATTAAGTGCTGCATGTAGAGGAGCAGATGTTGGAGTCAAAATTATGTACAGATAAGGTGACTTAGGCCTCAAGTTAGACTACTGGAAAAAGTTATCTGTCATGTCCTTCCATTGAATTCTGCTGAAAGCTAAGTTGGAGAATTTTAAATCTTTACTTCCATGTAAATAACATTTCCATTTGTGCAGCTTTCATCTGTGCCTTATCCATTATAATTCATCAGGTTTTGTCACTAGAGTAAGGTATTTTTAATGTGTTGTAAGGTAGCCCCAGTTTTTACGCTTGGTGAAATGTATCAGAAGAGAAGCAAATATCACACCAATAATTACATCTTCAGATGTATCCTAGTAGTGAATTTCCTGTAATGGGGATGTTTTGTGGAGAACAATAGGTATGGCAAAGGATTAAGAGATTTGTTTTAAAGATGTCGTAGGTAGCTGACTCCGCAGCAGAGTTCCCCCTGGACGCAACCTGTGCGTTCCCACCCGTTACCCCAGGTGGTTCCCAGGTACTTCGTCTTTGTGCTAGTTCTTTTCCAGCAAAGAAAGACTGGATGTGCTGCTTCTGTTTGCTCTGTCTCCTGCCTCTTTTGCAAGGATATGCTTCTCTAACTTTGTAGAGATTACAGAATGTTTGCAAAATATTCCTCATATACGTTTATTGGACAGTATACGTGTTTGTCAAATAAGAAAATATTTAGGGTTGTTCTGGGCCTCTGTGATCCAGAAGCAGTAAAGAAGCTGTGATAAATATCTCTTCTCCTATTCCACTCTCAATGTATTTTGGAGAACACTTGCATAATTAATAAGATCCTATCTTAGAAGAATTTTCTCTTCATATTAAAATCCCTTTAACTACGTAACATTACGTTGAAGCGCACACCAGAAACTCTGAGGACCTCTGGCTGCTGGTGTTAGCAGTGGTGACCCCGGCTCATGTCTTCTGAACCACGATGGTGATGGCCATTGTGTGTTCCCTGCCCAAGTACACTGTGGAGTCTGAAGGTTTTTTCGTTGTATTTCCTTACACAAACCTGGACAAAGGGGAGAGGTTTAGCTCTGGACCAGAGTCATGCCTGCGTTAGACAGTGTGCTGCGCCTGGCAGCAGGGTTGAGCTGTGGATAATGTAGGTGCCCTCCCTCAGTCAGCCAGGTCTGAGACATTTGTTGTAGTGATATGGAGAGGAGTATTTCATGCCCTTTGAGGTTGTTGGCCATCCTTCCTTTTATAACTCATGAGCGTGTCCTACTCCTCTCCGCAAAATGCTCGTTCTTGGCCGAACGGTGCAGAACGAATCCCCGGTCTGTGCCGTCCTGCGCTCTCCGGTGAGTTCCTGAAATGCTAAAAGCCGGTTTAGTTGTGTGGTGCCATCTCCCACCTGCTTTTCCGCGAGTGTCACGCCAGCGACTCTGCTCTTTGTCTGATCCTGAGCTGAGCCCCTTCAGCCGCACCAGCAGAAGGCTGACCTTGGGAGAAATCCGAATGGTTTGGTGCTGGCTTGGTGAGCTGGGCCGGCTCAGCGCGCTGCCGGTGAGCGCGGGGACAACTGCGGGCGCTGGGCTGCACGAGAGCCAGCAGCTGGATGGAGCTCGTGCTGCCCGCCACCACGGCAGGACCCAGGAGGAGCACTCAGACATAGGTGCTCGGTGGCACCTTCTCCAAAACATGTAGTAGCTAGGCTTGGGGATTCTTTGTTTTTATTGTTCTGTGATGGGCAGAGGAGGTGATCATGCCACATTGATTTCTGCGTGGAGAAGAGACTGGAAAAAAATCCACTGGATAAAGGGTCAGAAAACCACTAATCCCCTCGTGTGAAGCTCCGGAGGGAGCTCAGCTGTGCAGAGCTGCAACATAAAGAGTGAAAACAGAACCTAAAATGTAAAAAGGTGAAATGAGAGGTGAAGTGCAAAGTATCTGAGGGGGAAAAGTGTGCACAATACAGGAGGGAAGGATGGGGAGCTGTTTGAAGCACGGGTGGCTTTTAACACCATATTCCTCCCTCCTTATCTAAGTGCTCATTTACAGCACAAAACATGGAGGCAGAAAGACTTTCTGAAGGTCCTTAGACATTAGGCAGCATAATGGGTGCTCCAAACATGGTTTCTTAAAGCATTTTTTTTAATATTTGATGATCGCTGGAATGTCAGTCTTTTTTATTATTATTTTTTGAAATTACCAAAGGGAAGCCATCGAAAAGTTTTAATACTTTGTTAGAAATAATTACACTGGACACTCTTGACAACTTTTTTTTTTT
The DNA here is from genome assembly GCF_040182565.1 of Anser cygnoides. Classification (NCBI taxonomy): domain Eukaryota; kingdom Metazoa; phylum Chordata; class Aves; order Anseriformes; family Anatidae; genus Anser; species Anser cygnoides. The sequence goes on from NC_089890.1 coordinate 8,223,138, forward strand.
TTTTTTTTTGACATCCTGCTAAATCTTCCTGGTTTCTTTGGCAGAAGAAAAGGCAAAGTGGCCACTGTAAACATACCGCAAAATTGCCAAAGCAGCAAGAAGTTTTCTTAAAACAGAAAAGTTTCACCAATTTAATCAGTGTGCTGAGCCCAGATACGCAGATTTGGTTAGGCACCTACCTGCTAGCTTGGAGACAGGGTTTCTTTCCCTTCTCTTAGGGGTACGGTGAGGACAGCCCAGCAGACTTTGTTAATACGAGGTGACGGCTTCTTAATAGGAGTGGACAGGAGGTGATCGCTCTGCCTGTTGTATTGCTTGGCTGGAAACCCTTTTGATTTTTCTCTAGGGGTTAGGATGGGGTGACAGCACAAGGTTTGCATATTATGTTTTGTCCTTAGAGTGGAAGAGGCTAAAAGTGTTTTGTTTTGGGGGAAAACTTAGATCTTGGGGGAAATAAGTGAAAATCACAGAACTTTAAAGCTTGGCTCTGCTGTTTTCTGTGCCTTTGATCTTCTGCTGACCCTTAGTGCAGTCCTGGGTACAGCCATGCAAATGTTTTATCAGGGTGAGATGTAACTCTATAAGAACAGTTTTTTCCTGTGGTCATCAAGAGTAGGGTGCTTCCAGGGCAGGCTGCTGTCAGAGTGTGGGTGAGCGGTGTCGGAATTTGGTTAGAAGCCTTTGCTGTGTGTCGGGGATGCCAAGCCATATTTAAAAAGTGAATTGGGATGTTTAATGTTAATCGCAGAGCTTTTTGCTGGTAGCTTTTGGACTGAAAGCCAACGTGTGTTTTACTCGCTTTCTTAAAATGCAAATAAAGCTGGTTTCCGTCTTCCTCTTAGTTCAGCTAAACCTAGAACCCCTTTTCCTTCCCTTTAGTCCGCTGCTGTTCACCGGGTCTCCGAGTGGCAGCATCCTTCAGGATGAGCACCTCTCCTTGTGCTGCCGGTTCAGCTTCAGCTCGTTCTGCCCTGGGCTGACTTCTAACCCGAGGAAAGCCTTGGGGTCCAGGACCTTGGGAAAGGGGAATATGCGGATGCACGTATATAGAAAGGATAGGGAGCAATTCTTCTAACAGTTTTGGGCTTGTTCCCCATCCATGCGTTCAGCCTGTTGTCCAAGCATCCACAAATCCTTCCTTTTCCCTGCCATGCCACTGCTCAAAGGCCGTAACAGACCCACGGGCCCGTTCCCAGGGAGCTGTTGCACTGGGATTTCTTGGAAAGACTCGCATGTGGCACTGCACATGTTCGCTATTTTGGTTTCCCTCCCCCTTCTTAATATGCAATTGTTCCTTCCCGCCTCGGTCCCCTTTTAATCGTTGCCTGTTCCTCCCTGCCCCAGCCAAGGAGACGAGAGGAGAGGTTATTTTTGCCAGCGCTGTTTCTCAAATAGGCCACGAGCCTGTGCAGTAAGTAGCGCGGTGACTTTCTCCGTGGGAAACCGTCGGTGACTGGGATTTCTCAAGCCGTGTCCCCCTGGCAGCGCGAGATGTTTCCTCGGTCGCAGCCTGCAGTTGTCACTGCGCTGCCCGAGCTCCTCCCAGTCCCCACTTCCTTGTAACCCAATCTGCAGAGAGATCATGGGATTTGAATGCGCCTCGCTTCTCCCCTGCTCCGGGTGTTTGGGTTGTCCCTGCGCTCCTCGCGGAGCGAACTCTGTGCCGCGATCTCCATTCCTCTGGCTTTGCCTGTTCCAAAAAGCAGTTGACAGTTGTTAAAATCAGTTCTGGGCCAGCCACGATTTGATGCAATTAAACTGTGTTAAATGCGTTCCAGAACTGTTTCTTGGCCTAGATAGCAAACTAGTTAAACCCTGGGTTTGAAATCTATTTCGGTAGGATTTGACCCTGTACCCTGGGTAAGCTCGCTCTCTACCTTTGTAGATCTCAAATACAGCACAGGGTCTTCTGCCTTCCCGTGTCTCCTGGGGCCTTTTTGTTACTCTTTGCTTGTCCAAGCCTTGCCTTGAGAATTACACGCTGGTCTGACCCTAATAATCTCACCCCACCACCCATAAAGACTAAATGTGTCGCAGCAATAGGGTTTTCCCCGGCACCAGCTGAATCAATACAAACCCCACTTCATACCTGCTCGGTACACCCTTGTATGGAGGCAGGCTCTGCGATGGAGGTTTTTGTGAACATTTGCCATTTTAATTAAAAAAGAAGGTAACCTAGGCCTCGGCAGAACCTCCTGCTGGCTTCTAGAAGTGCATATCAAAGTTGGGAAGGAAATAATGACGCGTTTCAGAGGCAGTGCCTTACTGAGAATGCCAAGCTCCATTTTTCTTATAGGTTAATTGCCATACAGGCAAACCCTGAACTCTTACCTGGGTTTTTGGCTTGATTTTCCTTCTTCCCTTTCCACGCAAAACCCCTCTAACTCCTTCTTTGAAGTATTTAGAACTGGGTTAGTCTCTGGCTGGAGGTGTGTGGTAGAACCTCGTGTTAATTCTTGCTGGGACCTGCCCGTTTTGCAGCAAGAATGCAGGCAAACCCATCTGAATGCTGATCATCTGTCCTTTGAGGAGAACGGGAGATTATTTTTCCTTCAGTGAACACACTATGTGGGCAGACAAACCCTAGAGCATCGCCATTCCACAAGCCTCGGGTCCCCGAGTCGTGCCCTTGGAGATGGGGGAAGGCTTTGTCAGGATGCTCGGGGCTGAGCTCCGTCGACCTGGGGACGGTCACCGCAGTTATTTCCCTGCCCCGGGACCAGAAGGTGCTGCTGGAAGCTGCTAGCTGAGGAAAACGGCCTAGGCTTAAGAAGAGGTCTCTGTGTGAGCTTTGTGTTCCAAGCAAAATACCTCGTGGAAGAAGCAAGTCCTCACCCAGGCTGTTACTTCGGTTTGCGTTGCACTACACGTTTTAAATTGATTTGCAGAACCAAGACTGGACAAAAGATTTATTCCTGACTTGACAATAACAAGCAGAGAGCTTTGGGTACTAGAATAACATGACAATTGTTTACTTAGAAAGGACGTGATTTATATTCACTAGCTTGTAATTAGTCAGGAAAGCTTAAAAAATAATTAAAGAATGATTTGTAGTTTATTAAAGAAGTGTTTTGACAGTCAGTTTTTGATGTATATATCAGTGTTTTTTTTTTTTTTCCCCATATTTTGGAAAAGCCCCTACATTTTTCAAATTCTTTTATTTAGATGGCAGGTGTTTTTTCTTAAATAGCCCCTATCTCCTAAAATAAAGTGTGAATTAATAGAATTAATATTTTCAACTGCCTTGTATTTTCCCCTGTTGCAGGACTCGATGGCCGTGGGCCATCACAGCCAGGCTGGTCCAGCACCAGGGTGCGTGTCCTCCTGCCCGTAGTCTTTCACAGTCTTCCCATTGCTCTCTCTGGTATCGAAGGCTAATAACTGTAGTGGCTATAAACCGGCATAATCACTGCGTTTTGCAGGTATCGCAAATATTTTTATGTTTAACTAGAAATAGATATCGTTAATATTAATATGGGGAGAAATGAAATATTAATACACAAATAGAAATTTAAGTAACCTGTAATACAGAAAGATTGTCTTAAATATGCGATGCTTTTATACTTTGCTCTGAGCTGGCAGGGTGATAATGGTAATCCCCAGTTCTTAATTTCATCCCTAAAGCTCAGGGTATATGAAATGAGCGATGAATACATATTTGTTTCACGTTTATACGGCAGGGACAGGGAGGTACAGGTGGAGCAGTGAGTGATTTGCCCAGCATTGCTGGTGACAGAGGAAGAAGGATTTGTCCCCTTGGCTCCCGGTTAACATCTGACCAGCCAGACCTGCAGGACCTCTAGGCTGTAAAGCAGAAGCCCAAGGTTAGGAGATGCTGGGGTGCTGGCGTGGGCTCTGCTCCGTGGGGTGTGGTGGAACAGCTCAAGCCTCAGGTTCACACCGGTGTCCCGGATCTTCCTCAAGTGCCTGACCTGCTCGTAGCGCAGCCTGCGAGGGGATTTTTGTTTCTACACATACTCACTATAGATTTTTCTCATCACAATGGTCATTTAATGTTGCTCATGAATGAGCTGGATAAATGTTGAAATTTGTAATATGGTACGTTACTATGATGGGACTCGTTGCCTGATTCGTGCTTTTTTTTGTACGTAAGTGTGAAAAGGGCCTTAAATATGCCATCGATCAGTCCTTAAACTTGATGAACAGCAAACTCGATCTTTTTGTTCAGGGAGCCAGTCACACCCAGGGATAACTGGGGACTGCTCACCTAAGTAAAAATATTCCTGTGTGTGTACAGTTGCAAGAAGTGGAGGTTGTCTGGACATCTTTGTGGAGATCTGCAGGGGCAGAGTGTATCCTTTTATCCTCTCTGTGCAGCCCCTACCACAGCTGTATCTCAAATCTCCGTAAGGGTCTAGATGTTGTGCAGTGCAATTACGTGCTGATGTTTTCGGTAAAAGAGCCGAAAGCGTTCTCACCTGATGTGCTAGGAAGAAAGAAGAGCTTCGAGCCCCTGTGCCTGCCAGGAGTCTGTAAGCGTTGGGCTCAGTTCTTTGCAAGAAACTTTTCATCTGTTCTGGATTCTGCTTTAGCGGTCTCCGCAGAGAAGTTTACAGCATTGGTATTCATTTAAAACATATCTGCGCAGTAAAATTGCTGTGGCTTATTTGGAAATAATCAAGCTAAGGATTGTATTGCTTCAGTTCTATTATTTTAAAACTCGAGTAACCAAAGCAGCATAAAGGCCTTGAAATTTGAGCCCGTGTGTGGAAGTGCTCAGTGTGCAGGACCTTGGTTTTCTGAGGGATTTCTGTTTGGTGTTGCCACAGCCATGGAGTATACAATTTAGTGAGTTCTCCTTTGTGAAGATCTGCTTTTAGCTTTGGAACTAATACCCCCTGTGCTAGTTTGAAATTGTTCCTACCTATTTAGCGTGTGCATTGCAAAATCTACCTACCTATTTACATAGGGGCTGGAGAAACGAGGGTGGTACGGCCCCGCATGAGTGGAAGGGGAGTATCGTGTGAGTTGTGATCCTACTTGTCTGCTTATGGTCTGGTTTGGAGGCATCGAGCACCTGCTGATTTAGGGGTTTTCTGTATGTGATTTCATGCCCGTGATTAGCATTTCTAAGGACATGACACATAGGGCCTCACCACTGAAGTATGTTCTGTAAATACATAAACAGAATTACAGCGATGGTCATTGTCAGTCTGTCCTGACTGGTTTCCAGAGGTAACCCAACAGGACACGGCATGCTTCGCTGGGTCCGTGTGATATAACAGGTCTCAGGCTTGAAACTTCTGAGTAAAATTCCTTCCCTTGAATGGAGTTCCCACCTCCTTTCGATGCTTCCTCAATGGCAGTCGTTTGTCTTTTGTTTTTAATGATTAGGGCAGGATATTGCAGTATTTAGGTAGCGTATCCCAGTGCCTTACCATTTTATTGTTCAGAGACTTGAAGTCAAACTCCGCAGAACGCTTCAGCTGCTTCACAGAAATCTGTGGTTGCATTTATCTGAAACCAACCATTTGCTTTGCCGGGATTTCTCAAGGTAGAAGATGACTGGTAATAATAGGACTTGTAAGTTCTGGGAGGTGTGAGAGGTGTGGTATGATGGCATCTTTAAAAAGCTTTTTCTGGACAACATCTGAGAGCAGTCCCTGGTTAGCTGATGTTATCATTGCAGCGTTGTCCCTAAGTTAACAGCAAGGCCGTGTTTGTTTTGCTGTTTGGAGAAACTATTAGTATTCTGCCTGAATTGAGCAGGCTGCTAATAATACTGATTAGCTTCTGCATAAGGTGGAGATGGCAATCTCATTAATTTCGTATTTAATTACCAAAAAATCAAAGCAAAGAGCTCTGGAATGATTTGTAACCATTGTGCTGTTCAGTAGCTGTCAGTGGAGCCATGTGACCTCCACGTATTCAATATTTAATTCTATAATTTTCCTGTTTCTTTTTGCTTTGCTGGATTTTTTTTCTTCCTTTGTGTGTGTGTATTTTTGTTTAAAATTAAGTCATAAATTGTTAAGAGCAAGGAAGATGGTTGTGTAGCATCTGGTTTGGTGCCTTGAATCTCCACGAAGCATCTTGAAGATTTTCTTCAAAGATTTTGAAGATATTTCTCAGTTCAAGCCTGTTATTTCTGAGCCTGCCAGCCATGTCGGTCTGTTGAGCTCAGGTTTGACTTGAAGGATAAATCTGCTGGTGACGTGGGGCAGTCAGCTCACGGGCTTCTAGCACGGACCTCTCCTGAGCTTTAATAAACACGGACAAGGTATGAATGTCTCTTCTCGGCAGGAAGCAGGGCTTTCCTGCTGCAGATGCTGCTTTCTGCATGCATGCACATCTCGACATTCCCCCGTCTCTGGCGTAGTGTATTGTACTTGCTCTGCAAGAGAGCTGCTTCTTAGAACGCTTACCTCATGTGGAAGAAATAATTTTATCAAGCTTTGAAGTAAGAGCAGTTTCAAATTTACAGCGACTTAGACGTGCTGCGCTCTGCTTTGTTCCGTTGTGGTAGAAGCCACTTGCCTGTGTAACTTGAAAACAATAATAAAACAGGCATAAACAAACATAAAACAAGGTAGCATTCGAGGTATCTTTATAGCGAGCAGTAACTAAACACCTTTCACTTTATTCTGCCTGGCCTGGAAAGCATCAGGGTTGTCGCCATCCGCTTTGGAATGGCTGCTCTCATGGGCAGGAGCTCCGAAGGGGAAATTCTTCTGCACGGACATGTGGAGTTGTGAGTTGTCCAAACGTTAACAACTGCAGGCAGCCCGAAAGTTTAAGCTTTTATTTGCCAGAGAGCTCCTTCGCTCTTGTTTGGGTTTTGCTTTTTTTTTTTTTTTTTTTTTGGACGTGTGATGTCATCATTCTGCGAGGTCCGCGCTCCGGCGTCCTCCAGGAAAACAAAACAGGGGACGAGACCGGAATTTCAAATGCGAGAAAACAAGCAGATCTGATTCTTCCTCTCCTCCCGCCCCCTTTTTCTTTGAAAGGAGCTTTCAAGCTGACTTTTTACAGCAGGAATTAGTTTCATAGAAAAAAGAGCGTTAGGAAGCACGGCTATTTCTCTTCAGTTCTTACTATCAAGTTCTCCAAAATAAACTTTCCTTCCTGCCTTGCGTGCTGTAGGTAGTGAAGGATGCGATGCCTCTTGTGCGCCAGATGCAAGTGGATGGCTATTTTATAAATAGCCAAGGCCTTTAAATATCCACGTCCTTGCCTCAGGAATCTTTTTGTCTTTTACTATAACTTTTCTTTGTTTTTCACTATTTGGGAGACATGGAAGCAAGCACGGTGTAGTGGCTTGTTGCCACGCTTCCGTTAGTTCCTCCCAGAGAACTATCCCATGGAGTTTTTAGGAAATCATGGTACTGCCAGCAGCCTTCCACCGAGGTTACTGCCAGCCCTGGCCGGGGTCAGGGGAGCAGCCAAACCCGGTGGTGTGACTGCTGCAACCAGGCTGGAGTTGGAGGTGTCCCCTGGTTCTTCTTGCTTTTCGGGAGCCCTTCAGTGGCCGGGCAGCCACTGCCTTCCACGTACTGAGCCATGCAGCCCACGTAAGCACCGGCACGTTGTTCTTTTCCAGGCTAGGGCTCAGTCATAACGACTTTGCAAAATAATGTGCAGAGAGGTGTTTTTCGGTATTTGGAGGATGTAAACTCTGAGTATTGGTCTTCAGAGGTAGGTTGGGGTCTCCAAAAAGCTGTCCAGATGCAGTAAGAACTTTGGGTAGCGAGCAGGGCTGGAGCTGATGCTCTTTGCCCTGGTGTGTTCAGGAACCTTAATGAGTTCTTGGTTGCTCTTCATAGCTCGCGTCCCAAAAGTAAATACTGTCTTCTGGCATGGCGTGTTGGGTTCTCGGTAACTCCCTGTGCAGCTGGGCTGCATGCGGTGTGAGCGAGCAGCTCTCGCGTTTTGCTGGCCGGTTGTGAGGACAGTATCTGCCCGAGGTATCGGGGCTTGTCCTACTTTCCCTGCTCAAAATACAAGATCCTTAGCATGTGTAAAATGGACACCTGACTTCCCCTTGGTTTATTAGCCAACAGGAGCAGTCAGCAAATAGGTCTTCCTTTTAAATATTGAAACTTGGCTGTTTTTTTTTCCCTAATTTGTCTGTTCCTCCTGACAAACAAAAAGCATAATCCATCATTCCAATCTGCTGAAAAAGAGGCCTCAAATTGCCAGGTATGAAATTATGCTGCTTGTTCACTTACCAGTAGGAAACGGCGTGCCAGATGTTTTAGAACCTACAAAGAAGAAAGTTCTTTGTACGCGTGATGTTAGCATTCGCAAAAGGTGTCAGATTGACAGCCTTGGAGATTGTGGGGATTGGAATGTTATTTATCCCTAGAATAGGTGCAGTGCAGACTGCAATAGTGCAAAAATTTCTTACCTTATTCTGCTGTTACACCCTACTAGTGCCCTTCAGAGGCAGCCTCCAGGGGTGAGGAACACTTTCTCTGTGCCCGTTTAGGTAGTTGGCTGCTTTGATGAAACTGCCAAAAGGATATGAAGGTGGTGGTGGTGTTTATTTTTGTGATGTGGGTGCTCGTCTCTTGAAATCCAAATAATGAGAAAGGAATTCACTAACATCTGCCTCTAAACAGCTCCTGCAGCAGAGGCAACCTTCAGCCACCATGTTCTCTGGTCGTATACAGGCTGCCGGGCTCAGGTGAAAAGATGCTAGCCATCCTAATTCTGTCGTTCAGTGAGTTATCCATTCTTCTGCAAAGCTGTAGCACAGAATCAGGTAAATAATGCTGTTCCTTGTTTTAATAAGCTGGGCACCGGATGAAACTTGGAAAAAAAGCAAACAAAACAGCCCAGACCTTGTTCATTTAACAGTTGGCATAAGGAACTGGACATCAGGCCTTTCTGTTTTTGCTGTGACCTTGTGTGATCGTAGGTCACCTCTTATTCACATAGCTTACATCTTGTTTGTAAGCTAAGAATGTTTATTGCAACTCTGCTAAGCACCCGGCAAATATCAGGTGCTTTTTAAGTGTCTGTAATGAAAGTCTTATTCTGATGTTCCATTGCAATTTTGCCAGTTGAATAATACCTCCTTAGGATAAAGTGCTGAAAAATAAAAGAACAGGAGAAGGAGCACCGTGTTCTGACCTTGCCACACTTCTCCAGACCCACTGTAAGAGAATAAATGCCAAAGACCTGTGAATGGAGATACCGTAGGTGTGGTCTTACCCATCCTGCTGCGCTGACACGGTTGGTTGATGTTAGTCATGCAAAGCCATCTTCCTCATTCTGCAGGCTGCGAAACAATAGATCTGGGTTGTGATCTGCTTGCTTCAAGCTGTGGTGATGGTATGTTTGAATACCATCGGCTAATAACGTTTCAGCTTCAGAATGAATCGTCTTTATTTCAGAGATATGGCTTTATTTTACTTTGAACCAACAATTAAAAACCGTCAACCGCAGTGCAAACCGTCATTTCCATCCCAAAAGGCAAACCTCTTTGTTAAAGCTTTCAGTGTTCAGCAGGACAAAATTTCTAATATTGCTTCTCAGGATAAAATATCTGTTATGATAAAATTTAAATATGGATAGCTATCATTAATTAAGCTGGACTTTAGGTAACAGCTGGTCTTCTCTAGCAAAATTCCATTAATTCCATCACAGCATTTTTCACTTACTTTTTAAGAAAATTAGATTTTTCTGCCTCAGAATAAGGACTAGTTCATTGCTGTCAGAGCTGACTGTAAGGCAGATCCTTTGGTACTCTAGGAATGAGGAGCATCATAAGGAACCTGGACAGAAATGGTGACAGTATTGAACTCTAGCGCAGCCAACTTTTCTTGTTTTGTAGAAGTGTTCGCCAAACCCTCCAGGAAAATAGGAGGGTCTCTGGGAGGCGTCGTGAGAAAAGCGTAGTGTTTTGTGTGAATTTGGGCCCATCTGCTAAAACAAAAGCGGAGAAAGAATGCAAAGACCTGGTTCTAGGAAAAAAAAAACCAACAAAAAACTAAACCACAGCAGGCAATGTCTTTTTGAAAACTTCTAACATCCCCCAGCAAGGTCTGTCCCACTGCTCTCCTGGGGCTGTTCCCAGGCTGCCCTTGTCCCTTGATGGTTTACTTCTTCCATATCTTGCCAGACCCAGACCCTTACGTGGCGTATCGGTGGACAGTCACAAGGAAGCTCTTCCGACCACACAGCTTAATCCCACTCAAGCTGCACGGAGTGGTTACAGCTCTGGGCAGTTGCTCCTTTGTCATCTTCAGCCTCTGTACTTCACGCGATGGTGTGATTGTGTCTCTGAGTTGCACCGCTCAGCTTTGCCCAAGCCACTGCCTCAAGACCAAAGACTCTTCACAAGAGCCACGACTGCCAGCCAGCAAAGCGCAGGCTTCGAGCTCAGTCCTGCCAGTACCGAGTGCTTAAGGAGGGGTATGAGATTATTTTAATTGGCTTTTCCTTTGCAGTGCTGTTCCTTTACTGCATCTCTCAAAGGTCAGCCTCGGAAAAGTCACCTGTTGGCAGCTCCCTGCTCACGCAAAAGCTGAGGCCGGAGTCCTTGAAGCAGGCAGGACAACCTTGTTCCAGAGAGCCAACGTGAGAGCAGGGTCCACCATATCTCAATTAGCCTTTTATTTAAAGGCACAGAAAATAGTCTTCTCCATCGACTGAAGCAATCAAATTTTGTTCACCTCAACTAAAGGGGAGGAGCGGAAGTGGTCGCTGATTTATTTTTTTTTCATTCATTTGCTTTTGTGAATGATTGCTGAGAACAGCTGGATTAAGCAGCGTTGTGTGCGAGCGCACGAAGAACCTGTGAAATGTAAAAGTGTTTGGATCTGTGCTGCTGGAATAGACCGATTTCTGATTACAGCTTTCTGTCAAATTTAGGATGGATGTGTTCCTACTGTAGCTGAAATTGCCTTTTCAGCCTTAAAATACTTTAATGCTTACTAGGTACATGCAAGGAACTTAAGCGCTTTCTTTCTCGCTTCAGTCCAGAAGAAAGTGCAGCTTGGGAAGAAATCTTGCTTGGGAGCAGAAGAGTTGCTGTACAGGAGGAACGTTTTTGGAAGTATTTCCAGTCAGGGCCAACCTGCATAGAATGGAGCTTGGCCATTAAAACCTGCTCTGTGGACCTCGCTTCCGAGTTGTTCCAAGTATTTCCTTCAGGTGCAAATGTTCCCCTACCTCTTTCGTGCCTTATATTCAGGGCAGTTAGTAATGCTGCCAAAACAAGGAAAGAGCCAGCTAGCTTTTTGAAAGCAGGCTTTTGGAGAAAAGATGTCCTCGTTTACCTTCAGCGTGTGCACAATGACGACTGAACCTGTCTTTCTGGTGGAGAGGCAGTTAGGCAACTGGGTGCCTAAGTCCATGGGTTGATGGACGTTTTAGTAAACCCTCTGTGAGGCGAGTTCTGGTGGATTTCCTGGGCTTATTTTGCTGGAAGTCATTCCTCTCCTCAGTTTTACAGAGCCTGCAGGTACTGGGATTGAACAGACCCATAGCACTTGGGCACTCCATGGATGTATCTCCTTCCTGGTGGCACACAGAGATCACAGTGATACAGGCTGGTAAAACGCGCAGCTTAATTTTTATATAAGCTCATCAGCACAGAGATTCCTTGCATTTGCAAACCAGCTGCTGCTTAGCGGGGCCCACGGGGCGCTCCCGGAGCACACGGTGCGGTGGCAGCAGCGGTGCAAAGCAGCACCGGGCGCTGTGTGGGCAGTTTGGAGCTGCTGGTGCTGGCCAGGCCCAGGGCTGCAGGGCTCAGGAGGACTTTTCCCTGCTGTAGAGGCTCTCGTTTCCGTTTCCTAGACTGTCGGGAATCTCTGTCCTGCGCGCGGTGAATCATTCCTGGATAGCACCCAGGCAGCGTGGAGGAGGAAGGCGCCTGGTGTGAATGCAGGGAGGTATAAAAGTCAGATGAGAGAGGGGAAATAAGAAGAGTAGTGAGATGGGGACTGCAGAGGGATCGGAGACGGAGGAACTACGGTTGACGGAGAAATGGAGCCGGAGGTTTGCAGAAGAGGTGACTGGGGAGGTGGGGAGGGAGGCAGCGAGCGGAGGTCGGTTGGCAAGGGGGGTGGCAGGCTCAGTTCTGACACCTTCTAATTCTGGAGCGCTTGCCTTTGTAACCTTAATCATTTTGTTCTAATACACTAGATAGAAAAATTACATTATATGTTCTGAGGAATTTGGTTACTATGGTAATGGGTATATAAGTACATAAGAGATAAGATGTCAGCAATCAGAACAGCTGTAATTTAGCACACAAACCCGTGACTGCCTGAATTTGGGGAAGCAGGCCGGTACAAACTTCTCCTGCTTCGATCTCGTGTTTTACTGCCGGCACGTCTGTTCCCGTGTGAAAGTGACGTCAGAGCTCCTGCAATAAATCTTTCAGTTTTATGGAATTTCGGCAGACGTGCCCGAAATTTCTGGGTAAACAAACCACATACCTCCCTCTGTGCCAGGGGAGCGAGGTCTCTGTATTCCCACCCGGCCTCTGCACGTGCAGACCCGGGGACAAGTTAAAAGGGGTGGCTGTCCCCATGTGTGGAAACGTAAATGGGACTGTACAAAGTGCACGGTCATCCAGTAACAAGAAACGTCCTATATAAAACTGGTTTATCAGTTAGAAATGGAAGGATGTGAAAGATTTGAGTATATCCATTGATAACATGGTGATTGTGAATGCTGTGTGGCCGGGAAATGTGCAGATGTGGAGAATTTTGATGTTAAAAAAAAATGCTTAGTTCGGGGCAGATGTGTGGAAGGACTGCTGGGATGGTCTGGGAAGTGAATGTGTTGTAAAGGGAGGCAGAACTGGCCCGCTTTTTTGAGCGAAGGAGACACAGCACATGTCTGTACTTGCCCTTATCCCTCAGTATTGATAAGGGAAGAGAGTTAACTGTTTAAGCTTTAAAGACAGTGCAGGAAAAAGAGTGAATCAGTGTAAACTGGCACATAATAAAGACAAACTGTAAATCACTCCTAATCAGTTATTAAATCGATTCCTAATCAAATAGGAATGGGGTTCTGGAGCAGCCTTGTAGTCAGGGTCATGGCTTTAAGAAGTCCTCAGGGAGCTGGCCATTAGCTGATAACTGGATTCTGTTGTATAGTCACTTAAAATAGCAGGTACAGGACTTGACAAGACCTTCAGTCCTCTGATCCTAACTATCCGATGGAGTCATATTCTGTGTCGGAGCCACTGGCACCCAAATCGTTGTGTGTAGTAGTTAAGAAAAACATTTTCCCCCATGAAACCAAATAAAACTCATCAAATGTATGAGGGTGTGCTTGTTATCTTAATAGGCACTGAAAGCTACTTCTTTGTTAGTGGAAGAGAAGTAATCTAGGCCTTGCAGAACTTGCAGGAGAAGCATTGCCTCAACTAGGTAAAATCTTGAAAAAGATGTTCTTTGTTGGTGTTTTATTTCGGTTTTAGGTTGTTTGACTAATCCTCTTGCTGTGTGCTATTTAAAAAGTTTTCCTGCTCGGTCATGTGAGGACAGGAAGAATAAATACTCGGCTTGAGCTGGAGAAAAACGGGACCGGTTGCCATTACCCTGGGGGATTCCAGCAGGAACGGAGGTGTTGGGCTCCGGGTGTGTGCTGCTCAGCGAAGGTTCTCCACTGGGTGCAGAGGATGTGGCAGAACAAATTGCACGGCTGCAGGAGTTTCAAACTGTTCTGATGCTGAAATACGTTCTACCTCTTTGAACCTGCTTTAAGTTGCAAAGTGGAGTAAGAAGCTTAGATATGCATATATGTGTTATATATGCATTTGTGTGTTCCTTATACATATATCCTTGCTGAACTCCTAATGCCCTGGAAGTGTGCTCTGTTAGATTGCTCACTCCTTCATAAAGAGCAGAATGGCCTTTCGCTGGTAATCTGTTTTTTAAACAGCTTTGCAGCATTTATTAAGTAATGAAGATCCATCGTGTCCACGCGTGTTACTAGAACCTGGTGAGATACTTTCTCATTATTTGTGTGCGGCCTTTTGATAAACCTCTTCTCTGGATGTGATGGTAGCAGTATGTTTTATAACCTCCCGTGTTAAACAAAATTGACCTTTTTCATAACAAAGTGTGTTGATGAAATGTTTGTGTCTCGTCCTGCCTTCTGTCTCTGGCAGTGGGTAACGATTAGGTGCATCAGCAGAGCCAGGAGCATTCAGAAATACCTTACCTGACCTGTCTGTGGATGCTCTTACGCGTGTAAATGTCTAGTTTAAAAAACAGCGTTTATATCTCTTGGACTCAGTACCTTTGCAGTATTTTCTGCTGGTTAATTTTAGGCTTTATAGCTTGGTTGGTTGAATTCCTTCACCGTTATAAATATGCCGCTCTTACATTTTATGGACTGTCCCCTTGCTCTTGAAGTGAGAGCACTTTACATGACTTTCTTATGTGTCGTTTTTAACTCTTACACCTTTTCTCATGGAGTTTAGTTTGTCTTCTTGGACATTTATGATTTCGTACTTATGAAGCCTTATTGTACTGTACTTTGATTTTATTGCTAGTAGATTTGAGTGGGGAATAATAGCCAGGAGCAGACCATGGCAGAGATTTTCTTAATGTTTTTTTTCAGAAATTCTATATTATTTTCCTAATTGATTCTTCTTTTTCTTTTTCCCTTCTTTCTTTTATTTTTTTTTAATTTGACATTGTGTTCATGTAATCGTGCAATTATTTTCATTGAGTTGTCTGCCCAAGGCTCATTTCTTGTGAGTTATGTTTAGTTTGGGAGTAGGGGTGTGTTTGATCACTCATTACTTTGGGAACTTTCATCTCTTGTCTTGTTGCTCATTCGCGTTATTTTTTATGGTTCTTGTATCATTTTTGGTACTGTCAACTGCCCTAAATATAACTTATGTTCTTTTCCCTCTCTGATTTGAGATCTTACCTGCAAATATTTTGCAGGTTCTGCACTGTACCTGTGGTTGCTCAGGGGCTGCAAGGCCCTTTTCCCTTGAAGCGTTTCATCATCTATCTGATCTCTTGCTTTTTTCAGAGCTTTGCATCGGTATTTCAGCTCTCAGTCCAGAGGTGGTTTGGTTTCTACCTACGACAAACCAATACGCAGAATAATTTTGGGTACCAGACCTTGCTCAGTACTTCTTGAAGATCCTTCTCTGTTCTGTTATTTTAATGACAAATAGTCTAGCGCCTAACTGCTTGGCTTGTTAGTTCTCGGGGTCACCAAGTGATTAGGATGTTATTTCCCCCAAATATTAGCTCAGTCAGTTCTGTTCAGTTCGGTGTGTGCTTCCCTGGAGCAGGAGCTGTTGCAAGGAGCCGACGTTGTTCTGGAGTTACTTCAAGCTTCTGGGACAGTTGCTCATCTTCATAGCTCAGTGATGTTTAATTTACAGATTAGTTGAAGGACCAGCTTTCCTGATGCATGATCTGTGATACCTGCTCTTCTCACAGAGCCAAGTCACCACGTTTGTGCGAGTAATTTGGCTTCCTCGCTCTCCCCTCGCCCTCCAGCCCAGCAGCAGAGCAGATGGGCGGCCGCCCAAGGCCCCTGGCTGCCACGGGTTTGGTTGTGTTGTTCTGTTCGCTGGATTGCTTTCTTTTTTTACAAGACTGTTCCCACAGACTCTTCCAGTTCTCTCTTGGATTTCTCAGTTGGATTTAATTTCTATCCCAGATCCCTGCTGCTGGCTTCGGTGTCCCCACATTTGCTTGCTCAGGGAGAACCTGGAGCTGTGTCCCGTGTGTCCCACCGAATTCGATCGCATGCACCATTTATTTTAATTTATTAATTAATTTATTTAAATATTTTCCTGTACTTACTGGTCAGAAAGACTTCGAATTGCCTCCTTTCCAAAACTGGGTATGATACTGCTACTTTTTAATTACTTCTTTTCTCAAGGGTAATTGCCTGTATTGTGGGCTTTAGTGGCTTAGTTCTGAATCTGAGTCCAAAACAGCTAATTTGCTTGTTTACTATACTTGTTGTTCTGGGGCAGAATTGGTTAGGGGTCAAGAAAAGGTTTCCTTAAACTCTAGTCCCGTTAGGACATCTGGCTGTAGATTTTTTTTATGGGCAGCTGGAGTTTCCCAGTATTTTTGCCTCTGGAATCGATGGACTCCCATCAGCTGGCTGCTCACCAACCTTCTCCCGGCCGGTGAGCTGCCAGCAGCATCTCCGGCACTGCAGCCATCAAACCTCACGCTCCTCAGTCATTGCAGTGCCAGCTGAGAGACGTGGGCACGAGCTGTCTGCAGGTGATTCAGTGCAGAACACGTTTTGGTGCGATGCTTCCCCGAGTAAAGGTAAGTAGCTGGCGACTACTGAGAACTTAATGAACTGCTAAGGAAGGCGGCAGAAGATTTCGTTTTTTCCAGTTGTCTTCCTCATAGCTTTGCTAGCCTAAGGAATTGCTAAATTTAGAGCTGACCTTCATAATAAATATACCAGAACTATCACAAGCAAAGGGATTCGGGAGACGTTAGTGCTGGCTACACCAGGGTATGGTTAGCGCTTCCTGGGCTTTCCTGACATTGGTCCTTGAGAAACAAACACTGGCCATTCTTCGGCTGTTGTGTAGGTCTAACTTTTGATCCAGTGGGATGTTTTTGCTTTAATAAGGAGAAAAAACACAGGATGCTTTTTGGTATTAATGTTTCTTTCAACTGCATCAATAAGGTGTTTTATTTGTGTTGTTTAAGCAGTAAGATCAGTGACAGATTCTGTGTTTCTCAGGTGAGTGACGCTGCAGAAATTGCCAGTTAACAAAAGTAATATTTCCAAGATTGCCGACAGTGTTAGGTATACTCATGTTTGTTTATAACTGGTATGTGTAACTGTTGTGAAAATAGATTAAGTTTCTTCAGAGTATCTGTCTTTAGCACGGGAACAGGCTTACCTAGATAGTTATCTTTTCTGACTATTTTAAGTAGTAGAAATACAGAACCCAAAACAAAATGGAAAGCACAGGGTAATTAATTGTTGCTTTGGTAATCACTGCTGGCTTACTGCCGGTGCAGATCATCCTAATAAACACTTGCACCCAACCCAGAAGCACAGATCCTGGGCTCGTCAGCTGAGCTATGGGAAACTTAACTTTCTGACTTTTGCTAGTGACATTCCTGGAAAGTAAACATCCAAGCAGGACAGCTCAACTGGATCAGAAAGTGTGCTGGGGTAAGTAATTCAGGGAGTTATGATGGACATTTTAGTGTCAGAATCTTGAGAGGAAATCAAAGTAAGCCGCACAGTGTACAAGTGCATGTATAAGGGAAATGCAAGCAGTACTCTAAGATAAAAGTATCTTCCTGAGGCTATTCTGTGAAGAAGTATAATACAAGAAAAAAATACAGGTAGCGAAGCAGAGAAAGAAAGGAAAAAAAAATCTGCAAAGAGGTTTTTCCAGGAGAGAACCATTCCTCAAAAATCTTTTCTTAAAGTAGAAAAAGGAATCTTACAGGAGTGATAGGCTTGCTTTGTCAGAAGAAGAAAAATTTATCGTGTTGGGGAAGAAAAGGCTGTTTGAACGTAGCTGCTCACACAGACAAAAAGCTGCCAGAACTCACCACAATACCCAGCTACAAATTCTTCTTACCCTTATAATCTTTTCCTTCTACAAATACATACAGATGGGAATGAGAAAGGTATAAAGGGGACAGCATTTTATGACAGTTCTTTGCTGTAAACTTCTGCAAAGGAGGACCTTGGATCATTTGCAGTAAGCAGCACTTGTCTTACCCAGGTACATGGGGGGTTGTAGAGCTTTGTGGAGGCTGTGAGATCTCACCTGCTTCGGCCTTTCGCAGACACAGGCTCTCTTTTCTTTCCCCTTCTTCAGTATGTATTCTCAAGTACAAGCTCGAGACTGACATGCCAATGTAGAGGAGAATAATGTTCCAGAGGGGCTTTCCATGGTCCACAGTTACCGTCTGCATTCCTGTTTCATCAGCCCATTCCCAGGTGTCTTTGTTTTGCCTGTGGTTGGCACAGTTTTCAGGGTGGTTCCTTTTTCATTCTGTTCAGTGACAGCATTTTGGATGTTTTTTCCCTGAATGTTGACCGCCTTCCTAACAGTCTCTGGTACAGCACCGTCCATCTGCACCTCCCATTTTCCTTAATGGCAGGTGGTCCTGGTGGAGAACAAGCATTCCAAAAACAATTGATTTTAGGATCATGGATGAGAAGGGCAAGTTCATGACATTGTCAGCATTTTTTCTTCTCAGCAGCAGCTCACTACTAAACAGCAGAAGGCAGCCAGCAGGATCCCAAGGAAGATGTTCCTCAGTGCCTCTTGCCCCTCTTCCAGGGCACCGGAGGAGCAAATGCCACTTGCTGCATCTCCAGGTTTTTCTTGTTTCATTTCTGGGATTTTTTTTTCCCCCTTAATTACCACTCTAGGAAGACTTCCAAATTGCAGAACTAGAAGGAGAAGCATGTTGTTAGCTTGATGGGAAAGGCTTACCCAAGTACGCAAGCAGTCTGCGGTGTGTGGTTTCACATGAATCGAGTGCTAAAATCAGTCCGTTTTGTGAGGCTTGAAGATGCTGATAGGCTTTCCGCTGTGAGAGTCACCTAGAATGCACCTGTTTTGATACCATCTGCCACAGTGTAATTGAGCATGGACAGGAAACTGATTTTTAGCTGCTCAAGGAAACGGTCTTTTTCTACTGTGAGCAGAAGACGACTTGTTTTCCATGCGTGCAGTACACATTGAGCCACTGGAGAGGTTCTCTGCTTTTATCAAAACAGGAAAAAAGAGTAGACTGGGTGGGCCAGAGCCTGTGTTGAGAGATGTTTTAAGGAACATTTACAGCACTTGGTGGGTTGGCAGGACTTTTTATTTTATTTTATTTTTTTTAATCAGGTAACAGGTATATATATAGTTTGGGCAAGCTTGCTGGAAGGAGGAATTGGGCACAGTGATCAAGAACGTACTTTCAGAGTGGTAAACCCAATGGATGAATGTCCCTGTGTGTGCTGAGACCTGCAGAAGGATGAATAAATGCTTTGCATTTCCAGTTGAAGGAACTCCGTTCATGGAATTCATCAGGCTAAAGTTTTAAAGGCTGATACCCAGGGAAGAGCTTATATAAAGGTCACAAAATAAGTCCCAGGTAGCAGCGTCATTCCAAAAGTCGCAATATCTCAGCACTGTCTGGTGTGAGGAGGGCACGATGTGTTCATTCCTCCTGATGATGGACCTTCAGCTTGCTTTCTGGAAGGCCCCCAAGCTGCGTTGCCCTTCCACTTCTGCCACCAGGCTGGACTCAAATCGCCACACTTGCGTCCCCGTGTCTTGGAGGGGTGGGTGTAGCAACGTAGTGCTTTTGCCCAAAGAGAGCGCATTTCAAAGCAGCACAAACCATTTTTATCTCTTGACTCTAGACGCTACATAGGCCGTTCATCGCGCTGCCTTCTCTTTGCATGCACTGTGGCCTCGTTTTGCGGTGCTGTAGATGGGTATTTTGCTATCGGCCTTCTAACAGCTCGAGCTCAGCCTCCTGGGCTCGGTAGTGGAGTCTTGCTCAAGTGATGGAGTGCCCGGGCTACGTAGTTGTGAGCTGGGAGAGCCTCTTTGGCAGCTCAAATGGGAGTCAGAGAAGAAACTTCCTCTACCTGCTGGGCAACTTCTTTCTGCAAAGTCCAGCCGAGGTTTGCCCTGCGCGGTGTGTGAGCAGACAGCTCCCACGTGCTGTGTATCTGGTTGGGATGCTGTGGGGTTCTTGTTTAGGAAGTTGTCTGAAAATGCAAAAATAGTGACAGCTTCACGTTTTGTGTACAATCAGCATCTTGCTTTCTATAATGTAGCTTATTTTTTTACCTTACGTGTTTCTGTTCAGACTGTATTTAACAATGTTTTGTCTGCTACTTTAAAAAATATACAGGGATTGTAAGTCAAGCCTTCAGTGCTGTACTGAAATCAAACAAATTTCTGAGTTGGTATTTTAAGCATTCTTACCATCTAACTCTTGTTTTAGGATAAATTCTAAGTAAAAGAAAAAAAAATCAAAGTCAGTTCTTTCAATAGTTCCAGTTTACCATATTTATGAAAGTGGTGGAAATTTTTCGTGTCAGCTGGAAGCCATTCAGGAAAATTTTAATAGTGTGTTGAGAGGATAATTTAATCTCAGCTTCATACACTCCCTGGATCTGACCCATATGCAAGTGAGAGAAAATCCTTTTTCCCTCTTTTGACAGTGGCATGATGCACTCGTTGCCCATCTATTTGACGCTTTTGCATTAGGTCCTAGCAGAGGAAATGACTCCAAAATTTAGCAAGTGTTTGCACTGCATGCAATGGAGATGCTTAAAGAAATAAAAACTAAATACCAGTTTGCAAATGATGATGGTGGTGGGTTGTGTTGTTGTTTGTTACCCCGGTGCCACAGCTTTAGTTGAGGAGGATGTCAAAGACTGGAGTGTTTCTGTGCTGGATATTCTCCGTGTTGCCTCTGCCAGCAGAGTGCAGCCCTAAAAATCAGAGGTGCTGTAAGCGGCCTCCTGAGCAGCTCTTTAAGCCCGATGCACATATTATCAGGGAGACATATCTAGTGTACCTACATTTGATATTAAAGGTAAGTTTTTATTAGTTTTGCTGTACTAAGTGTATCGCGTGGCAGATGACTATAACGTGAAGCAAGATTTACATCTCAAACGGCAAATATTTGCTTGTTTATAGGTCAGTAATGGAGGAAAGCATTCCTCTTGTCCTCGTTAGCCATCGCCGGAGCCCTTGCAGTGTGCCCCTTGGTACCCAGCAAAATGGAGAGAGAGAGGGTGGTGGGCTGCTTTGCCGTGCATAAATCTGCTCGCTGCTTCCAGTTCGAGCTCCCATGATGTTTCTTTAACTCCGGTTATAATATTCCTACTTAGAGAAGCTGAAGGATGTTGCATATGTTGGTTCTTTGAAACTTCATTTGTATGGACAGCGTGCGCTGCTTTTTAATGCTAATAACCTACAAGCCAGCCTATGCATTAGCTGTCACGTTTGGGTTTCTACGAACTTTTGAACCATCTTAAGGAATTGGAAGTGCTTTCAGGCACTTGTGCTTCGTGTAGCCTGATGCCTGTAGTCATCATCATGGCTGGGTTTGGATGTGAGACCGAGGAATAATACGGCAGGTAGGTGGAAGTCTTGGTGAGTAGGCTTGCTTCTCGTTAGCAGCACAGACCCAGCACCTTGCTTTGTTAATGGGAACAGCTCCTGTGTTGATGGCAGTCGGGTGTTTGGATGCAGCGTGGACAGGGGGAGCCCGACCAGCCTTGCTAAACGTGCACCCAGCATTATTTCTCTTAATTTCTCTAGAGTTTCTGTAGCGTAAGGCTTCAATAGGCACATAAATACAGCAGAGCTGTGCTCGTGCTCTGCAGGATCCCGGGGGAACTTAGTCACAGGGCTGGGTCCGGCTTGAGCAGGGGATGGCCCGGCAGGCGGGAGGCAGAGCTCCCAAGGGAACAGGTCTTACCCCTTCCGCATCTTCCAGCTTCCTTAGGGCCGCGGGTCAAGGTGTGCGCGTGTGCTTTTAGCATGGCCACGATTACAGGGAACGCGACGTCTTACTTATTCATGGACTTCTGTGGATGCGTGCACGCAGTTTCTGCTAATTGGCAGTTGTTCAGATGAAAGTAATTTGATAAAAGTATTTTGGCCTGTAATCAGTGCCATTTACACTAGTAATGGTAGCCACCTAGTAAATCTAGTTCGGCCCAATATGTGAAAATAGAGTTGGTCCGGAGTTGTGCTTTGCTCGAGCCCTGGTTTATTTTGAATCCTTTTTGCCTCGGCTGGTTACGAGTGGAACCGATCGAAGTAGGGATCGTAGTGTTGCACACCACGAGATGTTTTTTCCGTTCCTTTGTTTGGGTGCGAGAACCAACTGGGCAGAGCCGTGGCCTTCACCTCGCTGCAGCGTGCGCACCAAATGCCCCCGGCCGGCAGGGAGCGGTGCCGGCACCCAGGGGACCCGTCTGTCGGCCTCAGCGCGAGGCCGGCCTCCGGACCTCCGCCACCGACGTGAGGCGACCGGTCCCGTCCGCTGGAAGCAACTGCGGGTAACGGGAGGGCTGCGGCAACCCCGGAGCTGCAGCAAAGAGACAGCCCGGGTGGAAGAATGTGAAATATGTAATTGCGACTTGACTGTCATTTAGCAAACCAGCTGCTTGCTGGTCTGTAATTTAATTTTCGGTGCAGTTTAGTTGCAGTTTCGTTGTTTTTTTTTTTTTCTTAAGGCTCATCTGTATTTTTGATACGTTTACAATAATGTGATAGCCACATCGCACGGTCCTTGTCCTAACTTCCATTCCCCAAAGTGTTCGGGCGTCGTTTCTGTACGAGGGGGCCGAGCGTGTCGGCTGCTGGACTGGCCGGGCTTTGGCAAGCCGGGCGTGTTGTCTGGGCAAAATGACCGAGGGGATTTGGTGTTCTCGCATCCTTAAAAAAATGGGAGTGCTTCACTAAGTGAAACAGCGGGCAGCTTTCTCAAGGACGGACTTTACACCGATGCATTTTATCGGTCCGTGTGAGCAGGTAGAACGACGAGCATAGCGCCACACACCCGGCTGGGCCTACTCTCTTAAAGTTTTTAATACCCGGTGGTTTTACCCTCGCACATCTCGAAGCAGCGGTTATTTCCGAGAACAACGATGACAACATCCGCCTTGATGCTCGCAGGACTTGGAGGCGCACCTCGGCGAGCCCAGCGGCCTGGGAGGCATTAGCGGTGGGGAGGCCTGGCCCGGCCTGCCCCGTGGGTGCCGTCTCGGAGGCAGGCCGAGCGGAGGCCGGAGGCTGGCTGGGCGTGAGGGAGGCCGATGGGGGGGAGGAGGGAGGCCGTGCTGGGTCTGGGCTGTGTGTGTGCAGGGCTTTCTCCTCCGCTGGCTCGCTCGCACGCGCGCGCTCGAGGGGCCATGTGACTGCTGGCCATATTAGCAGGTTTATCCAAGCCTAGCCCCTCTGACTAACAGATGTAGGGAAAAGGGCATTCTGGGATCGCAGCAGTTGCTTTTGAACAACAATGTCCTTTTTGTAAGAATCTGATGCTTCTTAAAAGATGGAACATGACATCATTACCGTCGATCCAAGAAGCATTCCTTCAATAACACTGAGTGTGCTCTGGTTATCAGCTCCCTTCCCCCAGCCCCTTTCTCTCCCTCCTCTGACTGATGCTTTTTGTCTATTGTTTCGTCCGGGGCTGTAAATGCGAAACAGTTGTCTTTCAGTGTTATGTGCTTGTTAGGACTGGAATCAAGTGGAATATTGTTGGCTTCTTTGAAAGAAAGGACGAAAAACGACAACAAAAACCAACTTTCCTTGCAGTCTGCAGAAATGTAGCGTGCTTCAGGTAGGGGCTGAGTCGCAGCTAACGATTTCCCTTCCCACACCGCGTGAGTTACTGCCTTATGTAAGGGAAGGTGGGGAGATGGCAGCCCTGTTCCCGTGAGCCCAGCCCCGCTCCGTCGGCAGTCGGATGTGTCCTGTGCTAATGGTCTGAAGGCTCCTGCAACGATGCTGGTACCGATACGAAATGCGCCTGTGCACGCTCGTGAGAGGGGTACGGCAGAGCTGTGAACAGCTGCGTGGCTTCTGCATGGATTTTGTACTTGCTCCACCACTGGGATTTCAATCCCGTTTCTTTCCTCAGCCCCCGAGAGTGGGCTATCGTGGAAACATGTCCAGGGTTACGTTATAAATCTTGTTGAATCTGCTTGGAGGAAAGCTATGAAAATGCTGGATTTTGCTTCCCTGCTCTGCCTTCTCTTTCCCACGCGTGTCTTCATGAGAAAAACTGGAGAACCTTGCAGACTTTACAGCTAGGTACGTCTTGGCTGTCTCTCGCACGACCGTGCTCTCCTTGTAGCGGTGCTGGCAGTTGTTTGAACTAACAAGGAGCAGGCAGTCTTTGGCACTTCCACATGCTGCAACTGTCTAGAGGAGAGTACCACTGAGCATAAACATGCAGGAGTATGTCTTTTTCCATCCTTGTCGGAATTGCTCCGCAGGGAGGGGAAAACAAATGATTCATTGATGGTCTGGAGGCTTGGAGAAAGGTGGAGCTCTTACTGTCCTGGAAAGGAGGAAAAACGGACCGCGATAGATAGGGCCTTCTGATAGATTGATTAAACTCAGACTTAGTGCCTTTTTTCCATCATAAAGATGTAAAACTTAAAGGGCAGATTTGAGGTGTAAAATACGAATCAAAAGAAGTACAAGTCTTGACCAGATAAGGGTTGTGTGAGGGAAGTGGGCTGTGTGAGTAGCTGCTTGCCAGTGACACAGGATTTGTTTTGTTGGTGACAATTTGTGGGGAACCCAGAGGAAATCCCAGTACTTAGGCTCTTCCCTTAGCATGAGAAAACATGCATTTTACTCGCGATGGCTGTGTGACTTTTACCTGAAGATTTTTCACAGGAAGATTTGAGCACAACCTTATGATGTATTATGAAATGGTCGGGCTCCAAGATGCGTTTTCATTAAATGAAAGCAAATGCATGGTGTAAACAGGAGAGGTTCCGTGCATCCCTAACGGGGTCTGAAAGTGCAGTTGTGGTCCACTTCAAGAAGTGCAGCCAGTAATTTAATGGCATGTGTAACTCTTCAGGGAGGGGATATTGGAGTAATACGGGCTCGCTAGTGACAAACTGGTTATCACCGTGATTCTTCTGACCCCCGTGCAGGGGACTGAGCAGGTGCTGGAGCAGGAATGCGCCTCATTTTGTGCTTTGATTTCAAATTGTGTTCTGTAGAAATAAATACCTGAGTGGTGCCTCGGTGGGACTTTGACATCCCGGCAGATAGGTTGCGCTGCTTCGTGTAAGAGGCTTGCTTGCTCTGGAAGAAGTGGAGGCTGCTCCTCCGCTGCTTTGTTTCCGTGTCTTTGAGCAGAGGATAACCAGTGAAGGCTTGCAATCTTTTTCTTGCAGTGATCCATGCTGAAGAGGCTCCATTCATACAGATGAGCCAAGGGTTGAGGCAGCACTTTAAACCCAGATAGTCGGTCGGCTAACTGCCCAGCAGGATGCCATCAACCAGCCGAGCGGGCAGCCTGAAGGACCCCGAAATTGCAGAGCTCTTCTTCAAAGAAGATCCAGAAAAGCTCTTCACAGATCTCCGAGAGATTGGCCATGGAAGCTTCGGAGCAGTTTATTTTGTAAGTAGCCTCGTGGCTTGTGAATTGTAGCTGTGTTTCCTTTTGTCTTCAAACTGTGGGCACAGACTTCTTTTGAAATTGTTGAGGAAAAGAAACTATGTGAACCTTTGTATGATGCTTGGGGAAGAAGTATTTTATATCTGTACGGTCTGCCTGTTCACAGACTGACAGTATCTTTAAGGGGTTTGCATTCAAACGGAAAGAAAAAACGGGAAACGTGGCCCTTGTCCAGTGCTTTTAGGTTATGTTGCAAGTAGGGATTTTTCTGCAAATTAAAAAACGTACTTTGGCTCCATCATTTCTGATTGGCAATGCACTTCTTTTGATTTGATTGTCTCCTTATCATCTCCAGTCCCTTGAGAGAAAGAGTTCTCTCCCTTCTTGCATACCCCACAGGCTCCCTTAAAGACATTCTTCGTATTTGACACCTGAATGTTGGTGCTTTTGTTACCCTTGGGCCTGTCACATCCTCCTTCCCTACTGCAGGCAAGAATCTCAGTATTCATCTGTATAAAACTTCCTCGACATGAGCGTCTGGACAGCAGTTTTTCCCAGGCTGCTTGTAGAGCTCGACTGGAGGTGGGGTATTTCGTGGTAACCTCATTTGCAGGTTGCCATATGTTAACCCAAGTGCACACTGTGAGACCTTCATTAAAAAAACATTTTCCTCAGAAAACCTTTTCACATTTATAATTATAGGAGGTGTGGCCAAAGCTGCCAATGTTCCTTCAGAAAGCCATTTGTGTCAGTATTTTATGAGGTGCCTATTCATTGTTAATAATTGCAGCAGACCATGTTGGGAACCTTCCAGCACAAATCTAATGCAGCACAGATGAACTAATTAGGAAAAGCTTCTTAATTTTGTTCCCTGCTTAAAACTAGGAGCTGCCAGTGTCTGGGAACAGATCTGGAGGAGGAAGTGTTTTCGAATGGAGCAGTACTCACCTGTGGCCTTTATTTCACTCATTTGCTTAAAATGTGGATATGAAAGGAAGGAACAGAAAATCTGTCTTCCTGCTAAGTGGAAATATTATTGAAGTTTTTCAGGAATACTGTAACTTGTAAAGGAATGCATGCACCACATGAGTATGCAAAGCCAGCATTCAGCTGGAGATAACCTGCAAACTCTGTGCTAATGGCGTTCCCAAATGCCAACAGGATGCTGCCATCAGGTCATCTGCAGAGTGACCTTTGTAGCAGTGGTAAGGGATGGTTGCCCATTACCAGCTCCTTCTACAAGGAGATAGCAAGCAAGAGGTCATTAATGTACAGGCCTATCTTTTTCTTTCTTTTCCCTCAGTATTTTAGACTAACAGTTCATTATAGGATGGTATTTATTCACTAAAGAGTGGGATTACTTTATGCCATTCAGGTTGTACTTTAACAGAAATTAAGTGTAATTTGGCACTTGCAAAAAGGTAACGTAAGCATTCCATCCACACTACTCCAGTCTGTTGGGGGGACTTTGCATTTTTGCTAAATAAGGGAGTGTTTCCAGCAAAGAAGGTAAACTGTTGTTATTTGTGTGCTACAAAGTTTTAACCTATACCAGTATTGTATTATGATTTTTTTTTGTTGCCAGTAGTTCTCAGATGTGGAATCTGAAGCTGTTCCATATGATGATACTTGGTATCTCAAGCAGAAACCCAAAAGGTGGTGGGATGGGCTGCATGGGGGGAGAAATTCAGTTTAGGTGAAATAAGCGTAAAGAAAAGAGGGTAGGGGGTGTATGTTTTGTGTCCTTTATTCTGTATAGCTGGGGAAAAATAAAAAATCAAGTTTCTTTAGCAGTATTTTGATTCTGCTAATGTAAACTATTAAACTTTATCTAATCAGTGTGATATTGGATTACAGTTAATAACTGCTTAAAAACATATTACCAAAGTTGATGACATACTTCACCTTTTGTTTGCTCATGCCTGTCTTGTGTCGCTGCTGAAGTTACTCAGGGCACCAGAGTTTGAACCTTTGTATGAAGTTTTCAGAGGATATATGCCCCAAAATGTCTGTCATAAAGCAAGCCTGGTTTGGTTGAAGTCAGCTGGCTTTCTAACGACTTCATGGCTTTTGTCTAGGACCCACCTTTTTTTTCCGATTTTTCAAGATCACAAGGAAACTTAAAAAAGCAAGCAAAACTATGATTTTAACATTCACTGGGGTGTCAGCTGTGGGGTTGTCACTTTTCAGTCCCCCTATAGCAAAGAGGGGCTCCAGGAGTTATGCAAACACAGCCGGTGGTGGCTTGCTCGGGTTTTCTACTGTTTAGCACCCCACCACCAGTCTGCTTTCACTGCATACAGCCTGGGCCCAAAATGTTGATGATAAATAGATGTGGGAGTAATTAACAAGTAGAAAAATCCAGATAATCCTGAAATCCTCCCCACCTTTTTTTTTAAATGCAGTTTAGTCTTTAGTTTTTTACCTACCTGTCTTTCCTTTTAGTAGTGATCCCCGGAAGGGGGTGATGTGTTTATCTTACATGATAATTGGCTAAGTTAACACATAAGATAAACTGCTCTTTTTTTCTTCTTTGTTTCCGTCACATTAAACATCCTGCAATAGTGCAACAACAACAGCAAAAGTTTATTTTATAATTAACATGAATTTTGCTGGTTCACCTCATGGTTTTAGTTTCTTAGAAACTGCAAGTCTGGCACCTCTGAATCATTTTGGTATTGTCCTCACCCTACTCCATGTTCTGCAATGTAATAATAGCTTTCGTTTGACACAGGAAACCTACTACACGGGAACACTGCAGATGGAGCAGAAGAATAACCCACTCTCTTTTGTTAGCGCTGTGCTCCTTCTGCTCCACCGTAGTATTTTGCTTGCCTGCTTTATTGCAGCTCTTCACTGGCTTGAATGTCTCAGAGATTGCCTATAATTAGCAAAGGTCTAGGAGTTAAAATTTTATTCTTCTCTGCTTAAAAAAAAAAAAAAAAAAAAAAAAACACAAAAACAGACACCCCCCCCCCCCCCCTTAAAATATTGCAATATCAGCAGGGCTGGAGGGAGTGTCCTCTCAGACAGAAAGAAAACTAAAAATAGTATTGGTTCCAGCATCTCAGAGCTGGCTGAAATCAAGACTGACAGGGAATTCTGGGAGCCTTTTTTTAATGAATGACAGAATTAAAATATGACTGAAAACCCTTTTTACAAAAGGCAGAGTCCTCATGCTTCATTAACCCCTGTCCTGATAGGCTGTGCTTGGTAGGACCGATATATTAAAAATCAGCGTTTTCATCAGTCAGCAGCGAGTTCGGCCATGCACATCAGTTTGATTTATATCATTTGGCTTCGTATCCAAGCTGATTTTGCTTATCGGAGATGCTCAGAGTTTCCCCCCAGCGCTGTGCCACCCAAACCCTTCAGGAGTGCAGGCCGGGGTCAGGGTTGGCACCGACATCCCCGCGGGGTGAAGCGGTGCTGGGCCCTTCCCTGTAAGGGCGCCTGGGCCACCGCTTTGGAGCTGAATTGAACAAAACTTGTCT
The DNA here is from genome assembly GCF_040182565.1 of Anser cygnoides. NCBI lineage: Eukaryota > Metazoa > Chordata > Aves > Anseriformes > Anatidae > Anser > Anser cygnoides. Next base: position 8,251,717 of record NC_089890.1, read on the forward strand.
TACCTTGCATTGTTGGTGTGTGAAAAACCACGTGCATTTATTCTGCAGTATAAACAATAACGTTATTAGACTGAGAAAATGAAAGTCAGAGCTGGAGCCTGAAGATGGGTCCCTTAGAGTGCTGCCATCCTTGTAGGATCTTTCTTCCCTCAAGATGTGGTAGCTTATTTATGAGCACTGGGAAGAAAGTTGCTGCTGGCTAGAGCAGGTATCTCCTGTGCATCCTGTGCCATCTTTGCTTATGTTTGAGATGGAATAAGGGGGCTGAGCTTCGCTTCTGTTTGGTCTGGAGTCTACCTGGGATGGGAGAGAAGCTGGTTTAGAGAGGATCCGTTCTACTGGAATCGCAGCTGCTTTTGTAAGCTCTGATTTTTAGTTTAGGAGTGATGGCGTTCAGCTCCTGCAGAGACTTGCTGAATGCTGAACACAGAAAATTGTTGCACCTTGTCTCACAGATTTCTGATAGATGCAGCAGTCACACCCCTTAGAAGACATTTTAGTTTTTACTCCCTATAAAAGTTAAAAAATGGATAGAGATTTTTCTTTGCTTCTGCCGGAGTTAACTCCCTGTGTGTGTTTGTTTTACATCCTATGGGAAATGATGACCTGAAGAAACTGATGCCTCATGTTTTTGTGTTACAGGCACGTGATGTGCGCACCAATGAAGTGGTGGCCATCAAGAAAATGTCATATAGTGGGAAGCAGTCCAATGAGGTATGTAGAATATCCTACGTATTAAATCTTGACCTCTGCAAATGCTTATTATGTGGGATGATTTTAATTAGCTTCAGCTACAGCAAGAGAGATCTTCCCTGTAACTGTAAAGGTGAATGAGGATACTGTGTAAACAAAACAAATTTGTTTACTGTTCGCAGTGTATATCTGTCTAATCTGCTCCTGGGAAACGTCAGTAGGGCTCACTGCTTCCAGACATGAAGTGCACATTTGCAGGGCCACATAGTATGTTTGTTATGTTTGTATTCGGTCTTCAAAAAAGGAGTTGTCGTTTTGCCCTTAGACCTTCAATTCTGAATTCCTTCTTTCCTTACTATTACCATTTTACTTACTGTACAAAAATTTATTAGGAATTAGAGCAATGGATGCAGCAGTGAAAGATTTAGAGAGAATTTTGCATTATACAAAGTGGTAAGGCAGAATGCACCCTTCCCTGAAATGACTCTTGAGGAGAAGCTAAAACCAAAGCAAAAAAAAACCAACAGTGAATGAATGAGTGTGAAAATCTGAACAGCAGCACAATCAGGGAAGAACTGTCAGAGCCGGGGATTAAGGTAGCCTTTGCAGAGTGATCTCTAAAAGTAGGCCTCTGAGATTTAAATGTTAAATGTTTTCTTGGCCACCCTGGATGTGTGTTTTTTCTTAAGACGCTTAACAGAGATAATTGATTTTATACTTGAAACGTTTAAGTGCTAATACAGATTCTTGAAAAGCCCAACAAGACGTGAACAGCTGATTTGGTATTATTTCTGGTAATGACATCTATTAAGTTAGGGTGCCATTTTTTCAGCAGAAGTATTTATTGCAAGCATATTGCTCGAGGCATTTATAGTTTCCTCCCTCCATTCTCTCTATCCCAGTCTTAGAAGCAGTCTAACTGATGAGTTTGACTAACAACTCGTTGCTTTCTGTGCTGCCTTTTGTGCATTGATCATCTGCGCTACAAGGAGCTGAAGTATTGCCTCCTTTTTGTGTGTGTCTGTATGTATATGTGTAGGAGGTAGAGGTGGCAGTGTCTCCAGCACTCCTAAATTCTAGCTTCACAGTTAATTTTGCTATGCATGTTTCTATTTTGTCACTGCAGTGACTTGTTTAACTGTGTACTGATGAAAGAATAATTTGTACTTACTACTTGTCCTACTGTTTTAATTACTGTGAGCTATAAATACTCTATTCACATGAATGAAACAAACTGTGCATGCTTCAGAAATAGCTTTTGTTTGTCTTCAATACGTATGTTTCTTTATTTTGAAGAAAGTAATAAGACCAGGATTAAAACACTTTATATTTTACTTCTATATTTATTTGTTGTATTCAGAAGTTTGCGAAAGTTATGATCTAGTCTGTGTAAAGAGAATTCATTAAGGGCATTCTGGTATCGTTTATATTTACTTGGTTTTCTTAATAAGATTTTATAATTGGTGGGATAAATCACTCCTTAAAATAAGCACATTTCGTTTTTAAAACAAGTTTAAAACCTTTGAAATATGTAGCACTGCGCTCTTAATGTGATCTCAGAGCTTTTTTTGCTCAGGAAATCATGAATAAGTCTTGACTAATATATCGCCTCTCTCATCCCAATATAGAAGAAGTTCGAGTGGCGCTTCCTCGGTTTGGCTTTTAGTGCTTAGTACCTCAAAGGCAACCAGGTCATCCTAGTGCCGGAATGAGAGCGGCAGTGAGAAAGTTTATATCAGTGTAGCTGCACAAATGTCCTTCTCATAAAACTCCTGGTATTGAGAAACGCTTAGTCAGTGAGTTGCCTCCAGTATGGCTGCCCTGCTCCCTCATTTCATTTGTGCCTCTGACCTCAACATTTGTATTGGGGAAGACTGGGGGCTTGTACATGTTTTCCAAAGCATTTGAGTCTCTGGACCCTCTGTCCATCGATGACTGCAAGCCACGCACACAAGAGGAATCGAGATGAACAGGGCCTGGAGGACAACTTTTGACCCTTTTGGTTATTGAGTGAGGTTTCTCTGCTTCTGATTAACTTCAGAACTGATATTCTTTCTCAAAAACATTTTCAGTGTCAACACTGTCATGTTGACATCTGCATACTTAAGTGGTTTCAGCTACTGCATTTGTTTTTGAACATCTTTTCCAGTAGTTCTTGTTTTTACCGTTGCACTTTCCAGCTTTTGCTTTTCTTGCCTGAGGATGGGTGGATGTGCTGCAAATGGAAGGACTTGCCAATTTTCTCCAAGGGAGCAATGAAAGTGTCTAAGCACATATTGGAAAATGACATTTTGGCCTCTTCTGTACTTTTAAGTTGTACTGGCAAAGTTCCCCTTATCATACACCTGAATTTTGTTTTATCTGTTTATTCTTTTACTCCTGCAAAACTGTTCCCTTATTGAAAGATAACTCATGTTAAATTGTTCCTTGTAAGGACTAAACTAGTAATGGAGGAGTGTTACCAAGAACATAGATATTTGACAGCTGATAAATGGAGCATCATCCAGTACAGTGTACTTACTGGTAGGGATAAGTCTTTATAAGAGTTAAATGAGAGAGAGCTCATCCTGCCAAAGGACACTTATCCACACCTTTTTCAGGTTGGAATGTATGTTTGATTTGACAGCAGAAATGGTATCCCTTAAAAAAGGATTGCTTCTTTTTCAGGACTTCCTCAGGTATCGTGTGTTTACCAGTATATCCTACACATACCTATAAACACAAAACATTACATCGAAGAGAGATCCTTCCCCTACATTTTAATTGATCAACTTCTTATTGTGTAGGTCAGTTGAGGAGTTAAGTACTGAGTGTCATGGTGTTGATATAAACTTTTTTGATTTGGAATTTAAGGATGATTTCTGCCTTTTAAAATAAATAAATGACATACTAACATGATCAAAAAAAATAAGCCAACAGTTTCATGAAGTCTTTCTGTTCCTTTTTTTTCCTACAGAAATGGCAGGATATTATTAAGGAAGTCAAGTTCCTCCAAAGAATAAAACACCCCAACAGTATAGAATACAAAGGCTGCTATTTGCGGGAACATACAGCATGGGTAAGCATCTGCTGCACTCTGCACTTCTTTCGCCTTGGTTAAGGGTGCTTTAAAATATCTCCAGCTGGCTCTCAAGAGGCACCTGAACATTTACATTGCACAGATGCAGATAAGTGTAGCCAAGGACCTTGGGGATGCTCAGCAAAACTGAACGTAGTTTTTGGAAACAAGATTTAGAAAGTTTTCCCTTTAATTTTCAGAGTCAGGTGACTGTGCTGTTATTCTAATGTGTTTAGCTTGGTGGACTGAGTATTTAAAATATAAATAAAAACTGGAGAAAAAAATATCTCCGTCGCTTTTCTCACTTTAAGGAAAAGTGAGAATTTCACTGGTACTGCCTGGGAGACGAGTATGTCAAGTTTATTGGATATTTGAGATCACTGAACAAAACATTTGGTATGCCCCTGAGTGTTAGTGGTTCAGTACTTTACAGGTTGACTGAATGTATTCCAGAAGTAAGTGTTCAATTGTATTTTAGTGGAATAGGCTTGAGTCCCTACTGATAATTGTAAACACAGTATGTTTTGAGTTGTTAGTATTTCTGCTATCTAACTAAATGCTTCTGTTGTATATTGTTTACTTCTGCTGTTTTGTTGTTGTTGGTGGTTTTTTTCTGCATGTGTTTTAGTGACAAAACCAACTAGCTGTTTTTATCTCCAGCAGTCATCTCCTAACCAATTTCAGGCATTTGATTTAAACAAACAAAAAAACAAACCCTCAAACTAAATGTGGTTTATTGGAATTTGTTTGCATAAAACTGTGTGTAGGAATAGATGCATTTGGTCATGCAGAGGAAGCATCTTGTCAAACTAAATGTGATTTAGCACCTTTTATTGACAAGGTCTTTCTACTATTATGTACTAAAGAAATCAAATCACTGAAGCAATGATTTAAATTGTAAGTAGAGTTCATGTATCAGCTTCAATAAATCTGTAGGACAAAGTTTTAGTTTTTTTTTTTTTGAAATCTGGCTGGAACAAAATCCTGAAGTAAATCTCTAAATAGCCCCTTAATACTCTGACAAGCTTGTTAAGTGCAATTTAACATTAGTTTTAGGTCCATGCATATAGAATAAGGTATGTAATGCAATACATAACAGGCTCTGAAAATGTTCTTGCCTTCCTTAAAAGTGTTGTTGCTTGGTGTCTTACACAAGAAGGCAGTGCTAATTCCAGTGAGAGCTGCTCTTGTGTGAGGGGTCAGTGCTAGTATGGGGCTTATGTTATAAGCAATACTTGCATTGTTGTAGCTGAGCACTGTTGATTCCCAGCTAAGTTTAGCATACAATCTGTGCGAGGATTTTTGCTGGTCACTCTAAATGCCATTTTATTGTTGTTTATTATAGGTTTGTTTTGCAGTACAGTAATTTGCTGCTTCTCATGGACACAATATATTCTGGAATATTTTTTCACCCGCCTTTCTTTCTTACATAAAAGCCATGGAGTTCTAAGCACATGGAGTTTATTAAAGGGCAGTCTGTTTTTATAAAATGTCAAGCTCCTTCTCCTCCTTGCTGGACATGGGGCAGACCAGCAGTCTAGGCTGTATTTTATGCACCAGTAATTATTTCTAGATTTCTGTGGGAAAATCTAGAAAATATACGTTCGCTATCAGAGATTTTCTAACAACTATTCTGATTTCTTCCCATACAGCTTGTTATGGAATATTGTTTAGGATCAGCATCAGACTTACTAGAAGGTATGTCACACATGCTTACTTGACAGAAAATCAGTAGTACAGAGGTAGGATGTTATAGAATCATGGAATGGTCCCTGGGTATATAGTTTTATCTGGGAGAAGAGTATGTGTAGACAGTTTGGGAAATTCTTATGTGAATGTGGTGCTTTTCTGTAGAATATCAATTTTCCTGGATAAGCCCAGTTTTTCTTTAGTTCATATTATTTTTAAGTAAGTTGTCAGTCATCTCCTTATTTTCTTTTGAGTTTGAGATTCTCATGTCACGGCAGTTCAAGATTCATTTCTGAAAACCCTTGCTGTTGATCCTAATGCTTACTAACAACTGTAGGCCTATTGACCAAAATAGCACTGCAGCGGTATTAGGGTTTTACTTGATGAGATCTTTTGTTAAACGGTCGCTTTTCTGTCAGGCTTCTTGAAGTGAACTTTCTTGGAAGAAATATGTGTGTTCAGTAAGTTGCTTATCTCCTACCCTTGCCAGAAGCATTTCAGGACAAAAGGCTGAGCTGTCTGGGAGTCACCTTTATTGCTGCAGTTAGTTTATTTGTGTCTGAATTGTCATAAAGTTCTAGGGTTTGGGAACTTAGATGGAAAATTGAGTTTCAAACATATCTGGGAGAATTGTCACCGAACTGACAAGAATGTAGTTCTCAGTTGCAAAGTAGTCTCTTGATAGTAAATAGCTGCTGTTTTACAGTGAAAGATTACATCTGATTATAAAATATATTTTATGCTGTGAACTACTTTTAAATTGCACATTTGCTTCTCATGCTGGACCTAGTAAAATTAAGTTTTAGTATTTTCTCTGTGTTTACATTGTTAACAGTACTCACTTGCATGCTGCAAACTACATTGTTTTCTTTAATATTGAATTTCAAATAAATTCTTTCCTGAAGTTCATAAAAAGCCATTGCAAGAAGTGGAAATAGCAGCAATTACCCATGGTGCTCTCCAGGGATTAGCATACTTGCATTCTCACAATATGATCCATAGGTAAGTGGTTATACTTTTGCTGTCTCATGCACTTATAGATAATTTACCTTGTTGATGGTATCTTCTTCATCCCAAATTTAATATTCGTAAGCAGATATTTTCTTTTTGCAGTGACCATAGGCTCCCAAACTAGTAATTCATAATAAAAAAAATCCTAGCAAGCTATGTATTTCTGTATGCGCTGTCTCTGGCGTTCATAATTTCTGCACAAGGGCAGAATTTGCTAAGCTTTTCAGCGCTTGGTATGGTGCTGATTGTTCCCTGAAGCAGTGAATAACAAGGTAGACTGAGTTCACCTAAACAGCTTGCAGCAGCTTCAGTAGAGACATTGTTGGGAAGAGGAGAATGCTAATATTAAAAAAAAAAAAAAAAAAGTGTTGAGAAATACACAGCAAGGATAGGATGCAAATGGCTCTTTTATTTAAAGTACCAGCTACATTTTAGTAGGACGAGCGATTAGAATAATTGCACTGTTAGGACTTTCTGAAAAACATTTATAAATGTTGGTTAAGACGTTATTGCTGAACTGTGTATGAAGCTTATCTAGGTGTGCCATTAGAAGGAGCTGAAATTTTAAGTTGATTTTTAAGACAAGCTAGATTCAAAGATCAAGGGTAACGTTAAGCTATTAGCCCAAAGATTAAAGGTTTTGTCTGTGGAGGAAATGCGGGTATTTTGCAGATTGAACGTGTGAATGAATACTTGTCATGTCCTATAGAAGGTTTTCTTTTTTGGAGAGGAATAATACTGACATTTGTATTCTATAACCAGAGATATCAAGGCAGGAAACATCCTGCTGACAGAGCCAGGACAGGTGAAACTTGCTGACTTTGGATCTGCTTCCATAGCATCTCCTGCCAACTCATTTGTGGGGACGCCATATTGGTAAGCCAAGTGTTTTAAGCCTTTCTGGCGATGTGAAGTGAAAGGATCATTTACTGGGCATTTAATGTATTTGGACTTCACTGGAGCTAGCTTTGTAATCCTCTAGTTGTGGTAGTGATAAAATGCACTTTGCAAGAGAGATTAAATCGTAATTAGGTTCTGACTCCGAGAAATTGTGACTCCTTGTACTTGTAGTTCACAAAAAGTAATAAAAGTACTTTGTTGTTCTATTTACCCTGACTTTAAGTGGTGGGGGTGGGATTTAATAATCTGTAGTATATTTTAATCCCTCCCCCCAGTGGCTTTAACAATTCGTATGTTCTTACCGCATCTGGCTGTTGAAATAACTGAAGTGTTTTTTCTTTCATAGGAAAGGCCAGGTTCATTGAACAAAACCCTTTGCAGATCCCTTGTATGCTTTTGATCTCTTACACCGAATCTGTGGTGTTTACACAACTGCATGCTATAATTATTTCACCAGAGTTGGCCAGCCAGCTAAACTATTGGAAATGTGGGAGGGCGAGATGGTGGCGATACTCATAAATGGAGAGCTGGGCAAAGCACAAGGAAACATTATGCAGCCTCCTTAGGGGGTTGTACTAGCATGGGTGCCCAGCCGAGTGGCATTCTAAGCTCCATCCACATACGAACTGATCCTTGTTTCCAGTATCCCATGTTCATGCCTGGTATCTTGGGGAATTATGTGTTCGTGGTAGCTGAAATCGGTGAAGCAGTCTGTTTCATTGAAACACTGGTGATGATAATGTGTTCCGTTGCACGCAATTTTATGAGCGCTGATTTACTATTTTAGGATGGCCCCAGAAGTGATTTTAGCCATGGATGAAGGGCAGTATGATGGCAAAGTAGATGTTTGGTCTCTTGGAATTACCTGTATTGAGTTAGGTAAGTTATTTTCTTTGCAAAAATTATAAGACAGAACTGTTTAATACATAGAACTTTTCAGCTGAATTACAGTGCTGGAGACATATGTTTGCATCCTTGCCCTGCTTTTCTCAGGGGCTTGAATTTTAGAGAAAAGGACTAAATGTGCTCTACAGAATTAAAGACCAAGTCTCCAACTTGATGTTAATTGAGCTGGTGTTTTCAGTACCCAAAGAAAGAGTTACATAAACAAAGAAAATAGCTAAGCTATATCACTAAAGGTGTTCACGTTCTGTGAGAGAGGTAATTAACTTTTGAACTGAAAAACAGTCTACTTGCTGAACAGGTTTATAAACGAGCCATTGAAAATACCGATGTTAAAATATATTTAGTGGTATAAATTGATGTTTGCCTGGAACTTTAGGATATATGAATGAGTCCTGCAATGATGGGAAGTTTGGGATAAGTGAACAGTTTCAAAGCTATATTCAGTGTACATTGTCATTTGTGAATAGATGTGGCTAGAAAATCTCTTTTACCAAAAGAAAAAAAAAGGAATAATCCAATTTGAAGTGTTAACTTATAAATCAAAACCAGAAGAAATTATGCTACTGCCATTTGAACAGACTTCCTAAAGCTGAACATCAATTGAAAAGGACTATGTTAGTATGGCATTCTATTTAAATGTACTGCGTGATATTTTCTAGGAACAAAAATACACTCATGGAAGCACAACACAGCACTACTTAGATGTTAGTCAGGACCCAGCTCTTTAGGAGCACGTAGCTGTAAGTTCCAGGGATGGTGAAGTTTATTCCTGCTCGTTGTACCTGAGGCTGCCCTGCCGTCCTTGTCAGATCTCATCGCTTGTGCTCCAAAGCGACCGCGCAGGAGGAGCAGCCTGGTGGGGCAGCAGGAGCTCTCAGGAAAACGCTAATCCATGTGAACTGCACAGTTGAGCTAAAAATGCTGTCTGGCATTCCAAACCGTCAACTTCATTTTCTTCCAAGACGCAAAATAGATTCTTTCTTCAGAGCAGAGATTTTTTGTTGCCAATATAAAGCAAGTTCAAGGGGTGTGACTGCCATGACAGAATCCTGCTCTGAGTGGACCGAGGAGATTTGGCTGGCTGCAGTGCTCCAGGAATGCAGTTAGCTCATGGCCACCACACCCCCGGGTGCCTTACTGCACGCTGCGTTTTTGCAATACGAAGCGTTAGGCTTTGTGTATGGCTTCTAACTTGGTGGGAGGCGAGGCCAGGTCAAGATGGTAGAGTATTATAGGCTGGATCGGTGTGGTTATCTCATGTGTGTTGGTTTGATTAAGCACGGGAAGGAGGCAAGAAAATGAGACATCTCACAGTCTTCTCAAACTATTGCTTAGTCTTAGAAATGGCCCTCACTGAGGTCTCAGTTTCACTGTTTCCTGAAGATTTGTACTTTATCCAGGTGAGTTAGGAGAAAAAAGATAGGGAGAACGGCCAGTTAAAATAGTTTAATGGATCATCAGTCTGATCCTGAGTAGAGACAACTGGTTATCTGACAGCTTAGAGAAGGTAAATTGCTGCATCTGAGGCTTAATTCCTCAATTTACCAGTTGTCAGGAATTCGTAGGGCTTAGTCTGTTCCCTGACAGCAACGAATAGCTGTGATCTCTGATACATAGGTCACTGCTACTATTCGAGTTAAAGAGCAGAATAAAAAACTATTTTTAATCCTTTTTTTTTCCCAGGAAGGAAAGCTTTCTGTTGCATTTTCACTGGTGCAGGAATGTCCTCATGGCCTGACCAGCTTCTCTGGAATGTTTATAGTGAGGCTGAGCTTTATAGGTTTACCCTATAAACATTCTGATGAAGCTTCAATTTTGTTGTTACAGTGAGATCATCTCCTTCCTCATTAAGTTTTCATGCTGTGTCAGTCTATAAGAGTAACACAAGCTTGAAAGAGAGAAGAGCCAAAGAGAATGCAACTCTCAAAATAGTATGAAGAGTTAGCCTGTTACTGACTTCCTGCCCGGGTGCTTAGTCAGTCCAGTGTGATTCGATGGCTGTTGTAACCAGCTTTTTCTACATCACTGCCGTGATGTCCTGATAAAATTAAAAATTTATTAGCTTTTTAGCAACTCTAGTGTTGTGCTGTTTTGTTTGAAAACAAAACAAACAAACAAAAGCAGAAGGGTGACACCAAACCAAGGATGTTAGTGGCTAAACACTGAGTATAGATCTTACTGTTAACTTACTCCTATTTTAGTGCATTTAAATGAGTCAGAGAACTCAACTATGATAAACCACGTAATTTAGAAACTTGAGAGGACGAGGCATTTGATCTTCAAAGTGCTTTCATCTTCTGCAGTGGAGAAACTGATGGTATAGGACATATGCCAACATATCTGTCTGATTGCAGGGTAGGGTTGGTTTGGGGTTCCGTGTTCAGGCAACAGTGATTCTGCTGATGTGGTTTTCTTGTTAAAGGGATGTAAACTAAAAAATATAAAAGAGCAAAAAAAACCTGAGACTATCTCCCTATATAAAAATTATTTTCTTTTGTGTGTAGCGGAAAGGAAGCCTCCTTTGTTTAATATGAACGCAATGAGTGCCTTATATCACATAGCGCAGAATGAATCCCCTACACTACAGTCTAATGAATGGTGAGTATTACTGAGGGAGGAATGTTGTAGGGAATTGCTGTAAATGGAGTGCTTTGTCATGCTGAGTTCTTGAAATGGCTGGATTCCTGTTGGGAAGATGTGAGCTGGAAGGTTCTTATTAGGTTTGCTGTACACTATACACAAAATTGACCAATTACTAAATATGCATTTTAGGGTCTAGAATGTAGTAGAAACAGGACGAGCTGCTGGAAGAATGCAAGATCCTGTAATAAATAAAATACATGGGTCAGTAAACTTTTGAAGCTCAGAGGCTAGCCAAAAATGTGGGGTTTAGTGTTTTTCCTTCTTTTTTTTTTTTTTTTTTTTTAAATCACAAACCACACTGTCAATTCCTAAACCTTGTTTTGCTGAAGTATTGCTCTGGAAGATGAAGACACTGCTTGTATGTGGCAAGTGTCTGTTGCATAAACTTCAGAAGAGTAAATCACAGTAGCAACATTTTATGCCTCCCAGACTCAAATGACTGCCTTTTTTGAAGCAGTAAACTGATTTCAAAAGTTAAAAACTTCCTAATTATGTTTTTCTGAGCTGTAGTCCTAGGCCCCTAACATAATACATTGTACCTTATTTTTAGATTTTTTTTTTCTACTTCAGAGATTTTCTGGTTAGGCTATTTCACACCCTGGTGCTTGACAAAACATTCAACTCATTTTCTGCATTTTTGTGACCAAAAGATGCAAGAACTTAATTTACTGAAAAATTGCGGTAGCAAAACCCGACATTGCGTGATGGGGAGGCGGGGTGGGATGGAAAAAGAAAGAAAACCTGTACAGCCGATGTACCGCTATTGTCAGTGTTTAATCATGCTCTTCTGGAAACTTGTGTTCAGGGGAAAAAAAGACGAAATAGGGAATTTTAGCTTATGGGGGAAGAGGTGGTGTTACTAAACAAATCATGGCCTTAAGCCTTCCTTGTGACAGATTGCACAACAGGGGGAAGTCGGGTCTGAAGGCATTTCAGGAATGGTGTGTTGATACAGTCTGAGGATGGAACACACCTGCACACGGCGGGCAGAGCAGGCCAGAAGCTCTGCTTAGGCCTTGAAGAGTTTGTGCAACACAGAATTTGACAAGTTAGATGCTCACATGGAAATAAGTGGGTGTCTACTTTTATACAAAACTTCTGTTGCTCTTGAATTGCCACGTGTTTTTAAGTTGTTGAGCTGAAACGTTCTCTGGAAGCTGAGGTTACAGGAATCTGCCCACTGGTAGCTGTGAGCTTTGGCTTGGTTAGGGATGTCAGAGGCTGTGGTAGGAGGTGGTGGGTCTGTTTGATTTCTCCCCACTCTTCTTACTAGCAGCACCCAGATGTGAATGTCTTGATGCCTTAATGAGCTTTCAAAATTAACTGGGTAGTTAATTCAGATGGATTTTTTTTTCCCCTTTCCTTGCCACAGGTCTGATTATTTTCGAAACTTCGTAGATTCTTGCCTCCAGAAGATTCCTCAAGACAGGCCCACATCAGAGGAGCTTCTGAAGGTTGGCTTGCTTGTCGTTTTTGTTTTCCACGTGGTAGTAAGAACGTCATGGGGCACAGCCCCGTTCTCTGTCTCACCTATAGTACTAGGTTACAGTTAACGATGCTCTGCCTGCTAGCCTTCATATCTGTGAGCTACGGGGTCTGGGGAGTGTAATCAGCTGGCATTCCTAGCTGTGCTGACCCTTTGCAGCATCTTGGGCAGTTCCCCAGGTGATTCTCCATGCCAGCCTTGTTCTTATGATGAGAACACGCAAGTGACACTGGCTGACCGTCAACATGTCGAGGGTTTCGGTTGCTTAAGCTCAGTTTATCCTTCCAGTGATTATAATTAATCCTGACAGAGCTGCCATGCATTAGTTAACAAATGCCTTTCTTTACTTCCCTCTTTATTCTATGCTATATATACCCCTAAAGGCTTTTTATCCTCTCCCATCACCTATGTGCTTTACACGTAGGACTGAGATCGGCTGTTCTAATGGTATCTCTGGGGGGAAGAGGGCAGAGAAAGGCAGATTTTCTTCCCCATGCTTTACCTGGACATGAATATGCCTCAACCATCTGCAAATTATCTCCTGCTTTATTTCTTAGGGTTTTGGTTTTTTGTTTTTCCTTCATTTTTCCTCCGGTATGCTGCAGATACTGGATACCAACGTGGTAGATGGTTGCAAAACGCTGACGTGTTCCCTGAGCGAACACAGCTCGCACAGAACCTAGGTGTTACAGCTGCTTTATTATAAGTGTGACTTTGATGGATTTCCTCTGTGGCATCAGGTGGCATTCAGAATTTTGCTAGCTTGTCATTCTCTTTGCAGTGCTCGTGACATTGTTTTGGGGGATTTTTTATCCCTGCCATGTTTCTGCTAAACAGCCATTTTTCCAAAATATTGCATTAACTGAAAATGGATGCTATTTATGAAGGTTTTATCATCACCTTCTTGCATGTTTTTACTTAGATGGTTCTGAGGACTTTTGCCTCTTTAAAAATGGTGCATTCAGAAAGTAAAATGCAATTACCCAGTAAAGGTTTTGGTGTGGGTGTGTAGTCCTGCCATTTCAGAATTCTGCAGATTGGTTTTATTTTGAGCAATGCACTGCAATTAAAGAGAACATTGATGGAAATTAAACGTTTGTGAATGTATTCCTTCCATATCTATAGTCTGAAACAGCTGCATGCCACTTTAGAGGGACAGGTAGGGAATGTGACATGTTGGAAATGGCAATACAGCCCTCCAAAGGAACAAAATGAAACTAGTGGTGATGTTAATAATGACTCATGCTTGCACAGCACATTTCATTTAGAGACTGGAAAAACTGCTTCTGACATACATAGGGAAGACTTGTTTTACCTATTAGCAAAATGTGGCTACCTTTGCAGTGAAATGCAGTGAATATCTCTCAAAAAGAAGAAAAAAAAAAAAAAAAGCATAAAAAAAGCTTTTAGGACTGAGCGTGCAGTTCACAGCCTATTTTATGACTGAGCTATATGCTTGAATATTTGATTCTCAAGCTTTATTAAACTAAGAAAATGGTTTTATAGCAAGAGTTAGCTGATATGTTATTCAACATTTGGTTAGCAATGTTGACCAATGTAAGACATTTAGCACTTATTTATTTATTATTTAATTTATTAGTTATTAGTTATTTGCTGCTCTTCCCCCACTGAGACACAGCTAGATAATGTCTCCAAATACCCAACACCCAAAGAAGTCTAATTTTAAACTGAGCCTGTTTTCATACTACATGCAATACCACTTCTGTTTTTTTTCCCTGTTTTGTTTCACATCGTTATTTTTTGGTGGTTGTCTCCCATCAGAAAACAATCATTCAGAAATCTGTCTGGATCATGAAATCTGAACATAGTGGCAATGTAAGCTGTCAAGGTATTCTCCTCCTGTGTAGAAAAGAGGTCTAACAAAACCAACAAGATTTCCTAACTGTTACATCCTCAAAGTATGTGCACTGGAGGCATGAGAGGTCCCTCACCTATTTGTGTGTTCTGCAGCACATGTTTGTTCTTCGGGAGCGGCCTGAAACAGTGTTAATAGACTTGATTCAGAGAACAAAGGATGCAGTGAGAGAACTGGACAACCTGCAGTATCGTAAAATGAAGAAGCTCCTCTTCCAGGAGGCACACAATGGCCCTGCAGTTGAAACACAGGAGGAGGAGGAGGTGAGAGAAACTTTGGATGTCATCACTGAACCAGAGAAAGATGATGTCATTTAAATAACTGTAGCTCAGATATTGCTAAAATGAATGGAGGCTGTTTACACACCTGGCTATAAACTCTGTCTTCCTGTCTGTACTTGGAATAAAGCCTACCTCAAGGCACATACAAGGACAAACAAGGTAGATGGCTAGTACTGTGAAGAAGCTGTGCCATTTGTCCGTGCCTGAACAGTTAACTTCCAGTTATGCAAATCTTACCTTCTTTTGCCCATTTATAGAGCTTTATTAGGACTTTTTCATAACTGTAGCTAGTCCCTATTTTGACTGTGTGTAACAGGCTCTTGGTAGTCTTCTGGATACACTCAGAGAATGTTCTTCTGAGGCTTAAGACAGAGAAATTTGTACTTGATTTAAAAAAAAAAAAAAAAAGGCACAGGAAATCATTTGTCTTTTTTTGGGTTGCCTGCTGCAGTCACCACATGGAAATTCAGACTCCCTGAATTGCAGAGAGTCCAATGCTCTCATCTACAGAAAGGAACTGTGCAAGGTGCAGGGTCCCAGCTGAACACTTACTTAGATGATGCTGGTGTCAGAACAGTTTCTGGTGACACGCTGGTGCTGATTCAAGATAGAGTTCAGCTTGTTAACAGGCTCGCTGTTGAAAAGAATCTGACATCAGCCAGTTAATCTTGACAAGGTTGCTTCTTTCTCTCCCCAGCATCCCACAAGAGAAATGTTTCACGACAATGCCTGGAGGGTGGGAACTGCCATGACATGGCAGGCAGATACCTATATAAAGGAAGGGAATGAACATATAATTTGGTAATGTCCATAGATAGAGCTGTAATGGATTTGAGTTTTCTTGTTTTGTTTTTCTAATAATTCCTTTCTCCTAGGAACAAGATCATGGTGTCGGCAGGACAGGAACAGTGAACAGCGTCGGAAGTAATCAGTCCATTCCTAGTATGTCTATCAGTGCCAGTAGCCAAAGCAGTAGTGTTAACAGTCTTCCAGATGC
Source organism: Anser cygnoides (assembly GCF_040182565.1). Lineage (NCBI taxonomy): Eukaryota > Metazoa > Chordata > Aves > Anseriformes > Anatidae > Anser > Anser cygnoides. Next base: position 8,267,257 of record NC_089890.1, read on the forward strand.
CTCAGATGATAAGAGTGAGCTGGATATGATGGAAGGGGACCACACGGTGATGTCAAATAGCTCTGTCATTCATTTAAAGCCGGTAAGCATTGAATTTTTGGCTGGATAACTTTGAAAATATAAAATGGGAGTGGGTTTGTATTGATACAATGATAAAAAGCCATTGAGTGCTTCCTATTCTAAATCACTATTGGCAGTTCGTAATGTTGTGTCCCAAATACGTTTATGTGCATTGGGAACTTTGGAAGGTAGCTGTAAAAATCATTTCTATTAATTCAGTAATAATTATTTTAGTAATGGAATTGTTTCAAAATTGTTTGCTTGATCATGAGGACTTGGAATGGCAGGTTGTGAACACATCCGTTTAGTGAATGCCCTTACCTTGCAGAGCACTGCTTCATGGCACAAAAGGATGCAGAACAGAAATCCCTGTTTTTCCTCCTAGTTAATGAATTCTTAAATTTAAGACCCACACTAGTGGTTGAAATCTGTTCCTGGTGCCCCCAACTTCCCAGTACTTGATTTGAATATTTGGTTAATGAGCAAAGAGGCACAGAAAAAGAAATGCAGCACTGTGGCCATGGCAAGCTGTGAAATCCCTTTGAGTGCCTTACCCCTCTGCATGATGAAGGATAACTGCAGAGTGTCGCTCTGAACCGTGCTGCTCGTGCTACGGAGGGGTTATCATACATTTTCTCAAACCAGTAACGTTTCCCTAGCTAATGATAGGTGTGGTTAGAATGTTTTGTTCTTTGCCCAGATATGCAACAAAGACACAGGTATTTCCTCAGGGAGTTAATTAGTATATCATATCTAACTACTAATCGCTCTGTGATGAATGACAAACTCAAAATAAGAATGTGGAATACACCATGACAAATTTTAAATTTTGCTTTGAGGTATTCCTGTAGTGGGTGTAATGAAAATCATCCTCTGTCTTTCAGGGTTACAAAGATGTTGTTTTTGTCTCTCTGACTTGATATAATCTACTTTATAGCTTTTATGCTTTGCTGAAGTAAACTATTTAACTCAGTTTTCAGTTTTCCATTTATTTTTCTCATTTACAGCAGTAATTAGTAATTTTCCTCCTAGTAATAAAATTGCACAATGAAATTTCCAAATTAAACATCCTAGATCACAGCTCCCATTGCAATATATTCCTTGGTCCAACCTATTGGCAGGAGGATCCCTCAGAGCTGATGAATGTAAAAAGGGTTTACTTTCTTTTCTTTTAAATGTTTTTCGTATCAAACCAAAATAAAAATATTTAGTAACGGTGATTCTTTTTATTCTCTCATGTTAATATTTGCTGATAAGGAGGAAGAAAACTACAGAGAGGAATCAGATCCTCGAACAAGGGCATCAGAACCCCAGTCTCCTCCCCAAGTATCTCGCCACAAGTCTCATTATCGCAATCGAGAGCACTTTGCTACTATACGCACAGCATCGCTGGTACGTTAAGCTTTTTATTTTGATGAAGTTGTAGAGGAAGGGATGCCTTTGAACACGGCACTATTAAACTACTTAGAGCTTTTATGATTTCATGAGAATATGAGCTATCTTCATTGACTGAGATATTATCACTGAAATAGCTTAATGTGAGTTAATAAAAGCTTAAATGAGACACCTGGACAAACGTAATTTGTGTATATTAGATATTTATAAAACCAATAGGCTTAGTAGAATGCAGGAAATAGCTTATAATAATAAGCTGGCTTTTATTTTCATATGTATATTATGTACATTTGTGTATGCATGTACATATGCACACTCATATTACATCGGGCTAAAGAGACATTATTTAGCACCAGCTTTATAACAATTGTACAGTTTTTCTGCTGGATCCCATGTGAGCTTATCATCTACAGCAGAATTCAGTTTTTAATCTGCTCTACTGCCATGAGGAGGTGTGCTTTTCTTTACAACAAAATTACATTTCTTTACTGAATAGTTTTCTTTTGTGGTCTGAAGACTGCTGAAAAGCAGATGAAGCAGCATTAACTTACTCTGCCCCGATGTGGTTATCTTCCTAGGTGACAAGGCAAATGCAGGAACATGAACAAGACTCTGAACTCCGAGAGCAGATGTCTGGCTATAAACGTATGAGACGGCAACACCAGAAACAACTGATGGCATTAGAGAATAAACTGAAGGCAGAGATGGACGAGCATCGCCTCAGGTTGGACAAAGATCTTGAAACACAGCGTAACAATTTTGCTGCAGAAATGGAAAAGCTAATTAAAAAGCACCAAGCAGCCATGGAGAAGGAGGTAGGAGATTACAGTTTAACGGACTAGTCTGTATTTGTTAATTACATTGAATTGTCCACTTCCCCTCACTGATGAACAGATGACATTGTAGTCTCTTACATGTCTGTTTTCAGGAGCCAAGCAAATTGCTAATTAGAAAAAGGCTAATACAGCACCTCCTTACACTAAGGGGTTTATGTAACTAGAGGAAAGGTATGTCCTTCATCACAGTGCGTTATACTAAATGTTAGTATGCTGACCCCAGAAAAACTACTGTAAGGGTTTTCCTTTCTTTTGCCTTTATATGCTGTCAATAACTGACTGCCATTGAGTGTTATGGAGGCAGATGAGCCTGCAGAGAAATGTGCCAGCTGTGCTTAAAGGCTCACTGTCTAGTTGCTTGTGGATATGGGGGTTTTTATGCTTTTAAATAATTTATAATGAAGTGGTGCCACCTACAGAGATTATTATTGATTATTTGTTCATCTTAGATCTCTTGGTGGAGGGCTAAGGATATAGCTGGTCGTAAAGTGTTGACTTTGTTAGGAAAGAATAGCTGAACAGTAGGATTGAGAAAATGAAGCGCTGAAAAAGGACTCCTGCTGGTGCATTGTTGGGGTGGGGGGGAATAAGAAGAGGTTGAGGGCAAACTCCTCAGGCTTGTGCTTTTTCAGAGTCATGGTGAGTATTGTTGTTGTTGTACCATGAGTTCCAGGTCTTGGGGCTAAAATGGAACATAAGCTACAATTGATTAGGCCTCAGAAACTGATCTGCTTCTGGATTTGCTGTAGGCTAAAGTGATGGCCAACGAAGAAAAAAAGTTTCAACAGCATATTCAGGCCCAACAGAAAAAAGAATTGAACAGTTTCCTGGAGTCCCAGAAGAGAGAATACAAACTCCGTAAGGAGCAGCTGAAAGAGGTAACCCATCTGTAATGAGGAATGTGAACCAATAGTACAGTGTATGATACAGTGTGAGAGTGGTGAATGGTTGGAAATAAGAGTGCCAATGTGAGCAAGAAATCTTTTGGTGGACTGCAGCAAGTTCTGCATTTCATGGACAAAGTCTTGTATGTACCGTATTTGTCTCATGTCTTTGACCTTAGAGTAAGAGGGTTGAAAAAACAAAGTTTAAGGAAGGTTATGAGCATTTTTCTCATACCTGGTTGCTGCAGATATTGAATGTGCACTGCAGCAGTTAGTGAAGTTTTCATCACTAAAATGATATTTCTGCAGCATGAAGAAAACAGAGCAGTAAAGGTGACCTGCAGATTATGTTTAAAGGCAAATATCTGTGAAAACACTTAATTTTAATGGAGAAAGCAGTCTAATAGTTCAGTAATCACTGTATTGTCGTGAAAACCATGACCTTTGTGAAATGCAGAGAAACTGTAGAATCAAACTTCCTGATTCTTTTTATGGAGTGGCTGAAAGTGTAAGCACTATAAATAATTTTTTTGAAAGAACCATTTAGAGCTCAACCATCAACTTGTGTGACGCAGCCTTGGAACTTTCCCCAAAGGAGAATATTCCCAAACATAGACATTTCCTGGGAGAAAAAGGCCAAAGAGCAGTAAAGCCATGAAAGATTTAACAAAACTATAGTAGCATGAGCTTTTTATAAAAACATGGAATCTTCTCCTGGGCAGGCAGTAGATCACAGTGTAGCAAAACCCACTGATATACAGAGGAATTCTGTCTCATGCTTAAGGTGAAATGTATCACAAGTCTAGTTACTGTATGGTACCTCTAGCATGCAGTTCAAGTAAGCAGATTCTTTTGTGACAGATGCCTCATGCTGTGTATCTATTACAAATGTGGAAACTGTGGCCTTAAGTTTCACCTGTGCACTTCTTTTTATTGTTTTTGTAAGTTATGGAATCTTAGTGAGTGGTCCCGCCATAATGAGTTCCTTACAAAACGTGTATGTGTTTTGACCAAGGAAGGTGCAAGAATCTTCTGTTGTGCTTCGTGTGACTGGAGATCGGTGTGAGCAGTGTTTGTAAATGAGATAGGGTGACAACAGTTTTCTTCTCATCTCACTCCTTTGGGACCGTGTAGAAACGTGTCAAGCATCAGGCACTATGGCAGGACCTCCAAGTGCCTTTATTTTCCATGGCAAGCCATCATTTTTATGTTTTGAGGTAATATATATGTCTGGGAACTGTGGACATGAACCCGATTTTGGCTCATTAAAAGGGCCAATGCAAAAACAAAACAAAAGGCAGCTATGAATTGTCTCCTGGTGTTCCTTTGGATATGCGATATGATGCGTTTTGCAGAGGCTTAGATCATAATGAACGTGAGAAGACCATGTGGAATGGCTTTGTCTGCAGCATGGTTTATTAGGCAGGTCCACCCAGCTGTTCAAGGCCGAAGAGCTACTATTCCACAATTAATTACCTTACTCTTATCAGGAGCTGAATGAAAACCAGAGCACTCCAAAGAAGGAGAAGCAGGAGTGGCTCTCCAAGCAGAAGGAAAACATCCAGCATTTCCAGGCAGAGGAAGAAGCCAACTTACTGAGGCGTCAGAGACAGTACTTGGAGCTGGAGTGTCGCCGTTTTAAGAGACGGATGCTCCTCGGCCGCCATAATCTGGAGCAGGACCTGGTTCGGGAGGTAAGGGAATAGGCAGAGATGGGGCTCTGGAACCATCTGTATGAAATGTATCTCTCAGAGCACCTGCCATCCAACTGCAGTCTCACCGAAGTATTAATTTACCAATCTTAAATATTTTAGTAAAATAATGGTTTGGTATTTTTTCAAATCATTAAGAGTCAAATGTTCAGATTAGTCTCCTATTTCGAGAGAATTGTTAGGTCCAAAAAGTCGCAGATGCAACAATTAAGGTCCTTTCTAGAAACTGCTTACAGTGAATCCTGTTTTGCATCTAGAACAGGAAGAAGAAAAGTGAAATGAGGAAGGAAAAATTACCGGTAGTGTACTTCTGATAAGATGTAGAAACCCTGCTTTGTCCTCAAATGTCTTGGAAGGAGAGAAATGCCCTTGTGAACAGAGTGAAATGTCATGTTGTACTTTGAGATTTACATTCTCAAAGAAGCTAATAATTGCCTTTGTCGTCCTGGTAGGAGTTAAACAAAAGGCAGACCCAGAAGGACCTGGAGCACGCCATGCTGCTGCGTCAGCACGAGTCCATGCAGGAGCTGGAGTTCCGCCATCTCAGCACCATCCAGAAGATGCGCTGTGAGCTGATCCGACTCCAGCACCAGACTGAGCTCACCAACCAGCTGGAGTACAACAAGCGCCGGGAGCGGGAGCTGAGGCGTAAGCACGTCATGGAGGTCCGGCAGCAGCCCAAGAGCCTGAAGGTACGATGCGGTGTAGGGCTGCTGGGCGTCAGCTGCGGGAATGGGCTGGTGGTGGTGGTGGTGGTGGAGAAGTGGTACGTTGCAGCTCGCTTCTCGTTTGCAGTGTATGTGAGCCCAGGGTATTTTGACGCTTGTTAATTTGAAGAGGTGTCTAATTTGACAGTGAATATCTTGTTATAAAAGTACCTTGTTTGTCAAGCTGTGTGACCGCACCAGGTGTCTGCAAGCACCATACGTACGAACCATAGCAATGGTGACCAGGGTTGCAGTGCGTTGTAGGCAGGCTGTAACAGCACTGTTCCCTCATTTTGTTTGAAAAGCTGTTATTCCCAGCAAAGAGTCTTCCTTTTTGTGGTAGGTTAAAATCTGTTTAATCTTTTCAGTGCCGTTCACCCCCCCCCCCCCTTCTTCCTACGCTGTGTTCTGATCCTCTTCTCCTCGCATACACAAGAAGAGAATCTACTTTTCTGTAATGAAGCTGTGTCATTTAAAAAAAAAAAGTGAAATGCACTATCAGTCTTGGCTTGCACACCTTGTTGATGTCTTTTATATTGAAGCTGGTATGTTAGCAAGTGTGGGGAAGAGAGAAAGATACCGGCCAACTGCAGTGTCCTCAGGAAGCTCCTAGCACTGACCTTTGCCATGATGTGCTCTCATGGGTTTCTTGTAACTGCAGTGGCTGACCAAAACTATAGGGCCTCTGTAATTGAGGCTCTTGTTTTCATTGCAAACCCTCACTTCATCCAAAGAAGTCCAGTGGTTTATTCTGAAGCGTCTAAGAATGGAGTGTAAGGCTTCCACATAGCTGCCTGGTACATTTCCTTTGAGGAGGCAGACTGCTCTCCACCCAGTGTTCAGCTGTGCCAGTAACAAAATGAGTGATGGCATACTGAACATGAGATCTTTGTTGTTCTGGGTCTTCCTGCTTTGTGATATTTCACATCTGACTTAGTTTGCACCAACTGCACGTCATCTTCTTGCAGAGAAGAAAACAAAACAGCTTGAAATGAGAACTTCAGCAAGAAAAAGAATGTTATTTGTCAATATTAGAATAATATTTAATAGTGAAAACCTAGCTTGTGAGTACAAGGGACCATCTGATCACTGTTGAGAATCTCCAAGGATATAAAGTATAAATAGCTGATGACTTCACAGGGAAGCTGCGCCGCACTCTGAGCTGAATAAAACTGAAGCAGCTGCATTAGGTTGATCCTTCGGAGATTAGCATGAATGAGTTCTGCCTCCCCAAGGTGATGCGGCGCAAACACGAGTGGGCAGCACGTCCCTTTGCGCTCCTTGCTGGCAGTGGGGACAGCAGAATCGGAGGTCTGTAGAGGCTTAGCTGCCCTCTCACCTCTGCAGACCACCCAACCCCGTCCCTTCTGCAGTGAGGACAGGGCTGGAGCGTTTTGGCAGCGGGCACGGAAAGCTTGCACTGTGCCTTGCATGGCTGTTCTGCGATTAGTGAAGGATTTCAGGCTTGAGCTGTCAATCCAGCACCTTTGCATGCACACAGCGCTAATAACGCAGCCTGCTGGACAATTGTTCGGTTTGTAGTACAATCCCCCATTTATTGAGGCTGTTTCCTAGAATTAACTCATTCTCTTGCTTCTAATGCAGGCAAGTTATTCGTATTTGCCTAGATAATTTGACTGTTTGTTCAGTTTCTCTCTCCAGCCATGTTTTCCCTGGAGGGCACATCTCAGGCTTTCCCTTTGTTATTTCGTGAAGGCTTTTGTCCTGAAAACAGTTTTTTTTTAACGGTCAGTGTCTGTCGCTGCTGTTACGGCACCAGAAGGATTGGTAACTAGAATTCAGTAGAAACTGCTCTGTTATTATTTTGAGCGTTTTAATTGTGATGCAAATAGCCTCTTGCTGGTGTTTCACAATACTAGGTCAAAATGATCTTGTCAGAAGTCTGACTGGAAACCTTACCCCTCCCTTCTGTTTCCTGTTGTTGAAGACCTCGGGTTGGAAGGCAGTAAACAGGCTGGTGTCCAAGTGAAACTTCGCAGAAAGTGAGGACAAAATAGATTGCTGATGGTCTGCTGGGACCAGGTCCTTGATGGGAACGTGTAACCTGCAGACGTTTCTCCTAGGGGCAGGGAGAAACCACCTTACGAGGTTTCCTGGTGGGAAATAACGTACTGTGAATTTAGAATTGGTAAAAGCGATGTCTTCCTCTCCGTGATCGATTTGTTTGAATAAAACCCATCTCTGTCCCGTTTTCTGCATCAGGTTGGCAAGGTGGAATTGTTGGTTTATGCAACAAAACTTGTTGATGGCTAAATTGGGCTGGATGCATTGTCTGATCCCACAGGGTCTTTGTAGGTAGCTCCAAGTGCTGTGCTCATCGCCTGCCCTGCTGAGCCTGGAGCTAGTGCCAGGAGCAGTCAGCGGAGGAGCTGACGGGAGACATGCGCATATATCTGCATTGCTGGTTAGGTCCCAGGGCTCTCCCAACTTATTCCAGGGACAGAAATCCGCTCCTATGCTCTATTCCTGCCCCAAGTGCATCAGGATGTGACCATGGTGGCTGACGGTGTGAATGGACCAGACTGTATTGACTGTGCTGGTGTGGTTTGTTCTGTTTTGTTTCATTGTTTGGTTTTGTGTGTTGTTCTCCATGGTAAGAAAAAACCCAACTTGACTGTGTGTCAGTTAACCGCTGTCACTCATCACTTCTGGATTTGGTCGGGTTTTGTTATAAGTATCCCAGCCAGTCCTCCCGTAAAAAGGTTCCACAACACCTTCCTTTTCAGGGCCTTAAAACATTTGGCAGGTGTTATCCCTTACAAGCTGCTCTGGAGGCAGGTAAGGGAGGTGAAAGAAAGAAATAATTTATCCAAGGTCGTACAGCAAAGTCGGGCCCAGATACCTTTCCGAGATTGATGTCTCCCAGCCCTGTGTGCAATACCAAAGTTATGTCTCTGCACAGTACTGAGATGCAGCAAGTGCAAAAGGAAAACTCGATCTCCAGTAAGCCTCTGTTGGGACTGGGGAATTGTTTTGTTTGCTAGACTGGCACCATACCAGTGTTGCTTGTGGTATTCATCTTCAAGTGTCAAACCTTTCCCAGCCATTTTTGCTTATCTTTATGAAAACCAGACTCTTAAAGCTAAGAGTTAAACATATCTTACCTTCATCAAACCCTCAACGGAAAAAGTCTTGCTCTTTTTCCCTGTCCCTTCCCATGCACCAGATCTGCTTCTTCTCATAACATTAAGTGCTGTTCATATATATGTGCCATACAAGCACGGTCATGTGCAAGTATGGCTTTTGGTGCTAATTAATATTAGTCCTGTCCCTCAAGAACTCTTCTTGAAAAGCAACACCCAGCACTGGATCCAGTCCAGTGACAAATGTGAGGCTCTTTGTGCGGAGACAGCTGTATTTAGGCTGGAGCTTTGTTATAAAAGTGTCTCTATTGTAATTGTTTTGCACAGTGGCAGTGTCAAAGCAGCTGCAGCAGTAGTCGTTGCCTCTTGTATATTTTGCTTCCCTCCTTGCACTGTAGATGTTAATATACATTTGTGTATTCTTGAACTCATATCCTTAATGTAATCCTAAATATCCATTTGAATGGATATTTCTCCCATTTGAAACACGCTGGTTTTTTTTTCTTTTGTTTGTGTCCCCTCCATCTTTCCAGTCAAAAGAACTACAGATAAAGAAGCAGTTTCAGGATACATGCAAGATCCAAACCAGACAGTACAAAGCACTGAGAAACCATCTGCTGGAGACCACGCCAAAGAGTGAACATAAAGCTGTCCTCAAACGGCTCAAGGAGGAGCAGACCCGGAAGCTGGCTATCCTGGCTGAGCAGTATGATCACAGCATTAATGAAATGCTCTCTACACAAGCTGTGAGTCGCCTCCGAGGGACCCACGGTTCCTCAGCCAAAGAGGGATGTTTGCATTTTAACCGATCTGTATCCTGACAGCAGGCTATCTGCTTCCTTGCTACACATGCCATACCCTGCGCAGTCGTTCCTCTGTATTTAAAAAGCTGAATTCAAATACAGAGGAAAGAGGTATTACTGCCATCAGACAGGTTGGAGCTGAAGCTGCTCTTGCAGAGATGCAAAGTGATGCATCCGTGTGGCTAAAGGTCTGCTTTTGCATGAAGTCTGACAGCGTGAATGTCTCTGTTAGAGCATCATTAAATCATGTGCAGCTTGCTGTCATGAGTCGTTTAGGTTTTGATTTGTCGGTGATACCAGCCAAAGCATGTCCCACTGGTGGAAGATGTTCAGTGAGTCATGGAGGAGTGCAGAGGTTTGACTTTAAACCTGAAAAAAAGCGTTAAAAGTGTTTAAGAAGGGTTTACAGAACCTTCACAAGAATGACCACCTGAGCAACTCTTTGAGTCCTTGCTACAACTGAATGTGCAGTTTTCTTTGCACTTCTTGCATATTGCATCCTGCTTATCACTCTGCACAAATTTGACCCTGTGAGGCGGGGTAGCTGGCCTAATTTATGTATCAGAAGTGAAAAGTTCAGTATTGTATTGCTTTTAGGTTTGTGTCATTTTATTCTTTTGCCCTAAGTCATGAATTGACAGGGATATGAACTTAAGTCTCCTGCTCACAGGAAATTGGTTAATCCAGTTGAACAGAGCAGGAGACCTTTTCTTTGCCTCTAGCAAAAAGGACAGCTGTGGATATTAGCACCTCCAGCAGTCTGCTCTCTGCAGCATGGATCGTGGTTCCTGAGGCGCCACTGCTCATCAGCGTCACTTGCATCAGCACTGTGGGCTCACAGTCACCAGTCTTTGTCACTATAGGTTCTCTGTTCAGTTAAACTAAGTACAATAAAGACCAATTGTATTGCTAAGAAAACAAAGTCCCATCCCATTCTCTCCCTCTCCCCGCAGTCCTCCCTGAGAGTGTCATGAGTGGTTACCCCATAGTGAAACATCTCTATTGTCTGCCTTTCCCAGCTGCGTTTGGATGAAGCACAGGAAGCAGAGTGCCAGGTTTTGAAGATGCAGCTGCAGCAAGAATTGGAGCTGCTGAATGCATATCAGAGTAAAATCAAGATGCAGGCAGAAGCCCAGCATGATCGGGAGCTGCGTGATCTTGAACAGAGGGTATCCCTCCGTCGGGCCCTCCTTGAGCAGAAGGTAAAACGGGCATGCGAGCATCATTAGCACACTCCATATTTCAGATCTTAAATTGCACTGTACCTACCAATATAGAGAGAAATTGCTTTTACCTTGCTGTATACAGTAACATAGATCATTTGGATATTCGCCTTTCTGGGATGGTAGCTCAGTGACACGCAGGCTAAACTTTGCCAGCTCAGCCATCCTATGTAAGCAGCTTCTGGCTGGGATAGAACTGCTTGAAGCATGCCAGAGCCGGAGGCAGTCACGCCTCTCTGCACAGAAAGGAAAGCAAACTCTTCATTCTGTCTCTGAGCTGCAAATTAATGTCCCCAATTCATAAGAGAACAGATATAACAACCTAACGCGAAGTTTTTTGGTTTTGCCTTGAAGTTTGCATGGTACAAGCAATTTAGGGGGGCAAAAAGGTGGCAGGGGGACGGGTTAAAATGTATTAGATGGACTTGGGATTTGAGACTCTGTGTTTTATGGTAATATGTTTGTTTATTTTGCTGTAGCTCTGCTCCATTTGTCAGTGTGTGGAGACCCAGCTGCAGTTCCTTATGAAATGACACTTGTTACAGAAATACTGCTGTCAGCAGTGTTGCCCTTAGCAAGCTGCAGTAGCCAGAGCCACAAGCATGGGCAAACTGCTGCTCCCTAGGTTTCAACTTGAATTGGCTGTTATATGTGTTAAGGGAGTCCTTGTTGAAGCATGATTTTCTGTGCAGTGCCAGAAACATGGTGTTTATAGAAATGTGTGCGAGGGGCCTATGCAAACCAGAAGGGTAGTTAGTGCACCAGTCAGTGAAAGGAAATGCACAGCCTTCCTCCTGCAGTTTTTTTCCGTTTTTGATTTGCTCTGTGGGTGCCAGCTGTCACCATTCACACAGCAGTTCCAAACTTTGCTGCTGCTCGGCGATTATTAAATTACAGCAATTACTCTGTGGCCTCGAGGTTCTTCACACTTCTCCCAGAGGCTAACAGATGGATGCTTGGCTGGTAGAGGGCCCTCGTTGGAATAAAACTGCTCCACCTCATGGCCAGCAGAGGAAGCGTCTCCAAGAGCACAGCATGGGCCTGCTGTGCTTTGGTCTCCTGCAAGTAGTTGAATCTCTGGAAGTAACTGAATTTGTGAAAGCAGAGTTCCCGTGTGGCACCCACGCGTGGAATAGCTGTCTTTAAATTCCATCGCTAGTCCTTCTGCTCCCATCCAGCTCCTGTCACAGCCCTGCACTTAAGTGTGTAACCAGGCTGGGTGTGCATTGCCCTCTGGCGGTGTGACCTGACAGGAGCTCTGGGAAGAAGTGTGACATAGCAAGCCTGCTGCTGGTCATCGCTCTTTGTGTGGGGGATCAGCAGATATTGCACTGCGCATAATGTTACGCCAAAAGCTGAACGGAGGCCAGTGACTTATGGAAAGGCACAGCAACCAATACTAATGTTGTACAAGCCTTTCAGTGTGGATGAGGATCAAAGTCTGTGCATAGAAGGCCCATGCAAATCATTTGGCATTGGTAATGGGGATAGGAAGCTTAGTAATGTTATAGTATAGAGGAGAAAAGGAAACAATAGCAATAAGTTCTAAGATAATTTTTCCTTTTTTATGTGCCCTGTATGTCCCTGTGTGACTACTACCTTAAAATAGCAAAAAAAAATAAAAAAAAATAAAAAATAAAATAAAATAAGATGGTCCATCAACTTCCATAGGAGGGAGCCTTTATTTAGCAATATATGCAATGACAATGCATTGCTGTACGCGAAGCTGTGGACCGATGGTGAGACCTTCTTGCTGGGATTGCAATTACTTACTGGCAGCTCAAGGAAAAACACCTGGGTGCAAAGGTAGACGCACCCTCCTTTTGCAGGAATATTCCTTACACTGAGGGGTGGTCTGACTTTGTAGGAGTTGTGAGTGTTCTGGTGTGGGTTGCTCAGCAGTGTCACCTGGGATTTGTGTGCATGTGCTAACTGAGGCTGTCTGGCAGCCAGGGAGAGGGCAGGTATGTGCACAAGTCGAATGTCTGAATTCACGTGCACAATTACATACCTAGCCTGTGGCAAAGTCAGTCCCTGATGTTCAACAGTAAACCAGCTTCCAGAAGTTGGCATGTGCATAGGGTTCTGCTTCCTTCTCAGCGCAGTGCTCTCTGGTTTTGGTGGTGCCCATCACCACAGTAACTCAACAGAGCGTAAATGTCTGACTCAGGCTAAGGGGAAGGTAGCCAGCCCCATCCATGCGCAGTCTGTAAGCGCCAGTGACTGAGGTGTGATGTTGTTTGTATTGCACCAGGAACAAGCGTGGCCCAAGAGTGTCTTTAAAAGACTTTAGATTTACTCATTTCCTTCACATGTGCCTCAAACACCTCATCTTCAGTCCTGCGGTCGTTTCTAAGTGATGTCATTTTAATGCGGTGCGTTGGGCACGCAAAGTTTGATTGCACGAAGTCCTGTGTGTTTTTTTTTTTTTCGCTGTCACAAAAAATGTGCAGCTAGACATGCCAAGGATGCTGTAGTTCTGAAAAAAAGGGGATTCTGTTTAGATAGTGGCACTGGAAGAAATAAGTGCAGCATTTTGAAGAGCTATCATCAGAGAAGGCGCCTTCTTCCTCTTGCCATTTGCAAGCCAGCTGACCGCTGCACGGCTCTCAGCAAGAGTAAGGAAGGCTGCTCCGTGGAGTCAGTGTCACTCACCTCGCACTAAGAAACAGGCAAGTGGATAAGGCTGTTTCTGAGAGCCCAGAATGGCTCAGGAGATGACTCACATGGGAGCAGATTGTTTCCTAAATTCCAGATGAAGTCACTTTGAGTATTCCCTGACTAAGGCAAGAGAATGCTTACAGTGCTCTGCCTGGTACCTTCAGCACAGACCAAGATAACTCCTCTTGACCACATTGCTGCTGATGCTAGTGAGCTCTGCTTAAAAGCCTTGGCTACTGCTTTTTGGCCTTTTGGCCTTTTGGCTTTTACCCTTTTGGCCTTTTTCACTGAGGCCAAAAGTAGCTTTTTCAGTGCTGCCAAGAAGATTCTTTGGTTCTCCACCTGACCGCAAAGATTTCAATGGGAAAGGCTTTCATCCCTCTCTGATCGGTGTCAGGAGGCCGTAGCCCCATGTTATCTGCGCTGAAGAGAGCTGATCCCAGCGCCCCTACCAAAGTACAACTGGAAACTGGTTTGGAACAGTGTTACAGGGAAGACATTGGAGTTGCCAGCTTGCATGTCATCTAGCTAATAATCTGCCACATGGTGCAAACATCACTGCCTACTTTCTTGAGTTGCACACACTGGAGGAAGTATCAGGGTAACACAACCAATTTAGGAAATGGATAGATAAGAGGTGATAAACATGAGCTAAGAAAAGCTGGCTGATGAACATTGGAGAGGAAATTGAATGTGGGCTAGTACACTGAATCCTGGAGAAAAGAGCAGCTGTCATCATCGGATTCAGCTATGAACAGTGGAGGTCACATTAAGCTGTGTTGGCAGGTATTTGGCTGTATAGATACTGTGCTTGGCTCTGTCTAAAGGTGCTTTTCCAGTAGGTTACTATGGCAGCTGTAGGCTTTGCTGCATCTTAAAAGATTTATCGGTGTCGAATTGTTAGTATCATTGCAGACTTGGGATTCACATCCCTGAAAGGCTCTGTATTCATGAGGGAGCAGGCACCAAGACCCTCCAGCTAGTACTTGCTGAGCTTTGCCATGCACGGGACTGAGGCTTATCCTTTTGCATTCAGAACAGACTGTGTGCTGGGGACATCGGAGCTAGATCCAGTCTCCTGTAGAAGTACGGGGAGAAGGTTTTGCATTAGTTTGCTGTTTCAGGTCCTTCAGAGACTTGAGGCCGTGCCCGTGAAGGAGCCCTGCTGCTACAGACTCTCTCTTCTTTTTTTCTTCCCAGATTGAGGAGGAGATGCTGGCATTACAGAATGAGCGTACCGAACGGATACGAAGCCTGCTGGAGCGTCAAGCTCGCGAGATCGAAGCCTTTGACTCAGAAAGCATGAGGCTAGGTTTTAGTAATATGGTTCTTTCTAATCTCTCCCCCGAGGCGTTCAGCCACAGCTACCCGGGAGCTTCTGGCTGGTCCCACAATCCTACTGGGGGTGCAGGACCTCACTGGGGTCATCCCATGGGTGGCCCACCGCAAGCTTGGGGCCATCCAATGCAAGGTGGACCCCAGCCATGGGGTCACCCCTCGGGGCCCATGCAAGGGGTACCTCGAGGTAGTGCTATAGGGGTCCGCAACAGCCCCCAGGCTCTGAGGCGGACAGCTTCTGGGGGACGGACGGAACAGGGCATGAGCAGGAGCACAAGTGTTACTTCACAAATATCCAATGGTTCACACATGTCTTATACATAACTTAAACAATAACTGAGGGTGGCAATTCCACTGGAGCTGTCTGCCAACAGAAACTGCCTACAGACACCAGCCCAGCAGCCTCCTCAGTGCGGTGCTGACGTGTGGAAGCTGGGTGCACATGGAATATTGTATTCATTTTGTAAAGCATTACGTTTTGTGTTTACTAACTGGGATGTCATAGTATTTGGCTGCAGGGTTTGGGGGGGTGGTTTTTTGTTGTGTTTTTTGTTGTTTTTTTTTTTTTTTTACTTTTTGGAGGGGTCTTGGGAGGGCGTCTGAGAAATATATGCAATTAGTCAGAAAAGTTGGCTGGTGGTCATCACACTGACAGGACAGAAGGGCCTCAGACTGCCCTCGTCACACCATCCGTAGTAAGTCTGAGGGAGAATGGAGACCTCCTCCCATGTCCATAAATTTCGAACTGCCACCCTGCAAAAACCAGGCAAGCTGCCTTTTAAACCAACATCCAGGGGAGGAACAGCTGGATCTTCTGTTCCGTTTTTATTTGTCATTAAAGTGGAAACATTTCTAGGGTATTGCCTCTTCTAGGCATTTTCAAAGACTTGTAGGTGAGGAAGAAGGGTCAGAAGAGAGGCCAGGAGACACCAGGGCTCAGCAGGGCCCTTCTACCCAAGTGCCCGCTCCGTGTTGTGTAAGAAGTGAAGTTCTCTCAGATGGCACTGGTCAGCTTCCCGAGAACTGTGTAGGTAAACCTGTTTGGAGGGAACAGGCTAGAAATGTTAAAAAAAATATATATATAAAAATAAAAAAATTGTATTCCTGCTTTAGCACTCCCTGACTGTGCTGCTGGTAGCTCAGACGAGGTTGGGCAGAGGAGCGTAAGTAATGCACTTGTACAGCTAATACTGTGACATCTCATTTTAGCTAAGCATCAGAATAATTCTTGGAGCCCAGCGTAGTCCTTTTTGCTCCGTTCAGAAATGTTAGATTTTTCAGCCAATCAGTCTCAAATGCCAGAGGTATTTTGAAGGATGCCATAGTCACAAAATGCCATTGATCGGGTTTTTCATTATTACACTACATCCACCAATTTATTACCTTTTTGGCTTGTTGCAATTTCCTGTTTACATGTAGAGTGTAGCCAACTGTTTAAATGTTTAGTTGCCACAGTGTACCAGGAGGAGCTGAGCCAATGACTCTTCCCAGTTGATGACTAACCCACATCACCACTGTAGATCTTGCTGCATGTGAGGCTCCTTTTTATTATTTTTGTTGCTGCAATACTTTACAACCTTTACAGTCCCTTGAGATGCTGTGATTGTTTGGCAGCATATCACACCACGCAAGAAGGCACTACTTCCAGAGGCTCCTCGGAGCTGCTGTACTACTGAAAGGAAGCAAAGGAGGTTGTGAAATCAATACAGTGATAAAAGGGCAGGGAGTCGAATTAACCGAGGGACTTTGTGGCATAGTGTCATCCCTTAGTGCTGGGAACTGGAGATGCCGCCATGCTCTTGTGTCAGTGCCCGAGCGGTCTGGGTCAGCCAGCGCTGTGGGGTTAGGAGAGGTGCAGGTAGACGGAGTTTGGCTTGAGGCAAAGATTTCTGTCTTGGGGACTGACCAGCCAGGGTTCTTTGTAAATGTTTTTCCTTGCACACTAATCATCTTGAAGAAAACACTAGCTGCTAACTCTAGGATTTGCCTTTAATATGTTTATAGGGCTCAAAAGCAAGGTTTTCCGAATGTGTTTGTCCACGTGACATATTTATAGTGTGAATACTCTAGTGTCTCGCTGCTGTTCGGAACTCTCAACAGGGCGACGTTCTTTCGTTAGCTAAATTAACATCCACTCCCAATCCTTAACACTCTGCCAGTGTCCAGTGAATCCAACTGGGAATTTTAGCATCTTGACGTAGCATATCACTCTAAGGAAATACGGAAACTACCAAAATATGTTTGAGCAGCCCCTTAGTAAAGAGCTTTGTAGTGCTAACAGGTCACGGAAGCTTGGGACGAGGCAGTGGTCCCAAGGCAGTGACTGGTTGCCCCCTGCGGACAGTGGTGACTATGAATTGTCCTGTCCCTTCCTCTGCTTTGTTTTTATGTGGATGTTTTGGGGTCACTCCTTTGCATCGCAATATTGTTAAAATGCAGTGAAACTGATTTAGGAAAGGTACCTGTATTTTCCTGGGTTTGGAAAAGAAAGACAAAAGAAATGAATCGAAAGGCCAAAACCCCCCAAACTGTATTGGCATTTACCATGTGAGTGTGGAGTGTGTGTCCAGAGCATGGTGCTAACACGAGGTTTTGAAGTTCAGCTCCTCTATCGCGAGCAGCAGCAGCGACAGTGGGGACAGGCTGTACCCGCGAGTTCAGCGGGTTCATTCTTTTGCTTCTGTTATGGTTTGAATTTGGTCAAAGTCTCTGGCTTAAATTGAGCTACTTCAACAGAATTCTCTCAACCCATCTCTTTGTGTAATGTCAAGCATGACTGAATGCTGAATCCAAATGATGGCTATCCCATATTGGCTTTTTTTGTATTCAAAAAGAATTGTGTAGTAACCATTTTTACATGTATATCATGTGCAGACCTGGACTATTCCAACAAGTTAATATTTTAATTAAAATAGTTTGCAAAAACTGATTCAGATCAACTGGTCTAAGTGTGTGTGTCCCTGTGTGTGCCTGGGGGAAGGAGAGCTGTCCTAAACAAGCCTGATCTCGAGAGGAAACACCCCATTACACAGGTGTAGCCCGAGGGACGCAGTCAGGTTGTGCATTGGAGGTGTATGAGGAGGTCGTTGGTGTTGGGAATTTGATTGCATCTCGGATGTATTTCTGAGATACCTGAACAACTCTAAATTACGCTAGAGCGACGCAAACGCTTTCTGAATCAGTTTGCAAACTCTGTTTTTAAAAGCAAGACCAATTGCTCCCTATTGTACTTGTTGCAGTCATGCCCTAACCTTGGCTTTTAAAATACTGTAATCTCTAAATTGTAGAAACTGCTCCAGTACCTCAGCAAAGATGTTTTTACATCTTTTATGCTTGTATTTAACACTGGGGAAACTCTGCTGTGTGGACTACTTTGCAAATTTTATTGCAGTATTCTCAAATCACCAGCTTGACACCTAAAATCTGTTTTTCTGTGGTTATTTTCTTTTCCCCTGTGCAAAGACCTGAAGTTCTGATGTAGTTTAGCTCAGAGATGGAAAAAACAGTGGAGCCAGCATTTTCACCTCGTTATCTGATTTCAATTTCTTTTGATTTTATTTAAGTAAAATCAGTGAAAGGGACCACATTTTTCTTGTTCTCCATGGTCGCAGGGAGTCAGCAGCCACGTCTCCCATCCATGTTGAGCGTTTCGTGCTTTCTTCCTGGGATGCAGTGCTGAAATGGAGGCCGGCTCTATTTCACCTGCATTCGCTCCGAACCTGTGAGCTTCAAAGGGGTTGAAGAAATCAATGTGGTACGATACCAAGCTTCCCACAGAAAATTCCCTGCAGCCATTCCTCGCCTGGCTTGGGGACAGGCTGGCGTTGCTCTGCATCCCGTTCGGCCCTCACGCTTCAGAAGAAATGTGCACTGCACGTGAGCTGTAACCTGCACAGAGTGCACCGTGGTAGATCCTGGAATAATGCTGTTTATTAACCCCCCAGGGAAAAGGGCCCGTTGCACTTCCAGCTGCCCTGCCCCGCTCACCCTGTCCGTGTGCCATTTCTTGAGGCAATAAATCGTATTGTACCACTGTCTACCATTACTCTGTTGAATACGCACATCTCTCTGGATATATATATGGTCTCTCGTGTATATATTTATATACTCTGTGGAAGTGTGTGTGGGTATGCATGCACACACGAGTCATGCTGTGCATTTCTGTCAGGGCACTTCAGTTCTGCTGTTCTTTAGCACTCCCTCCGTTCGTGAGCTAGCTCAGCCCGTGCAGCGGGGCTCTCTTAGGACAAGGGCACGTACATCTGAACAAACCGTGCTGGGGCTGAACGCCGTCAACAGCCCTTGCTTAAACGCTGCCCTGTTAATTGTAGCTTTCTTTTTCTGGGGAGCAGGAGGGTAGGGTAGCTGCTGGCGGTGTGCTATAAAGCAGAGACGAGAGCTCCCAGAGGGTACCAGAAAGTCAGAAGACTGCAGAGAAGAAAACAAGATGGCATAGCGGTAGGAAAGCGGTTCAGGCAATGCACCGAGCTGCTGGAGGGGCGCTGAGTGGGCAGGTGAGGTGCTCAGCAGGCTGAGCTCAGAGTCCCCAGCTGTGCCTCGCCACGGAAGATCACGAGCCCAGCGTGGTCCTGGCACGCCGCGCAGGCACCAACTTTTGGCATTCCCCGGTTTAAGCTGCCACTGACTCCGAACACGATGTCTGCCTTTGTTCGTGGCTAATAGCTAGAGCAGGTTATGTGGAGGATGAAAAGAGAAGTTAAATGGGAAAATTTCTTACATATATGTGTGTGTGTATACACGTACGTATATACATACGCTTCTGGTGCGTTCTTTATTCCGCTAGGCACGTGTGCTTTGTTACTCAAGTCCTGCGAACAGAGGACAGCCTTGTTCTTCCCCTGGGTGCCTGCTGTGGGTTTCTGGTGAATCTGGCTGCGGTCTTGTCTCGTAGCAGAGGGGCGAGAGCCATGCTGGCCAAATGGCTGCCCTCAAACACGAGCTCCTCAAGCTGTGAAGACCCTTTCTTCTAACCTCCTCCTTTGTCCTCTAAAGACCCCAGCATCTTAGTGAGACAGTTGGCACGTTGGGGGGTAAAAATGGTTCTTTTGTGCGTCAGGTCGTTCATCCAGCCTCGATCTTTACGCCATGGGGCAGAGCAGCCCTGAAGCCCGGCCAGCTCAGCAGCATGCCAAACGCGGGCTCTCTTCTTCGTGCTACCAGAGAATTCGGAGTCATTTTTCTTTCCCCCCCTTTCGAAAGGTCTCCTGCAAGCTTTTTAGGAGAGGCTTGGGTTTGGTTGTGGCATCCAGGAGCTGAGCTCCTGCCCCTGGGACCGTCCTGTGCCAGGGGCGAGGAGCGTTGGGTGCCCGGGCAGGGATGCTGCTGCGTGTCCCTCTGCTGTGGTTGTTTCAGTTTGCACTTTTAAGAGTCTGTTGAGAAATGTACCTGAGGCACTTCAGAGGGTTGTGGGTAGCTGTTTATAGCCAAAAGAAAAGAAAAAAAAAAAGCTGATAGATCTGGTGGTTGTAGTAAACATCACCCCACCGGGGAAAGATGGCAGCAGATAACCCCGATTCCTGTTGTGCAACGCAGCTCAGCCAGCTGCGCCTGTGCCGTCGCCTCGCCGCATCCCTCCCCTGCCCGGCCCCGCTCTGCTGGGGAAGGAAAGGCCTTTGTCAGCGAGAGAGAGGGACTTAGTGAATGAGATCTGCCGGCAAACAAGCACCTTAACCACTGAGCCGTGGGTCTCTGAATACTTGCACTTCACCCGCAGGCTCCTCGGGGGGTGGAGGAAGGCAGTTTGGCACAGCACCGTTTGCTTTGCACCTACCTGGTGGCCTCGAAACATCCCGAAGCCATGTCCTAGAACAACCCGGCGCCGGTTCCCTCTCCGCTTGCTTTCTCCCGAGTGCACACACCGAGTCCGGACACCCGGGGTAACCCGGCCAGGAGCGGCGGGCGCTGCCACCGCTGACGTGAACGAAGCCGGGGTGCCCGCCACCCCGCCTCACCCCTCTGCTCCCCTGCTCCCCACCCCTGAGTACGGGTACCTCAGAACATGCACAGTTTGAATTTTTCACTGACAATTAGTTTAATTATTGTGAGTGAAAACAATTGTAATTATCTGTAAATATGTAGTTAACAAATTGACCTAGTTTCTGTATTTTTTAAGTTTTTGTACTAAAATTTATAGATACAGTATGTGCCAGCTAGCAGAAAGCTACTGTAATTGCCAGTCGTAGTTCAGCATGCGTCTAATCCCTGAGACTTGTCGAAGTGACACTGTAAGGATTTGTGCTTAAATATTGCGAGCTGGGGGGGGCGGGAGCTGCGGCCGCAGCCGCCGAGCGGGCCGAAGGACTTCTTCCGAAGCTCAGCCGCGCCTGGCAGCTTCACGAGGTCAGTGGGGTTCCCTGCTCTTACTGCTCGTCTCCTCCTTCCCCTCCGTGTTCTGTGCAGGTGCTGTAATGTAGGCAGTCCGAGGGACGGCAGCGGTGGCTTGGAGCTTTTTCTGGGGCTGAACTCCATGGGAACCGAGTTCAGTTTCTTTGCTGCGGTTTTAATATCGTCTTCTTAACTATATTTTTCAGCCTCTGTAGAAATGATACGTTTTTTTTCCCCCCCTTCTAAACGCTGTTGTCTTAAGCCCGAGCTCATCTAAACTGGAGAAAAAAAAAAAAAAGAAAAAAAAAAAAAGAATTTCGCTTAAGATCATTGCCTGCTTTTAGCGCCAGGATCGCGCATTTCTATGGCAACTCTGAGCTCGGCAGAGCTCAGGCACCAGCGCAGTTGTCGAGGAGCTGAAGGACGCGGCTGCTGCTTCTGCATGGCTCGGCCGCAGCCGCGATGGGCGAGCGTCTCGGCGAGACACGGGCGCCCGCGCGGGGGCTCGCGGCCGCCGGCGTCCCTCGGCGGCACGCGGTCGTCGAGCCCTGGTCGTCCCCAAAGACCTGTCGCCAAGTGAGGGGTGGGTTCCCCCCGCCGCGCTGCCGCAGGGTGCCGCCGCGACCCGTCCCGCCTCCGCTCCTCGCCTCGTGGCAGAGGCAAGTCTGCAAGTGGAGGCTGGCTTTGCCGCGTGTCCTGGGAAGCTACGAGCAGAGGAGGGCGGAGCGCGGGCGAGGCCGTGCTCTCGAGGGCTGGTTTTCCAGTCGCCCCCATCGGTCCTTGGGGACGGGAGCTTTTTAAGGACTCGAGCGGCATCAGAGAAGGAGAAGGCATCCTCGCGCGTACGGGTTTGGCTTCTGGCAAGCAAACCACCTGCTTCCTTTCTTCGGCTTTCCTTTCCTCCTAACCCCTCGCAGCTCTTCCCCTTGCTTGCTTGGAACAGGAACATTTTTACCTGCCTAGGGACAGCTAACCGTGGGGGCAGACCCGATGTAAATACTTAACCGTTACAAAGTGAAGTGTGTGTAACATAAAAGGCTACAGCCATTTTGGTGACTTGTGAATGCTTGAGAAGGTCGTGTTAACGCGTGGGTTGCTCGGTCCTGCTTGTGGTGCCACCGACACCATCGAGCCATCGACACCGCGAGGCGAACAGTTCGGGCGAGGATGGACTACCTTGCGTAAGTTAGCCGTGAGACCCCCTTGGTTTAGTGTACGAGAGGGTAGCGTAACGTGTGTAATAAGGGTAGGAGAAGCTGTGTGAGGTGTGTATAGTGTATATTTTTTAAAAAAAATAGCTTGCTTGTATTGTGAAGATTTTAAAGACAAACTTGAGAATTCTAGCCTAACTATTAACACAAGTTTAACATCAGTTACCCCACTGGGTTCAGAGCCTCTTGAATGTATATTCCTTTTTGTAACCTAAATGACCTATTCTTCTACCAGTCAGCCAGACATCCTATTTATATTTTTAATTTTATATATTACTTTCCATTTGTTTTCATTATTTCCAGCATGTTCCTGGTTTTGGTTTTTGTTTGTTTGGGGTTTTGTTTTGTTTCTTTTTGCACAAGCATTGTGTGAAGTCAACGAAATGTTAACTCGAACCTGGTATTTTCCAACCTGTTTCCCCACCCCTTCCTCTCCTCCACCCCTGTTTTTTTTTTTCCTCCACCATCCGTTTGGGTTTTTCTGGGATGGGATGCAGCGGGTGGGAGGAGGGGATGGCTATTTTCCATTTGCAGCTTCTGTGCAAATGCCAGGTCTTTTGCCGGTCAACTAAAAACGCTTCACTTGCTGGTTGCTTTAAAGAAAAAAATAAAAAAAAAATAAAACAAAAATGTAACCTTATCAGTGGAAGTAGACCATGGCGGGAGGAGGGGAAGTGCACACCTGTAGCGACACCAGTCTAGCTTTGGCTGCGAAACAAAAGCAAACCCTTTCTGGCGAGGCCTCAAGGCTGCTTCCAGCCCCTCGGGCATCCCGTGCCCCGCGGGGGCCAAGGTTTTGCCGGGCTGGGACGGGGCCGGCGGAGCGATGTGCCCTGGGCTTGCTCCTACCCCCCCGGTGCCTGCGCGTTGGAGTGCACGGAGCGCAGAGCTGCCTGCTGACGGCAGCGAGGCCGTGGCTGCTTTCCCCATCCTCCTCCCCCTCCTCTTCTTCCTCCTCTCCCCCATCAGGACGTCCAGCTCCCCACCAAGAGCTCGCCCAGCGCCGCGGGGTTTCATCCAGGTACAGCAACGCGGCTTCGGCAAAGCCAGGCTGCCGCGGGGGCCTGGGAAAGGCACCCGCCGTCGTGGTTCTGTGCTGCAGAGCATCAGGTAGAAAAACACACACATATCTGCTGTTTTACTATGAACACTGGTCTGAGGGTCCCAGGCCCAGCGCCGGCGGTGGTGGGCCGCGAAGGATTTAATAGGGGAATTGAACGCCTTCCTGCTTCCGTGTCTGGTAGCACCAGCTGGTATGAGTGAATCTACAGGTGTGCGTTTTCCTTCTGGTAGAAAATGCCACGAGCACTAACTGGTAAGGCTTAATGTACAGTATATTGTCAGTATTCTGGTATTCTTCTGGTTCAACATACATTATAGCTCATATATAACCTGTATTAATTGTATAGATTGTGCATTTAAAGCTGTTACCAAGTTGTCAGAAAATAAGAGAAGAGAAAAAAAAAAAAAAATAAGGTCATATGTAATATTTTGTTTGTAAGTATCCTTTGTATCATAGCAAAGGAAATGTTAAAAAAAAAAAAAAAATCAACTGTAATAAAGTAATTTTAGTACACGGAGTGTCTGCCTGCGTTCCTGAGCCGGTGATGGGGTGGTGGGGGGGGGGCTACCTGGTGTAGGACCGCTGCCAGGTGAAGGCGGGGGGCTCGGGGAGGGGACCCCCCCATCGACGGGGCTGCGGCACCCCGGTCCTCCGCTCCTCCGCCCGCAGGAACTCGCCGATGGCCCTGAAGTACTCCAGCACGGCCTCGTGGCCCCAGCATCGCCCTGGGCCGCGCTGGGGGAAGCCGCAGTGGCCCCCGCGCGGGGTGAGCAGCAGGAAGAAGTAGGGGCTGCTGCGGAACAGCTCCACGGGCAGCGTGCGGGCAGGGGGCCCGCGGACGGGGTCGTCGGCGCTGCAGACGCACAGCACGGGCACGGCCACCTCGTCGGCGTCGCGCAGGGGCTCGTTGCGCTCCCAGTAGGCTTCCCAGCTGGCGGGGCGGCTCTCGGTCCCGCAGAAGAGGGCTTCCTCCAGCTCCCGCAGCGAGCGGCTGCCCAGCAGCTTGGCCACGTCCACCGCCTCGGCCAGGGCGCCCGCGTACCTGCGGGGACGGCGCGGGCTGGGCTGGGTGGGGGGCGCTGGGGACGGTGCCGTGGATGGGGTCGTGCGCCCCGGCGGCCCTAACGCAGGGTTGGGGGTTCCCCTCCCCGTGTGCTGCTGTGGGGTGGGGGTGTCCCTGCAGCATCCCAGGAGCCATGGCGACGGGAGGCAGCCGGCACCGTTGCCGTGACAGCGCCGGTTGCAAGGGGTAGGGGGAGATGGGGGGGGGCCCAGACTCCCCCCCCGCTGCCCCCAGGCCAGCCCTAGGGTCCCCGTTTCAAACCCCCAAATCCGCAGCCCGCATTATACACAGCCTCACGGCACCCACCCAGGCTCGGCAGAGGCTTAGGGCTGCCATGTTTTGTTTCATTTCCCATCCCCAATCAGTTTCGGGGTTGATTATTTTTTTTTTTAATTATTATTTGTTTATATTGACCCTCATTCCCTCCCCCTATT
Source organism: Anser cygnoides (assembly GCF_040182565.1). Taxonomy (NCBI): domain Eukaryota; kingdom Metazoa; phylum Chordata; class Aves; order Anseriformes; family Anatidae; genus Anser; species Anser cygnoides. The sequence continues at coordinate 8,292,096 of NC_089890.1, forward strand.
AAGCCCCTTTTTCCCCCAAAGCTCTCAGCACCACCCCTGGAGGTGACGCTTGCTCAAGGCCCCCGTCGCCCAGCCCAGCCCATGCTGGCACTCGGGTGACACCGGGTAACAGGGACACGGTTGGGGGGGGGCTGCAGCCACAGCTGGGTGGTCAGGGCCCCCCCACCCAACAGAGGAGCCCCCCAGGGTGCTGGGGACAAGCAGTGCAGCGGCCGGCCCCGCTCAGCACCCCGTGCTCTAGTGCTGGGGGGGGGTGGGGGGGGTGGGGGGGGGAGAGGCTCAATAATACACCCAGCGCTGCTGTGGGGGGCAAGGGGGGGGGATGTTTTCCTACAGGGAGAACCCCAAATGGCTGCCACAACCCCGCAGCGTGTTGCTGATGAGCCCAACCCCGCAGCCGCTGCCAGCTCCCGGGGCTGGTGTTCATTAACCAGCGCGTTTTGCTGCCCTCAGCACCTCCGCTCACACCGGGACTCCCGGCGCAGGGACACCCCCGTCCCCGTCCCCGTCCCCGGTCCCCACTGACCTGCTGAGTCCCCGCTTGAGGTGCAGCAGCAGCGGCCACTCGTAGAGCCGGGGCAGGGGGGCCTCGAACCAGTCCCGGGCGCGGAAGACGGGCGAGAGGCAGGCGGCGGCGGCCAGGCGGCTGGAGGAGCCGCTCTCGCCCAGGTAGGCCAGCAGCAGCCCCGAGCCCGAGCCCTCGCTGACGGCCAGCAGCGGGGCGGCGGGGTGCCGGCAGCACACGTAGGCCACGGCCTCACGCAGGTCCCCGGGGTCCCCGAAGGGCTGGAGCCGGGGGGTGGCCAGGGGGCAGCCGTTGTGTCCCCGCCGGTTGAAGACGACGGGGACGTAGCCGAGCTCCAGCGCCCGGCGGCCCAGCTGCAGGAGCCCCCCCGGCACCTTGCCGGCGGCGTTGGGGATGAGCAGCAGCACCGGGCTGGGGGGGCCCCCGCTGCCCCGCCGCCGGCCCCCGGCCCCCCGCGGCCCCACCAGCCAGTCCAGGGCCACCAGGCCGCCGTCGGGGACCTGCAGGTGCTCCCGGACCACCGCCGGTGCCGGCTGGGGGGGCGGCAGGAGCTGCTGCAGCAGACGGAGACGAGGCCAGCGAGGCCACGGCCAGGGCCCCCCCCTCAACGCCGCCGAGCGCCCCAAGCTCCGCTCCAGGTGCTGGGCCAGCGCCGAGGGCTTACACAGCAGCCGGCAGCACCCCACGCCGTCCTCAGTGAGGATGGGGGTCCCCTCCTCTCCCTCCTCTTCATCCTCCAGGCCTCCGGGCACCTCCGGCCTCCCACACAGAAGGTGCCACGCCAGGTAGCCCAGGCAGGTGACCACGGCGGCCACGGCCACCAAACCCTCAGGGGACAGCATGAGGGCCCCGGCCGGCAGCCCCGGTGCTCGGAGGGTGCGCGGAGAGGCGGCGGGGCCCTGCCGGGAAGGCCCAGCCCCGGGGCTGGGCGAGCAGCGGGGGCCGTGCCGGGGACGGCGTGACCGGCCGCCAGCCGGGGCCAAGGGGACTGGGTGAAACGTGAGCGTGGCGCCGGGCTCCCTGCAGCCCTCGCTATGGTGGGGACGGGATAGGGTCACCCCCGCGTCGCCCCAAAGCCCCCCCAGCTGTAGGAGCCGGGGGTCCGTGCAATGCTCACATCTTTATTGATACAAATGTACAAGAACACATCTTACAGTAGGGAGCGCGGCCCCGGCGTGGGGCAGGACGCCCGGGGAGGGGGGGGGGGGCCGCGGGCATCCCAGTCCAGTGTAACGCTGCCGGCGGCCCCGGGGGTACCGGCCGCCCGGCGAGGAATGAGGAGGGGAGGGGGGGACATCGCCGCCGCCAACACGGGCAGCTCCACACGCTATGTACAGGATAAGTTAGGCGCATGCCCCGGGGGGGGGCTGTGCGGGGCGGGCAGGGGTCTGTACAGGGGGACGCAGGCACCTACCCCACAGCTGAGCACCAGCTCCGCGGCGGCGCCGGGGGGGTGGGGGGGATGCGGGGGCTCGCCCCGCACCCTGGCCCCGCAAGGGCTAAGGCCACTTGCACCCCCGCGTGCCAAACGCCGCCAGAAAGGAGGGAGGAGGAGATGGGGGGAGAGGAGAGGAGAGGCCGGGGAGGTGCAGGAGGGCGCGGGCCGGCGCTCACTGCTTCTTCTCGCGGGTGGTGATGGTGACCAGCTGCTTGGCGGCCTTGGCGATGTCGTAGGCACACTGGATGACCTGCTGCGTCAGGAGCTGGTAGTCCACGGCGGCGCCCGGCTCGGGGGGCACGGTCTTGCGGCACTCGCTCTGCAGCCGGTAGGCGCTGGCGTTGAGCAGCCGCAGCGAGCTCCGCACCGTCTCCAGCGCCGGCTTCTGCGGGGGGGGGACAGCGTCAGGGCACGGGCCGGGGACGATGTGGGGAGATTGGGGCCACCCCAACCCTCCTACCTTGGGGAAGAGCGATGCCATCTCCGTCACGGCCAAGTGGATCTTCTCCGAGCAGGGCACAAAGCTGGGGGACAGGAGAGGGGTTAGGGGTGGGGGGGACACGACGGCTCCTGGCCCCCCAGGGCCGCGGCGCAGCCCTACCTGTCGTGCTTGGACTCCTGGGCAGCCCGCAGCAGCTCCTGGATGTTCTTGGTGACCTGCTCGGTTTTGAGGATGACGTCCTCCGTGCTGGGCAGCCCGGGATCCAGCTCCCCGTCCAGCGGGTCCAGCTCGTGGGGGAAGTCCTCGTCCTTGCTCAGCTCCACGAAACGCTTCCCCTCCACGCTGCAGGGACCAAAACGCCCGCAGGTCAGCGCCAGCCCCACGTCCCCAGGTCCCCAAAGCGGGGTGGCAGCGCAGTCCCCAGCCCCGTTACTCACCCAAGCAGGATCTCGCCCGCCTGGGTGTTGTCGTAGTCGCTGTCGGTGCCGCTGCCGTGCCGGTCCAGTTTGCTCTGTAGGGCAGAGGAGCGGCGTCAAAGCCTTGCCCAGCCCCAATCCTGCACGGGGACAGGGTCCCCCCACCCCAAATCCATCCCAGTACGTCACCATGTGCCGGGCACCATCAGGCGGGCAGGAGAGCAGCGGGGAGGACGGGGGAAAGGGCATGGAGGAGGCCGACGGACCTTTCCGCATCTGGAGGGGGAAGAAAGGGGGGAGACGGCGCTGAAGGGGGCGCGCAGGACCCTGCGGAACCGACCCCGGGCGCGCGCAGGGGAGGACGAGCAGAGGGGACACGGCCGCCCTGCATGCGGGAACCTCCCGGGGGGGGGGGTGTCCCGGCCGTGCAGGGGAGGGGGGGACACATCCCAGGAAGACGTGGAGGGCTGGCACTCGGGAGGACGATGGCCACCACGTCCCATGCAGGAGCCGCCCCCGCCGCGGCCCCCTTACCCGGTACACGCTGGCCGGGACGTGCATGGAGTACAGAGCCTCGTCCTCCGCCTCCTGGCGACACACGAAAGGGTAAGGCCCCGCCGCCCCCGGCCCCCCAGGGAAGGAACCCAGCTCTGCATCGCCACCAACCCCTTGGGGTGCCCTCAGCTGCCCCCCAGACCCCCCAAACCCCCCCGTCCCCCTCCTCTGGAGCACTCACGCTGCTGCCGAAGGGCTGCAGCCTGGTCACCAGCTCCTCCACCGGCTGCCCGAAAGGTTTCAGCGCCGAGCCGGGCTCGTACATGGAGAAGGCCTGGCGGTCCCGGCGGTGCGGGGGGGCCGTGCCGGGGGGGTGCCCGTGCTCCGGGCGCTCGCTGGGGGCCGGGGCCGGGTGCGGGGGCCCCGTCTGCTGCCGGATCTGCGTGTTTTCCGACTGCAGCTTGTGGATCTGCAGCAAGGCGAAGGAAAAATTAGGAGGCGGGGGGGGGGGGGGGATAGGCAGGGATAAGGGGGTGTACGACGGGGGTCCCGGCGGCCCCGCACCCACCTCGCGCTGCAGCCGGCGCAGCTCGTCGCTCAGGCTGTTGTTCACCTTCATCAGCTGCTGCACCTTGGCCTCCGAGGCGGCCAGGGCCTTCTTCACCTCCAGGTACTCCTGCAGCGTGATGGGGCCATCCGACAGGTCCGAGGAGTCCATGCTCTGCGGGGAGAGGGGCTCAGCGCCAGGATCCGACCCCGGCAGGGGGGCGCTGAGCGGCGGGGAGGAGGAGGGGGGGGGGTGCGCGCGGGGCTCACCCGGGCACGGTTGTTGCGGGAGGCGTTGCGCAGCAGCTCCTGGTCCGTGTCCTCGTCGGAGGCGACGCTGTCGTAGTCGTGCTGGTCGTCCAGGTCGCTCTGGCTCCGCAGGGAGAAGTCGAGGTCGCCCGTGGGGCTCAGCAGGCTCTTCCCTTGCTGCCGGCGCTTGGCCTCCCCGAGGATGTCGATGAGCAGCGTGGCGAACTCCCTGGCGTTGAACCTGGCCAACTTCTGCCGGCCCTGGGAGGTGAAAGGGGGGGGGGAGAAAAGGGGTGAGGGGGGGGCTCCGGGTGTAAGGCTTCTGGCGGGGGGGGCACGAGGGGCCCGGCGGGGCTCACCTGGTTGCGGGTGGCCGAGTACTCGGGGTTGACGGGCAGGAAGGGGACGGCGCTGCGCTCCGTCACCAGCGTGCTGTGGTTCTGCGTCGTCAGCCACACTGCGGGCAGGGACCTGGCGTCAGGGGGGGCTCCGACCCCACAGCGGGGGGCAGCCAAGGCCGGGGGGTGGGGGGGGATCCCAGGGGTGCTGTCCCCACCCCGGGCAGGCCGCGGGGCCGGCAGGACGCAGGCGCGGGCTCGGGGCCAGCGTGCTGGGGCTGGGAGCGGAGCCCAGCTGTGCTGACGGGAATCGCCTCCCCCAGCCACCCCATCTGCCCCGGGGGGGGGGGGCTCCCCACACCCGGGACCCCCAGATCCCTTTGGGGCACAGCCCCGTGGCCGCCCCCAGCCAAGGGTGGAGCAATTTTGGCATGCACATCGCTGCCTGCCCTTCCCTGGAAAAGGATCCCCCCCCCCCAGCCTTCCCTGAGGACCCAGAGCACCCCACAAAAGCAGACCAGGGCTTGTCCCCCCCAGCCCCGGGGCTCGGGGGGGGGGGCCCAGCACCCACCTCCAGCACCCCCACGTCCCGTCGCGTGGCAGCAGCCCCTTGCGTGGAGGAAACGGCCCCCGGCCCCGGCCGGAGGAATGAGGAAGGAGGGGCCTGCGGTGCCGGATCGCTCCCCCCCCCAGCTGCCTGCTCCTGCTCCTCCCCGAGCCGGGACGCCCGCCAGCACCGAGCGGGGGGGGGACACCCTGCGGCCACCCCCGGCTGCTCCCCGTGGCCCCGCTCACCCGCGTCGTTCTCCCGGCGATCCACCTCGTCGTACACGTCCATGGCCAGCTCCTCGAAGAGGCGGTTGCTGAGCTGCAGCAGGACGGGGGGGGGACACAAATGTCAGGCCACGGGGGGTGGCAGGCGCTGAGCCCCCCCCCGGCCCTGCTCCCCACTCACCGCCTGCAGCTTCTTCTTCGCCGCCTTGGCCAGCTCGGAGAGGTCCAGGCTGCGGGGTGCATGGAGGGGGGGGGGACACACACAAATTGGGGGTTATTCCTGGTTTTTCCCCACCAAAACGCTCCCCAGATGCACCCCAGATGCCCCCGGGCTTGGGGGGGGACTTCGCTGAGCAGGGAGAAGGGCTGGCGGGCAGGCACGGGGCCGGGGGGCGAGGTGGCACAGGGCGAGCGGGACCCCCCCACCCGGGTGCCCCCCGCCGGGCTGCGCTGAGCGCCGGGGGCTGCAGCGGGGGGGCCCCCGGTGCCGAGAGCCGAGCGGACAATACCTCTGTGCCATGCACTTTGGGCGCACCCTGCGCTCCGGAGAAGGCAGCGGAGGGAAGAACAGGATAAAGGAGGACGTTAAACGCGCACGCACGGCCCCCCAGCCACGCTACACGGGCCCCCCCACTCCATCCCACACACACACACACCCCCCCCCGCCAAAAGATGCTCCAACGCCGGTCACGGGCAGGCGGCCGCGGTCCCCCCCTCGGCCCAGCGGGGACGCCGGGGGGGACGGGGCGTGTCGGCGGCGTGGCCGCGGGGCGCTCACCTGTCTGCCATCTGCGGGATGATGTAGTGCCCGTTCTTGTGGTCTGTGCAAAGACAGGGGTGGTGAGAGCGGCCCCCCCTTTTTACCCGCCCCCCCCCCCCCCGCCAAGGGCTGAGCCCCGGCGCCGAGCCCGGCACTCACCCGGCTTCCTGCCGCAGAGGTAGAAGGCCAGCCGGTCGGTCAGCTCGTACTGGCACTCCACCAGCCGCTCCGCCAGCTCGTGCTGGGCCGCCTGCCTGTGGGGGGCACGGGTGGGGGTGATGCCGGCCCCGGGGTGCTGGTGAACCCCCCCCTCATTATCCTCCCACCCCCCCCGCCCCCACACTCACCTGGCGTAGTCGATGGGGGTCCGGCCGTTCACGTCGGGCGCCCCGGGGTCGGCGCCGTAGACCACCAGCAGCTCTGCCTGCAGGATCTGCCCGGCCTTGGCCGCCACGTGCAGCGGCGTGGTGCCCTTCTCCTGCGGGCACGGCGGGCATCAGCCTCCAGGGCCGGGCAGGAGCACACGCCGGGGGGGCTCCGAGACCCCCCAGGGCCCCACAGCCTGCCCCCATAGCTGACCCCGCAGCCAGCCCCACGGCACGGGGTGCTCACCGGGTGGAAGAAGTTGGCCTGAGCCCCCAGCGAGAGCAGGCGCAGGCAGGTCTCCAGGTTGCCCGTCCGCACGCTGGAGTGCAATTGCTGTGGGAGGAGAGGCGGGGGGGGGGGGGGGGTAAATGCTGGGTTTGTCCCCCCACCACCACCGGGGGGGGGTGGTCCCCGCGCCCCCACCTTGCTGAGGTCCTTGGCGGTGACGCCGTCGTCGTCCCGGCAGGGCAGCTTGTGGACGAAGGCCAGCATCTGGTACTTGGCGCGGATGAACTCGGACTTGGTGGGGCTGGTGGGGAGGCGGTGGGGGGCAGGCGGTGAGGTGGGGGAGGGGCACCCGGCCGCCGCAGCCCCCTCCCCGCGGCCCGCACTTACTGCACTTTGTCCTGCGGGTTGGCCTTGCGGCGCCCGCTCTGCACCTGGGCCGGATCCAGCAGCGAGTGCTCCCAGATGGAGTTGGCCCCGTTGCTGGCCAAGGTGTGCACCATCTGCGGGGCAGAGGCACGGCGGTGGGCGCCGGGACCCCCCCTGCCCCCCCAAGGCCCCCTCCCCAAGGCCGGGGCACCCACCTGGAGCAGGGTGGCGGGCCAGGGGCTGTGGCGCAGGTGCTTGACGATGGAGATGTGGCGGCCCAGGCTGCGGTGCACGCTGCAGCACTCGTCGCAGATGAGGACGCCGCGGTTGATGGAGGCCCAGCCGGGGTCTGCGGGGGGCACGGGGCGTTACGGGGGGGTCCCCCCCTTCCATCCAACACCCGAATTTTGGAGGGGGGGGGCGGTGTTGCCGCAGCAACGCAGTGGTTTCCCAGGCGACGGCGAGGGGCTGATCCCACCGCCGGGGGAAACCCAAAGGTTTCCATTAGCAACCAGGCACTGGCTGGGGGGGGGGGGCAGGATTCGGCCTCCCCCAGCACGAGGGCGGCTGGCAGCGGGGGCGACGCCAGCCCCACGCAGCGAGCGGGGGCACCCCGACCTGGGGGGGCCGTGCACCCCCTGAGCGCCGGGCTGGGCACAGGGAGGGGAAGGGGGGGGGGTCTCCGGCTGGGCGCAGCGCACCCCCCAAAAGGGTGGGCACCCACGCACGCAGCCGTCGCTGGTTTTGCAGCCCCCCAGATTTGGGGAGCTGATGCTCTGCCCCCCCCCTCCAGCACCGTGCCCCCTCCCCAGCCCCAGTTGCTGCCCCCCCCTCCCGGCCCGGCCGGACTGGAGCCCTTTGTGTCCCCATGAGAACAAAGGGACGTTTGAGCGGCCGCGCCGCTGGCACCGGCCCCGCTCCGGCCACGGCACCCACGGGGGCCTCGCTGCTGGCCCGGGGGGGGGGGGCAGCTCCCCCCAACCAGCACCCCAAACGGGTCCTGGCCCCCACCCTGCACGGGTGGAAAGGGCAGGGGACAGATGGGGCAGGGGGCATCACCCTCCTGCACGCAGGTTGTCCCCGACGGCCCCTCCGCTGTGACAGAGCCGTGCCAGCCTCTGCCCAGCCCCAGAGCTGGCGCTTCCACCCTTGTTTCTGTAGGGCCTACACAAACACCCCGCTGTGCCACGGGAGGAAGGGACGCACGCAGGGGCACACAGCCCGGGGGGGGTGGCGGCCCTCGCTGCCCACCCTGTCCCCAAATGGTGCCTTGTCCCCGCGACCCCGCGGAGGAAGGCAGGCGAGCAGCCAGGCTCCGGCGCTTCCTTCCTGCCTGCGGGGTCCCGGCCCCCTCCCCAAGACCCCACTGGTGGTCCCACAGTGTGACGGGCAGCCCTGAGGACCCCATTTTGGGGGGTGCACCCAGCACCGGCCCCCCAGCCCCCCCCCCCCCCAGCCTGGCAGCGCTGCCCGGGCAGATGGCAGCGCCTTGGCAGCCGGCGCGGCTGCATCTGCGCCTCCGCGCCCGCGGCCCACGGGGCGCTGCCGGGAACAGGACGCTGCGTGCAGGGCCGGGGTGGGGGGGGTGGGGGGGACACCGTGACACCAGCCCGGCTTCTGCAGCCCCAGCACCCTATAGATTTGGGGTCCCACGGTGTGTCACCCCTTCTGCACCAGCAGGACCCGGAGGGATGCGTGGGGGCATCGGGGTGGCTTGGAGAGCCTTGGCATGGAGGGACCCCGCACCCCGAGGCAGCGCCGTCCCCGTGCTTGGACGTGTGTAACGGGGGGGGGCTGATGCAGAAGCCCCCCCAGCCCCAGCGAGGGGAGGGTTGGGGCCAGCTGGCACCCCCACCTGGGGACAGCAGGGCGGGTTTGGGGCTGAGCAGGGCAGGCAGCGAGGCCGGGGCACCCCGGGCACCCCTCGGGGCACCCACGTGGGGCCGCGCATCCCCGGCACGGGCGCTCCCAACGCGGTAGGAAGCGGCCTCTGGACTTTATAACTCATTGCCTCACATGGCTGCCGGGCGATAAGAGATTGGAAGAAACTGGTTTCCATTTCCACCCCCGTGCTGGGAGCCTCGGCACCGCCAGGCTCGCGGCGCCCCACGGAGAGCCCCGGGTACCCCCCCGCTGCCCCCGCTCGCCCACCACCGGCCGGGGCAGCCCCGCGCCCACGCGTGCCGCCGGCTCTCCTGGCAGGATCCGGCCCTTGGCACGTGGCCGGAATAATTTCGGCACAGCCTTCGCTCGCGGGCAGCTTTCCGGGGCCGGCTGCGAGGCCAGCCTCGACGCTCGGGCCCCGTTCATTCATCGCCTCGGCGCCGCGGGGCCGGCCGCCGGCACGGGTTTTGGGGAGCGGCCCCCGGCACGACGCCCGCGGGCTGGCACCCGGCGCCGGGGCTGCGGGCACCGGCACCGCCGCGGATGGGAACCGTCATGCCCAGGCTCAGGCTGCGGCTTGCAGCCCCGCTCTGCCCGCCCCAGAGCCAGCCGGCGTGGGCGCTGGGGGGGCCATGGGGAGGGTCCCCCCCCCCCCAAACCCTGCCCTCAGCCGGGTCCCCCAGGCGGCACCGGGAGCGCCCGCGCCGAGGGGCGCGGAGGCTGTGGTGGTGCACTGGGGTCACATTTGGGGTGCTGCAGGAGATTCCTTGGGCTGGGGGGGGTACAAGGGGGGGGTGCTCGGTGTGGGGGGGGTATTTGGGGCGCATCGCAGGGCTGCTGGGGGGATGCAGGGTTCCCAAGGGGCGCGGTGCGGGGTGCGAAGGGGGCTCGCTGTGGGGTGCGGATGCAGCCCTTGGCACCGCTTTTAGCGGGGGGGGGGGGCGCACAGAGGGGGGGTGCAGGGTTTGGGGGGGGGGAAATGGGGGTGCTGCGGGCGTACCGGGGGGGCACAGCGCTTGGTGTACCATGGGGGGCTCACCGGGGGGGCTACGAGCCAGCTCCTGGGGGGCTACGGGGGTGCGACTGCAACCGGGGTGGGGGGGCACAGACAGACGGGGGGGGGGGGGCACCGGCAAGGTGCAACCGGAGCCGCAACCGGAGCCCACCGGAGCTGGGGGGGTGGGGGGGGGGGCAACGGAGACTCCGGGGGCTGCAGCCGCTGGACGGGGAAGGGGGGGCCCGGGGGGGGCGGGGGCTGGGAGGGGGGGGTCAGCCCTTACCTGGGGCGCTGCAGTCGGCGCACACCTCGGCCCGCTGCGCCTTCCGGGACATCCTCAGCGGCGAGGCGGGCCCGGGCCCGGGCCTCTGCGCCAGCGTGGGGGGGGCGGCGGCGGCGCGGTCCGGGCCCGCCGGGGGCACCGGGCCGGGCGGGGGGGGGGGGGGAGGAGGAGGAGGAGGAGGAGGAGAGGAGGAGGAGGAGGAGGAAGGGGAAGGGGGGGGGACAGACGGCGAGGGGCCCCCCGGCCGGGGCTGCCGGCTGCTCCCAGCGCCCGGCGGCTCCGCAGGAAGCGGCGCAGGCCCGGCCCCGGCGGAGGAGGGGCCCCGCCGCCGCCCCCGCCCCGCGCCCCGGCCGCCGCCGCACCGGTACCGGCACCGCCCGCACCGCCCGCACCGGTACCGGCCCCGGTACCTGCACCGCACCGCCCCGGTACCGGCACCGCCCCGATACCGGCACCGCCCCGATACCGATACCGGCACAGCCCGGTTCCGGAACCGCACCGCCCCGCTACCGGCACACCCAGCCCGTGGGCACCCGCTGCGGGGCGGGAGGCACCGGTGATGGAGCAGCCCCTGTTTGCAGCCCGGTCCTGGTTCTGGGCACCCCCTGGTTCTGGTCCTGAGCTTAGTCCTGATCATGGTCCTGGTACAATGCATCTCCTGGTCCTGGTCCTGGTCCTGGTCCTGATCTTGGTCCTGGGCATTCCCTGGTCCTGGTCCTGGTCCTAGTCAAGGGCATCTCCTGGCCCTGGCCATCCCCTGGTCCTAGTCCTGGTCCTGGTCCTGGGCATCTCCTGGTCCTGGCCATCCCCTGGTCCTAGTCCTGGTCCTGATCCTAGTCCTAGTCCTAGTCCTGGTCCTGGTCCTGGTCCTGGTCCTGGTCCTGGTCCTAGTCATCTCCTGATCCTGGTCCTGATCTTGCTCCTAGTCCTGGTCTTGGTCCTAGTCCTAGTCCTGCTCCTAGTCCTGGTCTTGGTCCAGTGCATCTCGTGGTCCTGGGCATCCCCTGGTCCTGGTCCTGGTCCTGATCCTAGCCCTAGGGCATCTCCTGGTCCTGATCCTGATCCTGGTCTAGTCCTGGTCCTGGTACAATGCATCTCCCGGACCTGGTCACCTCCTGGTCCTGGTCCTGGTCCTGATCCTAGTCCTGGACCAGGTCCTGGTCCTGGTCCTGGTCCTGGTCCTGGTCCTGGTCTTGATCCTAGATCCTAGTCCTAGTCCTGGTCCTAGTCCTAGTCCTAGTCCTGGTCCTAGTCCTGGACCTGGGCATCTCCTGGTCCTGGGCATCTCCTGGTCCTGATCCTGGTCCTGGTACAACGCGTCTCCCGGACCTAGTTGTCTCCTGGTCCTGGTCCTGGTCCTGGTCCTGGTCATCTCCTGATCCTGGTCCTGATCTTGCTCCTAGTCCTGGTCTTGGTCCTAGTCCTAGTCCTGCTCCTAGTCCTGGTCTTGGTCCAGTGCATCTCATGGTCCTGGGCATCCCCTGGTCCTGGTCCCCTGGTCTTGCTAGTCCTAGTCCTGGTCCTAGTCCTAGTCCTAGTCCTGGTCCTAGTCCTGGACCTGGGCATCTCCTGGTCCTGGATCTGATCCTGGTCCTGATCCTGGTCCTGGTACAATGCATCTCCCGGACCTAGTCGTCTCCTGGTCCTGGTCCTGGTCCTGGTCCTGGTCATCTCCTGATCCTGGACTGATCTTGCTCCTAGTCCTGATCTTGGTCCTAGTCCTAGTCCTGGTCCTAGTCCTGGACTTGGTCCAGTGCATCTCCTGGTCCTGGGCATCCCCTGGTGCTGGTCCTGGTCCTGGTCCTGGTCCTAGTCCTGGTCCTGGTCCTGGTCCTGGTCCTGGTCATGGACCAGGGCATCTCCTGGTCCTGGGCATCTCCTGGTCCTGATCCTGGTCCTGGTACAATGCGTCTCCTGGTCCTGGTCCTGGTCCTGGTCCTAGTCCTAGTCCTGGTCCTGGTCCTAGTCCTGGTCCTGGTCCTAATCCTGGACCAGGGAATCTCCCCAACCTGGTCATCTCCTGGTCCTGGTCCTGGTCCTGGTCATCTCCTGATCCTAGTCCAGATCTTGCTTCTAGTCCTGGTCTTGGTCCAGTGCATCTCGTGGTCCTGGGCATCCCCTGGTGCTGGTCCTGGTCCTGGCCCTGGGCATCTCCTGGTCCTGATCCTGATCCTGATCCTAGTCCTGGTCCTGGTCCTGGTCCTGGTCCTGGTCCTGATCCTGGTCCTGGTCCAGGGCATCTCCTGTTCCCGGGCATCATCTGGTCCTGGTCTTGGTTCTGCTCCTAGTCCTGGTGTTGGTCCAGCTTCTCTCTTGGTCCTGGGCATCCCCTGGTCCTGGTCCTGGTCCTGATCCTGATCCTGTTCCTGGTCCTCGTCCTGATCCTGTTCCTGGTCCTGTTCCTGGTCCTGGTCCTGGTCCTGGTCCTGTTCCTGATCCTAGTCCTGGTCCTGGTCCTGGTCCTGGTCCTGATCCTGGTCCTGGTCCAGGGCATCTCCTGTTCCCGGGCATCATCTGGTCCTGGTCTTGGATCTGCTCCTAGTCCTGGTGTTGGTCCAGCTTCTCTCTTGGTCCTGGGCATCCCCTGGTCCTGGTCCTGGTCCTGATCCTGATCCTGTTCCTGGTCCTCGTCCTGATCCTGATCCTGTTCCTGGTCCTCGTCCTGGTCCTGGTCCTGGTCCTGGTCCTGATCCTAGTCCTGGTCCTCGTCCTGATCCTGATCCTGATCCTGATCCTGATCCTGATCCTGATCCTGATCCTGGTCCTAGTCCTGGTCCTGGTCCTGGTCCTGATCCTAGTCCTGGTCCTGGCCCGGGACATCTCCTGTTCCTGGGCATCATCTGGTCCTGGTCTTGGTCCTGCTCCTAGTCCTGGTCTTGGTCCAGCTTCTCTCTTGGTCCTGGGCATCCCCTGGTCCTGGTCCTGGTCCTGATCCTGATCCTGTTCCTGGTCCTCGTCCTGATCCTGATCCTGGTCCTGGTCCTGGTCCTGGTCCTGGTCCTGGTCCTGGTCCTGTTCCTGATCCTAGTCCTGGTCCTCGTTCTGACCCTGGTCCTGTTCCTGTTCCTGATCCTAGTCCTGGTCCTGGTCCTGCTCCTGGCCCTGGGCATCTCCCGCTCCTGGTCCTGATCCTGCCCCAGCCCCCCCAGCCCAGGGCGCTGCTCCGCTCTGCCCCCAGCCCTGCACCCCCAGGTCCCCGAGCACCCCCGGTCCTGCCCGGTGCCCCCCAGCCCCGCGCCCCCACTGCCCCAGTCCCGGCCACAGCGTGGGGTCACTGCGGGCAGCCTGGGCCGGGCAGGGGGGACACAGGGACCCCTGCCAACCCCCCCCAGGGGCAGTCAGGGGGTCCCCACCTATGGACCCCCCATGATGGATGAACCCCCCCACCACGTAGGGGAGGTGCAGAGGGGGGGACAAGGCCAAGGGGGATTGGGGTGAGGACGGTTTAGGGTCCCTCTGGGGGGGGGTCCCACTGGGGATCCTCCGGTGTCACCATTGGGACCCAAGGACACCAAAGGGGGGGGGGGGGGGTCCGGATCCTGCCCCCCCCCCCCCCCGGGCCTGGCAGAGCTGTGACCTCACCGCTGGTTGCCATGGGGATGGCCTATGACGTCATAGGGCAGCGGGGCTGGCGGGGAGATGGGGGGGTCCTGGGGGGGGGTCCTGGGGGGGGGGTCCTGGGGGGGGGGGGTCCTGGGGGGGGGGGGGGCTTGGGGAGGGGGGGTCCCGGCCACCGGCTGCCTCCGGGGCCCGGCGGGGCGGGGAAAGGCAGCGCTGGGGGGGGGGGGGGGGGCACCCCGCGGCACCGGGGGGCTGGGGGGGTCCGAGGGGGTCCTGGGGGGGTCCGGGGGGGTCCGGGGAGGGGGGGGGGGCAGCGGGAGCGTGGCGCCGGCGGGGAGGCCGGGCCGGGCAGCGGAGGCCCAGCCTCGCATTGTTCTCGGGAGGCCGCCGGAAAAGGCAGAAACGCAGGAGGAAAAGGGAAATGGGGGGGGGGGGGGGGGGGGAAGCTGCTGCTGATGGGGGGGGGGGGGTCGGGACACCACGGCCCCCCCCCGGCGGTGTCCTGCTGTGAGCCCGGGGGGAGAATCACCCACCTTGGGGGGGGGGGGCAAATCAGGCTGGGGGGGGAGGGGGGGGAATATGGGGGGTGGGGGGTGGAATTGGGGGAGGTGAATATGGGGGGGGGGGACACACAGGGGTGTCCCTTGTCAGCCCCCCCCCCCGCCCCATGCACACACACGGCGGGGGGGGGGGGTTGGCTGGGGGTGCGGGGCGGAGGAGGAGGAGGAGGAGGAGGAGGAAGGGGGCGATGCCCGGTGACTACAAGTCCCATGAGGCCGGGCGGTGCGGAGGAGGGGGGGGGGGACCGCGGGGAGTGTGTGTGTGGGGGGGGGGATGTGTGTGTGTGTTGGGGGGGGGGGGGCAGCCCCGGCCGGGAGGTGCCCGCCCCGCTCCGCTCCGCTCGGCTCCGCGCCCCGCGCCCCGCTCCGCCCCGCTCCGCGCCCGCCGCTCCAGCATGCACGGAGGATGCTCGCGTCTTGCTCGGGCAGGAAGGGGCCGGAGGGCAGGTACCCGCTGCACTACCTCGTCTGGCACAACCGGGCCCGGGACCTGGACCGGGAGCTCAGCGCCAAGCAGGTGGGGGAGGCGGGGGGGGGGGGGGGGGGGGGGGGGCATCCCCGGCACGGCTCGGCTCGGAACGGCCCGGGCTGATGCAATGCTGCCCGCACGGGCTGGGGCCGGTGAGGGTGAGGATGGTGAGGGTGAGGATGGTGAGATGGTGAGGATGGTGGTGAGGATGATGGTGGTGAGGATGAGGATGGTGAGGATGAGGATGGTGAGGATGAGGGTGGTGAGGATGCTGGTGGTGGTGCCGGTGAGGGTGCCGGTGATGAGGGTGGCGGTGAGGATGCGGATGGAGACAGGGACGGGGACGGGGATGGAGGTGGGGTTGGGGTCCCCCCCCTCCACAACACCAGCAGGGCTCAGGGTCCCCCCCCGTGCCCCCCCCCCCCCCCCCCCCCCCCCCGGGCACGGCAGGGCTGTGACAGCCGCCGCCAGCTCTGGCACACAGCAGTGCCCCCCCCCCATACACGTGCCCCCAGCTCCCTCTTAGGCCTCTGAGCCCCCCCCCAGACACAGGGTGCTGAGGGCCCAGCGGGGGGTGCGCCCCCAGCTCCCCACCCTTTAGGGCAGGGCGAGGCAGGGCTCCCACCCCCAGGAGGCCAAGCACCCTCCTTGTGCCCCCCCCCCCGGGCCTAGTGACCCCCCCAGCTCTCCGATGACCGCGGGCGCGTTCCCAGCCTCCATCTCCCCGCTGCCGTTGCAATCCAGGTAATTAAAACCCAACCCTGAAGACGCAGGAAAACCGCAGGCGCTGGCGGAGGCCGGCGGCCAGGCTGTGCCTCCCCCCCCTCCCCCCAGCCCCCCCCCAGCCTTGGCTACAGCTGCTCGACCCCCCCCCCGCCAGCACCCTCCCAGCACCCTAGGGTGCTGCGTGGCCCGAGCCCTGTGCCGGATGGGTGCGGGCAGGGGGTCCCCGCGGTGCCGCGATGCCCCCGCCACACCCGCCTCCATTGTGGGGGCCGGCTCGGGGGGGGGGGGGGGAGCTGCATGCCGGCATCGCCCCCCCCCCCCATCCCCATCCCCATCACCGCTGGGTTTATTTCCACTGTATTTTGGGGTCGTTTTGTGTTTTTTTTTTTTGTTAGTTTTTTTTTTTTCCCCAGGAGCGGCAGAGATCAAAGCAGGGCGTGGGGAGATGCGGGGGCTGCGAGCGGGGGTTTTCTAAGCGAGCCCCCCCCCTGCCCTAGTCCTAGTGTGGGGGGAGCTCCTCCTGGGGCCCCCACAGTGCCCCTGTGGCTGGGGGGAGAGCAAAGCCAGCCCCGTGTGCACCCAGGGGTGCACTGGGAGGGGGGGGTATGGGTGCTGCAGGCCAGACCGCAGGGCAGGAAGGGTTGGGGGGGGGGGGGGCAGCCTGGCCTGAGCCCCCCCGGCCCCACCCGGGGCATTTGGGGACACGGCTCGGCCCTCTGCAGCCCCGAGCAGCCGGCCCGTGGTGGTGCTGGGGGCTGCCTGTCCCCTGCCTGGGCACCCTGCTCTCCTGCCACCCCGGGGACCCCCACGGGGGCAGTGTCACCCCATGGGACCCCCCCCCCTCCGCATGCAGGTGCACGGGGCTGGGAGCGCTGGGGCAGCTCGCGGTGCTGCTCCTCCCCGTGCCTCTCGCAGGGCCACACGTGGGTCACCCCCGAACGTCACCGCCGGTCCCCAGGCTGTGCTCGTCCCCACCTGGGGACCACGACCTGGGGGGTCTCCGTGGCGGGGGCAGCGTGGGGACGCGGCCGGCAGTGACACAGCCCCACAGCGCCAGGACACCCCCATGCCGCCGCCTGCCCCATCTCGCACGGCAGTAATTGGGGTCACCCCGCTGCCCCCTGGGGCTGCGCGGGGACAGCAGCGCCCAGCACCGCCACCCCGCGCTGGTCCCTGTCCTCCCCCCCTCCTGCCACCCGGGCACAGGCGCTGGGGTCCGTGCCCACGCTGAGGCCCCCCCCCACCCTGGGGACAACCCGCAGGGTTTGGGGCGAGGAGCGGCCGTGCTGCGGTCTCACGTGGCACCGCCACCGCCCCAAACACGTCCCCAGCGGGTGTCACAGCCCCAGGACAGGCAGCTGTGCCCCCCCCGGCCCGGGGCTGTCCCACGATCTGCACGGTGGAAACTGGGTCACGCCGTGTCCCCCGGGGCTGGCTCGGGCGCCGTGTCCCCAAATCGGTGGCCCTGGACCCCCCCCCCCCCCCCCCCGTGGCGCTGGGGCACGGCTGCGGCTGGGGAGCCCCGCGGAGCCTGCAGCGCCTGTCCCCCAGCTGGGGGGCGATTGCTTTAATTAGAGTCATTTCATTAGCGCAATTAAAAAGCAGCAGTCGCCTGGAGAGCGTTGGAGCAGCACGCGGGCTCCTGGGGAGATGGGGGGGGGGTTGTTTGGATTGGGCAGTGGGGGAAGCCTGGGGGGGTCCCCCTACCTGGGGAGCCCCCAGGGATGTGGACATGGGGGCACTCATGGCCCTGGGGACATCCCCAGGCCATTGCTGCGATGAGCAGGGGGACACAAGTGATGAGTGGGGGGACTTGCTGGGGGGGGGTGAGAGCCCTGTCCCCAGCAGCACGAGCCCCCACCCCACCCCTGCCCGTCCCCAAACCCCGCTGGGGTGCCAGGTCCCCACCGGCACCTTTGGGTGGCACCTTTGGGTCCTGCAGCTGCCACCTCCTGCCCTGGCAGCATCCGAGTGCCCCCCTCTGGGTACCGCCTGGCCGCTGGAGTGTGGGGAGGATGCTGAGGCTGGGGGGGCTTCCACACAGCTCCATCAGACCCCCAGCTGCACCCCCAGCCCCGGGCACGGGGGGTGACTGCAGCTGCCACCCCCCCCCCCCCGGCAGGACCGCTGTGCAGGGTGCTGGGTGCGCCACCGCCGCTGCTGCCGTCGGGGAGAGCCGGAGCTGGGGGGGGGATTCCTCGGGGCTGGCTCGGTGCCAGCCTCCAGGCTTGGCACAAACAATCGCAGCCCCGCCGCGGCTCCCCGGGGCTGGGGATGCTCGGAGCAGCCGCTCGCTCCGCTCACGCAGCGCCGCCCGCCCCCGGCTCCGGCGGGGAACACGTGCGCCCGCCGCAGCACCAAGCGTCGCCCGCCGTGCCGCGGAGGGGGCTGCCGGCAGCTGCTGCCTGGCAACTGGGCAGAAACCCCCCCCCCAAACCTCCCCAGATCCTCAGAGGTGGGGGCTTTTCACAGCTTTTCACACCTTGAAGCTGCATTGGGTGGCGTGGAGCCCCGTGCACCGGGCTGGGCGGTGACCCTGCTCCATGCCCGTGTCATGGGTGCAGCCCTGCCTGGCCGCGCCGAGCCATGCTGGGTGCTGGCAGTGACTCCGTGGGGCTGGGGGGAGCAGGAAAACCTTTGGGACAGCATTTTTGGGGCGCGGTGCACATGCACCTGCTCAGGGGGATGGGGATGCTCATGGAGATAGCGGCGAACGTCGGCTGCTTTCCCTGGCCACGAGCCTCACGTCCGTGGGAGGGCACGGGCGGGGGGTCCCGGCCATCCTGGTGCCCCCTGAACCCTGCTTCCCCCCCCGGCAGGCCGACATCGAGCAGCTGGACCCCCGAGGACGCACCCCGCTGCACCTGGCCACCACGCTGGGCCACCTCGAGTGTGCCAGGGTGCTGCTGAAGCATGGAGCTGACGTGGGCAAGGAGAACCGCAGCGGCTGGACGGGTGAGCAGGGGCTCGGGCACGGGCACGGGCATGCTCGCCCTGGTGCCCCAGCTCCCTGGGGGGCTGCTTGCATGGTGCTATGTGCGTGTGACACCGTGCCGTGCCGTGCCGTGCCACGCTGCCCCTCTCGGCCCCGCAGTGCTGCAGGAGGCCGTGAGCACCCGCGACCTGGAGCTGGTGCAGCTGGTCCTGCGCTACCGCGACTACCAGCGAGCCATCAAGCGCCTGGCCGGGATCCCCATCCTGCTGGAGAAGCTGCGCAAGGTACCTGCCCCAGATGGGGCTGGGGGGCTGTGGGGGGGGCGCACCACAGCCGGGCTCCTGCCCACCCTGTGTGTTCCCACCGGCAGGCCCAGGACTTCTACGTGGAGATGAAGTGGGAGTTCACCAGCTGGGGTAAGCTTGGGCGGAGTGGGAGCTTCCCAACGCGTCCTCCCCCACCTCCCTTCCCCGTGCCCCCCCCCGGCTTGCCCCTACCCCCCCCCCCCCCCCCATCGGAGGCGCTGGGTGCGTTCCCCCGCCCCGCTCAGCGCTCGCAGCCCACCCGGGGGACGCAGGGTGGCCCCGTCCCCGGCTGGGCTATCGCCGTCTCCCCCCAGTGCCGCTGGTGTCCAAGATCTGCCCCAGCGACACGTACAAGGTGTGGAAGAGCGGCCAGAACCTGCGGGTGGACACCACGCTGCTGGGCTTCGACCATATGACCTGGCAGCGGGGCAACCGCAGCTTCGTCTTCCGCGGGCAGGGTGAGACGGGGGCCGGGGGGGGCACGGGGAGGGCACGGGGGCTGTCCCCGCACCGACCGCCCGCTCCCCGCAGACACCAGCGCCGTGGTGATGGAGATCGACCACGACCGGCGGGTGGTCTACTCGGAGACGCTGGCCCTGGCCAGCCACGACCAGGAGGTGCTGCTGGCTGCTGTGCAGCCCACGGAGGAGCAGGTGATGGGGCGGCTCACGGCCCCCGTCGTCACCACCCAGCTCGACACCAAGAACATCGCCTTCGAGAGGTGGGCACAGGCGGTGCTGACCCCCCGGGTGTCTGCATCCTGTCCATCCAAGAGCGATGTCCCATCCCATCCCATCCCATCCCATCCCATCCCATCCTTCCCATCCCATCCCATCCATCCCGTCCCATCCCATCTTTCCCTTCCCTTCCCATCCCATCCCATCCCATCTATCCCGTCCCATCCCGTCCCATCCCATCCATCCCGTCCCATCCCATCCCATCTTTCCCTTCCCATCCCATCCCATCTTTCCCTTCCCATCCCATCCATCCCGTCCCATCCCATCTTTCCTTTCCCATCCCATCCCATCCCATCCCATCCCATCCCATCCCTTCCCGTCCCATCCCATCCCACCCATCCCTGACAGCGCCCCGCATCACCCCCAGGAACAAGTCCGGGATCCTGGGCTGGCGGAGCGAGAAGACGGAGATGGTGAATGGGTACGAGGCCAAGGTGAGGGGCAGGGGGCCGAGCCGTGGTGGGGTTACGGCCGGTTTTTGGGGGACACCCACCACCTCTGGCACTCCCCTCCCTCGGACAGGTCTACGGGGCGTCCAACGTGGAGCTGATCACGCGGACGCGGACCGAGCACCTCTCGGACCAGCACAAGGGCAAGAGCAAAGGTAGGGCGAGGGGCTGCGGTGGGCAGGGGGCTGTGCTGGGCAGGGGGCTTCACCGGCCCCCATCCCCACGCCGTGTCCCGCAGGCAGTAAGACCCCCCTGCAGTCCTTCCTGGGCATCGCCGAGCAGCACGTGGGGCCCAACAACGGGGTGAGTGTGCGGGGCCGGGGTGGGGAGGGAGGGGGGTCCCCGTGGCCACGCTGCCCCCACGCGGTGCCACCATCGGGGCCGTCCCCGCAGACGCTGATCACGCAGACGCTGAGCCACGCCAACCCCACCGCCATCACCCCGGAGGAGTACTTCAACCCCAACTTCGAGCTGGGCAACCGGGACATGGGGCGGCCCATGGAGCTCACCACCAAGACGCAGAAGTGAGGGGGCGAGCGGGGAGGAGGGGACCCCCGCCGTCCCCCCCCTGCCATCGCGGGGCCCCCGGGGTCCCCAGCCCGGCGCCTGTGTCCCCCCCGCGCCCCCGCAGGTTCAAGGCGAAGCTGTGGCTGTGCGAGGACCACCCGCTGTCGCTCTGCGAGCAGGTCGCCCCCATCATCGACCTGATGGCGATCAGCAACGCGCTCTTCGCCAAGCTGCGGGACTTCATCACCCTGCGCCTCCCGCCCGGCTTCCCCGTCAAAATCGGTACCGGGAGGGGGGCACCCAAGCACCCATGGGTGCGGGGAGGGGGCCCTTTGCCGCCAGCACAGCCCATGCAGCCAGCTTCCCTCCCTGCCCTTTATAATTTAATTTATTATTTTTATTATTTGCGGCAGAAATCCCCATCTTTCACATCCTCAACGCCCGCATCACCTTCGGGAACCTCAACGGGTGCGACGAGCCCGTCAGCTCCCTGCGGCACAGCCCCAGCAGCGAGGCGCCCTCGCCCAGCAGCGACTCCTCCAGCGTCAGCAGCTCCAGCTCGCTCAGTAGGTGGCGGGGGGCCTTTGGAGGGGGTCCCGGCGGGGGTCCCGGGCAGCGGGGTGCCCAGCCACGCCGGCACCTGTCTCCCCGCAGCGTCGTGCCGGGTGTGTGAGATGGACCCGGCGCTCTTCGAGGTGCCCCGGGGGTACAGCGTGGTGGGCACCCACCAGGACACCCTGCGGGAGGACGAGGACGACCTGCTGCAGTTCGCCATCCAGCAGAGCCTGCTGGAGGCGGGCAGCGAGTACGACCAGGTGGGCTCCGCGGGGAGGTGCCTTCCTCGGCCTCACCCACCGTCCTCCTCCTCGTCCAACATCCCCGGCCTCGTCCTCATCCAACATCCTCAGACTTGTCCTCCTCATCCAACATCCCCGGCCTCATCCAACATTTTTCTCATCCACCATGCTGATCCTCCTCCTCATCATCATCCTCATCCTCCTCCCCCTCCTCCTCATCCAATATCTTCCTTCTCCTCCTCATCATCCTCATTCAACATCCTCCTTCTCCTCATCCTTATCCTCATCCAACATCCTCCTCATTCTCATCCGACATCCCCAGCCTCATCCAACATCCTCAGCCTTGTCCTCCACGTCCAACATCCCCGGCCTCATCCAACATTTTTCTCACCCACCATGCTGATCCTCCTCATCCAACATCTTCCTCCTCATCATCGTCCTCATCCAAAATCCTCCTTCTCCTCGTCCTTATCCTCATCCAACACTCTCCTCCTCCTCCACAGCCTCGTCCAACTTCCTCAGCCTCCTCATTCAACGTTTTCCTCATGCACCATCCGCCTCATCCTCTATCCTCATCCAACCTCCTTCTTCAACCTCACCCAACCTCCTTCTTCATCCTCACCCACTATGCTCGTCCTCCTCATCCGCCGCCCTCCTCATCCTCACCCACCACCCTCCTCACCCTCCCCTGGGCCCAGGGACCCCACGGGGGCCACCCACCCCGCTCCCCCCACCTCTCCCCATCCCCGCACGCCTCGGCGGGGCTCAATTTCCCCTCCGAGCCCCCCCCCCCAGCCCCTTCTCCGCCCGCAGGTCACCATCTGGGAGGCGCTGACCAACAGCAAGCCGGGCACCCACCCCATGTCCCACGAGGGCCGCCGGGGAGACAGGTTGGTAAGGTCCGGCCAGCGTCCCCCCCCCTCGGGGGGGGTGGTGAGGAGAGGGGCAGGGGGCAATCGCCAGCGGGCACCGACCCCCCAGCTTATCGTGGGGGTCCCCGGGGATCCCGGCTGAGGCCGTGCCGCCTCCCCCAGGACTCCCCAGCACACGGCAGCCCCCCGTCCCCCGGGCAGCCCGTCCCCGGGGGGGGGCGGGGGTCCCGGGGCGCTGCTCCCCAGCTACGCGGAGCAGCTGCGGCTGGCCATGGCGCTGTCGGCGCGGGAGCAGGAGGAGGCCGAGCGGCGGACGCGGCAGGAGGAAGAGGAGCTGCAGCGCATCCTGCAGCTCTCGCTGACCGAGAAGTGACCCCGCGCCCCCGCTGAGCCCCCCCCGGCCCCGGGGACGGGGAGAACGCGCGGATGGGGCACGGATGGGGGGGGGGGGTAGGGGGGGGGAGCGGGGGGGTTGTGTGTGTGTGTGTGCGTGTGTGAGTGAGTGTGTAAGGGGGGGGGCGCGCAGAGGACAAATGGGGGGGGCACGATGGTCCCCATAGCTGGGGGGTGGGTGCCTGGGGGGGTGCTGCGGGGGGGTGGCAGGGAGCAGGGGGTGTCCCACAGCCCTATCCCCCCCCCACCCAGCCACCCCCCTGGGGTGCTGCCCGGCCCCTCGCCCTGGGGAGGTGGTGGGGGGCACCCCAGATGGGGTGTGGGGGGGGGGGGGCTGTCCCGGGGCACCCCCAGAGCCGTGGGGCTCCAGGCACCCCCTGCTGCCCCCCCTTGGCCCCACTGCCCAGGCGCTACCAAGTGCACTTACCCGGGAGCTGCTCTGCCTGCCAACGGGGGGGGGGGGGGGGGCTCAGCCCCACTGCACCCCCAGCCCACATGGGGCAGCCAAGGGGGTGCCCACAAAGGGATGCCCGGTCTCACTGCCCCCCCTTTTCACCCCCTGCTCGCACCCCCTCATTTCCCTGCTCGGCTGCCCCCCCCCCCCCCCCCCCAAGACCCCCATCCTGGCAGCGCTGCACCCCCCCCCCCCCCATCCCGGGCACTGCCCCCCCAGCCCCAAGAGAAACCTTACATCAAATGGTGCTAACCCCCGGGCCCCCACCTCCCCGCCCCGGGCTGCTCCTTCTTTGCACACGGGGGGGCTGCGGGGGCCCCCGGCCTCGCTCCCGCGGGACTTTTCGTAGCGGCCCCCCCGCCACGCACCCCACAAGCGACGTCTGGGCCAGGGCCGGGGGAGCCCCGAGCAGCTCCGACCGCGGCCAACACCAATAAATGCTCTTGAACGGGCGCCTCTCGGCCTCTCTCTGCCCCCCGCCGGGGCCGTGCGGGCAGGGGGGGTGCAGGGCAGGGCCCCCCCATATGGCCCCCGGTCCCTGCCCCACAGCCACGGGAGGCCGAGCCCTTTATTGGAGGGGGGACCCCAGGAGCACCCGTAAATAGGAGCTGTGGGGTCGGGGGGGGGGGTAGCACCGTACCCCAGCGTGTGGCTGGGTGGGATGGGGGGCACGACCCCCCCCCCCAGTCCTGGGAGGATGCTGGCTCCTGGCTCGCAGGTCCCCAGGGAGGGATGCTCCAGGCACCGAGGTGGGACCCCCCCGTCCCCTGGGTGCCGACATCCCCGGACGCCTTTTGGCACCCGGGGAGCAGGGTGGGAGCGATGCCCCTGGGGAGAGGGGTGCAGGGGGGGGTGTGGGGGGTGTGGGGGGGCAAAGTTTGGCCCCCTTCCCTGCAGCCTTGGCTCCTGGGGAAAGAACATGGCTCTGGCCTCCTGCCCGCTGCGGGGACTCGGCTTTAATGCCTGCCTCGGGCGGGCGCAGTCCTCGCCCTGCCCGCGGCCGCAGCGCTAGTCCGTGCCGTTGGTGAACTGGCAGAGTTTGTGCTCCAGGTCGGAGATGCGCTTCTCCTGCACCTGCACCATCTCCTTCAGGGCACGGATCTCCTCCAGCACCTCTTCCAGGGTGGGCGACTGCGGGGGGGGGACACACACACGTATATGGGGTCATCGCCCTGCCTCCATCATGGCCAGCAGCCCCCAGGAGAAGGGGACAGCCCCGGTGCCACGTCCCTGAGGGGTGGCACGGCCCCCTGGGGTGCCCAGGAGAAGGAAGGGGGGGGGGGACACTCACGGAGATGTCGGCATTGGAGTGGCTGCGGCGGGGGCCCGGGGGGGGCCTGTTGTCCAGGATGTTCTTCTTGACCACCTTCAGCTCCCGGTTCTTGACGGGGACGTAGCCGTCCCGCAGCGAGATGAGGATGGGCTCCGCGTCCTTCCCCGACAGCCACTCGTCCGCCTCCAGGGCCGGCTCGGGGCCCGGGGTGTCGGGGTACAGGTCGTCCTGGAAGAGGTCTGACTGCGGGGACGAGGGGGTGGCAGTGAGACGAGGTGTCCCCCACCCCCAAAAAAAAAAAAAATCCCGTCCCCATCAGGGTGCCCAGGGGCTCACCTTGCGCGGCACCGTCATGACGATGGGCTCGCACTTGCGCTCGTGCAGCTTGAAGAACCTGCGTGGGGTGGGGATGGTCAGGGTCTGGCTGCCCCCCCTGGCCCCCCCACCCCACCCCCCAGCCCCCCCCCAGCCCTTCTGGGCCCCCACCTGGCGATCTCGCACTTGCTGACGTCCAGCCCGCGCTTGGGCATGAAGCCCATGCCCCGCTGCGGCTCCTTGCTGCTGTAGGTGTTCAGGTAGTGCACGTAGGGCGCCTCGTCCGTGATCTCGAAGTACCGGATGCTGCTGTCCCCCTATGGGGACGGGGGGGGGACAACATCAGCCACCCGTGTCCCCAGGGGTGGGGGGACAGCGAGGGGGGGGGGCAGCCCGGGGTTACCTTTCCGCACAGGTAGACGATGCTGGAGTCGGCGTCGTAGAAGGGCAGCAGGACCCCGTTGCTGGTGTCCATCTCCTGCAGGGCGATGGGCTCCTCGAAGTTACTCTGCGGGGTCGCAGCGAGGGGGGGTGAGCAGCAGCCCCGCTCCCCCCCCAGCTCAGTCACAACACGCCTTGGCCACAGCACACTGCGGGGACGGCGACGTCCCCCCCAGGACCCACTGCTCGGCATGCCCCTGCCCCACGCCTGCTTACCTGCACCGGCCCCATTCCTCTTCTGGGCGAGCCCCCCAGCCCCCCCCCAGACACTCCCCACACCCAGGCACAGCACAGCACACACGGGAACTTGGCATGGTTATTTTTTTTTGGGGGGGGGGGGCGGGATTCGGGATTGGGGTGGGGACCAGGGGAGCCACGTTCCCGGGAGCATCACTCCATGCGGCCTCGTTACCGGGTCCCACAAGCCCAGCTCCCGCTGGCTCATCCTGGTGAAGCCCGTGGTAAAGATGTGTCCTTCCCGCGTGAAGATGGCCCGCACGGGCCTCAGCCCTTCGTGGGGGGCAAACCTCTCCTGGGGGGGCGGAGGGGGGGGCACAGAGTCAGCAGAGGGCAAGGGGAGGGGGGCGAGGGGAGTCCGGATCCATCCCTGAAACAGCCGCTGGGTCCTGGTCGCGGTGGGCACGCGGTGGGCACGCGGGGGTCCTGGGGGGCGCACGAGGTCCCGGGGAGGGGGGCCCCGCTCGGCACGGCTCGGCACGGCATGGCTCGGCACGGCGGGGTCCCCAGCACGGCGCTGGCCGAGCGCCGCCGTCTCGTACCAGGTCCCAGAGGCCCAGCTGCCGCTCGCTCATCTTGCTGAAGCCGGTGGTGAAGATCTTGCCATCGGCCATGAAGATGGCGCGGATGGGGCGGGCGCCGTCGTGCGGTTTGTCTTTCTCCTGCGCCGGCCGTTAGCGGGTTAAAGGCAAACACAGAGACGCGCGGGGGCGCGGGCGGTTAGTAGGGTCGGGCCGTTAGCGGGGCCGCGGGGAGGTGGGTGGCCAGGCGGGGGGGGGGGGGGGGGAACACGGACACGGGGCCGGGGGGGGGGGGACACTCACCGCCACGATCTGCTGCTTGCGGGGGTCGATGACGCGGACCTTCTTGTCCTTGCAGGTGGTGACCAGGAGGCTGCCGTTGCGGTTCCAGCCCACGTTGTAGATGAGGTCGGTGTGCATGTCCTCCAGCGCCAGCAGCATCTCCCCCGTGCCCACGTTCCAGAGGATCACCAGGTTGTCGCAGCCTGACGAGGACACATGGACGGGTGGATGGACAGACAGACGGAGGCCGTCACCCCGTGGCCGCATCCAGCTGCCCCCGGGGAGCGCGGGGCCGGCGCCTTACCTGCGCTCAGCAGGACGTTGCGCGCCGTGGGGTGCCACGAGATGATGCCCACCCGCTTGGAGTGCCCCTCCAGCGTCACCACCGGCTCCGTGATGCTGCGCACGGGCACGTAGTCGGGGATCTGCCACACCTGGGGGGCACGGAGAGCACAGCGCGGGGGTGGCGACGTCCCCCCGGTGAGCGCTGAGGGCGCCGGAGCCAATTAACATCATCATTAATTGCAGCTCAAGCCACGGGGACGGCAGCGGCGCCTCCATCCCTGGCACCGGCTGCAGCGCACGGGGTGCTCCTGAGCCCGGGGGGGGGGGGACGGGGACACAAGACGCCATCCTGCCCGGTGCAGTGCACAGCCCCTGGCCCCCCCCCGGCTATTCCTGGGTGCTGAGTCGCCGGGGCGGGTATATTTAGCACAAAGTGCTGCATCATGGAGAGAGCAGCCACCGCCAGCGCGAACGCATGGCACCGGGGCTAAAAATAGGCCGGTGACACTTCGCAGGCTGCGAAGCACAGGAAGGGGGGGGGTCAGGGCCCCCGTCAGCCCCCCCCATGCCCCCCCCCCACCCCGGGGGGCCGGGCCCCTCACCATGACAGTGGTGTCCTCGGAGGCGCTGGCGATGACGTTGTCGTTGTGGGGGCACCAGTCGATGTCCAGCACGGGCGCCGTGTGCCCCGTCACCAGCGGGTGGTTCTTGTCCACGCGCCCCGTCTGCAAGGCCCGGGGCTCGGCGTCAGTCCCCGGGGGATGGGGAGGGAGAGAAAGGGGGGGGGGGGGGGGCACGCCGGGACCACCCCCCCGGACCCCAGCACGGCTGCGCTGTAGGGGCTGTGGCACAGAGGGGGGGGACACACGGGGGATGCTGACCACGGGCAGAGCTTTGCACCTGCCTGGGGGAAACTGAGGCACGAGGCCCTGCAGGGAGGTGGAGGGGAGCGACGTGCCTTGGACCAGGCTGCTTTGTGTCCCCTCTGATGGGGGGGGGGGGCTAAAAGGGGGGGTCCTCAGCCCCTCTGCTGGGGTGGGCAGGGCAGACCCCACCCCGCTGCGGTGCCCCCTGGGTGTCGCACGCAGAGGGGGAATTTGGGCAGGGGAAAAAGCAGCCGGGGGGGGGGGGGGTCCCACATCACCTCGGTTGCCCCCAGGCCACCAGCCATCATGGGTGCCAACGTCACCCCAGGGTGCCTCTGCCCGGAGCCCCCACATGGGGACGGGGATTTTGGGGCAAAGCTGAGCAGAGCAGAGCCCGTCACCATGCCCTGCATCCCCCCTGCATCCCGGGGCGGGGGGGGGGCTGTGTCCCAGTGCCCCCCCCCAACTCACCTTGGCGAGGGGCAGGACGATGAAGGCCCCCCCGCCGCCAGACTCCACGATGATGGCCAAGAACTTGGGGTTGACGGCGCAGAAGGAGCTGTCCCACGTCACCTTGGAGACGCGGATGTCCTCGTACATCTGGTCGGCCTTCACCGGCTGCCCGAAGACGTGCCGGAACTTGCTCTGGCGCACCACGCGGCGGCTCATGGCTGGGGGGCGCGGGGTCAGGCCGCGGGCCACCCCCCCCCCAAATGGCACGGGGGTGTTTCGGCCCTCCCCAGACCCGGCTCTCCAAGGGACCCCTCCATGACCGGGTACGGGAGGGAGCCCGGGGACATGGCGACGGTGGGGACGGGGGCATGGAGGGGGGCACGGGATGGAGCCTGATGTGCCCCCGGCCCTGTAACAGGGACCTGGGGCAGCCCTGGTGCATTTGGGCGGGTGCTGCAGGGTGCTGGGCACGGGCATCCTGGGGCATGATGCTGTCTGCCCGCTCCATGCCCCATGGCCACGTCGTGCCCCATGGCTGCGCCGTGCCCCCCGGCCGTGCTGTACCCCGTGGCCATGGCCGGGGTTGGCACGGGAGCAGCTGCAGTGGAGGAGCGGGGCTGAAAGGAGAAGCCCCGAGGGGACACGGAGGTGCCACACACCAGCTCACAGCTTGTCCCCTCGTGTCCCATCCCGCAGCGGTGGCCTGAGGTCACCTGGCTTGGTTGTGCCTCCGGCGGTGCCTCCAGCGTTGCCCCCACCCAGGGCTCCCCGCGGCCCCCCGCTCTGTGCCCCCCCGCCTGCCCAGCACCGCAGGACCCCGGGCGAGGGCTGGATCCAGCACAGGGTCTGCTGCCGGCACAGCCACACGGCCCCACGTGCACACGGGGTGCAGAGAGGAGCCCCCGGTGCTCGGCACAGCCCTGGGGGGCTCCAGCCCCAGTCACGACCACGCATGCGGTGCCCCCATCACCCCCTCCCCTCCTGAGCCTGCGCTGCTCCCGACACCTGCCTGGGGGCATGGAGCCCCCCGGGCACCCCAAAACCCCCCAAGCTGGGGCTCTGCAGCACCCATGAGCTGCTGACCCCCCCCCCGGGGGCACCCCCACATCCTTCTGGGGGCGCAGCCACTGCCGGGGCCGTGTCCGGCTTCCGAAGCATGGCCTGTGGGGCAGAGGCAGGAGCACCTCAGCTCTCGGCGTCCCGGCCGGGTGGCTTTCGGCCAGGCCACGTGCAGCACTGAGCTGAGCCGCCTCTGCCGGCTCCCCGTAGGTCCCCAAGGGTCCGTGGCCCTTCAGCATCGCCCCAGTGAGCACAAGAGCCAGGGGTGGGGGTCCCGGAGCTGGCACTGCTGGAGCCCCTTCCCCACTGCCCCAGGACAGGGTCCCCAGCGCAGGGGGACAGCGAGGGGGCTCCGTGGGGGGACACCCTGCGGGTGCTGCGCAGAACCCAGTGGGAGCGTGGCTTGGGGTGCAGATGGGGACAGGGAGGGGGGGGACAGCCTGGCTGGTGGGGCAGGGTGCAGGTGGGGTGCGTGCGGGGCGTAGGTGGGGCGTGCACGGGGGGTGTGCGCGGGGTGTGTGCAGGAGGGGTGCAGGCAGGCAGACGGGGTGCGGATGGGCGCGGGCTGGGTGCAGGCGGGTGCAGGCAGGGAGCAGGCGGGTGCACGTTGGGTGCAAGAGGGTGCCGGTGGGGTGCCGGTGGGTGCAGGCAGGGAGCAGGCGGGTGCAGGCTGGGTGCAGGCTGGGTGCTGGTGGGTGCGGGCTGGGTGCAGGCGGGGTGCCATCGGGGTGCCAGCAGGTGCAGGTTGGGTACAGGCTGGGTGCAGGTACAGGGTGCACGCTGGGTGCACGCGGGTACAGACAGGGTACAGACAGGGTGCCGGCTGGGTGCAGGAGGGTGCAGGAGGGTGCCGGCTGGGTGCGGGTGGGTCCGGGCGGGGTGCCGGCGGGGTGCAGGTTGGGTGCCGGCGGGGTGCGGCGGGCCAGCCCCCCTCCCGGCCGTGCCATTACGTTGCCACAATTGAATCCGCAGCGGCTGCCCGGCCGCCCGGAGGTCACTTTCCATTTATAGCCATCTCCCGCCGGGCGCGGGCGGGCGGGCGAGGGGCCGGGGGCCCGGCACCCCGCACCCTGCTCCGGCCGCCCCCTCCCCCGGGGCTCCCCGGCTCCCTCCCCTCGCCCCCCGGCAGCCCGGCTCGGCTCGGCCCCGGCCCGGCCCGGCCCCCGTTTCCCACCTGCGCTCCGCGGCTCCTGCGCGCTGCGCCCCGCTCGGCTCCGCCCGGGCTCGGCCCCGTTCCCGTAGCCCCGGCCCCGGCCCCGGCCCCGGCCCCGGCCCCGCTCCGCCCGGCTCGGCTCGGCTCGGCTCGGCGCGGCTGGGCTGGGCGCGCAGTGCCGCTGCCGCAGGGAACAGCTGAGCCGAGCCGGGAGCCGGGGCCGGCACGGCCCCCCCGCGGCGGGCACCGGGAGGAGGCGGAGGGGTAGCGGGGAGGGGGGGGGGGGGGCCGGCCCCGCCTGCCCCGCTCCGGCCCCTGCCCGCCCCCACCCCTCCCTCGAGCCCTGCCCCACGAGCCCCAAATCGGGACGGGGATGGGGAGGGGGTGCCCGAAGCCCCCCGCACGCTGGGAGGGAGCTGGGGAGGGGGGGTGCAGGGAGAAGCCCCCCCCCCCCCACCTTGTCCCCTTCCCACCCCGCAGCATCCTCCCCGCAGCGCAGAGCCCCTCCCGGCCCCCCCCCCCCCGTCCGCAAGGTGCTCGGCCCCAGCACAGCCCGGAGACCCCAGCCCCAAACCCCCTCGGGGATCACGGCCGTGGGATGGCTCCGGGGGGGGGGTCCAGCACCCCCGCACCCCCCCCCCCCCCCCAGGGTGCTGCAGCCCGGGGGGTGAGCCCCCACGCCAGGCTTTGGGATGGTTGCGGGGACGCTCGCGGGCTGCCTTTAGGATTCAGCAGAGCCCGGCCCCGCAGGGATGCCCTGGCCCAAGGGGATTAAGGGATTGTAGGGCTGGGGGAGCTGGGGGGGGGCAGCCCTGGTTCCTGGAAAGGCAGCGAGCGCTGGACCCTACAAGGGCACCGAGCGGAGCCGGGCCCAGCATTGGCTGAGGCGGGCAGGAGGGGGCAGCTGGCGGAAAGGCAGGGAGAGGTGACAGCCTGGGCCGGCCTGCCAAAGGGGTGGCGGGGCGGGAGGGGGCTGCAGGGGCGCCCCCACACACCTCGTCCCACCATGGTCCCAGCTCGCTGCGTGCTTGGGGCTGGGGCACGGAGTGAGCCCCGCATCCCGTGTCCCCAGCACCTCATCCCTGGCAAGTTGGGAGAGGCCCCAGGAAGCCTTTTCCCAATGGGTGCTGGGGGAGCAGGGTGGGACGGGGCACCCCAAACCCCCCCAAACCCCACAGCGATGGCCCCCACACCCCAGCCCCTTGTCTTGGGCCTGGATTCGGCTCCCACCACAGCCCCGTGGCACAGGGAGCCCGCAGGAGAGCAGCTGGGGCTGGGCTCCTGGGTCCCCACGCAGGCCCCTTGTGGCAGGGGAGGCCATTTACCCCTCCGGCAGGGGCCACAAGCGAACCCCGGAGCCCCCCTCCTGTCCCCACTCCGCCAGCAGCAGGGGTCACCCCCCCCGTACCCAGTCCCAAGGAGGAGGCAGCGCGCGGACGTCGTCGTCAAAATAAAACTTTATTCATTCGGTAACAAGAACATTGAATCTGCACATCAGTGCACGAGTTCACATTTAAAAACAGCTGAGCACATCGGTCGTAGGTCTGTAGGGGAAGGGGACGATCCCAGCCACCGCGGAAGGTCCGGGAGGGGCCGACAGAAGCGCTCCGCTCCCCTCCCCGGTTTGCAGCCCCGGGGGGGCTCGTGCTGCCCCACGGCCGTCCCGACAAACCCCCGCACGGACATCGCATCTCCAGGAAGGAAAAGAAAAGGCACCGGCACTCGCATTCGTGCCAAGGGAGATGTCTGCAGCGCGGCCGGGCTGGGGGCACCGCTCGTGGCACTGCCAGAAGGTGGCCGAGCCCCTGCCCAGCCCGACCCCGGCTCCCACCTCTGCCCGCACCAGCAGGGGCTCGGGGCTCCGGCCCCTTCGCGCAGAGCTGGGATGGGATTAAGGCAGGAGGCACCGTGCTGGGAGCAGGGACCCGCTGCAGGTGTGGCTTCCTTGTCCCAGCAGGGCTGCGGGGCTGCAAGGGCGAGCGGCACCGCGGTGCCCACACCGAGTCCGAGCGGTGCCGGGTGCCACTGGGCTCCTTTCCCCGGGGCCCTTTCCAGCAGGGGGACACGACCCAAAATCCTCGCCCGGCTTCGAGCCCAAGGGAGCCCGAAGCGGCGTCACCTCCTGCCACCCACTGGGACCGTGCCCCCCGGAGAGGGCCGAAGGGGAGAGATCTGTACAGGTGGCGACTTCTCAGCAGACCGGACGCACGCACACGCACACACACACACCATCGAGTGCAACAGAACGCAGTGTAAAAACCAGTTTCACGCACACACTATCCGTTTGTGCAAGGCTCACACGTTACAGTACAGCCGGAGATCAGGCGGGCAAGGGGGGAGGCAATGGCTGAGATATTGTACAGGAGTCAATGTAAACAACAAAGCGTCCTCCGAGAGGGCTTCGCGAGAGACCAGAACAGCTGCTTTGTACAAAAATGCCCTTAAAACAACGCGTTCCTCCTAGCCCCCCCCCGTCAGCGAGGCTCGTCAGCTGCCGAGCGCTCTGGAGATGCTGCTCCTTCCCTCGGGGAAGGCGCTGCTCCTCGCCAGGCTCAGCGGGGCGCAGGAAGCACTGGGGTGGCCGCGGGGACCAGGGGCGAGCCAGCGGCACGGAGAGGGGACAACTGTCCCCGGGCAGGGACCTCTGAGCCCAGGCACTCGCCAAGGACCTGGGAGCTGCGTGCGCTGCCCCCCTCCAGCCCGCTCCCCTTCTGCCATCGAGTTCAGAGCCTCCAGCCCCCAAGGCCTTCATCACTCTGCAGGAGAGGGACCTGCCCTGCCTGTCCCCAGAGCCGTGGACAAGGGGATGGCACGGCACGGCTCCCCCCGGCTGGAGCACCCGGAGAGGAGCGGAGTACTGGGAGTACCAGCACTGCTGGTCTGCAAAAAGCAGGCGTCGGATCAAGCCGGGCAAAAAGAAAACCCCAAACCGTCACCTTCCTGATCCTCGCTCTGAAGGGACAAATTACACCCGGGGCTTTCCCTCCCCAGCAGATTCTCACCCTCCGGAGCACCCTGTCCTTCTGCCCCTGTGGGCAGCGGGGTCTGCGGAGGGTGGTGGGGGAGGCGAGGGCTGAAATCACCCTTCGCCAGGTGACACGAGGCCCTTGGCCTTTCCTCACTGCCCGCCCGGCTCCAAAGCCAGCTGGAGCTGGCTGGGAGAAGCCAAACGTCTCCCGGTGTCCCTGAGGAGGAGGTGGCCTCCCAGCTCAGGGCCTTGGGTGACTCGCAGCGAGTTGGCCCAGGACACCGTGCTACCTGACCCCCGCGGGGCCCTGCTGGGCCACCTCGGGCTGCGCTCCAGCCCGGGCTGTGCGCACGCGGGGTGCGAGCACAGTCCAGGCAAGGAAGCAGATGGTGCCTCGGATCTAGAGGAGGGCAGGGAGGTGGGATCCTGCCCCAGGCTCACCTCACCTTGCACACTGCTAGGATCTGCCCTGACACGGAACACTGGTGAGCTGCAGGGCTCCAGCTGCCCCTCTCCTGGGGGGACGGGTGCTGCTTCCCAATACTCTGCCGCGCTCCGGGGCCATGAGCTCCTCTGCGGCTGGAGCTGAGCTCGTCTCTGCAAGGCTCTGCAGCATCGGTGCTGCTTTCTAGGCACGGCCTTGTCCGCTGCTCCTCCCACCCCATGTCCTCTCCGTGCCGGGCTTTCAGCAGCTGGAGCCATTCTGCATCTTCTCGCTGCTGCGCTCCTCCTGGGAGCAGGCCTGGGCCGGCGCCAAGCACCAGCTCAGACACGCCGTGCGTGCCCTGCCATAGCCCTGCCACGGGACTGCAGACAGGACCCAGAGCTCCCCTGCAGCCCTCAAGTGCCTTTTTCTCTGCTCCCAACAGCAGCCGGATAATTTGTGGATATGCACGGCTGGAAAGGAGGAGTTTGGATTTAGCCAAACTGCTGGGGAACCGTAAATAACGAGCTGAAATTTGGAGCAGGCGCTGCGTGCACGCAGCGGCACGGCCCTCCGGGGAGGCAAGAACCTGCAGAATGGCTCGGAGCGGGCGTGGGGACGGCCGTCCACGTCCCGCTGGCACTTCTGAAACCCAGCTTCAGGCAGGAGGGAGATGGGCAGAGGCGCAGCCCCCCTCCTGCCGCAGGGTGACAGGGGTGAACGCAGGACCGGAGGGGAGGGGACACATTTGGCAAAAGCCAGCATCGAGGCTCACTTGTGGAACGGGAAGACGGCTTAGAAAGTAAAATCCACTCCGTTTCTGTGCAGATTACAACGAAGAGCACTGAGTGCGAGTTAGGTGGTTTTGTTTTCCAGTTTACAGAATGCAGTCTTGCCCTTTAAAAAAAATAGAAACAACAACAAAAATCTATATAAATACCATATGTACAACAATTCAGGCAAAAAAAAAAAGAAAAAAAAAGACTTGCAGAAAAGATCTTCCCTCCGGGTTGAGTGGTAGGAGTGACAGCAGAGAGGACAAAGCTTTGCATTCAGGAGGGGAATACATCGTGTAACAATTTTAACAGCCTCTAGGTCGGGAAGCGAACAGAAGTGCCTGTGAGCAGGGCGGGGGGAGAGGAAAACTCAGGCAGCACGAGACCAGACCAGGGTTCGGGTGGAGGGGAGGCAGCAGGAGGGCAGAGGACAGATGATATGGCCATGAACTTGGAAGGCCCACAGCAGTATTCAAGTAATGGAAGGGTTCACACCCTAACGAGGCGTTTGTTTTAGAAGAACACCCTGGTTTTGTGGGCTCTGGCTGGGGTAATAACAGAGGATGGGGCAGCTGGCGGAGGAGCTGTGCCCCCACAAAAGGGGGGCTGAGATGTGCCGGGGGGCTCGGAGCCCACCCCGCGCACTCCTCGCCAGCAGAACCGAGCCTGGGGGCTGGTCCTGGAGCAGCTCCGTACGAGACCTGCCAGCACCGCGCAGTTCCAGTCTGCAGAAAGAAAAGAAAGGCCGAACAAAGGGGTCTTGGCACAGCCTTCACAGTTACGTGGGCTCTCGAGCCCAGCTGCCCAGCACCATTTCGTGGCACGGGGAAAATTCAAGTCAGAGACTAGGACCTGGTTCTAAGCCACATTCCACCTTGCCGAAGCGAGCCGATAGCAGGTTTTGCTGGATAAGGGTGTTCTTTTAAAACAAACTAACAAAAAAAAGAACATTTGAGGTTATCTGAGTTAATAAAATTTAAAAAAAAAAACAAAAACAAAACCAAACAGTCCTGCAGTCAGAGTCACACACAGAAGAACCAACCCACACCTACATGCGCCAGGAACAGTCAAATGACAATATATATATAAAATTAACCCATAAAGTGCATGATCCTTATATTACACCTGCCCCTTGCGTGAACGCAACCACGCGGGTTCTCTGTACGAAATGGCAGCCGAGGGCTCGGGATCACATAGTATTATAGAGGGGATTGGTTGTCCGCTTTTTATCATTGGTCTTTTTGAGTCTCCTCAAGGGGTGAGTTCTACCGTGCTGCTGCCGGGGGGCGACAGCCGGGCCCCGCGCTGCCGACAAGGAGTCCAGGAGCAGCGGAGGACCCTCCGAGGAGGTAGTCCACGTCGGAGCCGTGCCGGGAGCCAAGCTCTGCTGGCTGGAGCCACAGTCTTTGGCGTACTGAGCCAGCGGTCGCTCCACCGGCTTGCTCTGGGCAATGCACTCGGCTGTTCTGAGCTGCTCTACGAAATGCTGAGCAGGTTGGGGATCCCGGAGGGCGGGCGGGGAGGAGAGGCGGTGCTTCCCCCACGGGCTCTCCAAGCCCTCCTCCAGCCTCCCCCCGCTGAAACCTCGACCCAGGGCGACGCAGGTGAGAAGCACGGGGTTGGCGTTGGAGGAGGCCGACTCCCTCTGGGATAAGTCGTCCTTGGAGAGGTCCAGGCAGTCCAGTTTGGCCAAGGATGCGGAGCGTTTCATGTGGGAAGGCGTGGTGAGCCCCGCGTGCCGGATCCGTGCTTCTATTTCCTTTGCCCGCTGCTTGACCAGTCCGGGGCTGTTGCTGCGCTCCTCCATGCTGTGGCTGCTGGAGCTGTGGGGGAGGCCGTAGCAGAGGAAGGAGATGTCCAGCAGGTTCATGTTTTCGGCGTGGTGGCTGGATAAGTCCTCGCCGCTCAGCTGCCTCGAGGAGCCAGCACTGCCCCGGCACGGAGGCTGG
The DNA here is from genome assembly GCF_040182565.1 of Anser cygnoides. Taxonomy (NCBI): domain Eukaryota; kingdom Metazoa; phylum Chordata; class Aves; order Anseriformes; family Anatidae; genus Anser; species Anser cygnoides. The sequence continues at coordinate 8,327,971 of NC_089890.1, forward strand.
CTGCTGTCCCTGAACGGGAGATCTGCATCTCCCTCAGCGCCACACGGCGCCACTGGCTCGTTGTCTGTACTCGTGCTCTGCTCGGTGACGCCTTCCAGGTGAACTACACACGGGTACGACGAGCGATCGGGGCTGGCCGGAGGCGTACTGGCCACCTGGGCAGAGGGGGAAGCAGCACCGAGGTGAAGGGAGAGCCCACCACCTTCCTCGCTGGGGCTGCCCCGGGCGGAGGTGGCTTGCTTTTGTACCGCGTGCTCTGGCAGTGACAGATTTACCAGCGTCGGAGCTCCGGGACAGGTCGGTGCCTTCTCAGAGCACAACGAAGGGTTCAAGTTTTCATCTAGCGGAGGGACGGCCGCGGCCAGCTCGCCGCCCGCGTCGGCAGCCCTGACCGTGGGAGTGTACTCGATGATTTCGATTCTTTTGGGGAGGAGCGAAGGCAGCGCCGGCTCTTCCGTGCCATCAAACGAGACCACCGTCCTGCGCTCTTGCACCGGCACCTCCTGCCCTGGGCTGGGCTCTGCGGGCAGCGGGTCCCGCGCAGGGTTGGCGCGGGGCACGGGCGGGTGCCTGCCTGCAGGCTGCTCTGCCCCCGGGGGCAGCAGCTCCTCGCTCCGTGCCCTGTCCTCCTCTGGAGCCAGCTCCAGGGGCGGCTCCTCCGTCTTCCCCCGCGGCAGGAGCTCGGCAGCAGCGGAGTCGTTCCTGGAGTTCTTGCGGGTCGGTAAGACGCAGACCGGAGGCACGTGCTGGTGCTCCTGCTCCTGCCTCAAGCGCTCCTCGAACTCCAAGGTGGCTCGCCGGACGGAGCCGGGGCACCACTTGGGCTCCGTGTTGGCGCTCTGCTGCTCCCCCGCAGGGCTGCTCTCCTCCAGGTCAGACTTACAAGAAGAGAGCTGCGGCGAGGGGGCAGCGTCTCGCTCAGCTTGCAGAGGGTCCCTCTCCTTCTCCTGGTGTCCAGCGCAGGCTCCCTCGCTCTGTTCCACCTTTTCCGACACCCAAACCGCCTCCACCGGCAGGTCGTGCACCGTGTTCCTCTTTGGTGTCTGGGTGGCGTTGGCTGAAGCCTCCTTCTGCTGGGCAGGTGCTGCTCCCTGGTTGATGGACTCGATCTCCGTGATGATTTCCTTCACAGAAATCGCGTTTTCTGAGTGGGACTGCGTGAGATGGCCCGCGCCAGGCAGCTCGGGGACCTCCTGCAAGGCACAAACAGGGGAATTACAAACGGGTCGGCTGTGCTGACACACAGCAAACTGCCTAAAGGCAATGGGGGAGCACCCCCCTAAAGGAACAGAAAGCACAAGTGCTAATGTGCAAGTGCACAGAGGTTACCAACACAGAAGCAATATTGTCTCTGGGACTGCGCTTAACATATTCCGGGCTGGATTTCCACCTGGGCTGAGATTTAGGAATTGTTATTTCATTGCCATGAATTCCAAAGGAATTTTTTTTCCCTAAATAAAGTTTGGTTAACCAAAAAATAAAAAATAAAATCCAGACGCTGCTAAAAGTGCAGTTTTGAACTGAAAACGTGAAAGATTCTGCTCACGCACGGGAGTGAACAAAAAAAGAATAGCCAAGCACTGAAACACTCCCCGAGGAAAACGGCCAGAGAGGCTCCCCCAGCAGCACAGACGCTCCTTCTGCCAAATCGCAGGAGAGAGCGCCGGCCTCTTGTGTTTGGAAGAGCCTTATTGCCTCACATGGAGATGGAAAAGATTCAAGCAATGCAGGGTGGAATTTAAATAAGAGAGGCTCCTAGAAAAGGATGGCCCTGGACACCATCAATCCCTGTGGGAGCCCTGCAGGGTGGAAAGCGATTAGGAGAGAAAGGTACCTAAATTCAGAGGTTGCTAAGTTCTGTCAAATCTCTCTCTGCCCCAGGAGAGAAGCCAACCACAACGTGCCCCACTCCGTCACCCTGGGCCCAAACAGACTCATTTTATTCCATCAGTGGAAGCTCTACACCTGCCCCAATTTACTGTCTCAGTGCTGGTGCTTTCCAACCAGGGAAAGATGCCAGCTTTGTCCCATTATTTGGTGGATTCCTCAAGTCAGATGAATAGCCGCGCAGATTCAGGATGCTGGCTGGCCTCGACTGTTCAGGGTTCAGCTGCATTAATGGGTCAAGTCCCACCTATCCGCTCTCCCGATGTGAAACTCAAAAATAAGTTTCTCATGAGAACAGCAGACCAGGTCAGGGCAGGGCTGACTCAGCCAGTGCCCTGCCACGGCCAGTAAACAGATGTTTAAGGAAAAAAAATGCAGAAAATGGCAAGTATCTAAACACAAAAGAAAAGGGTAAGTTATCTAGCAACCCCACCCCCGAGGGCTGCCCTGTTCACTGATGGCTAGACCTAGAAAATCCCCTGCCCGCAGCAAGCTCCCAGCAGGAGAACTACCCGCAGACACGTTTGAGCAGTACTTCCTAAAAAAACAAGCGAGTTATTTTAACCTTTTGTTGCTCTTCATCTGTGGAAGAGTCATCGGATGCCTGAGGGGAATTTCCAGAGCTGTTCCTCCGAGCATCTGCACCCACGTCTGCAGCTGGGGGAACTTCCAGCGCGGGCACCCTGGAGACCCCGTTCCTTCCACTCCCTTGCTCCTCTGTCCTGGAGTGGGAGCAGGTGCGTGACCTGCTCTCCTGAGAAAGCTCCACGAATTTCTCTAAAGCGCTGAAGAAATCAATCCTGTCTGTGCTGAGGTCTGTCACTTCGGGCTGGGCGTTCTGCTGGGGACTGAGGGAATTCTGGTTTGGGGACTGGGGGAAGTCTTTTAAGCACGAAGTGAATTCTTCCATGGGAACCAAGTGCACGTTCATATCAGGTTTAAGGGCATCTTTTTCTAGGTCGTCCACCGTCAAATCCGGGAACTCTGTTATTTCCAAGGGGCGCTGGAGCTGCATTAAGGCCTCGGAAGCATGGCAGTTATCAGTGGGGACAGAATCTACACAGCACCCTGCCGTACAGCCATTGATGTTGTTCAGGTTCAGCTTGTCCTCCATCTGCTCAGCGTGGAAGTCTCTACACGTGAACTCCAGGTGGATCCTCCTCTCCTTCACGCACGTCTCCTCGATCATGTTCGCATCCTCAGGGAGCTGCTGCTCCCTGTCCAGCTCGGCCGAGTAGATGGGAGACATCGGCTGCTGGTTGTCGTTGGTCTTGGCCTCCGAGATCTGGTCGGCCGAGCTGGTGATCTCCTTTTTGTTCAGCTCCAGCCCGGACTTGCAGATGGGCTCGTGATGGTCTGAGAGGTCGCTGTCCGAGTGCGAGCGCCACAGTTTGTTATGCCGCTGTTTGCTGTGGGAAAGAGGAGCAGAGGAAACACTGAGCTGTGTTTTCACATACCAGGGCCAGACCCACCTTGTTCTAAGAGGATGCAGCCTACATGAAAAGCCGTGACAAATACCAGAGTCATCGACCACAACTGCAGCTTAACCTAAACATTTCAGGGCCAAACCTGCTGCTGGAGAGGTTGATCCAACACCAAGCCACTTTCCAGCCCCTACATTCCACTGCACTGTTCTGCTCCACACACACACGTACTCCCCAGCAGTATTTTATCACTCTACTCAATCAATTGCAGCATTTAATTGACTACAGAATCTGGTTCTTTCTCAGCCAACACACACTTTTCCATCTGCTAGCACGTAAGCACTGGCCAGAAGGGACAGGGTCCCTGGTCCTGGATGGTGGCACTGAAGTCCCATTCCTTGTGGCTCTTTCTTTGAATAACTTCAGTGGTCAATACCCAGGTCCCGGTAACCAAAAAGGGCTCTGTGCGAGTGTACATGTGTGAGCGAGACGGGAAAACACAGAAGACATCCTCTACAGTCAACAAGCAGCCCCAAACACCACCTGCTTTTCCACAGGAAGGAAGGTCAAAAGTTCTCCAGCTCTTGGAAAGCCCCTTTAGAAAGGTCTGAGCAGTCACAAAGCTAAGCAGTGCCAGCAGCACTGCACCACCTTCATTATTTCCACCTGCCAAAAAAAAAACCAGCCCATGTTCTGGGCTTACAGAGAGCAAAGGAGGCAACTTCTCGCCGTGAAACCACACCAGCTGGCCACATCTGCCAGGGCTTTGCGGAGTGACCACGGCCACAGGGCTGTGCTTCCACCGCTTGCCCCTAGGAGGAGAGCAGATACCACAAAAAGTCCTCGAACCTGCAGGAGACTTGGCCAAAGCTCCCTCGTCCCCTGCTAAGTGTGAGCAGGCGCTCCCAGACACATCCACTGGCTGCAGTAAGTTAATTAACAGATGCTATTGAACTAATTATAATGCAGCAATTTAGTTGTGGGTGCCCAACAGCTAAGGAAAACAATCCATCGTGGATTTAGCTTCCTAGCCCCATAAGCCAGCTGCAGCCTTCGCGTGTGGCACGGGGCAGACCCGGGTCCTTTCAGAGGAGAGGAAGAGGAAGGTCAAGACTGGATGCTGCAAGGCACTGCTGCGGGGTGCACGAGCTCCATCCCTAACGGGGTTTGGAGCAAAGCAGGACACCGGCACCAGAACCGGGCCTGTCCGTGAGGGAGGCTCCTGCTGAGGCTCCGTACAGGATGTCAGGGATTGCCCGTGTCTCTGCTTGGGAGACCTGGGGAGAATTGATGATGTTTTCTGAGCGTCAGCGGTGCTTCAAGCCCTTCCTAACACCCTCCTCAAGCTGTCCACCAGAGCTACCCCAGCTCCCCGCACGGGTGGCTCCTGCCCGTGGCTCAACACCTCTTGCTGGGGCACTTCCAGCCCCGCTACTTCAGTGCTGTGCTGTGCCTGCGATCTGAAAGTCAAAATTGCCTCTGTGCACGGACAAACCAAACGTGCTTAGCACAGCCTTGACCTGCGAATCAAAGCAGATGTCAGCCACCCCGTGGAGGTGCATTGCATCCGGTTAGCTCGTCATCTCACGCTTCCTCCAGCCTTACAACCTGCGAGAGGTGCTAAAAACTGGCCTAAGAACAGGAGCCCACGGCCCTTCCTGGAGCCCACAGGCACCCCTTGACCTTCTCGGGATGGGGAGAACAGCTCATGGCCATGCTAGCACTGGACCTGGAGCCCCTCACGGCACCCCCAAGCTGCAGCCAGGTCTCCAGGCTCCCGTGTAAAGCCACTGCTGCTGGGTCACAAACTGCACAAGGACAGGCGATGCCAAGCACTCTTTTGCTGCAACTTATCCATAATTAATAGAAGAAACGGAGCTAGCTCAGCCCCTCTGTCCCTATCACCGGAGGGAGGGGATGGTTTCACCAGCCCCAGGAAGTACAGTCGTTCCAAAGCCCAGCACACGTGTTGTTGTGCAGGCAGGGGGTTTTCGTTTTACAGCTGGAAAACATATCCCAGTTGCTGTAAGCCCAGCACAGAACTGTAACTAGATAGTGCGAGCACATGGCTGCCCTCCCAGACCTTCCCTCTGAAATCTGAGCAGTCACATGAGCGTGAATCCGACAGTTTCTTGTTTTTTGTTTTTACCTGGCCTGGAATACCACGGGAATAAACAAGGCAGCCAGAGGGCAACGCTAAATAACAGCCAAGAAAGGGGAGAAAAAGCAGTTAGAGCCCAGGAAGGAACCACATAAAGGAGGGCCGTTTCTGCAGCACAGAGGCTATTCCTTGCTTCAGTGAAGCTTCCTTTACTGCAGGCTTTTTAGCCTTCCACGCACAGATGTAATGCACTGTTCTTGCATTTTTTAAAGCCTCACGAGTAATTGTGTTCGTATGGGGACTTGCAGAGTAGGTCAGGAGCTGTGGTGTGCTCAAGTGGGAGGGGAGCCACACACCATGCAAATGTTGGCAGCAAGAAAGATTTACCTCCCGAGGAAAAAAATACTGAAAGAGACGGGGGGGAAAAAAAAACATCCTTAACCAGAATGTTTGTACAGGGTGGCTTTGTACGCGTGCCACCAGCCAGCAGGCTGACAGATTCCCTGAAGCGATTGCAGTGCTGAGGGCTGGAAGATGTGCTACACCGGCTGCTACCAGCCTAGGGCTCTTCGCAGGTGTTCAGCAACCTGTGAAGGTTGCACAGGATGTCGGTGTGCTTTTCCCATCTGAAAAGCTTCTTTTTTGTCCATCCAGTTCACCCCAGAGAGATCTAATTTCCTAGCCTGCCAGCGCTATGTAGCACACCACTGCGGTCAGGTCACCTCTAGCTCAGGGTTAAGCACTGACCTTTATTTACTGGTACCAGCAGTGGCATCACATGAGGCAGCCAAGGCAGGTGTGGTATCTGTCTCAAATGGTTTCCTCAGTGCAGGAGAGCACAATTTCTTAAAATATCTATTTGACTATGACCTATCCTGATAATCCTGCTTTTTCAGGTAGGAAGAGTCACTGCTGCAGCCAACGTTTGTGGAACAGGGAAGAGGTGGAGGACAAAGATCCTGTGGGTGCACCTGAACAGGGAATAAATGAGCTGGGAAGAACCCTCAGGTTGCTCGTCTGTGCTGACAGGGAAAGAGGAAGCATACTTCAGTGACAGGAGGAACTCACACCAGGGGTTTGGTGTAAAAAACAGGAATCCAGACCTGGCCCAGCAGCAGAGATGACAAGAGTGCTAGAAGCAGGTGGACAGAGAAATCCTGAGCACAGAAAGGGAAGGGAGGTCTTTGCAAGTGGATAGGAAAGACCACAGGGACAAAATAAGATGAGGACAGAGACGAGAGATGGAGCCCTGGGTGCCCTGAAGATAGCACACGAGTACCTGAGCTGTTGTGAAGAACAGCAAAGGGCAGGCACGTTTCAACCGCACTAAGAAGCTGTGAAATACTTGGGTCAAAACATGCTAAGAGCCACCTCCCGTGGCAGGAGGGGCACAGCTTGGGTAAGTTCTGCTTGAAATTGCTCCCCTGCAAGGCACACCAGGATCCCAAACAAAATACCGTAATCTGGTGAAACACGGAGTATCACTACCTCCTTCCAGCTGATCACGTGGAGGCATTGCTTAACAGAGCTTACAAGCAGATTTCTCAGAAACTTGCAATATTTATGTCTTTTTGCTAATCAGGTGATAGGTTTGGGGTTACAACACCCTCGCCCATACCCAGGCCCAGCTCCAGACCAGCCTCAGGACTCCATGCAGGAATAAACACTGCTGTTGCAATGCACAGAACATCCTGTCCCCTCCCCTAACACCAACACTCACCAAAGGGATCTAAATAAAACCGCACCAGCTGCTGAGGAGGGGCATGTTCAACGGGGAACTGCAAGGCTGAGATGGAGACAAAGCGACTTCCCTGCCAAGTGATGTTACAAGCAATGGGGACATCATTTATCTCTGCTGGAGCCTGCACAGATCTGAATGCTGCACTCAGATAGCAGTTCACGGGATGCTACTCTCCAAAAATAAAAACAAACCAACCAACAACCCTAGAAGCCAAACAGGCTCCTGAAAGCTCTTTATTACACCTATTTTCCCAAGCTCAGCTGAGATAACCCAGGCAAACAGAGCACTATCTTTCCCCAGATAATCATGACCTTACATAATGCAGCGATGGAAGTTCTAATTAAAATAACAGAGTCAATCATTTAAGTGTTACGACTTAAAATGGGTAAATCCAGGTCACTCCTTCCACTCACCTGGCCAGCAGGATCCCTTGGTATTCCTCCAGCTGCCGCATGAAGCTGGGGTTGGGCTTGGTGACGGTGCGCCGCTCCTTCACGTAGTCGTAGGCCCTGTCCAGGTTCCAGCCGTACTCCTTCATGGCGTAGGCGATGACCGTGGATGCCGAGCGGCTCACTCCCATCTTGCAGTGCACCAGGCACTTCGAACCATTTTTCCTGAAGCAGGAGAAAGGCAAAGGGAGTCATGAAGCAGAAAACACAGCCGCTGAGAAGCTTAAGAAAATAGCAACTTATCTCCCTGAGCATTATCAAACACATTTTCAACACTGTGGCCTCGCTTGTTGTCTCTTGGATGCGATCTGGTAATCCAATTTACAAACTGAAGCAGGACACACAAAAAGTGAAGAACAAGATCTTAATATTCTGAACAGGCTTTGTTACAAGAGCTCTTCCAAAGCTTTTATCACAAAAGTGGACAAACATCAGCTGTTACGAAGACTACTGAAGACTAATATGGCATCCTTGCACTACTGACAACATACTGGGTTTGGCCACTGGCTAGACAAAACCAACACCGCCTTGGTCTGGTGTTAGAAACCCTGCCTAGCCCCCTCCCAGAGCTCTCTCCCTATTGAGAGGGATTTTTCTCATTGAAAGGAAAGCAAACAGAGCCTTTGAACACGATGAGCAGCCGCTCTGCCTGGGGAAGGCTGGTCCAGGCAGCGCCCAAAAGGGCAGCCAGCACTCGGCTCCAAGGAATTCAGAAGTGTTTCTCGGCCATGAAATAGGAGGAGGGAGGCAAGCGGGCCCTTATCTATCCGCTCCGTGCACTGGGCAGCACTGGCGCAGAGCAGGATGAGAAGATTTTGATTTGGCACCTAGAATTTTCTCCTCTAAGCGCCAGGTTTCCCGACTGCCAGCCACGTGAAGTTCCCACAGGACAACCTGGGACGCCACACTCCTTGTGACCAACAAAAAACCCCAGACCTCTGACTAACAAGCAGACAGTGCAAAGAAAGGGGTACGGTAATTGGTCCAACCTGGAAGATTAACAACTTCCATCACCTCACACACAGAGCTGAGGCCCAATCATTCAAGCCCCAGTGGAAAATATTCTGGGCAGAAGAATACTTGTGAGGACGACAACACTTCAAAGTCAATACTGAAGGGAAAACAGTGAAGTCTTTTGAAGAAACCATCTTAAATAAAATAAATCTCTGTAACTTGCTCAAGAGAGCCATACTCAAACAAGTCAGCTTTTAAAGTCTATGAGAGATTGCCAGCACCAGCTGTGGTTAAGAGAAGACAGACTGCTCTAATGGAAATAATACTTTAAAGGCAACATATGCCAATCTGCTTTCTGACCAGTTTTCCCTGAAGGAGGCTGCTGAATTAGCTGGAGGCAGCTCGTATAACTGGGATGCAGTTCTTTGCAGCAAAAAAGGACTACTTCCAACATCCACTATCAGATTACTCAGTGTAACTGACAGCTTGGAGACCTATCCAGGCATTTATCCTGTAAAAGGGACGAGTTTGCTCTACATCACACAAGAACCCGCTTCCAGACTGGGGACTTCACAGTACAAGCTAACAAAGCAGGGAACAGCTTATGTTTGTGTTCGGTTTATAAGATTTTACTTCTTTCTTTTGATAAACCCTACTCGATTTGTTATTGCCTTTCCCTCCCACCAGCACACCACAGATCCACTGTGCTCCTTAAGCTGCAGGTAAACTGTTAGATCTCCGCTACAGATCTCCTCCACAATTTGCCTGGGCTGCAGCTGGGCAGAAACCACTCATCAGTCCTGCTTGTTCCTTTTACAAGCACCTGTAAGAATGACGGTGTGTGGAAGGCAACTCTAAACACTTAGAAAGACTACAAAATGAATATGCAGGCATGGAAGAAAAGCAGTTGAGAAAATCAGTAGGAAAATAATAAATAGTTAGCAATACATCTTCTAAATGGGTTTGTTCTGTTCTGAAAAGACTTACTTTGCCTTGGAGATGAATTTGTAGGTGTCATTCCAGTAAGCCAAAAGATCTGTTGCTTCTTCATCATACACCCGAATATTATGGTACTCAAATAGGCCCGGGAAGAAGTTATCTATTTCTCGAGTCACATTCAAAATATACCGCACCCTGCACGGAAACAGAGAGCAGATAAGGATGCAGAGTGTGCAGAGCACAGTGAGTTCAGAGACACATCACGGCTGCTAGATAACAGCTTCGCCTTGCTTTGTGATTGGCAAAACTCAAAGCCTTAGAAGCTGCAGTTCTGAACGTACCTCCTTGGAAATGAGGACTTAGTGCAAGGAAGCATTGGCTAACACAGGCAAAAGGTTTTTCTGAGCAATTCAGAGCTTAGCCCCTGATTTAGAGCTTAGCCTCTTCCTGCACAATCCATCAGGTTGTTCCGCTTGCCCCCTCCACCTCTCTGTTTTAAGTGTTAGCACCACCTGTGCCACAGGAGCTCCTGCCCAGACTGTTCAGTTGGTGTTTGGATGCTTTCCTGAAGGCCCTTTGTGAATCTTTGCTCCTGCTGCAGCAGTAACACAGAAGAGCACTGTGAGGGAGTGACATCCCTTTTCCCTAGCAGGTATGAGATCGTTAGCAGTCAAATGGGACCTGCTTGACCAAGGAAACTGCAGCAGACCCTAAGCTGAGTAAGGGGGATCAGCTTTGAAACACTGATTCTCCATGGAGCAGAAGTAATTAATGCAGTTCAGCAGAGTGATTAATTTATTTTTTTCCCCTCACTGGATTGGCATAAATAAGCCAAACCTGTCATTAATGGTTTAACTGTGCAATCCTGGTGCTCAGACCCAGCTGGTCTAGAGACAGGACACTAACCTCAGGTCTGAAAGAGAGGAAAGGCAGAAAGCAGAGGAGCCCACCTAAGCCCAGGAGCAACAGGACTTTGCTTCCTCCGGGCCCCACTCGAAGGAACAAACGCTCTGACACGTTTTCCTTCCTGCCACAGCCCGGAGGTCCAGACTCCAGAACGCCTCTGTAATTGCGAGGCCTCAGTCCAGAGCACCAGGCTGGAGCAAAGGGCACGGGGCCAGCTACGCAGCGTCCAGCTAAGTAACTGCAGCTTTCTGCTGCTTACAGCTGCGAGATCGCTGGCTTCCTTCGTTTGCCAAAGGGATGTCAGTCAAGGTCAGGGAACAGGATTCTTTTATTTCAGGGTGCCTGTTTGTGGGACACAGATTTTGGAGGAAGCGCGAGCTTGTTCAGATCTGCAAACCCTTTAATGAGACTCAGGTTACACAGCAGGTAAAGGATAGAGTTTGTTGCATAGGCAAGTGTTGAGGCCAAGCTCTCGCTTTTAAGCTGATGGCCTGGAGCTACTTACCCTCTGTTTTGCAAGTCTTCCAAGTTGGAGGCGTTCCATTCAGAGCCCTGCAGGGAAAACACACACACGGACACATCAGCCAGCAGGAAGGCATGGCCAGACAACCGATGGAGGGAAGGACTGTTACCAGTGAACCTGAGGAAGCTTGCAAGCTGAGCGTTGGGGAGTAGGTGTCTTTTGAGTAGAGGAGCACACAGAAGGGTGGTAGCCTGGCTGACGTTCAGCCCCTTATCTCACCCCATCAACCAGAACCATCCCGAAGCAGCGGGCAGCTCTGCAAAGCAGGAGCCCAGCACCATACCCTGGCACTTCTTGCAAACTGCTGAGAAATCGACCTCAAAGATGAGACCGCTCCACCCTTTCCCTGGAGGCTGCTGACAGCTCTGCCCCACAGAAGAGAGGCTGCTGGTGTTTCAAGCTATCCAGGTGCTCTTTATACATGAAACACCCATCTCGCACATCAAAGGCAGCAACACTGTAAGCTCGCTCGATATACACATCGCCTCCCCATACTCAAAGCCTGTGTGAGCAGAGGAACAAGCAGGCTTTACCCTGGCGAGCTAATTCTCTTCCCCGCAGCACACTCAGGGCCTCCAAGCCGCTTGCTTCCTGCCCAAACACAAAGAGCTCAGCTGAGGACAAGGCCACTCAGACAACAGCTTCCTTCAAAACTTACGGTGTGCAGGCTATCTGCTTCAGAGACATGCTCCTGCATCCATTACAGAGCTCGCAGAGAAGCCCTGAGCACAGGCAGCCCGCATTTAGAGGTAGGCACACACCCAGGGAGGGCCGTGTTACCGTTCTGGTAGCGACCGAGGACAAGCCTGTTGTCTTAATGACACAATAAACAACATGTCTTATCCTGACGCGACAAACAAAATGTGGCTGGTTCTTCCCGAGCTGAACTACTTCCCAAGAGAAATCTTCATAATGAGGGCATCGCTCACGGGTTCAGCACAGATGGGACTCTGAATTTCAAGCAAGACAAAGGGGCAAACATTTCATGCCTTGATGGCCCAGATTTCAGCAGAATCTGCCTGTGGCCACAGATCAGGTCAATCCCAAAGTCCAGAGCTGCGCACAACCTGAAGGAGGACCACGGGGCTCTGTGGTTTGCTATTCAGAACCTGCCAACAGATGTATTGTGGTCCTTGGTGTACCACACTAGCCCCCAGACTTGGTTTCATGTTGTCTCCTTCTGGCCAAGGAAGGGTCATTTAATTCAGACCCGGGAAGCACCGGTTTCCACAGGTATGGAGAACAATGCTGCGGCGGGTAAAGCCTTTTCTCCTGTCCTTTGATCCACAACCACCAACACCACCAGGTCTCCCATTTCCTGCTGTGTTATTTTAGCACTCCCTCAGTAGGATCCCACAGGGCTCTTGCCTCCACCCGGTAGGAAGCAGCTCTGTGCCTCCCAAAGACCTCACTGCGCAGCTCTGCCCTGCAGTACACATGCTGCTGAATTAAGCTGCTGCCCAGCCCCAGCTCCTCACTGCAGGGCCTGCTTGCAAACATTTCTATCCCACACGTTAGCCACAGCCCTCCTCCTTGGTGTTGCCTGCAAACCTTTTTTTTAATGGTCTTGTTCCCATTAAACGTACTCAGAGCCAAGACTCCGAGCTCTGCTTTGGACTGAGCTGTCTGCGCTGCCTTTGACTAGCACTGTAATCCTGTAACAAGTCTCTCCTGGGAACACCTAGTCCACAAAAACACATTACATTGTAGGTACTTGAAGTTTCCTGGCTCCACCCCACCGCAGTTTCTTGGGAGCACTCACATTAACATACCCCATCCCTTCCGAGCCACGGCATTAAGCTTCAGGAGGCTGGGAGAGGCCGTCTCCGTTTGGCCAGACCAGCTGGTCCAAGAGGAACGGCTTTGTTTAAAGCTGAGCCAAGCTCGCAGGCTAGGCAGCCCAACCAAACCTGCGTCCGTTCCTCCAGGGCTGGGAAATCCAGCGGAGTGCTGACTCACCAGAAGGAGGTGCAGTAATTAGACAGGCCCCAGCAGCAATGAAAGGCAACTAAGCAAGCAAAACATTAAAAGGCGAAACATTTATGTTTCCTTAAGCGACTGATCTCCAGGATTCTTGGTTAAACTCCTCCGCTCCCCCTGGATCGCATGAACTCAGAACTTTCCATGCTGTAAAAGTGTCGTTCCACCTGAATTTTACACAGCCTGTGCCAACTGCTCCCCTCCCTCTTTGCTGTAGCTGTGTCCTTCCCAAGATCTTGACGTGTGGGTACCCTGGCCAGTCGAAGCTACAAAATTAGTCTTACGTCAGTGGAAACAGCGCTGAGAAGAAATTAAAACTGAAGACTTTTTTTTCCATTTCACCCTCTAGTGACAGGGACTACAGGTTGGCTGGTATTTGGTAAAACTTAGCACAGCCAAGCAGTGTTCAACAGCCCTAGTGTTTTGTGTCTTGCTTAACAGTACGTGACCTCAGGACCAGCCAACCTCTCCTTCAGAGATCCCTTAAGTTCCTCCAAAGCCCCGTTTCAACCACGACACAGTGAGAAGGGTTAGGTGTGTTCACAGCTGGAACTCTGTGGAACTTGCTGTTAGACTTACCAAAAAGACATGATCAAATATCTGAGTGGGGCTGTCCATCTGCCCGAGGATCACTATCATTTCATTGTCTATGAACTCTTTGAACTCCCGCAGGTTGCACACCATCTGCATCTCCAGCTCAGTGCGTATCTGGGTGGAGAGGAAGAACACAAGGAAACCACGTGAAATTTTCTCTTTTGGTCTTTCCTCACGGCCCAAAGAGCTCTCTGCTTTGCGCAACAGTGCCTCCGGTGCTGCTCCCTCACCACTCACCTCTTTTGATGTGATGTTCTCCAAATCTTTCTGCATCATGATCTCCCTTAACTTGGTCTTTATTAGCCGTTCCGTGCGTTCCCGCTCAGTTGGGCTATCACAAGAGAGCAACAGAGTCACTGGGAGGGGAAATAAACCGGACTTATGGCACTTTTTAAACTGGTGTTGTTCAGCCTGGATACCCCGCAGGGTCTCAGATACCCTTGCTGCTTTCCCCAAGCACATCCTCAGCTGAAAGGAATTCAGGTGACTGTAAAGCCCGGTTTACATTCCCAGTTGTATATGAAAGAGACCAACTGAATGCTCCTAATCCATTGTAGTCATCCAGAGAACCTCTGGTATTTGGTAAAATTTAAATTGGGAAGGCTGCATTATACTCTCTGGAGCAATATCTGAGCCTCTCCCTACCTTTCTTGGAAAGGTAACAGCTCCAAAGTTCCTTACATGGAGAGAAGAGGGCAGCTAAGCCTCTGTGCATTCCTCCAGCCTCTGCTGCCAGGGGCCTTATCACCAGCTGCAAAAATAGCCTGACTAACACCAGGGGAAGTTGCAACAGAGCAGCAGCACAGAGCTGCCTGACCCATCACCATCTCAGAAGGGGCCCAGCAGTAACATCTCCCACCACCTTTCTGTTCCTCTGGAAGGCTGCCAGGACGGCGACTGCACGGACACTTCTGCTTTACAAGCGCCCAACCGGTGGGTCACAAATAAAAACCATCAAAGTTCCCAGTCCCTTTAACCTCAAGCATTATTGCAGGAATCGATTAGGAGAATGCTGTCCAGGTGTCCCCAGGAGATGATTCAATTGCTGCCACCAGGGAAAGGGTGGGCTACCCAAAATTTATATATATATGAAAAGCTACAAGAGAGTATTAATCTGACACCCTGCCAAAACTTTCCAGCCGCCCTCCTCATACATTAAAAAACAATCAAGTGTGAAGACCTGTTCACAGCTGAATAACTGCGTTAGCATTATTATTCACTCACTGAACTCCAACAAAATGAAATCTCTGAGAGCATAAATCAGCCAATGGCACCGTTACACTGGGAAAGCAGCTGGGGCTTGTGAAGTCATTTCTTCTTCTACAAACCAGGCAACTAAGCCCTCATGCTTGGCAACACATCTGGACACACAGTACTTTGAGGTTAAATGGTATCGGTACCATCAGCAATTACTAATTACAGAAGTTGTAACCCTTGAATATTGACAGCCTATAAATTCTGCCTTTCCAAACTGACTACGCATCTACGTCAGCCACTGTTTTAGACCATACATCACCAGACACCCAAACATTTAGCTGGAGACAGCTTGGGACCTACAGCCAGCCCTGTTCTGCACTTACAGAGCTCCTCAGAGCCAAGAGGACTGGCATTACTTTGTCCTCATTCTCTAGTGTATCAGATGGACGCCTAAGAGGATGCTCCCGAGCTCACAGACTCACAAGTCCTTACCTAAAGACTTCACACCAAAATGAACTGCGTAAGGAAAAAAGACCATGTTGTTCCAAACATGTGCTGAGACACGCTCAGCGTAAGAGCAAAGTCCAGAGAAACCTGTTCCTTCCAGACAGCACCGGGCCTGGAAACCAGAGGACAAAACTAGCAAACAGGAAGGCCCAGGCAGCAGATTGCACCACACCTCTCTCTCACTACAGTAACACAGCACTTACCTTGCAAAGATATGAGAGCTTAAAGCCCAAGGTGAACAAACAAAATAAAAACAGACTGGAGGAGATGCAAGGGAGCCCCAAGAGGGCAAAGCTTCCAGCACCGGTGTTTACCTAACCAGGGGTCCGTTTATTACCTCGAACAGGAAATCTCCCCTCATTAGTACCTAATTAAGAGCAAAGTCTGTGGAACCAGGCCTCCTCTTCGGGAGCCTGCACTGCTCAAAGGCCAAACACCTCCGCTCAGCAGAGCGGGACCGACTTACACATCTGTGAAGAGGGCGGGCGAGTCGGGCCGGTGGGACTGCACATCTTGCATAGCATTCCACTCGTTGACCGACGACTGGTCCGAGTTGATGTGGCTCTCATAGTAACTGACCCACGTGAGGAAGAGGCTCCCCGGGTAGTAATTGTTGCTTCGCGCCACTTCGCAAGCCTTATGTAAACTCTGCAGAGCAGACCTAGGAAAGGGAAAAATACTTGCAGGATTACCATCCCTTCCTCAGGCTGGTACTGAGCACAAAGCAGCTGCCAAATCCAGGGTGCTGCTCGCGACCCAGTGGGTACAAAGTCCGGTGCTACACACAGCAAGCCCCGGTGCTACCTGGGCAGGGGCTGTCCTGCAAGGGTGTGGATCATCACACTGCAAGAGCCTGCTGTCTTAACTGAAATACACCGAGACACACTCCTCTTGCCCGGAGTTCAGCAAAGATGCCCAAAATTCAGACAGAGGCACCTGCGTCACTGGCTTCAAAACCTGCTACAACTGTGGAAGCTGTGAGTAAGATGCACAGCATTTGTGTCCCATATGGGTGCTCTGACAGATCCTGCTGTGCCATCGCCTCTCCACGTGCAGGGCAGGGACATCCAGGAGTGAGACACGGAGAGCTGCACACCCGAGGGTTTAGGGCTTGACTCTACTGAGGTGTTTAGGTGTCTGCCCTCCCTCACTGCATGAGGGATGTTACAAGTTTCTTCAGCTGCTGCTGGGAAACAAATCCCTCTCCTATTTTTAGCTTGTTTTAAATCTTTGACTGTGATCAGAAGAATCCAGGTCAAAATCACTGGGGTGACACAGTAGCATGACACCCTGACAGGGGATGTATTTCTGCAATGCAAAGAAGCTTGAGCCAGAAATACTTTAATGGCCACTACATTCTTACATGAACCACCCTAAAAGGAAAGAAAAATGCAGGCAGCTTCTCTTTCCTTCTTGCTATCACAATGTACATGTCTCACTGAAAACAGGGACTCCTAAAGTATGTACAGCGTGTATTTCCTTATTTATGACGAATAAACTATTTCAAACGCATGCTCATATTAATAGCAAAGTCCGCTTTGGAGAGATTCAAAGCAGCAGCCCTTTGCAAAGAAAATTGCCCTATTCCCTCCTGCCCCCAGCTGCGACGAAGGCGCGGCTCCAGCAATGTTATAAGCTCGCTGCTGCCTACCAGCACTTGCAGGCCTTTTTTTTTTTTTTTTTTTTCCCCTTTGGCATCAAACTTCCTTCCCTGTCTCTGAAGGAGGCTGCTGGCTGTTGAGTAGGTCTCAGGATACCCGTAACGCAAAGCAGCACCTGCTTTTTAAGAGCCCAAGAAGCCAAAACACCTTAGAAAAAGGATCACTGGGACAGATTACAGTAAGTGCTTACCACATCGCCTGTACAGACACTGGCTTGAATATGTGAACCCTGTTATCCGTTGATACGCTGAACCCACTGGAGAGAAGAAAAAAGGCACAGTAAAAATATGTTCCAAAAGTAGCTTTTCAGTTAACAACGGAGTTTGTAGCATGCTAGAACAGCAAAGGACTAGCCCTATGCGCACACTGCTGAGTTCAGCTAGCAAACAGATCAAAATAGCAGGCTAAAAGCTCTAAGGTGACTTTTTTTAAGCGGCTGCTGTTCAGGAACAAAACTAAGACAGGGGGACAGTGCTGGGCTGTGCTGATTACCTTGGCAACACAAATTCAGTGCCACAGCTGGGAGCAAGAGAGTGCAGCTAAAGTGATCCTGGGGCAGCTACCAAGGAAAGAAAAGTCATTCCAAGCGCTGCGCCGGACAGCCTTTGTGACTGGCACAAACAGGAGCCTGCAAGTCAGGCGTCTGCTTGGCAGAGACACACCATTCCTACTTTATGTTCAGCAGAGCGCTGCCTGCTGCAAGCGCGGTGGAGGAACACATAATAGGATCCCTTTAAGAAGCTTTCACTACACACCCACTCACCAGCAAAAGCTCCTTTACTCCAGCTTAAACACACACACGAGCCACTGTCTCGGTGCGTGTTTGTTCACAGAGAAGTCAGTTATGGGTGTTCCCTGTGACAGCCACTGTGATTTAGGGCCTTTAAGTCTACCAACCTGGGACAGGTCAGCAGCAGGAGGCCTGCTGGACCTGCTCGGGCCCCAACATCATTTGAGGCCTCCTCCATACCCCATACTGCATGCACTAAGACCCTCTGCTATCGGGCTGGAAGGTACAAAGGACACTCACCCGTCCCCATCCAGGTGGATCAAGGTGTCACTCCACAGCGGCAGCACCAAACCCATTGTACAAGTGCTACTGCAATGAGAGAGAGAAGGTCAGGGCATCTACGACAGCACCATGCAGTTATCCTAATCTCACAGCAATGGTTGCAGACGTTTGTATTCGTTCGGAAAAAATAAATAAAATAGATCCCACTGTTGCTTCGGGAACAAACAGAGTCAGTGTTGTTTTCTACAGGTGTCTGGCAGGGATTATCAACCAGATACAAGGTACAGCAGTACTCTTTCAACCAAGCTTAAGGGGTTAACGTAAACCCAGGGGAAAAGCAAACAGGATTCAGAAGCAGCAAGCTCCACACAGGTCAGAGGGGGCTCTGAGTCGTGGGTCAGTTCAAGGCTTTCTTTACAGATTAATTCAGCTCAGGCTCAAGTGTTTTGGTTCTAGCTCTGATTTTGCAATCCCCAGCTTTGTTTTCTTGTTTGTCCCTCGGCCACAGGTGCTGGGAACTGGGACCAGTGTAGTGTAGTGGTAGGGTGACTCCCTCCCACACCTACAGGCTGAGCACAGCCACCACTCGGTGATCCCACTCCTCTCTCGGCTGCTTTGACCTCTCTGCCCTCACGGTTACCTGCTTTCTGCAAGGCTGAGCTAAAGGCCAACTTCAAAGCAGAAGTCAAGCGATGGAAAAAGGCATGGGCAGAGGAACCCCAACACAACGTGCAGCAGGTTGTCAAACAAAAAAAGCTCAGTCTCCTAAAGCTGTAAAATTGGTCCATAATTGAGGCAGCATCTTGGAGAAGTCAGAGCCACTCGCCTCCTGTTCTCATGCTTTGCTCCAGCCGCTCTCAGATTTCCACCAGCCCTAACAGTCCCCATCGGCCTCTGCAGCTCAGGAAAAGTAGGGGAAGAGGGCAAGACGTGAGGCTTCGGAGGGTCAGCAGGCACGAAGCCCTGTAAACGCGCACGCCTCGGAGCGACCGGTGCCCAGCACAAGGAGACACTGCGGCACGCAGCTATTTCTGTTGACAACATGAGATGAGCTCATGGAAAGATGTGTTTTTAAAAGGCTTCCCAAGGTGGCCGGGGTATTTTTAGTGATACTGTTCAGCAACCGCTTATCAGAGACCATAGCAACAAGTCTATATTGAGTTATAAATACCGAGTGGGCTAGGGGAGGGAGGATCAGACTGACCATCCACAACCTAAGTAACTCTAGGAGAAAGCTGAAACAACCCCGCTATGTTATTAAAGCCTGAATGCCAGTGAGCTCTCAGCTATCAAAGGTGGCTGTGCTGGTGTATCACAGCCAACAGCAGGTTCCAAGCTCACGGCAACCTGTGCAAGGACAAGTTATTCTTACACTACCACGAGAGCATCTCTGAGCTGCAGCTGTGCACACGCGCACAGGCAGGGACCCAGGAGCCAGCGGCAGCATCAGGCTGTTCCCCCTTTTCAGCGGGCATCCCTTGAGCTGAGCATCCCAATCAAGCCACTCGAAATTAAGCATGGTGGCTATCATGCTCAGCAGCTCAGAAGGTCATTTCATGGCCAAATAGTTCCAAAAGGTTTTCTAGTGACCCTGCTAATTGCCTGAAAGTAATTTCTACTACTGAGGTCATCAGCAAGGTTCACTTCCATGTCTAAAATCAGAGCTAGAAAAAAGCACTTGAACAAAAACTTCCAAAACAGTTTGAATATCCTTTTTTTTTTTCTTTTCTTATGTAGACCAAGATTTACTTAAATTTTTTTAAAAGATCCATGTTCCCCTGTGCTCTCTCCAAAGAGTCCCCCTCTAAACTTGAAGCTGCCAGGGATGCTGCCTCGTGGTTTGCAGTCACTCCTGCAGCAAAAGCTGCTCCCAGCCATGTTCTCCAGCCCTTGGAGAGGTGAGCAGCAGTTAAAATCAATGAAGCTTTTGCTACAGCGATGACACACTAATGGCTAGGGAGAATACACGTTGTGTGAGATGTGCCATCGGCAACCCTGACATTCCCATTGGGCCCTTTGTGCCTTGACCTCGGCAAAGCGCTGCCTGGCAGTCGATTTCTTAAGTGCTCTCCTGAACCCTGATGTCCAGCTTCTCAAATCGCAGCTTTGCTTCTTTGCATCCAAGTCCTCCCCCTGTCTCGCGTGCAGATACAAGGCTTAGGGACCTCGCCTTTCAGAGACCACTTAGGGCTCTTAATGTACTCACACAGGGCTGAGACTTGGAGGAAATGCTGACCGATGCTGTTTCCCTCCCATTTTTTTAAATTTTTATTTATATTTATTTAACTCCTTACAAAAAACAAAAGGGGAATTCTGGTTCTGAAGAAAGGCGTTAGGCTGGAAAACCTGAAGTCTCCAGAAAGCGGATACCAGACAGGGGTTTCTGCACTTGGCTCAACATGTGGTGAACACAAGGCCTTGCCCACCCGGACAGCACACGTACCTGTCGTTAGAAGAGAAATCCATCCCTAGGACGATGCTCTCCTCTGTGTCTTGCCTGCCGTTGGTAGACACTACCACCATGTAGCGTGTGCGGTTCTGGTACGTGCTTTCCAGTCTTACAGCCTAAGGAAACGAAGGAGAGACGTGAGCAGTGCAGGCAGCAGGACACACAGCACTACCTTCACGAGCCACCTTTTCATGCTGAGTGGCAGGCGCGGAAGCGGTGACACAGCTTGCACGGGTGCGATGGCCCGTACAGGGAACCAGCAGAGCAGGGAGAAGCAACTTGTTCTTACGCACAAAGCTCTCCTCGACAGCTGGGGTGCTCCCGGGGCCTCCTGCACACCTTGCTGTGGGCCTGCTGCGTCCCACCAAGGCTGTGTTGGAGCAGCAGCCTACACGGCCCCGCTCTAGGTACTCTCACGGAGCATTACACCTTCAGCAAGGCTGCTGAATATGCTCTTCACCCTCACAGGACGTTGTTCACAGAGCTAGGGCTTGCCTTTACTGTGTGCTACAGCAGACTCCTTCCCCCAGCTTCCCAGACAGCTGTGCAGGCAGCTGGGACCTAACTGGTATGTGGTTTGCTACTGGCCCTCAGAATTTTGCTAGCAGCTTCCCCAGCACAGGGCGGCCCTACCGCCGCACAGCTGGCAGGAAGAGGTTCCTGCAGCACTACGCCGTGCTCGTGGCTGGGCGCAGATTGCTCAGAGGGTGAAGGTCACGGTGCCTCACTGCTGCTGTCACAACCACATGCACCCCGCGGACGAAGAGACCTAGCAGGACTGGAGAACGCCTGGATGTTCCCCCAGACCAAGTAGCACTAACAGCGTTCAGAAAGCAGCCGTGCAGCTAAGTCGTGAGCGTCAGACCAACAAGGAAGTTCCTGAAAGCCTGCACCAAAGCGTAACGCTCCTCCAGGAGCCAAAAGGAAGCAAGAACCCAGGTGACTCGAGCAAATCCTACAGCCGGACTGCTGGACGAGCCCAGGGAAGGGAGCTCAGCTTTGTGAGCTTTGCCTATCCCTATCTGCAGCAGACAACTTTTTACTTGCAACACTTTTTGGACTCCTCACCCCTCGCCTATCCACCAGCCAGTAGTTCTCAGCCACGAGATACGGCCAAACCTACAACAAAGGTTAAAACAGCACATGGCAGTCAGATCAGAGCTCACCGTTTCTCTGTGGAAGGAGACAATGCTGAGAGCAGCAGGAAACGCTTCCCAGTGTTGCGGGGAGCAGCAGCTCTGGTGCTGGGGGTGGAAGAGCAAGTGCAGGCAGAAGAAGTGTTCACTGCGCTTTCTGGAGTCGTCCTATTAGACTGAGACTAACAGAAAGTACCGAAGGCTGATGCCAGCGGACAGATGTGCTCTGTATAGCAAGACTGTGCCCCACCCCGTCTCTTTAGGATAAGTCATGCTAAAACCAGCCTTATTTTCCTCCTTGCGCCTCAAGTCACTGGGGTTCCTTTGGGAAGACGGCGAATCAAAGCGGGCAGGCCTTCGAGGTGTGAGTTCTGCCAAAGGAGGCTGTTTCTACAACTAAGCACTTGCAGCAAGACAGAAAGGGCGCTCTTCAACCTAGAAGAGCAAGCAGTCACCGAGGCCTCGGTGGTTAGAGTCAGCACCGACATTAGGATCCAACCTCAAAGAGCAACGAAGATTTGCCTAAAACAGACGCAGACAGCCAAGAGCTGCCGCGTCCTGGGCATCCACACACGAGTGCTGTTTGCTGCCTGAGGACAGTGCAGCAGCAAGAGGATTACCATAATCTAACTTACTTTGCTAAACCAATTTAGCTAGCAGCAATTAGAAGTGTGGTTTTAATGCGAGACCCTTTAGCAGGGGACTGGCCGAACAGCGACCGAACGTCACGCAGCTCCAAGTCACTGGGGGAGGATTTTCGGAGGACCAATTAAGAGAAATAGGGCACGGCTTGTTGTGGCTCTCCAGATCCAACACTTCCATCCTTCCCTCAATGCAAAGAACCATCAATGGAGCAGATAATGCATTCTGCTAAATTTGCCGGAATAATATAACAGTGAGCTTCACGTTCTAAACCAGCCAAGTTCAAAAGTTACTATTAGAGGTTCAACATGCCCAGCAAATTGATGTCTAATCTCTTCATTAAGCACTACGTTCGTACGCTTACCCAACAGTACGAGTGCACCAAGTAACTAAATGGTCTGCTGCCTTTTAAATTAAGATATTTGAAATCCCAGTCAATCTATGGAGGATGGCCTAGCTTCAGAGACTGTGATGACATGGGAAGGTTTCTCTACAGCTCATCTGCACAGAGATGGCCTTCTCCTCAGTTTGACATTATTTGTAGTCTGTTCATGAACAAGAAATCCTCTGCATCCTTCCATGACCAGCAATATTTTTCTTAGTTTTAGGCTCACCTAAACACAAGCCAACTTTAGCTTCTGTTGCGTTCCTGTTTCATCAGAAGCATCGATTATTTTACCAGCCCTTACGAACAGCACCTTCCAAAATGTAAGTTCATACTGACCTTTCATCTTTTTGATGCTACAGGATAGCAGGGGTTTCATACGGGATCATAGTTCTCACTGGGACATTTGATTTGAAGGCAAAAAGCAGTGCTCGAGTCTTCTGAAGTCGTCTTTTATTATTAAATGCATGTAAGTGAACAACTCCCCGCTCCGCTGAGCTCCAGGAATACTTTACATCAGTTTGTACCCTTTCAACTCCTTTTCCTCCTTCCTACTGATCTTACACTCACACCATTCCTCTGATTCTGCTCATTTAGAGCTGAAAGCTCTGCCGGTAGCTCCAACAGAAACAAGAGTTGTTCCAGAATTTAAGTGTAGGTTTATAGAGGATTAGATTCCTCCGCTGCCCTCTGAGCTGTGAGGCCTGCCCTCTGAGTGACAGCAGCCAACACAAGAAGACAAGAATGCATTTCTCTCGGTACTGTTTATATTTCAAATCTCATTTGTATCTACTATTTTATGAGAGAGTCTATTGCAGCTCTGCACACCCTTCGTTCGTCAAGAATCAATTAAATTCAAGTAGACTATCGAACTTAACCTCATGCAAGATTTCAGCGTTCCAAATGTAGCTCTGAACAAAAGGGTTTATGTCTCGGCCCACAAAGTCCTCATTCAGCTGTTAAGGCTAATTTGTCCCAAATCACACAATGTAGCCAGTGATATCGCTGAACAATGCCTTGTTCAATAGCTTCCAATGTTCTAACCCCGGCTCAGATTTTGAAAAACACTGAGAACCCCCCAGTCCCATCACTTTCACTGAAATATTCATGACAGCAAGGTGTGCCTGACAAATTCTGGGAGTAGGTCCTTCAGTTTGCTTACAAAGATTGCTTAAGACAAATTATTTTGCGGTCATTTTTAGAGTTAAAGCACTCTGTAGTAACTTGGTCTGTTTTATAACTATACTCCTAAGACCAGTCCAGCTCCAGCACAGCTCAGGAGGATTCAACAAAACAGAGGTGCCAGAATAACACTTCTGAGGCTGGCAATCCTGCTTTGGGCACACGTTGCTAAGATGCACCAAGACAACACGGGAAAGGAACTTCAGGCTATGAAGTGATGAGAGATGCAGAGACACTGCAGTCACGCCTGACCTTGTAGAGCACTTCAACATGTCCTAGACAAATTCCTCACTGCTCTTCTTCAGCTTCTGGAGGTCTCTAATACAGCCTATCAACGCTATAAACGGCAGCACTTAGTTTTCATCCTGTCATTATAGGATGCAACAACCCAAAAAAAGCAGAAAGACAGGAATCGACATGGGTACGTAGCTACAAGGGGATCTTGTACGCTCCTTCCTGATAAGCCTCAGCCTTTTGGGATGCAACCAGTTAGGAGAGCAGAGCGAGGAATACAGCTGAGCTAACAGGGAAAGGCAGGTCTTCGTGCTGGTCAGACCTAAGTCACCTACACTTGATATTTTAATAGGACGCCAACCTAATTTACCCAGCTTCTCTGGCAACCGTTACAGTCCTTTCTGAGCACATAACTACTCAGTACTTGGTTCAGACAAAGGCAGTCTGCTAGCCGTACAATTTGTCTCCCTGAACAAGCAGGCGTTTTGTAATTTAGCTGCTTTTTTCTCCTCGTGGCTGCAGAGAGGACTCCCCACACCTGACGATGAAACCACTGGCGCGCACACACACACCACTGCTTTCACGAGTTACACAGGTGTATTTGTCCAGTGGAACTTAACCTTTATATTCCTAGCAGCAGATAAGCAAAAAGCCAGCCTACCAGTCTGATGTTGTCTTCTGGGCGGAGCAGTATGAACATGGCCTGCAGGTGTTGCTGGAGATCCCCTGGAAGAAAGAGGAAAAGGTGAACACTCAAAAATAGCTTTAAATCACATGCAAGCTCCTGGCTGTCCAGCCAGCGCAAACGTCCACCAGGAAACCTGACACGTCACAGTGAGTGTCGCCACTTCCACCCACCCCAAGATGACAAAACTCCAGCTCTTAATCAGCTGCTCTTTGCTCCGTGTGCTCACCTGTTCCCGTCTCACCGCGCTCTCTCCTGCTAAATCCTGTTATCTTTTCAACAGAAGTAAAAAAAAAAAAAAAGTTTCAGTACTCTTTGTTCCTTTAAAAGGCAAAGCAAGCCAAGCAGAAATGGACCCTACCTCGTGGTTCAACATCTCATCTACCGCGTGGCTCACATCAGGAGTCTGCCATTTCTTTTCCACCAACTTATTGCTCAGAGCAAAACTCTCACCTAGACAAAAAGAGTGCCCTTCGAGTTGATGTACGGTCCCATCTTACAGCACCATGTGCCCCCACACACTTATGTCCCAACCTCATCCAAGAGTATACAAGAATTACCACCTGAAAACTGAACAACCATAATTTCTCCTAGAAAATACTTGCTACTCCTTTACTGGTGAGGCTGAGAAAAGCTGAAAGAAAAAAATAGCAGTCACACAGTAACTGTGAAGTCTTCTTAAAAGGCCTGAGTGGCACAGGATCCTAAAGCAGCAGACATCCGACAGACACGGGAGGTGCTTTCCATCACTACTCCTGCGCCAACGTCTCTGCTCCACTCCCTGGCCCGCAGGGAGCCACGAGCTTTCTGCTCACCGCATCGCCCGCCGGGCACCAGCGAGCAACAGCACCTCCAGCAACGAGCTGCTTTTTTGATCGTTACCTGGAAATTTCACCTGCGTTCCCAGAAAGGAGAGGGCCAGGCTGCCAGGCGGCACACATCGTCGAGAGGAGCCTTTCCTCTTCTGCCCTCTGCCACCCCTACGCAGCGGGGAAGCTAAGTTGAGGCAGTGCTGCTGGGAAGAGCACGAGTGCTGGAGCATTCGGCACAAAGTTTCAGGGACTCGCAGAAATAAGAAAAGCTCGGGCATGGGGCAGCACCCAGAAGTGCCACATAGGAGTAGGGAAAGAAACCAAACGCAAGAAGAGCACTGTAACCACTTTTATCGCTGCTGCAGCCCCTCTCCTGGTGGGAGGAAGATAAGCTCGTGTGGAGCGGGCTACACAGGACACAGCATGCACTGCTCTCCCCTTCCTTCCTCCTTTAGACACGTTTCAGCATATGGAGAATGAGTCAATGAGAGCATTTTAACTGGGGGGTGGGAAATCGAGGCAAGCAGCCGTGCTAGAAAAGTCCCACACAAAGCAGCAGAGGTGACAGGCACCCGAAGCCGCTTCCTGCCCCAGGACATTGTTCTCAGCGCTGGAGCTGCTGGCACCCGCTTCCCTAAACAGCGATTATTTAGGGAGACAGTTAACGTAGGAAAGGCCAGCTCATCCATCGGATGCTTCTCCTCCCAGGGGTGCAGTGGGAGACAGGATTTCCCCGTGTCAACACCAGTGCAAGAGCCCTGCTCGGTTCCACCAAGCCCCAGCTGCAGCAGGGACCAGGAGAGCAGCGGGCTCGGCAGGCAGCGCTCCCTCTGCTGCAGGTGCCAGCAAGCGCCCGGCTTGGGGTATCCACGTGTCTGAAGCAACGTGAAACAAAAGATGCTTCATTTTAGGTTTTGGGGAGGGAAAAACCAACAGTTTCCACCTGTTGCTGCCGCTAACTCAACATCAGGAACCAGTTTAGGAGCTGAAGTTCCCAGAGATGAATGATGCTTTAGGAAGAAAGGAAGTTTCTAAGAAAACCTTTTCTGCAAGGCTCAGGCAAGGAGCTCCATTAACCCTCATCCTCAGAATGTTTGTTCCCTGCTGACCACCAGCCTGCCCCGCCAGCCTTGGAAGCCGCAGGGCTGGAGACCAAAGCATCGCTTCCTCGGCCAGCTTCAACGTGCAGCACTTTCAGCCCCAAACACACAAGGCATTCTGTAAGCTTGCTGGATGGAGAAAAAGCAAAGGGAAGGTTTTAGCATGCCAGAATCAGCACAAAGATACCACATCCTGCCCTGCGAAGAGCTGCCGGCTTTGCTGGCATTCACGGCACGACTGCTGCTTCCTATCACATTGTCCAGCAGCAAGCAGATGCTTTTGTTTCCTCCGAGCTGGCAGGCTAGGTGCAAAGCATTACAGCTCCGATGGGATCTTAAAACCAATTTACAGTATCCCAGAGATGGCAAAAGCCCCAGGGAATTCGCACCCTTTCCTGGGCTTCTCCAGCACCATCAGAGCACGAAAGCAAGCCCCCAGCCCCCAGGATCCAGGTGGCACGGCACGCAGGACCACCCGGGGAGAGGGGCAGACAGCTGGTACCTTATCTAGTCCGTCTGCCAGCGAGAGATTTCCATTTCTGAAGGTGATACAATTAAAGAAATGGGTGTGAGCATTAATTATTTCCTGTTACGCATTTACTCTTCACGCTGGATTCTAGCGCCCCGATGAATTACGGAGGGAGGTCTGGGAGGTCAAGGAGCCTTCCCAGAACACGCTCCCGCGGCCACTTGAAGCACGACTGCATCCAAAGGCACGATGCCGTACGGGGAAGTTACGTCCGCTCCCCAGCCCCCTTCTGACTTTGCGTGCCAGAGATAAGCCACGACACGGGCGGGATGGAAGCAGAGCACGGATTATCAGAGGCCGAGGAAGGAGGCTGCTTCCTGCGCTGCACACCGAGCTCACCGCCTGCGGCCGGTTCCCCTCTCTGAACCACCCTCTCTGTGCCGCTGGTTTAATTCTGGCGGCACAGATTATTTTGCTCAGGAAGGAGACACCCGGATCCCTCGGTGCCTTGGTGTGCTGGCACATACTGCACGTCAGGAAGGTCCACAGAAGAGATGAATGGGGCGCGCTCATTCAAAGGACACTTTGCAGTGAAATCTCCGAGTGCCTTATAAAAATGCCACAGCATTAACATCACTCGACAAGCTGGGAAGCTGAGGAAAGTACAAGCACTGATGCCCTGGAACACTCACCCCCTAAGTGAAGTCTTCTAAGAACAGAAATCCCACCCCTTAGGCAAGCCAGCCTCTTAAATACAGAGCACCTTGCCGTAAGCAGTTACAACACACCGGATTTGCTTTCTTGGCAGCCCGGCTTCCAAAATCTCTGTGCTGATTAGCCGAGCACCACTGTTTTCCACCAAGCTTTCCAGACCTCACGCAGGTCAGCTGCAGCAAGTAGAACGTGAGCAGCAAGAGAGACCCAAAGCCGTCTGAGATACCTCGCACGGGCTCACAAGGAAACCCGTCCAGCTTTCAGCTGGGCTCCTCTGCAAGGTAAAGCCAAGGCAGCAACGGTCAGGAGGAGACCTGGGCTTCAGCTACACAGAGGACTTAGAGAGAAAAAAC
This sequence comes from Anser cygnoides, assembly GCF_040182565.1. NCBI lineage: Eukaryota > Metazoa > Chordata > Aves > Anseriformes > Anatidae > Anser > Anser cygnoides. Next base: position 8,356,007 of record NC_089890.1, read on the forward strand.
CCAACAAGACGGGTCTTTTATCTTATAAACTTTTAAACAACTGCTGGCTCTACCTGCACACTGAAGACCACTTCATTTCACTTCAGCTCCAACCAGAAGGGCCAGTTTTAATTAACATCAGAACAATTTATTTTCCTTTGAAAATTGGCAATTAATGCATCTCAATCAGAGCAATCTGGGTACTGCTTACGCTGAGGATAATGGAGTAGATGTGTGTAATTAATTGCCTTTTGACTTAAAGTCTTTCTATAAAGATGTTTGTGAACAAACTTTGAGGTGGACCAGACATCAGCCGGGTAACTGCCGGATGGAGAGCTGGGTGACGTTCTGACGGTATCAGAGCACAAAGAAACCTGCACCTGGAACCAAACCAAGTCACTTTTGGGGGTCACTTTTTGGCAAAGACAGCCGGCTCCAGCCTCTCTGCTTCTGCCTTGCCCCATAGGCAAAAGCCCGAAGGCCTGCACGTTGTTTTTTTCCTGCTGATTGTTTAATGGCAGGGAAAAACCCCACACTATCTGATCCCTGTAACACACCGTCAGTGAACAAGCACCGCGCACACAACGAAAAACAACCTACCCCGAAATGTTTGAGTTTCATTATTCAGACTGACTTTCCAAACAAAGAGTCAAAGCAAAAAAACAAATCTAACGTTCAGGTGATAAAGGGGGCGGAATTCTGCCTGCCTCCACATTATTCACGCTGCTGATACGTCTGCGAAGTCACACCGACGTTGCTCAGAAGTTTCCTCCCCACCACGCAGAGGTAAGCAGCCTCCCTTTCCTCCATCGTAAGTTACTTTCAGATCAGGAAGGGCGATTACTCATCTCTTATCTAACCTCAAGTTTTCCAGAACAACACAGGAGGCTTTGAGTACGACCCTCCTTCACACAGAAGGTACAGCAGGATCTTTTTTGGGGGGTGGCAGTTCTTAACCCCCCACGATGCCATGATTGCTGCCCCAAAGTCACTTGTCTGTTTGATTTTGCTGGATTAGCAAGAGTACTGAAACTTTTTTTCCTACCAGTATAAAATCTCACGGTCCTGAGGCTGGAAGGTCTAGCTTTAAGGCACACCTGGCACAAAACAGAAATGTGTGCCATCTGCTGAGAACGAACTCGAGAAAGGTGGACTGGGAAACAGGAGAGCAGAGGAGCCTCAGTCTCTTGCTGCACCCTGGTACCTGCATGCTTGTTGCGCCTGTGGCTGATCCTGGGAGTGGAGGAGCCGTTCCCTCGGGGCAGGAAGAGCGCCGCTCCTTTCACCGTGAGGAAGCTTTCGCTGATGCTGCAAGGGAAGAGACAGAAACAGTGAGCGAGGGAATCATTTTATTTTCTTTAGAAGGAGAAAAGCAACAAAACAAGAGAGGTTGGATTCATGGAATGAATGCTCCATTCTTTTGCATGAAATGGATTTAGTTCAAATTATTTTGTTGGTAGAGAACTGCCCCCCATAAGTACTTCAAACATCAGAAACGGAGAAACCTCGAAAAGCAGAACATGTGTCTGGTGCTGTTCTGCCCACAGAGGTGGAACCTGAGCAGGCAGAGGGGATTAACCTATGGCTATATTTTCGACTTGAAAGCCAAGATGAGAGATCCACATTTCTAAATGGTGATTAATACGGCAAGCCCACGCACCGCTGCAATTATGGATCCTGTTAACTCCGTGCTTTGTGGTTCGGGCACAGCTGATGCCCTGTAGAAACAAACGTCTTCCTTCAGCAATCAGCCAAAAGAAAATTAGTGTATGCAACAGATTAAGAAGCCATGAAAATACTGTGAGTTGTGTGATATTTTACTCAAAGACCGATAAATTAAAAGCAGAAGTGTAATGCTATTCAATTCAGACATCACTTGCTGGCCCGATTTTGCCCTTTAAGGAGTCAAATGAGGATAGAGGTTTGTGGGAAGGAGCAATATCGGGAGTCCTCAAGCTCCGTGGTACAGCTGAGAGTTTAAGCACATCTTCCAGTAGCTTTCTCTAAGATGCTGCGGCACGCGGAAAAACCAGAGCTCTCTACAGATGTTGCAATTACGCCATCCTGTTGCACAGTTCAGGGTTCCTGCGTTTCTCAGAATTGATGAGATAGTCGTACACGCTTTGAAGAAAGCCAAAAACAATCCTACAGTCAACAGGATGGTTGATGAGTATGATAAGACAGGATGGGAGAGTCCCTGGCATCATGCACCGTAGCAGCTCCATGCCCTCAAAAAGAAGTCGGTGTGTCCTCGTCAACTACAGAAGAGACTAGGAACTTCTCAGTTCCTTTCTCCGCTTAAGCAAATAACAGAAATGATTATTTATTCCCTTCCCTTAAGAGCCAAGGGCCAGGGAATAACAATAGGGCAAAAAGCCCCGCCATATATTTGAAGAACCTCTGCGTACAGACGGCGGGCGAGCGCTGCACTGCGCCAGGTCACCGCCTGCCCGGCCGCGTCCCCGCTGCTGCCGCCCCAGGGACACTTTTTGGTGGCTCCTCGGGGCAGGCCGGTGCCTAAGCACAACCAAAGACAACAGCATCACAGAGAAGTCATGCGTGACCGAGATCCAGCAGCCAGCGTGGCACGAGCTGGCTTCCCGCTTTGAGGCTGACCGCCGCAACCCCAGGCTTCGCCTGCTGGGTTCGTGTACCGGGGAGTTACAAACCCCGCGTCGCAGCTGGATTTCCCCGTAACCTCAGGCACACGTTCGGGCACCTCTCCGTTTTCCCGGTGGGGATATCAAACAATCAAATTCCCGGAGCCCCAGCAAGGCAGATGCACACACGGGAAGCCCCTTTCTGAAGCCGCAGCACACCCTGCGGCGCAGGCTGCACCCCGGCACCCTCCTTGCCGACAAGGTTTCTCCCAGGGCTATTTTCTAGAATTACAGCATATGTCAAAACACGCACTGGATGTTTCAGCAAGACAGAATTTTAAAAGGAAAAAAAAAAAAATCACTCTTCGCAAATTAAAATTGATCAGAGATCCTTATCTGTGCCAAAGAAATACAAATAATTGGGCGCACAGTGCACAGCCGTTTCCCCAGACCCTTCTCAGATCAGGAATTTTGACTGAGCCTTCCTTGCTGCTGCTGACACACAGTTCCTCTGAAAGCCCTCAAGCTGCAGTTTCTTAAAGCCTGCGTACTAGAGAAACAAGGAGCGATCCTAAAGCCGCTCGCTTTACAGAGAAATCTCTCCCTCCCTTAGCTCTAACATGCGTCGATTCAGCAGCGCCCTGATATCCTTTCCAACGAGCACCCACAGGCAAGAGCAGGGTGAGAGGGTGCACGGTGCTGCGCAGAGCCTCTTCAGGACACGAGACCAGACTCCGAAGACTTCTCACCTTTTCTTCCTCCCTTTACCACCTCACCCCAGAGGCAAATGTGTGTCAGGGAGGAGAAGGAATCCGGCAATCGCAGCCCCTTCTCATGTAGCTCGTTTTATCAGCCAAGCCAAGGAGCAGCGTTAGCAGCCCTTCAGCCTGTGCCTGAGGTTTCGCCCTAAGGCGGAATTAACCACGACTTTTAGAGGGTAGCAGCGTGTAGGTAGGGAGCTGCGGGTTAGGTCTCTTCTCATTCCCGTCACACATTGGGAACGGGACGCACGGTGCCGAGGTCCGTGCTGAAGCGGGCGGGAGCTGGCTCTTCCCTTCCTCCACACTGAGGCAGGGGGCACGGCATCGCCTGCTCTGTGCCCACTCGCCCACGAGGGACGAAGCCCCAGTTCCTCAAGCAGCAGACCCAGCCCAGGGCGGTCAGCACAGCCGGGATCCCAGGGCCCTTCTCCATCAAAGCACTGGGCGAGAGCATCACCAGCTCCGGCACCCCCGCACAGAGCGGCGCCCAACTCCTTCGGCTCACCCGTGCGTCGGTTTTCATCCTCCCTCTCTCCCTTGCCTGTTTTTTAAAGCGCTTGGTTTTAATTATTGCCTAGGACAACTGTATTTGTGACTTATATAGAGGAGGGCGATGCTCGGCTTCCAGTTTAAGCCCTGCTGAGCGATGGAGCCTGGTGAAACGACGAACGGTTTAAGTCCGGTGAACAGCGACGGCAGCTGGTTATCCTCACGCACAGGCCAGATCTCAGGACTGGGAAAAGCAAAGCAGCACCCGTCACTAACAAAAAAACCCGCAACAACAAGCGGGAGATGGAAAAGGCAAGAAAAAACCTCAGGACCGCTCTGCGCTGCCGTTTGTGTTACCAGGGTCAGCTGGCAGCACGCACGGCCACGGCTGGGCCTCTCACATTCAAAAACAGAAATGAGCCCAGCGCAGAGCAAAACAAGGGCCACGACTTCCCGAAAAGGGCTCTGCGGTGCTGTCAACAGAGGTGACAACGCTGAGGGCAAGGAGAGAAAGGGGAAGTGGTTCCCCAGCCAGGCAGCCTCTCGCCACTCGGCACTTCTGCAACCTCAGAACTGGCCCAAGGAGGAAAACAAACAGAGCGTGGGAACCCGCTCCATCTCCAGCGCCTGACGCACGCTGAGTTTTTAGCAACATCTGCATTTGTGACTTTTTTTTTCCCCCCCTTAAAGGGCTGTCTGCAGGCATTTCCTCTGCTCCAAGGTGGGGCTCCCTGGAGAGAGAGCTCGGCTGCGATCGCCCAGACACACGGAACCACGGCGAGGTCTGCGATGCCAGCGGGAACTCGTCTGTGCTGACCTACCCACCGAGCCCTCCTCACCTCAGCCAAGCCATCCTCTCCCTTGCTTTGGTCCCCAAGACGGGCAAACGCTGGGGCTGAGCTGAGAGCCAGGACAAGGTACTGTTTGCAGAAGATACCCAAAGGCGGGGCGATGGATGTGAGCCTGAACTGTAAAGGCATCGCAAATCCAACGGCATTCCCTCTGCTTGCTCCAAGCGAGGAGAGTTTACGGCGCACGCAGAGCGGGTACAAGCCTTGCAGAAGGGAGCACTGGTGAGCCCGGCTGTGTTTGCAAGCGAAGCGCAGCCACCTGAGCTGCACACACCAAGCAGCTCACAGGCAGTATCAGGGAGGGGATCTCAGCAGCCCCGGGTCACCCAGCGCAGCTGCAGGGAGCTTCGACACCCACTCAGCACCCCGCCGAGCTAACAGCCCGCAAGTCAAGGCCGCTGCTGGAAAAAAAAACATCGTGCTCACGTGTCATCGGTGCTCCTCTGCCACCAGGTGCGTTTGAATTGAACCCCAGAAACCCTTCTGCAGCCTCCGGAGTGGGAGCAGCCGGGGCAGCCTGGGCACGCCGGCAGAGCCCCCACCTCCAGCAGGGCATCACGCTCAGTTCTCCTGCTTCAGGCCATCACAGCAGCCAGAGCTCGAGTCCCTGGGGGAAAGCAGGCGTCCTCCTGGTTCTCTTGCTCTGACCACGCCGCAGGGCATCCCCCTTCGAAACCCCACGCGTTGTGTGGGACAGAAACATCGAGTGGCAGCATCCCCTGGAGATGGCACCACAGACAGGGGCTCTGGGCACAGAAACTCGCCCCAGCCAGCCAGGGCAGCAGTGACAGCGGCTGTCTGCAGCTGAAGTGTTTGGCCCCTGCGGCTGCAGGGGGTCCTCTGCACCGTGGCCCCCGCGACCACAGTCACCTGCAGCATCCCCCTGGCCCCGGCAGCCCCTGGACACCGACCAGATGTGCTCCCTCGCAGGCAGGGGGACCGCCCTGTTTGCAGCAGGGAAGCAGGCTGGGCTGTAAGGCAGACTCTAGAAGAAGTTCCCGGAGTCGTTTTATCATTCATCAGCTGCTGCAGATGTCAAAGCCTGCGTGAGTTCCCCAGTAGCCTCAAGTCCTCAGCTGTGGGGCTGCTGCCCGGCCCCAGGGGATCCACCCGGAGGGCAAGAGAAGTCCCCCAAAGCAAGAGAACGACGAGTTGTGCAAGCAAGGCTCTGACGTGCTCTGGAATGCAGGGCAGCAGAGGAGCACAAACCATTTTTCCTCCAGCAACACAGAGCTCACGCACCAGAAACAGGCGGCTAGCACAACTAGGATGCTTACTGCGAAATCCGGGCACTCGGTGGTCACAGCAGAAATCCCACCCTGCGCACTGGGCTTTAAGCAAGAGACTGGGGCCGGAAGCGAGGCTGCGAAAGGAATTTGCTTCACATGATAGTCCCCGAGGGCTTCCACCAGGTCTCCAAGTCAAAACGTTCCCAGATGGAGCCCCACACGCTGCCCGAGCACCCACGGACTCGGCATGCACCGGCAGGGCACTGCCTTGCGCCCCGTGCTGCCGTCCTGCCAGCTCCTCCCGCCCACGGCACCCACCGAACGCCTTCAGAAACACATTCTTTAAAAAACACTTTAATAGGCATGAGAAAACCTCGTAAGGAGAACCTACCACGTCAAGGATCACAGGAAGAAAAATAGTGTTTTGATGAGTTATCTCCAGAAAAGCACCCTCTGGTTGACACGTGCTGATCTTTTCTCCCCGCCCCCCCAGAATTATCTCAGTGCTTGCCGATCACCCTCACCCCACACCGCCTCTGCCACCGGAGGCTGGAAGCGGTGCTTTCACTCGCAGCACCTTTCTTTTCCAACCACGACGGCAGCCGGCACACCCCCGGCAGCTGGCTAACACCGCATCTAACCACGTTCAGCTCCCTAACTTTTCCCCGGACCTCTCCGCACGCGTGGTGGCACCACTCCCAGCTGCCACGGACCCGCCCATGAGCCCACCACCCCCAGGAGGACCCCGCTGCTTTAAATACTGCCTTAACCAAAGGCAGACGAGACACGCTAAGGTCACCGCGCCGTCCCGCACCGCCCAGGGCCGGGGGCAGCTATATTTAGGCCAAGCACGCTCAGCACTTCGGGGATGGAGAGCCTGACTCGTCGCCGCCCCAAGAAGGAGACAGCCCAAGCAGCAAGCAAGCAGCACCCTGGCACCCAAACTGCATCCCTGATGTCCGCATCCCCAGCGGGCACGAAGCCATCCCCAGCTGGCCACGGGCAGCCCCAGCTCAGGCCCGAGGAGGAAGACGTGGCTCCGAGGGGTCCCTGCTGCTCTGGCCGGCTTTGGAGAGGGTCCAGCCCCACAAGCACTGGTCCTAGGGGCTCCTGGAGGAGCTCGGCTCCGTGACCACCCAGAATGGAGGAGTTGTGCTGGGGGAACTGCCCGGCTCCGGTCACAGCCTCGCTGCCTGCACATTAATGGACCCCTGCAAGCAGAGCACCAAAACAAGGATGGCTCTGTCTGCACGCACAGAAATCAATGCCTAATAATAAGCCTTTCCTCTGTGCTAAAAAGAAGCAGATGCTTGATTACCCAAAAGCATCACAAATCTTCAAGAGGCTGTTGGACTTCGCTCGTATAACACAAGGAAGTTATTTGTTCGGTATTTTAACTTCTGCAGTACTCAGCACTTTCAATTTTCTCCCGTTCTCCTCGCATCCTCCCCATACTTGATCCCTAAATGACAGCTTCCAGCAGGAAGAACAAAACCAGCTCGGAGCTGGCTGCCCCTTTCGGCTGGCACAGAGGGCAGCGAGCGGTGAGCAGCTCCGGAGGGACGGGAACCTGGCGGGTGGCTGTTCAGGGGGTGCCGACGGGAACTGGAAGGCGCTCAGAGCTCCACCTGCTGCGCCGAGGCGGCCCACAGCCAGGCCGTTGATCTGCTCGCCCACCTAGGTGGTGGACAGATTCCCAAATACATCAGTGACTTCGTGTTAGGGAATGGTACGGCCACAATTGAGGGGGGACGAAGTTTAACAGGGCTGTAAACATCAGCCTGAAGTTTGGGTTAGTTAGCAGTGAGTGAACATCATAGCCAGACTCAGAAACAATTTGAAGTTTAAATAGTTTCACGCATTCTGCGCCTTTTCTTCAAGGCAATTCTAAGCGGAAGGAGAATCCTTAACATAAGCAAGGCCAACACAAACTTCGGATTCGTTTTAAAGCTGCAAACCGAAGAGGAAACGCAGCATCGCTTTGGGCTCCCTGGCCCCGCAGCGCTGCGGAGCGGGGCAGCCCGGCCTTTGGAGAACGCGCCCCAGCAGAAGGGAAGGCAACCGGTGCAGAAGAGCACTCCGACGTTCTGCTGGCGTAAGTGACGATCCGGAGACAGCAGGAGAAGCTCTCCGAATTAGACCCTGAGATACAATTATGACGCATTTCAACATGCAGACTCAGCACTGCTTTCCAGTCCAACTCTTTCCCCCCGCGGATGCGGCGAGTTCTTCCTGGAGACGATACCCCTTGTGACTCTGCTTTTCTTTTGGCTCTCTCAATAGGGATCGGCTTACCAGGAGGCCTTTATTCCTGAAATAATTTCCATTAATCACTCACCATACACCACTTTAAACAGAAGCTGACAGACTGGGGGATGTCCAACAGCACCGCTGCATCTGCGAGCCTAAAGAAAGGCTGAAACGAAGGGCGGGCCGAGAAGCGAAAGGAGCTGGAACGTTTCTACAGAGCAGACAAGTGAACTTCTTCAAACCACCCAACGGCACCGCAAGGTGTTTATACAGACTCTTGCAAATTTGAAATAACAGCAGGGAAGCAGCAGCACTTGAGCCATGCACACTTTGTGCTATCTGCCCATAGAACAGGGAAATAAAGGCAACGCACCGGCACGCATCGCTCCGAAGCACGGCCCTGCAGCAGTTTCGCATTTGAGATTCCTCAGCGCAGCTGCGAATTAACTTACTCTTTTAATATCTTCCTGTGACTTCCAGCTAAAGGAGATGTCAGCACTCCTCTTTTCAACGTGTTTTAAGGCGTTTTTAACTCAACACGAGAACCCTGCGAAGTTTAGCTGACTAGGTCTCAGGCTGGAAACCCATTAAATAGTTTTATTTTACAAGAGCTTGAACTCAAAGAGCAAAGATTCCAGATGTGTTTATCCCTGCGAAATCAGGTGCTAAATTTCACTAGAATTAGCACTTTCAGCAGTTTGGCAGCCAATTTTCAGTAGTTCTTAACGCAGGTCCTCGTATTTCCTAAAAGCACACGAACCCATTTAAAAACCACACGTGGAAGCAGCGAGATCAATGCAACACCAAGTGCGGACCCGGAGAAGGCTCTAGGAACAGAGCGTACTTTAGGGAAAAGGCTCTTAAACAGCTTTTAAAAGCCTCTAAGATAGATATTTGCTTAATTTCGAGTGTGAACAACTACCACAAAGCATTTCATGGCGTGCTTAAAGGAACCGAGGACAAAGCAGGACCACTGCTGTTGTGTTGGGGTTTTGCACCGCGCTGAGCGCCGCGGTCAGAGCCTGCCCCATCTCCCGACCTGCCCTGCTTTTTGACAGAGGGACCTGCTTTTGAAAACCTCTCGAAAACACCCACCTCTGGGCCCGTCCAACAGCCCTGACATTCGGAGGCAGGGCTCAGCAACCCGCAGCTCCCTGCACATGCCGAACATGTCACGGCCCGGCCCGCAGCTGGATGTTTCTCCTGCACTCAGCACCCCGCCTGCTAACAAGGCACGTCCCCGTTCCTCAGTTTGCTTTCCTGCAACTTTCTCGCCGTGGTAAAGCAACAGGGGGGCTAGGGATGGCGCTGACAAATTATTTGTTTTTATTTAGACTAACTGGCTTTCCGTCCTTGCGACACACGGAGGAATGCAGCTGTGCCGCTTTCCGTTTGGGTTTGGATTTCTCCTCCTCTTTTTCAAAGCAAATAATGGGAAAACCACCAATAAACTGCCATCATCATCATCCCGGCCAGTGACGAACTCTTCGCACGCCGCCACACAATGAGCTTTAAAAAAAATAAAATAAAAGGGTGTGGGCACAACTCTGGGCTCATTTTAATCCAGCATCGAGTTAAAGAAAGCAAGACACCAACAGACCAAGTTTTAGAGGACAAAGGTGAAACCGATGATAGCTTCTCTTATCTGTAGCTGTGTGCAACCGAAGGTTCCCCTTAAATTATGGCTTGGCAGAGTCGGTTATCGTTGGGTAATCAGAATAACACCGCTGCAGTCCCACCTGCCACCGGGAGCCTCTCACCAGCCCCAGGACATCAGCAACACGCCCCAGGACATCAGGAAAGCCGGCCGGCGTCTCGCTGAGCTGAACGTGCCCGAGTGAAGATACCGCTGGCCACGACGCGACCTGCTGGGCGGCCCGAGGGCTGAGGCTGCAGGGCAACCAGAGGCTTGGATGAGCAAATCCATTCTCTTCATGCTGGAGAAGGAGGTGCAAGGAGATAGGAGACACCCCAGAGCTCATCAGACATGGCAAGGTGGCGATTTCTAAATGCAGAAGGTGAATGTGGAGCAGAGGACAGCTCCTACCTAAGCCGCCTGCACCTTGGTGTCAGGGTGCTTCATTCCAAGCTCAGCTCGCCCAAATTAATTCCAAGCTCACCCAAGTTTATTCAAACTCAGCTCGCCCCAGCAGTCCTCTGTAGGGCCAGGTCCCTGCCCACCCACAGAGCCAGGGCGCTTCGAGGCAGCGCTGGACCAAAGGACAAACGTGCCCCGGCTCATCTCTGGGACTGCACAGAGCCAGAACCCAGCTGTGACAAACCCGCACCTCTCCAGGGAGAAGCCCGGAGTTTCCCCATGTAAACCCAACGCTGGAGTCACGCCGACCCCAGGCCCAGGGAAGCACACGCTGGGGGACGACACGGACCTCATTAAGCCCTTGTGGGAAGTGTGCGAGCAAACTAAGGGCTTCACTACCAAGTGACAAAGATCGTTTGTTTACAGAAAGGGCTAAATCATTTCTGGTTCAGCAGCCTGTGGGTTTAGCCTACTTGTAACAAAGGTGTTTTGAGAAAAAGCACGCTTCTTAAATGGCTTATTACAAATACACCGAGAGACTCCAAAGGGCTGAGCACAATGCTGAGGGCGGCCAGATAAGTACAGGATAAACAAAACAAATGCTCTGAACGAGGAGCCTGTGGCCTTAATATCCCCAAAAATGCCCAAACGTGAAAAGCTGCCAAACTCCAAGAGGGGCCAACCCTACCCTCACAGGCTGGACCGCTCCAGTACCCTCAGCCCCAGCCGACACCGGGGTATGGACGAGGTTTGGATTCACCCCTACGGCCTTGTCCCCTCCCCAGCTGTGACTGCTTGGTGTCCTTGAACCAGAAGGCTTCTCCCTGTCCCAAAGCACTTGGATAATCCCCCACAGCAGTCACAAGTGGCTGCAGAGCCACCACTCCCGGTCTCCTGTTACTTCCAAGCTGCTAAATTAAAGCCATGGCCCGCACGCGTAGGCAAAGCAGAGGGCTGACTGCTGAACACATCACCAAAAGCACAACCGTGCAGGTTTCAGGACAGCAGGGAATTTCTCTCTTTGCATTTGGGGAATTAGGAGCCTTCAGCTAGCTGCTCCGCGGCTGGAAACTCAAGCTGCAGAGTTGCTCTGGACACATTACATCCGTTACACTGGAGAAAAAATATTTGCTGAACTAGTTTCAGGCCCATACGGGCTGATAATTTAGATGCTGTTTGCCAGACCGATGCAGAGGAGACGGCAGCTCTCTGCAGCCTGTGACGCAGCGGGATACAGGGTTTTAAACTCTCTCTGACCCTGCAAACACTGGTCGGGAGCAACGTTTCAAGAAAGTTTGCCTAAAGTTGTTTAAAAAACAATGAAGCAATATTTTAGCCAGGGGCTCTCTGATAAAGGTACAAGGAAGTAGAGTCCTGTGGAAAACTCCCAGCCAGCCTACTAACCAGCCCCAAAAGGTCCTTTTCTGCTGATAATCTCGCCCCGGGTCCTTCTGCTTCGCAATCCTTCAAAAAATCCCAAGCATTTCCAGAGACAAGGAGCATCTGCAGAAGTGCCAGGACGATGGGGAGTCCATCTCAGAGGCAACCCCTGCCCCTTGCAGCCTGTCCGGCAGGAGCTGGGCAGCCCTGCGTGGGCTTCCCCAATAAAACATCCCGCTTCAGAGCTGCTGGGCGCTGTGGGGAACCCTCATTTGCTGCTCAAGTTTTGCTTTTACATCCCATAACCTCTCCCATCCCTCAGCCTCATCCCATAACCTCATCCCGTCCCTCTCCCTGCCCCCCACCAGGAAGGCTCAGCGAGACAAATGCCCGTCGCTTCCAGGGGAATAAAAGGAAAAGCCAAACAGGAAAAGTAGTTATGAACAATAGGGCCCTGGCTGGGTTAATGATCAGCCCGGAGCAGGCAGCACGCTACTTTTACCCAATTACTGCAGCTTATTTGCATGGCTTTTAGTAATCGGCGCGTAGCAAGGGACCTTTTACACGTCGTATTTGTTATCGAGGTGAGAATAAGGAAGATGAGAGAAAGCTGGCAGCCCTGCGGGGCAGCGGGAAGCCCAGCACGAGGTGCTGTGCCTGGGGGCAAGGGGCCAGGTCGGACCCCCGGGGGCTGCCCCGTGTCCCTTCTGGGCTTGGGGCCGTCCTCTGGAGCCGCACAAACCGGCTTTCCGAGCATCACCTCTTCAAACCTGAAATATCGCCGATTCCCAGCACAATGCTGAAGTACTTCGGAAGGTACAGAGGCGATTAAAGATTTCCAATAGCACGCTGCTCCGAGGACGGCGGTCTAATTGCTGAGCGATCAGAGGTTTTGGCAGCAGGAACGTCGCGAGCAGAGAAAAAGTAAGGCTTCCCGTGCAGCGATAAATAAATAAAGAGCTCTCCAAATAGCAGCACCAGCAAGGATCCTGACGGGGCACGTGGCACAGCTTCAAGCGAGGCGCCCTCGGGACTTCACAGCACCGAGGCCCCGGCCGCAGGGCTTTGAAGACGAAGGTGAACGGCAGGGTGGAGAAGGACGAGGGGCCGGGCACAAGGACACGGTGCGGTGAGGTGGCGGCGATACAACGGGTCCGTATCACCCGGTGATGCAGCCCGCAATCACCTGCAGCTTCCTCTTACGGCGTCACGCCGTTTCTTCACGCCCCAGCGGCGGGCTGCCGCTTACGGGAAGAGTGATTCTGGGGGACAGCAAGCCTGCAGGAACATTTTGTGGAGACCTTTAACCCTCTGCTGAAAAGCATTCTGATTAACTTCTGGGTTTTACTTCTCTTTTTTTTTTTTTAAGAGCTCCAAGCCATACCCGTGACACTGTGAATAAACTACCCATGCTGCTTCAATTTGTTCCCCAAGGTTTAAAATACTCGTTGTAAAAACTATCAGTTAACATCTTATAACAGGAAACAGGCTGGGATGAAGCAAGCAGGAGAAGCATGGAAAGCAGCAAGCGTGCTCACATTTTCAGATCCATCTGGCTCCAGGAGCGCCGGGGGATGAAGTAGTAAACACTATCGGAGCACTCCAGCACGTGCTCGGCGTGGGCCTGGGGAGGGCTCCCAGCGCTGCTTCAAGGCGCAGGGTGCACCCCAAAATGCACGGAAACACCAGGGGATAGGGGCACTACAGCGACGTGGTGGGGTTTAAAAGCAAAGGCAGGCACCCACCGACATCCTCGGGCATTGCTCGCAGGCTGATGGCTGTCCTGGTGAGACCTGGCCGTGGCTGGACTGGGAGCGAGAGCCCAAATCCCCGGCGAGCGCCCTGCGCACTGGGTAACCCTTCCCTGCCACCACGATAAGAGGAAAACCGAGCGGCAGAGGAACCTGGCAGCGAAGAGCAGCACTATCGCAGGGCCACGGAAAAAACACTTCAGGGGCACCAGCAGCGAGTTAGATACCTAAAACTTGGCACGAGAAAAAGGAAGCGATTGCAGACAGGAAGAAGTGATCTGTGGCAATCTCTCCAGGCTTCTTCTGCTAAAAATTCTCTGGTATTCGCAGGATGTCTGAAGTTTTGCTTTTTTCCCCTTCTATCTCTCCATCAGCTGCTTTAGGGTTTCATTAGACCAAAGCGAATTTTGAATCCCACACAAAAATAAAGCCAGGAAATCGGCAGAAGTCCCACAAGGTTCACCGAGAGTAGCAAGACTTTCTGGAACAAGTTACAACCATAAATCCTGAGCGTTTGGAGAAACCCAAGTCCCTTGGACACGGATTTGAATCCTTGTGAACCTGAAATGCATCAGACCCAGAGCAGCTGACCACGTTACCGGCTAAAAACGTCAACACAGGAGCAATTTCTGCTGATCTCTGAAAGCCAGAGCTGATCAGCCAAATACATCTGCTAAAGAGTACACTGAAACACAAGTTCCCAATAACATTTGGGTCACCGATGTCCTCCTCATTCCGCAGAGGATAAGTTTCAAAATGAACAAAATCTGGATTTTTAGGTCTTGCCCACAAGGAAATAAGGACATCTGATATTACCCAGCCTTTATCAACCTGTAATTAGAGCAGTGTAAATTTAAAAACAGGTCCTTCTTGTGCCAGCCCCGGACACTGTCCTGATTGAGACCGCTATCAAAATATTAATGCGGCGCTCAGCCTTGTGCAGACACCTATGCGTGGGCTAAAAGCTCCGTCACTCTCATGCTTTTTAATCTTTCCTTCCAGGAGGCAAAGGAGGGCGCGAGCCCCCCGATAACCCAGTTATCTCCCAAGCCAGAAGAGGGACGGGTGCGCCCTGCGCCCAGGTGGGAGCTGGGGCTGCCCCGGGGCTGCCAGCGCCCCGTTTCCCCTCTCCTTCCGTCCCTTTCCGGACGGCCTCAAACCCTGCGTTAAGTGTTTGCGCAGCGCGTAGAGCAAACATCTTAAAAGCACTGAAATTGTTACCTGGCTACCTGACAGAGCTTGGTAAACCCCACCGACGCGTAAGGCAGCGCTTCAGCCTATAGCGGGTTCGCTGGGTTTTTGGGTTTTCTCCCCACAATCGCAGAAGTATTTTGATTTCCCAAAGCCCAGGGCACATCCAATTTGCATTCCTGCTTCTACAGAGCAGCTCAGGTAAATCACTGTTAAACCTTCATTATCAGCAACCGCAGGGAAAGCTGTAACGTTTACAGGCACTGCCACGAGCCGGGGGGGAAAAAAAAAAAAAAGACCAATTATAAGCATTTTGGGTCAGGTATGAAAGGCTCAGAGAGACTTAGCTGATTACCAACCGCAGCAGTGATTGCTTGCGCTCCAAAAAGAGGCCACAGAGTCCTGGGACGCGTTTCCACGCCGAGCACAAGCAGGGGTCCCTACCGGCGAGCTGGGCAGCGCTGTGCAGCTCGGGTCCTCGCCGGGGCTCCTGGATAGAGGCACGCAGCCCCCGGTGGGACCCCGGGCACCTCGGTGGGACCCCCCGGGCGCTTCGTCCCGCTACCTTTACACCTTTCGTGCTGCCTCCAGGGAACAAACCAGCGGTCGGCTGTTACCGAAACATCAGGCAGGACCCGACCGTGCTGTCTCCCTCCCTAAAACCTCACCCACCGCCCCCGAAGCGCCCCCCCCCTAACCCTGTACCGAGCCGAAGTGCCCGGACCACCGGGCAGCCCACGGAGCAAAGGAGGCGATTTGGGGCCGGGCACGAAGGGGCTGTTCCAGCCAGCGGACACCGGGGACAGGCTGCTGCTCAGCACCCCCCGGGGCTCAGCACCCCCCGGGGCTCAGCACCCCCCGGGGCTCAGCACCCCCCGGGGCTCAGCACCCCCCGGGGCTCAGCACCCCCCGGGGCTCAGCCCCTGCCTGCGGGCACCGAGCGGGGGCGGTGGGAAAGCCCCGGGACGAGCCGCGGCTGCCGGAAAGGGAAAAGTTTGCTCGGAGGGACGGGGAGCGGCGGGGACTGGCATGGGGGGGGGGGGGGACGGACAGAGAGGGGACAAAACCGGGACACGAGAAGGGAACGGGCACCGGGGACCCCCCCCCCGGCGCTACTCACAGCTGGGCGATGGCTCCCTGCGAGATGACGGCGTTGTCCGAGAAGTAGGGGATCATCGCGGCGCCACAAGCGGGCCGGCGGCGGCCGCCCTGCGCTGCTCTGCCCGGCCCCGCGGCATGGGGGGGGGGGGGGGGGGGAGCCGGGAGCCGCTGCCGCCGCCGCTGCCCCCGCGCCGCGCCGCGCCGCTCCCCGCCGCACTGCGCAGGTGCGGCCACGCCCCCCGCCTGGCCCCGCCCCTAGCCCCGCCCCCCGTCCCGGTGGCCACGCCCCCCGAGCGTTTCCTCTTGGATAAACCACGCCCCTGGCCCCGCCCCCTGCTCGTGGCCACGCCCCCGCCCGCACGTGGCAGGGGGCTGCGGGGGGCTGCGGGGGGCGGTGGTTTTGGGGGGGTTTGGGGGGGGTTTGGGGTTTTTTCCTCCCCCCTTCGGCCAGGTTGAGGCCGGAACACCCTCGTTTGAGGTTGTGGGGGTCCCTCCCCGGGGTGCCCAAGGCCGGGTTGGGTGGGCAACGTGGGCCGGTGGGTGGTGTCACTGCGGGGCCGGGGCTGGGGGGGCTTTAGGGTGCCCTGCAGCCCCCCTTACATCACCCAATGGGGTGTGCAGAGGGCAGGCGGTGGATCGGCCTCAATTCCTCGCCCGCAGGAGGCAGGGCAAGGCGGCGGTGGCTGTGACCATCGTGCTCAGGGACCTGCCAGCCAGGAAGACCCGCAGCCACCCCCCAGCGCCATTTAACGCCCAGCTCCATCGCCCCTCGGGAGGAAAGGCAGAAAGGAGGCTCCTGCCCACGGACCTCAGCCATTGCCCGGGATTCTTCCACCAGCTCCACGCAGTTTCCCACCAGGAGCCCCACGCAGCCCCGCACACGCCAGCCCAAAAGCAGACGCTGCCCGGCCCTGCTGCGTCCCGCACCCCCCCAGCCTGCGGAGTGGAGGAAAACAACGGAGACGGGCTGGAGGCTCGCTCGGCCTTCCCTTTCCCATGGGAACGCAGGCTGTCCCAGCCCAAGGGGACACGCACCCAAGATGCTATTCCTGGGTGGTGCATGTGCTCAGGGCTGGTAACGAGGCACCAGCGGGGCCGGCATTACACGGAGCGAGTTTAAACGCGGTGAAGATGGAAGGCAGCTGGGTTTGGAGCGCAGTGTTAGCCCTAACACCTACCCAACGGGAAAAAAAAAACACGGTATTATTGCCAGGGCATCACTGCAGAGCTGCCCACACGGCCAGAGAGCAGAACTAGAGGCCAAAAGACAGTTTCAGCTAGGAACTGTTTCCAACTAAAACTTCCAAAGGGCAGAGGAGCTATAAAAGTGACACATGCGGTGGCAACTGCCCCAGGTCCCACTGGAGCTTACAGGAACGAGGCAACCACTGAAAGGCCCCCAGCAGCCCCGCTCCCAGCAGTCCCAGGGGAAGACGAAGCGGCAGAATTCGTGATTCTGCAAGTTTTGCTAGGATATGGTTGGGCCGCATTAATTTAAGCAACGTCATCTCGTATAGCCAAGAGCACATCTCTGGTAACGGCTCCTCGCAGCTGTAAAGAAAACGCCGTGCCAGCTCGCTGCGGTGCCAAAAAAAGTCATTTTGTTAGACAGAAATGAAGCGAGCCGCAAGAAGCGATGGAAAAATCAGAGCATTAGAGAAATGGAGGGTAACTCTCCTTCCAGAGGTCAAGAGACTGGCAGGATCCTCCCGTCGGTAGTAACGCATACCACACGTTCATAGACTGAAAAACAAGCCCAGAACTTCTCCTCCGTTCTAATTAACAACTGAAGGGCTCTATTCAAGCATTGTGGAAAAACAACTGCGTTTAAATAGAGTCCAGAGAGATGTCAGGCTTGTTACCTGCAACTACCATCACAAAGGCAAGCCCTCAAAACTGCAAAAAACAAGCGCGGTGATTAACTCTACCTCTTCTTACCTGGAAGTACTCTTAGCTCAGCTAACACCCGGATAACAGATCTGCAAATGAACGAGCCGGGATTAACACAGACACGAGCACTGCGTCTCCATATGCTAGGAGACCAGATGAAGACAGGAATATCCCAGCTCTGTTCTTTTCGAAACTTCAGAAAGCGGGAGTGGGAAACGCTCAGAAAGTCCACATATTGAAATCCACCCCAGTAAAAGGGATTTCAGTCTGGTTTTGTCGCCACAAAGACTGGAGCGCTAGCCTGAGACTGGCCCTGCCGTCAGGCAGCGTTACTCAGATCGGTGCCTGGGTTCCCGGTGCCCATTTATGCGTTATTTTCATGTTCTGCTTTTTACATCAGACATCAGGAACGACCCCGTTTCGCTACGGCTGTCGCGTCCTGCGCTTAGCGAAGAGCTCGAGCGCCAGCCCACCGGCATGCGGGAGGAGCAGGGGCAGGCACAGCGAAGGGGCTTCGAGGGGACGGGTGACGAGACGGAGCCGAGGGCAGCAGGGCACGAGAGCTGAGGAACCGCTCGGGGCTGTAAGCGGCTGCACTCTGCTGGGGTGAATGCATGCGGAGCCTGAAGCGCACGAAATCGCAGTGTTGACAGGTAAGAGTCTCAATCACGGCCGCACCGCAGCAGGGCATGTGAGCCCAGCCATTAATCACGGCGTGACAAGATGTAAATAAGTCCGTCTGGGGTCTCAGGCGCTTCCCAGCCCGCTGCACGAAATTACATTTTGCTGCGGGGGGAAAGGGCACCGCGTGGCCGAGTTGTGGGTCGGCATTTACGCTCCCCGGGAGGCCACGGGATCAGCGCCGCCACGCCTGCCGCAGGGACGGGCAGTAAACAACCCCCGGCCTGCGATTTCGGCCCCACACAGCGCTCGCCGGGCAGCAAGGATTCCGTTTAACCTTTGAACACCACGCAGACTCATCAGCTCCAGCTAGACGCACGGAGCGAGGCACACACCATAAAAGGACCCATCCGCGGACCTTTGGAAAGCCAACAACCGGCTGCGCGGGCAGCCAGAGCCAGGTACGGAGCGCCACGATAAAAAATGAGGATGCTGAGCGCTGAGGATGCCAGGACGGCCAGGCCCTTCGGAAGGAGGGACCGCAGAACTGCCTCTAGAGAGATGTTTAAGGAGCTGGAGGGAGAAGACCTACATTTAAGTCTCTTGTCCTGGCTGTCTCTTGTCCTGGCTGTCAGTGTTCTGTTCAGCAGACAGCAGGGCTGAAAATATGCAGTTTATTCCTAAAACCATCGTTATCCCCAGTGTCTGCACCGTAAAGCCACAGTCACAGCAGTGTACACCAACCTGCCTTACCTTCCTCGCGCATTTTCACCTGCTTTGATCTTGCAGTGATCTAACAGAGTACTTCCACGTCCCGCACGGGGCTGGCAGCTTGCAAATGGGATCATCCTCAGACAGCTGAGGCCTGGCTACACAAGCAAACAGTAAAACTGCGCGAAGCTCTCTGGTCAGGCTCTGCATTAGCATGCGCAGATTAGACAGTTGCAGAAGCAAGCTGCAGGACACGGTGTCCTCAGCACAGCGTCCACATGCAAAGAGGGCGTTAATGGAGCTGATGATGCCATCCAAGATCAACAGTTTAAGGCTGAATTGCTGCTTCTGGTCAGACCACCCAGAGGTGTGGGTGTCACCATAACCCACCCACCTATCTCACAGGGGTTTGCTGGGCGTCTGCTCGCAGGAGGATGATTGAAGTGGGAGCAGGGATTGTCTTATCAGGCGTGTTTGGTTCGCAACGCAGTCCCACACTGGGGCCCAGCCACCTCTCTGCATTTCGGTTTGTGTGCCAGCAAGACTCTGCTGCTCCCAGTTCCCTCATTCAAAAAAGCCTCACTGAACATGATCTCTTATCATCATGTCTCTAGAAACTTGTGTCAGTGGCTAAGAAGGGTTAGGCATTATTTTAAGTCTGC
Organism: Anser cygnoides; assembly: GCF_040182565.1. Classification (NCBI taxonomy): domain Eukaryota; kingdom Metazoa; phylum Chordata; class Aves; order Anseriformes; family Anatidae; genus Anser; species Anser cygnoides. Next base: position 8,375,511 of record NC_089890.1, read on the forward strand.
TTGGCCCAAAGTCCAGGTACTCTGCAAAAGCGAGGCACGTTCTTCTCTTCCTCCAGCACAGCAGGGTGAGCCTACGGAAGGGGCTGCAGCTGTAACGTTAGCCTTGTTCAAGGTAAAAGGGACAGCGGGATGTTATCAGGTATGGAATTTAGACCTACATCTATTAGCACCAGTGTAATAGGCAAGGCAACGCAGAGCCTGGACCCACGTTTTCAGGTTATGGAAAAAACTCTGAGGCTGCTGTGTTAGACAAACACCCCCCCCATCACATCCTCCCTCCTCTGGGAAGTGCCCGGCTGCAGTGCCCGCGCGGCCACCTTCACTGCACGTACGGAAAGTTTGCTCCGTCCTGCCGGGCAGCTGTTTCCGCTGTCATTGTGAGAAGTCGGAGTTTCAAAACAACACGTCACTGCCCGCAGATGAGCACGAGAGCCCTGCACAGGCACAGCCGCAGAGATCAGAGGTAGCGAGTTCATTTCCGTGTGCGCAGGCGGGGCGCAGCGCTTTGTTTTCTCACCGGCAGCTACACTCGATCTTTCCCCACACAGGCAGCTGTCTCAGCATCAGGCCTGGTGGGGAAAAGAGGGTCTGAAGAGGCAGATTTTAAGAACGGGGTGCTAGACTCCAGCTGTTCAGGAGTCAAAGGCTGTGATGTCCCTCCTCTCCCAGCGAGAGGTCAGCTAACTCATCCTACGGCTCGGAGGACGCGGAGCTCCCGGCAGTGAGCAGTCCGAGCTGAGACTGAGTGGATTAGGAGCACAAAGAGATGACTTATCTGGGGAGAGCCTTAAATCACTGCAGCCAGCCTGTAAGCGGGCAGAGACTGAACCTCTGATAGCAGCACCTCCTGCGCGGGTCTCCTAGCGCTGCCCCGGTGTGCTGCTTCGGAGGGAGAAGTGCATCATCTGTGAGAAGTCGTCTTGTAGCACAAGAGCCAGAGACAACTGTGTTATCTCGTTTCATTTATCAGCAGAACATGAAGCCATTTCGGTAGCAGTGGTCATAAACAAGCCAACGCACGCAGGGCAGAAGGAGGTACTGTGTAAAGAAACAAAACTTTCCCAGCGCTAAGAGGCATGCCACCCACCAAGGCAACACTTGCACGTTAGGCACAGTAAGGGAAATACAGCAAAGTAATTAGAAAGGAGCCTGTATCTGGTTTGGAGAAAAAAAAAAAAAAGAAAAAAAAAAGGAGGGGGGAGGCAGGAACCGGGAAAGCATGCAAAACTATACCTGAATCCTGAAGAACCAGTCAGAACAGGAAGCCACACTCTAAATTTGGTTATTTAAGCTGTCAAAGAGTATTTCTGTTTTCAGTTCTTGTGCAAAGAATCAGACAGGAGCAGAGGTAGGGCGATAAGCATCACAGACAGAACAAAACCGCGCTTTTAGAGCCCGTTTGGTCAGCTGCCCATCAGGATCGATGATTAGGCTTCTCAGCTGAGAATTCAACACCTATTTTGCAATATTATCACTTCATTAAACCCTTCCCTCACAAAACCCACACCCAATCTTTGTACAGTTTACTTATCATTAAATCTTAGAGGGTCTGACACAAAGAGGTCAAGGCTCAATTACACCCGTTTTACAGCTGCAGAAGCACGGGGAGCTGCAGGGAGCGGAGCGCAGGGGGCAGCGCAAGGGACACGAGCAGCCACAGCTGAAGGTCTGGTACCAAGGCTGATGCTGGACACTGCAAGGTACGGAGAGACTTTTGCTGAAGTGTCTTTCCTCACAGCCGCCTTCTCCTGCTCCCAGCAATGACGTTTAACATGGTGAGCTTCCTGGAGAGCTGCTTTCCACGTGCACTCAAGTGATTTCCAGAGCAGCCTTGAAGAAAAGTGGCTCTTCGGATACGAAACTGCAAAGCATCCTGTTTATGCAGCAAGCTGCCCTCCGTGCAAACATCTATGCTGCTTCTGAAAAGCTAATCCAGACCCTTGCAAACCACTACAGCGCTACTCTGAGTCCAGCAAAGAAGAAATGCCAAACTGACATGGCTGAGATGATGAAACAAGTAATGTGCTATTTCAGTGACCTATAGAAAAGAAACAGGTAAATCCGCTCAAGTGTCAAGCACAACCTGATTTTTAAACTAATTTTAGAAAGGAATGTGTTTGATGCAAAAATACCAAAGCACTGAATGGCAGTAAGTCCAGAAACCCTTGCCGGATTCTCACAATACATTTAAGTGCCTGAAATCCACGCAGAGCTGAAAACAAAGGATTGCTGTGTAACTTTCAAGCCTTGCCAAGGTACCCTACCAGGAAAGGGACCAGAGCTGCTATTTTGGAGTCTCCCTTTCTATTTACAACTGGAATCTTTCATCAGCTTAGACTCCTCTGGCCCAGAGAACCTGGTTCATGCTCAGCAGGAGACACAAGAACGTCTGGAATCCCCGTCAGCCCCTCCTTTGCTAGCCTCGGAAAGAGGAGCACAAGTGCATGGGGGCAGCTGCTCCGGGCTTGCTGAGCGCTGAGCAGACCCTCATGGTAGCTGAAGGATCTGACCCACCTTCATTCCTCTTACTTCCAAGTCTGTCCTTGCCTTGTTCCTCATTCTCTTCTGTTCACACGCTTGGAATGACAAATTAACAGACTTTTCGTAAGCCTTCATATTTTGAACAAGCTCCCTGCCATATCATCACCTGTTTACCTAGTAATTTGGCAATGCAACAACTCATACGGACTTGCTTGATCCATCAGCTACGAGGATCGAGTCTCAAGCCTTCTTCTTGCTTATTGTGAACCACGGGTATGTGATCGGACTGGACTGAACACCCTGCAACCACAGAAAACCTGCAGTAAACTAGCCCTGCAGGTATCTGTTACCAATCTAATAAACCTGATTTTACTACAATTGCTATACCTTTGCTCACAGTTTAGTGATGAAACACCTGGCACTCAAAACGAAGGCTCTCAGGAATCGTGCTGCGTGGCCCGCAGAACTTTTCCCAGCGGTCAGCAGAGCTGGCAGATTAACAGAGCAGTTCTTTATCTTGGTATTAAATTCTCTACAAGCAGCTGTAGTAAGTGCTACGGAGAGACTAAGCTGTCACCGAAAGGAAGGACAGAAAGATGGATTCAGGAAATGCATTCTAAAGATAAGGTTCGTGCTACAGGAGCTTAGTAATCTCCGGCATGGATAAACACAAGCTCTTCTGCACACCACACACGCAATTCCCTCTTACTCAAGACGTGGAGTTAACAAAGTGCCTTGCAGACCCACCAGAAGATCCAGCTGCAGCTCAAGTACTGACAAAATGATAGTTCGGCAGCTGCAGCAGCAAGCAAAGACACACAAGGAAGGTTGAGTTGCCAGAACAGGCAGCGCATGGTTTTCGAAGTCTCTTGTAACGTGAGAGATGTGCTCTAAGGATAACCAGAGGTGTCAGGAGCCTGCCACAGGAGCACCAAATGGCAGCGATACCCATCTCCCAAAGTCACAACAGACACAGGATGGAGAAGAGTCACGCATCTTGAGGTGGATGGTGAGAGCCCTTTGAAGTGCAGTCAGTGTGGAGTCACCCGGTCCCTCCTCTCCTCCCAGGGACCAGCGCACATCTGCTGTGACCCTTGGGTAGTGAGGAGCCCGCAGGGAGTCCCAGCTTAAAAATCAAAGAAGCTGGCTTACAATCCAGCGAGCTGTCACCTCGCACAAGGAAACCCATGCACCAGTTCCACTTAGTATCAAGGTAGTTGAAAACAACTTTTGTGCGGTAATTAACCGTAAGCTTCTTCATTAGATTGTCTTCCACTCCTAAAACAAAAGGTGTTTACTCACAGCTTGAAACCTTGAGGCACCTTGGCACATCCAACTGTTATCACAGCAATAATCTGATTTGTTTTCCTTCCCAGTTCACTCCTGGAAGGAACTATTTTGACTAAAGAAAAAAAAACAAAGCAGAAGGTAAGCACACTGGGCTGCAAAAGTAACGCAGCGCGCCTCCCCCTGAGGTGGGGCAGGAAAGCGCTTTTGGGGAACATTTTTGGGTAGCAAGCCCCAGATTCAGAGCAGGACCCGATCACTTCCTGTGGCACTCCCAGGGAACATCAGGCTCCGTGGCTTCACCCATGCAAATGGACTTTAGCCTGACCCAGCAGCAGGCCATAAAAGTTCAAAGATTTCCTCGGAAGTCCCGGCAGCCTGGCCGGGGAGCACTGCACGCCCGGTTTTATTCGCAGCAGCTACTGTGCGGCCTCAAAGGCTGCATTTCGGCAGCGAGTCCTGCTCCAAGGCGTGCCGAGTGGCGAGCGCACAGCTCGCGGGGAAGCGGAGGCACCATTTCAAACAAAGGCAAACTGCAACCGAGCGGTTCTGGCAGCGAAGCCAGCGCTGACTGCAGCCCGCTGCTGCCCCGGGGATGTCGTTTGTCAGCAAAACAAAGATGCTGAATCCCTGCAACCCTGGCACGGGGCACACAAAAAGTGGACGTTAGTAAGCCGGTTGGTGTAAGCACAACTCAAAGCTCCACGCTCTTGCGTTTCAGGTTAGCTTTAACGACGCTGGGATGACGCAGAGCTTGTTAACGCCGGGGCTTCGTTAAGTCAGTTCCGTGTGGCAGCAACAAGACCGGGGACAGGAGAGAGGAGCAGGGCAGCTCACTGTACAGCTTCCAGATAGCTAATAAAAACGTCTAGAAGGTAGTTATGAGGGCAATAAACGTAACAAATAGGTCGTTGGGTACACCTGCTTGTGCAGTAGCTCTGTCTTAGTCTCATTAGCCAAGAATTAGGTGACGAGGACTGGCTCAGTCAGGGGCACCGGAGCAAGAACATGGACTCGTGCTAAGGATTTGGGGGTTTCACCCATAAATGACAAGAGCGATGTCAGCTACGGCAGGGTGCAGTGACCCTCCTGGGCTTCCCTTGGAGCAGGGCTAAGGGGTTCTGGAAAAATCCTGAAAGTTTTGAAGAGCAGGGAAGCTAAACTGGTTTTCACCTACTGTCCTAGCGTCAGGTATTTGCAGTAATACTTTGCTGCAATTTTCAGTAACAGAGTGAAGTCTCTGTAAAAATTAGGTGAAATAAAAACTATCCCCTAGCATTTCCCTCAAGTACGAAAAGAAACCACTTCTTTTTGCATCAGTACAAAATAGTTTGCCAGAGAGTACAAAAAGTTTGCCAGTGGCAGAGCACACACAAGCTCTTTCTAATATTTAACATCTCTCAGGGACAAGCTTTAAGCAGATTCTAACTCAGAGCAGAACACCCCTCACCCTGTCTGTGATGGTGCTTTTAAGAGCATCCTAAAGGAAGGAGCAGAGCTCCCAGGCGAGCAGACGTCGAGGGCAGGCGCCGCTAGGGAAGAGGACGGGCTGAGCTGTGTGCTGATGCTCCCTTCGTGCCGGCAAACCCCAACGAAGAGGCAAGTGCAGACTTGTCACGTCATCCGACTGCTCCCTGGAGCAGGTTTAAGCTCAAACAACGTTTTCACACACTTCCTTTCCCTTCTGTCAGGCTCGAGTCTATGCAATCACAGCCTCTGGGGTGTGAGACCTCAAAGAGCACAAACGGGTCGGCACCTGGATAAATTAACTGCTGCAGGTTTTCTTGATGGACCTACCTGCAAGTTTAAGCTCATGTTTGAAACACATTTCTCTGCCGCTTTGGAGGATATTTTAGATCGGTTGCTGGATTTTTAACAGCTACTACTTGCTACCTTCCCTCGAAAACTGGGGATTCGATAAATTCACTCAAGAGCTGTTTACAGACATCTGTTGCTCCTCCACAGCAGGACTTCAGGTTGATGACTTACCATGTTTGACCCTTATTTTTATCCCACTGTAATCAAACACATTTCACCCCCATCCACATGTTTTCCTTGTGAAGGATCTTGGCTTTGGTTAGCTTTCTGACCCCAGCCGCAGAGTCACAGAGTTCAGATCATCACATAACAGCAGGTTGTCATTTCCTACCCTAGGAAGTCACTTCAAGTATATTACAAAATGAAACGTTTGTTTCAAACCTAACCTACCATTGTTGCTAAGTGCCCACAACAATGAAACACCTCCCATCCCCTCCAATACATGATGTATACTGAGATCAGGTCATGAGTTGATCTTGTGACCGCTGGAAAGCTAAGAGAGAAATTAAAATTAAGAGATTAGCTGCGTTCAGTTCGAGCCTTTGGGAATTGCGTTTTCCAGCTTTCCTAACAGTCATGAAAGCTGTAAAATGAAGAAACAGCGATTCTTAAATCATCATTTAAGGGTAGAAGCCTGGAGGGAACACAACAGTCACCTTCCCCGAGCCAAGCAATTGCAGGACTACGGTGAAGTCATGGGAATGTGCAACCACGACTGCTTTTTCTTGTGCAGATTCATCCAAGTTGGTCCCAAAACCAAAGCCCGCATCTTGTTGAAGCCTTTTAAATACTAAAAATGACAGCTTCCGTAGTTACCTACCCACACAAACGGCATTAAGCAAAGAACTGTAACAGCCAGAGAGCTCACGAAGGGAGAACTACTTCACCTTCACTTCTCCTTTACTCCCCCTGGAGGGAATCTCACTCCTTTCACAAAATTTGGCTGCAACATTTTAAGCTATGAAAGTGCTCCCGCTGCTGGACAAGTCACCTAGTTATATACTGAGTTTGCTTATTTTAAGTTTAGATGAAATAATTCTTTTGATGGCTTAGAGGGTAGGAGAAAATGCTTTTAAGGTTTCACGAGGTCTACCGTTGAGACTACGACTACATTAGAAAAACACCACTGATACCCGTCACCATTAATACTTGTCACCATGCAATCAGATGACTTCCAGTATTTGTTTGGGTTTCAGATATAAGCATTAAATCAAAACAAGTTCTTCCTGAAGCAACTGAAACTGGCACATACAAGAATGAACATCTCCATACAGAACAATCCCAATTAAAATGAAAACAGTAGCAATTTCTGTCAATTGCAGTGTTCTCCTATCTGTGCAGAACGCAAGTATCTGATGCTTGACCACCTCCATCAGCAGCAAATACCTACACACCTACTGAATATGCTATTTGAGGCAGCAGGAGCCCTTATGACACGGAGTCACCCCGTAGTTTAACTTTCAGAAATGCAGCTTTTCACAGATCCCAAAGACATAAGCAGGGGCATAACCAGGAGGCGAAGAAACACAGCTGGGGATGCCTCGTTGCTGCAGTGCCTCCCGCGATACTCCTGCTAACTCACAGAACCCAGCTCAGCTCTTGAGGGCTACAGGGACTTTTTAAAACCAGAGAACATAGTGTTTATGAATGCGGTCATCCTCAGAATATTCTGATGATGGGCCAACCCCTAAGATACAACACACAACGTCAGCGGGAGATAAGGAGAACACAACCAGGACTTGGTCCCACAACACAAGTACGGTCTCCACGTACACCAAGTGCAGCATCACCGTCTTATTCAGAACTTGGCTATAGGCAACACATCATCCCTTGGATGCAAACAGCCATTTGGAGAATCTACTTGCTGGTATCTTTGTGAACTGTTCCCAGTGTATATTTTTTAGTATATAACCAGATTTTTTTCCCCATTTCCTGCTGCAGTAACCCCTTTACTGAGGGCATCACTTAGGTCATAGTTAGATGTAAATATATACATATATATTTTGTAGTAAGGTACCCATGAGACAGTTACACAAGATTAGCAATAGACAGAAAGTTATGGATGTTTAGGTGGGTAAAAAACAAAAAATCCGGAATAAAACAAGCAGAACAAAACAAAATTAAACTAGAACACTGGGGAACACTTCACGAAGAACAGCATCCTCTAAGACTCCCACAAGCCCCAAGTGAGAATCTTACCTTCTGGGCTGGGACCGGCATTCTTCTTCCCCACTGTCTGCCTCCTGCATACATAGGAGAGGAAGGAAAAAAAAAAAAAAAAGGTTAATATGCTTTAACGTATGCAGAATCCAAATACTTGCATTTCGCTGGTTTGACTGTAGAAGGCAAAGGAAATCCGCACTGCTTCCGCATGTAGCTGTCACTACCCAGGAACTCATTTTCTGCTCGGTTGTCACTTGATGTTCACTCACAACCCTTTTAAAAGTCAACCTACATGAATTTTTGCAACTGAAGGATTTAGCAGGCTTTCGCATTTCCTTCCAATGACCCCTTGCCAAACATGGCAGGCCAAGGGCCAAACACATGGCTTAATTCTGGGCAAAAACATTATGTTTTTTAATTATCTTTACATATATCGTATTAATTCGTATTCCAGTGTCAGCAATCAAGTTTAAGAGCCCACAAAACCAGAAAGTAATAAACCTGCCAACTAGGAGCTGGTGAGCACAGATAGGCTAGGAAGTGGCAATATGAAATACGACGCTGCTTTAGATGCAAAATTAATACACACAATCTCCAGTGCACTGGGGAATTTTACTAGGCATACCTACTAAAGCCCAAAGCAATACCCCAGTAGAGATCTCGGCAATTAATTCCTCATCACAGGACATTTAAGTATCCATTGCCAGGCACCGGCTAAAGATGCAGTACAGGATCTGCTTTAAATCAGTGAAAACTTACTGTGTTTATGTGGGCCTGCGGAAAGGAACGTATTTTAAAGCATTCCAAGCATTCGGTCGTGCAGGGGCATCCCAAGAAAACCAGAGCTCGGCACAGGGTGCCAAAGGAAGCAAAATGATGGTTTTGTGTCCGGCTAGACACAAGCAGATGGGTGCAAGAGCCCTCAGCCACTCTGACAGCAGGGGTGCTAACCAGGCCAGCCCTGCTCTCCCATTGACACGCCACGTGGGACCGCACGGTCCCCTCCAAGGGGAAGCAGCATTTTCTTCCCCTTCAGCTTTCTTTGGGGCAGCAGCGCTGAAGATGCACGTCCTGCTTTCTGTTTTACAGACCACAGCACGCGGATGGAGACAGAGAGAAGGCACGTAAGGGATCTGGGCTAGGGGAAGCATCTGCTTTCCACGGAGTCAGCAGAGAAGAGGACGAGGAGCTGCACATCCCAGGCCTCTCGCTCAGCCCCACCAGCGCGGGCATGCAGCTGCCTGCTGCTGGGGCAGGAGAGCCGGTGAAACAACAGGAGAGGGAGCGACTCCAGAACAGACACTACCAAAACACACAGGAACTAACAGGTTTAAGCATCAGGCTCAGAAAAGGGCGGGAGTGGACTAAGTAAAGTTTCTGTAAGAGAACTGTACGAACAGATGCTTTTTCCTGAAAATCTTTTCATATACATTCTTGTGCTTACTGCATGCAAAGCTTGAATTGAGTTCCTCTATTCTTCTATTGTTTGCAAAGCTTGTGTTGAGTCCTATTCTTCTATTTCGAAGAACAGAACTAGAACAAGACCATGAAGGAGTTCACTGGGAACCACCTGCAACCACAAACTCAAGCTAAAACCCGCAGACCATCTACAACAAGCAGGAGCTGGCACAAATACCTTTTACTCATCATACCTTAGAATTAGCTCAGCATTTCAGTAACTTGATAAGGAAGCTGGCATGCCCATCTCCTTTAAAAACGAGAACCCAAATGCATTCCACAGTCAACACAAAACAAGCCATAGCGTCATTCAGAAAGGTGCAAAAGCACGGGTGAAGAGCAGCCCCCGGGGAGCAGCAGCAGAGCTGCACTGCGGGGAGCCAAGCCCTCCTTTCTGCGATGGGGTGTCAGCGTCCATCGAGCTGCGTTCAGGAGCTGGCAGGACACTCCTGGATGCTCTCTGGGCTACAGACCCGAGGCTGGCCTTGCAAAAGAAGAAATCCAACGGCATAAAGTCACTTTCCATTATTCAAGCTTTTGCAATAACCACACTGGCTCAGGACCTATCTGCCTGACTGTTGTCCACGGCTCCAGACACTGGACAGCTGTCCTGGCAATCCGCACTCCCAGGGCGGCCAAAGCCTCTGTGCACTTCAACTGCTTGCTTAACACCTTAGGGGCAGTGGTTATCCCATGGACCATGCTACTCACTCTTCACTTTGGTGTATTTTGTCTTGACGGGTGTTAATAGCAGCATTTTAAGTCTGCAGAAGCAAGGTATTGAGTACTTCTAAGAAGCTGGCTCGTGCTTAACTAGCACAAAAGCAGCAAGTATTTGCATTTCTAGAGCAAGCAAAGAAAGTCTAAGTCAGTCCTAAATACTTCACATACCTGCTTTCCTTGCCCTCTTCCCCTAAACTTGTTATCCTAACCACCAGCACTTCCCAGGAGAGTGCATATTTTACTTCTCACCCCAGCACCGGAAAGTGCAGGTGCTTCCCAGTGGTTTGGAGCGGAAAATCCGATGGTGAAAAGGGCAGCTCTGATGGCTGAGACCGCATGCTCGGTCAGGCTGCCAGCATCGTCACAGAAGCCACAGAGGCCACCTCCTCGGTGCCACACACCAGTTATGGCAAACTGGAACGATACGCAGAGCTAAACTCACCTCGGGCTGTGCCGGAGCAGACAACTATCTGTATGCTGATATCCGGGTTTGAAAACAAAGGTCCCTCCAGATTACCTTGAGCAGACTCTGCACTAGCTTCTGGAGACCTGCCTGCAGAAACAGGGATGTTTCTCTACACTCCTCGTTGTGTTCCTCTACACTCCTCGTTGCTGAGTCTTGCAAGAACTTACGCAGCTTGTGAGGCTCTGTTGAGAAGGCCACTTATTAGAAGTTCTTGCAGAAGTTTAAAAAACAAAGCAAAACCGAAAGATGCACACAAGATTTGCAGGATAAGGATTTGCATTTTCAGAGGACCAGTCACCCAAGTACCAGCAGCAGCAGAGCCTCATGAGCTGACAAAGACAGCAGCACCACAGTTGTCTTCACAGGCTTTGACCAGCTCCAGGAGTTGGACTCAATGATCCTCGTGGGTCCCTTTCAACTTGTGATATTCTATGGTTCTATTCACCAAACCCCAGCCCCACGCCGTTATTTGGGAGGCAGGACTTGATGCAACAACCTCACAGCACTAGGATGGCGATATCAGATGTGGATGACAAACTCGAGCGTAAGGAAGACACTGGAACCAGATGCCTTGCATCCAGGATGCCGCACCACCTTGGGGCCTTGGCATGTCAAGTGTCCCAGACAAGATCAGCAAGACAAGAAACTGGGAGCCAGTGCCAGCTGTACAGTTAAATTCCTTTGAACAAATCTATTATCTATCTCACATCCTTCCGAAAGCACCACTAGCTGTTGTGGGTGTGTGTTACTGCTGGAACTTCTCAGATCCTGCCAGAGCATAGACTCTGATGAATTCCCCGTGGGCTGGTGAAAAAGTTGATGAGGGGTACGGAGGGGACATGGAGAGACAGACAAGGGGAAGAGGTCAGAGGGAGGGGAAGAGGTTTCATACATGCAGGATAGCTGAAGCCTTTTTTTTATTTTTTATTTTTTGAGTAAGCCAAAACAGCTCAAGAACATGTATTTGTCTAGAGAACAAAAACAATTGAAAGAGCACTTGCAATCTCTACTGTGCTGTTCAGGAACCCCAGCTATGCAAACATTTTCAGTATGATAATGATAACGAATGGCCATTTCCACATGCCAAAAAAAAATAATCAGGTCACAGCAACTGGCAAGCCTGGTACGCCATAACCAGAAGTCCCACAAATGACAGGAGAAGATCCTGAAATATGCAGATCGTTAACATGGCTCCACTCAAAATTCAGCCCTCAAGAGCTCGATGTGGAGGAGGCTAGACACAGCCCAGTCAACTACCATCTGTCTCTGCCGAAGCTCTTACAAGATCTCTTTAATATTAGACATAAATGTAGCAGATTTGTGTCAGAAGCACATCTATACAGAATATAGCTGACTGTCTATGGAAAAAAGAACTGTAGACAAGTGTGATTTGAGCAAGAGATCATTCGCCTGGGATGCTATCTGGAGCAGAACTAACCTTCACTTTGAGGATGTCACGAGGCGCTTCTGCCCTCCTCCTCGGCAACAACAGCCATCCCGGTCTGCAAAACGCTCCTTCCCTGCATCCCCCTTGTGTCCCGATATTTACAGGGTGCTGAGATTTGGGTAGCTGAATGCTAACAGATCCCTCTAACCACCTTACCCCACTGACCGCCTCCTTTGCAAATGTAACATCTCATGGACAGAAGGCTTTGGGGATGCAAGAAGATACCTCCAGTGCTCCCGTGCCGCACGTACCTAACTGCTGCTATTTCTCCTCTCCCACACCAGCACCCCGTTATGCTGCAGCTGGGCCCTGCTCACCCCGCAGTTCTGCGGCTGCAGGAGACACAAACCCCAAACTGTCCGGCGAGGCGGAGCTGCAGCGACAAGCCGCCCCACTAGAGGGGGAGGCAGGACAGAGCAGGCGATGCCAACCCATGGCCGAGCGCAGCCTTTGCTGGAGGAAGCGACTCCGACTGATATGTCTGCTAAAACAAGCACGCTCACAGTCACCTGCCCGTGTCAGAAGGCCACGTTGCTGCCAGTGCCCTGCTGCACCAGGGCATGGATCACGGCCTGTGGTGGATCACGGCCTGCGGTGGATCACGGCCTGTGGTGGATCACGGCCTGTGGTGGATCACAGCCTGCGGTGGATCACGGCCTGCGGTGGATCACGGCCTGCGGTGGATCACGGCCTGCGGTGGATCACGGCCTGTGGTGGATCACGGCCTGCGGTGGATCACGGCCTGTGGTGGATCACAGCCTGTGGTGGATCGCGGCCTGTGGTGGATCACGGCCTGCGGGCGCCCCTTTCTGGGGACAGCTCTGAGGAGCAGCTTGCTTGTTGTGGGGAGCTGGGGTCGGCCTCTTCTCACACATAACTAGTGACAGGACCAGAGGGAACGGCCTCAAGTTGTGCCCTGGGAGGTTCAGGTTGGAAATGAGGAGACATTTCTTCTCAGAAAGGGCAGTCAGGCGTTGGGATGGGTTGCCCAGGGAGGTGGTGGCGTCACTGTCCCTGGGGGTGTTCAAGGAGAGGTTGGACGTGGTGCTTAGGGACATGGTTTAGTGGGTGATACTGGGGATGGTTGGACCAGATGATCTCGGAGCTCTTTTTCAACCTTATTGATTAGAGAATCATTATGATCCTGTGCTTCGGCAGCAACCTCAGACCCTGCAGTGAGCCAGCTGGAGGTGTGACCTGTGGCAGCGCCCCGCTTCACTTCTGCAGCCACCATCCCACACGCGGTGGTGGCGGCGAGAGCCTCAGCTCCTCTCCCAACCTGGGCTGCCCACACCCTGCGGCACCCATGTCGTAACCAGAGCGAAGGGTGCGGGAGATTGTGGCATCCACACAGGCAACGTGGAGCTCCCCGATGTGGGACTGCTCCAGCCCCGCAGCAGCCTCCAGCCCCGGCCTGCACGGAGGAGGAAGCTGAGCAGCACTGAAGGGCTCCAGAGGGAGTCGTGCCCTGCTTTCCTTGACCAGAAACACAGGCCTCGGGGGAAACGGAAGGAATGAGTCGCATAGCTCTAAACTAGGCCACATATTAAATGCAGTTTAAAGTGGAAGATGAAAAAATTCCGTCTCTGCTCCTTTCAGGCCATGTAGGACAGAATATGCAAAACATTAATCCTGTTTGTGCTTTGATCCGCTGCCAACTATCTGTCATCAAAAGGGTAAGGGAGAAGAGAGAAATTTTTGAGCATTATTCTGTTCTATACAATGGGAGTCACTCCATGTCACGCAAACAGTTCTGCTCTTAGAAATCTCCTTTCTGCAGACTGATGCAACGATAAACGAGATTCAGTCTGCGTTATGGACAGGGACTGGAGCTGTCTGCCCGTATTTAACACTGGGAACATCAGAGCAGCTTCTTTTGTTGTAAGAGATAGGATTATTAGCATAAGGCATGCATCTAACATTCACAACACTTTTAGTAACCGGGGAACATTTCACACAGACTACTCTTCACACAGACTACACCCTGAAAACACATCTTGCAAACCTTGAAAGTGATTCCAATGTAATAACTGCTTGCTGCACATGATTTTATGCCAACATACCTGACTGCATAGACAATGCCTGGGAAGTGTTTTTATCAGGAGCATGAGCACGCCACAGCCATCCGTATCAAGAAAGCACTGACACCCCAGGCTGGACAAGGATTACAGTTTCTGTCACCCCACAAGCCTCAACATTTTGCTAATAGTTGTAAAGTGCACACTTCAGACATTGCAGAACTTCTCTCCCCTTCTCCATTTTCTAAATCTTGCCTAGGTGTTGCTTTTTGCGTGAGCAACTTCATTATTTTCCATCGTTTGGTATGCTTTTAAAGAAACCCTCTGCATAGCAACGAACACCAGTAGTGAGTGATCCCAAATTCCCTACAGAAAGGCAGACCAAGAACTGGATGTCAAGCTATTCTCATTTCTTGAAGCTGCTGAATTTCAAAGTCATAGTATTCTTTTTAAAAATGATCCTTACTAAATCAGCTGAGGTCTTGTGCAAGAGTAAGAGTACAGAAGCTCATTTAAAATGCTGTGAGACAGCCAATTTGAAGCTTTTTCACCTCTCTTAGCGAAGGGCAACTGGCAGTTTCTTATTTATACAACAGAAACTGAGTTAACAAGGATCCCCCAAACCCACAGCAAGATGTAGCCATGCCGTCAGAGAGGCTTTTCACTGATCACTGTCAGGCCACCGTCATGTGAACAGCTCTGGACTCAGTCTCAAAGGAGGTAGAAAAGATTTATAATTAAAGAGCGACCTCCTAGTTCCCTGCCTACCCTTCCCTTGGCTAGGTCCCATCCAGTTGTTCAAACATACACGAAGTGCCTCTGAGCCGAACGTGACTTTCGCTGGGAAGAAGGCAGCTGCTTGAGTCAAATCGGAGGTTGCCAGGCGGGCACCGATCCAGTCGTTAAACCATGCAAATATGCCTCTGCACAGCACCCACCGACCTCCCCGGGCATCTCCGTGCTACACTGCACCAGGCCTTGGAAACTCCTCCATACAGGAGCTCTTCTTGGGTGTCAGCAAGTATTAAGCAAGCCAGTCCAAAAAAAAAAAAAAATCATCCTCTGTCCTCAAGTATTACCCAACACATGGATAAATAACCCAGTCTGGTTGAGTATTGCAGAGAGCGTGCCATTACTGCAGCCACAGCCTTTCTCCTAATGCAATACAAGTCACCAGAGATGTGAGAGTCCACTGCACGTTTGGATTCCTTAGGGCTCAGTTCAGCTGCTGACACAGACACAGTGACATTACAGCTACCCTGGGGTACCTGAGGTCTGCACAGTTCTGGCATGAGATGCCCAAAGAAGCGACTGAACAGAGGCTGAACAAGGGGACCACGATCCATGGACATCACGCAGAAACAAAGCTCAACACCTTCCAAGATGAAGTAAAGATGTCTATTTAGCAGCGTGCCCTGCGTAAGGCTGGTCCTATCAATAATCTCAAATCATCTGCTGGAAGAAAACAGGACAAATGGTTGAGTCAGACTGCCAAATATCTATTACATATTTCTGTAGCAGAGACTTCCACAGAGTTGTATCAACCTCTTAAATAAACTGTGTTAGCATAAAGCCCACACATGCTGCATTTGCAGCAAGGCTGAAGTGCCAGCAACAACACTCTGGCTGGTAAAAAAGAAACAAGGGCTGACTTGAAACGCTGGGTCGAGGAGAGGTTCCCTTTTTCTCAAAAAAGCTGAAGAATGCCCCCAAATTCACCAGCGAGAGCTTCCGGGGCAGGAGGGGGAAGCCAGCTGAACTACAACTGTTTCTGTTTCCAGCCTGACTTCATCTTGGGAGCAGTCATTTGGTGCTAAACAGGGAGATTTGACCACAAAAAATAAATGGACAGAGTTCACAAGTTCCCCAGCTGTGCAGCGAGAACAAAGACAAGCAGAACCCGCAGCGGTCTGGGCGAAGTGACTCAAAGAGAGCAGATCACGGAGAGCATCGCCCCGGCAGCAGCATGCGAGCGAGCACTCACGGGCACAGGACAGGTCTCAAGGCTGGATTTAAAACCAGTTCACTTCAGAATCCCTCAGTCTCCGGAGAAGGTTAACCTCAGCCATTATTAAAAATTATGAAGCTAATTAATAAAGTCCCTGAGTATGCTCTAGAGAACTAGCTCATGGCCACCTTTGGAAATACTTACATTTGCCATCAAACACTTCTCAAAAAT
This sequence comes from Anser cygnoides, assembly GCF_040182565.1. Lineage (NCBI taxonomy): Eukaryota > Metazoa > Chordata > Aves > Anseriformes > Anatidae > Anser > Anser cygnoides. Next base: position 8,391,551 of record NC_089890.1, read on the forward strand.
AGAAGCTGCTACCAGGAAGCCTTCAAGTTTGACGTAAAAGTTCTTCAGAAAGCTAAGCGGAGCAAACGAGGCCCCAAAGGGGAAGGGGAGAACTACGCGGTGCTTTGCACGGTGTTTTTACCTCTCCAAAGCCGCAGCGCCAGGGGTAACCAAGCAGCTTTCCCCAGCAGTTTCTCCCTCACCCATCACTATTTACATGAAATAGTTTGAATGAAGACCTTTTCCTCCTCGCATTTCTTCTGTGCATTAGGTTCTACGTAAGCAGCAGCTTTCTGCAGCCAAGCTTTCATTCAGAGGTTGACATTCCTTCCAGACTGTTTTCTGCATCACTTTGCTGTGTCAGTAACCGGTATATTTAGGTCAAAGACATTGTGCTCTTGCTCTAGAAGAAAAATAAAAAGTTCCTTATCAAAGCTTTCATCTTTCCACTGCAGCTAAGGGATTTATGCAAACTTTGTTTAGATTGGACCTCACTGAAAACTGCAGAAATAAAACTCAAAACATTTGAGCACAAGAATTAGAAGCCTCCAACTGGAACAACAAGAGGCAGGATGAGAAATCCAGTGTGACACAGCCTGCTACGCTGCCCTACAAGAGCAGATTAAAAAGGAGATTACGGTCAATTTCTGCAGCGAAATAAGCTCGCCCGATGGGGAGTACAACAGCTTCCGCTTTAATCAGAGAGGCGCACCCAAGGGAAAAAAATAACCCAAACGCTATATATCCACATTAAAAACCCCTACACAGAAGCAATGTTACACGACTTCTCTCTAAAAACTGCAGTGGCGTATCAGTCGGCACCATCTAGAGAGTTACAGACACTAAGAAACAAAATCTGTCGTCTCCCCGAACAGACCTTTCCTCTAACTTTAGGGGGCCTTTCAACACAGTGCAAGTATGACAGTACAGACTGATATTTAACATAATTATGATTCTCTGCTAAATGCAATGCTTCCCAGAACCTTGAAGGTATCCGCTTACTCTCCTTTCAGGCAAAGATAATGAAATCGTCCATTGGAAATCTTTAAATCTTCAGGCATTCATTTCCCCACAGCAGTAACAGCTGCTTACGGTGATGGGAAGAGCGTGAGAAAACTCATTTGCTGTACAAACACGGGCACTATAACTCCAGTTTTCATACCAGGAATTGTTGCTGATGTCAGAGGTGTAGTTTGGATAAGACCAAGTCACAAATACGCACACATACACTGGTGAATCCCAAGTGGGACTTCGAGACATCCCCGACATCTCCGAGGTCTTGGCCTCAGGGCTCCTTTCCTGCTGGGAGAGGCAAAGACAGCGAGAACAAAACAGGGCTGAGGAAGCCGGGGAAGCAAACCCGCCAGTAAAGAGCCGTACGAGGAGAAGCTGGAGGCCTGGGACTGCAGCCGAAAATCTTTTATAATTCATGAGCAATACTCTCGCATGTTACAAGGGCTAAGGATGTGGAGCAGACGTAGCTGATGCACACCACCAGCTTCTGGTTTAAGCCACCAAAGTTAAGTTTCCCATTGAAAGGGACAAACCTGAAATGTGCTTTCATAAAAAGGGAAATATTTGGGTTTTGCTCCTAAATCCGAAGGGCTATTTTAAGAGGAGGAGGAGGGTGGAAGGAAGGGAGGTACACTGCAAAGGGAAGGGTCTTTGTCTTGCAATCAGCCATCTTCCTGTTGGCATCAAGTTTACGAATAAAAATAAGTTTGGGTTGTTTTCTTTTTTTTTTTTTCCTCTTTTTGCACACGGGTGCACGCTCACGACAGCCTCATCTGCATCCCCACTGCAGTTACCTACACTAAAAACCAGGGAGCTATTCCAGGGCTCTGGGCAGGCACAGCTCAGCTCCAGAGCTTTAACTCTTCCCATAGTCACGGGGTCACCAAAGCACTGCCGATCCACCTGCATCATACGAAATACCGCGTTATTCCCGTACCGGGACAGGAGGGGAGCTATCTGGATACCGCTCCCATTTGTGCCCTGTGCCCACCCTGTGCAGCTGCGCCAGCACAGCTCCGACTCCTGGGCAGCAGCATAACCAGGTACAGGCCTTTCATTTCCACTGCTTGCCACACGGACAGAAGCACACGCGGCCATCTCTGAAACAGGTTTAAGTTGAATCTTCACCCCATAAAATCTCAGGAGTACAGTCCTAAACCCGAGCGGTGGCTGTAACGCGTGCACATCTCTCTCCCTGCCAGCAGGCAGAGAGCCTCTCACCCACTCGGCTCCTGCGAGATCCAATCCCTCCCAGCTGCGGCCAAATCCCCCCTTGACGTAAGGAACATACGACGCACGGGATGAATTGGGAGCAGCGCAGATATCTTCATGACCTACCCGAACTATGAGGCCCTGGGCCTACTGCATCAAGCATTAGGAGATGATTTTTCGGATGAAAAGAATTCTCCAAGTGGGAAGTTATTTAAGACTTAAGAAGCAGAGCAACACCCAATCTTTCTAATTCTATGATGCTCAACCTCTAAAAAGCAATATGGACGGGGGGGGTCAGGAGGTCATCACTGTTTGAAACTGTCAGCTCTTAGCAGTGCTTGATCTGAAACTGTGCTCAGCGGTGCGATTACAAGCTGTAGATTGTTACCTAGCATTCGTGAGAAGCAAAAAAACAAAGCAGAAACAGGGGTATCCAAGCAAGAACATCGCTCGGCGTGCCTGGATGCAGCAGCATCTGCGTGGCCTCTTGCAGACGGCCGCGGCGTACCGTGGGATTCAAGCAGAGCACAGCGGGGGCTCTGCTCCGCTGCAGCGATGGAGCAGGAGCAGGAGGCTGGCAGAGGTTTCCCAGCAGGAGGTTAGGCTCCGTACCAGAGGAGGAATCGGCAGGAAAGTCTCTTCAGCCCTAGACTCGGCTTGGGTAAGGAAAAAAAGCAGGTCTTTCAGGCAAAACTTTAAAAGGAATCGCAGGGACGGCTTTCTGTATGTGTAGGACTCAAAGCAGAGCCTTTGGAGGGCAGGCAAGGGCTGCAGATCCCCCCTGGCACAACGCTGCGGAGGCACGGGGGACAAAGCACACCCCTCGCTCACATCCGTCAGCCCCCGGGAGCAGAACAGCCCCCAGCTGCCCACTCCTACGAGACCACCGCTGCTAAAAGCGGCACACAGCAGCTACAAAATACCCAGAATCGGTTATTTAAAAAGAAAAAAGAAAAAAACCCCACACGCCCAGGTATTAGTGTCATGCTGTTGGAACCCGAGCCAACACGCCGAGCCATTTTATTGCCTGACAGAAGCTGGTTTGTGCACTCTCGTGGGGCATTTCCCCACAGCACGGCCCTGCCTACGCTCGGCCAGCCCCGTGTGCCTTCCCGACTGGTGGGGGGACCAAAACCAAGGCAGCAAATACAACAGCACCTCCTCCAGCAGGGGTGGAAGGAAAAAGAGAAAGGAGAATGAAGCTGGGGAGTGAGAGAAGGTTTTCTGGAGTAGTCAGATACGAGCAGAGCTGAGTTGCGTAACGACGGCCCCTTGACTTTTGTTATTTCTCCCAGCCAGCTCCTCCAAAAATCTATTTGTTATTGTTTATTTGGGTACCAGTCCAAATTGCTGTGGGAGGAAAGAGATTTAAAAAAAAAGGAAATGCTGTCCAGCCATTAATTCTGGCACTGCAGCCATCTAGTACTCTCCGTCTGTTAACGAATCAGTGCCCTGTTTGTTGCAACACTCGTCCGCAGAGCCTGGAGGTTAAACACGAGCAAAACAGATCGTAATGAGACCCCAGCAGAGCAGCTCTGGCTGTGTTTCTCCTCGGGCAGGATGAATGTGCCCCTGCTGATTTACCCACGGCTCAGTCCAGACCCGCAGTTTTGCCCCACATCTCCCCCCAGGGAGCAGGCAGCAGCACGCAGCCGGCAGCAGCGCTCCTGGAACGTAAGCCTCTGCGAAACCTTATCTTGCCATAAAGACCGGGCTGCGTCAAAAGCTGGGAGCAGCCCCGTCCTCCCAGCCTCCCAGGATGGAAAAGAAGTCACGTTCCTTCGTGTGCACACCAGTAACAGGAGAAAGCCCTTTCTGACCCGGAAAGCAGCGCTCTGTTCGGTTATTTCCCCCCCCCCCCCGGGCCATAAATGTCACTGCCAGCGGGTACAGTCCGGCCTTTGTGGGAACAGTCCGACCTTTTTGCCAGGTTCTTGCTTTCACACGGCCATACCTCCCTGTCCCCGGAGCACGAAGGGCTCAGCCAGAGGCCAGAAGCGCTGGGCCAAAGGCAAAGAAGCCCGTTAGCCTTGGCACACGCCCGGCTTTGCCCGACCCCTGAAGTTCACAGCCCTGTCAGCCCTGTGGCCCTGCGGTGCTCGTCTGTGTAATCCCAGCTCCTTCGTACCATCTGTTCCCCCCTCGGCAGCCCGGCCATCAGGGACGATGCTACAGCTCGTGTCTCCCTAGTAACAGGGTTTTGTCGATCCTTCCCCATCTTCCTACCAACCCTGCCATCTACCAGGATTTTCCCTGCAGGAGATGCAGAACAGCACTGGTGGAAAAAATACAGGGGATGACAAACACTTCAGGACAGGCATAGAGGGTGTAAGAGTAGTGCATGGGGTTAGGAGGGCTAAAAGCCTCCTGAAACCAGATGCTCTTGTTTTATTAGAGTAAGCCACCAACACATCTTCTGTGAGCCAGGTCTGGGATCCCACCTGAGCACTCCGTGCTTCCACGGCTCCTCTTACAAAGGTGCCAACTGTGAATAGCCTTGAATCGATACACAAGTCTTAAGAAAAACACCCTACACATCCCCTGCATCCCCAAGACCACCTTCTCTAACACCCCCAAGGCTAAAAACGCCACCACTCACACCACGCAGGTGAGGAAGGGCTGTATCTCCAGTCTAGGGACTGGCTCTCTCACTGCAGGTTTTCGGTCAGTGACTGCTGGCTGCCTTTGGTTCCCTAATCCTTAAATCCCCACGCTCTCTTCTTGAGGTTAATCCAGTTAAAGCTGTCCCCTCCCTTTGGCCGGGGCTCTGCAGAAATGACCACCTGAAGGGCAGAGCTGCCGAAGCCAACGCTCGGGGTACGGCACCTCCCAGAACTTGGTTCTGCTGCAGGAGACAGCGCAGGATAAGTGCTTATTGCTGGTGCCTGACAAAGAAACGAAGATCAGGTAGGTGAGGGCAAAAGGCACTCCTCAGGGATCGGTTAAGCCAGCAGGAGTCAATCATCCAGCCCGACCCAAATCCCCCAGCCGCTTTCTGCCTTAAGATAACTAGAAACAGGTTTATGCTGTACTAGGATAACGCAGCCTTAAACCAGCGTAAGCCCCTGTGAAAATCCCTGGTTTGGGGAGTAGAACTTGCCTTTGAGGTCGCCTCTAAATAAGATGGTTACATGGCATTGCTGTGTCTGGAAAAGCAACCACAATCAGCAATAGCAAATCACTTCTTCAGGCAGGCCATGCGGACCCTGCCCCAGTGCCCACGCTGTGCATCTTCTTCTCCTTGTGAAGCTGGCCCAGAGGCCGTGGAGCAGTGTGTGTAGCTGAGGAGCTGTCGGAGAAAACCGCCGCACATGGGCTCCCTGGTGCTTGCCAAGCTCTTCAGGCTATGCACTAGAGCCAGGACGGGGACCATAAGCTCTTTGTGTCCCTGGTCATTCACAACCCAGAGAAACACAAGCCTGGTTTCGAGGACTGTTTATCAGCCTCGTCCTTCCCAGATCCTCGGTCTCGGGGCGGTGGGGATGAGCAAGCCCTGCAGCGCGGCTGCCTGCCGGGGAGCCAGCAGGAGCCGTGTTCTGCTCCCCTGGAGGGGAAGCAGCTACCCGGAGACAGGCAGGTGCAGGGAAAGGGGACGAAGCGAGGGGCAAGCCTCCCGTGCGGCCCAGATCCGTAGCACATTGCTAACTCCACTCACCCAGATACGGAGAGCCGCTGCTCGGTCTCTGGTGCATATTTAAACGCTCCTTCTGAATGGCCGATTAGTCAGAAGTGGAATGTTTCTGCATTCATGGGAGAGCTATTTTAGGACTACATTATGCGCTCTGCTTCCATTAATAGGTACACTTAGAAAAAAAAATCCGAGGCGCTACACCCAGCGATGCGCTCGCCTCAGCAGCCTCGAGTGCTGCAAGCACAAACACCCCGAGCAGGCAGAGGAGAGCCGGGTCCTGCTACTGACAGACCACATTTTTCTTCACCCTTCCACAGATCACCTGCTCATTAGGCGTGCCAAATCCTCGTGGAACAAGCCAAATCGCAGTGTTCACCAGCCACCCCCTTTACAGACCTGTCAGCCTGCATCTTGCAGAGGTGTCACGCCGCCGTAGCGCCTCCAGCTGAAGGAAGTTAACCAGACCAGGGCAGCATCTCACGTGTCCCAGGGCTCCGCTGGTGGCTGATCCAAACGCTCTTGTTCCAGGCTCCGGTTGCCCTGCCAGTGTAACCCACGCTCGCCAGCACTGCTGGGGCTCACCTGTACCCCGCCGGGCCCCCTTCCTCGAGTCCCACGGTTATTTGTCAAGCTGAAACTCACTGCAAGTTGTTTTGGAGCGAGTCAAGAACTCTCAGGTTTCTTCAGCTAGCAAAGCTCAAATTATTGATTGCTGCCAAGGGTTTATGAAAGCCAAAGCCTGGCGATTTTCAGGAAAATACACGCTTGTGTTTGGCCAAGAAGAGCTGTGCGATGCAGAACGATCAGATCGAAACAGTTCGGTCAAAAACCAACCAACCAACCAACCACAACAACAAAACAAACCCAACCCCCCAAACAACCGCACCCTTTGTTTCTTAAAAAAGCTTAAAAACGTGTAGGTGTATATATGGTGGTGGTCAACAGATGTAGAGACCAACAGAGCTGCGACTTCTCTTCCAGTGCTCACAGCCACATCTGTACCACACATGCAAGTTTGGATCTAAGGCAAAAAGACTCAGCAACCTGCTGCTAACACACTCTACCCCTACGCATATATGCTAACAGCCCTTCAAACCCCCCAGTATTCTCTCCTACATGTATTGGGATTGCAGCCGTATCTATAAAGTCGCACGCAATGACCTGGCAGCTGCGACGCCCGGATTTCGTCCATCCTCTCACACGTGAGCTGCAATATCAGCGTTAGATCCATGTGGGAACTGGGGAGGAGCTAAGGAAGGAAGCATGAACGCAAGCACTTGGCAAACCACAGACAAGTTGCATGCCAATGGCACAAATGATGTTACTCTAATTAAAAAATAAAAATCAATAATCTCAACACGGGGCAGGTTCAGGATGAAGATCAGCTTTCTGTTAGTCTTGCTTCTGCTGGCAGATTTATACGGAGGGGTTTGAAGACCAAAGGCAGTAGAATCCAAAAGGTACGCGTATAATAAATCTCATTAAAGCCAGAACAGGTTAGCCCTCTGATGAACTTAAGCTGTAGATCCTTCTAATGCGCTTGAAGAAAGCTTGGCTGACCGGCCAAATGAGGAGGATTCCCTCAGCTCACACATCCATGTCCTCTGAGCCAAGTGGAAACGCCGTGAGCTGTGCAGAATGAACGGAGTTCTGGTGGCTTTTTTTTTTTAAATGTAAGCGTGAAGAACAAACAAAAATCCTGAAGTGTGATGCAACAGGTACTAGAGGCAGAGCTGAAAATAAGATCCAACCCAGAGGAAAAAAGGTGACACAGAACCACTGCATTAAAACCAATGTCACTCTGGTGCTGAATTCAGATCTAAAGAAGCACATTAGCCCATGCAGACATAAAAATACAAAAAAAGGCAAATAGTCCGGGAACTCAGAGCACAGACTGTCTGCTGAAAAATGCGCCCCGTAAAGACGGTCAGCCTTACTGCCGAGATCTGGGACACCGAAGGCTTGAGGAGACATTCATCTCCTCCGCAAAGCCTCGACTCCGGGAGTTGGGGGCAGCCATCTGCATCCAGCAGCAGCTGCACCACCAAGGGTGGGGGCAACACGCCGAACCCGACAGCGGCCGCAGCACATACAGCATCACAGCATCACAGAACGAAGTAGACCATTCGCAGCTTTCTCACTTAAAGCATGCTCCCCAAAATTTAGAAGCTCTCTGAGCAAGATGTCAAGACACTTCTTTTTACCAAAGCGTGCTTTTTTTTTCTTTTTTTTTTTTAAATAAAGAGAATGGGGGGAGGGAAGCAACACAACTTCCAACGCACAAAAAATTCTGTGAAAATACAGAAGAGTTAGGTTAATGTAATCCAGGATTCTCTAGTGAACAAAGTCACAAATTAAGCAGTCTGAGAATTTCTAGTAGCTTGGCCATGACACAGCCATCCCCCCCTTCACTACTTAGCTCAAAATGCAGGAGCAACAAGAACACATGATGCAGCCTGCGCTGGTACGGGCAAATACATGGCTGGAGTCACAGGGGCACATTCTTTGGGGCTCATGAACCATCACATGACGGGTATCACAAGAAGCCAATTTACTAAACACAATTTAAACTTGTGGAAGTTACAAATAATAATAAAAGCCATTATGGAATTCCCTTGGGAAGGGGGGAGCTGCACTTGAAAAGAAAGCAGCAAACGGCAAAATAACAGTCGGTTCTCATGCTGTCAGAAACTTTTGATTTATAATGCTAAACACGTAAGCTAATATTGGTTAAAAGACCCTAATACATACTTCTAGTTACACAACTTACAGCCAGTAAAAAGCCTACCAGCCGTCACTGAAGACCTTAGCAATGAGCCTCCCAAGCACGTACAAACATTTGTATTAAGCTGTGGAGTCCTGAGCCCGAACGTCTGTGACTGCGTGTGTCTGCAAGCCAGCAGACTGTTCGTTTGCTATAAAGCTGAGTGACTTTTTTTAATAACGAAAACCAAGAGGACGTGCAACGCACAGTCCTTCAACTGCCAAGACGCACTGACAACTATTCAGAATATACTCACTGCTTCTAACTCCAACCGCATAAATGAAAATAAAAGCAGAACTGCCTCTCAAGAAGAAGACACTATACAAATCGATTTTCACACTTGCACTATTTGTATTGATTTCTGTACCAGGAGAAAGGAACCTGCCTTTTATTTCGTAAGAGCCACCTCCCTATGAAAGCTTAAAGCTGTGTTAACATTTTATCTTGCCGTTTTTATTAAGGATTGGCCCAGTCCCAGAGCAGTGCTCCACATTCAGGGATCCCAAAGGCTCCTGACTGTATAAAAGGTTCCGATGATCCACAGGGCCACTATCAAACAGATCACTTCAGACTCATCCTCGGGATTAAGTCATCTCTATTTATGAGCCCTGATGCGATGATCTGTCTATTACAGAGCCTAAGTGCTGCATGAAAGCCTCTTCAAGGCCTTCGCCATCTGTGAATTACATTATTAACAATGGCACGGACTTCCTAAGAGCATCTGGTTCTCTCCCCACCCCCCCAAACCGCTGGAAAATTGCCCTTCAGCATCCAAACAGGCTCGGGCTCCGATCACGGAGGGAGGACGGGGCTCAGCTCCCCGCTCCCACGCCCTCCGCGTACTCTGAACGACTCCTGCTGCTGTTAAGTTAAAGAGAAACTAAAACAACCCAGACACGCGTGCCACAGGCACTTGATTGGGCAATGCCCGGGTTTATTTCGTCATTTTGCAGAGTCCTAAGGGTGATCCTGGCCGCTGCAGAAGGCAGCCCTGCGGCTCGGGGCGCTATCAGGAACCGGCAGCAGCCAGCACGCCACCCCGAACGGCCACTGCTGGAGGTAACCTGCGAGATGTGAATAAGCGTGTTGTCATCCCAAACCTCTGCCCCACCAAGGATGTTTCAGCAGCTGGTTCTGAAAACACGCCAGCTTCTCGTAAACAAGGGAGGAAGAGACCGTACCGCCCAGGGCATCGGGGCGCGCTCTCCGCGGAGCTTTGCAGCGTCCCTGTCCCATCGCCAGCATCCTTGGCTCCTCGGCAGCACCGCTTACCCTCACAGGACCAGAGGTCTTCCCACCCCATTTGCCAGTGCTTACTCTTCAAACCTAGCTTCTTTTCCTGCTCTGTACCTAAGGTTTTTAAGAGCTTCGCCTCAACGTTCTGTATACAACACCAGCAGCTTTTCCAGCCCTTCCTCGTGGTATAATTCTTCACTTGCGTTACAGATCACAGCGCAGGCAGCCTTGTTAGAGCCCTGGGAGATACACTATCTTCCTCTGTCTCAACTTCACAGCAGTATTTCTTGCAAGAGCCCAGCAACGTTATGGGCAGCTCAATAAAGACTTCTATTCAGCAGGGAACAGCATCCAGAACAAGCAGTCCTGTAACACGCAATAACAGGCAGAAAACACTGGGTGGGGGGAGAAAAGATGACAATGTTTTGGGACAAATTCACGAGAACCCTTCTGCTGACACACTGGCTCTTCGATTCCCATCTTTATAAAATAAATAAAAATGAAACCGGGTGTGCATTGAGCTGCTCAGGCACTAGCGACTGAGGCATACTCGTGCTATGACTACAGGTAAGCACTTAATTTGTTCAAGTGTCCAAAATAATGGAGAAGTATGTTTATCCGGGGTCACCATCATTACACCGTGCTGCCTGAGCTCACGCTCTGTGCAGCTCGTAAGAGGAAGTGTGCAATTACTGGTGACCTCAAGCTAGAGGAGATGAGGAAGCTGGAAGCACACGGCAGCTAGCCTCCAGGATGGTCTTGCCAGGGTTTAATTTCGTTTCGGCCACGACTAGTCCCTGCAGTTTGGACGGCAGGTTGGAACCACGACCCAGGCTCCCGGGAAGGGACATTCCTGTGTTTTTATTCAGCCATTTAAACAAGAGAGCCAAAGGAAAAGCAAGCAAGTTTTATGACTGCCTTCCGAAGGCCTGCCTAATAACAGAGTCCCAAACTCTTATTTCCATGTAACTTATTGGGAGGGGTGCGGGGAGAAGAAAAGTAAAGGAACGTGGCGAGACCTGCAGCACGTCCGTGGCTATCAGGGATGGGCTCTGCCAAGCCCAGCTCCCGACACAGCAGGAGCAGGGCATCCTGTCCCCAGCGCCTGAGGGTTACGACACTAGTACTCCAACAGCAGCAACTAGAATTGGAATGAAGTCCCATCCCTCAAACAGTAAGTGCAGGTGATCATGTAATCAAATTAGCTAACATTATGCTAAATCAGTGCATTGAATATCACCCAGTGAGCTCATTTCTGGAGGCAGTTCAACGCCTCACTTCTAGGACTGATGTCAGTGTCACATGCCTGGAGAGGATCAGTCTGCAGCTGGATGTTTTAAAGCCTTCTATTAGGAGCGCAGAAAAGTCAGCGGATTTCAACAGCATCAACTAATGAATTTGTGTTTTATCATAACAGTTTAGTCACCAGACCCAGCTGGCAATAGCTGAGAGAGTATCAGGCCATTGCAGAGGTTCCCCTTGCCTCCTCGTTCAGCCACTAGGCAGAAACTGAGGAGTGGGGCAACACACTTGTTTCAGCAGAGAAAGTTGTATTTCAACAGAAAAGGAAATCAACAGAAAGACAAGGAAACAGGAAACTCTTGCTGATTCTGAATGATTAACTGTTGAGAAACTACGCTCAGTACTTGTAAATAAATCACAGCAGAGCCAAAGGTGCTGAGCATGGGGAGCACAAACGCTTCACACTGCAACATTCAACCCTGCATTCAAACCCCGTTCAACTCACAGATCAACCGTGAAGCCGTATTTCATTGTGACATAATAGAGGGACGCCTGAAGTTCAGTGGCAAGTGTTCATGCAGTATCTGTGAAGTCTCCCGCACCCTGACACTCGCTGCTTGCACTCCCCCAGCGGCTAGGAATAGATCTGCATTACACAAATAAGCAGTGTCTTCATTGTGCAACTGCATGCGACTTTTTTGGGGAAAAACAATGCTCGAATACAAGGAGTGTTGTGTGCATCAGGCTGCAGAGTGGGTGGTAGTGGTGTTGTCAGAAAGCACTCAGCGCTGCTTACCTCCACGCCCATTGACTTCAGTGGAAGAAGGCTATTTAGGAAAAGTCTCTGAAGATGAAGCTGAAGTGTTCCCTAACCCATGGTGCTGTCCATATGCTATACTCAAGAGACAAAAAAAAAAAAAAAGAAAACCACAGAGGTGAAGAAGCATGAAATCGCAGGGCCCCCATCTCTTCTTTCCTCGCAGGCTCTCACAGTCCCCATTCCAGCTCAGAAACCAGGCTGCACACCCATCAGCTCTGAGCAAGCCCTTCACCGCGCTCCCCGAGCCTTTTACATCTCCAGAGCGTAGGATGAGAACTACGCTAATCATTTACTGCATGCTCACATCGCTCCCAGAAGACCTTAGATGAAGATGCCTTAAAGCTTCATATTCTGCTTCAACTATTCGATTGTTCAGCAAGACTATCTAGCTCATCAGGGGCTGCACGAAAACACCCTGCCCTCGCGGAGTACAGCGCAGGGACCATTTGAAAAGCTTCCCGGGAGCTTCTCTCAAAGAAGCTCACAAGCCCTGAATCTGTTTCAAGGGCGATTCAGTTCGCCCCCATCCCTGTTTCAAGTTTCACTTGTAATAGCTTTAGGAGGAGAGCCAGAGGCAAGGAGCACCACGCTGCCACGAGCGCGAAGCCCCACGCACGGGGCTGCCGGAGCAGCCAGCAGCTCGGTGCTGCTGGAGGAGCTGGCGGAAAGACCGGGCACTCGGATGTTGGGGTGTGTGACAGGCACTCTGCTCACCCTGTGTGAACCTACGGGTGAATAAATGCGTGTGCAGACCGCAACTGGGGTCAGGGAGGGTTACTGCACAGCCACCTCTCTAGTAGCACCAGTAGCAGCTCCCCGAGGCTTAGCACTCGTTTCCAGCCTGCACTTTTCATCCTGGGTATTCAGTCAAAGAAAGAAGAGACTAAAGGAAACAACGAGACCCTTATATGTACAAGTTCTTATTTTGCTGCTTGCGGTTCAGTAAGACATGACCCTCATTTCAAGATGAGGTTTATAAGTTCAATGTACCTCCAAGGTTTTATTAAAGGGAGCAGAACGCAGCCTTAACTCCAAACTATCCCATTTTCAGCCCAATTCCTCCATACAGAGCTCCATTTTTTCAAAGGTTTGAAGCTATTTGGCAGTTGTACGCAGCCCAGACCAGCCTGTACTTTTTTTTTTTTTTTTAATTTTAGACTTAATGTAGCATGTACTCTCAGAAAGGTTTACAATGCAGCCTTTTGTAGTTAACTTGCTCCAAGCTGGGCCACTGCCAGGTTGTTATCAATGACATTTTAAAGCAGATGAATGAAGTTCTTATGTACAGTGACAAGCAGAATTGTGATATGGCACATGCATACCCTGAAAGAAGAGAGCTTGCTATTAGTTTGTCAGGTTAATAAATAAATAGTGATTTCAGGAATAAAAGCCTTTTATTAGGAAACAAAAGAACAAAATTAATATTTATAAAGCTTCAGTGGTTAAGAGCACTCTTTAAAACAAGATTATTCCATTTCAGTCAGAGCCACCATCGCGGACCGGAGATCCTCGACCGTGGCTTCCCCTCCCAACACCCCGCTGGTGCTGTGCCGGGCAGGGGACGGGGCTCAGCTCCCTGCTCCTTCATGGCCAGGCTGCTCCCAGTGCACCAGGCACCTCCGGAAGCCCACGACACTGCCACAGCTTTGGGGCTGCGGCTGCTAGAGGGGCTGCCTGCAGGTTTGGGACCTCAGCAGGGAGCCCGGGTGCTTGCTGAGAGCAAACCCAACCGGGATGGGTGAGGCTGCGCCTTGGCAAGGCTGCCTGCGAGCAGGAGGCAGCTGGCGAGCGGCTTCCCCTCCTCTCCGCTCACAGCCTGTTGATACAGCTCGACTGCTTTGGGGTTTCTCAGTGTTTCCCACAGCACATGCAAACCCGCCATGGCATCAAAGCAAGGTTGAAGAAGAGTCAAACATGTCCAGGATGTCCTATTTCACAGAGACCTGGTGATATCCTGACAAAAGCAGGCTGCTTCTCCCCCCACGCTGCCTTCACACTAACACCCCTCAGCTCAAGAGGATCTGTGCTCATCTGTCCTAAAACCAAACCTGTAACCTTAAACTTAGCAATAAAATCTTGGCTTGTTTTACTACTTTTTAGATGAGGTGCACCTCAAGCTTAGATTCAAGACACGAGCACTTACTCAAGCTTAATTTATTTTGCGTCAAGCCACCTTCAGCCCAAATTCCAACAGACATCAGGCTTCCCTCCTTCTCTAGAGAAAATCAAGTTGGACTTCCTTCTGGCATAAGAAAACGAGGCAGAAGCCGCCCCAAAATAACCGTCCCAGCCATCCACACTCACAGTAACAGCTCTCAGTTAAACAGAGCTTCCTCCAGACTACAGCAGTTTCTGGTGTACGGGTAAGAGCAGAATTCCACTTCAAAGCCCCGAAGTGTGGGCTGCAGAAGGCTGTGGCACAGTTGATATCTTTGCAAGCGCAGGTTGAGATCAGGGATCTGCAGAGCATGCGACAAACACTCCTTTCACCCACTGAGACTGTGCAAACTCGACTCCGGCCGTACTATAAGCGTTAACTGATAACGTCTCCCTTGCCTGCCAGTTTATATAACTGTGCCCAACTTTGGGGAAGGCGTCTGAAAATACGCTGCGTTCGTGTTGCTTTGCCCCGACAGCTGCTTATTCAAGCCTTGGGAGCGGAGCAGAAGGCGCCCAGATGAGGGTGAAGGATTTCCAGCGCAGAGCAGGCACCCGCAGCACGTGCCGAGGCGGCAGCAGCAGGCGGACAGGAGCTGCGAGACAGCCCAAACGTTTCCTTTCCACGTGTGATTGTGCTGAGAAGGTTCTGCAATATCAGACCTGACCCTCGCTACGGGGGAAGCAGCCGTCTGGAGATTCGCTGTAGAGCTGAGGTTTGGGCTTCCACGTTCTAATAACTGCTGTGAGATCAGAATATCACCGAGAAATGTCAAAAAAATACAACAACAAAAAGCAGGTTGTCCTGTTTCACTTCACTTTTTGAAGTCACAAGCTCGCTACCCCACCTGAGCACAACTCAGCTGAAACCAAAAACAGAGGAAACTCCCACTAACAAAGCTCATGAGATGTTACATAAGAAAAACACTTGTTCAATACACGAATTAAGTCTTTGTTAACCGTGCTGCAATTTTAAAAGGTAAAGGAGAACTCTGCCATTTCAAGGCTTATGCTGCACCCCGGAAGACAAGAATATGGCAGCTAGTTAACTGCTTAACGCCACCTTTCGAAGCGCTATGTTTAAGTGTGAAGCATCAGCTGAAGAGCATGCTCAGATCTGCGTCCTTTGGCTATTTTACACCACGCAGGAGGACTGTAGAGAGGAAAGCAAACAAAAAAACACCTGAAATGAACACAACAACAAAAAGAATCAATCTGTATTCCAGAAATGCCGTTACCTTGTCCCCTAGCATTTCCTCCTGCAATTAGGTTTAGCTCCTGCCTGCGGGTCAGAGAGCCGAGCCGCTTCCCTGCCCCGTGCTGCCCTGCGCCGAGCTCCCAGCGTGGCCCCCGGTCCCTACCAGGGTGCTCCCCAGCTCAGCACCGCTGCAGACAAACAGCAGACTCAAAAGGATGCCCGCTGCTGAACAAGTCGTGAGCCACCTCCCGGAGAGCTGCTCACCCTCTGCTCCTAAGCATCAACAGCCACATCCAGAAGGAGCCCTGGTTTTTAATTCCTGGCCGAGCAACGTTTACTCCAAGTAAAGGTCCGGGGCTTTTGGATTTGGATGCCTGGACGATGGCGCTCAGCACTCCTAGTAGTATTCAGCAGCTTCAGAAATTTGCAGCAAACTCCAGCTGCAGATGGGTTAACACAAAGGGCTGGTCCTGCCTCGCGCAGAGATTCAGACTACCTCTGAGTACCAAAGCCCTCCTTTGGAAAGCAAAGCGTTTTACACATGCATGGCATATGCCTTATCCCTCCCTCTCATCATCACACCAAAAGGCACAGAGATGAAAAGCCTAAAGTGTTTTTTTTTTTTTCCTTAAGGATCCTAATATACGCGTTTCTCAGATGTTGGCTACTGAAGCTAAACCAAGCCAGCTGAACAAGTCTTAAAAGTTTTCACATTAATGGTAAACGTGATAATTCTGTACATCAAAACAGAAGGGACGTGGTAGCAGCCAGCTGGAGTAACTGGACAACTGCATTCCTTGTGACAGGGCCAGCTTTCCACGCTAAGGATCCACCTCTCAGATATTTAATCCAGTTACAGGCAGAAGACAAAGGGGCTCAGCTCAGCAGCTTCTGCATTTTTGCTAAGGAGGCCTTGAAATCTAAGAAGTAAAAGCAGCGTCCCTCAGCAAGAGCCTTCCTGTGCCATTCTTCCCTATTTCTTTTGTTTCCTACTGAGAGAGGAAAGAAAGGTAAACTCTTGTGTCTGCAACCTGCCCTGACCTGCCTTTGGGGTATCCCGACTCGTACGAGCTAGATGCAGGCCAATGAGCAGAAAACATCACGTACCGGCTGATGCTGCAGGCTGGCCCAAGCCGACTGGGGAGAGAAAACGCGACTCGATGGGACAGAGGAGCCAGGTCAGGGTCTTCTGCCTTTCAGATCCTGCTTTATCTCATCTCAGACTGGTTTCTGGCTCACCTCGCCAGGGTGTGGGCCCTGCAGCAAGCAGCTGGCATCACAATGCCGAGACGACGCCTTGGAACCTACTCCCTGTGCCACTGCTGAGCAGAGGGAAGCGCGGGCACCAAGCTGTCCCCTGAGCTCTGGTACGAGCGCAGTGCAGGGACGGGGTGATCTGTGTTAGTTTGAAATAGGCCAGAAGAAACGTCCCGTGTTGGAGTAATCACAGAATATTTAAGTCGTGGCCTTGAGCGCCCCACTAATTTCACCCTGAAACAGCCCACGCCGATGCTGTACCGCCGCTGTTTCATTGAAGCCCGAGCTGAGGGGCCCCTTGGGAGAAGGAGGGCTGGCCCAGCCAAACGCAGGGAGCAGCCGCAAGCAAAATGCATTTCAGCAAGTGCCACGGGCGCTTCATTTACCAAGGCCATAAGAAGTTCACGTCACAGGGCATTTGCCAGGAGTTTCGTGCTTGCTGGCATACACACGGAGGGCGCGCCTCACCATGGAAGCAGCGAGCTGCTGAGCTGGGTGACTCATCCGAGGGCAACGCTTTCTGCCTTCCGACAGGAGAGCAGCCTGCAGTGAGCAGCGCTGATAAGACGCATACTCAGAGCAATTCTATTTGGGCAAAAAGCTACTGACACATCTGAAGCTGCAGGTACAGGAGCCTGCCCAAATGCTAACCGGAACACGCACGGTCACCGCGGCATTACACTACCGCACTAAGGCATTTTGCAGGGGGTTCCCAGTGACCCAGTAAATCCATAAAGCCCAATTCAGAAATGCAGAGGTGGTTTGACCCTTCATACCTCTTTTATCCCTTTAAACAGAGCCCTCCGGGGGAACAGCTTCCAGCCAGAATACGAGAAATTGTCTCTCCCTTGTCTATATCACTCACTACCTCCGGCAGGTATCACCCATTTCTTCCTTTGCTTCCAAAATACCTTCATACAAGACATGAGCTTCTCTGCTGCTGTCCAATAAACCAATTCAAAGCATGCTCTACCAAATTAATGAAACGGAGAGGAGACTCTTCTTAATTCACAGGCTGAACCCAACAGCTCAGAGCCTTGGAGCAGGCAGACAAGGAGGCTGCTTTCACGGTGCCAGGCCAGTGCACGCAGAGCAAGCAGCAGTCACAGAAGCCTCAAGCTTTAGCACGTACTTCCTCCTAACGGCATCAGCAAGACTCTGATGTGAAGACAGTAAAAGCTTCGAGTCAGCTGAACTCCAGGAATACAAGAGCATTTCTGAAGTCTGCTGTCCAGGCCATCCTTGCAAGGACAGCAGGAGCTTCCAGCACACGGGTCCTGAGAATTGGGCTGCAAAAACTGCCCTCCCCCATCAGCAGGGGGGAGCTGCGCTGCCATACCAGGAGGATGTGGTTTGTTGTGGCTGCAGAATGAAACCTGGAGCTGCAGGCTGTGAGCAGGGGGCAGCTACCCAGAGCTACGCTGCCCAAAGGCTAGCCTCTTTTTTTTTTTTTTTTTAATTTCCCAAGACAGAAGAGTTGCAGCTATGGACCTTTCAGGATTTTATTCCAAGTGAGTTGAAATCCTCCATCATTGCCCCTGCGTGAAGGCAGTCCTCTCAGGTTAAACTTCTTCCAGCAGACTGGTTTTTGAATGGCAGCCTTCATTCAGAGAGCACTCTTCTCTTAAGTAAACGTTTCATTGACTCGGAATAACTGGAGATAGCACGCAGCACCCCGACCCTTTCACCCTTCTTTCATGGCTTTAGCAGCAAGGATCAATAGCAGTCAGATGAGGACTCAGCATTGCAGCCCATTTGCATTTTCAAGTGACAAATTCCTTGTCAAACAAGAATTTAAGTACAGCTGCAACTCAGGAGGCAACAACTTCAGTGTACTTCCACTCCCTCTGTTTCCACGTAACTTCATATTTTGGAAGATGCAACTGAGCTGTGTAGCAGTTTTGTACAAAGTGCCACAAATGGCACCACGTTAAGTACATTAAGAAAAGGCAAAAGGGGTGCAAGGACAAAACTTCCCTCAACCTAAAAAATGGCCGTTTTGAATCAACACTGAAGAACATTGACAAAGTGTTACAAGAAGCCTGACCTTTCTGTTAAAAACAGGTTTCAGCTTCTAGGCAAACTCCCATAGCTTCTGGCTGGACTTCCCTGGTCACGCCAAAAATACTCCAAAGCTGACAACTTGTAAAGCAATGTTCCAGTAAATAAAAACATGGAGAATAGAGGAGAAGGGGCTGCCAACTTTGCAAAAATGTTCCTATGATCCTCACTGAGATTCCAGTTCAGCTTTCCTCATCCTCCTCAACTCCAAATACTGTCCTCAAGCTAAAAGAGGACCTTGCATTTCACGCAGACCTCCAGGAGAGCCTGCTGTGTGTGTACACGCTAGGCAACAAACCTTCAGGAGAAGGGCTGGCCTATTGACACCAGAAGTTTGTCTAAAGCAGGCAGCAGCACATCCTCCAGAGCTGCTGCCTTTGAGAACTTCAGGTACTGCCATAGCTCATTGCAAAGACTGAAAAACATCAGCTGATGAAAAACAGCAAATAAGAGATGACAGCAGCTTTAAATACAAGGCATTTCTAGATTTATTAAATGGTTCATAAGAAACTACTGTTCTCCTAGCTACGCGGCAGTCCCCTCCAAAACGCAGCTCTCCACCACCTTATACAGGCAGAAGCTATCAAGATCTTAACTGAAAAAAAACTTGTACAAGATAGAGACTAGACCTGTCAACGATCAAGTGAGCTCACAATTATCACATTGTTTAACAGCAATCGCAGGACCAGAGGTAGAGAAGCGTTATATTTAGCTTCCCCATAAATAAGTGGGAAAATATTTCCTGCGTGTTCCACCAGCACGGAGCTTTCAGACAAAACACGACAGAGACTCCCAACCACATTTGCAGGACTCTGCTTCCTGCTCAGGCTGTTCCCCTGGGATTAAGGAGGGGAAGTCAAACGGTTTATATTTTCATCTGCTTTAAAAACTTTTTTTTTTAAACCCTGCATTTTAGAACAATATATGCAGCGTAGCCTCTCTTTCTGGGTCAGTCGCTCCCTTCCATAAAAGCATGTTGTGTCCCTGAGGGTAGGGGAGACGAGTGAACTGCGAGAGGCAGACTGCCTGCCCAGCTTCTTCACTTCCAGAAAGATAAGTGTTAGGCAGAGGAAAGACAGCACTTAAAAGGAATTACAGCTTTTGTTCTGTGCATAAAATTAATTTATAAAGGCAAGTTTCAATCTATTATTCCCCGTTCCACATAATTATCAGAGGTCTTTTGGAAAGCTACAAAGAGCTCAAGAGCCGTTTTTCACTGCTTGCATCACCACGATGACACAGATTTGATGCTAGCCTGGTGACTGACGTTACCCAACAACATCCAGGGCCTTAGATAACAGGGCTCACAAAGGATTTTGAGGCAGGCATCTTTTACCAGCCGTTCTCTGCTTTAGCCAGGCTGCTTTCATGCTGCTCGTCCTTAGAGCCGACGATGTGACTGCTGCGCCCACCCTTAGCGACGCAGCGAGCAATAGAGATACCCCGGGTTTGTCAGGGTAAGACTTCTGCAGTTTAACAGCAAGCTATGGTCAGAGATGGTTCATTGCTTAGAGATACAAACAGCCAAATTAACTTAAAACTGACACGTAAACAAGTATCAACAGCTGCCTTGCACAACAACGCACCCGCACCACCAGTCCCAGTAAAACAGCCTATTCCCTTTTAAAAGGTTACATTTTGTTTAACAATGGTGAGCAATTTTTTTCTGGTTTAAACTTCCAAGCAAAGGTTATATCAAGTTAGACCCATCGCCACTTGACTTCTTCTTGTCCACTATCGTAAGAGTTGCCAAGAGAGCACCCAGACAAAATACGTTTCCATTCTTTGCCACTGAAATGAGAACGCTAGAAGGGACGAACGGGAAAACCCCACCACTTGCACGGCAGGAAATACGGCACAGACACCGGGAGCAGTCAGAGAATCTCAGGCGTGGGGAGGACACAGAGGGGCCAGTTTCTTCAGATCACCCTAGCAGAGCTCTGACTGCGAGCCTGAGGGGCACTTGTGAACGAGGCGTTTTTATTCCCCTGCTTTTGTTGATAAGGAGACCACCGTGCCCATCTGCTGTAACCCAGCTGCGTGCTCCCAGGGCCCTTCTTCTCTTGGACACAAGTCCTCCTTCTCGCAGACAGACGGGAGATCTCCCCTCCCACCTAAAACCAAAACCAGGCAAACAAAAAACACACTACAGACAGAGGAGGAAAAAAAGAAGAAATCTTTTTTTGCAATACAGGATAAACAAAGGGTGCTGACCTGCACCAAGTGGCCTCTCTCTGGCCCCTGGTACCTGCACTTGCTGGAGCGCAGCAGCCCTGCCTTCCACCGCCTTCTGCCCCCACGGTGCTTTGAAGGACAACTGCTCTGCTCTAGAGAGGAAGGTGAAGGCTGCTGTCTTGTGTCTCCAAAGTGGCTGCATAACCAAAGGCCAAAACAAACAGCTAACAGACAGCTGGACTGACAATTAAGGGAATTTCATAAGTCATCAAGTGACCAGAGAGCTGTAAATCTACAGACGGCACCGCATGAACTGTATCTGTCCTGAAATGAATGCCCACGAGATGCTCTACGGCAATGAGAACAGGATAAAGACCTATAAATAAAAGCCATCCAATTTCAGAGCGATTCAGATCAGCTATTCCCCTGAATCCATAAAAGCCAATTATAACTGTTTATAGGGCACGCTTAATGCAAAAATTCGGTTTGAGGACATCAATTTCATCCTTCTCCTTGTCTGAGAAGTTCATCTCTAAAGAACAAAAAATAAAAACCAAGCAATTCAAATGAGAATCCATTTCTGTCTTCAAAATTCTTAGTAACCTGGAAACTGACTTAGACAGAGCCATATGCTTGCACACTTACATACGTCTTGCTTGCCCACAAGCCAGAACAGCAAGCTTCCCACAGCCACCAGACAATCTTTCTCCACAGGGTTTCAGGCAGCAAACACTGCTCATCGAAATTATTTAGCAAGATGAACTTCCTTTCAAAGAGATAACTTGGAGATAAGAGTTATCAGCCCATATAGAAGGAAGCTATCGTCAACGGCTT
The DNA here is from genome assembly GCF_040182565.1 of Anser cygnoides. NCBI lineage: Eukaryota > Metazoa > Chordata > Aves > Anseriformes > Anatidae > Anser > Anser cygnoides. The sequence continues at coordinate 8,413,131 of NC_089890.1, forward strand.
ACAAGAAACTGGTTGAAATAATTTAATATTGAAAGAATCAAGCTCCCATCAACGCGCTCGTCAACAGCGATCCATAAGAACGACGAGCATGGCAAGCTTGCAGGACCAAAGCCTTCACAAGGATTAAAAAGGCAACTGCCCTGTTCACAAGCCCTTCGCTGTCTAGGAAGGGCCATCGTCTGAAATGTTACTGCCATTAAGAAACAACTCAGCGAGAGGAAGATTACACGGAACAGAAGGATGGAGAAACAGCCAGCCCCAGCTATCTAACAAGAGGCTAAAAGGGCAGCCAAACCCCTAACGTGTGGTTAGGAAGTTGTGACAGGAAATGCAGAAGCTGCGAAGTATGCTCAATAGCTGTTGAGGGCAGAATATGATGAATTGCATTTCCACCTTAGACTGCAAAAAAAGAGTCTGAGAAAGAAGAAGTAATTTTGAGAAGCAAAACCAGGCCATGGAAGCAGTCACACACACTTTTGCATTGGGCACTAAGGACTTGGGAAGACCAGCGGCAGAGATTATATCTTAGCACTCTGAGACTGAGGAAGAGAATATAGATAAATGCACTGAAACCTGCATTCGCTGGACTTGTCAGGAGGGAGTTGTTTGTATGTTTAAGAACTACGTAGAACTCAAAAATTGGGACAGATTATTAAAAAAGAAGAAAAAATGTTTTCCTATTATACTGAGTGATTGTAATCAAAAGAAGCATGCGTGGTATCCTGGTCAGGAAATAGACTGGCAGTTCCAGATGGGAAATCCTTACAGAATGCTGCTAATTGCTCCCGTATATCAAATATCTAACACAGAAAAGGGTTATGCATCCAAGCGGAAGAACGAAGGACACCAAGAGAGACCTATTCTCACAACAAGATGTCTTAAATGCAAGAAGTTCATCGAAAAGGAAGAGCAGAGAAGGTAAAGAAGTCAAAAGGAGGAAGCAACCTCTGAAGTAATGTAGCACATTAGTCTACAGCAGAGAAATGCAAGTGGAAATTAATGTGTTGCTAAATAAACATATCTAAGGAGAGACATGGGAGTGAAATAGAAAAAAAAAAGAAAGTGTTCTGACAGCTAAAATGCTGTTGGGGCAGGCAGGACCTGTCAAGTAGTTGATCTAGTTTCAGCAGAGATTACCTAACACAACAAGAAATATTTTCGGAGTAGTTGGCTTTTTTAATCCCCACATGATGGAAGCAACTGGGATTTCACACCCTGTGTCCCCCCCCAGCACTTCCAAACCTGACATAACATCAGTGGGATAATGTATGAGGTTTTTTAAGGAGAAAAGCCAACAGAGAATTAAGCATACAGAAAGTGAAAGCGAGCTTACTATTTTCATTCCCATCCTCAGTTATAATATTAGAAACAAGCTGTGCAGTCGGTAGGCAGCAGCCCAAGGGGTTAACATGCCGGACTGTACAACACAGAGGCACTAAAACAACAGCCTGTCCCAAATTTAAAGAGCATGTAAAGCAAGGAGCCCTCGGAGTCGCCTGCCTCGCTTCCTGATTCAGGGCACTGCTGGGAACATCTCCTGCGTGTTTCACCCAGAGATGTAAAATCTGGTGTTCTGTGTCAGCCTTGGGCTTCACCCAGCCTCTTGAAAATTATATGCAAGATGAAAAAAAAAAATAGAAAGGAAAAAAAAAGAGATATAGAAGTCGCCAAGGGAAGGGCCGCATACTGGAGATACCCAGAGGGTGCTGTCGGATTGAATCACCTCACAGCACCCGTGCCCGACGGTGCCAGCTCGCTGCCCCTCACACATACACACAAAATCAGAATTCAGCCAGGCTGCTTTATTCGGCCAGGCAGAAGGGGGGACAGCACCAACCCAGGGTCCCACCACTCAGGGGGACAGCACCCACCCTCCCTGGGGACAGCTTGTCCAGGTTGAGGGGGGGGGGGACAGGGGTGACCCAGGCCTCTCCCCTCGCTTGTCACCAGACCACAGCGACCCAAAGGAGGGGGGACCTGAGGAGGATGACAGGGGCCTGAGGGGGCTGACGGGGGGCTTGAGGGGGCGACAGGAGGCCTGAGGAGGGTGACAGGGGCCTGTGGGGGATGATGAGGGAGCCTGAGGGGAGTGACAGGGGGCTTGAGGGGGGTGACGGGGGGCTAAGGGGGGCGACAGGGGCCTGAGGAGTGTGACGGGGGGGCTGATGGAGGTGACGGGGGGCTGAGGGGGGTGACTGAGGAGGGTGACGGGAGGCTGAGGGGGATGATGAGGGACCCTGAGGGGAGTGACAGGGGGCTTGAGGGGGGCGACCGAGGAGGGTGAAGGGGGCCTGAGGGGGGCGACGAGGGCCTGAGAAGGGTGACAGGGGGCTGAGGAGGGTGAGAGAGGGCTGATGGAGACGACGGGGCGCTGAGGGGGGCGACTGAGGAGGGTGACGGGGGGCTGAGGGGGTCGGGGGGCGCTGCCCCCGCGGAGCTGTCAGGGCCGGGGGAGGCGGGGGGGGGGGGAGCGCTGAGGTGAGGGGAGGGGGGGGGGAAGCGCGATCGGTCCGTGCGCATGCGCACCGCCGCCGGCCCCTAACGGCCACCAACGGCCGCGCCGCCCTCAGCGCCCGGCGGGCGGTCGGACTCACCGAGGCGCAGGGGCTGGAGGTGGCGCTGGGGGTTGGCGAGCGCTGCACCGTGACCAGAGCCATCGAGGCGCGGCGGGGCTCCCCGTCCGGCCGGCGGGGGCCTTACTCCATGGCGAGGCGGAGGGAGGGAGGGAGGGAGGGAGGGCGGGGAGGGGAAGGGAAGGGAGCGGAGGTGGCCGCAGGGGGCAGCAGCTCCGCACCCGCCGACGGCCCGCGGCCGACTGAGGCGCTCCGGGGCTGGGCCGGCCGGGCACAATGCGGCGGCACGGCGCATGCGCCACCTGTCAGCGCGGCGCCGCCCCCGGGCCGCGGCGGAGGTTTAACCCGTGCCGTGCCGGCGCGTGAGGGCGGCCTTGTCCCGGCCCCGGGCAGCTGAGGGGAGCCGCAGCTCCGCCTGGCGGCTGCCTCGGCTGGCTTGGGGGAGCCGAGGGAGCTCTGTCAGGGACGGAAGGAGCCTGGAGTTCTTTTTTGTACGTCAGTGGACAACCGCAAGTACCGCAAAGCTAGTCCGATAAGCGTACGTGAGGTTTTAAGCATGAAAATGTCCCCAGAATGAGGCGGTGCCTGGCGGTTTGGGCCCTGAGACAAAGGGCCGAACGCTATCAATGTCATCGATTTAGTTTCAGTCTGGTGCTACCAAATTTGTGGGGAGGTTGGCACGGAGGATCGCGACTGCGATCGAGAATTTCCATGGGCATCTAACAGAAACACTACCTACGACAAACAGAAGCCATTCTGAATACAAAACAGCACAAATTCTTCGTCAGAAATGTGTGTTAGCCCATTATTAGCCCATTTGAAGCACTTGGTTCATCTTATTCTCATTTGCTCCTCAGGTTGACAGGACCGTAGGGGACTCAGACTCATTACCCCAGTATATCTACACAGCACAAGACCCACGTAAGTAGCTCTTTAGGCTCTTCCCCCAGTGCCCTGCAGTCAAAATAATTAGCTGGGAGGCTCTGTGCACCCTGGAAGCTGGGCTTTTGCCACAATGAAAAAGTCAGGCTGGCTAATGAGGCATTTTGCCTCCTAGTGGACAAGAGAGGATGGAGGGCAGGCTCAGTAAGCGGGACTAAAATTGAGCATAGAGAGTGAATTGCACAGCAAGCCAGAATCCTGGATGTGAAAGAGTCCAAAACGACCCCCACTGGGACTCCAGCACATGGGGAGAATAAGCAAAAAGCATAGGTAAACAAAGAGTCATTGTCCTGCCTCGTACAACCATCATGTTTTTATTTTGAAACACAATATTTATGGAAAGTGTGCTAGCAGTGAACTCTGATTTATGGCACAAAGGTCAAGAAAATGCCTTCCGGATCCCTTTTAAGTTAATATCCCCCATGTTCTAAATATTCCACAACCTCCCAATAAAGCAAGATCTTTTTCTAAGCAGCCTTGTTTGGTCCCTCCCTCCCATTTATTTATTAAACACCTTATCTTTTCTGTGGGGAAACGTGCCAGGCAGATGTGTCTTTGGTGTGTCTATACAGTAGAAGTGGATTGGCAAAGGCTATTCCAAAGACGGACATCCTTTTGCGTTTGTAGATAAAGGATCTTCTCTGTAAGTTTTGGGAGCAGAAGGACCGCTCTGAGAGTTGCACATACGTGATGAAAGTGTGTATGATTTTTTTCACGTTTTCAAATAATATAGCTAGACCAGTAAGACATACACTCACATACAGTCATGGTTCTCCTAGCTATGTTTTTCTGTCTGATTTATTTTCTCTGAAACTGAAAAAGTGCTTTGTCCCCTGGCACAGCACTTCTTCCTTTCAGTTAAAAAAGATCCTGCATCACTTTGTAGGCCCTTTGCAGAAGGTTTGGGGAACATACGAGGTACAAGATTTTTCTTCTCAATCATATGACAAGAATCTTAATGCTATTCACCTTCCTCTAAAGAATGATACCTACTTTATTGGTTTGTTCCCAGCAAATGGATTCCTGCAAATACAGGGCTGCTTCAAGGCACGTAGCTCGTGTTCTGTTCGGATATGTCTGCGTTGGTACACAGGGTAGGTGGAGGACTACAAGTTGCCAGAGTATTCATGCAAATCCCTCACCTGGGACTGGCGTTTCATTCTGGATTTTGAGAAATAGTAATGTAGGGATTACTATCAAGAAATGATTATTTAAACCAGCTTCCAAATTAGACTCTAGTGTAATATTCAGATATCCTGTAGCTTTTCCAGGTATTTGAACAGTGAACACTTCTAAAATATATTTACCACAAGTAAATAATGGAGTTACTATCTACAGTTAGCTAAAGGTCGAACATATCAGTTATTAACTACAATAATCACAGATCGCAATGGTTCTTTGAGCTATTAGAAAGGTATAATTTGTATGTGCAATGTTTTGTAGCAGCAGAATTTAAATGTGAAGGAGGCGGCTGGCTACAAGCAGATGCATTCTGATTGACAAGAGCGATTAGAGGGCAGCCTGTGGTCACAGCATCATGGCTGGTACATAAAGGAGACTGGAAGCCTGTGGCCAAATTCTCCCCTGTGCTGAAAGCACTGTGGTCAGCACCTGGACCTCTAGCCCAGCGTATCATCTGAAGGATGTGAAGCTACACACTGTCTGTTTTTGTATGCATTTCTGAAACTGTCTATTTTCTTTCTTTAATGTACTGCAAACATTTCTCTGGCTAACGCAACTTATTATTACTACGTGTCAGGGCTTTTATTGCATAATCTTGGCATCAGCTGCAACAGGCAACAGAATGCTTCCAAAATGTATCTTAAACAGAAAAACAGAAAAAAAAAAGATAGAAGAGGCAATTCCAGCAAAACATCTGTGATGACATACTCAGTCCATTATTTTGTCAACAGTGCAAGTATTTGATGGCATAATAAAAGGATACACTTTGCTTAGCAAAAACATTAAGAGATAGCAGCCAAGTTAAATAAGGTGCGATTAAGGGTTTGCTTAACCCACAGGATTCCATTTCCAGAAAAATAAAAACAGAACCACTCAGATCCCTCTTTGCAAATTCTATTTGCATTCTCTTGTCTGGAGGTTAGAAAAAATCACTGTAGAAAAGGGAGAGTATTTTTTAATAGATGTTCCATACCTTCCCCCCCAGGAAAAGAGAGACGTGTAAGTTGATCATAATAGCAACAAAATTCTGAACTGCAAAGGGGGAAAGTCAAGCCCACCTAAGAGAAGAGATAACAGGACTTAATCACATGCAACCTGAAAAAAAAATAGAAAAAAAATGCACAGTTTTTTTAGAAAAAAAAAAAGTGCACAGTTCAATTTAAAGCTTCATTTTAAATTATTCCTGTGCATCAATTTTCTGCTTCATTTTATTGACATAATCAATGCTATATTTGAATGCACCTTGGAAATACACTGCAATAAGCATATTTCCTTCTTTTGTTCAAATCTTAATAGCAGAAGAATTATATTACAGTATTTTCCACGCTAAATTTGATTTTTTTTTGTGCTTTGTTTCCTCTCTGCAAGCAAATACTGAATTCAAAAATCAAGTCAGTGTTGTAGTGTCCGCAGTTGCAGGCTTGGCAGTCCAGTGATATTTGAGAGTGTCCAGAAGAAACATTTTTTCAGTGGGATGCTTATCACAGATGGCCAAAGGTGTCTATAGAAGTTACAGCCATACAAATGTTTCTGAAATACGCACAGGTGGATAAAGGAAAATAAATGTTGCTGAGTACAAACACCAGGAATTTCTATAATGGAAAAGAAAGTATAAAAAGAAAATAAAAATTGAGGCTTTTGACTGTTCTCTAAAGTACAATTGTTATTGTCATTTCTGAGCAAATTCCCTCCTGTGTAAAGAGTCTGTACACAGCATGTGTACTTTCTAACTTCCATGGCAGGTTTTAGGAACAAAACTAAGTATATTTCTTTTTAAGTGCAGCTTAGATATTTTACTAAGTTCATGTTGGGACGCTGGGTGCGTGTCACTTACAGCTATTTCCAATTCCAGAGGGTTTTACAAATTAAATAATATTTACCTTAGTATTGTGGGTTCTGTATCAAGTAATGAGTGACTTGATGAAAATAAAAGAGAGAATGACATTTTTGGTTCTGAAATTAAAACTCTAGTTCCCAAACTGGACAAGAAATGTGACTCTGACAGTAACTGCATCAGATTTTGGGAAAAAAAAATCTGTTATTTATATTAAAGCTCCTCGTTATGTTTTGTAACGTGTTCAGCTGCCCCATAAAATGGAGACTAATACTCTTACTAGAGGATAGGGACCAGTGCAGCTGTTCCAATGACGATACCATGAAGTCACAGTTCAGAGTTTTCATGCTGGTAGATAATCCAAAGATCAAGCTTCTTCCAATGTAAAATACAGCAAAAGAAATAGCATTAGATAAACCTCATTTCCTGGCAGAAATTGCCGTAAATTTCTCTGTTGGAAATCCTGCATAACACGAATGAAATCACTGAACAGACACCTGATTACGTGGGTATATACAAACGAGTGCAGAATGGCTGTTCCTAGACGTTATTTTCTCTTCCTTTCTCCTTCCCCTGTGTTGCATATTCTTCATGAATATAAAAGAAATTATTAAAGGTGATTCATTAAATCCCTTTAGATTCTGGTTTAAAGGCGGTCTAACAAAATGGCATTATAAACTTCCCCCTTTTTAGTGCTGTACATGACTTTCCCACTAGGCTGCTTCAAAGTGGTACAAAAGGAGAACCTGAAAATGTCTTTAAATTGAGTTTGTAATTCATGTGTGTTTTGGTTTTTTTTCTTTTAGATTCTCCTGTCTGGTTAATACCGTCCTCAGTTTAGCTCGTAAGGGACTTTCAACAGTTTTGGACTTGAACCTGGAGGTAAACCTTCTATCACTGGGCACCTGTGGTTTCCCTCTGACTATTGGTGCTCTTAATATTGCCTGTTGCTATTCTTAGTCTTTATTTTATTTTATTTTCAGTCACGTGACACAACGAGCTAAGTTCAGTACAGAAGAGTGTGCTGGCCTGCCAAAGCCAAAAGACAACCTACGGCAATTCCAAGTCGTGGATGAGACATAGCAACCTTTGGGATTATTGCTTAGCAACTGCAAACACAGAGAGGAGTAAAACTCACAGCCCGGCTCCGCAGCAGGTCTGAGAAATCCCTAATTCACTTTAAGATTTTTAATGCCTGAGAACAGATGGGCATATATTAAATTCCTATTCATTTGCAAAGCCACTCTGAAACCAGGAGGAATAAGATCTATTTTGATACCTGCTCCAAAGGTAAGAAAACCAGTTCTTTAGAGCGTCAGAAAGCAAAAGAGAAAGTCTTTGTTTAATTTTAATTTTAATTGAAAAGAAAATCAGATGTGAAAAGGGTATCAGGCTCCTTGTGATTGGTGAGGTAAACATGCTCTACGAAGAACTTTAGGGAAAGGCAAAACTATTCCTGAGCAATAGAGGGTCAAAGAGTTTGGAGTCTGTTTTTGAAAGGACTTTGGAACTCCAACATCTCCAAAATATTTTCCTAGACAAATTTTAGTCTTACCTGGCCCTATCCCACCCATCAAAATGCTCTAACAGAATAACAATGAAACCATAAAAATCTTATTTATGAGCAGATTTGTTTTTTTGTACAGAAGACGGAGAGAGAATCATTTTGTACCTGCAGGGTTTACAGCAAGAATATTTCTCTCATAGAAAAGGAGCCAGGAAAGTGGCATCCTACTAAATAATGAAAAGCTCATCTTGCCTTCAGCTTGAACAAAGACTTACAGGAAACCTAATATCACATTTCAAATTTCATGGGTGTTCCTACAGCTTGTGTCTCTGCACTGTGCTTACTTTTATTTGGACAATCGAGCCTCCACTTGGGAACGTCATAGAACTTGAGAGCTCTATATATTATGGGCCAAATTCTCAACAGATGTAAATCAGCATTGAAATTTATGAGCCGAAGTTGTCTTACACAAACTGGAGGTTTGTCCCTGCTATCACTGATAAATTCCAAGTTTTAGGGCCTGATTCTAGCACCCGTTTGTTGTTTATTTTAACAGTTACGTGCTGTGTGTATGCTCTTCCACACCCTCGTAGCCTGATTTATCTGCCGTACATGAAAGTAGTCGTCATAGTTCTGTGTGCCCTGCTTCCACTCTTGGAGATATGCCAATCCTGTGGAATTAAGATAGAGCAGTAGCATTTAGGTTTTTCTGTTGTTGTTCAGAAACAGAGGCACTTCATAAACATACGCTAATCCTCAAAATCTTCCTAACAAATAGTTCAGAGCAGTGTAGAAAATATGTTCATCGTCATTCAGAATAAGCCACCTCCTAAAGCAGAGTGCAATTGTCACTTTAACGTTGCACAGAAACTGCAGAAAGGTTTCATAAAGGATGTTCAAAAATAACATGAGTATTTGAATCTGCAAGAATAGTTTATTTTGGCACAAAAAAAAAAAAAAGTTTGATTTGGAATGTGACCAGAATGTTTGTTTAACAGCCTGCTTTGAACCAGAAAGAGTCTGGTTTTAAAGCTTATTGAAAGAAAGTCACCTAAGCAAGGAACAATTTGACAGGGTTGACAGGTTTCCTTTTCTGCCATTATAAATCTAAACTGTACAGTTCATGTCCTTCAGTGCAAAACCAGCCACCATTCTTCCAATACTGTTTGAGTCACGCAGGCAGCTTGATCCATAAATCTATCTCACTTCCCAACAGGTAATGCTTATTACAAACAAATTACCAGAAGATGCCAACAATCCCATCTAGAAAACAGACAGAGAAATTTAATGCTGTAAAGCATCCTACGTATCCGAGCAATATTTGGATTCAAACAATGGTTATGAACCAGAAGGTCATCGTATTAGCAATTACATTTGTGTTCCTGGAGGGCTTTAGTTCACATTTACGCAGTCTCTAGAAGGCTAAGCTCTCTTCAGAACAGCTACAAATGCTTAAATATGAATAGCAGAACATAGCGAAAGCAATGTTATTTCTATGGATACCGGGAGGCCTTAGTGAAAAGTACTTTTAAATAAGAGCTGGAAAAGAATAGTGTGGCAGCAAGTTCAGAGCAGAGTTTCATCTTTGATTTGGAAGGGCCTTAGTCAGGCTCTCTATTAATGTCACCGTTCCCTTGCTGTTGTTTAGCACTGAGGTGCTTTTTTTTCACAGCATGCTGGTGATTTTTCATGCAGTAAATCAAGCGGGTTCTGCTCACATTCTGCTCCATTACATCTGTGTAAGTTCCATTGTAGATGCAGACAGTTATGTATGGAGACGTATAGCAAGAGTTTTTAAATTGTGCCTTGTGAGCAATTCCATTTCTGCCTGGTATTTCACAGTATTAACATTTTGAGAAGAAAACAGTGTAGAGTGGGAAACTAAAGGGAGATCTCAGCAACTCTCAGTAGGTCTTTTACAAAATGATCTACAGATTATGTGTTTGTGAACAGTTTAGTTTCAGAGTTCATAGTGTAGTTTCCCTTTCTGTAGAAACTCTGCTGACCCATATATTTGTGTCCTGGTACATTAACAAAATGTCCAGAAGAAAAGCAGTTGCAAAAGTTGAAATTGAGTAGCCTATGGTACAGGCTTCCTCAGGATTTCTCACAGCTGCGGAAACCATGAAGAGTAAGTGGTAATTGAGGAGAGCAGAAGGTGGTGTGGAGATAGAGAAATCTTGCTCCTAGGTATCTGTTTTCCATGGCTTGCTTCCTCTGTCTCATATCCACTGGAGCTCCTCGCAGCATGTGAAGGGCCCTAAACAGAGATAATGATATTAGGGGTAAGAGGAATCCGCTGGTGTGAACTGGGGGGCAAGACTTCTGAGCACTGTTCACCACTTGGTTTCTGACTCTCTAAGTGACCTGGAATTAATCACTTCTCTACCGTGTCTCTGTTTTTTTTTTCTCCCATAAAAGAGGATCACAGTTACGTAGTTGCTCTGTCCCCAAGGCGTGTTGTGATACATAATTAATCTTTATAAATCATTTACTAATCTTTGAAGTAAAGGGGCTGTACTTGTTTAAGAGTACAAAGCAGCAGTAAGAGAATAAAATAGGCACGTAGGAAAAGAATATTGGTTAATTCCTAGCAGTAAACTTTCTTCCTGTGTCATCTGCTAGGCCACTGCTGTATCTTTTGGCATTATATAACATACTTCTTTTGTTCTTTGTCACAGTCATTGACAAATGGCTGCTCAGCCGGAAGAAGCAGCCCAAACTGCAGGTCTAAAACATCCCAGACTTGTAAGTAAGGATATGACTGCCACAGAAATGAAGAGAAATCAAGGGAGTGATGAGCTGCCATGTCGTAGTAATTGTGCTCCGTGGAAAGAGTGCTTTTATGAAAAGGTACAGCAGAGGTCTCTGAATCTGCAGGAGAAAAAGGTGAAGATGATTCAGGCACAAAAGGCAAAAGAAGAAAAGGTAAAAAGGAGAGAAGCCTGTGACTGGCTGTGCAGAGAGTGGTTCAGTGATGAGAAGGAGTCACTGGATACTCGCACCTATTTGCTTGACAAACTCCTACCTACGTTAATCCCAGGAGTGGAAAAGCTGTTAATGCAAGTGGAAAGAAAGAATGTGCTTGTACCAGACAAAGAACCAACCAAATTTGACCCCATTACATTTCTTGGAGAATATCTGATGAGACATAACCCTCAGTATGATATTTCTACAAAGCCAGGCCCCTACCTGAGAGGAATGAAGATGGTCACAGAGGAGCTGAAAACTGAAATGGCAGACACAGCACCAGAGAGGTGAGAGAGTTGAAAGTGTGGCTGGTCACAAGACTAGAGCTGGGTCCTGGTCTCTGTTTTACAAAAGGCATGGCATGGCTGCAGTCTGGTTGGCAAAGTGTCAAACAAAATGAACTTTGTGCAGTACAGTGCCAGAGATGGTAATTGCCTCCTTCTTAAAACTTGAGAAGCAGGGCAATCACCAGAACGCCACACACAATGAAGCAGTAGTCATTCTTGTTTAAGGCTATATTCTGCCCTTCGTGACTGTGTAATTCCAATTCAGACCCTATCTTAATGACATATGTGAAATGCAAACTACTTGCAAACCAGTCTGGGTTAGCAACAGGAGCTCTTTAGGTGTGGTGTTGGTATCAAAGGTCTAAGGACTCTTCACACTGTTTCCTCCATGTTCTTCCAAACTTAATAAAAGGTGACCTCTTTTTCTCCTTCAAGATGATTTTGCTCAACCAAACCAAGAGCAATGTTGTCACATGGCATAGTAGCTGGCACATGATAGAAACTCTTTTCTCATAAGGTTTTTACTTTAGGTTTTCATTTCAGATCCTTTTTTCCCTTTAAAGTAGAAAGTGTTTTGTATTTTATTACGTTGCTTACTTGTGGGGTGTAGTCTAGGCTGCTTGGTTTAGTACAATATTAATGGATATTGAAAGAGGGTTGTATGGCATCTTACAATATGCTCACGTCAAAATGTGAGTGCATCAGGTGAGCAATAATGCGGTCATTTTAATTGCTTTATTCAGAAAAATATAGAAGTGAACATTTGTATTTGTAGATGACCCAGAGATGATTGTAAATGATATCAAAGTCACTCGTTACTACTAGGTCACTCTCTAGCTGTCTGTACTGTAATGACTGCAATGACTCCTATACAAATGGCTGTCTCATCTATTTGCATGAATGCTACATACAGTTTGAAAATTGGTTTCAGGGTTTCAGTGTGAGGAATTAGGGAAGTAAAATGTTGATGTGACTTATTCATAGACTCTAAATGAAGATAATTGATGTTCCCAGTATTATAATGAATCACAGAATCGTTCAGGTTGGAAAAGGCCTCCAAGATCATCTGGTCCAACCTTTAACCTAGTACTGACAAATCCACCACTAAGCCATGCTACTAAGTTCTACATCTGCACATTTCTTGAAGACCTCCAGGGATGGTGACTCAACCACTTTCCTAGGCAGCCTATTCCAATGCCTCACAACCCTTTCAGTAAAGAAATTTCTACTAATATCCAACCTAAACCTCCCCTGGAGCAACCTGAGGCCATTTCCCCTCATCTTATCCCACAGGTTATAAAAGAATATGTTAAATATCTATCTATACCTCTGAGTCTGTCTCCCTACATTTCTAGTCCACATCAATTATAGCTCTTAGGAATATGCCCTGTATGAATTCAGCTAAAGCAGTATAGTAAGTGAATTTTGTGCAGTCACTTACCCCCTTTTTCCCCACAGATAGAAATAAATATAACTGACTGATCATGGTCAGTGTGAGATAGCCCAGCTTTTTGTCTTTTCTTCATAAACAGACCTACGACAGCATAACCAGAGCTGGTAAAAGATTTTCAAAAGTTTTTTTTTGTTTGTTTGTTTGTTTTTCATTGTGAATCAGAGCTTATTTCTGGAGAGGTTAGATTTTCCTGTAGAATAAAAAGTGTTGGCTGCCCATGACATGTCTTGGCTTATCTTGTTAGGTTCGTGTTGGCATTTGGAGACAGGTTCTCTGTAGCTATGGAAGCTCCAGAACTGCTGCACAGGAAGTGTCTTTCAAGGGCTGTAGAAATCAGTCTCTTCGCAGGCAGTGCTGCCAAGGGGGTTTATGTAGCCATAGCTGTAGCAGGGTTGGCATATCGGCTGGTAGTAGCATCATGGGATTTGCATTCTCAGTAGCTCAGGATTTACATGTTTGTGATGGCTGTGTTGTGGAATTTGCATAGGATTTTCAAACGGCAGCAGCACAGAGGATTTTACTGACTCCATGTAGCACTGAGACTCCTAACGAGAGTCACTGGCTTTCCAAGCAGGAAGAAAACGTTAAAAGAGAAATGCCAGTCTGGGCTCAAAATCTCTCACATAAGCACCAGAAAAATGAAGAGGGAAATTCTGTCCCCAGTGAAACTCCTGGAAGCCTTGGCATTACCTTCAGCAAAGGCAGGATTTCACTGCAGATTCGTATTTAAAGTTTACCAATCCTTTCTCAGGCTTCCTCCAGCCTCTCCTTAACTACAACCTGAGTGGGAGACAAGGAATGAGGGAGAACAGATGGGAGAAACTCCTGATCTAAATAGATTGATACCTGAAGCAGAGACTTTATTTTGTCCGGGGCTGGTAGTCCTTCAGTCTGAGTCACCCATCCTTGTGTGGGAGTTAGGCGGCTGTCTTCCTGAAGGAACATGTTTCATTCTGCGGTGAGAAGTTACCCTCGCTGCAGAAATTTCGTTGAACATTGTTCTCTGCCAGTGAAGTGCTTGTGTGAAACGCTACTTAGGCACTGAGACAAACGCATGCTGATGCAATTTTGTTGGTAAATGAAGTGAGGCAAAATTAGGCACCTCTGTTCCTGCTAAAATTGAAAGAAAATTGAAAGACATCTATACAATGTATGATTAATGCCGTTATAAATGTCTGCAAGCACTGATGGTAAAATTTATCACTGTTGAAACTACATAAACTAGAAGAGCTGTACAGATCATTTTCCCCTAAATGTCAACTGTGTACTCTACGAGGGGTTTTTTCTACAAGCACGTATCTGATACTCAGAAGTTATTTCTTCAGATTCATAGTTACACTAGATTTCAGGAGATTATATATGTCAGGATATAAATATTTTCATGTCAGATCTGCCCTCTGAAAACACAGATCACTAGCCTCTAGTTCAGTAACAACACTAGTAATTTTGTGCCCCAAATATCAAGTACAGCTTTGGAGAAAAGTCTGCTTTTGCTAAAAGGACAAGAGTTTCAGTAAGTTATTTCCTTTCTTTTTGTTCTTCAGGAGAGGCTTGATCTAGCTTACTAAAGCTGGTTTGTGTTGGTATTGTTCTAAGTCATATGCCTATGTCCTACAGGCTGGCCAGGATGAAGGCTGAGGCAAAGACCAAACGTAAGGAAAGGGAACAGGTGGAAAATATGGAGTCCGAGCAGAAAGAGATGAGGAAGGAGGCGCTGGCAATTCAGTTCAAAGAGTGGACAGTGGATATCAGTGGCAGAATACCAGTTGCACTGGTAACTAGGGTTGATCCTTGTTAACACTGCTGTGGTTGTTCCAGACAGGAGGAAAAGGAAATCTGGGCTGTCTGCCCTGGAATGGCAGCAGTGGAGCAGAAGGGTGGGTAACGGCTCTGACATCCCCTGAAATCAGGGTGCAGGTCAGTGTCTACCACAGCTTCACCAAGCTGATTCCTCCTGAGCATGTGGAAGGCTTGCAATGTGTTCTCCACAGAGGTCCTGGATAAATGGATGGTGAGGTACTTGGACACTCCCGAGGCTGCTGGATACATAACTTTATCTCTGGATGTCCCTCTGTGCAGCTGGTTATCCTTCAGAATCCCCTTAAAAGATCTGGGGCAGCCAGTTTTGCTCGCCTTTGGCCCCAATTAAATCTTCTTTCTAGCCCCAAGACTCACAGAAATTGACAGTGCATCTCTCTTAAAAGTCACACAAGTCCCCTAGGAATTGTCCAATGGTTACATAGAGCATGACATAGACAAAGTCTACATTTAACAGGACCTACTTGTTTGTGGTAAGAAGTGTGATTGTCCCACGTGACTGGTTATTCAGCACGATTTACTTTAGTATTTGTCTGCATGAAACAGGCCTTTGACTGTTACCTTGATTTGTAGATTCAGAGTGCACTGAGGTCTTTCCTGGATGTCGTTGCTTCTGCTCCCATGGATGTGAGAGAAGGTAAATTTTTGATGTGTCTTTCTTCTTTAGTTTTATTTCTGTGGCCTGAATTCTAATGCAAACTGAGCAAGCAATGAATTAATTTGATAATTGACAAAGAATCTGTAAGGGTAGTTACACCAGGTAGTATATTAATCAAAAATCTTGAGACAGATTGGAAAGAGACTGACCCACCACGTGGTTCATTAATGTGATCTTGAAAAGTACAAGAGAAGTTAAAAAAATTCGAAAGAGATAGAAAGATCACCTACAGGCCCTTTCCACTTATATCCTGCATGAGCCAGACATTGCCATGTGCTTATCACTATTTTTGAGAATCAGTGTAACAACCTCCTTCAGCTGCCCTGTCCCATGGTGTACCCTGACTCATGGGAGGTCTTGGAAATCCGATGGACAGCTTGGCATACCGGGAGGTCAGGAGGAAAGGTAAGATCAAAGAAATCAGTCTGACAGAGTTGTTACCTTGTATGGTTAAAAGGAAACAGATGAAATTTGCCTAGCATTCCACTAAACAGCACATCTTGTCTAGCCATTCCCTTTGCCAGTCCCAGGCATGCCAGTCACAGCACAAGGGCCTCTGTATCAAAGCGCTCAGCACAGAAGGGATTTCCATTATTCCTGTCCACTTTATAGCTCACACTTGACCTCTTTGAATAATGATAATTGGATGGATAGAGCCAGGAACAGTGAAGTGGCAACATTCAACCTGCTGCCAGCCCTTTACATAGATAGCATGTAATGATCATCAATAATAACAAATCTGCCTTTGCTGGGAGATGGGATAATAATCAGGGCACCTCCAGAGGGTATTTCTGCTTGCTGCTGAAGTAACCTCTGTGTAGAGCTTGCCCTTGCTCAGACCTTTCTGTATTACAGATTGGTCCCTCTGAGTAATCATCCTGTGTTGGTAGCACATCGTGTGAATGCCAAACACAGCCTCTACACTCCTGGTGTGGTGGCTGTGGTTCTGGAGTGCTTGAGTATGAACAGTTCCTGGGATGTGAAACTCATATGGAAGTTTCTGTCTGGGTGCTTGCTCTACGGATTCTGGAGATGCTTCATGTCAGATTTCACTAATATGCTGCTCCATTTCTCAGTGAATTTAATTTAGTAGCATTCAATATATATTAATGGAACATTAAGCTTTGTTTTATAGTTTAGTAGAGATATTGTACAGTTTAGGAATGTCTTAAGCAATGAGATAAGTGCATTCTATGGGGAATGTTCTCATTATTCCTGAGGTATTGCAGAATAAAGAACAGAAAAATGATCCCAACAGAAATAGCATGTTTGTGCTCAAAGACCTCATTAAGAAATCTGTGCAGACATTTGGTGTGTCTTTACAGTGGTCAAGAAGCTGACCAACAGGTAGCTTTGAATAGCATAATCAGTAAAATGTTTCCTACAGAGTTTCTTGGAAAAATTACTGTGATTTTCAGATTCCACTCTTGCAAGGCAGAATTGATGTCCCCAGAATTTTCAGGCAGTTTTATCTGTTAAATCGAAAATACTTTCTTCCCTCACATAATTAGTGGTAGCTGCTGTTAAAATCATTGCTGTTTTCACCAGTATATATCAAGAATAAATATGACCATACAGTTCTGAATAGGTAAGTGCGGATTCTCAACAAGAGAAATATTCTCAGTAAGAATCAGATTTAGATAGCCTTTATACAGCCAGGTGCTTGAGATCCTTGTAATTTTCAGCTATTGTGTAGGATAGCCTCAAATAAATGTAATCCAACATGAAAAGAAAGTAAATGTAACATAAAACATGCAAGAAAAAATGTATGCAATATGCTAAACCATGGCTGCTTGCCTTCTAAACCAATATCCATTTTTTACTAGCCATCTATGACAGGAAGCTGGAAATCGTAGACACATTGGAAAAAAAAGTAAACATTGAGGAATTCACAGAGGTGAGAAATGAAATAAGGGTATCTGATTCAGAAGGTGATACTTATCACAAAGTAGTACCATTTCCCTGTGGACAGCCAAGATGAGTAAGTGAAGGGCTTCTGTTTTCTCCAGCACCCCAGGTAACTGGTCGTATTAGGACATTTCATATTCCGTATCCATTCTCCACTGTCACAATGCTTTCATTTTTGTCCTGAACTGTTACTGGCATGAACCACAACCAGACAGTAAGAAATGTCAAAAATGTCTGTAAAGAGCAACCAGGATGAAAAATACACAGTTTTAAAATTAAAAGCTGTCAATGAGAAACATCAGAAGTGTGTTTCGAACTCACCAAAATCAAGAAAAGCAATTGGAAGTTTCGCCTCATTACTCTTCATCAATTTGAAAACAACCGTATCAGTTCAAACTAAATTACTGGAAAGCTCTCCAGGCCAGGACTTTGCCGTCCATTTCTACCTATGACAGAGCTAAATTTTATGGCTAGGTTATTAAACCTGTGAAAAGGGATGTTTGGAATAGAAATAATGACAGACCCTCAACTGCAGCGGTATAGTGGGTGCAGTTACAATAATTAAAAACAGAGAATAAAGCAGCCGTGCGGAGACTTAATTTCAAGCAGCCGTGTGCGATTTTTGTGCCTTCTTCACTCTCAGGAGACTCACATGTTCAGTATTTTGCACAAAGATGCATTTTTATAATAACTTGTTGAAGGCTTTTTTAAGCATGAAATGAGTTTTTTTTAAATTTTAACCTCAGAATAACAGCATTTAATTAAGGAAATTGTTGTGGATAATGGGAGCCCAGAGAATTGCTGTAGTCACTGAAATGAAGCATCAATCCATAACTCTATGGTACGTGTATAAGCACAGAATGAATTCATAATACATTAACATTAGAAAAAATGTTTTGAAATATATTTTGTGCATTCTTTATTTTAACTCAATTAAAAATGTGAGAACAGAGATCAGAAATATGAAAGACATGGACTGTCATGCTGTCTGATTTACCAGCCAGTGCAACATTGTTCTCAGAATATATTCTCTGATGCTTTTTCCAGCCTGGTTTTAATTGAATCGAATGATGAGGCTTTCATCACTTCCCTTGGGAAACGCTTCCATAATCACAGACCTTATTCTGAGGACAGCGTTGTTTCTAATCCTCAGCTATAATTTACCTTTGGTCATCAGTTTGCATCATACACCAAAACCAGAAAAAGAGATGATCTTTCTCCACACTGGTCTAGGGCTTTTCACATGTAGAAAGAATTGTTTTTTAATGTACCTTAAAATTAAATGGCTTTTTTTTTTTCCTTCCTTGAATTCAATGCAGCTTTTGGTTACTTAAAGGCTGTTAGAATCTCAGTAGAGAGACCTCACACTGGTGCACACCTGTGGCTTTTTTGTTTTGTTTTGTTTTGTTTTGTTTTGTTTTTCTGGACATGCTCAGTGGCTGCTCCTTGTATTTTTGCCTCCTTGCTGATGAGCTGGTCAGGTCTTTTATATTAAAAAACATTTAGATCCCAGAGACCAGTCCTTAATGGTTTATTTCACAGGTTTTGTACTATAACGTGCAACTTCCAGCAGTCTGACACAAAGCTTTTGATACCAAGGGAAATACTTACATTGGTAGGGTCCAAATCAGGCTTTACAGGTGAGGTGGTTTTCCATTAGTGCATGTGGCTTACTCAATTTCTAGTGAGATCAGTAGGAACAAAAAGCAAAGACTAGCTGATCCTTTGTTATTGATGGTTATGTGTTTCCAAGCTACCTTGAGGTCTCACACTGGATAGCATTAAGGAGGTGTCCCAGCTTTCTTCTGATAGGTGTCAAAATCTCTTGGTTAAGATAAATAAATGTATGTTTATTGTGTGTACAGCACTTTACACTCTAGAGTGCTTTACACACATCAGCTAAGAAAAGCTTATAACTCTACGGTAGTTCCTCCTGCCCACATAGCTGAACATACGCTTCTAAAAAATGTTCCGTGGAGCTGTTAGACAGCAGTATTAATATACAAGCCTTTATATGTGTCATCAAGATGACATAGAAAATAGCAAGCTGCTTGTCCAACCTGCCTCCTCCCAGCTGCTGTCATCTTCAAGGTTCATCTGTCACAGGGCTCCAGGCTGCAATAGCTCTGAAAAGCTAGTAGATTCATGTAGCCCCAGATCTGCCACCTTCTCTCTAACCCACCTACATCCTTTCTTTTTATGCTGAAATGCAGAAAAAACACACTTTGCATTAGGAGTTGTTCTTTCCCACCAGCCACTCTTCAGGCCATTTGCTGCTGCTTTTCTGCTCTTCCTCTCATCTCCACTTGTCCCATATATTTGGAAATTATGCAATACAGACTTGAATAATAACAAGTATATTAATATTTCAGTTTGTTAATGCCTGTGTGGCATTTCAACAAGTTCAGGATGCTCTAGCACTTATGTCAGGTATCCATACTCTAAAAATGGGATAATGGGGAACATTCTCTGTTTTGCAAATTCTTCCTTTTAACTGTATAGGCTACCTATTACTGTGGCTGGCTCCAGAAACCTGCTGTAATAATTCAGCACAGGCTTTGGGATTGTGGTTTGTTCTGATGGCCATTATTATTTATGTCATGCACACCGCATTTTTAGAACCATATTGCTTGTGCTCATAAAAACCACATGGCTATAAATCCAAAGTGTTAAAAGTGTCTCCAAGGCTAGAACTTAAAATAAATCTCAAGTCAGTAGTATTCCCAGTGTCAGAGGCCTTAGGTGACAGCAGGCTCACATTTGAAAAGTTCTTTCCTTTTTTTATTGTATCCAGAGTGGTTCTCTAAACACTGGAATTGTGGGCAGTGGTCATTTTATGACATTAGAGAGCTAAGTGTCAGTTCTGCAAAAACTAATGTCTCAAAAGGCCTCCTTGGGAGTAAAGTCAGGAATACTAAACGTTGCAGAAAACCATGGAGAACTTGTATCCTGCCTGAGATAACCTGCCTTAGGCATTGTTGGAGAGATTCTGATCCAGCATCTCTGATCCACTGAAAGTGGGAAGTGGTCTCTGGGCCAGGAAGGGAACTGTTTAATATGCATTTGTGCAGTGCCTAGCGCAGCAGCAGCATCCCAGGCTTGTGTGGAGAATACTGCTGCTTCTGAAGGAAATAACGAAGTAAGCAGTGTAGCACCCATGCACCAAGTTTGTATCACATTAGCAGACTGACCCACAAAACAATCTACTTTATATTTCATTACGTGGTAGATTTGATCCACAAAACAATTTCCTTTATATTTCATTACGTGATAGATTTTTAAGAGTTCAAATTGCAGTGAAAATACTCAAAGAAAGCTAATGATTTATGCTACTGCTTTCTCTCCATAGTATGTCCGTTCCTACACTGAATATTTTTCAAATGACATGTTCCAAGAAATCCTGAAGCATCTCCGTCAGTGTGCTCTTGACTTCCAAAAAGCCATAAGGTGTGATACGTGGAGGCAAATGTTTACTGATCTCTTCCTAGATTGTGATTATGGAAAGGTAAGCAAAGCAGTTCTCAGCCTAAGTTCAATATGATGATGCTTCTACTTCGGTATTTCTCAGGGTCACTGCCTTCTTTTTATTCTTTATGACTCCAGATACTCTTTGCACTTACTTAGCATTATTTCAGAGGGCAATAGCTGTTGTGTTGTCTTCAAATTCATAGTTCTTACTTAGACACAGAAATGCCAATAGCCTATAAGCTGATGGCCAACTAGAGACTAAATGACCTTACATGATAACTGCCTGGTGTTTGGTGATTCTGGAGAAGAAATTAACCGCAGACTTTAGTACTGGTCGTTACCTGTTCCTATAGCACTAGAATGTTTTGGTGCTAATTTGTCTATTCAGCTATATTTCAGCAAAGATAACCTGATATAGATTGACCTTAACAAATGTGTACATTACTACAGTAGTTGCATATATTGTATTGCATTAATTGTGGTGCATTAATTTATACATCTTCAGGCCTGCTATCAAAAAATCTCATGAAAGTATAAAGTTAAAATGCAAAATAATCTATCTGTACCGCCTTTCTGAGTACGTAGTACGAACTTCAGCTGCAGTTTATAGACAGGAAATTAAAATACAATGAGTCAGTTACAGAACTGGAAATGGAATTCAAAAGCCATAATTTGGTTTTCAACAGCTCTTATCTCTATCTGTCATCCCCTGAATACACCTGCACCCCCATTTTTAAAAAGCTAGACTTACTAGAAAACTAGCAAATAGTAGAAGCTGAAGAATCAATGGCATAAGCTATTGCTAAAAACTTGGGCTTTGTGCAAAAAGTATGGTACTTAATTTGAGTAGCCTCAGCTAGCCAGCTGCTGGCTACTACACTGTAAACAGTTGCCATGATCTTGCAGGTTTCTCCTCTACATATATTATATATTCCATTCAGCACTCCTCCAGTGGTCTTTACATCACGCCTACTCAGAATGAATGAACTGTGCTCTACAATGTCATGCTAATAATGTCATTAGCTCCAAGAGAATGGAATTACAGAGCACATTTCAACACCAATGACATGTTTTAGAGGATGGTGGCGAGCTGCTATTTCAGGGATGAGGAAAGAAATGTGTCTACTTCTCAGTCAGAAGACATTTCATTTTCCTATTGCTCTGTCAAGCAAGAAGAGCTATGGTGGATTCTCCTGGGCAGAGTAGTATATAAAGCTGCATCCTATTTTTGCTATGCATTTTGAAAGGTTCCCTTCTTTCCCTTTCATGTTTTAATGTGACTTTCTTCCTACTATTTTGGTGGCAGTAATCACTATCTCCATGCAACTAGTCCCAGTGGAATCTCAGCTGCAAAGAGCCGGAAATGCTAGTACAAGATAACAAGACTGAGCAGCTCTCAGCACAGACTCCATCGCTGCACAGAAAAAATTGATCACAGCACAAACTTGGTTGCTCTTTCTAGCCTCTGAGGTAGACTTGCTCTCCAAATTGAGTGTGCTAAACTGTAGCGTGGGCCATGCAGTTCTTTTAAACCTGACCTGGTTTCTTTTGTATAGCGCTAATAAGTCCTGCTGTACTGTACCCACAGGCGAGATAAAAAATGCAAACTAACCCAAGGACTTCTACCATTTTGAATGTGATCCATTACCTGTAGTACTCATTTTGCAAAGCACAGCAGAGCAGTTGTTTCAGTTCCTAATTTACATTTGTTTGGCAGCAGGCAGTTATTCCAGTCTGCATGGTGAGTGTGGCTGGCTGTCTCAGTGAGTTGCAATTAGGGCCAGGGAGCTGAGAAAGCAGTGTTTAAATTACAGTCAAATTAGAAGGTATCCACATGATCATTATTATGATTTCAAATGCATGCATCCAGAAGGATGGCAGCTCAGCCAGAACAGCCTGGACTGTGTAGTGAAGCAGTAACTTTCCAAGGCAGTTGAATCACTGCTCCAATGCCCAAAAAGGAAATGGCTCTTTGAATTTTAAGCTTATGGCGTCTCTGTGCTCACGTGTGTCAAGTATAATTTCTCTTGACGTTGTAACAGAATCTGTATTAATTTTCAGGGACATTTTAAGCCCAAGACCTTTAAATGTAACTGATTCTAATCAGAGATTAGTTTTCAAACTAATGCAGTTTGAGACACTTGTGATTACCTTCCTCGCAGTACGACAACAAAGTCTGCTTTCTCATGACCTTTCATGAGTGTCTATTCCCATCTTACTCACTAACAAGCATATTGTGGTGGTGAAGATACGCATATTATGTTTCCAGAAGAACAATCAAGCAGTTAAATACTGACCTATCATTGATTAAATGGCAAGTCTGGTTTAGTCTGTGTTGATAAAGGAATTGCTCATAGATCACAGAGCATTGCTGAAAACAACTGTGGATCATCACCTGCCAACATTTAGGTGACAAGGAAATTAGGTCAACATGTTTCAACTCTCCAGCCTCTGCAGTTGGCACTAGTTAAAAGTGGAGGCAAATTTTGGGCAGTTGTACAAACACAGATGGCCTGCTGTTATTTATAGTGGATGCTGTACCTATCCTACTGATAAACAAGAGTTAGTACAAAGGGCTGATACGCAGGAATCTTTAATCAGCTTCCCCAGTCATACATGAAGTGCAAAGAAATGTGACCTTTTTCTAATAAATTTAGGAAGCCAGGGAGATGAAAGTATGAAGTATGAAAGAGTAAAACTAGGCTGAATGGCTGATTACACTTCTGGTTTGTTCCTTTCCTCAGAATTTGCAAAAATCTTTCAATTTGCTTTGGAGGAAAGGTGTCACAGTAATAGAAAATGTGATGTATTTACTTACTTTTCAGAATTAGCCTACTTGGGAGGCACTTCACCAGTATATTCTGGGTATCTCCATTGTTTTCAAATGCTCTGATCCTTATATTGATGCCACTACTTATAGTTTTGGATTATAAACATCGCAGTCATCTTGACCTCATTTCCAGAAAAGAGCAGCAAACTTCTTCTTTTATTTCTTCAAGTTAAGGACAGGAAGAGTTTCCACATCATTAAAAGTGTGGTGAATTTTACATTTTACAGTTTTTACTCTAAGAGAAA
Organism: Anser cygnoides; assembly: GCF_040182565.1. NCBI lineage: Eukaryota > Metazoa > Chordata > Aves > Anseriformes > Anatidae > Anser > Anser cygnoides. The sequence goes on from NC_089890.1 coordinate 8,436,806, forward strand.
AGGAAAAAAGGAAATCAATAATACAAAAGAAAAGGTACTTGCCACAAATAAACTTAAGTAAATCTGTTCTCTAATTAACTACCTTATTCCATTAATGGGAGGGAGATTACAAAGAAAATGGGACTGAAATAATGACAACAAGAATTCATTGTAAAATGGAAAACTTGCAATCGTTTAGATTTGCTTTACTTTTTAAGCTCACAATTTCCTGATTGGAAATGACCCATTTCATTGTCTTTTCCTGGTTTTATTGTCTGTACACACTCACACTGAGCAACAAGAATTTAATAAACTCTCTGCTTGCCTCTGCACTGGAACTGCTGATGCCTCTCTCACCTCTGCGGTCATCCGTGTATGAATTTTTAAAGGAAATCAGGGAAGTTGTAATAATAGCTTAGATTTTTGGACTAATTATTTTCCCATACATAATGCTTCAACGAAAATGATGGGGCACAAAACCAAACCACAATGTGCAGCTACTATCATAATACAGCACAGCCCACAATAAGTGAAAATCTTCCATAGTCCTGTCAGGCAATCAATGCTTATTTTGAAAGTATAAAATGTTGGTTCTTTGATCTTTATATGCAGAACTCATTTGGCAGAAGTAGTCACAACCATCTAACTGCAATTTCTCAAGAATATGCAAGAGAATGTGCTTGCAAATTAATATGTGTGAGGAGTCCTAGCTAAGCCCAGAGAAGAAAATTTTGTCCTTATAAAATAAATGGACTTCTTTGAAATTTGTTCTGATGTTCTGCTAATGGATAATTTTTAGTCCCATGTAATTCTTAGCTAATATGTGGTGCCTTTGTAGTGCTACAAAGGTTGATTCAAGTCCCAAGAACTAGAGAAAAAAATTCAGAATCAGTAATTGTAATCTTTTTGTCTAGGTTGGTCTCTTAGACAGACAAAAAATACTTGCCCTGCTGGAAGAATTCTATGACAGAAGCCCCGTGAGTGCTAAGAAGAGATTTTGTAACCCAAGACAGTGTAAGCATATGGGATGTTTCAGTTGTAGTTGAAACATTAGGTCACATGAATTTGTCTAGCTAAGATATGTTTTATGGACAAAATGGACCTAAATGGATGCTGTGACCTATGCACCATAATTTGCAAATGCTTTGCAAACTGTGATGCAACGATCAGAAATACTTCAGCATCCCGAACCTTTCCTTCCTACGAGATTCTGTTGTACTTTCCCGAAAGAATTCTTTCTTACTGTGCATTATTAGAAGCTAATTTCCTGTTTACACTAAAATTTCTCTGGAACTTGGAATAACAAAGAAAAAGCACAGAGAATCATCTACATGAAAGTGAAGTATTTTTAAGATATTGGTTATTAATTAATTGCTGGGATCAAATGTAAGGCAAATTACGGCTTTCCGTTTTAGTATGGAGAATTATGAAAACTACTTCAAAAGAAACACGGTGTGATAGACAATAAAGAGCAGTTCTCTGCAGGCAAAGATACTATTCTGAAGTTTTGTTTTTCTGGGATGCATGTTTGCAGCAGGTACTTTCTTGTAATTTCTATTTGCTGGGGAATACCTTTTTTATTTATTATTATTTTTTGATTTCTTTTGCAATAATAGAGGACAAAACCCAAGCAAACTATGAACTTACCTGTTTTTTTCTACATTAGGGCCAATAATTGAGCTGCAAGAGATTGAGCTTGCAGATTTATGGGGAGTCCTTCATGACGAGGAAGTTTGTGAGGAACTCAATGAAAATTTAGTCTTGTCTCAAGCAGAGATTTCCAAGAGAGAGATTTTACCATGTGAACCTGTAGGTGATAATAGCCAAGGCAGTTACGAAATGAGCACTAGTGTCAGTGAAGGTCTTCTTGAGCAAATGGACATGAGTGAAGCTGAGACTGGAGGAATTTCTAAGGAAGAAAAACAAGCAGCAGAATCAAATGATGCTGAGGTGAGAAAGGAAGGTGAAGAAACTCTATCAGTGGTGAAAAGCACTGATCTTGAATGTAGTGATTTGAATGGAGATATAATACATAGTGAGAACACCAGTTTCCATGAAGACACCAAAACTGAGAGGCAAACTGAGTCTGCAAGTGCAGACAGGAGGAACCCTTGCTAGGATCAGCCTCTGCTGATTATAATCTCAGTAGAGATGAACCTGGATCTGAAAAACAGACAGAGGAAGAATTTAGCCTGGGTAGCGAGCCTGCTACAGAAATAAATAGGGAAAAAATATCATATATCGAGCAGAGAACCTGTCTTAGAAGGGAGGTCAGTGGGGAGGGGGACAAATGGATAGCAGAGGCAACCAACATGCTTTCAGGACCAACACCTGAAGCTATGAATGCGACGTCTGAAGACAGAGTTGTGGCAGACATGGATGTCATTGCTTCAAAACAGGATGCTCCAGTTGCAGAGGCTGTGAAAGAAACTGCTGCAAGGAAAGAGAGTTTTCTTAGTGAGCACAGCGGCCAATTTGGACAGCAGACAAGCTCAGAGACAAGACTGCAAGACAAGGACCTGCAAGACCAGAGTAAAGGTAAAGAGTTCTTTATTGTGGCAGACCTTAGTCTTTTTAAACATACACCTTTTGATTGGTTTAACTGTAGGTGTGTTTTTAATCCATCTCAAAACCAGTGCAATCATGTGAGTGATTTCTGAATAGACAAGACTAAAAGCTTTGGTACTTTCAAGACTAAAAGCTTTGGTATCTTTTCAGTATGGTGTTTTCTGTCGGGGTTTCAGTGTTCCTCCCACAGGACAGCAGGTGAGGCACTGTGCTGGTGATCTGTATTCAAGGCACTGAGCAGACATTTTAATTCAAGTAAGGACTTTCTGAAGCATCAGCATTTTTGTAGTAAGGAGAAATTACATTCTGTTTCACTCTGTAATACTACCATAACAAGACAAGAGCCTAAGAATATTAAATATGAAATGATTTTAATAATCTTTAGAATGCGATTGCCCATAGGGAGATACATTATCGGATCATGCAGCAGGAACCTTTTATTTTAATCTCTCAGTGTGTCTCCAAAGGAATACCATACTTCTCAAGTGTATACAGAGGCCTGTTCTAGGAAGGCTGTTGTTGGGCAACTGTGGATTTCATAATAGGTGCTTTCTTAAACATACTTCAAGGACCAACTTCCTTGCTAGTGCTGTGTTAATACACTCCTGCATCTCACAGTTTAAAACTGCAAGAACTGGGTCTACATTGCCAGAGCAGCCTAATTACAGACTTCTTACATAAGGGACTGTCAAGCTGATAGCACAGCCCCCTAGAACCTACAGCTTTCCGTGGTTAACTTCCAGTGCACAGCACTGGCCTGTCATTCAGCCAGTCCCTGGATGCACACATCCTGCACTGTTTGGGGCAGGCAGTACTTCCATCTTAAGAGCAGATACCCAGTCTGTTCTCACAGAAATGATGGGGTGATGGTAGGATGCTCTTTGAGAGAAAGATAGAAATAAGAAGTCTGAATATCATTTTGCATCTGCATTGGAAAAGAAGCTATCTAATTGCTCTTGTTAAGATAGATATTTGTAGCTGGGCTTAAGAAATGTAATAGTCACCAGGTGAATTTCAGAACACAGTGTTTCCAGGCAGTAAATAGCTACTGATAACAAGGGTAGCTCCAGAGACACAGTGGTATATTTTACATGTTAGTCAGCAGGCTGGTCAGATTATTAAGCTCTGGTTGACAGAAGATTCCTCTTTAAAACTGCAGGTCCAGCTTATTCAGACAGACAGGATTCTCAGGCTGAAGCTGGCCAGGAGTTTGAACTGCCATGGTCAGGTGAGTACTCATGTCAGATCTTTTCACCTGCTTTAGAAGCTATAGTTTGTGTGTATGTATTTAACAGCTTTTAGAAAATCTGTATCTTATGCTTTTTAAAAAAAAGCTGATGTCATTACATGCTCTATTTTGTCTCATCAGGTGACCTTCTCACCTTTGACCTAAGCTTCAAGTATAGCAGCTATGGAGAGAGAATTCCAAAGGAGTGGATCTGTGAGAACATCAGATTTGCAGGTATTTGGTTACAAAATTGTATTTTCACTTGGCACATAGAGATTGGCAGGGTCTGTAGACATGTTGTGAGCTGAGTTTTGTCCAGAATACAAACATTGATTCCTGAGGCTGGCTTCTAGATAAGAGAGCAGTGTAGTCATAGTCTCAACAGCCTACTTTCTCCATAACAATAATTTCGGCTCACCTGTATTCAGTGATTTGACCTCACAGCATGATTGTATCCATGCTAGACTGGAACAAAAATCTGAAGAGAGCACATTAAAAAGTACAAACAGATTAAGGCCTTTAGTCAGCATGGAATCAGTCTGTATTCAGCCATACTTTTGCTGGCTAGGAAGCACAGGATTCAGGACTGCCACTGTCACATGGCTGGCTTAAGGGCAGTATTTGGCTTCCTGCGACACACTGTGCTTTCTGCCTTTCAGACTTACGTCCCATCATGGCAGACATTCAGAACCGTTGTACTTCTCGTGTTAGGAGTGCCTTTGATGAAAACTGCCTCAACCTGCCACAATTTGTTCAACTCATGGAGACATTTGTTGGTCAAGACATTTCTCTGCCTACTGTGAAGAGTCTTATTGAATTTATCAAAGAAGAATACAAACAGACAGAAGAATCAAAAATTGAACAACTAGAAAAAGTAAATATTGATTTGCTGATCCCAAGTCCAAACTAAATAAAAAACCAAACAAGCAAACAACTAGGAACAATTACAAACTCAGCTTTTAATCTGATGCTGGCAGAGCTTTTCACTTGCAGCCTTGCATTCAGTATTTCTTCCAGAGATGTTCTGCCCCTTTGTTTTCATATGGATTCACCATCCCTAGCCCTTAGCTCTAGCAGTGATGACAGACTCATCCTGTAGGAGGTTGTCTGTCTGTTCTATGTCTGGATCCGGTGAGACAGCAGGTTGATAGTTAGCCGTGAAAGAACTCAAAACATTCTGTTCTGCTTATTCACCTATGTAATAGCCAAGAACCTGATGTCTGACCTACTATGCTGGCATGTACATATGAGGTTGTGGATGTTTTGGGGGAGGGCTTTAAAACAACCCTTCAACGTGCTGCTTTTGCATATGTGCACGGGTATATGCGAATGTGCACATTTCTTTGAGTTTAAGGAACGAGGTGTTCTTGCTATGTGTTTGGAAAAAATATATTCCCCTTCAGCAACAGTCTCATGCACAGCATCAGGCTGGCCCGTATCACTTCAGAATATATGTGTATATATATGTATTTCATGGGGGGGTCTGTCCATAGTAGCCTCTCTAGCTGCATTTTCCTCAGACCTCTTTCTAGTTTCCCTCTGCGCTGCTGACCTAATTTGGATGAGATATTGGATCTGACGGCTCTACTGTCCTCATGCTCAACACAGCACACTGCCAGTATTTTGGCCTTTGAGACAATTCCACTCCTAGCCATTTATCACTGTATGCTGTGCAGGGACTGGTTTTAAAGGACAACTTGCACATGTGTTTCCTCGGAGCCCACACACTTCAGGGCAGCGCCAGCAAAAGTGATGTATGGAAATAAAAACTGTGAAATCTTTGGGTATTACTAACAAGCCTCTGGTTAGTTCTTGCTGTGAAGACATTTGTATTCTGGGAAACTTCCGCTTACCTGAGTTGATCTCGCCTCAGATCCATCATGGGTTTCATTCATTTACTGGGAAATGCCCTCTGCGGCGCTGATTCTGCCTGATAAAATTGTCAGCGGTGTTTAGTGTTTTTAAATATCTCCCAGGTTTACTGATTCATCTCCAGGTCTGAGCTATGTTTTTACATAGACTTGGCCTGGCCCACAGGGGCTGTAATCAGCCTGCTACTGCAGTCTCCATATTTGTGTACACATTGAGCCTCAGTGTCCAGGAGTTCTCAAAGACCAGCTCTTTCTCTGTTGTAGGCTCGCCGCACCTCTCGCTTGGCCCAGCGAAAACTGCTTTTGGAAGCACTTTTTGAAAAGTGGGACAAGAATGCATCTGGGTTTCTGGACCTGAAAGAGGTGGATGCTGTTCTAAGCACGTTCAAGGAAGGAATGGAAAAAGAGGCCTTGAGGAAGGGTAAGGAAACAGCTCTGCTCTGAGAGAAGTACAATGTTAACACAGTAGGCCTTAAACCATTCGAGGACAGTGCTAATGAAATTGTTGGCGAGCACCAGTATTTTTTTGTTTTTGCAAGCAGTCATAAGCATACAAGGCATGATGTACAAAATGAAAAGGAACAGTTATCCTGACCTACTTGTTAATACAGAGCTCCACCCCCTCCTCCACTGCAAGACGCTCCAGAGAGAGCAATTCCTAGGCAGAGAGAAGCCCAGTGCTTTCATGACATAGTGATGTGTTGAAAAATTATTTCAACTGTAACATGCAATATCTACTTGTGATATGGCAGAGAAAAAAAATGCTAAAGCCTGAGGACAGGTTTCACACTTTTAATCTAGCCTGTGTTATCCAGCTACATTTTACTACAGAGTGTATCTCATAGCGGAGAACACCAGCTTTCTTTATTGGGTTCAGATGACCTTTAGCAATCCCACACTGTTGCACAGCTCTCATGAATTAGATAGCAGCTTTGAGTCTCTCTTCACTATTGGTTCATTTCTCTGAATAAACTTAGCAATTTTGGTCCTTGACAGAATAGGCTTGGGTCAGACAGAAGTGCAGCAGGTTCACCTGGACCTGTCTGGCAGCCTCATACATATTAACACGTGGGCATCAGGTGCTCTGAAATACTGTATTAGCAATTAAGAACATGTCTGTATGTGTGCTTGGGTGGAGAGGACAGGTTTATTCATCTGCATGAACATCTGCATGTGGCTCACTCTGCCAGGCGTTACCGAAAATGGCTCATTTTGGCAACCAACAAATTCTATTCTTTAGCTCGTTTGAGGGAGCTGGTGGGATGGGGAGTGCACCAGCATGCTGCAGTTAGTTGTCCCCAGGCTGCACAGCCACAGAAGAAACTGTCAGTTTATAGCTCTGCTATATTCGAAGTGTGCCAGAACATACTACAGAAATATGGAAGGACATAGTCTCTTCTTTGAAAGGCTTATAAACTAAAGGACAAATAAATAGAAAGATAGTATAGCAAAATCAATACCACCTACAAGCAACATAAAACTATTTCTAACAGCTTCAACAAAATCTCAACATCATGGAACTAGCCAGATTGGAGGAGAGGCTCACAGACATTGCACTTTCCTGGATGAAAGCACAGACTGAAAAGTGGGTAGAATTATTTGATTTTCCTTATAAGTGGAAAGTGTAATGTTATAGATATAATGGGAAAAATAATGCATTATGCCGTGGCTCACTAAAGAAAAAACTGATCATGTCATGGTCAGCTTCTTGTGTCTTTCTTCATCTCTTTCTTCAAAGAGAGGAGAAGGTGAAGGTCAAAATCCAAACATTTTTATACCATCAAAAAATTCTTCATCCTAGTTTTGTCAGAAAGCAAAAATCACATGAAAAAATACTGAATACTCTTTAGATATGGGCAGGATACGACAGCATTAACAATCAGCTCCACCATGATTGAGGCCTGTTAGTATTTGCTACTGCTATAGGTAAAACTAGTGATAAAATGCCCACTGGCTTCTGCAGGGGAAGGAGGAGACTCTCAGCCCCCATAAACATCCCTGTCGTCAGTGCGCTGAGAGGCAGCCAGGGTAGCTTCCTGCCTGTTCTTGTGTATCATTAATCAAAGCATTTTCTGCTGCTCTGGTCTTTATAGACCACTGTATATATTGATCGCAAAATACTCCCTGCCTAACAGCACAGTTCATGCTTCTTCTACCTGTGTATCTTCGCTTGGTTAGTTTGCTAGTAGGGTGTGGCGTGATGAATAGCTATCTGTCGTTTTCTTTACTTCTTCGGGTCCAACAGGATTTGAAATCAGGATGCAGAACAAATGATGAAAGCGTTAGTCACTGCAGTGCTGAGGAGAGGCACTGCCCGGAGCGTGAGCAGACAAGCACGGCTCTGGGCACAGCACCCGGTGAACCCCAGGTTTCCGAGGCAAGGAACCACCCTGCAGCTCTGAAAGGTTGTGCAAGAGCACCCCCGTGAGTCTGGAGCTGTAGCACGGGGAAGAGCAGCACTGGGTCTTGGAACAGTTGGGACAGGGGTTGAACGCTTCAGAAAATCTCATTTTAGACTGGCTGCCGATTTAACTAACGCTTAAATAGAAACTGATGTGGTAAATTTACACTTTCGTGCTCAGTCTGTTAGGATTAGGGGGAGACCCATTTGTCTTAGGACCTCTGAGCAAACTGGAAATTTGTGAACTGGAGTAAGTTGGTAGAGGAAAGTGATTCTTTAGAATTTGACCCTTATTGCAGTCCTCCTCCTCCAAGCAAAAACTCTGCCAGACATCTACTGCAGATTGTCGGCCTGTATTTGGGCCAGCTCAGCTGCAATCTCTGGGACATGAGGAAGGGGACAGGGCAAGGCTACACCCCTCAGCCTTGAACAAGATAGGAAAAAGCAGCCTCCACATGGTGATCTTTATTCCTTCAATCCCTGGCAGCTAATAGGCAGCAGCTCTTCTCTGTTCAGGCGTTTTTCATGCTAATTTAGTCTTCTAAACCCAGGAAGACTGCTCTTGTTCTTTTGCACTACACCTACATCTGCTGGTGCAGTGCAGGTGACTCCAGAGCACTGTTGTCCCATCCTCTGCATGACTTCAAGGAGGCTTTAGTTTTCTTTGATCTTCATTTATAAGTTTTAGCACAATACAAATGTTATTTCAATAATTCATCAAAGGCACCTAAAGAAGGGTAATTAAGAATGACTGATAGTTACTTTGGAAGGCCTCGAAAGAAAAATATGATGACTGAAAGCATGGTATGTAATAGAAATTGCGGGTATATGAGTGATCTGTGAAATCATCTGTAAAATCTGCCCTTCACATGTTTAATGGGAGAGGTGAGTAATTTTCCTGTAAGGTCTCAACTCCTATTACTGTTTGCAGCAAGCCTACCTGCACCCCAGTCCCACCAGAACCCCACGTGTCCATGAAATTTGGTTCTGATGCGCAGATACCTCAGATTGTTCCTATTTTTCATTGACCTTCATTGCTTAGGTATCTTGTAGAGGTGCAAAAGGAGCAAAGGTGCAATGTTGTGTGGGTTTCTTAGTAGGTGAGACTGCAGGCATCTAAAAGAAAAGGTACAGCCAGTCCTGAAGCTGGAGATTACCTCTCATGATGACAGCCTACTTGTAGGCGATAGCTGGAAGAAACCCAGAATGACGGGCTAGGCAGAAGCACTTCATCCAAAAACAGTTTAAGGCTTGATTCATAGTTTGCACAGGAAATGCAAAACATATTATTCACACAGATTGTCCCTGTCTTATTTTCTGTTTCTTCTATTAGCAAAAAGCCACTTCAGCTTACGTTACCCACAGTCTAGCAGAGTGGAGAAGCTAACCCAAAAGGCATTCCAGACTTTCCTTGAGCTAGTGGCTTCTGAGTTCACTGGGGATGAAGATGAAGTTATTGATAACATTGTGGAATTTTTGACTACAAGCGTGGAACGAAGCTGGATGGAGTGCCTGCAAAGCTTGACCAGGAGGAAATGGCTGCACAACATCCAGCAAGCAGCTGAGACAAGCGGAGCAAGCATGGAACCAGTTTACAAAGCGGTGTTTAAGGCCCTCTCCCAGGTGTGCATCCCAGGGAGTGTGAGAGTCTTTTGTGTAAGGGTTGTGCCACTGACTTCAGACCCTGGTGCTTCGAGTGGAACTCACAGGTAGCATGAGAAGCTGGCCTACGGCTCTTTTCCTTGTGCTTTCCGCTCTTTGCTGATGTTCAGGAGAGCCAATGGTTATGCACAGAAAGAGTCACAGGTCAGATCTGTGATACAAGAATTCTTGTTCATGGCAACACAGAATGCCTTTCGTGGATAATTACATCTCAAATTTTGAAGAGCTGACTAGGATCAAATTTGGAAATCCATCCACAGTTCTGGAGTTTCTGGAATTAAACACACCAGACTCAGTTTGGGATGCAGATAGTTAATTTGTAGTGGAAATGGTTTCATTTTTAATTTGCAGATGCAAGTTTGGATGTTTGTCCTGAACATTAAAGTCATCCCCACAGAAACACTTCCTTCATAGTGGCTCAAATGTTTTTACAAAGTTGTCTAGATTTGTAAATGTAGTAACCCTGCACTTGTTTGATTGTTCCAAAGGAATCTCCTGTTGGAGATGAAATTCTCAGCAGTTCTGTTAGGCCCAGCTTATAATTAGCCTTTAGTTTAAGATAAACTGCTCCCTGTTAGCAGCAGGAAAAAAAGAAATCCATTCTCTCTAACAATCCAAATACGAAGTGGTTTTGCTTGTAACAGAGCATACCAGTCAGACACAATCACAGCATGCACACGTATAAGTCACACAGTTGGTGCCTGACATACAAAATCAGTGACCCAGAAGAGCACGTCAGCATAAGTGAGACGAGTGATAAGTACATGAAATAAGCGTAATGGCCAGTGGCTAATATACATAATGTAATGGGAACCATTTGGTTGCTAGGATGCAGAAGCCCACGGGGATAACAAGCAGATCAGTGCATATATTGCCCTTTTGGAAGAGAACCAGCTCTCACCAGAGCGGGGACAGATTCTCTTACACTATGTGGCGTGTACCGCAGATGATGCTCCATATGTTCTCAACCAGATACTGTACAAAGACATGAAAGGAGTAAGGTAAGAAAAGCTACAAATAACTGTTCCTTCTTCTCAGAAGTATCTGGAATGCAGGGGTACCTGGAAGTGCTTTGGGGTGCACTGAAAACAGAGGTTGGTAGTACTCCAGAGAGGAACTTCCCTCAGGGACCATTGTGGATGTTGCGTTATCATACAGATATCCTTATGCTTTGCATGCTCTACTTAGAACTGCTCTGTTTGGGATTTTGCTCCTTTCCTTGGGGAGATTAGCTCACAGTCTAATAAATCTCATCCCTTAGCAAATGTCTTGTATTGGGCCTACATTTTCTTCTTTTAAAATTAATGTCCTTACAGCAGTTACATCCACTGGATATTTTTTGAGAACAATGCCTTCCCTTCCTTAATGTTTACAGTAAAAACAGCCTTCATGCCTCTTTACTTCTTATTTCCATAAGATAAACATATTTCATTAAATATTGCTTCTTCTGACCTATAAAACGTAACAGCTGCTCCCTTCTGAATTCCTCTTCATTACATTCATTAGTTGATGTTTTTACAATGTCTTAAGGATAAAAAGTGCCTTATTTATTACCACTGTCTTTGGGATGCAAGTGGTAAATGTGGTATTTCTAGGTGTGGTTGGAATAAGGAGCTAAAACCTTCCTTCTCTGATGCCTAAAAGCAGGGAGAGTACAAAGCTGCAATATTTATTGTTTTGCTAATGGTTTTCTGCTACTCATATCAAACCTGCTCATACGTTTATTTTTCAGCTTTGCAGCTGTTGAAGAGGGAAAACCAATCCATGTTCCAAGAGTTCAGTTTCACGGAAATATCCACTTCTGGAACTATGACCGTCCAGTTGAGGAGAGAAGAGGTTCACTCCTGGTACTGCCATTACAAGATGCTCACTGGAGAGTCTTTGGCATTCTAGGACTTGATACTCTTCGGGACCAGAGTGAGAAAACCATCTTTCTGACCCATGAGATCAGTTTCTGCCAGGTGGGCACTACCAGAAAGCAGTGTGTTAGCCTGCACTTCAAAAAACTGGGTAGGGACCATTTGAATTTTGTAGGTTTGCTCTGCATAGATGTAAGATGTACAACCCAGAAAAGAACTGATGTGATTTTACTGTATATGGTAAAACTGGTGTGAGCAGAGCAGCTTGTCAGTATCTTACTGATTAGCATCTTGTTTGTAATTGATTATCAGGTATCACCTCATCAGTATTTTATTTAAACTCCTCCTGCAGACCTGACTAGTAAATCATTTGCAGATTCATGCAAAGCCCAAAGATAGTAGCTTTTAGTTACTGAAGCTCTAAACCTCATATTTGTTTTTGTTTCTGTAAAGTGGTGTGAAACGTCACTTTGTACATGGTGGGTTAATCGTAAGCAACAGCAGTCCATATTTCTTTGAGATGCTGGTATGCAGTGCTTTTTAGAATCAGCCTTATTGTGTATGCATCATCTGGGCAGCAGGGAGCGCAGCAAGCCAACATTATCAGTGTATTTGACTATCAATCACCACTAAAACCAATTTTGACTAGTGTAGTACTCAGCTGTCACCTGGGTGCTCTGCAGTCTTAAGGCCTTATTTGATAAGGGAGATATCACAGTCACTTTTCACCTTTACAAGTTGCAATTAAAGTAACTTACTACAACCATTTTGCTTCATTTTGCCACATGAATGTTTCCCCAGCTTTTTCCCCAGATCATATACAATGGTCTGGCTCATTTGGAGCATTCTGTTTTCACAGGGAGTTTCCCTTGCATTCAGCAAAGCCTACCATCATGTGCGCACACTAGAAAATGTTCCGCAAATGACCCTCACTGCGCTGGACTGGTTGTATCCCAGAGTGCCCAGCATTCACACTGTTATTACATACCTGGTGGAGCCTGGCAAAGATCAGGTACGTAGTTTACTGATTATGCAGCTTATGCTAATTGCAGGGATGCAGGGCTGACAGGACTGCTTTAGTGGGGGGACATGCTATTTCTAGCTGTGTATGATTTCCCAGTGCTTGTATTGTTAAAACTGAAGGCTGCCTGAGATTCTTGTGCCTGCCTGTGCATCAAAAGGTTCCCTCTGTAAAGGAGGCCACTCTTTGTTCTTTTCAGCCTTTCATGTAAAACAATTCAACAGCACTGCTAGCATATCTCCTTTCTCCACCAGACAAGGAAATATTCTCCTACTTCAGTGCTCACAGGTGCATAGCAACCAATAGAGCAAACCCCCACACCCACCCACCCATCCATCCATCCATCCATCCATCCATCCATCCATCCATCCATCCATCCATCCATCCATCCAGGTGTAGATTAGCCTGCAACCCCTGCTAAAGCTCAGCTATTTGAAACCTCCACAAAGGGAGCTGCTCTTATGTGGTGATACCGTGCATGTTAAAATTGTGGTGTGGAAAAAAAGAACGCCCTAGCTCACGTATTAGCTCTTCATTCTGAACTAATGTCAGGAGCCAAGACTTACATTTGACTCACGAAATGGCTGCTCCCAGTTAACTAGCCTGTAAAGGCAGCCCACGTCCCTGCAGATCATAGTCCAGTTGTTCAGCAGGCAGTCAGACCCTGGGAACCTTGTCAGTCCACAAGTCTACAAGTGAGTTAAGGAGAAGGAAAGTGTATGCAATATTAAGAACTGATCCCATGCCACCACAAAGTCTGTATGACATCAACTGAAGCCATAATTCATCTGTTTCCTCTGATAAGTATAGTTTATGCTGGCAGCCTTCTGTTGTCATTCCAGGCTCTGCACTGTCCCCTTGTTAACTGCCTGATAGCCAGGTCGTTTGCTCCCCTCTGTGCTTTTCATGTTTCAGGGCATGCTGACACAAACATGGCATAAGAAAGGGGGCTGTAATAGGACATGAAAAAGAAGGGAAACCTCTTCATTGGCCTCTGGGTGTTCCTCAGTGTAGAGCCTGGGGATGGATTAAACAGTCAGTCTGAGGGAGGTCCAGGGCACATTCTTCACGCATCTTGAGCAACACACTTTGGGAATAAAACCAGACATTGTTGGGAGATGTCTTTAAACCATCCCATTTCACCTGAATGTACATGGGAGTTTTTCTTTGAGAAATAAACACTTTTCTCCCTCTCCAAGCTTCAAAATGGCTGTTCTTTTCCTGGATGCAGGTAAATGTCCCTTTTCTCTCTAACAGACATGTGACTATGCTCTACGTAAAATGATTACTACAGATAATACAGGACAAAAAGAAATTCATACTTCTGCTGTTCTTTTCCTCAGAAAAGAAAACCTTTTAAGGTAGGCTCTGGAACATGCAACCTAGCCAGTTACCTGTGGTCCTAGATTCTAGTCTGCATGATATACATTGTGTAAAGCCCATTGTAATGCAGCCCTACAACAGTGTCTGTAGTTGTCTCACTGTTGAGGCTTCTGTTGTAGATGCTTGTGATACTGAATTATGAAGGGGTAGGGTGAATTTTCTCTTTAATTTTAGGCCTGCGAAAACTTAACTTCCAACTTAATGCTTACCAGATGAGCTGCCAAGCAAGCTCTGCATCTGTTGCGAAGGATCAGAGCCTCTAGTGAAGCATTTCGCTCTTTACAGTCATTTTTTTTTTCCTGGCTATGTGTCTCATTTCCTTCAACTATCTGTTTCCTTCAACTGCCAAGATCCTCACAGACTTGTCTTTTAAGTATATCATCCTTGTCGTCAAAGTTGGTTGAACAGTAATTTGCTGTTCCAGCACATTTTTTTTCTTTTTATAAAACTCTATAGAACAAATGTCAACATGGTTATAATGGGAATCTGTTTTTAAGGCAAGAATACAAACTAGTGTGGGTCTGTTAAATTCTTATGATTTTCAGCAATTGCCTTGGGTAAGCAATATTGTGTTCCAAAACACTATTTTCTCCTTTCTGTATGTGGTTTGAATGATACTGAAGTATGTTCATATTTCAGTTCAAGGAATAAATGGTGATTGTAATATAATACCTTTGTTTTAACAACACGAGATGAATGGTCTTTAACTAAAATATGCTAAATGAAGTACCAAAAGAGACTGGAATGGTAAAGCTTAGGACATTTTCCTCTCTTTACTCTCATTTCAGAGATTACCTGTTTAAGTGCATAGACACTTCAGAAGTCGTTCGCACTTCTGTCTGTGGAGAATACCACGTTGCAGTACCTCTCCGTGACCTATCGAGACAAGCTCTTGGGTTATTTGATATCAGCATCGGACACCACCAGAAATTACCTCCTCATGAACGTAAAGACCTGCAGAAAATGTTGAAGGTGGCCCAAGCTGCCTGCTGTGAGATACTGAAGACACCTTCAGAGGAAACAAAACCAACCTATGTACTAGGTATTGTGCACGCCAGGATACATTTTTAGGAGTAGAAATAGGAATGTCAGTAAAACCACATCTGAAGTATCATTCATACAAGTATAGAAAGACAAATACAAAGCTTTGGTACACATGAATTACTCACGAGCAAGTCTACGTGCTGAGCAGAGTACAGTTAAACAGAATGTTCAGATTTTGGCTCTGGTTCACAGGATACTTTTGTGCCCAAGTCCCGCTAAAATCAAAGGTGCTTTGTTGCCTTCAGGGATCTATCACGTTCTACTCAGAACTGCCCCACCTAAGATTAAGAGAGTTTTAGTGTCAAAGTTCCAGAATTAAGTGTGTGCCCAGACCCTTCACCTGGACCCTAACCAAGGCAAGCACAGTGCCAAACCTGCTTATAAGTCAGGGTGCCCATGTCAGGTCTCCAGGCCAGGGTGCAATCTTGATACCATTTGTGTTTTCTGTTTGTCTGGACTCTGGAACCAGAATGAGCCACTATCTCTCCCAGAGGAGGTTGTGTTAATTACTCTCCCTCAGTGGCTCCTGTTCCCCCAGGAGCATAGTAACATTTATGGCATCTATCTAATCCCCTTAGGATGTTCAGCAGTCTCAGCATACCACACTTACATTACAGCAAGTTTTGTCTCCTCAAGCACATATCCATTTTGAAATGTTTCATAGGATACTTGGGCTGTATACAAATGAATCACTTAGTCAAGGAGAAAAAAAGGTTAATCATATAGAGTGCAGAGGCTTTCAGTCAATAAAATAAGTTTTGAGGAGCATTATGTTTCTGATAACTTCTTGAAAGGTTGGTTTTTGATTCCAGAGGCAGAACACATGAATTTGAGGCATGCAGGAATTCTTTTCCACCGGTTCATGCTGCAGGACCTACGTGAGTGTGTCCAGAAACTCAATGCTGAGAGCTTTGTTGAAATGAAGAGCTATGAAGAACCACCAGCTCTACTACATAACATAGTTAAGGCTGTGCTGTTGCTTTTCAATCCAAAGTGGAAGGGCTCAGAGAAGATTGAGAGCTGGAGTCAGTGTGTACTGGTGAGCCATTTTTTTCCGTTATTCTTCCACCAAGAAGATACAGTGGAATTTACCAAGGGTGAATTGGTAGTGAAATAATTCCATGCACATTACATGAAAGGGGCTGCCCAGTTTAATAAACCAGATTTGTTTTTAAGAGAACAGGAAACGGATAAGTGGGCACTGGAGATATGTTCATGTAAAAGCAATGACCAGACACAACTATTTAAAAATCGCTTTGTAAATACAGTTGCAGATGTGGAAATGTAACAGAATTGGATGGTTGAACTTGGAGTGATTACAGTCATTAAGACAGTGACAGGGAGATGTTATATACAGTAAATGTCTATATACTGACTAAATGCAAAATGAAGAGTATGACTTGTAATTATTTTTAAAACATTGGAAGGATATCCTCCAAGTTAAGAATATCTGAAAGACTGCGTGCTCCTTTGTTTCTCAGGTACTCACTCACCTTCCTGTATTTTTACTTTTCAGTTTCTCCATCCTTGCAGACATCTTCCTTTCAATCTCCACTTCTTTACTTACCATTTTTAGATTTCCTATATACTTAAGTTACCCTTCTTTAGTTCTGTAACCCTCTCTTACATTTTTCACTGCCATCTGACTCTGTTCTCTGCATTGCAGAATCTTGATGACAATTTGATTCAGGAGATTTATTGCTTTGATCCAACTGCTTCATCTGTGCAAGTTCAAGGAGAGCTGCTGCTGGACTGTATTGGTGGTAAATACCATAAAGTAATTGTGAGATTACCAGACACAGCTCAGTAATGAAACTCTGTCAGCTGCAACATTCAGCTGCACGCTTTTAAAGTCTTTATTTCTGAAACTAACTTCGATTTCCCAGTGTATTAAACAGCAGATAAGGGGTCCTAAATATCTGCAGTCTTTTTTGGTCAATAAAAGTCAACCTGTTCAATTTATTATCAGAATTCACTGCCTTAAGGAAAGGGGAGCAAATCAGCTTTGAAATCTACCAGAACAGGTGATCTCATTGTGAACCTGCAGGTAACATGCTAAGAATGATGACTTTTTTGGCAAGTAACCTGTTCCGTGTACCAGAGCAGTCAAGAGGATGTTACTATTTGTAATATCTCTGCAGAAGAAATGACTGCTGTTCTTGTTGATGTCTTTCACTTGATTTAATGCCAGACCGAGGCCTGTTAAAATCAAGTATGGACGAGACTTACTAATTTAGCTGGGCATACTTATTGACAGTGTCCAGCCTACTGATGAACAGTAAACACCTAATGCAGTCTGAGTTCGTGGGGTTTTTTTGTCTTCCTCATATATATTAAACTAATACCAAAGAGAATGAAACAGGCCTAGAGCATCCAGTCCTCCTTCACTAAGAACCTAGATTTAACTAGAAAGGGTACAGCTTTGACAAACTACTGCTGTGTGCTACAAAAGGCTTGTTTCCCAGGCTGGAACTTACTGTGAGACAGTGGTGTGAGATTAGCGGTGTGAATACCAGTATGATTCACAATTACAGGAATTCCTTTTAAATGAATATCAGTGTTCACACATGGTGTATGTTGGACAATACCCTTATGTTCTATATACGTGCCCTGTAATACGGAACAAAGCACTAATAACCTATGCTCTACTCACAGAGCAACCTTGGGAGGTGACTGTATGGTGACCTCTAACAGCATATAATAAAAGAGTTTCAGTGGATAATTACTCTTAAATCAAATCTGAGCTTGGAAAAAAAGCACTTTTCTCACTACATTTTTAATTATCAAATGTTTAGCATTAAATAGAGCACTTTATACAACAGGGGACCTACGACAATGCGAAATAAATTATAATAAAAATGAAGCATTCATGTGCTTGACCATTCACTATCATAAAACACCATTTCAAAGCATCGCAATTTTCCAGGGTGGAATTATTGGACTTGGGGAAAACTCCGCTGATGGGATGACCTTCTCTATGCAGTCCTATACAACACTGGCCACAGTTTTGACTTGGCTGTTGCAGTTACAGCTCTTCTTTGTTTCAGGTGTACCTCGAGCAGAGGTGTGGCAGCAGGGCTCAGTTCCAGCCGAGTACCTGTACAACTGGGTGCACACCTGCTTGTCACTGATGGAGATGACGAAGAGCCTACAGAATAAAAAAGCTCCAGCTTTCACCAGCAAAGTCTAGCGTGCCTTCAGCTGAAGCACTAATTCCTTATCTAACCCTAGAGGTTCTGGTATTTGACATCTTTTATTTAATACACTGGTGCTTTATATTTTGGTCTGTTATAATGGTCTGTTGTGTGTTATTAAGAAAAATAAAAACATTAAAGGAGACAATTTTGTTGTTATATCTAGTAAATTTAAAAGCTTATTTAACTTTTTTTTAAAAAAATTAATTCCAATGAGAAAGAAAGAAGCAGGGAAGAGTTTATGTCTACCAAGCTACAGTGCTCATAAATGATACAGAAAAAAAATTCAAGACTCACTGTCCTTAAAGTACTTTTAAGAAATAATTTTACCTAAAGGTTGTTAATCAGCATTTTTTTTAAGTTCTTCTGAATGTTACAGAAAAGCACAATCATTTTAATATAGAAAGAGAAAAAGCTCTCTTATTGGGACAAAGCCTGAGATTACAGCAAACTTGACTGTCTGCAGCAAGATTTCATCTTTGCAATAACGTTTCTTAGCGGCAGAACCGCTTCTTTAATAAAATTTGATAAAATTTGGGGAAATTAAACTCCTCTTTCTTTACTCGGCCACAGGCGACGCCACCAGGGGACCGGCGGGCACAGGCCCGCTGCCCCCCCCTCAGCCCGCCGCTGAGGGCGCCTCAGGGCGGCGCGGGCCGGCCGCCTCCCCGCTCGGCACTTTCGCCACTCGTCAAAAAAGGCCTTAAAAAAAATCTCTCCAGCCGCCCCCCTCCCCTCCCGGCCCGCTCCCCGCTTCTCCACAGGAGCGGGGCCGGGTGGCGGCAGGGCGGTGAGGCGCCGGGGCGTGGCTCGGGGGCTCGGAGCCGCGAGGAATCTGCGGCCGCCGAACGGCGGCGGCGACTGTGACGGAGCGCGGCCCAAGATGGCGGCGGCCGGCAGGCAGTGAGTGCGGGCGGGCCGCGGGGGGCTCGGGGGGCCTTGCCTCGGGCCGGGGCGAGCCCCGCACAGCCCCGGGGGGGGCTCCCTCGTCCCGGCCGCGGGGCAGCTCCCGCAGCCCTGCCGTGCTGCCTCCGTGAGGCGATGTTTGTGGCGCCGCGCTCTGTGGAGAGCCCTTTGCTCTGTGGGGGGCCCAGGGGGAGGCTGAGGGGAGAGGCAGGCCTGGGTTAGCGGGCGCACACCTTGCCACGACTGCAGGGAGTGTTTCTGAGCGCAGAAACGGGCCGTGTCCGCACCAGGGCCCGTCCTGTGCAGTTAAATGGTGCCTGGGCGGTGTGAGCGGGCTGCAGGCCGCATCCCCTGCTGCTGCCGCCTCAGGGGGCCCGAGCTGCAGGCTGGTGGCACGCGGGGTGGGTTCACGGCACCTGCAAAGGCAGCTACAGAGCGGTGTGTGAGGGGTTGAAGCGGCAGGTTGGGCAGCTGGAATTCCTTACTGCTCTGCGGAGGGGAAAAACAAAACATCACATGGAGAACTCAGGGCAAGAGGGGTTTGTGGCCTGATTTAGGAAGGTAATTTTAGTCAGGAATATGGGAAGAGACAGCAATAGCCATAGGAGAAGCTGGCAAGCTGAGTGCGCTGCTGGAAATGCTGCTCAGATCTGTACTCAAAACATTACACTGATGCTGATCTTCGTTTCTAAAATTGTAAGGAATAGGTTTCTGATTTGGAACCTATGTGTTTTGCTGCAAATAATGTTAAAGGTAACTTTTTTTCCCTAGATATGGGCTTATTATGCCCAAGAAAATGCAGCAGAAGAATCTTGTTTCCAGCAAACTCTCGGTGTTCGCAGATGACTCTGATGAAGAGGTCAGTTCAACAGTTTTCTTTTGAAATATGCCCCATTTTCTGCAAACAGTTTGTTTACAACCATAATGCCTGCATCAGGTTATAGCAGCATTGTTAAGATGTTTATTATCACTTTGAATTTGGGTGTGAAATATGATCTGTGTTTTCTTTAGTTCAACTTCAATGGAAGTAATCATTAATCTCTGCCATCTCTTCCAAAAGCTCATCATATTCGTTTGCAAGAGTTAACGGCATCTAGCCCATAGATTTGTTGGTTACCTAGGTGACCGTGTCTACAAACAGAACAGCCAGTAGTAATCAACGGTTGTTTCTCAAATATTAACTGTATAGTTGTTAAGTGTATTGTATCCTTTAGATTATTGCACGCAGTTTCAATATAATTGATTTATTGTTGGTACTCACTTTAAGCAAAAGCAGAGCTGTACGAATTAAAAGTTTTAAAGAAAAAAAAGGCAATAGGAATTGTAATTATCAAAGTACGCACAATCCCTGCAATAATATATCAAAAAATATACAGCTTTTCAGTGACCGCAGAGTTTATTGATAATCTGTGATGTATGGCTACATTGCAGGATGTTGATAGTATTCTTTTATATAGCTGTCTTTATTTTATTAAGTATTACCTTAAGAATATTAGCTTTCTACCTGATCCAGTAGATGGTGCTGCCCACTATAAAAATTACACTTCTGGATGTACTGCTCTACACATGGGGCGCATCCAAGGACTGGCTCGGTGTGTACGCTGGTTTGAACGCTTACAGATACTCAGCTTCTTAAACAGAATTTTTGAAGACTTCAGAGCCAGTAGTTTCATAGCTTACAGGAAAAGGATAGAATTGTGGAGATGAACTCCCTACACAGATGAGAGATAAGGTTAACATTTCTTTCTCTGTTTCTGGAGATAAAATTACAATTTGCTGGGTATTATCAAGCAGCAATTACCTGTGATGATTTAATCATAAGGTATCGTGTAATCATAATACAAGAATATTAATCTTTTTTTTCCCCAAAAACCAGAAAATGCTCTTTCTATTGTGTAGTTGAAAAAACAATGCTAATAAAGCATCAAGTAACCTTTGTTGGTCTCTGACTCCTAGTATCAAAACAGTTTTTAATAAACTAGCAGTTGTTTTTTTTTGTCATATTTCTGTGACAAGTTGAGCAATTCCCATCTTCTGTGAGAGGTCAAATCCAGAGTGCCGCTGCTGAAGATGTCTGAATTCCCTCTACACAGTGCATGAGAGGACTGAGGAGCTTCTTAGTAATATCCACTCAACCCCAAACATGAAACTGCAGCTTACGGGAGGCACAGAGGACAGGAACATGTCTGAAATCCCATCCCTTTCCTCACTTGACTGCTTTCCTCAGCGCTGTGGGGAGGTGTGTCCCTCTGACTGAGCTCACAGCTGGCACCAGGGCTCTAAAGAGAGGCTTTCCTTCAAACACAGCTGATGGACGTGACGGGGATCCACTGTCCTCCGTGGCAGGAGCCCTTTCCCTTTCTGTGGCAGTATGGGATTTGGTATCCTTCTCTGCACCAAGGGACTGACCCCACATTTTCCAGATCCCAAGGATTGAATTAATCTGTTGTCATTAAACATTAAATGGTAGGACTGGGAACCCTCAGTGGGTGAGGGGTGACTTGCATTTTTTCTATTTCTGCATTTTCTCTTTTTAATATCTCAACATGAAAGTAAACTAATGCTAATAATAATACTAGTAATAATAACAACGTGTGTTGATGTCAGCTAACTTGTAGCTTAACAGATCAAGTATCATTCCTTTCAGAAGAGCTGACATTTGCTGCCAGGCTGCTCTAAAGACTATTTAAAGTTGTCATGCACATCAGTATGGTACATACCCAGCAAAAAGTAATAATCTCATAACTGCCTTTATCAAAAAGGATCATTTTTAAAAAAGCAAAATTACTTTATTAGTTCAATAATAATTCCAGAGCTTTTCAAGATAAGGAGCAGCATTTGGGAGGGGTTTCATTTCCTGTCTGCTGCCTTATCAGTCAGAACTACATCTCAAATGTCTGGAGATTATGTATTTTTAACTGAACTCTAATAAAGTTTGTGCTGGGAAATCTGCACCCCTGACTTGGTCTGTGATTATATATTAGATACCAAACTTTCAGTCCTTTTTTTTTTTTTTTTTAAGTGCTACTATGCATATTTCATTAAGATTTTGCCTGTACCCTTGCTGAAAGAATTCAAAATGTGATCATTTTTACTGTGACTAAGTACATTAATGGATGTTAGTCGCTGATGAAGATGTTCTTTGGGTTAGTTCACAACAGTAGAACATCTTGGATAGAAATTTTCTTAGAATAAATTTTCCCAGCGTTGAGTGGTATAAAGTAAATCAGGTGCTTACAGTTATTTCTAGTCAACATAGTCTTGAATTACTTGCCTCCAAAATGAGGAATTGTTGCTGTTTTTAAAAACTGGGGGGAAGGTTGTTATCCCTAGGAATGGCTGTTGTAGAGAACAGATGTTACATCAGCAAACTACGAGACGTCAGAAATAAACTTCCATTCTGGCATACCGTTACTTGTTGTATATCCATTTTCTCCCAAAATATTATCCCTTTATTCATGCATTGTGATTTCAGAGGTGGCTTGTCAGTATTCCTAGTGGACTGTTCTGTTTTGTTTTGGAATTTAGTTGAAAGTATCTCTCTGTAAATTGAGACTCATTTTGCAGCATGTAAAATTTCTGTGTTAGTGTATCAGAATTATCCAGCATACGTTTTCATGTCTTACCAAGCAATTTTTCAAAGCTGATTTTTTTCTTCAGGATTTCAAGTGTAGGTAAAATATAACCTGTGCGTAGACCACAATAGGTGCTAAATTCACCAGGGAGATCATGGAGTCAGTGTGGATAGTTCTGCCAGTGTATCAGCCTGGTGAGGTCTTTTTCTGTTTGTTTTTTAAGTGACCATCCAAAAGAAAAGTAAAAGGAGTATTTTAAGCAACCACAAAGAAAGTTGGTTTTTTTTTTTGCTTGAAAATGAGCAGGAAACTATGTCACATGTAGACTCAAATTTTTATTTTTGCTTTAGGTTCCTTTCAAAAAGGACACTGTGACTGATAAAGAGTGGAGAACTAATGATAACGACTGGAGTTTATGTGAGAGTTTGCATGCAGAACAAGACTAAATAGACTGAGGGGCTCTTAGGTCACTGACAGAAAGGAAGTGGAGAGGAATAACTCCCCAGGAAACGTGTAAAATCAAAAATGATTCAGAGAAAGCAAAGTGATTTTGCTGTTTCTCATAACATGAGCAGTAGGGGATCTTAAGGAATGACCAAGTAGCTGGTTTCATCTAAACACAAGGAAGTTGTTTTTCTCCACACAATGTCTAATTAAGTTGTGGAACTCACTGCCACAGGATATTGTGGCATGGCCAAAGCTATAAATGGGTTCAGGAATGGATTCGTCAAATCAGGGGATGCCGCTGGTGTCAAACAATGGTCCAGGTGCATCCTCCGCTTCAGGAAGTCCCCAGACTTCTAGTTGCTGGAAGCTGGGAGGGTATGTCAAGGAAAGCTAATTCTGTACGGGAGTTGTTTTACACGTTCTTTCTCTTCTCCTTGTACCAGTCACCATGGCTTGTACAGTGTATGAACCGAGGTGAATCTGTTGTGAGTTCTTTTTTTTTCATAGAGGCCTGAGCCTCTTGTACACGTAGTGATTGTGTCCCTGTGCAGGATCTAGTTAGATCATATAGGTCTCTATGAGAGCAAGACCTAAAGATGGTCTCTCTGATGAGACCAGAGCTCTCTAACTGCAGGACCAAGACCCCATTAATGCCCTGATGAGGGGAAAGACAAGAAGGCCCCAACCCTCCTCTATTCCCTTTGGTTGGCCTGGGGCCTGAGGGCTGCCTCGCCAGGGTGAGATGGGAGGAAGCAGAAAATACAGAGAGGAAGCAAAGAGCTGCAGATGAGACCCGAGATGTGGGAAGACGGGGATGTTGTGGCAGGAAGGTAGAGAAAACGTGGAATCCCACTTTTTAGATGTTGGATTTTTGAAGTTTGAATTGTACTTTTTGTATGAAGCTGTAAATGGTGTGCGGTGCTCTGTTAGAATTGGAACACACCTGAGTCGAGCTACAAGCATTGGTCAGTAGTTTCAATGTCTAACAGTAAAAATTCTTAATTTGCACGGGTTCTATGTGACTTCAAAGGATAGGGTTAAACCATCTTTTCCTTCTAGAAAATATTAAACTACAAGCTTTGTGCTTCTGAAGAATAGCTTGACTTCAGGGAAAGAGACAGATTTGCTGAGCTTCTGGGGCCTTTAATAAATGGGCAGTTGATAAGTAAAAACAATACAAAAGAACAGGAAGTTCTCATCTATCAGAGCTCATAGCACAACAGGAAATTGTCAACCATAAACCATTAGGGAAGGTGTTTGTTTTCTATAAACTTGCCGCCGTTCTAGGCAAACATATCACAGGTGGACTTCTTTACAATTACATGTACAATAATGAGGATTATATATTACTTTTGTGTTTGTGTAATCTTCGTAGATCAACACATTCATTTCATGTAGGCAGACAAGGAAAACATTCTGAGCAGCGTCTGAAATATTTCGGTGGAATAAAGCTCGCTTTGTAAATAGGGCCGCAGGGTCTGTTCTGTCTGTTAGTGAGCCTTTGCTTTCTGCCGTAATGCGGAGGAGACTCCTCGGTGTTCAGGCACCTTTCAGGAAAGCCAGTGTAAGAGTGTCTGACGGAGGAATCCTTCAGTGGTGACTCTTAATATGTCAAGCAGAGGGACATCATCTTCCCCGAGAGCCAGGAGGAAATCTGGAAATCCAGGTCTTACACTAAATGTTTGTGTGTGTTCCGCTGCCAAGTTAAAATAGTCATCTATATGAAGATCACACTGTTCGTATATAGCATTTTTAGAAGAAAGCACGACATAAAAATTACGTACAATATTGTAAATGTTTCTCAACAAGTTCTGCAATCCTGAAAGCTAGAGGGAAATACTGAGGGCTGAAGACAGGATTCTTGTAGGGTGTTATAACCAAATAATGCACTATCCAGCATTCAGTGGATGCAGTCAGGTGGTACCGTACGTACATCTCCCAGTACTGACAGCGTTGCCTTAGCACCATTTTTTTTTTCCTCTTGCTGAGCTTGGAATTGCTTGGTGCTGCTCCGACAAAGCACCTTTCAGGATAGTTTTTTAGACGCGGCTACACAGAAGCTTGCAAGTCTTGTTATTATTTGTGGTTTGCCTAGCAGAAAAAAGCCGTGTAGAGGTGATCCCTCTGTGTACCCGTTAGTCCCCCCGCTAACAATCCTAACTATGCTACGTAGGTGGCAGAGGTCCCGAAAACGCTCTCTTCCTGTGTTTTTTTGTGAAATTTGGCATCTGAGTAAAGGACAGACAGCTGAGAATTTGTGATTCTAATTTTTCTCTGCCTGAAGAAGGAATAATTGAGGGACTGCTCAGCACAGGGGTAGCTGTGGATCACACAGAGTGTTGCCCCCCTGACAAATCAGGCAGGTAGGGTGTTTGAGGGGATGATAATGGGAATAAAGAGACAGAGGGCACAAAGGCACATAAAATGAAAGTCCATTAATTCTGCTGCTTATGGCACAACTTGTTCTGTTTCTGAAATTAACCAGTGACAAAGATTTCAACTGTTTACAGTCTGTCATGTAGAAAATTGCGGAAAAGCACTTAGGTGTCTTTCCTTGTTGACCCATGTGTTGAAACTTCAATAGCATAAGAAAAAGAGGTCATGACACGTTATTACTTGTAAGCATCAGAGGAAATTCAGAGCCCTCTCGTTTAGGGAATCTGTTTGATTTTGCGTTGTGCTAGTTCTGTTTGATTTCAGAAGATCCCAGTTGCTGTTTCAGGGTCCCTGCTAGTTGGTTTTCTGCTTAATTTTATTAGAGCTGATTACACAATCTCTTCTCTTTTTAGAAAGAGATAGAGAGCGTGTACTCCGAGGTGGTGGGGCACTGGAACGGGCTGCCCGGAGAAGCTGTGGATGCCCCAGCCCTGGGGCAGGTTGGATGGGGCTTTGGGCAACCTGGTGTGGTGGGAGGTGGCAGGGGCTTGGGACTGAATGGGCTTTAAGGTCTCTTCCACCCCAAACTGTTCCGTGTTTCTGTGAATCTATGCACTAGTCAAAGCCGCAAAGCTTGGGAAGCTGCCAAAACACAAGAGGATTTTTTCCTTCCTATTTCTGCTTTTTAAGATGAAGCGATATCTAATTACATAAACAAGGACAGGAGTCCTGACATTTATAGTGCGTCTGTTTAATAAACAGTATTATCTCTTGGTTCAGAAAAGATAGAAATTAAAAGACAAAACTAAATAAAACTCAGTCGTGTTTTTTGTTTGTTCGTTTGTGTTATTTGTTTTTAGAAAGTATGCAGATTAGGAAATGTTTTCAGTAGTGGATACTCTTTTTTCTTGGGGAAGATTAGTATTGCTGCTTTCTAGCTTACTTATCTTGGAATATTAACCATTAATGCCTGAAGTACATGCTGTTCAAATTAGCAGCATTCTTGTTTTTAAAAAAACAGAACTAATGATACCGATCAAACTTGAAATATTGCCAAATCTTTTTGGATATTTCTATGAAAGCAGTTCTCCCATGGCATTGTCAGTAAGAATGTCTGCTCGGCGCTGTCACTTCTCTGTTGAAATTTACGCATGGGAAGCAATATGTATATTCTGAACAGCACCTATTTCACAGAGTATTAGAAGTATAATTCAAAATCCATTGAGAATATTTATCCTTCTGTATTCTTAAGTACACAGTTTGCAAGAACATTCAGATGGTTTTGATACATAAATTGATAGGAGGATATCATTCCAATTTCTGATGATTTGGGGTGGTCTGTGTTTTGTTTTGTTTTTTTTTTTTTTCTCCTAGCAACAACTGAAAGTTTAGTGGTTGTAAGAGTGCACAGGTGTATCACAGGCATTATCTCTTAGGAATATGTTTCAGTTTTCACCTTAGATACCCTTTTCTAGGTGTTTTGACTGCTGATGTGCTAGCTTCATGTACCAACAGACTGACCCTCGCTGCAGTGGAGGGATATGGCTTTTCTACGAGTTTTTTGGCAGCGGTTGGAAAAAGGCATTGAGACAAAACAATTTCCACAGACCTCCTCACGTCTCTGAGCGTTTCTTGAGCAGAGAGTGCTTGGTTTGTGAAATAGCAGGAAATTGTAGCTTTTGAGGTACACTGTAAAATTGTGTTCTTAAACTCATCACTGTTTTTATAAAAGACATACATATGTTGAGGTAGGGCAGTATTTTGCTCACAGAAAAGTCTGATTCGTTGTACACTTACGAATGAACTTTTAGTTTTTCTTGCTTATGGAAAAATGCTGTTGAAATGAGAGACTGCCTAATGCAAGGAGGCTGTTTAGATAACTGTTCATTAGAATGGCAGAAAAATAATATGAGCTGTGTCCATGTAATTAATTTTATTTCTGCAATGTTTTTTTCTTACAGCCATCTGTCGGTGAAAGTCTTCAGAAAGAAGCATTGAAAAAACAAGTGATGAAACAGGTAAGGTGCGGTGGAGACTCTTCATGCCCGTGACAAATTTGGAAATGAGTGCATTTACTATCCAGGGAGATATGGGAGTTTTAACGTGTATTTGGTTGTTTGTCTTCAGGCAAGCAGCCAGTTCAGCACAGCTGCAGTTACACACGTTTTATTTGCTGGCAAAGGTGCCAGAAATTCCAGCTAAGAATAAGAAATTCTTGCTCCTGTCCTTTTACTCTTGCACCTTTGTGTTGGAATAGTGGCTTATGAACCTGTGCTGCTACTGAGACATGTGAAATAAGCAGCCTGACAGTGCAGACCTAAAAGCAGGGCTGTGGACAGAGGAGTAAATGGGACACAGGGAAGACAAAAAAACCTCGATGGAGTGAGTGAAGCTGAGGAGCTTTCTAATCTGGCTTTGCCAGTGACATCAGTGTATGTGGATGTGCATTTTTATCTGGTTTCTGCTGTATTGATAAAATGTATTCCCTTCCTAAACTTCCTCCATAAATTGTTGGCCAGTGTGTTCGTTTTTTTTCAGTTCTTTATGTGATAATGTATCCCAAAATGCATTGCCGTATATCCTGCTGATTCTGCACATCCTGCAGGCAGTGTGCTTCCCAATTTTTCTGAAGTATACTTGAAAAGACAAAGGAAGTGAGAAAGTCCTTTACTAGCTTTTGGCCTCCTGTCTTGACTGAATGAAAATATAACTCAAATTATATGGTTTGTATTTAAGTGTGATCAAAATCATGGAATCAAATAGAATGTGATTCTATTTTTTACTGCAGTTACAGAATGAAATTTACTATTCCTAATTCTAGGCTTCCACACAGATGTCTTTCAAAGATAAGACTTGTTGTAATCAAGATGGTCTTTTTGTTACTCTGGTCAACAGATTAAGGATGTTATAAAATGCGTGGATTTTTTTAAACTTTACCAGTAGGCAAATGCTCATGATTATTTTCCAGAAGCATTATAATTGGAATCTAAAGTATTCTAAATATGGAAAGATAAAATTGTAACCAATTACATTTCCCATTTTATTAAATAATTGCAGAAACATAATTGTGTATTTTCAGAGTTAGAGTTACCCTTTTAAAAATTCCTCATGGTTCTATAATTTTGTGCATTTCTCTTTGCAGCATAAAATTTCTTTAAACATGAAATTCTCAAAGCCTTTCCTCTAGCAAAGATTTTCTTTCGCTTTTGTGGGCACGATTGTTCTTTTTTTGGGTTCTTCTTGCTATAACCAGAGTAGCTGTAGAACTGCCTAATGAAAGGTCTACGACTGAGGTTTAACACAGAACCGGTCGTAACTTAAAACAGTAAAAATTTAAGTTTAATCAATACAAATCAAAGCTTGTATTGTGGCATAAAATGCATTGATGTTTTCAGTTTCTCAAACTGTTTTGTTTGTAGAATGTAATGTTACAAAGTATTGTTGTTGTGTTGGTTTTTTTTAATATTTAAATATATGCCAACAGTGGGCCTGTGACTGTTATTGAGGAGTAAGTTATACAGAAGAAACATGAGTTTTACTTTTAAAAAAAGCTCCAGACCTATTGAAGACATAGTAAGAAGGAAAAAGATATTTATGCTCCATTCATTTAACATATTCGTGCTTCATTCCTTTATCTTTTCTTCCCCACACTTCTGTTTTGTTTGTTTTAGACTAAATTGGAAATTCAGAAGGCTTTGTCAGAAGATGCTACAGTGTATGAGTATGACAGTATTTATGATGAAATGCAGCAGAAGAAGAAAGAAAATAATGCCAGAATGTTATCAGGAAACGATGAGAAAAAGGTTGATACTTGAAAATGTATGCTGTCTGTCTTATCTCTGTATGCTTGGAATAACTACAATCGCTTAACTTCTAAGCTTTGCCAAAATTGTTCTCTAATGGGGCATGCAAGGTTGTACTCAAATTCTGTTACCTAAGGTAGTAATTTGCAGAAATGTTGGTAGAACTACAAGTTCATCAGATACTGCAGAGCCCTGATCCTGTGGTACTCAGGAGTGCAGCAGACTGCAGGTTTCCCACCCAACTTAGGATGTCTAGCATATCTTTCTCTATTTGTTAAGAGACTTTTATAGTGGGATAATGGGGTTAGAGGCAATGGGCCCTGCAGCAATATGACTTCTGATAATAAAGGAAATTGAACATAAATTGTCCCTTCTCACTCACTGGTGTGCTCACAGGAAACCTGTCAGAAGACTAAAGTAATTACCTTTCGTTGGTGAAATGTGAGCCAGTTTTCACAGCCCAATGCCTGATTTCAAAACATTGCAGGATTATCCTGACAAATGATATTTTTGTATTTACTTATTCTATTTCGTTTGAACGCGCTTGTCAGGTTATGTGGATATAAAAGAAAGCTTTCTTCTCCCTTACATCAATAGAAAGGCAAGACTTTACAAGACAGAAGACAGGGTTGAGAAGTAGAAAAAAAAAAGATTTAGTTTCACTCAGAGAAAAAGTCATCCTAGTCAAAGTTGGGCTGAATGTTTTCACTGAATACAGCAACCTGTGTTGTTATTGGGAAGCATGCCAAAATAGTGACCTAAAAGGGGATGATAGTTTAACATTGCTGTTGGTGTGAGAATGTGTTAAATTAGCTTCTGTCATTTTTTTTCTATTACTTCTATTTTTCTATTATTTCTATTCCGTCAACATCTCCAGCAGTCCCAGTTTGTGTTTTCTTAGCCACCTTAATTATCTCTCATCATTAAACTTTTTTTTTCCCTCCTATTTTAGCCTAGATACATCCACAATATCCTCAAAGCAGCTGAGATTAGAAAGAAGGAACAAGAAAAAAGAATGGAAAGAAAAATTCAGAAAGAGCGTGAAATGGAAGGAGGAGAGTTTGATCACAAAGAGGCTTTTGTGACTTCGGCCTATAAGAAGAAGCTGCAAGAGAGAGCTGAGGAGGAGGAAAGAGAAAGAAGACAGGCCGCTCTGGAGGGTGAGATTAACACTGAACCAGCATAATACCTCTTAAAAAGAAGTATGGCCTTGTACATGTTTACAGCATTGTCATCTGGTCTTTCTGTAAGGCTTGATATAGTTTCAATATCAAAAAGGAGCAGATAACAGACACTGAATCAGATCCCGCTTTCCGTCTGTTATTTTCCCTTGTACAGGTTACTGAAGGAACAGAGGAAGCTCCTCCATTTGTGTGTCAGTACTATTTGGGCTTTAATTTTTGAGGAAGTGTCAGTTACTGAAGGAGGACTTCTAAGCCTGGAGTACAATTATGCTTGCGCTCCCTAACCAGATATTCTGTAGTGTCACAGAAATAGGCATAAAAATTGGAACTATAAATAGATGTTAGAATAACAAACAAGATATATTGGACAGACATGTAATCTCCTGCATTTTTTAGCATCTTGAATGAGGTAATTCTGGTCTAGTGGACCTCTGTCTGTTTCAGCCTTCTTCTTAAAGCATGGCTTGCTATGAGGTTGGATTGGCTTGCTCAGAGCTTTTTGCACTCCAGGCTTGAAAACCTCCAGGGTGGAGATTGCACTCTTGGTGTCTTTACCAATTGTGAATTGTGTCTGATGAGTATTTATAACACGCTAAATCCAACCTTGCTTTTTTTCCCTTAGCATACTTGGATGTGACCAAACAGAAGGATCTCAGTGGATTTTACAGACATCTTTTAAACCAGAGGGTAGGGGAAGAAGAGATGCCGAAATGCAGCTTCCGTGAAGCCAGGTACGATGCAATTCCAGAAAGCTTTCACGTATAAAACAGCTGCTGGTTGATTGTGGTTCCAGATTTAATGGAATACCACAAGAAATAGGGAATAGTATATCACACAGGTAGGGGTAACCTGATCACTTCAGAATCACAGAATGCTTTATACATACCTCTAGTTAACAAAATTATTTGGAAAATGTCCAGTGATCATCAATGGTATAGACTATAAGACAGCAACAAGGAGGACAGGGATATGGTTAAAAAGTGTCAGAGAACAGTCATACTTGTAACAGTACTTTATATTATTCTACCTATGTTTACTTCGGTTTACATAGTATTTTGCAATCTGCATTAAGTTAAATATTTTGAACCACGAAGGAGGCAAAAAGTAAAATAAAATAATGGGCATATAGAGGTAAGTCATAGGAAATGTTGATATGAATTTCTTGAAAAAAATGTCGAACTCTAACATTGTACTTATTGTACTAGATTATGTGTTTGGTATAAAGATATGCCACCTGTTGGAATTAATAGGAAAAGGTAGTGTAAAAGAAATAGGAAGTAAGAAATACAACTGGAAGAAAAGCAGAACAGCTTCCTGAATTTAAGCAAAAAATGTGAAATTTGCAGCCACAGTTTCATCATTTGAGACTTAAAGTATTAGTATACCTACATGTTTGGAAAAACATCCTGGCTTCCACCAGAGAGAAAGACCTGCATGATTTCAGTGGCTTACAAAGATTGCTACTGAGATGGTTAAATGAATTTTGCTTTTTATGGTTTCCTCTTTTTTTATTGATGAAATCTTTGTTATTCTCTTGAATCTGTGTAAAACAGTAGCAATAGCGTTTGTAGTGTAAGTAAACAGCCCACATAGTTTTCTATTTGCTTTAATAGGTCTTTCAAAGCCTCTTCAGTAAAATGTGGTTTTCTGCTGCGTAGAGATCATCTGAAATTGGTGGTTTCTTAATCTTGCATATTAAGGAAGTGTTTCTTCTGCGAGTTGTATATAAAGTTAATTTGTGGGAAAGCAAATAGTACTTTAGATGGTGCTCCCAGAAAACCTTTCGTGTGAGCTCCAGCTTATATTTTAATCTTTCTTAGGGTGGTACTGTAGAATACAGAGAGAACACAGCTTGACTTTCAGATCTCAGAATTTGCAGTACATTCATTTTAGTTAATTGGGTTAATAAAGTAGATTATTGGATTTTCCAAGTTAATTTTTTAGTCATTGTTGAAAGACTTTAAAGCAAGCATCAAACACTTAATCTAAGTGGATGGCGTGCTGATTCATAAGAATTTACCGCAGCCTGTAACTGCAGCTGTATGATTAGGAAGAGGAGACATATGGCTTGTGTGTGATTAAACATGCATTTCCATCAGTCAGAAAAGAATGACGAAGCATAACTTCTTCTGCCCAGTTCCCAAATTTGTCCTTCATGGATCGTCTTTTTTGTTTAAGAATCTATGAGCTGTTAAAAAGTTTTATTTAGTCACAAGAACGAGAACTTCAGAAATACTGGAGTAAAAATCTACTACTTCTAATGGAAGCTATGCTCCTACTTCTGTGAACAAAAACATACAACGTGCTTCTTCTTTGGACAATTATTTGGTATGAATAGAAGAATGAACACATAGGAAAAAACATGTAGCTTGCCAGAAAGCTTACACAAGAACACAAATCTCTGTTCTGTTCTTTAGAAGGAGACTGCAGATACTTAACCATACTCATTCTTTTAGATAAATTCATCAGCTTTCATTCACCAGTGAACCATATGCAGATTTTTAATAGAAATCATTTATGCTGGATTCCTGGAACCTGAGCTACAGATAGATTTGCTTTCTTAGACTTCTCAGCAGCATCTTTTGTTTACAGTCTTGCTTAAGACCTGACCAGAAGTCAGTGTGTAGAAAAGTCTGAGACTTCAGGCCGTGTAATGTTTTTTTTCTTTTTTAACATAAAAATGTAGGATAAAGGAAGAAAAACCTAACACTAGTTATGATGAATCCGACCAAAGGAACAAAGGCCCACACGAAAGGCAAAGACTCAAGCCCCCTGCTAAGGAAGAGGATAATCCAGATGCTGATACCGACATAGGAAGTGATAGTAACGATGATGATAAGAGAAACAAGAATAGTAAAGTAAATTTGAAAAGGAAGAAAAGGAGAGACAGCTTTGTGAGCAGTGAAGAGGAGGCTAAACATCACAAGCACCAGAGGCATTCCAGGTCACCAAGTTCATCCAGTGTGGAGGAAGAGCTGCGCACAAAAGCCCAAACAAATCATCAGACAAAGAGGGGAGAGAGCAGATCAGACAGAAGGGGAAATGACGAACAATACAGGGAAAAAGATTACGAGAGAAGTAGGACCCATGAAAAGGATCACCACAGGGAAAAGGAAGAGCGACATAGACATGGGGATCATGCTACTAAAGATAATTACAGAAGGAGAGAAGAACAAGATGATAAACAAAGGGGGAAGGAAAGAAAAGAGAGGGAGGGACATGCAAGAGAATGGAGGAAGGCAAAAGAGAGAGAGGAGAAGTGTTCAGAAAAGGAACGAGAAAAAGAAAGAATAAGAAGTGGTAAAGATAGGTCCAGTGATAGAGAGAAGGAGAGAGGAGAGAAATGCAGAGAAAAGGAAGATCATGTAAAGGATAGGAGAGAAAAATATGGTAGTGATGAAAAACACAGAGACGGGAGGGAAAACAGTCCCGCATCTTTTGGAAAAGTTGGAGAGACTGATTTGGAAATGGAGAGGAAGGGAAAAGAGAGAGAGGTGGATGAGAAGAGAAGCTCCAGCTCTAGACATTTGTCTGAGCAGAAACGTAAAGCTGGAGAAGAAGGGGAGAAAGAGGAGAAAGAACAAACACACAAAGCGTCTGAGAGCATGAGCAAATTTGCCAAACGGAGCAATGAAGAGACAGTCATGTCAGCAAGGGACCGCTATTTGGCAAGGCAAATGGCACGTGTCAGTGCCAAACCTTACATTGAGAAAGAAGAAGATTAACGCTGCTGTGGTGGACAAAAACACTTGGTCTCTCAACCAAGAGGAAAATCCACTGCTGCATGGACTCGTGTACAGAAGTAAAAGTGTACCTTAGCTATTTATTCTTGGCTTTCATTTAAAAAAATTCTGTGTTCTATAACAGAAGAACATCTTTTGAAATGGATTAATGGATCAGTTGATACACACCCTTAGTCAGTTTATACAGTCAAAGTATTAAATTTGTTTGAATCAATCCACCCTTGCCTGCAGTATCCTATCCCTGTTGTGCTTTATTTTTCATCTGAAGATTCTGGGAAGTTCTAGGAATGTTAAACAGCCTAAAGTGAAAATTCCTGCCCCAGGCAGCCCCTACTCCTCTCACCAGCTGAAGCAGAATGAGCTCTTTAAACTCATAATGCTTTAAGGCTCTCAGGCCTTACCAAGAGTTATCAGTGCCCAGAGATGCTCCCAAAAATAAGAAACATACCTGTAAAAGAGGAAGAAATGCCAGCAAAACAGCCCGAACAACAATCCAGGAGATGTCTGTATGTAGTATGATGTTCGGGAAGTTAAATGCATATTGACATACGGAATTTGTATATATGTGTGGGCTTTGGTTTTAGGGACCTGATGTACAGAAATACTTAAATAAAGTGTAAGATAAGTACTACATGTGATGTGTGGGTCTTTTTGAATGCTTGAGTTATTTTACTGGAAATAGCTTCATCTTTTTTTGTATGTGAAGTAAGATAAATGCATCCTTTTTCATGTATTGCAGTCATATTTGCTTGTTCTGATGGAGGTACTACTTTAGATTTGTCAGTCTGTCTGTTCAGGGGTTCATAAGCAAGAAATAAAGTTCTCTCCAAACTATAACTTGGTAAGTAGGGTATCTGGCAATGGTCATAGATTTTAGAATACGTTTTCAACAGTTTTCACAATGGTTTCTTTCACTTATTTTTCCAGTAAATCTAGCACTTTTGTCTCATAATAACATGAACTAAAAACAATAAGTTTTTATAAGTGCCACAAAGATGATTTTGAACACTTAGATAATCAAAGTCATTTTAAAGCAGTCCTAGTTTCAGAACAAAACCTATGACAATCAAATGTTTGTATGGGAAATAATAACCCTTGTTCCTGGCCAAGATTTTAAAATGTTGGACTGATATCTTTTTCTTTCCAGATTCCTTTAAATTATTTATTTTCAAAAAAACCCTTTTGATTTTCTAATTCTCTTACTTCAAAAAACTTCTGTGGTGCTTTCTCAAATATGACTTTCATAGCCCAGGTCTTGCGAGCTGATCATTTGCTGCTAAGACTGGGGAAACTTGAAATGTGTCATTTTAAGAAACTCATCAGGAAGGGCACACGGTATGATTCACTTAACTGCAGTAGTTTGTAGTAGGAAGAACAGCTGAGTCATTTGTGTTTTTGTGTCCTAGTTTTAGTAAATGCTGCCAAAACCTTTGGGCTCCTTTTTGACATGTTATAAAATAACGTATCTCAGAATAGAACCAATTGGAGTTTTGTTTGATCTGTATTTTCCCTTTTCCTTATGATACGCTTATGTTTTCTTTGGTGGGGAAATATGTTAGGCTTATAAATAGGAAACATATAAGTAGAAATATTTGTGTTTGACTAATCCTCTTTACAATTTTTTATTTAATTTTTCCCAGATGAAGCTCAAAAAAAATTTTGTTTTTACCTTGCCTTCTTACTTAAATCGAGTAGCTAAGCATTTATTCCAAGTGTGGATCGGTTTGGTTTTGATGTTCTGTCTAAACAAATGTCATGCACATTGTTTTTTTCTGTTGGAATAGAATGAAAGTGGAGTATTTAGCAGTGGAAAAGGTTCAGACAGCAAACGAAATACTCTGCTTTTTGTCAAAGAGGCCTTATTGGTGTAGTAAACTGGACTGCTTTTTCTTGGAATTGTTTTATCTTTGCTTTAAAAAACTGGGATCTGTTGTAGGCCAGCTTGAAACTCCCCATAAGAGAGAGGCACAAGAGACATCTACAGTTGGATTATGAATATTAAATTTATTACAATAACAGTTTACAGTACAAGGCACATACTGATGACTTACAGTCAGCTTGCAACACTTGTAACTAAACAGCCGCATGAATTAATACAGATGCATCCGTGTACAAGGTGGAGGGAATGCCTAGTTCTGTACAGCTAAAACTCCAGCCTAATTCTCTGCTTGAAAGGCAAACGTGTTCCTAATTTACCAGTTTCAGTAACTCCTTTTTCACCATTCAGTGTAGAGGGTGGGATATACTGGTGTGGTTGACAAGCAGAAGGTGAGTTGAAGAATTTGTTTGCCTCAAACAGTCTGAATTGCAGTGCAGCCCATATAGTATCAAAATGGGCTACCTGATAAATATTGGTTACTGCAAATGGTTTCAGGTGGATATGTAAAAGGAAGAAAAATCAATGATAAATATAAATGAAATCAAAATTGAGGGAAACTGAAGTACCTTGCAAAATCATTTTTTTTTAGAATGAAAACATACATGTTTTTTATCTTTGTATTACTCATGAAAAGAAAGGCCTTTTAAATCTACTTCTTGAGGGCTTCCTTACCCCCCATTGGTTTATCCTGGTGAAAAAAGAATAAAAATGTAACATTACTAGTGATCTTCTGGATTGCCTACTTCTGAAAATATTTTCTCCTGTGACTTTACACGTCTGCTTTGCTTTTTGTATCTCTCTTCAAATATTTTTATAAGCTTTCATCTCTCACGGTACAGCTGTAGTCACAGTGCATTATTCTGATTTTTTCAACTGAGAAATTCAAGCTGAGAGAACTCGCCCAGTTTTACACTGTGACTGTAACAGGAATCTATATTAAGATCGGGGCTTTTTGGCTGAGTTCTAATCCACTAGAAAAAACTGGCATTTCTTGGGATGTTGCTCAGCATTCTGTGCTAAATCCACCCAGAAATTCAATGGCTGTTGTATTTTGGTGTCTTAATATGAACTAAAGATGCGTCTTTTGCCATTTCAAATGCTGTTATAAAGGAATAACATGTCAGTAGTATTGGACACTAAATAGCAGTGATTTCTGCAGTTACTATCCTGCAAATTATTCCATAATGTTCCCAATTTCAGTTTGTTTGCAAGGACTGAAAGAGAAACTTTGTCTTTCATGCAAATGATGCTTGTATTTAACTCAACCATTTCTGCTATACCATCACCTTTCTTAATAGAAGGTAGCAGAATGCCTGTTAAAAGAGACTTTTGCAAGTGGGCATACAAAAATGACTAAAAATTGGAACTGTAAGAGTTTAAAATATGTATTTATTTATGAGCCTAGCATGGAACAGAGTATCAATTCTGGCAAGAAATACATCTGTAAGATATATCTATTGAAAATTCCCATTTAGGAGGTAAGATACCTAGCATTAGTTGAACACCAGTCTAAAGAATGGAGAAGCTGGGTGGGGTTTTCTCCTTTATTTCCCACACTTGATACATATGAGTACATCGTTCATTTTACATTGACATTTCATATGTATTTTTTCAATGGATGAGCTCAAAACAGAAATGTTTATTTAAAAAAACAGTAATTTTCTGATTGGCAACTTGAAATCCAAATGCATTTTTATTATTAAACAGATTCTCAACCGTTTGTCTTTTCCTCACAATGAAGTCAGCTTTGGAAGTAGTTTTCAAATAGTCTTGAGGAGTACGCTTCAGAACTAGCCTGTGTGAGTAACCATCCAGTAAGACAGATTTATTATGTTTTTCTGGTGGCAATGCAAGAACCTACTCCCTTTTTTAAAATAGTGCAGGAGACTTATGTTTGTAGTTTGGAAAGAACCGTCATTGTCACTTTATTTCCTGATTGGAAGTTGGGCTCGAGACCTAAAGGTAAGCGAAGTCAGTAGCTGAGGTGTAGGAGGCATTCCTCCACGAGGTGTCTGCACACCTAAGCAGAAAAACACAACAGAAGCAAGAAAAATGGTTTCAAAAGGCAATTGCACCCTTGCTGCTTTCCTCTGACCAGGTAAGTTCTTTGTACTGATGTGAACTCTCCAGTGGGTTTCTTAATGCCTGCTGCTCTGAACATGTACATGACATTGTTCCTTCTAGCAGTATGTTGCCTAAGTAGACCATGAAATACAAAAGAGACTTTTACGCTCTATTTTATTTTACTTCTCACAGATTGTTATAATCTATGCAGTAGAGTAAAAATACAATGTCTTTACATAAATGATGACTACTTAGGTTTCTCTAAATTTCCACGTAACTGCAGCAAAACTGTTGTCCTCCAGCTGACTGCAGTCAGTCTAAAGGGCAGTTCCTGTTGGAAGGCGTATGTACATACCTAATAGGAAGAGATCAGTATGTGCATGGAAGTTAATTTGTGTATCAGTGCCTCAAAATTTAATATAAATAGTTCTGATCAGAACCTATCCTGCTGAACGTCTTGTTAAAAAAAATGATCTCCTCTTCTTCTTCGGGGTGAAAGCTAAATGTAATTCACACAAGAACAGGAGCTAGTAAATCCTCAGAGTAGGCTTGCGTAGTTTGTTAAACGTACTTTTGTCAGCCAGCCAAAAGGGTTGTTCTAAACTTTAGTTCTTTACTAGGAAACAATAGAAAAAGCTGCAGGCTCCAGCCAATTTTAGCTGTGGAATTGACTTTAAAAAATAAACAGATCTTTGAGAGTCCACTTTTTGGCATCTGAACCCCAAATAATTCATTGTTGGTATATAGTTTCCTTGGGAATAAACATTAGGTCTGTCAGTGCAATGATTTTTGCGAATATCTAGCTTATTTATGAAAACTTTTATAGAGTAAGTGCTAGCAACTTAAATACTGGCGAGGTAACCCGTGATATATTCTGCTTGATTGTGTCTCAAGGAAAGTGAAGCCTACATTGCAAAAATGGATTTTGTAGAATGTATTAAGCAAGAAACAATTAATAGAAACTGTTAAAATATGAAATGTGGGAAATGAAAAGGAGGATAAACGTTACCAAATGTGTGTGCTAACTCGTGCGGAGTGCTATATAGTGCTGCTCGGGATTGTTTCCTCGTCATCTCACGACTCCCCTACAAACCTAGGGTTTGCAGAATTTACTAGTATATTTTAGTTTATAAAACCCTGTGTTACTTGAGTAATATATGGCTATCGGAAATACTTTTGTATTTTTCACTGTAGTTTAAGCAATTAGAACCTTAGAAGCGAATACAACATTGCCCAGTACGAACGATCACATTGAGGAAAATACAGGGGTACTGCCACACACTTGCGATTCTAAGCCTAATCCCACCCGCTGACGCTCGTCCCACAGAGGCTTTGGCAGTCACGCAGGCTTTCAACCAGCCCCAGTGCCCACGCGTGGAGCAGTGGTATTCTCATGCACACAGACGTCCTTGCGTTTCCAGAACGAATTGGTCCCAGTCGGTTCAGTCTGGTTAGAAGTGCTCGGCAGATTTCATCGGATTGCTTGGATAAATGTGCTGGAGGCATCACGTTTCCAAATGCCCATTGTCAGTGACAGAGCCTCCACTGAAAGCTCCTCCAGTTGTTATCTCAGCTGGAAACGTAATTCTTTGGGTGGGGAAGAGTATGGGGAAAGTTAGGTTTTCTGCTCCACCTCTCCCCCAGAACACAGGTTAGCTTAAACTGCATTCATGCGGATGTCTCCAATAGGAATTTCTGTAGCTGTTTCTGGAGTGATGCTTTTCAGAATACGCTGTTGCAAAGAAATCAGTATTAGAAGATGTTTTCATTTTATAGGTAATAAATAACACTAGCACCATTTGAAAAGGGATTTGTAATAAAAATTTGACTCTGGTTTGAGTTATGCCTCATCAGGTACAAGAAAAGGATGTTTCAGGGTTATGTTATCCTAGCACTATAAAACCATAAGGGGCTATAGAAATGCACAGTATTATTTATTAATTATTTGTAACAGATACAATTAAATCAGTTTGATAGCTGTCATGTTAATGCTTTAGGACTTCGATGTTTACGTGGGTACCGTCAGCTAGTTGAACATACTCTCTCTGAACTGGTATTTACATGAACTTATGAGAAATCCCCAAAATGTCATCACAGACTGTCATGGATTTATGTCAAAGAAATCTTACTAAGTGTGGGAGAGAAAAAGAAACTTGTTCTTGTAAGCACACCCAGGGGAACTGGTCTTCCACTGGCTCATGCACACATACGATGCTGTGTCATGTGTGATCTCTAGGGAAAGCCTCCAGTTCACCAGAGCTTAAAAAAAAAATTAATTTAATTGATATGAATACGTATCTTAACCCGCTCAGTGAGACCTGGGAGACTTGTAAATCACTCAGAATGGGCAAAAGACAATTAGCTGTCAGCAGCCCAGGAACAAAACAGCCCAGGGCATCAAATCCTAGAAAAATTAACGTATAATACTTATAGATATCACCTCCTTCCTAACAGTCAAATAGAAACAACAGAGCCTACTGGATACCTCCTTCAGTGTTCCTGGAGTGACGATCAGCCGATAAACCATGTAGATCGGAATGCAGATGACAGAAGAGGTTCCTATGCAGTAACCCAACACTGTGGTCCAGTAGGGGTAATTATAATCAAAAAGTCGTAGCTCAGGAGGGTTGGACAGAAAGCTGCAAGTGACAAACTGAAAAAGAAACAGGAAACCACAAAAGAAACCACGCTTGTATACTTAAAGGGAAAAAAAAGAGAGAGATCGATACCAGTTTGTAGAATTTCATGCAGTTATCCTTGTATTGAGCCCTACAGCTTGGTTCCTGCTAAAAGATCCCTTCCAGAAAGGCATCACGTGGATGTTAAGCCACCAGAAATGAAAACTGTGCTGTTTCCTTTAGCTACTTGCCTCGTATTTAACCATTATCAGTGTCAGTTCTGGTTTGCCTGAATTTAACCTGCAGCCCCTGTATTGTTTTCCTTACGCCATTCTTTGCTGGGTTCGAGACCGTGCTCATGCTCTCTCAAATACCGTTAAAGTACTTACATATGGTAATCACAGCAGCCTCCCATTTCCTCTGTGATAGGATATTTTTTTTCCCATTTTTTTTCTGTTACTTACTTTCTACAAACTTAGCATATTTTCTGTGATATTCATCCACACAATTTTAGTTCTTCAGTAGC
Organism: Anser cygnoides; assembly: GCF_040182565.1. Lineage (NCBI taxonomy): Eukaryota > Metazoa > Chordata > Aves > Anseriformes > Anatidae > Anser > Anser cygnoides. Next base: position 8,478,137 of record NC_089890.1, read on the forward strand.
TTTTGCAAATGCTAATACTGGTTTGGATACGGTATTCTGCTGCCACCTGCACAAATGCTGTTAGATGGCTTTCCTTCATGTAGTTTATGAATCCAAAGATCACAGCAGCCCTGACATGTACAGCTAGCCTGGAAATGAGGTCTGAAATTTCAGCTCTGAACATGGTTTTTATTTGCTCATTCAGTTGAATTCTACAATTATTGCAAGTGTCTACTCTGAAACAAGTGGGATGAGAAGTAATCCCTATTGTAGCAATTCAACAACTACGTGGGAACAGGAAAAAAAAGTTAGGACTCATTTTAATTATTCCAACTGTGTTGTTCCTGTTGCTCTGCCCTCTTCCCTGCTTAAGACAGTTTAAGAATGATGCATTAAGATACGCTTCCCAACAGTTCATAACTCTTTCATATCCTCTGTGGTCATTTCCTTATTCTATAATCTGAGTGTGCTTTTTATTTTTATGTATAATCAAAATAAATGAGTGGATTTTTAAAGTTAAACAAACACTACAACTTCCGCAGATAGTGGTGTGCCTACACCCATTTTATTTTTGTCATTTTCATCAGCGAGCAACTTTCTTATGGGTTTAGGTCCCTAAGGAGGAAATTTAGGGAGTAAATCACTGTTGTGTGATTCTGGGATTGCCTGTCTTGAGCGAGGTTGTACTGCTTCAGGCTTCCTACAAAACGTGCCTGTTTTTTGGTGCTGCACTTAGGTCTTCCTCATCCCTTGTGTTCCCAGGCGGAAAAAAATAGATAGCTAAGTCTTACTCAGAATTTGATTCGTCATCTTCACTCTGCACATCCTTCATGACTGAGAAGGTTCTTGTGAAACAACAAATACTTCGTAGCTGAACACTACGTGAATAATATTGGGACTGCCCTTGGAAGGATCTCTGACTCGGTTTTTCCAGATTATTATTAGAAGATAAGGATTCTGTCCTTAAAATTTCCATTAAAATTTCCATAGAGAAATAACATGCTGCCTTCTGGGCTTTCCTTAGTTTGGTTTAGTTTCCGCAGCGAGGACAAATAGCTCTGCCTAGTAACCACATCACCAAAGCTGTTTGCTTCTGTTTATTTTACTGTTTTAGGATCACAAAGAGGACAGTAGTATAAAAATTATTTGTGGTGTAACGCTTTTATTTATAGTCTTTTTTTTCCTTCTTTTCCTATGGGTAATAAAATGAAAATCTGTTAAACATGCATTGATCATTACAACAGTGTTTTGAATTTGTTCTGTAGGTCTTAAATCTACGTTCGGTGCTCATAAACTCCATCTTGACCCGCTCTGCTCCCGCTAAGGCTAGTGACAATAAAAGATAGCACGAACTAATTTTGGATCAGGAAATGAACACTTGATGTTAAAATGTTATCAATAATCCTGCCAGGTCAAACATTGGGACAGTATTTCCAATTCTGAAATGTAGATTTAGAAAGGCTGCAATTAACTGCTGTAAATGTTATATGGAGTACTCTACGTGTCAGTCAGCAGTTACTGGGACAGTGTATTTACCTACCTTGGTTTTGCTCCCCAGACAGTATGTTTCCTCATCATTTTTATTTGCTGAGGCAAATATAAAGCAACAAAACAAAGTAATGTTTGTTCATGAGGGGGAAAGAAGAATTATTTATAACCTAGTCTTGTTTACCCAGCTCATCTACAAAAATCCTTAAAATTGTGGTTTAGTAGCAAGACCTTGCAGCATTGTATTAGGTTCTTCGCTAATTGGGCATTTTGGGCTTAACAAAAATTGTTAATAAAGAACTTCACAAGCAAATTGTGTAAACTTTTAGAATTTTAAGGAACTGCATTGTTCAGTGATAATTTTCTTGTGCTGGATCCAAAAAGAAAAGCTATGAAGAAAACTCACCAAAAGGAAGATGGGGCTAATTGCTACCCAGCAAACTCGCCAGTACCAGCCTGGGGCAAAGCCGAGCATTTCCTTCACATCGTTGCAAAACTGGGTGATGCCTGTGGAGACAAGCAGCAGGAGTCGTGACAGCAGAAACATGTTTTTCCAAGTAGATGCATGCACAGCAAATCAATTCAGAACCCATCTTGAAATACTGTTTTGTTCCTGTAAGTCTTAACTACATTATTATTAATCCGTAATTATTCTGAATGATGTCTCTTACTGTTTTTAGATGTCAGTATACATCTGTCAGAGACCAATCAGTAACAGTTCTCACAGATTTGGTAACTAGAGGGTCTGTGGGAGGTAAAAAAAGGCAAACTTTTCCCTGAGATGACAGCGATCTTGCCTGCAGACACAGGAAACGCCGCTCCGCAGGAGCTCAGGAGTGCTCGTTAGCATTGTTTTGCCCCGTGGCAGCGGACGTACCGTAGAACCAGGCCACAGCAACTGCTTCCAGGAACACCACTGTCAGGACAGCTGGGCCGGTGGCGTACTCTTCAAACAGCTTCACCACATATGCGCCTCCCTGCGAAGGAGATCGTATTAGCAGTGAACCAGCGATCCAGTGACGGGAATCCTGGAACACTATTTTTTATTATTGTCTTCACCTGGACCAAAATATTCACAGATGTGTAAGTTCTGCTGCGGTGTGACCTGTGAAATCCCTGGCTGTGCTGCTGGTCTGTTCTGGCTCTGTGTGAACATACTCCACCAGTGCCATGCAGAAGAGCTAGAAAGCTGAAAATCTGCTGGCTGTTCTAGTTGGATTTTAATGCACAAATGAGGTTTATTGGGGTGTGATGGAGTGGTTTTTTGCATGCCCTCTGTGTCTTCTTTCTCCAACCTGAGTCATAGTTACAGAACAGGAAACAACTAGGGTGTTGCTTTGCTTTCCTTCCATTTGGGATGCCTAGAATCGGATGAAGGAGGAGGACATTGCGTCCCAGAGAGGAACTACGTCTGCAGTAAACTTTACTGTAAAATGCTTTGAATGAGAAGAGAGTTGTTAATGAGCAAGGGGAGTGAAGTGCGACAGGAAAGCCAAGTATTTTTTTCCTTGTCCCTTATGATCATTGCATTCACAATTCAAAATTTAGCTTGTTGTGAAAACAAAATCCCACAAGCGATGAAGGGGTAATTAAGGTGTGACTGATGATGCTTTCCAGCTTGATTTGATGAGGAAGATGTGGGACATTCATTGGCAGAAATTTCTGGAGAGCGGTCCAGCAATAGTTACAGCAATCTCTAACATATTTTTTTAATCGTTCTTTTAAAAATATTTTTCAAACATTGGATAAATGAAAGTAACAAATCACAATATTTTTAAACATGGAGGTTTGGAGAGTGAGAAGTAGACCATGTATGCAACGTGGATGCATCTCTGCTTGCTGATTTAGCAGTTGGGGCAGCAGCTGCATCATTTGTGACTTGTGGCACGTTAGGGTTTTGCTGAATTGCAATACAATTGTTTCACAACACATTTCCTAGTGAGAGATACTGTTCACGTTCATTACAAATACAGGTTTCTAACACGTAAAGAAAACAGGCGAGAGATTTAATCTGACTTCCTAAATCTGTTTTAAAAAAAATACTCTCTCTCCAAGTCATCATTTGCAGAAAACTGCCAGTAAGGAAAGCTGAGGAGGGGTAAAATACTTACAAATGTCAGGGTTGCTAATGAGCCCAAAAAGCAAATGATGATCAGACCAAGGACAAACAATTCCCTGCGTTTGCTCCAGACATGAGGGAATTCATCCAGTACTCCAGTAATCACTCCTTCTAGTCCTGCAAACTGAAAAATCAATGGAAAATAGCGGACAGTTTTACCAGGAAGAGGAGTTTTAGATGATTGAAACACTGGTGCTTTATCCTGCCTGTAGAGTTGGTACAACTGCTGTTCAGACAGACTTTCTTCAGAATTTTTTAACTCTTTAGGGCGGGGATTTAGTCTTCCCTCATCAGTAAGAAGTGCCTGTCACCCAGAGGAAGCACTACAAGGAGTAAGCTACTGATAAGACTGCGACCAAGACAGTGCAGCCAACTGAGTTCAGCCTTCCTGGAAGGTGCTGATTCACAATCTGTAAAAACAGGCTTACGTAGCAAATTTTTAGAACATCCTTTTTGTAGTGCTGTTGAGAAGGCCTTCACTAGTTCCCACCTTTTAAATCCAGTTAGCATGGAAAAAAAAATCCAGAATTTACTAATTGACTTATAAATTTACAAGTACAGAAGAGAAGGAACCTGTAAGGCTGCGTTCAACCAGGAGCTTGTGAATCAAGTGCTTCAGCCCTGTTCCCAGGTCTCTCACTATTTATCACAGTGACTTTGACAAATCATTTAATTTTATTTTGGCCTCAGTTTCTCCAACATCGAAATTAGAGGAAGAGCTGCTGTCTCACAGAAAGTGCGTGGAGATGCCGGTCTTGCTTTAGAGCCCTTTGGTGACAGCACCATGGTTGTAATTCTGCTTCTGGTGTTTGCTGGGGTAAGGCCATCATACACCCAATGCCATTCATGCACCTCTTCAGATCTGCTTTCTTAGATCTTGTCTACTCACCGTGCTGTCTAATCCCAGCGTGAGTAACATCAGGAAAAATATGATGGCAAAGAAAGTTGAAGCAGGCATGTTTGCAATGGCCTCGGCGTAGGTAATGAAGAGCAGACTGGGTCCTGGTGTAGGAATTAGAGGTAAGTGTTAGCACGGTGCAAATACATTCTCTTAGAAGAAGTTGGAGAGATCTGTACAGAAAGTTAGCCTACCAGTGTCTTTGGCAACTTCTGATACATCTTCATTCCTCATCTCAGCCATGTATCCCAGCACAGTGAAAATGACAAATCCAGACACAAAACTAGTCATGCAGTTCACGGTACTGGTAACCAGAGCGTCTCTGCAACAGAAGACCTAACTCATGTCAGGGAATCGGCGTCTGATGGGAAGGGTAATTTACTACCAGATGGGGTGCGTTACTCATCTGAACAGAGTCCTACAGAAACTAGGGGAATGCGGTGAAAAGAACTATGAGTGCATTTTGGAAAACAAACAAACAGCAACAAAGCTACTTCTCAGTGCTTTTCCTAAGGAAGAACTTCAAACAGGTTATAACATTAGTCTGGCACAGGATTAAATGCTGGATTTATGCTTACAGAAATACCGGACTTCTAAAAGGATTGGAATTACTATAGGAATATTAAAGAGTGGAGGAGGAATGTATTTAATTGTATAAATAGCAGTTTTTAAGAAAACAAGGAAACAACTACAAATCGCCTTTCAGCTCAAGACTTAAAGTCATATCCATACCGACTGCTGAGAATAAGTAATTGTAATCTGATTGTTTGTCAGAGGACTGTGCCATTTTCTTTTGGCACATTTCTACATCTAAGCTTCCTTGCTCTAATTGATAGAGATTCTCTCTTTTGGGGTAGGCAAACAGAGAGAAAACTGTTTTAGATTACAGAATCTTTGAATAAGGACTTTTGTTCTGTTACAGCACTGTCTGATTTATGTGTATACAGGTTTGGCAATTCAGTGTCTTTCACCAGCACTGTGTTTCTTTTTCATTAATACAAGCACTTATATATATATACTTAATTTTACATATAGAATAAGTTAGAACTCACTGGTAGCAGTTGTTATGGAACTTGTTGTAGCTGGCATAAGCCAATAAGACCCCAAAACCTGGACCAAGGGAGAAAAAAATCTGAGCTGCTGCATCCACCCAAACCTGAAAAACAGTAAAGTCAAGAAGAAATGACATGAAACAGACTGAATGAGTTTGGCAGATTCACAATATCACTTAGCCATACAAAATTGTGTTTCACTACTCTGACTGTATTCTAGTCCTGATCCAAGAAGTATTTTGTTAAAAGAGTATGTTGGAATATGAATTGTTTTTTAGATTTGAGACAGGTACTAACATCCACTATAGTTTTCATGCCTTTGCTATGCTTGTGTTCATTGGTGATGTAATTAGGATTTATTTCAAGGAATTTACCATGGATAAAATGTTACTGTATTTCTTTATACGCTGTTTTAAGTACTCATTTCTGACAGTATCTTAGATTAATTCACAGTGGTTTGCCTGTAATCAGATTAACGTAGCTTTTGGAATGTATATAAAACACTCTGTCCGTGATTTCATGGTGGGCTTGGCCACCTTTCTTCCTCCAAATCTCGTGTGCTGTGGAGCAGTCTGGGGTTTGGCTGTGAGTCCTCTGGGATAAGCAGTAGATGATCGCTGCCTATATTTTTCCTCGACACATTAAAATACATGTGACAGTGTGGGTGCAGTTCTAGTTCGAAGGACTCAATACAGCTTTGTTGTAGCCATGACAGATGCAAGTGTGATGATCTTGTTATGAAAAGCCTGTTGTACTTGAAAAGTGGCCACAGCCTTAGCGAGTAGTGTTCCTAAAGTACTAATATCAGCTCTCTTTCTGAAGGTGAAAGCCCGCATTCGTCTCTCCTCTTTTGATTGAAGGCTGGAGTTCATTACAACTCATTTCTCATACTCTCTTCCATCGCGTGAGGCCATCCCGTATCAGCCACAGACAGAACTCTGTCATCGTCCAGCACACACAGATTGCGATCTGCTGTCCTCACTTCAGATACATCCAATACAATATCAGTGCCCTTTATTGCTTTTTCAGAAGATGTGGTCCCTTATTGGAGATGCTGCTTTATCAGAGACTGGTGTCTTTTCATTTCCTCTTCATTCAAAACTCTCCATATCAGCTGGGCAGTGGCAGACTTGCAAACATTGGAATTTTTTATCTTTGTATTTGTAGTATTTATTGCTTTGGGGGTTTTCCCTCACCCTCCCCACTAGAGACTTTCATAAGCAGCGAAGTGAGCGCAGCCTTGAGCCTGATGGACTGCTTGTCATCCCCTGAGCTCAAAGCTAAATCAGATACTGGAAGGGGTTTTTGTGGTTAGCTCAGTATTGTCCTCATCCCTCCTTTCTTTCAGAACTTTGGGTGTGTACGCAGGCCTAACTGACCTCTTCCTTCTCCAGAGCACTCGCACGTATCCACTGATCACTGAGTCGTGTGTTAGCTGGCAGCTGGAGACTCCTTGGGGTTTTCTGCCAGCGGCTGTCACCGGTTGGAGATCTTAAGTTTCAGCTCTGGTAACTGCACTTTAAGTACGGGTAATTGGAGCCACTGCTGGGCGGGGGAAGTCTGCCAGTTTCTCCCCTCCCGGGCAGAAAACCTGTGGCTAATCCAGATGTTAGGGTTTAGTAAAATTAGTTTGCTCAGTGTGACTGCTGTAGGTAAAGGACTGTGTTGCAGTGTAGCAGGGATCATAACAGCTTCTTGCTCGATGCCAGGCTGCTCGCCATTCCCTAATAGCTCGAGTTAAACTGATGGTGGGCTTAACTAGCAGAATAGAACCAGGAAACCTGTCTAATCTTAAAAACAAAACAAAAAGCCACTATATAATTATGGAAAGAATAGCATGACTGTTTAAACAAAAGCATGAAGTCAGGCTTTTGAGTCCAAACTAAGACGTGTGTGTAATCATGCTCAATGCTGGGAGTAGGCACTAAAGTTTATACATGCTGATATCCATGCTGCGTGGCTAAAAGTGAATCCCTGCCCTTTTATAATGCTTTTACCTCAGTGGCCAGGAGTTTCTGCCAGTCAGGTTTCAGGTAGTAGAGGACACCTCTCCAGGCTCCAGGCAGAGTTGCACCTCTCACTAGCAGGATAAAGAGGATGATGTATGGGAATGTGGCAGTCACCCACACCACCTGGGAGGGGAACATGAAGGTAGCGTTTGCCATGGGTAGAAAATTAACAGATGGTAAGAAGTTAAACAATTGATAACTCTTAGCATTTGTAGCATCTTCATGTGAACTTCTCAAAAGTTCTGTGAATGGGCAGTTGGCACATAAATACCCATGCTTTCTCTGGGCAGGGTTGCTCTTGTCCACAGAAAGGTGGCGTAATTACTTGGTGGTGTATTACTTGGGTAACAGTTGCAGTCACTGCGGTAAGAGCTTCCCGAATACACGAGGCCATAACCCCTGCCGTGAAGGCAGTCTGGGATAATTCTGTCGTGTCAATTGGCTCCTTTAGAACTGCTGCTAGGCTATACTGTACCAAGTGATTTGTCTTGCTTTTGCATTCACCTTGCCAGATGTTTTGACCCCTTTCCAGATGCTGAAGTATACAATGGTGAAGATTAACAATAAACAGAGGGTCAATTGCCAGCTAATGCCCCCCAGGTCATCCAGCCCATTGGACCTATGCACCTGTAGAACTTGGCGGCTGAAAGAGGAAAGAAAAACACAGTGTAGATATTTTTGTAACAAATACTTATGTTCAGTATGCTTTGAGCAGTCCCATACTGTGGTCTGAGCATTACAGGTAGTCCTGAGGCCTTGATAAGTAGCCTTCAGAGTTATATCATTTGGGATTTTTTTAATTACAAGCTTGACATTTGTGGTAAACCACTGATGATAAATGATAAGTGTTGACAGCTGATAAAGGCCAGAAAATTGCGAACCTCTGATCTAAAATACAGAGCACCCTCCCACACACCCTAAGCATACATACCCCTACAAGTATTTGATTATCTGAATACTTTAGAAAAGAATACTCTTGCTAAACACCCCTGCTCCCCCTCCAAAGAAAACCTTGCTACGTGTTCCACCGTTCTGTCTGATATTACTGTCCTCACTTACATGCACTTACGTATAAAATTCTTCTGCAGGAGAGATGGAGTACAGGGTCCAGCTGACATTGTCCTTGCTGAAGTAGTTCGTGCAGTTGCCTGTGTTCCAGGCGTTTGTGCAGCTGGTCCATGGCAGCTCCGTCGTGAAGGAGGACACGAGGTAGTAAAAGGCCCACGCCATAATGGTGTTGTAGTAGGAGGCCACGTAAAGATCAATTATACAGATGGCAAAGCCAATTCCTAGTAAGGTAGGAAATAATTCCAGGAAGCGAGTGAGTTTTGGGCCACAGAAAAGAAGGAATTGTTTATTCACATCAACTACAGTTAGTAATTGCCTAAGGCAGTTCTGCAGGAGGCACACATACCCTGTCCTGTGTCTACCACACTGGAATTTCTTGTGGCTTCGGAAACACTCAGGCTCTGATTCTAAAAAAGCATTCTTAGTCAAGACAAAATACGCTTAAATAGTTTGTTTCATCTGCTCTTAAAATGTGGAATTTAGAAACTGCCATCTTGTACTCCCAGAGGGGAAAAAAAAAAAGACCAGAGCTCTAGCAAGAGTAACAAGCATGAAGAATAGGTCTTTCTGTTCTAAAAGACTGCAAACAGGGACTCATTTCCTTGTATCTTTGAAACAGAAGTAGTGGATCTTTCTTCTTTCTTGTTTTTAATTTTGGGTTCAGTAATATTATAATTATTTTAGTAACTAATTTTTTGCTTGTTTGTTTGTTTTGTTTTTTTCAAGCTTGGGTCAGACAAAATGGACTGGCCTCTCTGTAGTCAATCGGAGAGTTGCACGTCACGTGTATGTGAGAGCACAGGCACACACCTACAGATATGTACATAAAGTCTTATGAAAGCTTTCTTTGTAAAGCCAGAATCTTGTGTTGAACTAGCCTTACTTTGCTCTATGTGATTTTCAGCTTTTTTTCTCAGAAACGTCATCTTTGTAGAAAAATCTTTCAGTTATTCAGAAAGTTCCTAGTAATTTTCCATTTCCCTTCATTACCTTTGAAAATGGGACATATTTTTCTCCAGATTGAGATGCACCCGTTCCTGTGGTACTGTCCTAACGCTAGTTCCATATAGAAGAGAGGAATACCTCCAAAGATGGCCATGATTGTGTACGGAATGAGGAATGCTCCTGCAAGAAAGCAAGCAGATGGTTACAGTTCTTCATAGGACTTCTCGTCCACCCGTACCAACACTCCATAAACAGAGTTCTTCCTATCCCCCAGGGACAATGCATATCCCCTCCCTAGCCAGTGTGCCATGCTGAATTACCCTGGGATTTCTCAGCAGGGTAACTGCGCAGCAGTGTGAATGCGAAGCAGCACTCAGGCCAGGCTTCTCACATTTTTGTAGCGAGTATAGGTGGGGTTCACAAAGACCTTACTGCTTCTGCGATGGATACAATTGTGAGATATAGACAAAAATAATTAAGTTCAGTAGAATGCCTGTGTACATCAGGGAGGCAAAAGTCCTTCCTGTCCTAGCTCTCCTTGATTAGATTTGTGTTTTGGCTGAAATGTCGGTGAGTCTGTCCTAGTGTTCCTGGTGAGTGTTTTGACATATCTGTTTATGTGGTTGTAGATAGCCCTTGGGCAGGGCTTGGGTGTCTTCTCCTGCAAGGTTGTTCTGCACCTAACCAGCTTTCAGTTTCTAGTTGTACTGATTTTTTATATCCTACCCTATCCCGTTGCTTAGGTTTTTCCGTCTGCTCGAAAAGTATTTTCCCCTTACTCATTTGTCGTGTATGGTATTAAAATGAGCCACTAAACTCATTCATTTCTAAGCAAGGATGTTAAAAACAACATATAGAACCGGTCACTGACCTCCTCCGTTTTGATAGCATATGTAAGGAAATCTCCACACGTTTCCCAGATCCACTGCATACCCGATGACAGAGAGTAGAAAGTCAATTTTTTTGCTCCAGGTCTCTCTGTCTTCCAGCTCCATCAGCTGCTGCTGGCCCTCAGCTCTGCAGGTGGCGGAGGTGGTGGTCGTGGTGGTGGTCGTGGCTGCGGGGGCAGTGCACTGGGCATCTTCCACCCCTCCCATCCCATTGCAAGGACCAGAGCTCTGAACCCCTGAGTAGCCATTTGAGATCGGAGCTGCCTCCTCCTTATCTCCCTGGCTGGGATGGACTTTGTTCCCATCCTCCACTAGCCGCATGGCAGATTTAGGGTTCCTGATCAGAAGTTCATTCTCTCTGCAGTCATCTTCTTCATTGCAGCCTGAGACATCTTTCTTGGAAGTCAGCAGCTGAGTCTCATTGCTCGTTGCCTTTTTTTCCATTTTTCCAAGCTTTGTCCTGCTCAGTTGCAGAGGGACAGCAGCACGGCCGCGTGGCTTCTTTTCCCACGCTTTTGTTTCCACTGTATTCCCAATGCTCTTAGAATTCCCCCTCCATTTTTAAATCCATCAGACTGAAGGCACGGACACCATCTAAGAAATGAAAAATAGTTTTAAAAAATCTGTTACTGGGCTTACTGATGCTGGTAATTTCATGTTACCAGCACTTGTAACAGGTTCTGAGATTAAATTACTTTTGGAAATAATTAACCACCACAGCACGCAATGTGATATTTAGCAGATAATCCATTCAGGATGTACCAGCAAAACTCTCAGCTGTGTACGGAGAAAGGAAAGAAGCAATCATCCTCTCCTACAGCTGCAGGTGGTGTACCTGGCTTATAACAGATCTAGCAGATCTGTTATATCCAGCAGATTTGATGGATTTTATGCATTGTGGGGCAACTCGCAGGCAGTCACAGTCCTGCTGTCTTCTGGTACCGAGTTGTCCCTCCGAGCACTGGTTTCACACACCAGGAGGTTATGGGACTCCCATTTTGCACACATCAGGGCGGAGTGTACTGTTTGGTTTGTGTTTGCTTTTTCGTAAGTTCATACTGTGATTTCTACCATTAATTTTTAGATTCACCCAGTATTAAGAGAGCAGAATTAATTAAACAAATACTTAGATAACAATGGATATACAAGTTACATTTTATGACCGTATTTCTTTAGAAATCCCACTGTGTCTGCCACGTTTAGAAGCAGATCTGGAAGGCTTAAATGAAAGTTTAGAAAAGTATTTAAATGCCAGTGCTTTTGCATCAGCTATCTTTTAACGTTCAGTCAGTTCTAATAACGAGGGAAAAAAAAGACCGGGAGTCTTCAGTCTGATTGTTTTGAGTCAGTAAGAACTAGCATTGGGGTCTACATAGGACAAAATTTGTCTCCCATTTTATTTAACTCCTCGCAGAAATAAAGGCATCTCTCACTCTCTTCGGGTCTGCTCACGCCGTGGTTCCAGCCCTGGGAAGGGCACCGGGTGCTGCTCCTGAGGGACTGCCTGCTGCCAGCAAAAACCCAGGCACTGAGCAAATCCCTGGCTTTACCTGAGGAATGCAGGGGAAACCAGTCATTCAGAAATGAAAAAGAGATCAATTAACTTTTCTTTGAGAATATAAAAAGAACAGAAAAAGGACCGTGATTCCTCTGGTCACGTTCAGTTTTCTGCTCGTTTGTTAGGTAGTGTGAATGCCCAGCTGCCCTTAATGAAATGACGGAATAGGAGCTGAGCCTTGGTGCTGCACATGCACTAACCTTGCTCTATGGCTAGGAAAGTGTCAAACAAGCCGTGATACCCCCACATACTAAATGATGTTAATTACAACTCACTTTCCCTTTTCGAAGCATTTTGTACCGCAGTAAGTATCAGTGCAACATCCTGAGCACAAGGATAAGCATTATTTCACTTTCAACTGCTGGAAAAACTAGAGCAGCAAGGGTATAATATTTGCTCATCGCTAGAGGTTGCTCACTGCCAGAGCTATTAAAACTCACGTCTTTTGCCAGCGTTCAGTTTTGTAAAAAGACAGTTTGCTAAGGCTCTTCCTAAACAAGCAAGCAGAAGGAAAGTTATCTGGTTGCAGGGGATGTTCTCCAGCGAGAAGTCCCTCGAAGGTATTTTTGTAACTTCCAGAAACCTCTCGTTTGTTCCCGCTTACTTTCTGTGCTCACCGTGATAATGTTCTTTTCATCACACAGCAAGCAGTGTATAACAGTGCATAATTCCTACAATTGCAGCACTTTGCTACTATTAGTTAATCATCCACAAAGACCGAAACATCTTCAGGGTTCCAGAGAAAAATACTACGGCAAAGAAGAGTAATTTCTGTTTTACCTGCAAGACTATAAAACCTGAGTGTCTTTGGAGTCCGAAACCTTCCACATGTCCCGAAAGAGCTTGTGCTGCCACTGGTAGCAACATGAAAATCCTAGGAAAAGCCACAGCCAATCCTTCTCTCCATCGTGGACAGAGCATGTTAAGTGTAAGATAGGGATATGGAAAAGTAACCTGAGCCCTTCTGGACTTTATACCTCTTACTCATAAGTGGGAAAGCAGTAAAGGATGTTGATTTAACTTCATTATCTTGTGAGACTGAATTTTCCACACCTGAGAATTAAGCATTTACTGTATTTATAAAACATTTTGCTTCCGCACATAGACACTTCTTGGCACATTCCTGCCGAGGAAAGATTGTTGAAGATATTGTTGGTTTCCTGGATCTGTGACAAGGTCGTTGTCTTACCCAAATCTAAGCTCCTTTTGCAGACCACAGGAGAGGAATATCACATCACTTTACGTAGCTAGGTAGAATTTTCAGTAGTTTGAGCCTCAAGTTTGCAAAACGACTTGTGCGCTTTGAGGGGCTTTAGCTGGAATTTGAACTATTTCTTTCTGAAAGTGAATTACAGCTCGTCAGCTACCATGGGAAATCTCTGCAGTGAGACTCCAGAGCTATGCAGTAGTGCTCACAGAAGCAGAGTTGGCACATGAAAACAGACCCATAAGGTTTCATTATCCAGTTAAAAAAAAAAAAAAAAAGCAGGAGAATGTAGAATGTAATTTATTATTTTATTTTTTTCTTGCAACTGCTACAAACAGTGGCGACAGTGGCAGAAGTAGAGCCCTTGGAGTTGAGAAGTACTCTAGGATTATTAGGGACAATCGCCAGGAGAAAATTATGCTATTAGTGAAGGATTTTGCCCAGCCCAGCCTCCATTTAATTACACGTGCCCATCTCCCTGCAGGACCTAGTGTTACACGCCTTTAGAGCGAATGATGTAAGGAATGGCAATTTAGTACGGATTTTTGATCTGAGCTGTTGCAAAGGTTGTGCTTACATAAATTCATCTTGGCTTCTTATCACCAACCTAGTTAGCTGAAGATAAAAAGAAAAAAGTCAAAAAAAAGAAAGAAAGCTGTGCCTTTTTTGTTTTGTAAGTGTGACTTTGCTCTTTTTGGCTGTGCCTTTTTTCTTTTGTTTTGCAAGTGTGACCTTGCTCTTTTGGAGACCCTTCGTGCCTGAGGCTTTTCTCCCTCTGGTGCCCCTGCTGTCCTGTGGGCAGCTGTCCCTGTGCTGCCAGCTGTCCTGTCCCCTCCTTGTGCCAGGAGATCCAGGGACAGAGCCACAGCTCTGCCCTGGGCTCCCAGCTCTGCATCACCCGATGGGAGCGCTAGGATGGAGAACCCAAGCCGTGTGCTTCTTGGGGCTTGGCTGCAGCCACCAACGCACTTCACATAGGGCAAATATTAAATAAATTATAATTTTTGGTTACTCCTACACAGAGCTGAATTTCAGCCAGCCCTGTAGCTGCACAAACCCAACTCCTTTGCCTCTACCAGAGCAGTCCTAGAGGAGCATCCCTGGCCTGGGGTCCGGTTCCTTTCTGAGCAGGGAGCCTCGGAGTTGTCTCATTGCCTTGTTTTATTTCTGGAGGCATGCAGTGACCTCTCGTGGCAATGTGGGAATCCCTTTCCTTTAATGCGCTGCCATGCAATGGAATAAATCTTCCCAGCACTTCGATACAAAATGATTTTCCCATCCTCTGTATATTTAAAGGACAAACTTGATTTTCATGTGCCGAGGGAACTAAAACAATCAGGCTGAGGTGCAGCAAATACCCGATGCTCCAAGGGAGGCAAAACTTGATGTCGCCTGGTGAACACTTTGGTGGCGGCAGCACCAGGCTTCTTCAGGCGTGTTCCTGTTGTGCACCACTGCAGCAATCGTTACTGGCCTCCCAGTGATCAAATACATTGTGATTCGCACAGTTGCAAATGTATATTTGCATACATTTCGCTTTGAACAAATTATTTTCCTTTTTAATGTGCTATTTTTTTTTAAAGCAGCGCTCGCCGAGTACCAGCCACCGCCTGGGTTGCAGCTGCGCTCCCGTGGTGAAGCTCCCCCTCTTGCCACCAGTGCCAGCGCTCCAGCTGCACTGTTTCTGGCCGGTTTCATGCTAGCACCTGCAAAAAATTAAACGGCTCGGAACTCTTAAGACAAAAAGTTAATCTGTGCTGTTGGCAAACAGCATTGAACGTTGAGATGATTTCTGCTAACCTGACCTACATCTCACTGCCGTCACCCAGTACTGACGAGCGTTGCGATCGTGCAGCTGCTGCAGTGCACGTTACGCCCTGCAACGAAGTCGCAGGTCACACAGGCAGTCGCATATAGATGGAAAGAGCCCAAGGAAACCCTTTTGTCTAGAAGATGACACAAGAGGTTTGTGTGGCAAGAGAGAAGTCAGGTATCCCCCCAGAAAAAGGCTGTCTTGTTTGCCGCTGGTCCTACTCTGCCTTTTCGCATGGGGGAGGTTTGTGACTGGGATGGCAGGGGGAACCTTGTAAAAACTGATCCTTTTCCTGTGCTCTTGGGGGTCAGGGAGTCAGGGAGTGCCTGTTTGGCTGCCATGTGGTGTGGAGGAGTATAGAGGCTTCAAATTTATCCTGATTTTGCACAGGCCGGGAGTAACCCTTTAATCAAATTATTACGGGATAGCCTAGATGCTCCTGTACTGCAGGGAGCTGTTAGAAAATAAAAAAGTAAGAAAAAAAAAAGAAAATATCGGCCATTTAAATGTTGAAACTAGACTGCACTACATTGCAATGAATTTTACCTGGTTTGTCATTGATGAGTCTCATTTAGAGTTCATAACTCAAAAAAATAGTAACTTATGCTTTTGAATACGTTCACATGTACTTATTTCATCAAAAATAAAGGAGTACCAAGAACATCCTTTTCTATTAACTTGTTTCCGTGAGGTGAGCTGGTAGGAAGTGTGACAGATTGTATTTCGGGTTTCAAAAACTGATATTCATTAATACATAACAAGATGATACATCAATGTTACGTGCAAAGCAGATCTAAGCCCATGTGTAAAGCACAACAACTGAGAAATGAGCTCTTCAGGTGCTTTTTTTTTTTTTTTTTTGGTTTGCTTCTCCAGTCTGTTTTAAAAGAATCAAAACTGGTTTGGGATAAGGAGTGATCAAAACATGCTGAAATTAATGGATCCGGTGAATTTTTTCCATACATTGCAGGTCTTGCACTTCTGCACATCACTGTGATGTTTATTTTAGAAGAAATTTACAGTATGTAGGTAGCAAACTGGGCCTGTATATGAACACTTGCACTCCTCCAAGGGCTGGCTCCCATTCTCATTAAAGGAGAGTAGAACTGTACTCGACCAGCAGTCCCCCTGAGACAATGACCCTTCTGGGGGAATAAAAGGCTGCTTAGGCAGGAGCAGCCCAAGGAGTGAGCTCTCCAGTTAACTCGTGTGTGCCCAGATAAGGCTTAGTATAGGTAAGATGTGGAAATCGTTCTGGAAACAACAGTTCTGGGGGAGTATCGACTTGTACTGTGAGGCTTACGGCATCACCTTGCCCATGTTTCGGTCTGAAATTCAAGAGTCAGCAGAAAAGAGAGATTTTACCTGGAGAAATGTGTGGAGAAGAGAGGTGCGGTATAGGAGTGGGAATGCTGCCAAGCTGAGGACAGTTATTTAAAGAGCAGAGAGAAGGGAGGAAAATGCATTTTTATTGGCTTGAGAGTGTCCACATGGAGTGCAAGGAAACAGATAAGCTTGGAGGGAATGATATTCCTTTTGTAGTCTTCCTCGAATTATTTATATCAGCTTGGAGGAAGGGCTGTAAAACAGCAAATGTCACCAAAGGAACAGGGCACTGCTCCGTGATATAACTGCATAGGCACGTTAATCTGCACAGTGCTTCAAGTAAAAGACCCGTTTGCACACTCGGAAGTCACAGACTGGCTGCACGTATATGCCAGCATACGCACACTTAGCGTTGGAATGGTTTTGTCTGAAGAAAGCAAAGAAACAGCCACCAGATGATGCTTCACTGAAGGACGCTTGCTAATGGCTGTCTCCAAGACACAGCCCCTTTATTCAGGCTCCCAGCTCTACCTAAGTGCTTTGTGAAACACTCATCCCGTGGACGGCTCCCTTATGTCGTGTCAGTTCTAAAAGCCACGAACTGCCAGCTCAACAGAGCTGCAGGAACTCAGTTTTGGAAAAGAGCTAAAATGTTAGCATGAGAGGGGACCCCGGGATTCAGAGTGAACGTTTCTTTCAGCTTCTAATGCTGTTTCTAATGAAAAGTCAGCAGTTTATAGTTCCTTGGACGGAAACAGGAAAGAGCTTAAATACACTGCACATTTCCATGTGTGGGAATAGCTTAGGGTTTTTATTAAATTTCCAGTTTGGAGTCAGTTCTTGTTAATTTGTAGAACCATTTGAAATTCACCACTCTGTTCGGTTACCAAACAGTCCCACAGCGGTCACTTGCCAACTTCCCGAAGTACTCTCCAGGACAATTATGATCAATTCACTCATCAAAAGCACAGAAGATGACGCCTAGCTGCGTGAGAGCCTTCCTGTTAAAATGCCTGACAGCCAACAGCCCACATTTACAAAATGTCACAAACCTCCAGAGCATCCAGAGGCATTAAATGCACTGTCCTTTCCTTCCCAGGCTCTCTTGACACAACAAAAGTGACTATTTATATGGTCAGTTACACTGCATTCCTCACTTCAACTTCTGTCTTACTTGGACTGACCCAGCAAGCCAGTTTCAGCAGTAAACATGATTGACTGTACATATATTTATGTACAGATTTATTACTTATAACAAACCTGTCCCATTGAGCTAGATAATTTACTGTGCTGGCACAGTTTGTCTTTTAAAATACAATTTAATTTGGTTAATAAAGTTTACCATTTTAAAGTAAATGATTTGCAATGATTTTTTGCTTCAGATTCTGCTTCTTTTCTCCATTTTTCATTATAGTTCATTTTAATTTTGGTAAACTTTATATAAACCCTGCTTTAATAATGCAATTATGCGGACTGCCAAGACTCTAAGATTTCAGACTGTCACAACATGTTCAGCTACAGGCATTTGACTCCCAACATTCGTAATTGCTGGACAAGTGCCTGAACGAGACAGAGAAAGGCATATAACAGCAGGAAAGCAAACAAAAGCATAAAAATAAATAAATAAATAAATAAAAGACAAAGTAAACTTTCACCAAAAATTAATACATCATTGTGTTTTTGTTTCCCATAGCTTTGCTAGATGTCCTTTTTCCCCAGTGTTTTAGAAATCACTCTAAGACCTTAAAAGTTAACTTTAAAACGAAGCAATTAGTACATTCATAGGACTGAAAGTGTCATCAGCATTTCAGGCTTTACAGCCAAAGTGGAAAGAGGCAAGGAGAAGTTAAGGAACCTCTGGTGTCTGCTTGCTTCGGAAGGTAGGCTCTGCTGACAGCCTTCCAGGAGTCCGTCCGAATTTCACAAAGTACTTTAGGTAGCTGCGTGTGAAAAAACAAAATCGTAAAGTCTTTTGTTACCTGTCTTTCGGCCGGGTTTGAAGTGCTTTCCCTGGAGTTATCCAAGCTGGAGGAACCTTCACCCACATTTACTGCAGCGGCTCGGGAACGCAGCCTGTGGGCAACTCAGCATCTTGGGGAGGTTTTTGTACACCAGTCCCCCTCACATGGTCTGATTTCCAGATAATCTGCTGCCAAAGAGCTCTTTAAGAATTTTTGCGTCACTTTAGTCAAATAAACTTTATGTTTCACCAGGGCTGCAGCTCAGTTTTTCTCCTAGAGGTGGGTGGCTACATTTGTGTGTTCCGATCGCTTCAAAAGAACAGGATCCAATGAAGGCAGAGGGAGAGTGAGGGAGGCTTTTCTGGTAAGGGCCAGCTTTGCTGCCTGTTATTACAGCTATAAATAACAGGACGGTGATGATGAAGGGGCTGACAAATGGGACTGAAGTTTTGAGGGAGTCATTAAATTACAAGTTTGCAGGTGGCTCTGCAGATTGTATATCGATAGGGATATTAGCACAGCAAAGGGGTTTGGAAAGAGTAATGTTATCTCTGAGCATTTACATTTTTTTAAGGAAGAAATAGGTTTAGTTTTGTTGTAAAACGTTAAGCAGAAATTCTTTAAGAAGCATTTAGCTACTTCAGTAAAATCAACAAGTAATTTCCTTTCTTCCTACTGCTCCTTGGAATACCTCACCTCTCACACATGCTTTTTCACCTGCTTCTTTCACCCAGGATTTCTTCATTCCGAAACTTCACAATTTGTTTATAAAAAGCCACGAATAGCAGGTCAATGAAATACTGCCGTACTTTAGGTGGCAGATTTGAAAAAGAAAGTGGAAAAACAGAATGGGGGCAAGTAAGAGTAGCTGATTGTTAGAGCAACGGCAGCTTTGCTACGAGTGGTTGCCGGTTTTCAGGGACTTGTTCCAGACAATTAAGTGGAAAAAAAAATAAAAAAAGAACCCATTAAAAATGAAAATCATAGGGTTATAATTAGCGTATTCCTTTTTTTTTTTTTCCTTCTGGTCCCTTAATGATAGCAGCAATCAGCCAGCAGCGTGCCATTTGCACCATCTCAAGGATAGCTCAGGTATTGCAATTCCAAACAGATGTGTATCAAAATCGACTTTTACTTTCCCATTAATTCTTGTGGCAGTACCTTAAAAATGTTTTGTCAATTAAGTTTCTTCCCTTAAATAGTAGTAGAGATGTATTGTTTTTTGGTGAAAATAGCAACATCTAATTTGTCTTCTCGCTGTACTCCCCTCTTGCACTCCCCCTTTCCAAAATAAACAGCTTTGGTCGTGTTAATCTCTGCTTAGCTGCAGACAGGAAAAAAAGCCCAGCAGGTTAGTGTTCTGGCATATTGCAATCGTTCACGGTCTGAAGAGGACAAACACCACCGTGCCTCACCCCCTAAACCTTTCTTGAAATCAGAGCACAGTATTTTAATGCATGAGCGTCCAGCTGGGGATGAGTCCCTGTGGTTTGGACAGGAGGCTTTGGGAGGTGGGAGGACAGACGGCAGGAGGAATCTGCGCCTTCCTTTGCATACAGGGGTGGTTTCCAGTTCACCGCTGCTGGGAAACTGGAACGGATCACTTATCCTACCCTCTTAACGTGAAATAAAAGCTCTGCGTCTGCTTTGTTTCTCTCTGCTCTCTGCAAAATTATACCTTTTTTAAAGTCTTAGCATCACGACCTTTGTCTGAGGTTATCCTCTGTCTCAGGCTCTGCTTAGAGTAGGTTCTTTGACCAAGTTCTGCAACACTATGGCACACCATTCATCAGCTAAATTGCTTTCATCTGGGCTTATTGGTGGCCCCCAATATCAGCATTTGATTATTTTTGTAGGGTAAACAAAGCCGCAATGTGAAAAACAGCATATGAAGAACACAAAACCACCTTTCATGACTTATCCTGGCCTTTTTGTTCCTTTTTTTTTTTTCTTCCATTAATGTCTTCTGCAGCAGCATGGTTTTTGTTGTTGTTGTTTTAATTTCTTGCCAAACAGTCTGGAGCCTTTGGGGCATAATATAAATAACAGACTTAAGATTTCAGGCTGACCCCTCAGCATTAGGACACTCATTTAACCCATACGTAAAAACTTTTGGGTGCTGTACTGAGTCTGTTCCAGAATTCCAGTGAATCTTCCGTACATCAGTGGGCAAAATCCTAATGATTTAGGGAAAGTACAGAAAAACAAGAGAAAATGAACCAGACCTCCCACGAGACATACGTTCAGACGCTTCCACAGTTCTCCACAGAGAAAGCAGCCATAGATTCCAGCCACCAATGCCAGCACAGGAATGGGAAGCACCAGCAAAATTACCTACTAACAGTAGTACCAGCTGTACCGAGGGATTAATAGTAATTCTGCAAGCATGTTTCTGATTCACTGCCAATAAGAGGATAGGAGCAATCTTGAGAATAACATAAACAAATCCTAAAATATTTGTTTGTTGCTCTCTTTTGCTTAATTAGGAATCAGATTACATGTAGAAGCTATTAAGATTGGCTTTGGGATAAAAGAAGAAATCCTGATTGTCCTTCCCTGCTGTTCTGTACGCTGACCACGCTGGGATATACAGCTGGCAGGTAGATGGATTTGGAGATGTTTTGTTGTTTCCACCAGAGCATCGATGGAAGAATGCGATTCTGAGAACCTACAAACTGCCCCTGGATGTAACCTCACCTCCTGCCTCTTCCTTTCCTTAGTTAGCAGTGCTCATTATTTTCTGACTTCTGACTGAAACTGAGGAAGAGGACTTGTATAACATTATCTGTCAATATTTTCCAACTGTCCGAGTAACTTTGAGTTGTCACATGAAAACTACATGGCTTTATTGACAGAAACTGGAAAAGGAAACTAGGAAACTGTTAGTTGGCTGGTTCCTCAAAAATCCAAAGGTCTTCTTAAGAGCATGCAAAAGATTCAAACTAAACAAACAGCACAAACACAGACATGAATAATTGTTTTTCATTTTTTATTCTAACCTAATAACCTTATCAGCTTTATTTATTTATTTACTTTTGTGACCTGGGTTTACAGCTCCTAAGGCATAGAGCTGTCTTTGCCAAGAGACTACACCTGTAGCAAGCTGGGCTTATTCCCAAATGATTTCCATTCCAGCCGTTGAAGAGAGTTTAATTTTTGATCTTTTCTGGACCATTTCCTGAGGACCGGAGCTAAGCAGTCTGCTTCTCATTTATGCACTCCCCCACTGCTCTGTGCCGGAGGGGTGCTGGGCCGAGTCAGCTCCTTCCATCATCTCCGGGCTGTGAACTTCCACCAACACGAAGAGGCCGAGGTTCCCCGCATCCCGCGGTGCCTCGTGCTGCACGGCACGCAGACACCTTTCTCTGCCTCCGTACGGAGCACGCAGCCTCTCCAACACCTACTCAGCTGTCCTGATTCTCGATCCCCCAGCTGAGGGGTGGTGATCACAGCCCCTTCGCCCTGCCAGCACAAAAGGGCGGTGTGGTCCGGCAAACCATTGTGTCTTCTCTGAGGCAGCAACTGAAGGGCGGTTTCCCATCATCTCTTCACCAGAAAAATTAAGGACATGAAAATACACTGCAAGGAACTTTGATTCTGGATTTTTTAACACTTAATATAAATAAGATGTTGTGCTAGCTAGCAGCACCCAAAGTTCATTAGACCTGGATACTAACACAAAAATAAGTGAAAACTAAATAGAAAAGGAGGCAGTTATAGCTAATTACTTTGTCATTTTGGTTTTATTTTATTGTGCAAAAAGAATTTCTTCTGCTTTAGAACATCTCTCAGAAGACTGTGGATGTTTTTATTTTTAATTCTTTGCAGCCATACCCACACGAATACTACAAATCTAAGTGAAACCCAGGGCGTTTTCAGAAACTTTTCTGCCTTAAACTAGATATGATATCAACAGGAGCTGTTAATGGAACATCAGTTTATACATACTGATTGTGTGTTTCAAACTACAATTTACAAACAAGCTCACTTGCTAGTAAGATACGAGCGTGCCTTATGGATAACAAGGATAGCTACGTAGCAAGACTGCAGCTAGTGATTCCTTCGAAAATCACAGGACTGGTTTTTGTGGATTATCATCACCTAGGCAGCAAAACAGAAAGTATCCTACCTAATTATTGCACCAGCCTTAAATTACAGATAGTCATTATCGTGAACCTTGGAACTGTTTGTTCAACTGCCCTTGGAGTTCTCGCAGCAGAAACACAGCTTTCACTTTGACAAACGTATTTCCCCTCCTTTTCCCCACTCCTAAAGAATGTATAAAATTGCTGGGCATAAATGCAAAACTGCTTCTGCCAGATTGGCTTCGTTTCCTATTCTGTGTTTTAGCCATGTGGATTTTCTGTGCTTATTTAAAGGAAAGGAAAAAAAAACCACACTGTTGTTAAAGCTGTACTGGGAAATATCTGGGCAAGTACTCCAGAGATAAGCACAACACCGGACAATACTTTTAAACACTCAAATTAACAAAAACTGGCTTGGAAACAGTTCTTGATTTACCAAACTTAATCATCAGAGCTGCCACATGCAACAAAAATGTTAGCCAGTTAAACTCCAGAGAAAAAGTTAATTGTCCTTGGCTGCTATAGTCCTCTGGTAGAAAGCGTAGAGGGAATAGAACTAGCGTAATGTCACAAGTAGAAAGATTTTGAAAAACTAAAATGCTGACCTTTTGGCTGAAAAAAAGCACCAAAAAACACATGCATTAGTCATAATGAAAATATTGTGCATAATACAGCTTCCCCAGAGATTTGGCTTTGTTTCAGAGCCACCAGGGTTCTGCATCAAGTACAGGGCTGTTTACTCGCCTTGGTGCAAGTAACAGCACGAGGCAGAAACTGTGCATCGCATACCCACAAGGGCAGAAGGGACCTCAAAGGATCATCCGGCCCATCCCTTTGCCAAAAGGATCAGCTCTGTCAATGTCACTTCTGAAATGTTTTTCTGTAACCTTCAACTGAAGATCTTTAACAATGGAGGGAGGCATCACATCCTCAGGCAATCCATTTTTTTCTATTTCTTATCACTAGAAAGCTTTTCTTAATTTCACTGACCCTTGTAGTTGAAACCCATGACTTTTTGATCCATTTATCATGAGCAGTGGTAAGGAACAATTCCTTATCTATGTATGAATTCAAAGAATGTGATATCTCCCCTTTTCTGAGTCAACACCATGGTTCTTCCAGCCTTTTACCACTCACATTTCCACAACCTCCACTCTTCCCACTCTAGAAGGGAAACCAAATTATAGGATCACTGTACTCCCAAGATACATTCTGAGTCTTCATCTCCAGAACAGCTTTGTTACCTTTGCCGGAAATACTGCGGAGGACAGATTCTTAAACAGCATCATTCAAGTGGAATACGAAACCGCCCTGCTGCTGTTCCACACCAAATTGTTTTCCATCTAGGCAGCACTCCCACCCAATTCGAGAAGTGTTAACTGCAGCAAGTTTAATCAGCTTGAGTGACTCCTAGCTAAACCCTCATCTGGATTTCATTTAGCAAGCAACATGCAGGCTTGCTTTAGCTTGGCATTTAATATACATATATACACGTACATACATACGTATCTTACACTAGATATATAATTTGCTTCCACAATCATGTAACTGTCTACCTCTGTAGTCCAAATGGAAGGAGTCAAACCAAGTTGTAGAGTACCACAGCCATAACAAACATGTTTGCTTGCATTTGACTTAAGCAATATTTATCTACTACCCATGGTAGCTGGCAGTGTGGTTCTATATCCTCACTTACCCTCTTAGTTGCTTATGACTAAACTCAGGACAAAACAGGACAATTGTCAGGGTACGTAAAGACAACCCACCATTTTGTCACAGTTTAAATCGAAGTATTAGCACTGTGCTCATCACCAAACTATTCAAGTGTCTGTAGCATGTGAGATGGTGTTTATTTTTTATTTGTTCAGTGAGATAAGCATCTGTGAATACTAAGAATATAAAGCAACATGTTTTCCTGTTCACATTCTGACTTGCTTAGGTCTGTTTGTAGGTCACTGATCTTTCACATTCAATAGTTCCATGCGGCTCAAAAAAGAAACCAGAGCTGTACCAGTCACTTAAGAAAGTGTTTATTCAAAAGCTTCATAGCACCATCTTGTTTTTGAAAACATCCAAATAAAATGCAGCAATTTTTTTTTTCTGTTGAGCATGACACTAACTCCACCTGTGAACATTTATGGTTGTTCTTGCTAATATAACTGAAAAATAGCGCTCCTGTACACACAGACATATCACTGGGCCTTGATAAGAGGTTATCCAGTCCCATCCCAATAATGGAAGAATAAAAACAAGTGAAACTGGAAACCAAGTTATTTTTCCCCCAATGCTGCTGAAAGAGAAAGCATCCTAAGGGTAAATTAGGTAAACCGTTCCTAAGGTTCAGCAGTGTCAATTGTATGTACCCTTCAAAACTTCTTCCCTTGGCAGAAAAATTAAAAATGTGAATGTATAAAATATTTTGGGCATTCTTATGGTATAAGACAGACCACAAATGGTTAATTTATAAGTATCTTGATGTATTTGTTCTAACACCTAGCTGTTAACTCTAAAGAATAGCCTTTTGTGGCCATCTTGTCTAGGGAAAACACTGATCAAAACAATTCTACTGAGTTACTATTCTGATTTTTTTATTTAAAATTTAAGATAAAATCAAACTGCCATTGACAGCACTTGTAATATATTTCATAGTGAGTTTTTTTTCCTTTTCCCTTTTTAGTTTTGCAGAGTAGCCTGAGAGCTTTAATTCAGACATATCAGTAAAGCGCTATTTCCCAAAGATCCTTAACTTACATTTCAAGAACATGGACCATGCTGAGTGCTTGGTCACATTATCATTTGGCTATGGCTTCCAACCACTCGGATTCTCTATTGCATCTACTTCTGGTTGACCATTAGGAGGCAAATATTCTGTAGTTCACTTGGCTAAAGCCCCCATAGGGTCCCAGGCTGGCAAAACAATCGGTTCCTGCTCCATCACTGCCAAGATGTCTTCTGGTACATGCTTCTTATCCACCACAACTTCGTACACGTACTCAGAAAACCAGTCATCCATCATGATCAGGTAACCTGGAGATGAAAGCATTTGTTACAACAGAGAACCATTACTGAGACCTGAGACAGTGATGCAGTCACAAGTTTCACACATTAATAATCCATTACAAACAGGACCTAGTCATACTTCTGTATCTCTCAGGACTTATATAAAAAAATCAAATAAATTAGCATGTAGGCTAAGTAGATGCACTTCATGTGCACTGAAAAACCAAGAAACTTACTAGGAAAATTACTAGGAAAAACAAGATCAAGAATAACTGTCAGTTTGACTTACCTGTTAGAATAAGCATTGGAAATACTTTAATAATATTAATTAGAATGCCTTGAAAACTTAGTCAGAATGCAAAACTACCTGGTTCTCTGGCTTTAGAAGTTTTCAGGATTTTAGTAAGAAAAGGGAAATTTTCCAGATGAATATCCAAGCCATTTCTTGCTTAAACCAAACTTTGCTGTTTCAATTCCTGCTGTAACAGAAGGCAGCTATCTGCTCTCCTCAACTGCAGAGGCCTCTAAATCAGTTTGGCTGAACTAAATCTCAGTTATCTTCCTTAATGTAATTCTTATCAAGAATTTCATTTCAGTGAACAGCATTTGAACTGGGGAAAAAGCCATGTTTTGAGTATCACAGGTTTTAACAGAAAGCTACCACTAGAAACAAACTATTCAAAGAGAGCTGAAAACACAGCAGCAGGGAGAAAGAAAGCATTTAGAAGACAGATGAGAAGGCTTTATTATATAAAGTTCCTCGTGTCCTTATACAGTATCATCACAATCAAATGAAACAAGAAAATGTCCAATATGGACAATAAATGCATCTATCTACACCATCTTGTTTCTAAAGCAAGAGATCAGATAATTCCCATAAATTAAAAACCCTATCAATTGTAATCCGAGCTAGAAGCCATTTTGGAAACATTGCCAAAAGGGAGCTGCCTTGATTATTCTCTCTTCAGGATATGAGTTCTTGGGACACACAAAAACCTCTCACTCCCAAGAGCCAACAAGTAATTGCACCCTGAGAGGATAATGAACTCTGCTTCTGACATCCTGTATCTCAAAGCTTGACAGTGCTGATTAGTATCGCAGTGTCTGAACAAGATGAAAACGCCGAGCAGAACTTCAGAACATGCAAATAAGTAAGGTCGCTCTTTGAGAAGGCCTGCGCTCGGTGTCACAATGAAAGCCATTATCAATTTGTTCATTACAAGGAGACAGACTTCATAGGCAGCAGCACCTTGCTCTAACAGAACAGAACACCTGAGAGTATGCTGCTCTTCGCATGAAGCTGGTCCACATTTCTAACTTACCCAAAGGAAAACTTAAAATGCAGCACTCTGAAAGTAACAAGCTGCTGGATAGGGAGAGGTCAGCTGAGGACGTATGGTCTGAGAATTATTACCTAACCTAGCATTTGGGCACCTGAAAATAAAGCCCTTGCAAAGTTCCTCAAGGACCTCATACAAGCCACATTGTGCTCGTACCTTAACTCCTCCACGGGGAGCACAAGTTAGAGCCCATCATAATGCACTCATAGGATTATATTCGTATATGAATACGACACTGTGTGTACAGTTAAATCCTTAAAATGTCTTCATGCAGAAGTATGCAACAGTCAAAGAGACAAAAAGTCAGAAGATGAAGTCAAAAGATGACTTTTCTTGTGGTACATCTCCAGCTAGCACTTTCCATGCCAAAACAAACAAATGGACCCCTATCAAGTGGCTGTGATAACGTGATTTAGTGTTCCTCTTTGAAGACCTCCTGCTTGCTTTTAGTACAGATATCTGATGGGATAAGCTGGGTTCAAACTTCAGGAATACCATACTGTGTCTTCCAAACAAAGGAGTAAGCAGTATAATTAAACTTGCCTGTATAGCTGACAAAGTGCCAGTAAAACACAGAAAGGAAATATTTTACTGGGAAGTGACTTTTTTTACCTCAAAAAAAACAAGCAGTGTTTGTCAGCAGCTGTGTTCATTCCTTAAGGAAAACCAGATCGGATTCCAAGAAACTTTTACAGCAGAGATGCATGTAATTACAAAGTATTTAGTAGAAGGCAATGCTAGGCTGTTCCCAGGGCTTCCCTTTCTCCTGGACAAGCACTACCACAAGAATTCAGCTCTGCCCACACTGCTGAGTCTCAGCATATAAGTAACTTCCTCCCGAATACCCAAACCAAGAGTCACTCATTCCAGTCCTGTGCCATGCAAGGCCGGGGAAGCAGGGATCCTCTGGCACCTCAGACTGTGCTCACAGCAAAACACAAGGGACTCCATATGAAACACTCATTTCCTACCAAGTGTTTTTGTTTCGTGCTATGTTTTTAATGACAAAGTCACTCTGGTGTTTTGCTGCGGGCTGTACTCGATCATCCTGTCCAATAATCCAATAACAGAGTTGGGGCTTGCTCGTATCCCCCACACCCAACTGGGCCTCAACAGGGATGTGCCAAGTTTAACATCATTCTTGGCCTTTTCTTTACTAATGTGGACACTGGTTCTCTGCACTGGACTTATCCCAACACAGCTTCCCAACTTCTTAACAAAGCAGATAAGATAAAATTCACTGCCAGATTGACTCAGTGGTATAGCAAGAGAGTCAGGACAGAGTACAAATGCTCATCCTCCCACACCAGCTAGTACTGGACATTGAAGAGGGGACAAAGCAGGGCAGGAGGTGGAGGGGAAAAAAACCTGTTGCCTCTTCTGGTCTTTCAGAATGAGCTCCCAAGGATATGTCCAATTACTTTTAGCTAAACAGTAAGTTGTTGAGCCATACTCAAAATTAAGGGATTCACCTCCCTGAAAAAAGCAGTCTGAACTAGAAGTCAAGCTTTCTAGTTCTGATAAGGGTTTCTGCCAAGGCACTTTTCAAGACAACTCCCTAACCAAAACAAAATACAGACAGCGAGCAAGACTTTCCAGAGACAGTGGTCTCTACCAGTGAGGGGGACAAACAAAATAGATGAGTGACAGTGACTCACCCAGGAAGTTCACACAGCTGGTGTGCACACAACACATGCACAGAAGGTGTGGACAGGGTGTATTCGAGTCACTCTGGAGTCCAGTTATGTTTGGAAGGAGCAACTAGCTTCTCTTAAGGAGTTCTAGAAGAATTTATTCTTGAAAAGTAAATCCGTATTTGGAAAAAAGACAGTGTCTAATGAGGATGAATTGTTGCTGCAAACCAAGTAGCAGCTCAGGTTTACAAGGCTGGCAAACAAATTCAAAGTAAAGCTTGAGGACACCCAGGTATCTGGATTAGTGTTATTCCCAACTCAAAGTCTGAGACACTGCACTTGTTTCATTTGTAGGTGCTGTACATCACAGCCTCTGCAGCTCTGCCAGAACGTTCACTGATGCTCCTAGAGCCCAGCAGTACTGGCACAGGACTGCCACTGCTCAATCACAGCTCATCAGGTACAGCTTCTACTCTGATCTATCTACTGGAAGAGAGGGAGGTTTAGGTTGGGTGTTACAAAATTTCTTTACTGAAAGGGTTGTGTGGCATTGGAACAGGCTGCCCAGGGAAGCAGTTGAGCCACCATCCCTGGAGGCCTTCAAGAAGCATGTAGATGTAGAACCTAGTAGCATCGTTTAGTGGTGGACTTGTCAGTACTGGGTTAACAGTTGGACCAGATGATCTTAGAGGCTATTTCCAACCTGAATGTTTCTATGATACTACATTGCAGTTTGGGAGCAATAGCCAATATCCTGAAATTAAGCCCAGTTTTCATCCAACTAATAAAAAACAGCTCTGAACCTTGACTAAGGAACGTATATGACAAACAAAACCAGAGATGTTGACAGACACCTATTAATTTCAGAAAGTTTTGAGTACTAAAAATCCATGCTGAGCAGTCGTAAAGCCAGCTGAGTACAACACTTCCTCCCTGGAAGCGTTCTTCTAACACTACCAGTAGCAGTCTACCACTGCAAGCCAAGTATCTGGAGCATCTCAAAATGAAGCGTTCAACAATATAAGCACAACTAATCATGTATTTCTATGTTTTATTCTCTATATGTAAAGGTGTTTAACATTGCAAGATTTTTATTAGTTCATATTTGGAGAGAAGAAAAGTTTTGATACTTCAGTATTGATTTGTCTTCTTTACTTAATGCCATGTTCCAAAGTACATTTTACTACTGTCGGATTGATAAGCCTTGAAGGCTTAACATCAAAGTTGCTTGGTTTTGTCAAGAATAAGGATTTTTTTAATGGAATACTCTGCTCTGAACTTATACAGTTAACTCAGAACAGACTACACCAGACCAAGGGGCCAGAACAAATTAAGACACTATTCCAAGAATACTCTGTTTTAGTTTGCTACTCATGTATAAGATATCAAAAGTGTATAAGTAGACCACATCCTAAAACAAAGTTTTCCCAAAATAGTCTATTCCCAAAAGAAAATCCACAACATTTGGGATTAATCTGCAAGAGAAAGATGCTGTCAGCAGTGACTGTTGTATTATGCCCTTGGACAAACCAAAGCCTGGCTTGGCATGCTCATCAGAGAGGTCACCATGCCACAACTATGTGCACATCCAGCCTGGCTCAGATGAGAAAAAAGTCACAGGTCCTGCGGCGCTCCAGTTGTTTAGGATGAGCTGACTGACTGCAGACCTCAGCAGAACAAAGACTCTCAACGCTGCCAGCCCCACTCACCTAGGGCCAGGCAGGATCAGAGCTGCCCAACTCGACCAGGCAGAGAAGCATCGCTCCAGTCGTGCCCCTGCTGAGCAGGGAAGCAAGTAGAAGCTATCTCCTAAACCACTGCTCACTGTGACTCACCGTTCTGCCCACAATGCCTGTCCACGTGCCATGCCAGGCTGGCTCATCTCCCCCGCTACAGTCCTGCAGAGCTTAGAAATCCTTTCTAAAGGTACAGTAGGGCAGGCCAAGACAGTCATCAACAGGAAAGCAAGTTCATGCAGAAACCTGCCACAAGCTGAACTGCACGTTAACTGTGGATTTTTTGGTTGCTCGTGCTTGTCATACCAGGGAGGAACACTGCAAGGATGCCACAGGTCATGTTTTTAGCATGGCTTTAGAAAGGCACCCAGAAGTACTTTTTTTGTAGACAGATGTTAGAGCTAGAACATTGCAACTGTTCACATCACCATCTGGAACGAGCCAGACTGATTTGGTAAAAGGAAATTAAAAGTAAGTAAAAGCTTGCAGTGATTGATAAGCAGTGCTTTAAAATCTAAAACAATTGTGTTTCACATACGACTTTGGAAGATTATCCAAAAACTTTAGTGCATTTACAAGTACTGCAGTGAAGTCTTTATTTTCCCTTTCATACTAGAAGGGGAAATCATTTCTATAGTGCACACTGAGGCATTTCTTTAAAGTGATCCCATCTTATTTGGTACTGCAAATCATTTCTTATTTACTGTCCCCTTTTTAAAAGATTGTTTTACATGCCTGCTAGAATTCTTGGTATTTCAGAATAGAAGTACCACCATGCTTTCAAAGTAACACTACCAGACATCTCAGATGTGTGTTCTGTAGCAAAGGATTATGAGAAACAAAAGGTTCTGCTCTCTCCCTACTACAGTTGGCAAACTGCTACAAGCTGCTTTTCTTTTTCCAGCGATAATACCTGGCAATTGTCTTGTGATCAAGAGCAAACTGGCATATACTGCTTAGACAAATGAGCAGCTTTATACTAATAAGCTGGTCGACCTTTGATAACCTGTGATTATAAATTACTTTACCTTTATTCCCACGATCTTCACCCCAGGAGTTTTCCACTCGCCATTTTTCAAAGCAGTCTTCTTGCCCATCCTGTGACAGAGCAAGAAGATGACTATTAGTAGTGAAGGACTGAGAATTCATGGCAGCCAACCCTTTCAAATCTAAATGCAGCACCCGCAAACAAGAGCTCCACTCCAAAGTCCACAGGCACTGAGTTTCAGACAATGGCTTATTGCTAATGGTTGGGAAAATCATTTTCTTAACTACTTGTGTATCTGCTTAGATGAAGTATGAGTAAATGGGATCAAGATGACAAGCTGCAATAAATATTTAAAGAGAACAAACTGACCTAAATTCAAGTTTGGACTTAGCTGAAAGAATTTAAGGAGCCTTCCCTATCACCTATCAGTGCACTGCAAGCCTTCTGAAATAAACGCATCACTTCCTTGAGCTAGGAACCAGAAAAGGCACACAGGCAATAAAACAACTGTAGCCTGCTTTAGAACAGTATTATTAAGAACAAGTTCAAATCTATTAAGTACATAAAAGTACTGGAAGCACATCCATAGGCTTGCTATGCCACAAAGCAAGCTGTTGGTACCTTAAAAAAATTCTCACAAAAAACCTGTGTCCCTTGAGGAACCAAGGGAAAAACAGCCTGGAAAACATCCTACAAATCCACTCTTAATATTTAAGTGAATGCTATTGTATCACTTCTATTCTCACTTTAAAATATAAGTCCTTAAAATTAGATGCTCAAGAGCTACTAGACAAAGCACAGATCAACTCTTGATGCTATTGGCCAGAAACTGGTATAAACTTGTTTACATATATTACATTTAGCCAAAAAGTGCATTTAATCTGCAATTTTTTACCTTGTAAAATTTAATACTTTTTTTTAAATCTTCAAAGCCTTTTTATAAAGTAGTAAATCCAAGGTATTGCATTTTTACAACCATTTATCAAAGCTCCTTTAGATTAAGCTCAGGTTTAATATTAGATAACATGTTCAAACAAGGTAGAAACAAAATAAAAGTAGATTACTATCCTTCAAACAAAGAACAATAATTTCTTAAAAGATCTTTTCATTCTATATACATATCTAAGAAAATCAGGTCATATCTGAGATTTTATGCAACTATACTTTTAGGTATGCAAAAGTACAAAGTTTGAAATATAGACCATAAACTATAGCCTCCAGTGAAGTACGACCCATAACTGGGGATGTACAAACATCCTTCAGCCACAAGTAGATAAATAGGTTTTGAACACTAGAAATATATCATAACTGAAAAGCAATGAAAACTCTTAAAGATGTATTCATACAATCTAGTACATAAAATACAAGTGTTAAGAGCTCAGAATGCAGAACACAGTAGAAAAAAGTTATACTGAATAGTAAAAAGCAACTCAAATTCCTATGAATCAGCAGTCTCTGAAGTCTTCAAACTCTGGAGCTGAAGCAAACTTAAGTTACATGCAAGCTGTTATTTCTCAAGCCAAGGTCATGTTGGACAGGAAGAGACCACTTCAGAGAAACTTCAATAATGACAACTTCTGGAAATAATGGGAAAGATCAAAACTGCAAATAACCCTACAGTGTAAATATTCGCGTGGTTCCTTTTACTTCATCTGTGCTTTGTTATACTGCCAGGAGCAGGTTTAGCTGTGGATTCACCTCAGCCTACTGTCTGCCATAAAGCTGCTTGGGACACCATTTTCCCCAATTGCACAAGGTTGCCAAAGGTTAAAATCGCTGCCAAGTGCCTCCTACTAGCTATTTTAACATAAGCATCATGCTGTAAAAGGTAAATCAGAGTAACTCATGCAGTGGGATTGGGTGGTAAATGCTTGCTGTTGTACTTCATTCCTTGCTTAGCAACGTGCATCAGAATCTGCATTTAAAACCAGTTAAGATAGCTTCTGAGACACCAGAAATCTAACTTCCTTTCCCCACCTCCAATAAGTTTGTGGGCAGAAGGAAAGCAAGCCTTTACTCGCCTAAAGTTTTCATACTGGTTAAATATTTATAATTCTGAACACAAGGCAAACAACAGTAAGGACAGACAACCTAGGCGTTGTCACACACGTGCTGAGCTCTAGCAGAACAGCTTATACACTGTGAATGAGCCCAGAACATATAAACAAGCTGCCAGAATATTCAAATACATCTGTGCAAACATCACAGTTTCAGGATGGAGACCCTACCTTCTCTGAGACGGCTGTCAGGACCATGGCATGGGTCATCATTGATTCACCAAAGATCAGTCGTTCTGCCTTGTTCATGTTCTTGACAGAGACACCAAACACCAGCTCATGATTGAATCTGTTAAAAAGCCACATACACTGTATCAAAAAAGGATGCAGGGAATTCTCACTAACAAACCAGGGAATCAGTAGACTTCCCTGTGCCGGAAACCAGGGCACAGGCCTGCAAGTTCTGCAATTACAGTGTCAGAATAAAAGCAAAAGACCCATCGCTTTAGGGGTTTCTCTCACCAGATACTAGACAATTCAAGCGGGTACAACATATAACAGTCCTTTAAAGATGTGCTACAAGCAATTAAGATTTTAGCTAAGTGGAAAAACATTTCTGTTGCTCAAATACTTTTGTTTACATAAAAAGTGTATGTACAAATCAGTTTAAGCAGCCAAAGCTTGCTTTGTGTCCTAGCTAAGTATCCGAAGTGGTATGCTGTTTTGATTTCTACTTACATATTCATGTCATTGATTCCCAGCTTGCCATAGAAGTGCTTTGCAACATCACAGCCAAACCACACAGCCTACAAATAGAAAAAAGTCATGTCTAGGCCATATCCCAATGAGTTTTATGTTACAAGAGTTGCACCATGTCATCCACGAAAAGAAGCCAAACAAACCTCGCCATCCTTAATAGACGCTGCAGCCAATTTTTTCAAGACATCAACAGGCTGGTTGTTATAGAGCGTTTTCCTCCCTCCTACCATGTTGCCCAGGTACTCCACTGTGTACAGCTTGTTGTATGGGTTCTGAGGTCGAGGATCATTCACTAGACAAATCTGCCAACAAACAAAACATTATAAATTAAGGTGAAAGTTAACTGAAATCTTTGAGAAGAGAATCTCGGTGGATTTCAGACAATTACTTTTCTCCAGGCTAGCTGTCTGTCCCATAGCAGAGAAGCAGCTTGGCTGAAGTACTGGTTTCACTTTTTATTTTAGTTTTACCAGTACACTTCCAATTGTAGCATAGGAGTTTCACGTGTTATTCCTTTCCTCTAACGGCTGTCTTACAGCTTTTATGACTGATTTGATCATTGCATATTATTAAAAATCATTGAAGTGCAATGCAAGGTCACAGCTAATTGAAGAGCACAGCACAAACAGGAAATTGGGAAATAAACACAGGGCCACCTGACTTGTGGGAGCTGTACCCATCCCACGCGGCGCAGTTGCAAGTGTGGACAGGACACTTGCAACAGGGGAAAATAAGCTGGGGTGTGTGCTTAGAAGCAAAAAGGTCTTTGGAAGCCACTGCCTTTCTGCATCCCCAACCTTGTCCTCCATGTTGAAGTACGGCTTCACGTGCTCGTTGTAGAATTCCACTGGTGTCACAGGACCGTACTTGTGGTAGTTCTTCTCCTTGTCCCGGAACTCCCAGCAGAAGGTCTCCGGAGGGTTGCCCAGGCAAGTACTCACTATTCTGAACACCTGGGCAGAGAAGCAAACAGCTGTGAACTTGCCAAAACATGCAGGTCTGCCCCTCCTACCACAAAAATGCCATTGATGGATTTCTCCACATGAAAATCAACAGGAGAAACGCAATCTCAACGTTCATCTTGGAAGCACGTGAATAAACGTACACACATTTGCAGTTTTGTATTGTAGATGTTGCAACAGTTGAAGAATCTATCTGAAACGCCACAGGAAACCAGCAGAAGCTCGAACATCTGAATCCCAGGCTATTCTAGGAATGCAGCAGCCAAAAAGGAAAAGCCAATACACTGCCCAGTCTTGTTCCAATATTTTGTTAAGTAATTCTGAAGCTTCTCTATCAAGAAAATTTTCCAGTGCAGGAGGAATATTGCCAAACCGATTCTAAAAAAGCTTTAACAGTCAGCATTACCTGTTCTAGCAGGTGAGTTGCCCCACACGGAGAGACACCAGATCTTCCAACACGCATACATTTTATGTGAAACACATTTTATCCCAGTGTTTCCCATACTAATCCCTTTTTCCCTGTAATGTTGATTTGGATTTCAGCGATGGGCCTTTGCCTCTTTCCAAAATCCTAGAATAATCTTCTCATCTGCTTTAATACATTTAACAATGCCTCCATTTAGGGTTAAGCTGGCAGATTATGTAATTTAACTGAAGATCCCCATCCCGACTGACATCCTTTGCAGATGACAGCTTTCTACTGACTGTTTTTACCACAAGAAGTTGGAGATTAAGTCAACCTCCCTATAAACCGGACTATAAAAGAATACTTAATCTGTACTGTATTTTCTCACAGGGCTTATAAAATGTGCTATCTTGTAGGCAGTAATCAGATGACTGTCTTTAGGGATATTTAGCAGGATCTGTCACAGCTCATATGGGGACGGAAAGAATTCAATCATTTAAACAAGTTTTAAACTGTTTTACTCCAGCTGAAACTACTTTACTTCGGCTCTGCCCATCCATATCTTCAGTGCAAGACTTTTCCTTGCAAAGAACCAACAGTTTTAAAGTAAGAGAAGGGGGAGTCAAATCTAAACTGCACCTTCTGCACTAGGATTCAACTCCTTTGGTTTGTGCCAGCTTTCCTAGGCTGCCAGCCTTCATGTCACTCTCACCAGCTTTCACAGGACTGGAGACAATACTTTTCCCAGAGCTGACTTACTTTTTCTGGAGCCAGCTGAGCTGATTTATATGATCCCAAGGTACCACAGGAAATAGTTGTTAATTAACAAAGCTAGACAGCCTCCATAACCACACGCACTTTTTTTTTTTAAAAAAACAGAACTGGGATTTACTACCTTTTTTTTTAAACTCAGAAACAAAAACTCAGGCTTTAACAGCACTTGTGGGCTGGCTCATTAAGTGCTTGTAAATTAGGAGTTGTACGCAGTTTCACACACTAAGAACAACCCCAATTCTTAATAGGTTTTCTGCCCTTTTTCATTGTGTTC
Source organism: Anser cygnoides (assembly GCF_040182565.1). Lineage (NCBI taxonomy): Eukaryota > Metazoa > Chordata > Aves > Anseriformes > Anatidae > Anser > Anser cygnoides. The sequence goes on from NC_089890.1 coordinate 8,514,405, forward strand.
TGAAGATGAGTAGAGACAAATATTTGGAGAGATCTATGGGGTTTCTGTGTTTTAAGCAGTTTATGCTGATGGCAAATGTGTGCACTGCTCATGCTAAGTAACATTCGCTATTTGGCTGTGTACAAGATGCAAATAAAGGTGTTGCTGCTCCAAGCAGCTTAATGAAAACAAATGAATAGATTAATTATGGGTTGAAACTAAGGTGTGGGCTTATGTTTTTACTGGAGGAACTCACCTTTATTTATCAACAAATATGTTAAGGAGCAAATTTAAATCCGTAATCTACTCTAAATATTTAATGCTGCACACTGCACAAAAGGTAGCATTTGCTGTGGATACACCCACATTACCTCAGATAACCTCAGCTCTCACCACTTGTGGTTATGAAAGCCAAACAAGAAAAATGCCTAAAAGGAAAGAAACAAGCAAGCAAGCTCCAGCCAAAGGAAGGAAAGTGATGGAGACGAAAGTCTCAAGTTAACAGAGGCAGTTAACTGCGAATGACCTCCCTCGATTGTTTTTTCCACCACACCCTTCAAAGGCCAACCCTTACTATCAAAAAAGCTTCCTCCATCAATGCCCATAGGAGACGCATTTAAACTAAAAGGTGACTAGTATCACTCTGGCAACAACTGGAACCAAGATAAGGCAAAGATGTAGTGGATTGTGCTAAAAAACAAAACAAGCAAGGAGAGGAAAAGGAGGCTCCTGATAAGGAAGAGTCTACAAAGGAAAACGGTGAAGGAAGAAAGTCAATTACATGCACTGCACTGATTTCAACTTCTGACCTGTTGTGCTCTAGTTTGATAAGGAGAATGTTTAAACACTTCTGGAGTGAATATTTAATCCCACGTTCCAGTGCGGCTGCCCTGTTTTAGCTAGAGCACCACCTCCCAGCATAAGTGAGGTGAGACTTGATATGCAAATAAAACTTCACAGAACAAAGGCAAGTTGTTTTGCCACTTATGAAAATAGATGAACAGCCACTTACATACAAAAGCATGAAATAAAAGTTGTCTCATACTTATCAAGCTAAGTGTTCTTAAAATACACAGGTGCAGTTGCACATTCCAGCTACAGCATTTATTTTAAGTGAAACCACTGAAGTTGCAAAACACTCTTACTACTGCAAGAGGAAGTGCTGTGTTAACCACAGAGAACTAAGTATAACCTTTTTTAGAAAAAAGTTACAACTAGTTTAATGAGCCTCTAATGATAGTTCCAGGATCCTTTATCAAAGGGCAAGAGGCTCTAAACAAATAAAGTGACATTCTAGAGTGAACTGTATGTCATCGCCCTCAAAAAAGAACATTGCCAGCCCTGGGAAGCTTGATAGCTTGCTGTAAAATTCTCCAAGGGCTTTTGAACACACACTTTGGACAGAAGTTACATTATTCACTTTTGGACTAGCTGCTGATTTGCAACATACACAAGGGCAGGGCAGGCTCAAAAATCAGAACTATTACTGATCTTAAGGTATGCATTTCATAATATATTTTAGTTTCAATAATGTAACCCAAGGAACATCTACAAGTTGCGTTTTTAATTTAACCTTAAGATTAGATAAAAGCTACAGGTCTTCAAGTGAAGACATTAATCAATACTTGTATATTAATGAAACTGCTTAGATCTTGGCAGAAATGTCCCAAGTAGGTTTTGCCTAATCTCTATGTTTATTTGGTTGCAAAAAAAAAAAGACATGATGAAAATACTTGATTTCTTGAGACATCTAAGGACAAACATTAAAACCACTGGGTCACTCTGCATTATGCTTGAGAAACAAATGAAAAAATTTTACATGTATGCACCTGGCTAAAAAATTCAAAGTAGCACACCCTCCTGAGCTTTTAAAACTAACTTCTGCTATTTAAACCTCAATTACAAGAATTACAGAATAAGAACAAGTGCCACTGCCACGTTCAGTGAACAGATGGAAGGCCAGCCACTACACAAACACCATTTCCACAGACTTACTGACTGATTTGATTTTGAGTTAATTCCCACAGCCAAAACCAGATGCTGTGGTTCCTTCCTCTGCTGCTCCCCAGTACCAGATCACAGCTGGATTCAGCCTGGCCTTTAGCTCACATCTTTCCCACAATGCAGAGCACTGACTTTTGTTGTTCTTTTCTGCTCTCTTGTGGGGGATTTCTGTAACAACACTTGTGCTGTAGGAATCTACGCTCAAAACCATCAGAATGCAGTTTTAAACGCTAAGAAAGAGGCAAGTTGAAAAAAGCTTGATAGGTTGCTATTTTGATCTCCGTTAAGATACAAAATGCTGCCCTTTTTTTTTCCTACAGAAATGCATCAATCTCAACTAAGTTCTGGAATCTAAATTCAGGATATTTGCCTGGAAGCATGAAAAATCACAATGATGTAAGTAACAAGCCACTAAAAAACATTTAAATACCTCTAACTGTACTGCCATACAGAACATCCCACGCTAGGCAAATAAAGGCACTTGTTTTGCTTGATCCTGATAGCTATAGAACGAGAGTGAGCAAAAAACCCCTCTTCCATTCTAGTGTCCTGTTCCGAGAAGACTAGCACCACATTTACCTCTTCTATCATAGTGTCCATTGCAGCACAAAGTTCTTCCTTAATTGTTCCACTCGCCACCATGTTTCTCAGCCGCAAACAGTACTCTCTCATCTGTTTAAGGAGAAAGCCATTTTAAGATTATGAAAGGTGCTGCCTCATCAGTCTTCAGGACTTACCTGGTTGTTACAGGCACCCATTTTACTCTAACATGTTTTCAAAATGAAGAGAAAATCCATTTCAGAAAGCCTTGTGAGAATTCTTTAAAATCAAGATAATTGTTTAAAAGTAAAAGATCAGCAAAAAAAACACATACTTGCAATTCAGTTGCTATTTTCCAACTACTGATTTGCAGCTTATAGCCATTAGCTTTTCTTAAGACTTGGTTTCTCTGCTCCCTAACATAACCGATGCTGCAACATCCATACACATCACCACCTCTGTGAGTCACACACAGACCATCTCCATACTATAAAATTTATTTTGCAATTCTAATGCATAATTGATCTCTTGGTTGATAAAAATAATGGAGCATTTCCCCACTGCATGCAGAATTGCAGTAGGAAGAGTACATGCCTCCCATTACTGTCACCATCCATAAGGCCGAGAAGCAGTGAGTGGGGCTCCCTCAAGACCAGCTGGTTTCCAATGTTCAAGACAAGAATAACATTAACACCACTGTTATGTCTAAGCTCATTTCAACACATTTTACATTTTTTATATGTATTTCAAAGGGCAATTTTCTCTGAGCACGGACCATATGAACTGGAAAAATCAAAGCCTGCTGTAAAAAAAGCTTAAATTGCCTTTTTAATCTAACAGCCTACACTAGCATCTCCCCAGATAAATTCACTTTTGTAGTTCAGAGCACAAGTTTACACCTTCCTTCAGATAAAGCTGCACACACTTCCATACTGCAAGCTCACTTTCAAGATTTAGTGTTTCTACAATATGTATTTTTGATCTTTAACACCAGATTTGGCAGCAATCTTAAGAAACATAGGCATACTGGTAGGTGAACACTGAGGGGGCAGAAGAAGAATCACCTACATGCCAAGTGCTAGTTTTCCAGAAATATACTTAATCAGCTGCAGATCGAGAATCAACTTTTCAGAGGTTTGAGGATTAGCAGCAATTGCTACTAAAACTATGGTGCATTTTCAAGCTACTGAAGCCTGCCAATGGCAATCTTCCATAAGTGCAGTTTCCTGCTCCATATTTCAAGATTAATCTCATTCCCTTGCTATGATTTTAAGCTGTCTTTTGAACAATAAAAAAATTGCTGAGATGCACTTGATACTTCACTCAAAAAAAATGTTGGAATACCTGGAGCAGGGTCATTCCCACCCCCCTCTCCTTTAATCATAAGATCTGAAACAATTTTACCTTATGATTCAAGATTTCATTCATCCTTCTAGTAGCCTCTGTAGTATGAGACTCCGGGAAGTATTTCTTGGGAACCACACCATACTTTTCTAAATGAAAGTAATAAAGGTATATGTTAACAACTGCCTTTTTGCCACAACAGATGCTAGTGTTTCTGCTCATGCACACATAAAAACTACATGGTTGTTTTCTGTGCAGAGACTTTATAAGAGAAAAGTCTCATTTAAAGGTTACGAGTACTCAAAGTTTACATCTTCCTTTGACAGAATCCTGACCTCAGATCTGCATTCCATGCAGGTCCCAAGAGGTGGGATCCCTGAGTGGCCCCATATCATTTCATCTGATGCTTTAAAAAGCTCTAAACTAGTGTGCGTTTTTTTTAAGATCTTTTTCAACAGGAAGAAAGCTTACTTGAAAATTAGCTTCCAGAAATATCTTCCAGAAAAACTGGGCCTCTTATGAATTATTCCATGTATTTGATCTAAGGTTAAGTGACTAACTTCCCAGTTTCCTTTCCTCCTGAACATTTATAAAACATCAGCAACAGCTCAATTATTTCCAACATCATGGTACTGAAGATCACACCATGCAAGCTCTGGATGTAGCAGCAGCATCCAAAAGTTTTCTCTGCTTTGTTTAAACATTTGTGAGTACTTGTAATGATTGAATGGGGAAAAAAGTAACCTCCAGGCTTCAAATAAACAAGTTCCTTTTGTCATTCTAAACTTACATTATGAGCTTGTGGCTTTACAAGGTGTCACAATGTTTCACCATACAAATGAAAGCAAATGCTAGTCTAATTCAGACACTAAACATCTCCTTAATTATTGCTAAGGATGATCCTACCTAAACTGGATCTTTGTAAGACCAGCACTGCCACATTCCACATAATTTCCCTCTGACTGATCTTTGTATCACCTTTCTTCAGGCTGCAACTCTGAAAGCCGTTCTACTTCTGCCTCGTGGACACACCCTGGTCTAACAAAGTTTCTTCTTTACCAGGTACACTGAATTGTAAATATGGATATAAACAAAGGCAGCATGTCAAATTATAACTGAAATAACAGGGGACTGAAACACGTTTAGTAAACAGACAATCTGGGGTATCTAATTACTTCTGCTCATTTTCTGAGCTTCTATCAGCAGCAATATGCAAAAATGAAGATCCCAGAAAAGATTTAAGCATAATATTTCAAAGATAACATGAAAAAGATCATTGATTAAAAAAGGCAATGGCTAACAACATTGTGCTTTTTAGCAAGCTTCCGGGTCTCGCTCTGATTCTTCTTACTCTGACAGCTTACAGTGATCTTAAAGATCAATCATCAAGGTTCACTGCTAGTTTTTCCTTTTCCTATCTGGGTATTAAGGAGATGGGACAAGAAAACCCATGTTTATGAAAATTCATATCCTTTCTTTCTGCACTAGTAACATGAAGGTGATTATTACTTGAAAGGAAGTGTTATTAGGAAACAGGTTAGCTGCTTTTTGATGTGGTACATTAGAAACTTAAAGAAAGCAAAGCTGGAAATCAGTAACAAAGTCCAGAAGAGCTTACACAATTCTCCAGGCTCCTTCTAACCTGCCATGTTTTCCATTAAACATTAGCAGAATGCTCCAAGAGACTACAGTACTAAACTTTCAGGCATAGAAAAGTAACAGAGCCAGTAAGCTTTACCTTCAGAGCTCTGCTATTACTCCTCACGATGCATAAACCTGCTTTCAGTCTATGTGGAAAGCCTCGTAGCTTCTGCATGGCTAACATTACCACAGCTCAGCTCAAACAGTGGTTACAGGGCAGTTTAGGCAAAGCAACCCAAAGCGAGTACGTGTACCTAAAGCAGGAATCTGAAGTTCTTCTTTGTTGAATATTTAGCAGAGGGTTGCTTTAATGATGGTAAAAGTAAGGAAAGCATAAGGCAGTTAACTATTGGCCCTAAGCAAGATTATCATCATTTCGGCTTTATCATTTGTTCAGATCATCAATTCTGTTTCTTACTGAGTGCAATCTGACAGCTGCCTGCGTGCAGACTGCTGATGCTAAAAAGAATGTGTTTTGAAAGAACAAAAAACATAGCTAGGTAACCACGAATCGCAACGCACGGGTTTTAAGGTAACTACGCAGACAACCACTTCATTGCAGATTTAGTTATATCACAGACATTTCAAGCTCGTTTTTGAAAGGTAACAGTGAAAAGTAAACACAAACCTCTGTTTGAGGTTGTCTGTGGTGCCAGCCACTATTTGACCTACGTGATCCTAGTTTTAAACACTGTAGAGCCAACCCAAAATTGTGTTTTCACTCCTTACCTCCCCAACAATTTAGGAAGTGCTCCCAGCAACCAATTCCCTTACCTATAATGTTAACCAACATATCCCATTGTCCACCATCATTTGTGGGATTAGAGAGCAGGAATTGTACCAGTCTTCCTTCTACAGGCTCCTTTTTCTGAGCTGTTTCCACAAAGGCATTTAAATAGTAGTAACAGCGTTCGACCTGGAAAGAACAGACAGGATAAATGTCTAAGTGTGATGTATGCATGACTGCATTCCCACATATTCCGTTCTTTGGAAGCCTGCACATCCACTGACACTTTCCATTTTCCCCGCAGTATTCCTATAAGCTTACTCTTGTTACAGACCAAGTATTTACAAGTGAGTGAGTACAGAGCTTGAGGGTGGGGGAAACAGGAAATGTGAAACAGAAGTTATGTAACGAAGCCTGGCCCAAACTAGCACTAGATTTTCTCAATTTCCCTTAGGGAAGAAAGCAAAGGCACAGCTCCCAGATCAGCAGGTCACAAGCACTACTGAAAGACCGCTCAACAGAAAATTACAGTTACATTTCCTGCTGGGCCTCCTGCAAATAACTTTGGAAATACTCAAAGTCTCTTTCAAGTGTTTTTTACTTCTCCAGAACATCAAGATCTTTACAACTTCCTTTGCAAGCTGGAAGTCCCACTGTGTGCTATCCTAATTTAAAATATATATTTAAGGAACTTCTGGTGTTTCTTATCACGCGTGTTTTCCATTTGAATTAAGACAGTCCAACCTAGAAGAAATTCCGTCCCAATACTAAGACCAATAGCACATGCAGCGCTAGCAGGCTGTGACCTGTACCACCGTACCTTATCCCAGAAAAAGAGGTACGACTGGCTGAATTCAAACTCTTCGATGTTGTACTTTTTCATGAAAGGAAGACGCATTGCATTGAGACAGGAGAAGATCCAACATCTCCCTGAGATCAAAGGAAGAAGAATTAAACCAAAATGCTTGTACTCAAATCCGCACAAGGTCTTCAAACATCAGATTCACGATACCATCCTTTCTGAAACCTTCGGCCCGCTGTCCTGGCTTGCACCGTAACATAGTGAATAACTAAAGCCGAGAAATCTTGAAGCACACAGGTCTCAACTACTTCATTCTTATTCTTTACAGAAGGCAAATATCGGAGGTGTGAAGACAGTAACTGACTCAAAAGGATGCTGTGGGGATTCAGTTTCAGCTCTCAGAAGCATTTGGAGCAGATGTTAGAAGAACTTGGTGGCAACAAAAGCCAGGTAAGGCTGAAAACTCTTCTGGCATACCGCTACAAGTGAACTGCCCTGCCTTGAACCATTACAAGCCACCACTGATCCCCAGCAGGCACAAGCCTGGCTGCAGCACTCACTCAGCTTTTTGTTCGGGATCCCACACCGACACCCCAAGTCCCTCAGAGCGGGGCACACCAGGAACAACCCCTGAAGGGCCCCCCCTTGCTCCACACCCCCGGGAACACCTTCCACCTCCCACCCCAAGCCCCGTTCCCCCCACAAACACCCCCCCACAAACGCTTACCAGAGTTCTTCTGGTTGGTGACGGGCTTGCCCTCGGCGGGCAGGGCGTGCTGGAAGACCTGCACGGTGTCCTGCACCACCTGGCGCTGCAGGCACACCTCCAGCGGGTCGTTGCACGTCGCCACGTTCTGGGCCAGCAGGAAGCGGGGCTCGGCCCGCAGCCGGCGGCTGAAAGCCGCGGCCTTCTCCGGGCTCAGCCCTGAGGGACGGGGGGCGGCCGTCAGCGGGGGGCCGGGACCCTCGGGGCCTCCCCCGGGTCCCCCCCTCACCGGGACCCCCTTCAGGACCCCCCCCCCTCACCGAGACCCCCTTCAGGGCGCCCCCCAGACCCCCACCGTCCCAAGACCCCCTTCAGGGAACCCCCCCCCGGGTCCCTCCCCTCACCGAGACCCCCTTCAAGGCCCGCTACCCTGGACCCCCCCACCCTTAGGGCCCCCCACCCCCCAGGCCCGTTGCCATGGCAACCGCTCCCCCCTCCCTCCCAGACCCCCCCCCCGGGCCCCCCAACCCCGTTGCCCCGGTAACGGCTCCCCCCGCCCCTCACCGCGGGCGTTCATGGCGCGGGACGCGGAGCGCCGCACACACGGCCGGGGCCCGCGGCGGGTCGCGCGGCCGGGCGGAAGCGGCTCTTATAGCCCCGGCACCGGAAGCAGGAAGCGGGGCCCACGCCGCGGCCTTGAGGGGAGGGGGGGGCGCGCTGAGGACGGCGGGCGGCGAGGGACAAACTTGTGCCGGGCCGCGCGCGCTGTCCCTGAGGGGGCCGCGCGGGGGTGCCTCCCCCCTCCCCATCCAGCCCCTCCCTCCCCAACCTCCCCCCTCCCAGCCGCCTTCCAGAACGTTCTGAGGGGGGGGGGGCGAGGACCCCCACACGGACCCCTCCTTTATTCCCTGAGCACCCAGCGAGGCCCACTGAGGGTCCCCATGGCGCCTTCCTGCCCCGTAATGGCCCCAGGGGGGAGTTGGGGTGCCACAGCCTTGCCATACGGCACGGTGGTCGCTGGCGGCAACGTGCCCTTACAAAACACCACAGGGCAGCCAGGTGTCGGCAGGGCTGACAGGACAGGGCGGCGAGGTGGCCTGGGTGGCCACGAGGAGCTGCACCACCAAGAAGGTGGCTGCCAGCCGGGCATCCCCCCTCAATCCCCCGTCAGCGCCCCGATCCGTCCGTGTGGGTCCCTCAGGGAGCAGCCAACGAGCCCCGTGCCTGGGTGTGTGCACAAACCGTGCAGCACGAAGTACGTGGGGAAGGCCTGGCAGCTGCCCAGGCAGCTTACCCCCCCCGGCTGTGCTTTAAACAATAACTTGGAATCAGGAGCCGTGAAGAAGTATTTGTATTTCAAAAAGACCACAGGAGCTTGAGGCCCGAGTCTTATTGCAGTGTTTAATCATCTCTTGCAGGGGTTTGTGTTCCACCACGAGTAATTGTGGGTGTGCACGGGAACTTGGTGATCCTTACCTGCAGCGAAATGAAAAAAAAGAAATGAAAACTCACCTACTATGAAAAAAAAACACAAAAAACAGCTGAGTCAAATTCATTTGGGCTGCATTGGGCCATTACATTTTCCCCCACTGCCTCCCCACAGGCATTGCGGGGTGCTGGGACGGCCAGGGCAGGAGCCACGCAGGGCCGTGCCTCCCATGCTCGTGTCCCCGTGCTCCGGCCCAGCAGGGCCTCTCCGCTGGGAGAGGAGGTGCAGGCCGACCGTGGCCGGCCAGAGCACAAGCAGGGGAGCTCAGCCTGGCTGGCGTTAGCGTGGTGTTAGCGTCTTTTGTTCCCCGGCTTCTGCCAAGGCTTAAAGATGGGATTTCATTCAGAAGCTTGTTCTGGGAAGCTGCATGAATGAGCAGTCAAATACTTACAGAGCTGTTTCACTTGATCTTTTGAAGCACTGAAAATAAAGACAGAGTCCTGTTATCTTTCGTATCTTCTGGCCAAGGGGTATTTTTACTAATGTCTCACATGTGTGTAATTCATTCCCCCTAGAATACCTAATATTTGATTTATCTACTGGTAAATCTAACGCAGGAGGTAGTACGTAATGGTTTTCTAACACTGAAAGCAACACAACAAAGCAGTATAGAAAAGGTGGAAAACAAAAGGGCATTGCAGCAAAACAAACTATTTTTTTTCCTCGGAAACTGGATCTATCCGTACCTTAAAAATTTTATCTCTTCGAGCCACAATTCCAAAAAGCACGGTGAGTGCAACCACCACCACAGCAGCGATAACAGCCTCCGTGGGGAAAACAGGTTTTTTATCTGTAAAGAGGGAGAGGAGGTTGTGTATCTGTTAGATTGGTGCAGTTACATAAAACAAGTCGTTTCACAGAACCACAGAAAGGCACAATTCTATTTTGGTGCACCAAAGGAAGAATTAAAATGTCGGTCCCTGAAGAGGATCCCCGGGGTGTCCTGACACTAATGTTGCTTTTTTCTCTTTTTCAGGACACCCCGGCCCGTGGGGTGGGCAGTGGATGCCCCAAACCCAGTGAGCCACCTCACCAAGCATCACCTCTCGGAGACATGGGCACCCAGCACAGCTTGGCCTCCACCTGCCTGTATTCCGCAGAGGTACAGTCATTTCTGGAGGATAGCTAATCTCTCTTGCCTTAAGCAGCTTTTTTAGCATGACAGAATACTGTGGTTGGAATACAAAGCTTCAAGTGAGACCTAAGGTGCTTTAAAACACACTTGGATGTGCCCTGTCATCATGGGAAGTGAGAAAGTGGGACGAGCCTGCTTCAGGTCATGCTTGCCAAGTGCCTTTGAATAACAAGTAAAGCAGGAAAGGCCTTTTCTGGTGCTGTGCACCCGGGCACAGGTGAGATCCTCATTGTTGCCGTGCTCTCAGTTAACGTGGGGAGTTTACCACTTTCCACTTACACTTCTTTACACTTCTCCACCGTATTAGTGTAAGTGGATTGCTATAGTTGTAAAAGAGAATGGAGAGTTGGGTGTAAACCTTATTGTTTAGCAGCGGCCTTGTTACCTTCAACTATCAGGTGGAAATCCTTTCTCCCGCTTCCCAAAGAAGATTTCACCTCACAGGTGTAGGTCCCGTTGTCAGACTTCTGTACTTTCTTGATAGAGAGCTGGAAGACCTCGCTAGTCTGGTACACCTGGTAGCGATCTTGCTGTAGGGTCAGGATGGTGTTGTTCTTGTACCAGGCTGCTTGGCCTTGCGGGTTGGATTTGGCATTGCAGGTCAGAGTGACATCTTTTTCTTCTTCGGCTTGGACGGTTTCGTCTTCAGTCATGTTGGGAGGAACTGTTCACAGTAAGTGCAGATAAATAGGTCATTAATAACGCTGCTCGCCATTAAACAGGAAATAACTTCGCTTTTCACATCAGTTGTGCGCCTTGTTTAAATGGGGTGGCATGCTGCCCTGCAGCCCTTCGTGATCCCCAGGGAGCAGCAGGGCAGGCATGACAGACACTCCCGTGACTCCCCTGCCCTGACTTGTATCCTTGAGAAGGAATCTAGGTGGAGGCAGGGACATAGCCAGAAAATCTTCTTAAGGGCCCACCCCCTCCCTGTAAAAGAGGCATCAGATCAGGCCATAAGCACCACTGTGGAAAGGGAGTGTCTTACCACGTGAGCTGTCTCCTCCTAAACGCATTTTTTCCGGGTGAACACAGCGTACAAGGGTACAAAACACCCCGCCTTCAACTCACACCCAGACCCCGAGGTGCTCAGCCCATGATTTTGTCTCACCAAGCCGCTCCACACAGATATCCACAACAGCCACTCACATAGGACATCCAGGATCACCGAGACCTTGACGGACTGGTCCCGCATCAGCTTGCACGTGAAGGTGACACCATTGTCGGTCGCAGCGGCCGGGGAGATGCAGATGTTGCTGATGTTCACTTTATTCCCATCTTTCAGATCCACTTTGCCGTCTCCTCGGTACCAGAGCAGCTCCTCGGCCTGGCTGCTGTTCTGTACCAGGCAGGAGAGGGAGATGGGAGTCCCAGATGATGTGGACAGGGTGAAGTCAGCAGCATGGTTATTTACAGACAGTTCCACGCCTGCAGAAGGAGAATGAGGGCATTTGGGTGTCCTAAGCTGTACCCTTCCCACAGAAAGCCTGCGGTTTCTCCAGGCCTTCACCTTGGAGGACACTGACAGAAGAGCTTCAGGCTTCAACGTAACACTTATCTTTCAAGTGTGACTCTAGTTTCTGAGACAGGAAGCATCTTCATCACAAAGCTCACTTCATGGTTACTTAAAATCAAAGTGAGGCGTTTGCAACTGACTGCATGAATGCCAAAGCCTGACCTATAATAAGAAAATGTCTGAAAACCACATTATGTCAGCGACGATGTAACACCCAGCAAAAGAACATCCTGCCAGTATTGCCCAACCTCCTGCTACAAATCACTGATGCAGCATACCTGTGCCCTCAGTTTTCCTGACACACTTTGGTATTCTGCTTTTTGGCTCGAGCTGAATGTGAGCGTATAAAGTAGTTAATCAGCTGCTCTGCCATGCCCAGGCAGTTTGTGAGTTGCAGTTAATCTAACGTACAAACCTCTGGATGTATTAAATGGGAAAACAATATGGGAAATAATTTTTTCTATCAAGCTAAAACTCACTAGTCTAACCAGAGTCATGGATTAATCAGCAAGAAGTACATCGCAGAATATAAAGGCACAGCGGCCTCGTCATTCCTGTGCAACTGCTGCACTAACATTTGAAAATGCTGATGCTTCCCCACTCCCTGCTCAGCTACTCTAAAATCAGAGGCCAGTTTTTAGGCAATCCTCAGGGAATGAGCTCCAGAGCACAGGAAAAGGTGGGATGCTGCTGTGGCACATCACCCCAGGCGGCGCCCAGCCCCAGACAGTTTCCCCTGTCAGCACGAGGCAGCTCGGACAAAGCGATGACGGATTTTTTTCCATTGCTTACCTGTGGCTACGCATGCCAAAAAGCAAACCACGAGGACAGGCACTGCATAGGGGACTGCGAGGCTGCTTTTCTGTGCCATCTCGGAGGAGCCCGGCCGGTGCCTGTTGAAGAGAGGGAGGGCCACAGCGCTGCTGCCGCTGCTGGGGCTCGCAGAGGGGCTCCCTGCTGCCATCAGGCACCCTGGGGAGAGCCCTCACCGACGCCGGGCCAGGGTCACTGGGGATAAACTAGGCCAATTTATTGCACAGCTTTTTCCAAGTCCAAGCAGAATCAAGGAGATTTTCTGTCTTTCATCTCTGTTGCATGAATCCGTTGTCTCTCACTACCTGCCTGCCAGGGGCGGCTGTCTCTGGGACGTGGCAGCGGACTTACCTGGGGAGGTGTCCCTGGAGAGGCTGCTTCTGAAAAGAAATGTGCAGCGCTCTCCTCTCCGTATTTATAAGGTCTGGATTTTAATATTTTATGGTAGTTCAGTAAGAAGTGAGTCCATAAAATGGGTTCAAGGCCTCATTTAATTCCTGGATTTCTGAGCTCCCAGAACACTGAAGAAAAGTATTTGCTGGGCTCTGCTGTCTGTTTTATGAGACTTGCCGAGGCAATGAGTAACTAATGAGAAAGTTCCTGCATCAGCTATAAAGACCTTCTGCCAAAAATAACACCTTTTCACTTTCAGCTTTCTGGCTGTTTGTGACACCGTTTCAAGCCGTAAGACGTTTATCCTAGATTATCCTTGAACAGGAGGAGACTCCAATACCCCCCTTCATGCCTGAAGGTCCGTTGCTGTGTCCTTTTTTGACGGGAAAAGGAGAAAATGCACTGATTCAGACTTTGAACTGCGTGTTGGCAGAAGAGGGAGCAGAGCCATTGCCCTGCTAAAAGGTGAGTACCCTCAGCTAGCTCAGCCCCCGGGAAGAGCGAGGATCGCTGTGCTGCAGTGATACTGCGTGATAAGAGGGAAGTTTTTAGAGTAAATGAGGATGTAAAGGATGAAAGCATGGAGTTTGGGGTTGTGTTTTTAGTCTAGAAAGAAGAGTAGAGGAATTAGAGGTTCTGTGGTGGGTCTGTCATGATGCAGGGCACAGCATCAAATGGCACCTGGGGAAAATTCTGTCCTGGATTTGCCCCAAGTCTGTGTGACAGGCAGCAAGGTGAACTGGGGTTCCTTGGGTTTACAGTTGCTAAATGAAAGCAATGGCAGTGCCCTGTTTTGCAATGGGATTTGGGAACTGCCGAAGGAAGGGAGACTAGAAAAGCAAGGTGTTAACTTGGCCAGAGGCACCGAAAGGGAATGTTCTAAAACTGATAAGAATTACTTTCGCAATGACTTTTTGCATATTCCTTTTTATAAAGGGAATAATCATCCTGTGGGTGTCTGATTACCGCCGAGGTCTAGAGCTGTGTGGGTTGCGTTATCCACCTTCCCGGGACGCCTAGGAGGGACAGAAACGTCATGTTCCGGGACGTAAAGCAGCCCCTGGTGACTCAGCCCAGGAGGAACCCTTCAGACAGGCAGAACCCCGGTGAGTCTCTGCGGCAGCGGATCCAGCGCCCTCCTTTGAGGTGTTTGGATCGGGCAGTGTCAAGGCTGGGTTAGACAGAGCACGGGCTTGAGCCAGAACCATCCACCCATCCGCTCCTCCTCGCCGTCCTTATGGCAACAGTGGGCTGACAATAATAAACCCCAATTAAGACTGTTGTTAAATATGACTGAGCAGCCCCAAAGGGATTAAATTAACACACAGCAGTCTATTTCTGGGTGTAATCCAAGCCTTGGAAACCTGAGAAGAAAAGATTTAGAACGTGATAGAGATTGGGCCAAAGTTCATTTTCCACTGGCTGTCTTAACTTCCAGCTCCAACCTCCTCCTTGGTTTGGTTTCCACTTGATTATCCTCAGCGCCTCCAGGGACAGAGAGCACAACGAGTAATCCCCTGAACATTGCCTGGCAGGCAGCACAATTTATATTCAGCGGTGTCGTGAGGGTGGAAGATCACTCCTGGAGTCTGGGGCACAGCAGGATCTGCACCGACGTGTGGGAGCTGAGGAGCGAATCCACAGGCTGGGTCGTGTTGTGAGGCAAGCGCTGTAATCCTGCTCCAGAAAACATGTTTGCAACAGAGCCTGAGGCTCCGCTCCAAGCCTGCTCCCGTCTTCCTGCTCGTGGTGGTTCTCCTCTCCTAATCCCTTTTTAATATGCGGTGCTACATATTTTGCAACCCCACTGTTCGGGCATGACTCTAACACGGCCTCTGCTTGCCAGCTGTCGGGGCCGGGCTGCCAGGGGATGCCGCCGAGCATCCTCAGCGCCCCTGGGCCCTCCCACAAAACCGATTTTCCCAAGTATAAAGATTAGGAAGATGGGACGTGCCCTGGTTTTGCAGGCTCGCAGCCCGTGCCCCAGATATCGTCCACTGTTGGGACAGAACTTTTTCATAAGTTCGTTAATAATTCTATTTCCTGATCGCCCTGAAATAAAAGGTCGCACGCTCTGGCACTGAATAGCCATGGGAAGGAAAAAGAAGGGTGAAAGGAGCACTGGACCAGTGCACGTTTTAAAAAATGATGTGAAGGAAGTCGCTCAGCGGGTGGGTAGCATCTGGGCTGCAGGGCGGTGCTGGCGCTGGAGCGGAATGGGTGCGGGTGTGGGTGCAGAGGCACGGGGTGCGGGTGCCCCCTGCGGGACACCGGGTGCCTCTGGCAGCCCGTGGCACCGGCCCAAGCTGCAGGGAGCAGCTCGGAGCAGGGCTGCGGGACCTCCTGGGTGGGTTTGGGTTTCAGCCTGGCGTGGGAAGCCCCCTGCTGAGCCTGAGCTGGCAGCGGTGCAGCACGGAGCCGTATCCTGGCCTCTCTGTGCTCATCTTTCAGAAGTTTGGGTATGCTTGAGGAACCTCAGGCATCGAGGTTTAAATTGTTTAAACAATACCTTTAAGCTGTTGTTTCAGAATCTACTGAGCTCTCCCTCCTTGACGTGAGCGCAAGGAGCGGAACTGTGTCCAGGAGGGCAAGCCTAACTTTTAGGGAAGAGCATCGAGGCACTCGCCAGCATTTCCTGCGCTGTGACGAAAACATCCAGAGACTGCAGGAACTCTGAGGAGTGTGCAGGGACGTCCTGGCACGCTGCTGCAGCGCGGTGCCCGCTGCTGTTCCCAGCCCTCAGCACGGGTCTGCCTCTTCCCAAACTGCTCTGGGTCACATTCGGCGCTGCTGGCACGCCTCGTCGCCGGTCTTGATTTAGAAAACTAAAGATAGCACCCGAGTGTGGCCGTTGCTATTCTAACCTGAGAAATACAGTCCCAAATAAAAGCAAATGTGAAAAGAACTTGGCATGACATTAGCAATGTAGGTCCCTGCAGGAGATAAAGGTGAGTTTTCTGTGCTGAATTCCACTTCGATGTTAGTCCTCGTGGCTTCCCATCTAGGGAGTCCTGCTTAACAGCCTTCAGCTTTCACACCTAGTAGCGCTCAGGCAAATTAATAATATCGATCCTTAATTTGCATGATGAAACTCCATTTTCAACCTGATTAAAGCAATTTGCAAGGCAGTCCCCTGCCTCAGCAGGCTCGTAGCAGAGATTATCTGCTAGGTCCCCGTGACTTTGTTGGTTTTCCGGACAGAAAACATGCCTCTGCCACCGCTGGGCAGGGCTTCAAGGGTTTTTTCCTCCTCTGGGAAAAGAAAATTACTGGGGATGCTGCTAAGTTGGGTGCCTGTTTCTTGCCTGATTTAGATTCTCTCTGACGGCCAGTACAGGAAATTCCCTAGTATTATTCCCAGATCTGCTTCTCTTTCATCACTGTTCTTCTGTGGCTACTCTACAGCCTAGACCCAAGATATTTTTGTCTACCTAGGAACCATCATCACCAGTGGGATTTCTCGGAAGTGCTCTGCTGGAAATCCGAGTGCTGATTTGATCGTGTGAAGACCTGCCAAACAACACGAGCAGTTTGGACTTCCCTGCTGTGGAGTCATCCCTCGTTCCCCTCGGCGAGGAATCCGCAAAGCCCCAGCTGCTCCATCTTTCTGGTTCACGGGGAGCCGCTCGCTGCCAATCTTCAGGAGGAAACCGCACTCCTCGGGGGCCGAAACCACCACAGAGGGTGTTGCAAGGCAAAAGCCACAGCCCCCATGTAACCAGCCTTGCGGTGTGCCAGGGCTGCAGCTCTCTGCACGCAGGAGCACGGAGAGGAGCCGAGGAGGAGCAGAAGGAGTCCCGCAGGTCAATCCCTCACCTACGGTCGTGCTCGCCCAGGGGCCCGGCAGGCAGAGCTCCTAGGCTGGCCCAAGGAAGCGCGGAGGTTTTGTTTTTAGTGGCTGCTGAGAAAATGACGGGGTGAGTCAGTCCTCTGCCACATGCTGCTTTTACAATTGGTTTGTTGAAATTCCAGACAACCGGGCTTTTATCAGCTAAAAAGGGAAATGAGCTCAGTCACTCCGTGTAAATCCAGAGCAATTTATTTGTAGACTAACGACTTAAACCTATGTAACTGTGAGCACTTGTGAGACTGCCAAATTCCCTGTTGATGTTCCTTCTCCCTTTTGGTTTAAAAACACCCTGGTGACCCAGGTCTTTCAGCTTTCCCAGTTTAATTAGATCAGGGGCATCTCTTTGATGGATAATACCTGTTCCCTGCTCGTCTCCTTCATAATGACTGTGCAGTGCAGATGAGCCCTGAGGAAGAGAAGCCAATTTACTCTCCTTTTCCTCGGGGCCCTTCCGCTGCCGTACCACGCTTGGCTTACACAAAAGTTCGCATCATCTGATCTGTCGTGCAGGGGATCCCTGGATGCAGTGAGATCAAAGGTTCAACAGCTGACGGTTGCCCTGAAGACCGCAGCCTGATGTGCTAGGCTCAGAGCTTGTATCCCCGACAGGAAATGCCGGAGCTGGGAAGCAGATGTGTGTACAAGATACTGCCGCAAAGTTAAACAGGAATTGATGAGACCCACTGCTGGACATGGCCGCTCTCAGCGCTTTGTGGGCCGCCACACACTTTTTGCAGAGTAAGTTATTGTGCTCGTTATTCCTTGTCATTTCGCCTGCCTGGAAAAAGGAAGTAGCGAAGATCTGAATGGCGGAACCCCCAAAGTGTTATTTATACCAAGCCTCTCGGATACGTATCCTGTTGGGTGCCCTGTTCTGCCATAGCCCGCAGCACAGCAGCGCTGTACACGACACCTGTGGGTGCTGGGGTGCCCGTAATGACACCTAACGATGCTGGGATGCCTGTAACAACACCTAAGGGTGCTGGGGTGCCCGTAACAACACGTAACCATGCTGGAATGCCCGTAATGACACCTAACGGTGCTGGGATGCCCGTAATGACACCTAAGGGTGCTGGGGTACCTGTAATGACACCTAAGGGTGCGGAGATGACCATAAGAACACCAAACCACGCTGGGGTGCCCGTAACCCCCCCTGGGGTTGGGGCTGGGTGCTGGGGGCAGCCAGGACAGGCCCCGGCTGTGCTCCCCTCCGGGCAGCCCTGCAGCAGAGCCACACTTGAACCCCTTATTGGCGCGCCAAGGGAGGAGACCACCCCGCGCCTCCCTCCTCCTCCAGCCTCGGCTCCGTTCGCAGCTCCCTGGCTCGCCTGTGTATTCCCGAGGGGGTTCTGCTCCAGCAGCACACGGCGCGGGGGGCACCGCTGGGCGCTGGGGCAGGGCCGGCCGGCCACATGCGGGGCCTTTTGGGCGGCCCGAAGGCTGCAGGGCCCCCCCAGACCCCCCCCAAGCCCTCCCCGCTCCCCCCCCTCCGGCTCCTCCCGCAAGGGGGCGCCGCGGAGCCGCCGGGCGCCCCGCCCCCTCGCCGTGACGCTGCTCTCCCCTCCGCCCCTCATTGGCCAAGCTCCCCGCTCCCCCACCCCTCCGGCCCCAGCGGCGGCCGCTCATTGGCCGCGGGGGGGCGGAGCGACAGCACCGAGGCCCCGCCCCCTCCTCCACCTCCTCCTCCCGGCTCCGGAGCCGGGGCTGGGGTCGGGGCCGGGCCGGGCCGGGCGGCGGCGGCGGGGCCATGGCGGGCGCGGCGCGGGGGCTCGGCCGAGCGCTGCTGTGGGCGTCCTTCTCCGTGTGCCTGCTGCCGGACCCTGCCGGCGCCGCTCACATCAAGAAGGCGGAGGCGGCGGCGGCGGCGGCCGGCGGGGAGCTGCGCTACCTGCACGCGGCCGAGCTGGGCCAGGCGCTGCGGGAGCTGGCGGCCGAGGCCCCCCCGGGGCTGGCCCGGCTCTTCAGCATCGGCCGCTCGGTGGAAGGGAGGCCGCTGTGGGTGCTGCGCCTGACGGCCGGGCTGCCCGAGGCCCGGCAGGACGAGGAGAAGGAGGAGGAGGAGGGGGATGAAGCCGGCGGGGAGGCCCTGCCCGGCCGGCCGCAGGTGAAGCTGGTGGGGAACATGCACGGGGACGAGCCCCTGGCCCGGCCGCTGCTGCTGCGCCTGGCCCGGGAGCTGGTGCGGGGCTGGGCCGCCGGGGACGAGCGGCTCGGCCGCCTGCTCAACACCACCGACGTGTACCTGCTGCCCAGCCTCAACCCCGACGGCTTCGAG
Organism: Anser cygnoides; assembly: GCF_040182565.1. Classification (NCBI taxonomy): domain Eukaryota; kingdom Metazoa; phylum Chordata; class Aves; order Anseriformes; family Anatidae; genus Anser; species Anser cygnoides. The sequence continues at coordinate 8,533,619 of NC_089890.1, forward strand.
CGCGCCCGCGAGGGCGACTGCGGCGGAGGAGGAGGAGGAGGCGAAGGGGCGGCGGGGGGCCGGGAGAACAGCCGCGGCCGGGACCTCAACCGCAGCTTCCCCGACCAGTTCGGGACCGCCCAGCCCGACCTGGAGCCTGTGCCCGAGGTGCGCGCCCTCATCGCCTGGATGCGGCGCAACAAGTGAGTGCGGCCCGGCCTCCTCCCGGAGGGAACCCCCCGGCCTCCCCTCGGCCTCCTCGGGCGGCCTCCGGACCTCCAGGAAGGGCAGAGCCCCCCGGCTGCATGGCCCGCAGGGTGCTGCCCCTGCTCGGTGCCCGCCTGCCTGGGCTCAGCCTCTGCGGCCCCCTGCATCGCCAGCCTCGGCCGGGGGCTGCTGCTCGCCCGCTCCTCTCCAGCCTGGCTGAGCTGCGGGTGCCCCCGCTGCTCCCTTTGTGCCTCCCTTTCTACCTGGAGGAAGGGGGCGAGGGCTGGGAGGCTGCTGAGCTGGGGAGGCAGAACTGTGGAGGCTGGCCCGGCAGGCTTCAGGCCTGGGCAGCCCCGCAGGGCTGGGTGCTGGCACCGCGCTCGCTCAGCAGGCATTGTTGGGTGCCGTGTCCGAGCCACGAAGCGCAGCGTGCACGGTTGTGCAGAGAAAGCCAGAGCGTGAGTGCGGTCAGCTGGGAGCAGTGCGCTGCAACAGGCTCTGCGCCCGCCCCAAAAAAGGGACAGAGAAAAACCGAGCGTGGTGTGCTGGGGGCTGTTGGCCGGGTCTAAAGGAGATGTGCAGTGTTCGGCATTGTACAGCATGTGCTCGATTGTGGGGAGCAAAGGTTTGTCTGAAGAATTATCTTTATTGAAACTTAGCAGGTGGCAGCACCCATTGGAGTTGTTGCTTTAGAAGAACTTGTGAACTGCATCAGCAACTTGCCTGTCCTAAGGATCTGTTAGGACAGCTCTCGGGCACCAGTGCGCGCTAGGAGCCCTCCAGATTTGGTTCAATTCAGAATTAGTTACAAGAGAAACCTTGCACGTTGTTAGTGTCACTTTGAAAATACCTTGTGCTGTCTCTATTCAATGATTTTGCAAATGCTTGAGGTGAGATTTTCATGTAAGCCAGGCCAAAACATGAAGAAAGCCGCGCTTTGTGCGTCCCCCTGCCTGGCAGCACCAGGTATTGCTGTTCCACTTGTTACGCTAACGTAGCCACTGATACTGGAGGGAATGGGTAAACAGAACTGTTTGATTTAAAAAAAAAAAGAGATAGTGTTGCAATTCACGTGTCCTTTTTAAGCAAGGCAAAGGTATTGGTCATGTTGGCTCTGCTCAGAAACTGAATCATGTTTGGCTGAAAGAGGGGTAAAGCTCTTTTTGCTTCGATGCTGTATTTGGTGAAAAGAGGGAGAACAGAGACAATTACTCCTTTAATTCTGAGTGCCCGTGATTGAATTAAGGCGCGATGTAGGGCATGCCATGCTGTTGTACTTTCTGACTGAAGGTTTTAACAGCTCTGTCACTCGCACAGATTTTATTTATGCAAGTCAGTTCTGTTGTGCGTATCGGGCACTGCTCAGAGCTCGGCGAGGCGCTGTGCGCATCGCACTGTGTCTGTCACGGAGTTTGAGGACTTTGTCTTAGGCTGGGGGAAGAAACTTGCTTCATCTCCAGTAATGCCAGATGTCGGTTTGGGGAGCGAATAAACCAGTCCTGACAGTTGGTTTATTGCAAAAATCTGCTGACGTCCCCGACGTGCTCCCACTTGGACATTGTTCAGATGCTCCAACAATCCTGCGTGCTGAGTTGGAGGCTGGCGTTGAAGTGAGGGGCTCTGTCTCCCGGAACAGTTTATCTTTTTGTCAAACAGTGGCCTCGGGGCTGGAGGAGCGCGTATCTGTAACGTAACCTTGGTGTAGCTGCAGCTCAGCAGGAGTTCTCCCCGCGCAGAAGGGTCTGAGTGGTTCCTCTTCCAAACTTGCTGCTGGGCAGCTCTTCCCCTGTGGGTCCTTTTCATCTGCTTGATCCCAAAGGGGGGTTTGGAGGCTGCGAAGAGCTCGGTTTGGGTGGGAAGGCAGCAGGACGTCTGGTTGGAGGGCTGTAGCTGGCTTCTCGCTCGGTGTCGCAGTGACAACTCCATTCCTTCTCCTTCCCAACCGCAGGTTTCTGCTCTCTGGCAATCTTCACGGCGGCTCGGTGGTTGCAAGCTATCCCTACGATGACTCCCCCACGCACAGGCCCACGGGAGTCTACAGTAAATCAGCTGATGACGAAGTGTTCAAATATTTGGCGAAAGCTTACGCCTCACATCACCCCATCATGAGGACCGGCAAACCAAACTGCCCCGGCGAGGAGGGAGAGACCTTCCAAGACGGCATCACGAACGGCGCCCAGTGGTACGACGTAGAAGGTAAGCTGTGCCGGTGAATCGCTCTCGCTGTCGGCTTGGGTCACGCCACAGAGCCTTAGAAACGGCTTCGTGCTTCCACTGAGAAGTGATATCCAAAACCGTGCTGATTATCAGCGAGGCAAGGAGGGTAGGTGAGGGGGTATTTTTAGCTTGGGATGTGTTCCAGCAGCTTGAAACGCCGTGAAGTGGCAACGCAGGCGCACCGGCGAGTGTTTGGTGAATCGCAGTTTGGGAGATGTTTGTAGGAAATAGATCCCTGCAAACTGGAGGGGCTCTTCCTGACCCCGCTCGGTGCTGGAGTTACCCTGCGCGGGGGAGGCTTCGTTTAACGAATGAGCTGTCATAAGATCTCAAGACAGTCAGTAAATTTTCATGATGATACAGGAAAGGGGAAACTGTTGCCAACACACTGCAAATCCAAACAGCATTAAACTGAAACCAATGTCAGTCTTCTGCGAGGTTTTTTTTAACCTTTAAACTTGCTATTTTGTAAATGATTTATAAAATAGCCTGCTGTAAAACCGTAGAATGATGTAAATGCGTGTGCTAACCTAGCTCCTCTGCCTGGAAGTGGGGCGAGGAACTTGTCTGTGAAATGCTCCGCTGTCAGAGCTGTGCGGGGGCAGACAAGCAGCACGGGCAGTGTTTGCCCCTCCTTGCAGCAGGACCTAGAAGGGATCCCAAATCCAGTCTGCTGAGGCTCCCAGCAGAGCTCCTGCTCTCTCCACTGGGCAGCGGCGCTGGGAGATGATGTGAGGAGAGTGAATTACCTCCAGTACCAGCAGGCCGCTTCTGCGTGGAAGTGGCTGGGCTGCTCTGTGTGCGTTGGTTTTGCTGCTGCTGAGATTTAAAGGCCGGTTTGTAGTGAGATGCTCTCGTGGAAAAGACTCCGTGAGCTAGCGGGAAGAGAAATCTTGGCTGCGTCAGTAGAAGAAGTTTCACCATTTCCATGCCCCCTCAGTGGAAGTTGTACAATCGCGGACTCACCAGCCAGCGAGGCAACCTCCGTGGTGAGGACAAAGCAAAAATCTTGCGTAATTGATCTGGAGAAGTTGCACTGCTTTGCTGTGTCTGGGCTGCTCCGCTTTCCCTCCTGCTAGGGCCGAGGGATAATGGCAGGAGCGCTGAGCAAGCAGAGAAATCAAGCGTGGTTTATCCCTGACAGCTTACCGCCTAACGAATTCTGGAAGCATGGTGTCTTTCCAAGACATGGGTTTCAGAGCTGAGTCATCTGTCAGCCCTGACTCCGTGTTCCTTGGGAAGCGAGGAGCGCGCTCCGTTACCAGGCCTGAGCACATGGCAGCCGAGCTGGAAGAGGAAGTCCTTACTTCAGCAGCGGCTGATTCACTCCTGAAGATTTCACTGTTCAAACAAGACGCAGCGTTCAAACAAGATAGCTATTAGCGAGAAAGGAAAAAGCGCGTCTCCTTCCCTCCGCCCTGCCGGGCACACCGCTGCTGGTGTTTTGCTGGCTCAAGGTTCACTTTGCTTCTGTGGAAAGTCCGGCGCGAGGAAGGTTTGTGCAATCTCGTGCATCTGCTTATGACGGAACAGGATATCCTGGATGATCTGTGCCGCCTTGTTTGCCGATAACAACAGCCACCAGAACGTCTCAGTCGATAGGGTTTCCAGCTGCAGCTCCGAGGGGGTTTTCGCCTCTTCGCCAAACTGGGACAAGTGCGGTGTACTGGGAGCTTGTTCAAGAGCTTTCGGCCTCTGCTCCCCTGCCCGCAGAGCGAGTAGCACTTCTCACCGCAACATTCACTTGTTCGTCCTCCTGCTCAAGTGTGAAACGCCCGCTGGTGCCAGCCTGCCCTGGGGAGGTGTGCTGGTGGCTGCCGCAAGCCTCTCGGGCTGCTTTTGCCTTGTCAGCTGGTGGGAGCTGAGCTTTGCTGCCTTCCTCCCGCAGGAAGCAGCAAGGTGTGAGCCGGAGACCGCTTCGCTCTGTGCTGCCGGCGCTGCGGTTTGCACCCTGTGCGATAGCCTCCAGCTTTCAGCCTCCGCGGAAACAAACCCTCGGGCTGTGACAAACCACAGCCTCGGTCTCGGTCCTGTCGGTACGGGGGGTTCACAGGCAGAGATTACAGAGAAAGCGTGCTGACACTAATCCGGAACGGAGTATTGCTGAGGTTGGCACCTGTGCTGTCTCTCCCCCAGGCTGTAATTTACATCTGGCTGCTGTTAGGAGGGTGCTGGCAGCCCTCGGAGCACGTCCCAGGCTGAAGCGTGACCCGCAGGAGCTGAGATCCAGGGAAAGAGCACGGGTGAACGAACAGCACAGAGGCCAGGGCGTGTGTTTGGGTGCTGTGTGAAATTCCTGGGTCGCTTCGGGGTTTTAGGCATTAACGGTTATTTTGGGCAGTGGATAGAGAGTCAGTTGTACGCAGACCGAGAGGCCTTCCCCGGTGACCGCAGAAATTCAATCTGTAGTGAAATGAGGGTGGGGAAGTCCCGGTGCCCTTGCGGGAGCTTTCGGGGCCGGGCTGAGCTCTGAGTGACAACCGGAGCCCGTGGGGAGAGGTGCAGGGCAAGCGCCTGTGGCTCGCAGATCAGGTCGTGCCAGGAAAGACTGCAGGCTCCACGTGAACTACAGCCAGCGAAAACGAAGACACGAGAACAAAATGTTTCAAACAGGTGGAAATTTTCCTGCTACGTTTTATCGCGTGAAATCAAACGTGCCGGAAAGCCCAACCGCTGCCGGATTCGTTGTCCTGGAGCCACCGGTTCGGGCCGGCGCCGCTGCCAGACCCCATTAACTTCCATTTGGGTTTGCAAACAACCTCTCGCGTGTATCAGGCTGAGGTGGCAATGCGAAACCATCGGAGTCATTCTTAAGGTCAAGTGTTCACAGGGAAGTGTGGCTCCCTGCCACACGGCCCAGTTTGGCTCCTGCGTTCCAGCTGCTGCCGATAAGCACGCCCGTGCCGGGGACGCTGCTCGGAGGCTATCTCGGCGGTGCACGCTCTCGCTCTTCCTTCCTTTTAACCTCCAGCGTGTTTAACCACTGAGTGGCCGGTTCAGATCAAGAAAATAATCGGGAATTTGGGCCGGTTTACGATCCGGGTGGTGCTTAGTGCAAGAAGAAAGGCCAGCTGTATGGAAGAGGCCATGAATTTAAAAAAGAAAACACCTGTGGGATGGACACTTTTGCCTTTATTTCCTAAAGAGCCCAATTCAGAGGGCGAAGTCAGCGTAACATTGAAGAGGGCATTTTGTGGGCAGCCTTGGGAGGCCTTCCCTTTACTTGCAGTCCCTTCCTAAACCATATTTCCCTTGCTGGTTTGAATGTCTGTGCCCAGGTGTTTGCAGTGTTCCTGGTGTCTCCCAGAAGGAATTTCTGGACATCGGGAGTGCAGGATCCATGTGCATCCCCTACCTTGTGTTTGTGCCGTGGTTTCTAGCCCCGCTTCGGCTTCCCAGCAGCTTTTGGTGGCATCGGTCAGAGCGGTTAAAATGAGAACGGGGGGGGTGCTTGTGGCAGCCCTGCTGCGGGCTCTGGTTCCTGGGCATGGCAGAAGGCAACTGCGCAGTGTGAGCGGTGGTAGATATCAGCCGTGGTTTTCTGGGATGTGCACAGCAAGCTGCCCTTGTGTCTTCATGAAATTCCTCCTGTTAATTTTTCTTGAGATGAGTATTGGCTTGATGATTCAGGGGCCTGATGCCTCTCCTCACATCTCCCACGAGCCGCCGGGCAGCGCTGCGGGTGCTGCTGTGCTGCAGCTCCTGGGCTGGCCTGGGAAGACGCTGCCCTCCTTCCTGAGAGCCCCGGGAGGCTGCGGGGCTGTGCTGGGCTGTGTCGTGCAGCTGCTGGAGCTGCAGGCTGGGACCTCACCTCCTCTGAGTTTTAATGGCTGCAGACTACTGGACCAAAACCTTCCGCCTTTTTGGGGCTGCTGCTGATTGCTTACACTGCTCCCGTGCTTTGAGACAATCGGTTCTGTGCCAGGGTAAGCAACTTGTGCTGTGTTTTCAATCACGTTTCTAGCTTGCTTTGTGCCATCTGCTCTCTCCGCAGAGCCGACAGGAGCCTCTCTCTGCTGTGACTTAGCTCCGGGTCTCTTATCTGCTCATGTCTGCTCCAGCGGCAGCTGGAATTAGAGAGGTTTTGCACGGCGCACTTTGAAAATGGAGGCCTTCCAGGCTGGCCCGAAAGGCTTCTCCTGGCATCTGGTGTATTTATGGTATCTGGAGCTCCGGGATTGACTCGAGAGCAGCATTCTCCCGCCTGTCTGCCTGCTGTGGGGCTTGGCAGGGAGCAGAGGCGTGCCTGGCAGCGTGAACTGTGCAGGTCTGGGATCCTTGCTGAAGTGCAGTCCTGTTGCTTGAGGTGTGGGACAGAGCAGGGGAGAGGTTTGTTCTGGGCAGGACCCATCCTGCGCTGGGAGCGAGGGGTCAGCCCCAGTCCGGGAGCTGAAGTTTTACAAGGGCTAAAAGACACCCTGTGATTAAAAAAAAAAAAAGTGGAATAAATATAAGGTATTATCCAAGGTAACACCCGAACAGGTAGAATGTAAACACTTCGGTCTGACAGCCTCTACCCTGGGTGTGCCTTTCCTGCTCAGTTCCTTGAGCCTAGAGCTCTGCTCCTGCTGGGCCCTGTACAGGTCTCTGTACGCCTCCAGATCTCCTGCCCAGCCTGGAGAGGCTGTGCAGCTGGGATTTGGAAAAATACGTAATTCCATATGCTGTAAAAATAACCGTCCTGCTCTGCAATGGGGCCGTGTGAAGGCCAAATATGTGCAGTGGATGCAGTCCAAATTTTCGAGCATGTATTGGACTACTTTCTCCAAGAGACGGTTTTACCAAACTTGATGTACCAAGCTCTAATTTAGTCCGTTGCTGCTCTATTATGGGTGAGCATCTGTCCTAAATTTACTTGAATGGCAGTCGAAGCACTAAATATGCTGCTTAATGGCTCTGGTTTATGTATGGATGTTTTCAAATGCATTAGCGTCCTGCTAGGAGCAGATGGCTGCAGGCTGGCAAATTGTTTCACTCTGCGTGGCGTTTACTGGCGAGAGAGCAGCCTGCTGTGGACTACTTTTCTGAGCCTGGTAATAGGAGCCGAGTAAAACTGAGTACGTATCGGATTCACAGCCCTTGTTTCTCTAACCTCTTGGACTGAGCTCCAGAATTGTGAAGTCCTCAGACGCTCTCTGGCCCCTCGTGCAGGACAGAGAAGTCCCTTTCCCGACTGAATCTCAGCCTGTGCACAAGGTGCAGTGCTCTCTTTGCGCTGGACATTTGATTTGCTATGATAAAAGCCTCCTGTTCCCTTACCAGCAGGCTCGCAGGAGAACCGAGAGGAACTGGGGTGTCTTTGGTCCGGCTCCGTGGCCCCCGGGGGTCTGCTCTGCGGTACCCAGCTCTGCGCTGCTCGGCTCTGTGTCACCGGGCTGCCGTGGAGCTGTTTAACTCGGAAGAGCCGTCCCTGCCCTTTTGCATAGTGAGTGCTCCTGGCCACCGCGCTTACTGGGAGGCTGCTGTGCTTGGGAAGTGCTGCTGAGAGCTTTTCCTGGCCGTGCATTATCCCAGCCCCTGCGAATGCCAGGGCGTGTGTTTGCATTGCTGCATCGATCTGGTTAACCGGCTGGCACCCTGGAGGGTCCCTCCTTTGTCATGGAGCTTGTGAATGATTAGGAAGCTGTTCAGACAAAGCGGTGAGGTTATTTAGCATAGCACTCGTGTAGTTCTTTGGGCAAAACAAAGCCTGGGAGTACTAGGTGTGCATTTTTTTTTACAGACTTGCCCGCTGGGATCCCGCAGGCTGGTGGCATGACCCAGGCTGCTTTCTGGTTTCCTTCCTTCTGAAGTTCCTAGCTGGCAGCAGGCTTCTGCAGGGCAAGCACGTAGCTGTTGTGTGGCAGGTGGCCTTGGGAGTGCCAGTTTGGCTTCCTCAGCTGATCCAGAAGAGAGCTGGGCCCCTCTGGGCTGCCCCTTGGCCGTGGTGGAAGCCGTGGGCTGCGGTGGGGAGGGCTCTGGGCTGCGGTGGGGAGGTCTCTGGGCTGCGTGCTGGGCCTGCTGGGCGTGTGGGATGGAGCCAGCTGGGCAGCGGTGGCCGAGGCTGTGGCATGCCAGCCTGCCCGCAGTGTGGCCGTACAAGGTTGTGTGACCCAGAGGATGTAATCGGTATGCGTAAACTTGGAGCGCTGTGCCTTTTCCATGTGGGCACAGCTGCCCGATTTGCTGTGGGAATGGTCCTCTTGTGTGGCTGCAGTCACGTGCCGGGGTTTGTCGGGGTGACTCTGGAACCTGTTCCACAGGCTTGCGGTGGTTTTCACTATCGAAAGCTCCCAGGAATGTTTAGAGGGTTGAATATTTGCAGTCTTCAGCAGCGTGCTGGAGTCCGAGCTCCAGATCGTGGGTGCTGATACCCAGGGACCTGGAGTCCTGCTGGTGCGTGATTCATCCCTGCTCACAAAACGGATTCGTTTGCTGAGGGCTGAACGTAACCTTCAGTAAATGAGGGCATGGCACTTGCTAGGACAAGGTGACATTTTTTATTTGCAGCAGTACCTGTGGTTTCCCTGAAAGGCAAGAATAAGCAGGTAAGGTTAACACTGTGAAACAGCTCTGTGCACTCCTGTTTTCTGGTACTCTTAGCAGCAAGCTATCAAGCTGCCCCCAGGTGCTGCAACATTACTTAAATTACTGGAGACGGCTGCCTTCAGGAGGAAATGGGGCAGGAGGCTGGTGACATGGCTCCAGAGCTCGGGGAAGAGGTGGACAAGTCTGCGTCCTGGTCTGCTCATGCAGGACCTGGCTGTTGCAGGGCCGCGGCAGTCCTCAGAGGTGAGGGAAGGTGTCGCTGCCCTCCCAGATCCACAGGACAGTTTGCTGAAGGGGACTTGCGGCTGTTCGCTGCGTGCTGTCACCCAGGGCCTCTGTCAGACTCTCTGCAAGTGCTGCTCTAAATAGCAAGCAAACGGAGATCCTCAGAGACAGAGCTGGAGGAAAAGACCAGGCTGAGGAAGCAGAGAAAGGGAAGTATTTCTTTCATCTCGCCTCTAGTTTTGCTAAGAGTTTTTGGGAGAACAGTTGTGTGGTCCTTGAACGTGATTTCTGGGAAATCCAGATAATACGAAGGTAATGTCTGGCAGATGTCTTTGCCGTGGAATGAACCCACAAAGTGCTGAGCTGCTGAGTTCAGCTGGCAGCAGTAAGACGAAGGGATGGTCTACAGCTGATCTGAATGGCCCAGTGTAGTGGTTACTGGGAGAAAGAGAGCTCTGTCTGCCCCAGCGCAGGCTTTCAGCAGGATCTGATCTGACTTTTCTGCTTAGGTTGTTCGCTCTGGGGCTCCGGCAGCAGCTCGGTGAGATGCCCTAGAGGGCTGAACGACAGGCAGAATGTGGGTCCTGCGGGGGGATGGATGTCTGTGCATTGCTCTCGTGACGTGTCTCTGCCTAACTTCCTCAGGGGGGATGCAGGACTACAACTACGTGTGGGCCAACTGCTTCGAGATCACCTTGGAGCTGTCCTGCTGCAAATACCCGCCGACCTCCGAGCTTCAGCAGGAGTGGGAAAACAACCGGGAGTCTCTCCTTACTTTCATTGAGAAGGTAGTGGGGGCTGAGACGGGGTGTGGGGGCTACATCTGTGAAAGCCCTGCGTCCCCGGCGGGCTGAGAGCACTGCGTTCGGATGCTCTGGTAGCTTAGCTCGCTGCCTGCGGTAACACAGCTGCTGCAGTTGCTGTGTGGAGGTCAGAGGCTACAAAGCTGCTGTTTATCTCTGTGGTTCTGCCACAGTTCCCACATCCTCAGCGACAGCAGAGCTCCTCTGAGAGGGGCCTCGTGGGGCGCAGTGGGATGCAGAGAGGCTGAGAAATGCAGGTGTTGCTACGTAATGCAGAGTACCTGTATGGCCTCAGTGCCTTCAGTCTCAGGTCTCCAAAAGCCACGCAGCTGAGACCCTGGCTCACAGATCCGTCTTCCAGGCTTTTTTCCACATGCCCATGTGTGGGTTGGGTAGGGGACAGTTCAGGCTGGGAAGGGAGGCAGCTGCGCTTCGTCCCTCAGTATGGCCTGCAACCCTGCTGTGTTCACACTATTCTGTGCCCATGCCGATGAATGAGAGGATTTGCTAGGGAGGATCAGTTCTGAAAAGCTGCTGCCTTCCCAGTGCATGCTGAAATTCCCGTCCTTGCTGTCTGGCCAAGCACTGTCTGAACCTTGGGCTTGTCTCTGCTTGGCAGCTGTCCTGCTCTGCTCTTTTGGGGATGGGAGGGAAGGGGATTGCGGGGTGAGGATGCGGTTGCACTGATGTTTCGTGTCTTCAGCCAGGCCCTTGCATTGTTTTCCTCAGGTCCACATCGGTGTGAAAGGCTTTGTCAGGGATGCGATCACCGGGGCTGGCTTGGAGAACGCGACCATTGTCGTTGCCGGCATTGCTCATAACATCACGGCGGGCAAATTTGGTGACTACCACCGACTGCTCGTGCCTGGGACCTACAACGTGACCGCAGTTGTGATGGGGTAACGTCTCTGTGGCAGCCAGTGTCTGCACTGCAGACTGCTTTTCTTACTTTACGTGATTTCTTCCCCAGGAGCGTCTTGTGTGTGTTTAGGGGGCTTGGCTGGAAGCTGCAGCAGTAAAGGACTCTGTGATGGGTTACAGCTGCAGCTGTGTTTATTCACCCCATGCCCTGCTGCAGTGGGGAGCTGCTGGGTGCACAGCACTTCTGTCACCTTTGTTTGACTGCTTATATCGACCTCGTCTTACTTCTGGGCAAAAGGAGAGAAAGGAGTAGGGTCACCCCAGTAAGAGTCTGCGTTGTCTCAAGTCTGGGTGTAAACATGTCACTTGCAGCTAGCTACCCCTGTGATGCACCCGTGGCTTCTTCCCCATAAACAGGAACTTGTGCCTCTGACACAGCAAGGGCAGCAGCATAGTTGGGTCTGGTGGCAGTGGGATGAGCCCCATCGGGTTGTTTGCTGGTCAATCTCTCCCCTAGTCCAACATCCCGGTGTGTTCAGGCTGGGAGGAAGAAGCTGGAGAGTGTGGAGTGGAGGTTAAGAGGCTGCAGAGCATCCTTGCTGAAGCCAGCTCTTTTTTTTTTTCCCCCCACAGTTACGCGCCAGTGACCAAAGAGAACGTTGAGGTGAAGGAGGGAGATGCAACAGTAGTGGATTTCTCCTTGCAGCCAACCGTGGTGGCACCAGACCCTAACCTCACGCAGTTCACCGCAACGCCTGCTCCTCTCTCCATCGTCACGCCCTCTGTTGCGCAGGCAGAGCCCCCGGGCACAACCTCTCTCCACCGAGCAGTCCAACCTGTGGACTTTCGCCACCATCACTTCTCGGACATGGAGATCTTCCTGCGGCGGTACGCCAACGAGTACCCCAGCATCACCCGCCTCTACTCTGTGGGCAAGTCGGTGGAGCTGCGGGAGCTCTACGTCATGGAGATCTCAGACAACCCCGGCGTCCATGAAGCAGGTAACGCTGCAAATTCTCTCTAGCAAGGCACAAATGCAAGCGACAGACCCTTTGCTTTGGGGTGTGGGAAGGGCAGGAGGGGACGTAGAGCTGGCATCTGTCTGAAGAGAAACTGAGTTCCTCCTCACAGCGTGCTTTTTCAGAAGACCAGGCGCAGTGGGTGGCACTGCTGTGAGTTAAGGAGCATTCCTGGGGACATCTGCATTGGTGGTGGGGCTCTGGGAACAGAAGGACCAAGGGTTCTCCCTGCAGCAGTGTTTGTCCTTTTTGGTGGTGTGATTGCAGAAGGGTATGTTTAAAGTAAATGCCCCCTAGCCTGCAGAAAGGCCTGAGAGTGCAATGCTCAGGGTGATGAAACGTCTCCAAGCGTTACTGTGGTGGTTATAATTGTCTCTTTGGCGTGGCTGTTTGTCTGCAGGTGAGCCAGAGTTCAAGTATATTGGTAACATGCATGGGAATGAAGTTGTGGGGCGAGAGCTGCTCCTGAACCTCATCGAGTACCTCTGCAAGAACTTCGGCACGGATCCTGAAGTGACTGACTTGGTCCGGAGCACGCGGATCCACATCATGCCGTCCATGAACCCAGACGGCTACGAGAAGTCCCAGGAAGGTAGTGCTGCCTGCGCTGAGACACCTGGGGGGTTTTAGCTCTGAGAACAAGAGTTGGGGCTCATGGTACTTCTGAGAAACCTTGCTGGAGAAGAAGTGCTTTCTGCCCAGGGAGGACGGGAAGGGACTTGGGGTGTGCTGTGGAATGAGTGGGCAGACCCCGCGCCGCAGGAAGTGGGTGGTTGGCTGCTTCTTGAAGTGGTCGGAAAGAGCTCTTCCGCTTCAGCAATGCTGTGTGCTACCCCTGTTAGGGTCCCCTTACGGTTTGTGGCTATCCCAAGGGTTATTAAAAATAAAGACATTCCTTTGACACAGCTCATACTTGCTGTGCTTTGGTCCATGCTCTTAGTAACATGTGATGTGGGAGCCAGGCAGTCTGCAGAGCACTTGTCCAAGGATAACACAGACTTTTATCGTGATGTTGAAATTGGCAAAAACATTCAGGGAAGTTCTTAAAACTGCATGGCTTGTGCAGACTGATAGAACAAAGGCTGTCCAGAACAGTTTTCTGGAATTAGAGCTCTACGTGGGTTTAACAAAGAACTTGTCCAGCTGGTTTGAGAAGGTGAGCTCTGAGGTTTCTGTGGTCGTGACACCCAGCTGCTGGGATTGTTCGTGGTTCGCTGCCTTCCTGCTAGCTGTGGCCTGGACACCTTCGGGCACTCTCACTGGGGGAAAGTGTGGGTGTCCTGTCACTGTGGGCTGCAGGAAGCCAGCACTGTTGTGCTTTCTGCTGGTTTTTGCTAATTGATAGTGTGAAGATCTTCAGCAATAGGACACAGCCTCCACAGTGAAGGGGGAACTTGTATGGGGCACAAGGCTGAACGTGTGTTTCATTTTCAGGAGACAGAGGAGGCACCGTTGGCAGAAATAACAGCAACAACTATGACCTGAACCGGAACTTCCCGGATCAGTTCTTCCAGGTGACAGACCCTCCGCAGCCAGAAACGCTCGCTGTCATGAGCTGGTTGAAGACTTACCCATTCGTGCTCTCAGCAAACCTGCATGGAGGTACGTCAGCCAGCCAGGCTGCTTCCTCAGCACTGAGGTTTGAGGGATGGGGTTTGCAGAGAGATCCCCACTGCAATCGAGGCATGAACAGAGCAGGTCGAGCAGAGAGCTCGCAGTCCTAAGTGTAATTGAAGTGGCAGGAGCAAAGGCAGTCAGGTTCCTGCACCAGGGATGAGGCCATTTCCAAAGGACCTATAGAAAAAAAAAAGAGTAAACCAAATCTACTGTTAGTAGGTTGGAGTTCACACTGCTGGAAGCTGGATCAGAAGCTGGGAACAGGCTGAAAGCCATGTCCCCGAGCATGTTTGTAGGGAGCTGAAGAGGCTGCTGGGAGGATCACCCCCGCTTCTCTGAAGGGAGCACGTGCCCTGGGCAGTAGCTCGCACACTGCCTGCTAAGGGATGGGGCAGGTGGGATGGGCTTTCCTGTCAGCAGCTGGTTCTGTGAATGTGGTAATGCTGTGGCTGCTAGAGGCTTTGTAGTACTTATAAATTGAAGGGAAGGAGATGTAATCCTGAGGCTTCCCTGTCTTGAATTGCGTGGCGGAGCTATGAAATTTGCTGTAATTTAATTATCTTTTTAGAGTGATCTAAATTAAGTGTCTGTCTTACAGCTTACTCCCTAATTCCCCAGACGGTTTGTTGTAGCTGTGGTAACTTGCAGGTGCTTGCTTTGTGCTAGCACGTTTCATTCTGTCGTGCAGAGGTACCCTGCGTGGGTAAGAGCTGGCAGTTCTCCAGCAGCGGTGGTGTCTGGGTTCCCACAGTACCGTTAGTACAGCTTGCCTAGGAAAAGCCAGAGATGTCATAATCTGCTTGCCGTAAATTCCGGAAGGCTGAAAAGCTACAGCAGTTGGGCCAAGGGCGCTGTGTGTGTTTTAAGAAATGTATTCCTTTGCTTTCTCTCCTCTGTGAAAGGGATTATTAGGAGGTTGTGCTCATCCCCCCTGCATGTAAGAGCCAAAGCTCTGATGTGTCGTGGCTGGGGCTCACCTTCCTTGTTGGGTGTGGTCTTATCTTTTCCTGTGCTTTTGTTGTCTCTTCTGTCCACTGATGTTAATGCTACGTGGTTAATGCCAAGTCTTGAGAAACAGGAGACTTGGTCCCTGGCACTCTTCAGAGGAAAAGAAAAACTTATCCTCTTAGGCTGAGGGATCAGTTGAAAAGCATGCAAGTTCAAGTCAAATCTTGTCTCCCCTGCAGGTTCTCTGGTGGTTAATTACCCCTTTGATGACGATGAACAAGGAATAGCCATATACAGTAAATCCCCAGATGATGCTGTGTTTCAGCAGCTGGCACTTTCCTACTCCAAGGTAAAGCTCTAATGGGAAAACAGCTCATCCTGCTAGGGTAATTCCTGATGCTGTCATGAGCCCTTTGAGCAGGCACCCACATGTGCAGACTCCTCGGGTCACAGCAGAAGGGTCCTGTGGGACGCTCTCTTTCCATGCGTGGATGGCCAGTGTGCTCTGCCTGCAGGCACTGTAGGAGAGCTCTGTGCAGACACGGGGCCCATAGCGGTGGGTTACACACACACGTGTGCTGAAGGGTGCTAGAAAATGCTGTATGTGCACCAGGAGGAGAGTGAGGATGTCTGAGTTGTGTTTGGGTGTGGGACAGTCTGCTGGTGCTGCAGCTGTACAAATGCACACCTGCTTGAAAGCTCTGTTTGGTAACACTGAGCGTGTGACTAATGTGGGGACAGAAGTGCCAGTGGCTGTAGAGTACAGGCTGAGCTCCACGTGTCACGTCTTTTGTTTCAGGAAAACAAAAAGATGTATCAGGGAAGCCCCTGTAAGGATATGTACCCCACAGAGTACTTCCCACATGGCATCACAAACGGGGCCCAGTGGTACAACGTTCCAGGTAAAGTCAACCTTAAGTCTCTCGTTTATCTCCAAGTTAATGCGTGTGCAGCTTAAAGAATTTAGTTTCATCAATCACAAACTCTGCGTTGGTCAGTCCAGATTGTGGGAATTTGGGTTTCTTTTGTAACCTCTTAAATAATGTACCCAGATTAAATCATTCCGGAGGGAAGGAATTTATAGTGTAGTATTTCTGGCTAGCCAGCAGTATGAAAGGCATTTACAAGAAGGCTGGTTATCAGTCTGCTATTTTGACATCCCCTTGAAGGATGAATCTTGCCCTGTGTAAAAGCCTTTTCACTTCAGTATAAAGTGCATGCTGTTAGATACTAGAGAAAGATGAAATACTGATTTTTAATCTTTTTTTGAGCTGTGGTACAACTCCGCCTTCAGGAGACCTTGTCAAAACTTTTCTTGCATTCCTGTTGTAGGTGGGATGCAGGACTGGAATTACTTAAATACAAACTGCTTTGAAGTGACCATTGAGCTGGGCTGTGTGAAATACCCAAAAGCGGAGGAGCTGCCGAAGTACTGGGAGCAGAACCGTAGATCTCTCCTCCAGTTCATTAAACAGGTGAGCCAATTTGATGCCCAAGCACATGCGTGAACTGCCTCTTGGGGTCTGGATTGGACATGCCAGAATAAACGGGTTGGTCTGCACACTGAGGCAAGTGCTGCTTCCTGGCCAGACTAGGTCCCTGCTCCACAGAAATCCTTCCCATCCAAACATGCCTCGATTCCCCCTCTCCCTTCCTCAACGTACCAAAAAATCTGTATGGAAACAGCAGCCAGGTGATGCAGGTGTGAGCACTTTATTTAGCAATACC
Source organism: Anser cygnoides (assembly GCF_040182565.1). Taxonomy (NCBI): domain Eukaryota; kingdom Metazoa; phylum Chordata; class Aves; order Anseriformes; family Anatidae; genus Anser; species Anser cygnoides. The sequence continues at coordinate 8,549,751 of NC_089890.1, forward strand.
TCCCTTCTCCCTAGGCTAGTGGCCCTTATGTGCCATTTCCAGCTGGGTCACGGCTGGTGGTAGTGCTGTGCACCTGGGGCATGCAAACAAAGGCGTGGAGCAGAGCGTACTGTGGTGGCATCATGAGCCAAACAATTGCCCATTGTACTCAGGTGATCTTTGTCCATGCCAGCTGCTGGCGGGCTTAACCTGAGCCCTCTTGGGACATGCTGCTCCTCTGGAAACGCGGAGCCTCCCGGGGAGCTGGGGGGGTCTGGGTGTCAGCGCTCCCGCCGTGGCGTGTGGGGTGGGGGCAGAGCGAGGGCTGGCTCTGAGCAGGGCTCCGGGTCTGTGCTCAGGTTCACCGCGGCATCTGGGGATTTGTGCTGGATGCCACGGACGGAAGGGGCATTCTCAACGCCACCATCAGCGTTGCCGACATCAACCACCCCGTGACCACCTACAAGGATGGAGACTACTGGCGCCTCTTGGTCCAGGGGACGTACAAAGTCACAGCATCTGCCCGAGGGTGAGCATGTCTCTGCACAGGGAACAAACAGTTGCACGATTGCCACAGCGCACTCCTGATTTTTCCCAGTCAAGAGTTAACAAAATCGTGCTACTCTGGTGTCAGGGACTGTTAATCTGGTGACAGTGCAGAGTACAGATCTTCCCTTGTTTGGAGGTGGTGTGGTGAAGTAGTTGATAACCTGATGTCTTGAGGGGAAATTCTCATGCAGGCAGCTGCCCGCAGAAATTACTTCAACAGCTGCCAAAACCTTGTTGCTCTTTGGGTTAAAGCTGCCTGACTTCTTGTCCTGCCAGTCTGCCACGTAACCCTGCAACACCTGAGCCAAAAGCAGCTCAGTGCCATGCAGGGCTCTGAGCTGCTCCCTGTCCTTCTGCCATTTCTCTGTCCCTTTTGAAGTGTTCTTGCTGCTTGCTTTTATGCTGCTTGCTTCTTTTGGCTAGAGAGCAGTCCCACGTTGAGTGCCCAGTCAGGGAGGGGGATGGCTTGGTGCGTGAAGCTTCGGCCCCTGACATCTCCTTTTGCCTTCTCTTCCTGGGCAGGTACGATCCAGTCACTAAGACTGTGGAAGTCGACAGCAAAGGTGGGGTGCAGGTCAACTTCACTCTTTCACGGACAGACGCCAAAGCGGAAGAGGGGAAGGTGCCGGTCCTGAACACCCCAGACACCAGCGACCCCAACGAGAAGGAGTTTGAGACTCTGATCAAGGATCTGTCTGCTGAAAACGGCCTGGAGCGCCTCCTGCTTGCCTCGTCGGGGAAAGTCTCTCCTTACCGATACCGCCCCTACAAGGACCTCTCTGAGTTCCTCCGAGGCCTCTATCTGAACTACCCGCACATCACAAATCTCACCAGGTGAAAACTCAAAGCAGCAACGCTCACCTCCTCCCTGAGCAGCAGCAGTCTGTGGCAGGGAAGTAGTGAAATAATGAGCTGTGAGCGCAGTGCAGAGGTGGGGAGCTTGTTTCTGCCCGTCCCTGTGGTGCCTGAGTTCAGAGGAGCCCCGTGCGTAAGGGCATGGCGGCAGATCACGGGCTACAGGGACCTGCAGACCACATCCCTGTGTTTTTTCCTGAGACCTCATTTTACTGACAAACCCAGGGTGCTGTCAGCTACCCAGCTGCCTGGGACTAGTGATATTCCCAGCATTGATACCCCAGGTATCTGCAAACAGTTGTTTCATGTTTTCTATTTCCTCCCTTTTCCAAATCCTTTATGACATCTACCCTGCTAAAGAGTTCCCAGCAAAAGCGTTCAAATTTGGCTTACAAGCCTTAGAATTAGAGAGTATCTTGAGTTGGAAGGGGCCCATGAGGATCATCAAATCCAATGGCTTTTTAAACTATCTGCCTTCAGATTTTAATTAATAGCGTGAGATGTTTGAGTTAATGTGCTCTGAGCCAAGGTCTCTGCCCCCCTGCAGGTGACCAGCTGTCTCTTGTCCTCTGCTCACCTTTGTGACCTGCAGCACTTACCCTCTGTCAGTGTTAAAAGGCATAAATCCGGTCTCTTTGTCCCCGGGACCCTGATTGCTTGTTGTCACCAGGCACAATGTGCTCATGTGCTGTCCCTGCTGGTGCCAAGGCTGCCTTTCTGCTCTGTAGCCTCTATTGTCCTTCCAGTTGCATCAGCCCCGATTGTGTTCCCTGCTTTGCCTGCATTTAGTTTGCTAACTTAAAGGCACGACTGTAGCAACGACTTCTACTGGAAATAGGCCTGCTTTTGTCCTTGAAACTGGGCGCTTTCTAAATTAGCTTGATGTCCAGATGTATCCTGCACTGACTGGGGAGAGGGGAGAAAAAACAAAACAGAAGGAAAAAAAAAACACACAGGAAGCACAGAGGCATTTAGCTGTTCTACATTTAGAGTGATGTTGTAGGCTATATAGAGAAATATGGAGCGTTGGGTGTCCTGTTCACCTCTACCTGGGTGCTTTTTCACACAGATGTTTGTGTTCAGACTGATGTTCACAGTGGATGTGGTTCGGTGCTGCTGCAAATCTTCTTTTTGTGATGTGGCTGAGTTTTGTGTGTCACTTGTGGTCTAGGCAGCAGTTCCTTTCCGCACCGGCACTTCTCGTAAGGCCAGGCCAGGGGAGCGGCTCTGTTCCTGAGCTGACGCTCTGGTTTCTCATCTCTTGGCAGCCTGGGTCAGAGTGTTGAGTTCCGTCAGATCTGGTCCCTTGAGATCTCCAACAAGCCCAACCAGTCTGAGCCTGAGGAGCCCAAGATCCGCTTCGTTGCTGGTATTCATGGAAACGCCCCCGTTGGTACGGAGCTGCTCCTGGCACTGGCAGAATTTCTTTGCATGAACTACAAGAAGAACACTGCTGTTACAAAGGTGAGGAGCTGATGTGAGGGGATGATGGTCTTGGCACCCTCCAATTATATCCTGAGAAGACAGTGCTCATCGAGAAAGACCTGTCCCATTAATACTGGCTTGCAGGTTGCAGTGGTCCCATGCACAAAGGGGAGGCCTTGTGAGATCCATGGGGCCAGTGGGAACCACTGAAATCAATATAAGCAGCTGTTCCTAGGATAAGAGCAAGGTAAATGAGGTGTAGAGAAAACGAGGCCCACTAATTGTACTTTATGTGCTGTTTCCCCCTGCTTTTTTCAGCTGATCGACCGAACGCGGATTGTGATTGTGCCTTCCCTGAATCCAGATGGACGTGAGATAGCGCAGGAGAGAGGCTGCACCTCGAAGATAGGCCACACGAATGCTCATGGCAGAGATCTGGACACAGACTTCACAAGTAAAGCAAACTAACTAACGCAAGCTGATGCGTGGGGTCCCTGTAGAAATGCAGGCTGCGCTAGAAACCTGCTAGCCTCTGTAGGGCTGGGTGTAGTCATTTGGTTACAGGGTCTGCCTGTAAAAAGAGCAGCATTCCTGCCTCAGAGCTGAAGCAGCACAGCTGCTGGGAAGCTTCCAAAGCTTGAATACTCCTTACAGATGATAACTGTCAGTCCTTTATTTGAAAAGGAGAAGATGAAGCAGAGTTGTTTAGGATATTCCAGAGATCAGACAATACTTAATATTTTTTCCTGTTAGTTGATTTCTTTCAACCCTAAGTTCCTGAAAAATGTTCTCTACCCATGCTCCCTGGGAACGGTCTCCTTTTTTCACGCTCTTATGGTTTCTATTTAACTGCATGGTGTATCTGCAGAGCTCTGTATTAATGCTATCCCCACCCTTCCTGGAAAGGAAGTGTTCTCTCTGGCCAGGTTTGGCTGGGATCATCCCCCAAGTACTTTCTTCCAATAGTGGCAGTTCAGTGACAGTAAAAGAAAGTAAACACCCATGAAACACCCTCTGTATCACAAAAGTAAATAGCTTGGGGAAATAGTGATGTATTATTTGTTTAGCTTTGCAGATGAATTCCACCCATGGGTAGTGTGGACTAGGTGCTTCACTTAATGTTTCAGGTGCAATCTGCTGAAATCTAACAAATATATTTAAAGTAAGCAGCAGACAATTTCAGCCATAAACAAAGTAAATGCTTCTGGCCTCTGAAATAGCAGGAGAAACTGTTGTTAATTCCCTTTTCTATTTCTTGTTTTCATTTCCAGGCAATTACTCCTGGTACTCGGGGACACGAGAGCCTGAGACCAAAGCCATCATAGAGAACTTGATACTGAAACAGGATTTCAGCCTCTCTGTTGCACTAGATGGTGGATCTCTGCTTGTCACTTACCCGTTTGATAAGCCGGCACAGACAGGTATGACTGACTCCTCCAGGGTCTTGCATGCGCAGCTAGCCTCTGGCTAGCCACGTGACTGCACGGTGTAAGAGCTTGTCCTCTTGGTGTTCTCCCACTGGTGGTATCCTGTAGCCTCCCTTTGTGTTCAGCCCTTTATTTCTAGAGAATAACTGAAAGTCTGTAAAACAAAGCTGAAAATCCTCACAGGATTCAGCTAGGGATTGAAAAATTTATTATTATTTCCATTTTTACAACAGTATATCAGCTTTTCCTTTGCCAAAACCAATATAAGGCCTGCTTATGTTACCACCACTCAATGTCAGAGGATATCCAGAATCCCCCAGAAACAACGTGTGTGACTGTTTAATACAGGATCGTGGGGTTAGAATAAGAATCTGTTCTCCCAGTGAATAGGAGTCGCACTCCCAATGTCTCACCTTTCTGTTTGTAGTGGAGAACAAAGAAACACTGAAGCATTTGGCATCTGTGTATGCAAACAACCATCCATTGATGCATTTGGGCCAGCCAGGCTGTCCAAATAAGTCAGGTATGTTTGGTTCAATCCTTTAACCCCCTGCTTGTGCAGTACTCTTCTAGGAGCAGATATGTCTGATAGCTGTATTCTTGCTCTCACAGATGAGAATATTCCTGGGGGTGTGATCCGTGGCTCTGAATGGCACAGTCACCTGGGAAGTATGAAGGTAATTTGTCACAGCACACCGCTTGCCATCGTTGCAGATACAGCTTTAAATGAGCATTAAAAAGCATATTTGTTCTGTCTGGGCAAAGCTTAGCCACCTCTAACTGCACTTTGGAAAACTTAAGTACCACCTTCGTTAATTGTGTGGGATTTTTCTTTTATTTGTTTTTCTCTCCAGGATTTCAGTGTTACATTTGGTCATTGTCCTGAGATCACAGTTTATACCAGCTGCTGCTACTTCCCCAGCGCAGGGCAGCTCCCTGGCTTGTGGGCAGACCACAGGAAGTCCCTGCTTAGCATGCTCGTGGAGGTGAGCCACAGTCCAGGGGAAGAAATTCTGGCAAGGATTGAAGGCAGTGGGATGGGTGAGGAAGGGGAGAGGGAGAGAGCGGTGTGGAGATTGCTTGTGTTTTTATTGGTGCCTTGTTAATTAGAGACTAATGTAGGCTGAATGAGGAATGGATTGAAAAGAGGCATCAAGTGACCAGGAAATGTGTTGACATGGAAGTTAAACTGCTGTGTTGTTTTGCCTTCTACTAGGCTGAGCAGTGCTTACAATATTGTGCAGTCTTATTTCTTAAGGGGGAGGGCGTTAGGAAAGTGCTATATTTTGAGGGGAATAATAAGGTCCTGTTTTAGGTAACAAATAGGCCATACTCTTGGATCTGAACGTGAAGCATTTGAAACGCTTTATTTCAGGTTCACAAGGGAGTCCACGGATTTGTCCAGGACAAGAGTGGCAAGGCAATTTCTAAAGCTACCATTGTCCTTAATGAAGGCTTGAGGGTCTATAGTAAAGAAGGTGGCTATTTCCATGTGCTCTTGGCTCCTGGTTTGCATAACATCAATGCTATAGCTGACGGGTACCAACAGAAGCATATGAAGGTATGTGCCTTGATCAGAGATCTTCTCTCCCCTCCCTGTCCTGTGAGGACACTGCTCATACTTGGGCTCTGCCTCGTTGGCTGTGTTTAGCAGCTGGTTGTGTGCCCACGTTAGCTGTTATACCTTGTTATAACAGATGGAGAAGAATTTCCCAGCATGGCAGAATTGTTTTGGGCAGTAGCCTTTCCTTACATCACACTTGTCTTTGACATCTGCCTGATTTTGCCCTGATTGTCAAATACCTCTTTTCTCTGGCCACCTAACAGAGACGTAAGCTCTGAGATGCTCAGAATTCTCACATCTCTCTCTCTGCAGGTCTTGGTACGCCACGATGCACCCAGCTCTGTGTTCATTGTATTTGACATGGAAAACAGGATATTTGGTCTGCCTCGGGAGCTGGTCGTAACTGTTGCAGGTAAAGTTCCAGTCACAGCCTCGAGCCGTGCCTTCTGGGCTGGTTCATCCTGATGATCACCCTTCTCTTTTCACTGAACTGGAAAGTCACCTCCTGCTTTCCCTTCTGAACATAAGCTTGTCCTCGCAGACTGGTCCAACATCCCTTGGATCTAGTGGTGCTGGGCTAGCAGATGGGAGGGAGGGAGGGAGGGGAGAGTATTGCTGGGGCCTGAAAGGGGCTTGAGATGACTGGAATGGGGAGAGCCTGATTGTGCATATAGCTGGGACCTAGCAGATCTTGGATCTTCCCCAAGTTTTTTTTGAGTGGTGTGACACTTGGTAAGCACTAAGGGATTTTTAGTGCTCGGAAAGCACCTCTCTTGCATGCTTTGTCTTTACTGTGTCCATGCTCCTTGCTCCTGGGCCACAGAAGTGAGGAAAATGGCTGTATTTTGTAGGAGGGAAGAGAGATTCTGAGAAACGTGGAATCTTCTTGGGTGAGGAACGTGGAATTAACTTCAGTGCCCTCTCTCTGGCAGGTGCAAGTATGTCTGCTCTGGTCCTCACTGCCTGTATCATCTGGTGCGTCTGCTCAATCAAGTCCAACAGACACAAAGACGGCTTCCACCGCCTCCGGCAGCACCACGACGATTATGAGGATGAAATCCGCATGATGTCCACTGGCTCAAAGAAATCCCTTTTGAGCCATGAATTCCAGGATGAAACAGACACTGAAGAAGAAACATTATACTCCAGCAAACACTGACACCTCCCAGACAGGAAAGGAGGTTCCCATGGACCAGCCCCAGTGGGAGGGGGGGGATGATCCCTGTGGTTCAGTTTTGAAACATTAACTTGCAGGATTGTGTCCTTCAGAAACGTGGGTGGCAGCTCCTGACTTCCCTCTGCTGTTTGCTCTGTTTCTACGTACGTGCAAATCAGTGGGTGTTAGGGGCTGTGTTTGGGTTAAGGACAAGGCTTATGATTTTAGGTCAAGGTTTGGATGTTTTCACATCACATTGTTCGAAAGGTAACTTAACAGGGTGGCCAGCAGAGTTCCCAGCACTTCCCCAGCATCTCAACACAGTGAGCAGATGGTGGGGAAGTGCCCCAAGACCTGCATGGGGTCATAGTTGCAACACTCCAAAGTGGTTTCTCTACCTGTTTTGATTTCATTTTTCTTACTCTGTACGTGGTGGAAGCCAGATCCATCACTGACTCCACGTTCTGCAGAGCAGCCCTTGGAAATAGACTGCACCTGGTTCTCAGCTGCTCCCTTGGAGCTTTTCCCCACCTTGAGATGCTGTGGCCTGCTCTTCTCTGCAGTGGTTGTGGAGCTTCTCTATTGCATTGCTAGTTCCAAGCAGGGTCTTGGCATGCTGAAATCTGGGGGAGATGATATCCATTCTTGATGTGAACTGGAGAAAGGAGCTAAATGTCAGAGCTTCAGTGAACTCTGACCAAGTTCAACAGCTTGCCAGCTCTGAAGAACTGCTGTTCCTGACTTCTGGGGAAGAAATTCTGTCCCCATCACCCCTGGTTGCTTCTTATTTGTGTGGACTTGGCTTTTGGAGTCTCACCTTAGTGCTACAGCAGCACAGTGTCTGAAAGCGCAACTGGAGATTATTCTAAGCAAATGGATAAAACTGATTGTGGTGGATGCTGTAGAAAATTACTAGTAATTGACTCCACTTTTGCTCAAGTCCACCTCTGTTCAGGTGGAAACAGTGAAACCTGGCCACTGCTTTGAGCCTTACTGGAACAGCAGAGAGTGGCCATAGGGGAGCCTGTGGCCCAACTTGTCATTGTCCAGCTAATACCATTTAGTGATCAGAGTGCTTTGAACACCTCTCGTCAAGCTCTGGCAATGGCAGGCATCAAATTAGCCTGCTGGCCTGGCTCTGTTGTGCTGCTCCAGCGTCCCTGAAGTGTGTAGCAAGAGCTCCACCTGCTTGTGTGTCTGCAGTGTCTGCTGCTGCGGGGGCCTGGTGCAAGGCATGAGGAAGGGCTGAAGAGCAGTGCTGAAGAAGGGAAAAGCAGCCAAATTCTGTTCTGTAGCACTTGGCAAGAAGGTGGGAAGAGGAGCTGCACTGTGCATCCTCAAGATGTGCTGGATTTGTGGGGAATAGAAGGGAGGCCCAGAAGGGCAGGATGCCTGAAACATGATTTCCAAAGCCTTTATCTATACGTTTCTGAAATTCTTGTGCTTTCTGGGCAGAAGTTTGGGGTTAGAATATAGGCACTTATTTTCTTGCTGCTGGTTCTTTTTTATTTTTTTTATTTTTTTTTCCTCTGGGGTGCAGGAGCCAAGCACTGCAGCACCGCCTTGGACATACACTTTGCCCTGATTTGATTCTCTTCTCCAGCAGCCCAGGGAGCTCTGTTCGTGAACCTGCACGGGGTGTCTCCGGAGTGTGTTTGCACCCAAACGTATGACGGGGTCTCCTCTGGAGGAGCAGAGCAGCAGCTTCCCTATCAGAGGCTGCTGGGCCTTATCTTGTAAGGACCCCTGCTTGTGGTCAATTCCCCTCCAGAACCGTGTCTGTGGCCTCGCTGATCGTCTCGGCAGCTGGCTGCTGGTTTTGTGCAGCTACCTGGAAGGATGAGGATAGCGCTTGGACAGCAGCATACCTTCTTCCCTCTTTCAGGGGCTGTTATGGGGCAAGAAGCATGTTCTGAGATCGGTCTGGGGCGGTGGGCTGGGATGAGGCTGAGCATTTGCCATGCTCCTGTCCCACATCACTGCGCTGTGAAGGAGCCCCTCGCTGTCTCTGTTCTGCCTGGTCCCATCTCCCAGCGGTCTGGTCCTGGGCTGTGACTTTTCCCCAGGTACGGGGCTGTGGCACACCAGCAGTAATGCTGCCAAATCTCCAACCTTTTCCTGCTTCTGCGGGCTCTAACAAGAGCCGCGGTTGGGTTTTATATTAAAGTTGATTTTTCAAATGGCTCTGAGAGCTCTGTTTGGGGCAGTGTTTTCTGGCAGCAGGCGACGGACAGAGCTGTCCTTACATCGTCCCACTAGCAATAAGTCTCGTCAGGACTGGGTGTGCGCGAGCTCCCCGGGGAGTGTGGTCGGTGCCTCTTTTAAAGCTGAGTGGGGTTGGGTCGTTTTGTAAAGGGGAGCTTTTCCTAGGCCGTGGGCCCCGCCGGGGTGCGTAGCTCTTATTGGCGGCGGGGCAGGAGGAGCCCCTGCAGCCTCCCCATTGCCCTCTGTCCGTCTGTCTGTCCGTCTGAGGGCGAGGAGCTGCTTCCCCACACCTGTCACCTGTGCCTTTGGTGTTCATTTGTTTGCACGAGGGCCTCAGTGCGGCCATTCCCTGGAGCAGAAGCCGCCCTGTGAGGCGAGGCCGCGCAGCTGCCTAGAGCAGGGCCTCTTCCTCGTTTATTTTTTTTTTGTGTGTGTTTGGTTTTTTTTTTTTTTTAAACCTCTATACTGAGCTCCAATAATCTGTATAAAACCTATTTTGACGCCCAGCAGCGTCCTCTCGTTCTTCCTTTGCCTCAAAACGACCGTGAAGGGGGGGGGGGGGGGGGAGAAGAAGCTGGGGCTTGGGGGTCAGGGCAGGGGGCTGGGGGAGAGGCTGGGGCCTGACGGGGCCGGAGGTCGGGGGCTGGGGCCGGGAGGAGGCTGCGAGGCCCGGGCGGAGGCCGGCGGCCTCGGGGGGGCGCTGCAGCGGGCGGCCCTCCCGCCTCGCCCCGCCTCGCCCCGCCTCGCCCCGCCGCTCTGTGCCGGCCGCCTCGGCGGGCCGCGGCTGACGTCGGACAACAAAGATGGCGGCGGGGAGCAGCAACTACTGGGAAGGCGAGTGGGGGCCGCGGGCGGCGGGGCCGGGGGGGGGGGGGGGGGGGGCTCGGCCGCGGTCCCCGGTTCTTTCCCCCTCACGCCCCGCGGGGGTCCGGGGCTCCCCGTGGGGCGCCGTGCGGGGCTGTGACCTCTTCCCCCGCAGATCTGCGGAAGCAGGCGAGGCAGCTGGAGAACGAGCTGGACCTGAAGCTGGTCTCCTTCAGCAAGCTCTGCACCAGCTACAGCGGCGGCCGGGACGGGCGGCGCGACAGGTATAGGTACTAACACGTTTCTTTACGATTTAATTTTTCGCTTGGTTCCGGTCCCTGCCGCCACCTCAGGTTTTTACGCTCGGTTTCTTAAGCTCTTGAGGTGGGGGAGTCACCGGCCCTGGGGCTTCAGGGGAAGGTTGGATGTGGTGCTTGGGGATGGGGTTAGTGGGTGATGGTGGTGGTAGGGGGCTGGGTGGACCAGGTGATCCTGGAGCTCTTTCCCAACCCTAATAATTCTGTCATTCTCGTCTCCGTGCGCTACCAGGGGATGTTGGCACCTAGGTCACACAGGTGCGTGCTCTGCAGCAGAGCGCGGTGTCCCCAGGGGCAGCTGCGTTCAGACCTCGGTTTGTAACTGTGGGGAAGGTGTGTGAGGGGTTGGTCGGCTTCCTTAACGCACGGCCCAGCTGGCTGCGCCAGCTCGCTTTCCAGTTTTACTCGCATGGAGTTAGCAGAGGTTCTGAGGCTTCAGTAAGTGCTTCGGGCTCTGGCAGGTTAGCCTTACACGGCCCCGGTGGGCTGCTGTGGTGCTCCTAATCCCTGCTTCAGAGGTGAAGGAACCGGGCACTGAGCTGCTGTCGCTGCCGCAGGGAGGATGGAGAATAGGGAATGGAAGCGGGCAGTTTGTTGCCCTCCCCTCTGGAGGGGTGGCTGTTACTTTCTGATTTTCTCCTAAGGTAAGTAGCCTTAGTGAAAGCTACGTATAGGTTAATATATATATAGACTAGGTACGTGCGTATGTGTGCATACAACAGAATAATTTCTGCTTGCGTTACGTAGATTTATGTTTCACTGGAGTATTCGCATAATAAAACTTTTCGACTCTTTCCAGCTTAACAGCAGCCTTGAGGCCTTTTTGCAGTCCCACAGCAGTAATTATCAGCTCCTCTGTCCCTGTGCACAGTCTTTAAAAATGCTGTTCTTTGCTTATTAATTGTGGATCTCGACATCATGTATCAGTTATGAGTGACTGCTGCCTGTATGTGTGTTGATTTTTTTTTTCTTCTTAACTCCACATTCATCCTTCTCAGTGCTGTAGGTTATATCTTGAGAGGTACAGACCTGCAGCCTTATGTGCTCTTTGTCTTTTCGAGTAAACATTACTTTCTTTAGCAAATCTGGTCCCATTTGTTTGAAGTTTGAGAGCATTTCTTGCTCTCAGAGCTCAGATACCTTGGTGGGTTGGGTATAAAGCTTCTGGAGGGTTGAATAATTTTTTTAATCTTCCCCTGAATTTCCGGTTCTGGAAGCCTGAGAGCAACGCAAGAATGGTCACATTACTCTTGAGTCAAGAGTCCTAGTCTCTGCCTTTTTTTTTTTTTATTTATTTAAAAAAAAGCTCATACATTACTTGCTGTGTAATCTAATTGTTGTACTTATTTTGCCATCCTCTGCAAAACTTTACTCTCTTACTCTAGTTACCATGGATAATCAAAACAAAGAGCGGTTTCTGAAAGGCGTTAGCTGTCGTATGTCTGCAGGTTGGCATGCTAAGGGGCGTACTGCTGTTCTCTTGCTTAGGTGTGATTTTGCATTGTGTTTTTAGTTAATCTTAAAAAAATCTAGGGAAGGTGAGCTGTATGAAACAAATGGCGATAATTCGGGTGGTGTGCATTGCTGTGTAGAACGTTTGTCTGCATAACAGGTCAGTGGGTTGTCCTAGCACTGTAACTAAAGTGTATTTCCGTAGCTGGTGTAACATACCCATAGTACAGTGCTCCTTAGTGCCAAAATATAAGAAAATAACTTGAGCTTAAAAGTTGGGGATGGAAGGGCGTTGGTACTAAACATGTGCTGGTTGGTACTAGACGAGTGTTCGGTGTCAGGAGTATCTTTCAAGGGGAGGTTACATTTTCCCCAGGTGATGCAAGATGGACATTTCAGTAACTGCTCTTTTTTTTTCCCCCCTTAGCTCTGACACCACTCCTCTCTTAAATGGGTCAAGCCAGGACAGAATGTTTGAGACCATGGCTGTGGAGATTGAACAGCTTCTGGGAAAGGTAACTCAGGTTATTGTATTTTTACTTTGGCACCTCAGAAGTATTACAGTACAGGTTTCTGTGATGCGTGTTTACGAAGTACTAGAGTGGGTGATAGAGAAATGTTTCTGAAAGTGTGCATCTGTTGTTAGGGGGAGTTCCTTCATCTGATGCATTGTAACTTTCTTGCAAGAATAAGCCTTTTTTTTTTTTTTCCCTTCTAGCTTACTGGAATAAATGACAAAATGGCAGAATACACAAACAGCGCAGGAGTCCCATCCCTGAATGCTGCACTAATGCATACGTTACAGCGTCACAGAGACATATTACAGGTAACAAACACCTGTCCTTCTTGCTTCTATTCTGTTGCTTTGTTGAAACGGTTATTAGCAGTGCTGGTATCACAGCGTGCTTGTTTGTTTTATCTCAGTATGGATGTACTGTGTACATATGCTCAGACACATTCCAGATGCCAACTGGCTGGGAGGAGTCTCTGTGAATACTGTATTTATTGTGCCTAACCTGCAACAAGCAAAAAGTCTGATTTATTGACATAAAAGTTTCTTCAAATGTGTTGCAAGCACAGCATCTGAAAATGTTTTTAGAAACAAACTTCTTCAAATGAGTGTAAATATTTATTTCAACATTAAGCGCACTGTGTGTATGATTGTTTTTCCAGTTATCTGTGCATTCATAGCATTACTTCCTGCTGGATTTCTTTATAAAATAAAAATATTATAATGAAGCTGTGTTGCTTTGAGATGCAGGGCTTTTTTTAGCATTTAGTTACCTAAAATTAACTGCCACCAGCAATCTCTGATAAAGGAAAAGCCGCCCCGAGGAGGCTGCTTGGTGGGAGGAAAAGAAAAAGAAAAAAAAAAAAAAAAAAGGCAGTTGAAAATCTTGAATATGGAAGTTAATCTCATTTGGAAGTTTCTACTGATTGTAGAACTGAGTCTGTGCAGGTCTCTCTTTTAGCTGCTGTCTGGTCGTGGTGAAGAGTATTTGGGATGTTTTGCAGTCTGTTAATGAATACAACTTGTTTTTGCAACACATCACGTGGATGTTCTATGTAAACTGGGCTGTGGCTTCTTCCAACTTTTAGGATGGGAAAATATGATTGTAAAACCATCCGAACTGATAAAGGGAGTTGAAGGAAACGTGATGGCTAAGGCTACTAATCTGCTTAAATGAGCCATGTTTCAGACTGGTGATGTTTTCATGGCATAGTAACATTAAAAATGCCTGTTCTTTGCATGTTCTCTGCAGCCATATACAGTTTAATTTCCCTTTGGTATCAGTGCAATACAAAATATTAAAAAAAAAAAAAAGCAGTGTTTTGTAAAAGCTACAGTATTTATATGAAAACTAGTGCTGAATGTTAACAATGATTTTGGTGTTGTACTGGACGCCGGTTACCAATTGGATTGGTTTTCAAACTGCCTGAAATGTTTTGAATTGTACAATTGCAACTTGAAGATCTTTGTTTTCACTGTTCAGGAAATTTTTTTCTCATTCAGTGGAACTTAACTACATAAACCCAGGAGCATCCTCACCACACCAAATCAGTAGGTTTTACTGTTGTTTTGGATTCAACCAGTAATGGGAAATTCCAGCACAAATTGATAATTCAGCAGAAAGCTGAAGATGTGTGAAATTGGGAGAAGGACTTAACAGTGGATCTTTGGTAGCTGTAGCTACCAAAATACAGCAGCTGAAAGGGAGTTTTAAAAGTACTTTGTATTAATTTCCAAGCAGTTTTGATGTTAATTTAATAAAGTTCTCTTACACTTGTTGTTAGAGAATAGCTAACATTTTAAAAGATGGTTGGATCTTACTTGAGAATCCTGTTTTGTTAACGTGATCCCAGGACCCTAATTTTGGACTAATTGTTTTATTACAGGATTACACTCATGAATTCCACAAAACCAAAGCGAACTTTTTGGCGATACGAGAAAGGGAAAATCTGTTGGGATCAGTACGAAAAGATATTGAGTAAGTTGTAGCGTGTGTTCCAGCAATGGCGTGGGCCTGCACTGGGAGGGAGAAGGCGGTACTTCCCTGTAGGAGGAGATTACTTGGCTTAGGCTAATCATCTGTGCTCTGAACAAAGCAAAAAAAAAAAAAAAAAAAAGTATTTGAATTCACAACTCTTATGAAGTTTGTGATGAGATTCCAATATGTTTTTTTTTATTTGTGTGTTTTAACTTTGAAAAGGAATTCATTTTTTTTTAAGTAAAACTATTAAGCTATGCAGAATCACTTCAAAAATGTCTTAGCATGACTGGAGCTTTCCTGTTTGGTCATTTCAGAGTAACAAAGCATGATATGCATGCAAGTCGGTTAATAATATCTACTGAAAAGCCTCTGGAGAAAATGTCTTCCAATTTTTATTTTTTTCATGTAGATCGTATAAAAGTGGCTCTGGTGTGAATAACAGAAGAACAGAACTATTCCTGAAGGAACACGAGCACCTTCGAAAGTAGGTGTTACTTGTTTAACTTGCACATTTACTTACATTGGAGGTGCCTAACTTTTCTGGGGGATAAAATCTACGTAATCCAAAGCGTGGATGAAAACTTGGTCCTTTTCTAGAAAATGCCGCTGATGAATGCCTTGCACTGTGTATTCTGCGACAGTGCTGCTACTTACACAGCTGGATAAACGTTTGTTGCTCATGCTTACTGTAAGATGTCTATAGTTGGTAGTAGTCATGGTAGTTTCTGGTGACTTCAGCTTTAGGATCTTGTCAGCACTCTGACTTCTGTTGTCTTCTGGGGGCTTTCCCAAGTCACTTGGCCTCCTCTCTTCGTAAGAAGGTAGATGCCTTTACAGTATACTAGCTGGGATAAGGGTTAAACAAAAGTGAAAGTCATGGTGAGTTAGCTGTTGTCCCCTTTCTGCCCCTTTCTTCCGCTTTATTTGTCAGTGTTAGGTAGCGAAGAACATTTTGGTCTTTTGTTTGTACTGAATGTGTACCAAAGGTTATGGAAGGGACTAATTCCAGAATCAGTCACACATTTAAATATTTAGAAATTGACTCTATCTTATTGGCCAAGATAAAAAGCAGAGCAGAAAGTGCTTTCTTTTTATTCTTGCTGCAGATAGCATTAGATTATGAGTAGCTTGTTTGTACATTCCCCACACAGCAAAAGCAGCACACAGAGAGTGCTGGAAGGTTTGTTTTCTGTACCATCGGGGTGTATACTCGAGGAGTAGCACCGATCTTCATGTCTCTGTTCTTGACTCTAGTCATGCTAAACTCCAACTTTACACAAGAGGGCAGGCTTTCATTATAAACAAGAATTACCTGTGGCTTTTTCAAATGTGCTTTATTAAAGAACTTTATTTTCCAGTCGGAACTGCACAAAAAGCTTTTACAGGAAATTAAAACCCAAAACTTAAGATTATGGCTTACCACTACCATCCTCAGATTTCTTAATATCTGTAGAACTTTGAGATAAATTAATTTAAAGCTTGAATTACGACTTTGGTTAGGTTGAATTTGTTATTAGACATGGATGATCAGGAAAACAAACAAACAGAAGCTTAGTGTTTTGGAGATCAATGTTATCTGAAATGTTGTACTTAGGTTAACTGACATAGATTCTTCAAAGTAAACTGGATTATTTCTAGATGTGATTTATTTTTTTTGAGGGGTAGTAAATTCTTTTTTTTACGTTTAGTATTTTTTGTAAAGCTACAAATTAATTATTTCTGCAGTTACATACTTCTAAAAAGCCCACGTTCCTCTGAGTGCACTGTTTTGAAAAGAGGAAAGTTTAAAACATTTTGTAAACATTATCTGGCAGATGTTTTTAGAAATTGAGGATAGCACTCTTTGAAGCATTGGTTACTTTGATCTCTTTAAACAGTCTCCAGTATGTTTTTAGGATAAAAATGCATGAAAAATAGGCTGTTTTAGAAACAGTTAAATCATATTCTAGGTGACAATTTGAAAATGTCAAGACTTCAAAAAAACACACAACATTGAGAAAAAGAAAACAAGAAATGAATGCAAGCTGAGGATCTTTAGGAAACAGGCACAAAACTAATCATGGAACAGCACTGCATGTTGGAGATAACTAAGGGGTGTGAAGAAATCTGGGGTAGAAGACAACCAGGGTGAGAAATCAAAGCCTACAAGGTGTTTAAAACTTTTCAATTGAGAATCTGTGTAAGCTCAGAAACAGATGCTGACAGAGGAAATTATTAAAGGGATTCAACATATTTTTTTTTTTCAGAGAAAGAGTTAGTGAGCTATGAATGCCAAAAGACTGTAAAAGCTAGGAAAAGGTCCCAAGAAGTAACCAGGAGCTGGCAAATTATACCAGGCGTGCTCCTAGGGTAAGCTGACAAGCCTTGTATGAGTTTCGAAATGTCAGGCATTTGCAGTGCAGTAAATCATGGTGCTGGACTAATTGACAGAGCTAGTCGATGTATATAAATGGTCACAAAGGCACAACGGTAAGAATTAATACGTATTTTCAGTGAAGTTGTGAAACCTCTGAAAAGAGCTTGGAGGTGGGAACGCGCCCTGTGCGAGTGTGTCATTATGTGCTGCAAAGTAATGAAATAATGCCGCGGGAGCGATGGA
Source organism: Anser cygnoides (assembly GCF_040182565.1). NCBI lineage: Eukaryota > Metazoa > Chordata > Aves > Anseriformes > Anatidae > Anser > Anser cygnoides. The sequence continues at coordinate 8,566,575 of NC_089890.1, forward strand.
TTCATACCGAGCACTGCAGTGTTCACTGGTTGTGACCCTGCTTAATTCATGATATGAAGTGCTGTGCCCTGTTACATATTTATTCCGTGATCTGCTAATGGGGAGTGGAGGAGCTGTTAGCCCAGCGTGGAGTACCAGCCTCGTCTGTCTGCCTTTTTCCTTGTGCGCCACCACAGGAGACAGGACGAGCGTAAACTGGAGTTTTTCTTGGCGTCATTTTCTGTGGGTGCTCTTTAAAAAGCATGCTGGCAGTCGCGGCGGTGCTGTTTGTGGTGGTATCTTACCTGGGAGTGAAGGGAGGGGAGCCAGAAAGCTTTTCTCTGGGAGGGTCCTGGGGGAGAAGCTGGGTCTCTGCTTTTACCTACGTCTGCCTTTTTATATTTCCGCCCCATTTTGAACATCCTCTCTTCCGGAAATACCAAGAATGAAGGAGAAGCTGCCTTATTTTTATGTACGTAGATAATTGTGTTTAATAAATAAAATGTGAGTACCAGAATTCGATGAGTAAAGGGATCAGGCACATATCGAGCACCCAGGGAATTGCCGCAGCGCTGTGCAAGCCCTTGGTATGCCTCTGCCACCCACAAGCGGGTTCGAGCATCCATCTGGATTCGCATCCCCTGGGTGAGGCCGGCTGCTGCGTCAGCGCCGCTGGCAGGAGCGGGCTGTGCTCGAGGGCAGCAGGAGCACGGCGCTGCCGGGCAGCTCCTGGGCTGGGGCGAGCCGGGGGGCTCTGCGCTGCTGCCCCCCGTCCTGGGAGGCTGGCAGGAAGCACGCCGCGTCCCTGTGCTTCTCTTCAACCGAGGGCTTCGCTGCTGGCTCAGCTTGTTTTACGATTCTGAGTTTCGTTAGGAAGGCAGATTTGTTGGGAATTTTATTGTCTGTGGGTGAGAGAGGGGAAGTCTCCGAGTCTCTCACTTTGCAGCTTTTATTTCTGTGCAGGCAGTGCAGGGGTAGTTCTGCTACCTCTGGAGAGAGAACCACGAATGCCTACTTTTTTTTTTTAATAAAAAGTGTAATACCTGTTAATGAAAAAGAGGCAAGAAGACAGTTCTTGTCGCATATCAATGCCCTGTTAATATTTTTGCCTAATACCTCAGGTCTTTTGGCACGTCAGATGTTTAAAGAGATGCCAAATCTAGCAGAGCAATGGCTGCAGTTGATTTCTGAATATTTGTTCCCTCAGCACTGCGCAGTTCAGTGAATGTCTTCGTGCGCTTTTAGCCGGGGAAGTAAACAAGTAATTCTTTTTCTTGTAATACCCTTTTCCATCTAAAGGAATCGGGAATTTTGATTAATAGATCTGGCTTTGCAGTTTGTGAACTGCTCTGAAAAGTGCTGCCTCAGAGGAAGGAGTCCTGTCAGCTCAGTGTTTGCCCTGAGAAGTTCTGCAGAAATTGATGAGCTATAGCCTAAGTCAGCAAATAAAGAACTAATGCTTTTGATTAAATTTGCAATATTGTGTGTGTGTGTGTGAGTGAAATGTCTTCCCCCACGTCGGTACTTGCGTTGTTTGTGATTGGTGTCATTTCAGGTGATGGCACCGGTGAATTGGTGTAAAAAGTGTTGGAGGTTTCCAAGATTTCGGTAGAAATTGCAGATTTTGTTGTCCATGATGAGTTCTTTGTACAACTGGACAAAGCACTTAGTGGTCATCAGCTTTTGCTGTAGTGGATTTGTTCTGTCACTGCAGGATTTGTTCTGTCACTGTAGCTTTGCCGCTCAGCTCCAGTTCTCAAGAACCAGGCGTTTGTCCTTTCCCGAGAGAAGTGCTGGTGGTGCCCGTGCTGGTGCAGATGCCGTGAGCTGATTTTAGTCGCCAGATGACTGTGTGTTCCTGGTGTGCGCTGCTCTGCAGACCATCGGTCTATCCAGTAAGGATTTTTTCAGCTTAGTGTGGAGCCCGTAAGCGGTGTGGTGAGACGAGGGGCACCTGCACAGCCTTCAGACCAGCCGAGGACATAAAGCAGCCGTGTGAGTCCTGTAACCTGCAGCGCTGCGAGCACAAAGGGTTGCCCGTGTAGGTGGGTGAGAAACTTTGAGGCGGAGTGGGAGGAGAGCAAACAGATCGAAGAGGGAGGTATTCTGCAAGGGAAAGGGAAAAGAGGAAGGAGGGAAGTGAGCAGAAGAAATAGGGGAATGTGCAGCAGTTGTGTAATGGTGCTATAAATAATACATACCTGGCTCAGGGAGGTGTTTAGGGTAAATTAATGTTTGTGCATCACTTCATGTGTGTGAAGCACTCTGAAGTACTGAATATTACTGTTACTACCATTGCATTTCATTTTTCCACAGAACTCTATCAAATTTCCTGTTGTTGTTTGCACAGAGATGGCCGCATTCAGTAGAGAATAATCACCGGGAAACCGCTTTCAAACTTTATTCCTAATACAGCCCAGATCTTAATAGAGGGAGTGACTTTGTGACCATTTTTCTCTATTAATATCGATGTTGCTCACAAACGGTCACTTCAGTACTGATTGGCACAAAGAAGCCAGCTTACTGAGATGCTGAGGCACCTTACAAGGGTTTTGGTTATAAGCACGCCGTGGAGAAAACTGCCAGTTTTCTACCTTGACTTAATTTCCTTTTATTTTTTTTATTCCGCTCTGCTCCTCACGCCGGCACACGATTCCCATTCACTGTACTTCTGCTGCTCAGGTTGAATCAGGGGCCCTTCCGAGCTGGGTTAGAAGCTGCTGTTGTCACCCCTTCTGTGACATCGGAGCCTCGCCTCCGGTGGCAGGGGGGACACGCGGGTGCCTGGGCAGCTGCTGCTCCAGCTGACGCAGTTCTCCACTGCATCTCCTTCGTCTTCTCCTGAAAGAGAAGAGACTGTGGGGTAAAACACCTATTTTGCCAATTCCTTTTTGCCTTCCCGAGGTGGTTGGGGAAGCAGCGGGGAGGGAGGAGCGCGATGAACCTCTGTGCCGGGTGCCTGCTGCCTGCCGGCTCTGCAGCCCCAGAACTGCTGAGCTCCGCTTCGCTCAGGCCCAGTAAGGGTTTTCTTAATTGCTCAACTTGCATCTTCGGGAAAAACTTATTTTTTCTTCATGTCAAAGCAGAATGTGGTGTTCTTGTTGCTCCGTCCTCTTAATACAGATTTTACCTGAAGCAGCGCTTTATAATTAATAACTCTCCTCGCTTTATAGCAGCTATGAAAGAAACAAAATAGATCTGCTACGAAAGGACAATCCATACTGTGAGCTCGGCTTGGACTGCTTGCCAGGAAGCCCTGAGAAAGGTGCGATTTGGCTGCGTGCTTGCCGTGCGATAGTTACAGAAGGCTGCAGTGCTCTGTCCACCCAACTGGAAGGTACAAGGGGAGAGGAGAGGGAGGAATCTAGGTTAAAATGTTTCTCTGCTGGTGATGAACAGCCAGAGCTCTAGCAGAGCTGTGTCACCGTTTTCCCGAATGCAATTAAGTAGCACTGCCGCCTTTTCTTTGTTTCTGGAATAAGGAAAGTTGGGAAACAATTGCTGTAAAAGTACGTGCTAGTGCTTCTGCAAGGCAGTCGGGGCGACTGCGGTAATCACCCTGCTGCCGCCTGACTCACCGAAACGGAGCTGTGCATCCCCGCCACGCTGACTTCTTGGGTAGGGGCGTACGTGCTGTCTGAGAGGCAGCACAAATAAAATGGTCTTCAAGGAAGGCATTTGAGCAAAGGACCTTTTGTGGTATCACAAGAGCTTACTTAAAGATGCACAACAACTGCTATTGTGTTTCTCTTTCAAAATCCCATTCTGTTTTCCCTTTCTGCTGTCTCCTAGTGCTGCAATTTTCTCAATCGCAGTTACGCATCAGTGATTCCTTCCCTTAGCTTGGTTTCTGCATGGGGCTGAATGGGTTTTATTTCCCAGCCTGCTGGCAGAACCTCTGTCTCTTGGAAATTTATGGCAGGGTGACACAGGGCCACTTCATGAGCAGCTGGATAGCCTTCCTGGGTAACAGCCCCAGACTGAATACAGGACTCGTGCATCTCACATGATGCTTATCCACAAAGCCAAACTGAGCACAAATTATCTATTTTCTCATTTTAATAGTAAATATTTCTCAATGAGGGAGGCAGTTCATGTCTCCTGCAACAAAGACACTTTATTGCTTATTGTGTGAGCGTAATATGACTGCATGAGCAAGTCATTGAAGTGGTTTAATGAGAATTTGGGGAGGCTCAAAGGCTGCAGGCAATGAAGGAAGATGCTCTCCTGGGTGTCATTACTATTTATAAATAATTTTATAAAAGAATATGAAAATCAGCTTAGCACATCGGGATTTAAAAGAGGTTTTCCCTTTAAAAAATAGTTTGAGCTTCATTAGACTAAAAGCTTGTAGTGTTTTTCAATTTCTCTTGCTATATTTAGGACTTCAGAAAACAAGCAAACAAACAAGAAACACTAAAACAAAGATTATATTAGTCTCATGAGGTTTATTTGCAAGCTTTCCTTATAGTTAGATTGCTATATAAATTCTGTCATCAGTAAATTCCCTGACACTTGTGGCTGTTGTGATACTGTTATAAGGAGAAAACACCACATGCACAAAACCCAATTTGGGGACTTCCTTTATGGATTCCAGTATCGAGTTAAACGAGCTGTTAAATTGAATTATGCAGGTAACAAAGGATGCAAACAGATGTTAGCACTGAGAGCCTCAAAACCCATTTTTTGTTTTTCACCTGTATAAAATGCGAAAGCTTTTGCATGAATTTCCATGTACCCCAGGAAAGAGCCTGAAAACTATCCTAGGTCTTCACAGATGTCTGCAGAAACTAAAGGACAGACCTTCACAACGCAGATATGGAATATTACCTGAATACATCACGAACAAAGGGTAGTGGGAGACTAAAGCTCTGCTTAGATTCTTGCTTCTGGGCTTCACTTTAGAAACAACATCGTGCCCTCGATTTGGGGAGAGGGAGAGGGGTATAAAACCACACTTCAAACTTCAGAGCCCTGTGTGTGCTTCTGAAGCTAGTTGCTTGTTTCAGAAATAAACAAGGCAGTGATGCATGTTTTATTTGCTTTTAACTTTCCTTTAAACACCATTTCTTAACTAGGGCAGCTTTCCCCTCCAAGGTCGGTATTGAAATTAGGACTTTGACAAGTACTGAAATGCATCTTGCATGGGTTGATTCTGAAAAGTAGGTGCCTTGTTTGAACAGAATCAACAATTGTGGAGTTGGAGAGAATTTCTTTTGTGTAGCTTATTTAAAATGATTAAATCAGTTCATATTTCAGAGGAGCTGCCACCAATGATTACAGTGCTCTAGTTATTCTCAGTAAGTGCTGTATGTTTTTTCACATATAGTCACAACAGTAATGCGTATAGCATAAATAATTTTCTAGCTAAAGAACATGTTAAAATCCCCAGTTATGAGTTGAAAAACACTTTAAAATGAAGACAAGTATATGCCAGATACTTCTATTGTTACAGAAAGCATTCGTAATGCAGAAATTCCCTGCAGAAATGATTTATGAAACAAGCGTCTTCAGGAAAATCTGGTGGCTTCCAGATGGACATCTTTTTCTGCCATTGTGATTACGGTCTTCTCTCCTCCTTAGGAATGCTTGTATTAGGCCAGAAGAAATGTTGGTTTGGATATTTGGAAATATTCCTGAGGCGTACACCTCTTGTGTGAGTTATTAGAGGTAGATACTTAACAGAGCTGGTTGTGCTTTGGTCATTAGGATTCTTGAAGCGGAACCTGGAAGTTATCATGTTACTGTATTAATGTCACTCTTGATTTTATTGAATTTGAACCTCTGTAGTAATGCCTCAGAATGAAGTTCTCCTCATTCTCAGCTGCTGTTTGGCAGGATATGCAGATGTCCCAGCGTGTTGCTTTACTAGCGGCTTGATACGAAGCATCAGCTCCCATCTTCTGAGGATACTTTATCTTAAATCCATACTGGTGAGCAGAACTAGATACAAACCCATCAAAGTATGCCTGTCTTACCCCGATAAGACAATACTACTTAGAACCTTTCAAGGTCCTTGTTTTGCTGTCAAGTGAAGGATGCAGAGTGCTTTGCTGTCGCGTGAGAGACTTGTTTGTACTGAGTACACTCACTCCTGGAAGAATGCATCCTGTTCAGTCTTAAATAAAAAGGCAAGCAGTGAAATTGGGTTGGAAGAAAACCGTTGATAGATTAATGAAATGCATCTTAAATTTAGACCTCAGATGGGTTAAGTGTAGCATGCACTTTAAATTTTAAACCACAGATGTTCAGTATGCTGTTAACTATACAATTCTAAGAATCATTTTCTGAAGCATAACGAACAGGTAGGTACTTCTAGCAGCAGGTACTTTGGCCGAGCCCTAGATGAAAGCCTTACAGCTTTCTACACCTACCAAAAAAACATCAAAGCCACAGCAGGTGGAATGCAAAGTTAGGAAGCAGAAAACCAATGCGTATTTTAGGGCTTTGTACTAAAATAAAACTGGGTTGTCATCTCATGGATAACTCTCTTCATTTCTGTGCTGCCTTCACTGGAAATTAGAAAGACATTAAGATACTAAATGCAAAGGTTTACATGGTGGGGCTCTTCTGGAAGATGTTCTCCTTTGTGTTCTCTTCTCTCCCTTAAGAACATGTGAGTATTTTTCTAGCTTTGTCTAGCTTGAGACAAAAAAGAGCTAGGAAAGTGGTGCAGCTTTTTTTGTTATATTACAGATTATAAGCAGCTTGTGTTTCTTGTAATTCGTGTATCTACCTCTTCTCTGTGTGCACGACAAACCAGTACTGACAGGTTATCTTGGTAGAGATCATCTTTTCTTCTGTCAGATCAGTGTTGTGCATGGAAAACTGTTCTTGTGTGCGCTCACAGGTGTTGCTGGGTTTTGAGTTTTTTCCCCTTGCTTAAAGGTATAATCTAAATTATATCTTTTAAACCAGAGGAAATAATGCACGCAGCACTGCTGCTGGATGCTAGTTCTGCATGCAGCATGTAAAATGTGAGGAAATGCCGATATAGTCCATTAGTAAGTTACTGGAACCGTTCTGACAGTTGTGGTTACTGATAATGACTTACAGTAAGGCCTGCCCCTCTCCTTTCATTTAACTTTGTTCCTATGGGTAATACGGAGCAATTACACGGGAGGGTCAGTCTGTCCAGGAACTTTCACAACCGTGAACAGAGAGCCTCTAGAAACTTCGTTACGTGGCCGTTGGTGCCATCCTGGCATTGGTTTTAAGCTTACTAATAGGCAGCCAGCTGCTGCGCCTCATTGAGCTGGTGGGAGCTGTTGTCATTTTAGGTTTTTAACTTTGGGTGAACTGTATGCTGCAGATTATCGAGAAGCCTCTTACTTCCTTATAGATCTGCTTTAAAGGAAGAAGTATTGCTGTTACTCGCCCTCCTGGGAAGCTCAAACATCAGGCACTCTCCCCAGAAGTCTCTCTGTGTGCCAAAGAGCTTTCTTGGCTAACTCCTCTTTTTGCAGAAACATTTATTTGCTCTGTTGATAGTTTGCAGGCAAGTCCACGGAGCTCAGTGGAGACGCAGACCATTTGGATATCCAGGAGAAACAACCTGTGTGTGAAGGTGGATCCCTGGGTTCAAGCAACTCGCAACTCCACCCTAAAGGGAGGGCTTCCCCTGATTTTCGCTTGCATCCCTTAAATCGTTCTTTAAGCAGAGTTAGAAAAAATAATCTTTTTATTAGTTGTAGTCCATGCGTAGACATGATTGCAGGTGTTAGCTGCAGAGAAGGTGTGTGTTAGCTTAAGTTCCAACTCAAAAGGCTCTTCTTGCTGTAATCGATGAGCTGTTGAGGTATTTACTCAGTGGTGTAGCTAGGAGTCCAGCTTTAATGATTTTTTTTTTATCAGCCCCTAGTTTATTTTCCTGGAAATCCTTTGTCAGCTTCTTGCCTGCTGTGAAAAGCCTGTCTCTAACCTCTTGCACGTTGTTTGCTCGTGTACAAGGTATATGTGAGGCATCTGGAAGGAAATTCAACACCAAATTATGTTGGTTAACTTCTGCCTAGAGCAATGGATTATGTTCCAGTGCCTTTCATTGTAGATCTAACAAATTGCTTGTATTGATTAAAAGCAACGTGGTGATGTGCTATTGTGTTTTTTTTTTTCTTTTCCAATCTTGCAGCTACTCCGTTTTCTTCTTGAAAGTGATTGCTGAGCGTCACACTGCCCAGTACAATGATCTGCAGAAATAAGCTTGCTTATATGCTTAGAGCTTGCAAGTGTGATGCTGTCAGCAATTCGTTCCTTTGGGGCAAATCTATACATTGACTTAATGCTCAGGCTTGTGCTGGATTTTGTTTGATTGTTGTAGACTCTTATTTCATTTGGCTCCTGCAACAGATAGTGTGAAAACATCGCATCTCTGTAGCATCCAGATTTGTGCCCTAATTAACGTACAAAGGCAACCCGCAGGAGATGGCAGTTTGTGTAGGTACTCGAACTTTTCTATCTCTGCTTTCAGAAAGGTCTTTGTACACAAGCTGTTCGTCCCAAACAGTACCCATTTTACATCAAGTCTTCGTTTTTTGGCCAATCTGCTCTTCTCGTTCTAGAAATTTAAGATGCCTACTTTGTAGGCAGATGTGTTCTTCTTCCTCTCTGCTGCTGTATGCCGTGCACTCCTGGCAGGTGCTCCCTCTGCACTTTACTAAAAACACGGCAGTGAATTTTGTGTTGTTTACATGGTCCTCTACTATAAATTGTTCTCTCTTTGGGTGTTGCATATCTTCAGTTTTTTTGTCTCATCATGCTCTTGTGTTGGATGCCAGACAATGAGTAGGCTTCTGCCACAATTTTTGTCTTCATTAGCAGCTGTGGGAGGCTGTCCGAACAAGCTAAGCAGCTCCAGCGAAATTTACTCTCTTGGACACTAAAGTGAAGCAAGCTTGATATGAACCTTATCAAATCTGGAATATTTTGTTCATTGTCACAGGAAAAAAATATATTCTAAAAATGTGAAGAGCTTAATGATCTTTTGAATGTGTTCAGTTATATGGAATCTTGATAGCAAGCAAAAATATGAGTTGGAGCGGTTTTTTTGTGTGCATATGCCCAGTGTTTCACTTGTGAGATAGGAATGGTTATGGCGGAAATAACTGACTGTACAGGTCTGATTTGTTTCATCATAGTCTGTGTATTTGTGTTAGAGTATCAGGTATGTTCCGTGATATTTGCATTCCGTAAAGCTCCACGTTGCCTGCTGATCCGGGACCGTGAAAATAAAAAAGATTTAGTGCAAGCAGCTTGAGGGAGCTAAGGCTATTGATTAATCTTGCAGTGAGTTACTCTTTGCTATAATGTTGGTCCTGAAATTCATTGCCCTTAATTTTATCTGAAGGGATTAAAGTGCATTGTGCAATGAGTGGTGTGCGAGGAGCCGTGGAGCTGTATCTTATTTCTCTGACAAGTTCGGGTACTAGGTATCTACCAGTAAGTCAGCTGTAAGATCTGTGGGTGTGGGAGAAGCCCAGTCCTCGCCTAAGTAATCATCTGAATTACTCAATTGTAACTACTGCCATGGAGGTTTGTTTAAAGAAAAAAGGAAATGAAATGCTTTCTTTATTTTCAAAAGCTCGATGTAATGGACACATTTGTCTATCCTAGAAGCATATTTCACTTAATTTTTCCTCTGGATTAATTTAGCTGTCTGCATACTTACATGATGAACTGCACAATCTTTTCTGAAGATAACAGTTGCACCGAGGCCTGGCTATTCCATATGCATGATGGCTGCTGTTGGATTTGTGCCCTTTGTTATAGCAGGTGATTACCTCAGCATCCTTGAGCATTCCCTTCGTATAGTATTTTTAAACGACTTTGTCCAAGTGCCATCTGCCTCGACAGGTGAAAACGCATAGCTTATTGAAACATATGGCAGCTCACATTAATATTGCCCAGAACAACCGCTTGCTGGCTTGGAGGTTCGTAAGGTAATGTCCACAGGAATGTTATTTATAACAACTATTTGTATGAAACGGGATATTAATACGTAGAGATTCACAAACTTCTTCGGTACTCATCTCACCTTGGTGCTGCTTTGGGTCTCTGGGCCCCACGGTCTCCAGGGCTGCCGGTTTTCCTGAAACCTGCTGTTGTTTTCAGTAACTGGGAGCTGTAAGATGATGAAACAAATGCCTGCTTCTCTCTGGATATCGCTGTAAGTGAGCACTTGCCAAGAGCTTTGAAAGACTCAGATGCTGTGTGAGTGCACGTTATTGCCCTTAGAAGAACGTCTGATTTCTGCTTAAACTCAGCTTTTTCAGGAAGCGCTAAGTTTAACCAAAGTCTAAAGGATTGTGATGCATGGACTTTTACTGAAAAATGTTGCTCCTGCTCACGCTGTCTATACCAAAATTTCAGTGAACAAAATGCCTCTTAATCTCTCGGCAGCTGAGGAGCAGGAAAATGCATAGGTGGTGGCATTGTCACCTTTTGCAGGAGTTTGTACGCCTGCTGGAGGCTCGCAAGCGGAGCCTTTTTTGGGGTGTCCTCTTAGGGCCTTCAAAAGATGATGTAGGAAGAACATAATGAAAGATGTGCTTGGTAAATCTCTGTCCTTTGCAGCTATTTATTTAAGTGGAATATGTCAGTGAGTTCAATCTGCCCTTACCTGTGTAGCAGTTGTTCTGAAGAAAATTCACATGCACCTCATCCTTTTAAATGGTTGGTGTGACTGCCACGTAGGTGGAGAGTCATCAATCTTGTGACTTCAAGTACCAGTTAAATGTCTCGTGATGGCATTCGCATCTAATCTGTTTGTTGGTATTGAGATGTTTGTTGGCATAAGATGTTTGTACATCTTACTAACTTCTGCCTGTCAGCATCTTACAGATAGCCACATTTAAGTCTTTATTTTTATACATGCGTATCACACATATAAACAAAATAATACAGTATGATTGAATCTGAAGCTTTAAATACTTTTTGGATTTACTTCTTTGATTAAGTAATAAGACTGCCTAACTACTGCTATATTTAAGATAAATAGCAGTGTCTCTGCTGAAAAGTGACCAGCCTAATTTTTGTGCTCTGAAAACCTTGGAGAACATCCTGGTTCACTTAAGGTCTCTGATTGTGTTCAACTTCCCTGTCGTCTTCAGTTCACCAACATGAAAGTACGGTAATGTCATCAGTTAAATGGACAAATCGCTGCTGCTGATTTTTCCAGGGAAGGTTTGTTTTTTTTTTTTTTTAAACAGGACTTTCATGTCAATGTTTTGTTCCACAGAATTTGAATGTGCACTTTATTTTTGGCTACACAGCTGATAACTCTTCTTGTTACTAATACTTAAAAAAAAAAAAAAAAAAAAACTTTTTAAAATTGGTGCGTTCTTGTGCAACATTCTTGCTCTTCAGTCTGTGTTTGGATGGCTTTGTGGCTTATTATGCACTGACCACGCAATACACTAGTGTGTTAGAGATGGTATGTGTGTACAGAAATCGCATTCTCAGTTTAATTGTGCATCTGAGATTGAGCAATTACAGAAACCTTTAAGGCGTTGCTTTTCTGTTCTGCTGACCTGGGGACAGCATCAGATCCCGTGAGACTTGCGGCTGGTTGTGTTCGTTCTGTGCGCGTACCTCTGGTGTTTCAGTTCTCTGTACTTGCAGCAATACATACCACACAGGGAGTGAAAACAGTTTTATTTCATTAAACCGATTAACTTGCAGCTGATTTGACTCTTTGGAGCCTGGCTTCGTTTCGGGAGCAGAACAAGACGTGTTCCAGTTCGTGTTTTCGGTGTTCGCTGCCCCAGTTGAGTCCCTCTCAACTCAAACTTGGGCAAAATATTTTTAGCGCTCTGTGCTGTCTCCAAACTTCAAGCCCTGGACTAGTCAGAAATAGCAACTTGGGAGCTGTCGCTCCTCCCGCAGACAAACAGGGATGTTCCATCAGCATCTCCCCCCCCAGCAGGTTCCACGCACACACTGCGCGGCTTGCTGATCCGCCAGGGGGTCTCCAGGCTGCTGAGCGTGATGAAATCTTGCAGGTCAGGCTGCTGCTCCTGAGACCTCCCCTTCGTGAGTTGGCAAAGCTCTTGGGATGCAGAGGATGGAGGATGAGGATGGTCGTGCCCTTTTTCGTGCCCCTTTAACCCTTTTAGTTGGGCAGCAATAATTCCCAGTTTAATGCTGGAAGCAATATGCAGTACTATATAAAACTTGCTTCCCTCAGGTTGATTTCCTCCTTAAACTGCAAAGAGTAGTGAGTACAGAAAAATTGCTTGTCTTCTGGGGATCCTGTTCATCATCTTAATCTTGCACGCCTGTTTCTGATGAAGGGGTTTCTGCAGTGCTGTATTTTCAGCTTTTTTTCCCAGCAGTGCTGCACAGACCATCGGTGTGTGGCAGCAGTGGGAAGGGGCACGTGTTAGCGAGGTCTTTCTCTGACACATGACGTGGATTCTGTTTCTCATAAGCATCACTTAGTTCTCATCCAGCTGGTATTACTAGAGAAAAAGCTTGTCTTGCTAACCACCCTGAAATACTACTTGGTAAACTAGCTCTGAGGCGGTGTTTTGAGATGGTATTACCTGGAACCAAGCTTCAGCTTTTATTTGTAATTACTTCTTTTGAGGGGGTGGGAAGGAACGACTGGGATTAGAGACCAAAAATAGGAGCTGCTTCCTTCTCTAATACTCCTTTCCAAACTGTCCTGGGCATCTTGAACATGTTGGGCTCAGTTAACATTAATCAACCACGAATTAAGGAGCTCATTCCACCTTTCTGTCTGCAGGGTAGTTCGTGTTCTCCTGAGCATCTGCTCTTGCGTACAGTTGGTGCTGCGGTAGGGGACACTGTGCATCTTCTCCAGAGACTCTCATTGCATATATCCACCACATCTGTGTTGTAGGGAAAAGTGACAGAGTCCTGAAATACTCCAAGGGCAAATTTGTTAAGGATTGTATCATGGAGATCATTGATGTAATGATCAAAAATACTTTTGTGCTCGTTCCTTTTTTTAACTTTGTTTTTTTCTTTTTGGCTTTCAGCTCAGATCGGCTGATAGAAGAAACAATAAGGTAGGAATGAATTCACTAATTTTCATTATTTTCTATACAATCAGTGTTTACACTGAACCGTGTCCAAAGATATCAGTCATTTTATTTATACAATAACCGTATTGTTTATAACTCGTACACAGTATTACAATGAAATGGGTTTTTATTTCTGCTATTCAGTATTAACATAACCATGTTGCCTAAATATTTTATTCATCCTAATTTAGAAAATTTAGGTTCATGTTTGAAAGTGAATAGCTTCTTTAAAAACAATGCGAGTGACTGAGCAAAGGGAATCTCAGGTTGAGCTATCAATATCAAGGTCTATTCCAATAGTGGAGCTGTTTCTTCTCATAGTGACACTCTTCTGCAGCATTATTTTCTGTAATCCTTTGACATGTTCAGCTTCCTAATATGCAGCTGATATTGGTAAGAGCTTTTACCTTATGGGCTTGAATGATTATTACTGTTGTATAGTTACTTATCTTTTGTTTTTTTTGCATTGTTTGAATACTTGAGTGCTGCCTTCTCTAACTGATTTAGAAATTTTAGAACCATAGCATTATAAATTACTTTTATCATCTGTGCCCTTCCTGGTCTTCCATTGAACTCTGGGATTTTGAAACCAATAATTCAGAGTGCCGACTTAATGGTTTTAAGTTTTAGATTATTGCTTTAAAAAAAAAAGGAAGAAAGAAAGCAAGATATGGTTTCAGATAATGCATGTACTGGCATAAGTGATGAAGATGAGTAATTAGAGGTGCAGCAAGGCTCTGTGTCCATTAAGGTCTGGCTAGCTTAAGTACATCCAGTGGGGGCTCAGTATAATTAACATGGTGGAAGAATGTGTTAAACCACTACATTAATGTGCTATGATGAACCAGAAGTGGTCAGCGCAATAATGTCTGAAAATGTGGATATGATGTCTCCACAGCCTCATATTTGCCAAACTTAGCCCAGTTACTGTGAGTCTGTTTTACTTTGGGTTCCAGTCTTTTCCTGATTAAAGATCCTCTCCTTTACTGCCGTGCTTGTAGCCCTACTTTTCCATCTTGTAAAATCACTCACTATTTTTGAATCTCTTCCTTGCTGCCACTCCAGTAACGAAGGCATTAAAAGGCCTGTGGTGACTTTCTGAGCTTTACTATCCTGCAAAATGACTTGTACGTGTATCATTTGAGCTCTTTGCCTAGCCTCGTGATGACCTGTCCCCTGAGGAGCTCGGCTGGGAGCTCCTTGCTGCCATTTGCTGAAAGCGTTCCTCCTGCTAGTAGATGAACTTTGGTTTTAGGAGTCTGGATTTCAGCACTCCTTGCCCCGTGTGTTATCTGTAGTAAGTGAACTTATTATGGCAATTCCCCAAAATGTTCTACGCTTATTTTTGCAGAAGAAGAGTTTGTTTGGTAACTCTGTCGCACAGGAGATGTAATTTCATTTTATATAATCTTAATTAAATTCCGTCTCTGTTGAAGCCAGGGTGATTTTTTAAAATTTTACTTTCCATCCTCAGTAATTGCAAATACTCAGCTGTGATGTTAATTGATGGCAAACCCTGCTGCATTTTAAGTGAATTCACCGGATAGAAATTTATTCAACGTCTGATTATCAATTGCTTCATCTGTTGTAAACCAACGAGACGATGGGATTGTGGAGGGGAAGCTGTTTGAATTCCTTGAGTAAAGTGAGACATCATTAGCTCATTCTGGCGACTAATGCTGTCTTGTCTTCAAGAGCTGCATCTGCTATAGTTCATTACTCATATTATTTGAGTGTAATTCAGGAAGTTATGAGATCACTTTGCATTTTTTTAGTTGTTGTTGTTAGGCAGCACTCTAAACACTGGAAAGCGTTTTTCAGTGAGTGCAGTGGCTTTTGCTGGTAAGCTGCACGCTGGTGACCCCGTTGGCAGTGACTCTACAGAGAACCCTACCCGTGAAACTCCTGCTCTGCCTTTCTGCACAGAACAGAACTGAAGAAGCGCTGAGCCTGACTTTCCTGTGTACGGCTCCTCCATGGGACCAAACATACTTGCAAGAGAACTTCGGGGTACCTCAGCTGAAATTATTAAGTGATGAGTAGGGCTGTCATTCAGATGTTTTGTTAGTGCTAAAATTAAAATCAATTTTTAAATGAATTATGTGACACGGGTTCTTACTGCAGCATATTTCTTTCCAGAAAGGAGTGGGATGTGATAGTTTGTACTGCAGTTCTTTTGGAACAGTGTTCACTTGTCTTGGGCATATTTAAATATAAGCATAGATTTTGCTTAATTTTGTTTGGTGTTCTCAGGTTTTCATTTTCAAACATTATCACTTTCTCAAAATAGCAAATGATTTATTTCTTGTTTTCCAACAACTTGTATTTTTAGGCTGGTTGGCTTCGAAAATTTGTTATAGTTTTGCCTGTGTAGTGTGGTCGGTTCTTTTGGTTTTATAATAATCAGCCTGATTGAGGCTGATTTGTCAGATTTATATATTAACAGATTGGACTACTACGCTTCCACTTAGAAGCTGGACCAAACCCATAGATTAAATAAAGAAAAAATCTTCAAGTATACTAGGGTATTCCTTTGGGTAATAATTATATTCTAATAAAAGGGAAAAATTCAATTGCATTAAATCCTGCCTTTGCAGAATGGGAAGGTATGAATTAATTTTTGAGTCTTAGCTCTTTTCAGAAGAGACTTCCAGAGTCTGGGCAAACTCACATGCTTTTCTGGAGGAATGTTCCTTTTGTTTTCATTTTAGCTTTCATCAAAAGACGCAATAAGCTTTAAAGTAATTTGAAAGATTACGTGTGTGTGTATATATATGAATATATATACACGTATACACAAAGAATAAGCGATATAGTCAGAATTGTTATCAATTTAAAAGTAGAGCTTGCATTTCTATGCATAGTCACAGAATCCATTCCCTTAGTCACAGATGTTGTCATGAATTTAAATGAGCAAGTATGATTCATGGAGTACAAAACGAAGCAGAAGTTCCCGTAATACATAAACTATTTGATTTTTAAAAACACGTCTTGTTCCTTTAGAGTTTTGTTTTAGTTCTGAAGCAATATATATTTGACTGAGCTGTCTCAACGGATGAAACAAGGAGTTGACTTTTGGTACATTTTGCTTGATAACATGTGTATATATGGCTGCTGTGTGGGGTAAAAATACCCAACAGCTTAAACATTTGTCTAGGTAAAAACATTTGGCCTTCCAAGTCAAGCAGCTTTAAAAGTGTAGCTTGCGTGTTGGACTGGTTTGAATTCGATAATGGCTGGAAATGTTTATTACTGTGTACTTTATCATGCCAGTGAAAACTGCAGACTCTTTTTGAAGACAAATGTGGTTGCTTACATACCTACAGCACTACTGAACATTCAAGGACAAACTAGAAATGTAAGTGAAATTTTGGGGAAAGACAGCTACTAGCGGAGAAATTTGAGATACCCCTTGCAAATTCACGGGAGAGATGGATGGCTCTTTGTGGTTGTGACCTCCAGGCTTACCCAGAAGAGATTCCTCCAGCATGGCAGCAGTCATTAATGCTGTATTTGAGCAGCGCTTTAGTATTAAATTTAGAGGGCAGAATACCATCTGGTTTTAGGAACTTGGTTTACACCCATCTCTGGTAGTTCAATCCAGTGCCGCACTGAGAATAGTTCATGCTATTTCCAAGTGAATTGTTAAGTCGGGGTCATCTTGGAATCACCTGACGCTGATGCAGATGGTCTGAATTTATACACAGGCTGGTTTTGGATCACAGGAGAGAAACCGAAATATGTGAAGAAGGGAAATTCGGATTTTTTTTCTTGTTTGAGACCTGTCTATGCATTACAAATGCTCTTGAGCATGTAGGTAAGCTGCAGGTCTGCCTCGTCACACTGTTCACAGCGGTGAACTAGTGGAAAAAAGTTGTCTGTTTACACACTTAGATATAAATTAAATCAGCAGGATAAACTAAAACAGAAAGCTCGAGATGTACAATAAAAAATGATTTTATCTTCCATATTGCATTTGTAAATGGAGGTTAACATTGGAAGTGCTGTCGTGAGTACAGGGCACGGGGATATGTTTTAAGTAGTTGGGTTACAATTGGAGTTTTTATTTTTCTGCAACGTTTCCATTCTTGTAACATGGACTAGCAGAAATGTATTGTGATTGGTAATCATCAGTTAAGAAGAAATAAGGAACCAAACCTTTCCTGTGGACTGAGGAGCTTGGGAGAACTGAAGGATCAGAATCCATTATCACTTTCCAGGAATGCCTCGATAAGGGATCATCATTATGTTGAAAAAAACTGTGCCTTTAAACCTTGTTTCTGTGTGTTGTACTACTGAATAATTTAGCATAGTTGGATCTTCCACAGGTAGGAAATAGATAATAGATTCCAGTAAGAAGGATATAATCTGTTGTTGTAAATGTTACGTAGAAGTTTCAAATTATTTATTTTTTTAAAAAGAAAATTGTTCTGGGAGTAACTGTTGTTACTGTATCAAGCTACTAAAAGGGACCAATACTGAGCAGAGAAGATGATTCATTTTTTTATATATAAAAAAAAAATTGTCGGTAAACAAATGGTAACAGTGAGTTAATGAGCGTGTGTTAGGGATGGGAAGGGAAGCGAAACTGTTTAATGAAGGATATGAGGAAGCCTCAATACTCAAGACTGTACGAGACCGGTCAGAGGACTAGCTCCGACGAGCCGTGTGTTTTCCTCTTGATTGTGCTTAAATTTAATAGCCTCAGGTTCACAATTATAAAGGCTTAGTAGGTAAACCAGCTAATGTTCTGAGTAATCAAGTTATACATGAAGAACAGTGCTTTCTACTTGAATTTTGATTTCTGAATAGCTGGTATCCAGTAAAATTCTTGTTTGTGGACATCGCAAAGACCATATGACAGTAAAACTTTAAAATGGCAACCATTACCTTTATTTTTCTTCAAAGCACATCGATAAGACCTACCCCATTGCGCTAACATTTTCAAAATCCTGAGGGGGGAAAAAAAGGGTTCCAATCTTGTCATCCATAAACTTAAACGGTTACATTGTGCCTTTTTATAAGAAATGGACAGTTTCGCTCATCAGATACTAAAGCTCGAACCCTGTATTCCATCATAATCTGTAAGAACCATTTCCAAAGGCATGCTGGAGGTGTCTCAGGAACACTTTATATCCTGGCAGTCACCTCGTATTTTCACTTCTGTAAATTAATGGATGCCTTAATGAGTCTTTGGATGCATCTTATGAAAACACGTGGCTTAATTCAGGAGTGCATTGAGAGATGATGTATTAAAATTTCATTTGGACAAGTATCAAGCCGGTGTGGAGGCATAAGATAAGAAGCTGTAGGTTACTGAGCAAGCTGTCCTGTGTACAGCTACCAAGTCTTTTTTTCCAGCTCAGTGCCTAGTAATTCCAAATTCACTGAGTGCTTTTCTCAATAGCAAGTTCAGGGTTTTTGTGAGTTTGTTTTTTACTTTAGGAAACTAAAAGACCCATATGCTGAGTTGTAAATATGTAATCTGTCAAATGCTGTATCTTCTCACATAAGATACAATTTGATATACTTACTGTTCTAATTTTGTAGCCCCTTTTTTCAGCCCTAGATCGTGACTGCTTTTCTGTATTGATCTACAGCTGTTATTCTTTGTTGAGAATTTCTGTTGGCACCTTCTCTTGCTTGCTGTTCTTTGTACTCTCATGCACTGTTGGTAGAGGCAGTGAGCAATGCTGTTTTTTATTCCTCCTGTTACCTAATTTTCACTTTCTCTTCCTGTAATCTTGTCCTAAAAAGGACAAATTTTGTCCTAAAAAGGTCTCCTGTGTAATCAAATCAGTTGCATTCATGGGTCAGGTGAGTTGGTGTATCCCCAACACCAAGCACACACAACTTGCTGTGTGCAACTACTTACACGGTCTAAGAGGAGAAGCTTTGCAGGCTTTCTTCGGTTCTTTTTGTGAAAATGAAGGGTTTTGGTTAGCTGATTGTGGCAAGCTCTGTCTGAACGCCAAGGAGGCAGCTGCAAGCCCTGTTGCTTCCAGTTAGCCCCGAGTTCCATTTTCGCTTTCTGCTGAATTGGTACTTCGAAAGTATAAAGGAAAAAAATGCAAAAATACAAAATGCTGTGGGTTTTTCTCAGTTATGCACAGAAGTTTCCACTGTGTTGTTTGTTTTTACTGAATCTAAAACTTCGCACTTAAAATGTTAAATCTGTTCTCATAGAGCTGCTGATTCGAAATGTTAATTTTTTGCCTGCATGTTTTCAAACTGTTTATTCTCTTTATGAATGATAAACTCCCAGATCCTCCTGAGGGTTCAGGTTCACCTGAATGCTAATGTAACCTTAAAATAATAGATCGATCTGCCTCGTCAATGCACGTTACTCTGTTCACAAGGCCTCACGATACAGACTTTTGGGGAGAGTCTTTTTATGTTTGTCTGGCACACGATATGAAGGCTGACAGTAGTATGTCGGGCTACTTGGGATGGAGCAGGCAGATTGAATGGAAGGGAGCCCAAACGAACTTACAGCTCCAGAAATCCTTTAGGGCTCATTGATCTGGGCTCTTTTCTTAAGATGTCTGTGAATTGTGATGCTGACTTTTTGCTACAGGTTTGAAGGGACAATTGTTAGCTTGGCTCTGCTGGGTTTTGCCAGCTATTTTTACATTGTTGGCTGTAGTGTCCTAGTGGAGAAGCCAGTGCTACGTCAGGTGGTCCGGAGCCGCTCATTTCAGATGTTTTGTTCAGACAGAAACCTGCAGTGAAATACATCAAGTGGTCATCGTTATAAAAATGTGAGGAATGCCAATACTGTGTTAAATAAGTGCAGAAATAGTCTGTGTGCGTGCCTCTTCCTACCAGATGTACCTGGGAAGATGCACCAAGATGTGGAAGGGTGCTTTGTTACCTCCTGGTACCGAAATGCCACGTCAGCCACAGTATGTTAGTATCCAAACAAATGGTGTTTCAGCACTACAACTGTTAGGAAAAGATAAGTCCAAAGCCTTGAAACCCACATGAATTTGGTACAAAATGGTGATTGGGAGTCAGATGTGTGGAGCAAGTGCATTCGGACAGTTCAGCAGTTAATATCGCTAGGTGTGATTTTTGTACCGTGCTTGGGTACAGACACCGAGCGTGAGCAAGCATAAAATGCTCTTGAAGGTTTGGATATCCAATTTGGTAGAAGATGTGTTCTCCTATCCATTCATTTTCCTGGGAGATGACGGCTTTAGTTCCCTTTTCTCATGGTTCTCTCTGTGGTGGTGTTGTTCCACTTAACTTTTGTTCTCCCAGAACCCTTTCCCTCCATATTTAAGGCTTAGAAACTTCTCCTAGCACTTCTTTTAATCATTGTTATTCATGTAAGTATAGTCAATAGCAATATAGGTGTCATTTTCCGAGTTTTTATCCAGCAATGTTGTATTTATGCCCTCCTTTGTGTCTTTCTGAAATGCTGCCAGCCGAGGAGAGCAGTATTTCTCCTGCTGTTCCTTCTTAAGCACTGCGTCTCCAGAGCCTAAAGTCTTATATATTGTTTTTCTATATGTGAATGAGGCTGTTTGTCAAGGCAAAGCTACTGCATTCAGAGTAGCTACGTGAAATACTACCTGGGGCTATATAGTAATAGCATACCCTTTTGATTTTCATTGCATAGCTGTTGGTTTTATGGGTTGAAGAGAAACTTAAAAAAAAAAAAAAAAAAAAAAAAAAGCTGACTATTTGTTTAAAATGTTCATTTAAATATCTTATTTAAATAAAATAAAGCACAGTTTGAAATGGGAAACTTTATTCACCTGTGTTGTGTTCTTATATTTGGATAAAGTACGTACAGCTGGACCGTGTATTATTAAAGAAGCAGAGTATGAAAAATGGTATTCCCATGTATGACATTCTTAATTAGGACCAAAGTTCAAAAACGTGTTTTATCTGTGCTATGATAGAAGTATCATTTGATACGATCATTATACACCAGCTTTGTTAACTCCAGCTTGTGGAAAACAGTGAAGTTGGGCTTGCTGGGACACGAATACAGGAGAATCCAGGCTTTGCCCTCTTACCTGGAGAGAGGACAGGATTAATCCTGAGTCAAACAAAGTAAACCCCAACACTTCATTGTGTTTAAAGGTCTTCAAAGACCCGGTGACTGTGTTCAGAAGCCTTTTGTGTAAAGCTCTGTGAGCTGTGTTCTCAAACTGCCCTTCCATCTCCTCTCGACCAGCACATTCCCTTTATAAATTGATTTTTAATAGTGAAGCAGCTCTTATTTGCCTAATACTTCTATAGTAATTTTATCTTGATGGCAGAAAAGAATTTTAATATGCCCTCTAGAGTGAAAGTAAGCCTGGTGCTTTTCTGATTAAACAAAATTCTGAACTTTAAACCTTAGGCTGGAAGACTACTGTTAGGTGTGCTTGTAATGGAACATCCCTTTTGTTGGGGGCTGGGAGGAGATGTCCCAAAAAGCCCGCCTCTTTCAAGAAATCGGTGTTTTCAATTGTTAATGGCTTATGTACAAAGAGAAATCATTTAAGTGTAAAAGATAGAGATTAATGGAAAAAAATGGTGTTTCATTCATATTGCTTCACCTCATTCATTGTTCGCTAAAGAAGTGCTCCCTGCTCGCTTTCCTGTTGTAGCTGCAGATTATTCTTAGCACCAGCGACTTGATCCACTCTTTTCTTTCTCCAGCATCGCCATGGCAACTAAAGAAAATATGACTTCGCAGAGAGGGATGTTGAAGTCAATACAAAGCAAGATGAATACCTTGGCTAGTATCCTTTCTTAAAAAAATTGTACTGCCGGAGCATAAGAAGAGGTACAGTAACATTTTTTTCAGCACATCATTTAGGGATCAAAATGCTTTGCAATGCTAATGGCTGTATAGCCCACAGTGGTCTTGTCACCAGTGACAAATAGGCTTTTTTCCCCAGTGTCACTTTCTTAATCTAAGCGAAGTATCTTAATGATGAATGTGGTGAACAAGTTGGTTTTGCTTAACTTTGAACACTGTATGTAGATCGGTATCTTTAATTTTCACACAGAGATCTGCAGCAGCATTTAATGGCCTTCCCCACTATATATCTTCTTAAAAGTGTAATATCTTGCTTTTTTTGCTTTCAAGATCATCCAGAGCTAAAACTTGGCATAGATTGCTGCTAGTTACAGTTTACAGGCGAGTACTCATGACCTGACAGTCTTGCAGATGTTAAGATTTTGGTTCCTCAGTTTCTCTCCATACTTCGTGCTTGTGGCTAAAAGAATGTGCCGGGTTGTCAAGTCATGCACGTTTGTCATTCTCCCCCTTGCTCCTTCCTTTCTGTCAGAAGGGCCCAAGGAACAGCATTAGTGTCATCTGATTAGACAGATTACATCCTGAAGAGATGTATCTTGGTGAGCCATAAATTTCATTACAGTTTTTAGCAACTGGCAAGAACAAAAAAAAATTCAATAAGCTTTGGCCTTAAAGGATTCTTGGTTCCAAAGACATGAAACTCTGAAACTGATTATCTTGCTGGCTGTTGTATTTCTGTACATGAAAAGATAGATTTGCATTATTATGATTTTACAGTAGGAGGAGTTTTTTGTGCTATACAGGGAACAGTGCGTATTCATGCAACGTGCATGCTTTTCTCAGTCAAATGCCTTTGGTTGTTCCCTTCACTAGTAACTGTTAAGTTTCATTTTTTTTAACTTTCATTAAATATCACAGATGTTATATATAGTTGCTCCATTTTTTTCATTCTTGTTCAAGCATTATTAAAAGTAACAGCCTCATATTGGAGGTTATATCAAGCACTGGTAATTTAGGTGATCAAATACTAAATTCTATGTAAATGTGAACTCTGAGCTGCTCTGTCACCTCTCTTCTCTGATTAGCGAAGTACAGTTGAAATCCTGCTAACTATCATTAAGTTTTTGTTTTTAATTGCATTTGCTTTCTCCAGCTTGGGAGTAGTTCTGCATCATTTCTTGCAGTGTTGCTCACTTCCACATGCAGAATTTGCGGCTTGTTAATAAAAATGCTGGCTTTTGATATGACCTTGACTCAGCCTCCTTAAAGATCGGTTTCCAGCAGTGAACAGCCTGATTCAGAGGATCAACCTTCGGAAACGACGAGATTCTTTCATCTTGGGTGGCGTCATTGGCATCTGTACCATCCTACTGCTGCTCTACGCTTTTCATTGATGGATGTGCCCCCGTGGACTCTGCTAAACTCATCACCACCATCCCTCCCCTCCAGTCAAGGAAAAGTGAGTGGGGGAAGAGACAGACTTGGAACAGCCTGCTCTTTGTGGCTGGGAGTATCAGCATGATGTCTAAAGTTTAGGATGGTAGACTGCGACACTGGTTTTGGGTTGAAGCTGCAGTGTTACTCCTTCCCTGCCATACATCTTCCTTTGGTTAAATTAGATGGTCTTTTCTTTTTTTTTTTTTTTTCTTTAATTCCCTGTTTCACTGCAAGGTAAGTAAACATGGGACTCTTAACAAAAACCGGTGGAACAGCTGCTGCGCTCAGTGGTGCTGGGGAGGTCTGTTGTTGGCTGGTAGGTGGAAAAAGAGTGTTAGGCATCCCTGGGCTGGAAGCTGCAGGAAGCCTGCTTCCCCGCTGGGCCAAGCGCAGTACTGAACACTTTTGCCCTATGAGAAGAATATTGCAGCTTTAAGCCATCAGGTTGCTCTACTACTAAATACATGTTCTGTAATTCTTTTTAACTCATGGCTGAGATACTAGTTATTTCTGCGTTATTTGTGCTGTGAAAACTGTGCTTCACGCAAATTCCTCAAAGAAAAAAAAAAGGATTGTTCAGTTCACTTTTTGCACAGAATATGAATAAACCACCCTCTGAGGAACATTTATAGGTTTTTTTTTTTTTGTGGCTTTAAAGGGACTAACAAGTCCCCTTTTGTAAAAAGGGAGCACAGTGTCCTAGCAGCTGTTTACCATAGTGTTCAGTCATCTGAAACGTGACCAAACATGAATTCACCTGAAAGCAGACTTTTGGGTGTAAATACTTGGATTTTGGATGACATCATAAAGGTCTTTATAAAGACATGATTGAAAAGCCTATATTGTAATTTACATAAAGTTATTCTAATAGCATTAATATTTTTACACTGTAAGTAGGATATAATCTAAACTGTCAATTGGAAATTAAAATTATGATGGTTATAGCTGAGGCAATTGTATCTAAGTGCAAAAGTTTGGGACATGCCTCCTCATAGTAAAGAGCTGAATGTATGAATAGTGAACCAAGTTTCATTTACCATTATCTGGGGGGAAGTTTTTTTTTTTCTTGTCCAGACATGGAACATGAACCCTGTTGTGTTTGTGTCAATAAACAAAACCGATGTCAGGAATGGCTTTGATATTGCAGATTCACAAGTTATGGATTTTTTCTGCTCTCTCAATGGCTCTTTTTCCATCTGTCATATCGTAACCCACTAAATAGAAACTGAGGCACTGAAATCTCTTTCTAAGAACTTGATTAACTCTTTTTGCAGTGAATTTACAGTGCTTCTAACTGGTTTCACGTATGCCATTACCCACAAATGCCAGGTAGTCTCTGGGTTCTCTTCTGGGACAGAGTCTAGCGGGACAGTCGCAGTATTTTTACTGCTTTTTATAGTGTCTGTGAAGTACCTGTTGGAGGGATTAGAGACTTGTGCCTGTCTAGTGTGCAAAACCTAATGTTTGTATGGATTTGAAGGCTTATTTGCAGAATAGTAACTTTGTGCTATAAAGTCTGCAAGGACTTCTAATCAGTCATCTTGTCATTTGGGATTCAAAAGCGTTTGAAATGAATACATGTAAAACGGTGGGGCTCGTATTTTAAATAAAGGGTGATTTATTTGGATGATCTGGGAATGTTCCTGGTTTGAAATAAAGTGTTCATTAAAGGGGTTTGTGGAAAACCTTGATGGATAAAGGAAATTTTATTAATGAATCTGTGTGTTGGGAGATCAAACTTCATTTCCCCCAATGCTTTTTCTTTGATTCCACCCCCACAGGACCCTGATCAGCAGTTGTCCTTCTGTTTAGGATTTGTAGGATTTGATCGCTATATAGTTGGCAGTATAAGATCTGCAGTATCGTAAATAAATTCATTTACTTAATCTTAAAACCAGTCTTTTTTACTGGACTTAATTGATTATTTGGTGCATATATTTAATCTTATTGTGTGATAAAGCTGCTATGGAAAATGTGTAGATTATAATAAATATGTAAACATGATTGATTTTTCATGTCATGAAGATGTTATGGAGGAACTGATATTTTAGTACAAAATAATAGAAATATGGTGAATTATCTCTGATAAAGCTTTACTGGAAGTGGTTTCAGTATTTACAACCCCTGTATGGTTTTTATTTATGTTGGTTTTGCATTGGAAAATACATTTAATTAATCTTGTAATCTCCCTTTCATTATCTTCTCCTCTAGCTATGTGAGCGGGCATTTTGCATTGCTCTCTGAAGTGATGTGCTTGCATATAGCCGAAGGGGAAGGACTTGCTAATTCTCCTGAATAATTCTCCTGAATGTCTCTGATAACATGAACCTGTAGGTGGGACAATGGACTGTTAAAAGGAAAACAGAGGGTTGTACATTTAATCTCAAATTCCAAAATACAGGGTTGTGTGTCTCCTATTGCTAGATATGTTCTCTAAGTTTTTTCTTCAGTATAGTTCCTCTTGCTCTAAGGAAGAAAAAGTCCTTAAGGAATTCTCATTTCTGCAGTTCCTGGCAAAGTTGCAATTTTGAAATTCATCCAAGCAGAATTGTGCTGGGAAAATTGTTAGTAAGCCATAGAAATGAAGTGCGTAAATCCACATTTCTGCAGGGCACATCGTTTCCTTCCCCTCTCCTTTTTAAATTTCTTCTTTATTCTTGCCAGTACACAAGCACCAACTTTAAACCTGTCCAACAGCCCTTTGGGTAAGCATTAGAACACAAGGGATCCTTCTGATCCCCCAAATGGACACGCATATTATTAGGCTTTTTTTGTATGTGTTTCTCTGATCTTTATGCTCCAGTTGCTTGAGCAGAGATGGCGGGGGACTGCACCAGGTGTTGCACATTCAAGTGGTGAGCTTTTGGGTGGCCACAACTCAGAGCACAGCTGAAGCTTATCCTTGCCCCTCCCTAGAGGCTGTGCAAGCAAGGCTGGAGGTGGAGGCAGGGCTTTGCCAGCCTGGAAGGGACCTGGGACCAAGCAAGGTGGTGCTTCTCCTAGGGTGAGTTTGCCCTTCTTTGGGGAGGCACATTTTTATAAATCAATTCTGAGTTTGTCAGCTTTTGGATATCAAGGTGTGCTATAAATTTGTACTGGATTCATCACACTAATCAACTAGACTTTTTTGTTTGTAGCTTTTAAAGTCATTTCTTTTGGAAGGCCTTAAGATCACTGTGAGAAGAAAGAGGCAGTTCCTTGCTGGGTATCGAAAATGAATGAGCAAAAGTAGGAGGTTTTTTAGGTGATGTGAAAGTTTCAGATAAGTTTGTCAACTGCTTGTCCTCAAGGTCTGCACTCTCAGAGGAACTGTGTTCCTGAAGCTCCCCCCAAACTGCTACGCAGGGAGTGGAGGCTGGTCCGCCACTTCTGGTTGTGAAACTCAATCAGGATTGTTTTAGTTCCCTAAACCTAGCAGCTTGTTTCCCAAGATCACTTAATGCATGATCTTTTCTTAGATTTTTTTCCCCCAAAACTTTCATTTGAAACAGGAAGAAGTAACAGCTATACCACTTTTGAAGGACGAAATAATTCTTAAACTCCTAATAACAGTACTAGATTATGCAATCCTTCAGAGCAGCGGTCCTATTTAGCAATGTAAAAGGTGTCTACAATGAAAGACAAAAGACATACTGAGACAAAACTGAGCCATATTCCAGGTGAAATCCTCTTGGTGCCCATATCTGATGTGCTGACTGGATATTTGAAACCAGTGTGATGCTTTCAGCTCTGAATATGTAAGTGGTTGTTGGTGTGTCTGCTACAGAGTGAGGAAAGCGGTTGAAATCAACACTCAAGATAACAAAAAGCACACACAACTTTCTCACAAAACATCCCAATGCAGACTTTTGTAAATTAGTTTCTGATCACACTTTCTGATTTTTTTCTGCTTTTCATATAGCTACTTGAAACTTACTTTATTGTATCTGTAATTATTTTTTTCACCTATTGTGCATTCTCTGTATATATTTAAAAAGCTTTGATATGTAATTTAATAATAAATTAGAATTCTAAGCAAGGTGCTTGGTTCTTTCCCTGTGACGATCTTTGCCTACTCAACCTTCCGTGAAGATGCAGAGAAGATTTGGTAACTCATCTCTCCAGTTTGGGATTGTCACTGAATGTACACGAGTTTGTCCTCCTTTTTGTACCAACTACCAGATGTGTAGGAGCATTTCCTGACCCAGGTGCTCGGTTTGGTGGGACCTGTTCATCCTTCCTGCGTGTTCTTGGAGCCCCCTTCTCACCTTCTGTTTCAGGCATCCATGTTGGCAGGGTTTGAATGTAATAAGTTACTTTGTTTTGTAGTGCTTTGGCAGATGGAAACAAGGATGGTTTTCTTTAAAGGTAAGCTTTAAGAAGGTTTCTGTATGCCCTTAGTATGGGACATAAATTCCTAAATGCACAACAAAACTGATGTTGTGAAGCTGTTGGGGTGTTCCCCGTCCCTGTTTTTAACACACTTCTCTGGGCTTTGATACCTTTTTTCCCCCTCCTCTCACAACACAAACCCCAAAATAAGCCAGTACTTCGAACGCAGACCAAGCAGTTGTAAGAACTCACAACGAAGTTGTCACAGCGTGCAATTAGCCAGCACTGCTGCGCTCTGGACAGCCTCCGTCCCTGGGTGTTCAAACCAGGCCATGGCATGCCCAAAGAACTGGAAAGGGTTCCTCCACTTGTTGGTATTTCATGTTTCTGTAACTGGTTGCTGCATCTTGCAACGTCACTCAGATTTATTTTCTCAAATGAGAAAGTCTGGGTGGTGGTTTGATACCTGTCCATCTGCGTAAGAGCTGGTCATTAGCTTCCTCTCAGCGCTGTTGTGCTGTGCCTGTAATGCTGCTTTAAAGAGAAATTTGTGTGTCCTTAATGTGCCTACTAAATATTCAGGAATGACCATATCCTTTCTCAAGGGAAGGTTTAGGCTGGATGTTCCAAGCTGGAGAACTAACTTCAGAAACCGCTTTGCAAACGGAGAGGCGGCTCTGCCTTCCGACAGCGGGCAGCGCAGTTCGTTCCTCCAGCAGCGGCGCTGGTAATAAGTGGTGCATAAAATTCCATCTTCGCTTGGATTAGAAAGTAAATTATTAATGGAGCTGAATCCTGTTTTCCAACTCCCCGTACAGTCAATAATTCATAGTGGCACAAGCGTAAGATTTATATTTTTAACCATCCACCTCCCAGAGTACCATTGTTTGTGTTGCAAACTGTTGTCCTTCCTGACAACCTCGGGCTCTTCGTGCATTATGGATCAGCTCTGCTCTGCCCCTTTGGTCCTGGTGCGATTCCCCGAGCAGATTTCCTGCTGAGAGGGAGCCGAGCAAGCCATGAGATATTCATAAGGAGAGACGGGAGTGGCTTTGTTTTATCTGTGTGGCTGAACGCGGGAGATGTGCTGCTGTGTGGACTGGAGATTTTCTGTTGAAACATTCAAAACTCAACGTTTACCAAATGTTCCCTTATCCAGAACAGGGGGCTTCAGGCACAGAGACTGCTTGCAGTGTCTGGGATGTGCTCGTTGAACACTGAAGCCTTCATCTCGCCCTTCTGCAGGCTGTTTGAGACTTCCACACCTGTGTGCTGGCGCTCATCTCCTCCTTTGTGTCTTCCTGTCACTGCCGCCCTCCTTGGTCTTTGTTCCTAACGGGACCCTGAGGCTTTGCTAACCCGCTTCTGGCAGCACTACGAGTATAGCAGGTGGAAAGCTCTGGCTGTGATCAGTCCCTCTGCCTTTGAAGCAGCATTTGCAGTTCCCTCATTGTGTATTATTTTCCTGTTGTCTTTCCACTTTCACGCCCTGTGAATTCTCTGCCAGTGGTGTGATTTTAAGAAGTCTTCTCTGATTGACTCCTTTCAGGTCTTTGCATCTTGTGATGCTTTTTCCACTCTGCTGCCCTTCAGATCCTCCTCCCTTGCTTGCTGGGTGTTTGGCTTCAACTCAACATTTCAAACACATGAATTTGCTTTTGGTCTCATCATTTTCATCTCTTAAAAATGTATCCTTACTTTGAAGTCCAGAGAGGCTGTCCCAAAGCTACTTGAAGCTTATCGATCAAAACCACACCTGGAGCTCTGTCTGAAGCCTCACGGATGATACCCACCTCGGTGCGCAAGCACAGCGTGCTCTGTCCTCAGTGCTGCCATCAGGTTGACCACTGCCTTCAGATGTTTTGTTTCTTTTCTTATCTTCCTTGCCCATACCCATCTGTCTGGTGCAAGGTTAGTGGGAGAGGGGACAGTGTTCTTCATCTTTTGTCTTTCTAAAGATACATGGAAAAACCTGGTGGCTCCTCGCTGCTGGCTGCAAACCCAAATCCCATTTAGCTGCCAGCTGTATTGTGGAAATTGATGGTGTTACTGGTACGTGTGCCTGGGTCAGTCTGTTACAGACCTGTCGGGCTGTGGACCTGTGCTGAGCTGGCTTCTCTCGGGGTGAAATGCTGCTGAAACATCACATTTTTGAGGGAGCCTTTTCTTGGAGCTCTGCAGGGTGCTCAGGAACATTGCAGGTAGAAAAAGGCATCGGGGACACGGTGATGGGGTGTTCCTGGCGGGTCCCACTGCTGCCACACAAACACTCACTACGTTAGTGAGGAACAGGACTGTGAAAGGGCTTTGTTGCTACTGGAGGCTGGTGATGACCAAGCGATGGAGCTGGGCCGTGGCAGAGGCCTGGAGCTGCCGGGCTGAGGCCTGGGCTGGGCCCGGCCTCCCCTCGAGGCCGGGTGGCGCCAGGCAGGTCGGGCACAGAACGGGGCAGGCCTGGATATTTCCCCGCTGTGCCGCGAGGGGAGTTCCTCTAGGTCAGGCATGTCTCACCAGCGCTAAATTTACTCTAAAATATTACCGAGATGGGGCGGCTTGTGAGTCAGGCCTATAAAAGCACGCCTCGCTTATGTAAAGAAATGCAGCTTGTGAGGAGGCAGGAGGGCCACCAGCCTCCCGCGGAGGCCATGCGGTGCTGGCGTGTCTGCCCTCCCGAAATAAACGGGGCTCTGCAGGCAGGGATGGCTCCTCCGGGTTGGGTCTGTGCCTGAGAGCAGGGCTGAGGTCTGCAGCCACCTCCCCCTGAGTTTCCGTGCATTTCAGGGAACATAAATAATTTTCCATCTCCGTTCTGGCTCAGAGTTAAATAAATGGAACTGGGGGGATGAATAAGTTCATCTGCTCTTGTCCAGGAATATTCAGCTTGAGCTGTTCTGCTGTGGGAGAGGGAAGGAGCATTGTGAGGGGTGCTGCTGTGGGGATTCTGGTTTTTGGGTCCTTTCTGTTCATTCAGGTCTGTGTGTTTGGCCTTTGAAAGTCCCCACCTCCTAGGCAGCTGTCTGTTTACTAGGTGAACGTCCCTGAGTGCTGGGCTACTGAGCAGCTCCCACCACGGCTCAGCTGCACCCAGGGGTGAGCTCCTCGCCCTGCCCAAGGTGAGGATGCTCCTGGGCTCAGAGGCTGAGCCCTGGCCCCTCTGCGGGCATGGTGCTGACAGCAGCACTGGGAGTGGGACGGGGGGGGGATCCTGTGTGTCCCCCTGCTGCTGGTTCAGCTCCAGGAGCTCCAGCTTATGCCCTCTGTACATGTTGCAATGTGGAAAACAAAATCGAGGTCTAAATAGAGCATCCTTTAAAGATTAAATGTCTTCCCAACGTCCTTTTAATGGTTTGCTGCTGCCCTAGCCCAGCCGCGTCAAACCTGTCAGGGTGCAGGGGGTGAGTTGCCCTCTTTCCTTCTGCTGCCCAGATGAAATTGATGACGCGATCCGTTTGCATCGATCCTCGCTGGGAAGGAGCGTAACATACGGGTTTTAGGGGATTGGACCTCAGACCAAATAATTGGAAGAAAATGCTTTAGAACCAGCAGCCTATAATTAAACCTCTCCAAGGCACGGTGAGATGCAGCGAGCTCAGCAGAAGGAGGCATTTTGCTGTGAAGACTTCCCGTCTTTGTTTCACGCTGTGTGCTATTAAAGCAAACAACCTAACAAGCTTCAGCAACGTTCAGCAGCTCTTGACCAAGAATAGCATCTAACCTTACAGCTAAGCTGGAAACAATGAGGACCATCAGTCTTCACATTTTAGCACATAAACTAGGTAGCTTGGCTCACGGAGAAATCCCCATGACTCTATTTTTGGTAATCTGGAGCTTGCAGGGTGGGAGATTTCATCTTCTGAGGCATCCAGCAGTAACCACCAGAAGGGGAAGGTCCCGATTTAGAGCAGTGCCCTGATCTGCTGAGACAATTCGTACTTAGCTGCGCAAGCTGCCTTTTTCTGTTCTCAGTGGTATGCGTTTTAACCACCGCTCTTGCTACGAAGTTTGTAGAATATGTCATGTCTGATTAAAAAAAATATGAGCTTGGGACGTGATGGAAATGTCTGCCTTGTGCCTGTGGGGTCAGCTAGGCTCCTGGTGGAGAGCCCTGCGCAGATGCACAAGATGATGCTTTGTGGCTCTGCCTGCCTCGGTGGCAGTCTTAATTTGGTCTTAACATCTCCAGCTAATTACCTTTCTGTGAGGGAGAAGACTGGGGTACAATCTGTCTCGTTTGGCCCAGAATGGAGCTCCAAGCCCCTCATGTCTGTGCAGACGAGGGTGATTTAACAGAGCCAGACGTGTTTGTGTGCTGCTCGGACGCCCTTTCGCGCTGCTCCCGCCTGGTTCTGGGGTGGCTGCAGCACCCTGAGCTCTGGCTTGGTCACCCCACAAGCACTGTGCCAAGCCCTTCACTGCACTTCCTGCAGCAGCATCCAGTGTTATGAATGAGAGAGCAAATTCGTTTTCCCTGTGCTTAATTTGTAGCTCCCATGTACAGCAAAGTCATAGAAACCAGATGAAGAACTGGTGACCAACTTTTTATCCCTTGCTTGAACCCCCAAACTCATGCAAATTCATTAGCTAAGACAAACTTAAAGAGGTGAATGGAGAGCCTATAGCGTTTAGTAGAAACCATATGCAACATGGAAATGGGATGTAAACCTCTTGATGTTCCTTGGCATATCTATTATACATGAGCCATCAGAGCAGCGTATTAATAAAACAGGAGGCGAAAGCACTTGGCACTCCCAGCTCTTTAGCGAAACATCAGAGCAGAGGCTGTCAGCCTCAGTCTTTGAAGCCTGGAGCTTGCATCTGCCCAGCTGCTTCAGTGACACGGTCAGGATGCTCGGGGGATGCTCCCATCGAAGGGAGATCTCTCCACTCTCTGCGTGTTGTTGTTTTTTTTTTTTATGCTAGCAAGATTCTCCTCCTCCAGGACAAAAATATCCTCCTTTGCTGCTCAGCCTTCATGCATGCTGGAATTCTTAAGCAGTAAGTGACAAGGCCAACGATGGGGTTAAAGCAACCTCAGACATCAGCGTGCTGAGATGCAAACTCTTTCTGCTCCTCGAAAGCTCTCCCCACTGGGGCTGCTCTGTCCAGCCTTGTGCTGTGCATGAGGCCCTTGGTTTTGCTGAAGAATAAGTGAATGACACTGAATTTTCTAACTGTCTGAGTTGCTTCTCTATCAAAGCAGACAAAGGTGGCTCTTTGGACCTCCCTGGCACCAGGCTCAAGCTTGCAGAGCTTCTGGGCGAGCAGAGGCAGGAAGGGAGGCTGCTTCGTGCCAGGCCCGACCTCGGTGCCAAATGGGATCAGCAGCAGCAGAGGGGAAGGCTGGAGCTGCTTGGCTGTAAGCATTCGTAGGTGGTGATCCCTGAAAACAGAGAGCAGCCTGAGCAGCCAAAATCCTCACCCTGCTACGTGAAGCTGAACATCAGCACTGGTGCAGTGCGAGGGGAGCAGTCAGGAGTGAGAACCAGCAGATGTAGCTAGGCTTGTGGTTTTCAAAGGAATAGGCACACCAAAGAAATAGGGTTAATTTGTTCAGGTGTCAGCAACCCGCAGGGCCCAGTAGGAGGTAGAGAGCGTGCTGGGGAAGGGATGGGGCATGGAGGGGGGGCTGAGCCTGGCTGTGCGGCCTCCTACCGGGCACCCCAAGCCGAGCGTGGGCTCAGGGCGCTGGGCTGTGGCGGATCCAGGGCTAATTATTGTTCCTTTGCTTCCTGAGGTGCATG
Organism: Anser cygnoides; assembly: GCF_040182565.1. Taxonomy (NCBI): domain Eukaryota; kingdom Metazoa; phylum Chordata; class Aves; order Anseriformes; family Anatidae; genus Anser; species Anser cygnoides. The sequence continues at coordinate 8,599,847 of NC_089890.1, forward strand.
GGAGGGTAACGGAGCTGTGTTCCCAGCAGTTTACAAACGTTTAGTTTGCACCTTTCTCTTGCTTTGAGTACCAGCAGGGGGGGTGTTCCTTCTCCCCAGCCAAAACTACAGCTTGGTTCCTCAGGAAAGAAAAGGGTATTTATCGTAACGCTGCCTACGAAAATGGCAGGCAGCCCAAAGCTTTCCTGGGCCCCACTGGAGGCTGAGGGGTTTGGGTATGGACCGCAACCACCCCTGCAGCACGGGCACGATGAATCCCGAACCCGGGCTGCGGGAGTGGAAGAGCTGAACCCGTCCCATCGCAGGCACGGTGCTGCAGAGGAGAGCTAGAAGCTAACTCCCCGTGCTGCCAGAGGGATGCTGGGCGGGGTGGTTGTGCACAGATCCTGTGGCAGACCGGCGTGCCCACACACAAGCACCGCCGGTGGGGCGCGAGGTGGGTTACACCTGTGGGTGAGAAGGGAAAGAGCTGCAGCCGATGCTTTCGGTGACGACATGAATCGTCACACCTTGGTTTAAGGGACTTTGACAAGGGGCTTGCTTCTGAGGAGCAGCTTGCATTTAGGCTTTTTTTAGTAGGGACCAAATATTGCTCATTCATGAAATCCATGGTTTTGATCGATAACTCAGGATTTTGAGGAGGTTTGGTATTCATCTGTGTTCTGCCACGCTCGGTCGTGCACCAGAACACAGAACTGCGGTGGCAGGGCCAGCAGTGTGAAGCAGCTCCTGGCTGCTGCTCCCCATCCTCTGTGTGCTGCAGGCAGGGGGGGTTCCTGGTGGCACCGATGTACCTGGTGGCACTGCCCAGTATGGTGGCACACCAGCCAGACACCTCCATGGTGGCTGTGCTCCCCAAGAAGCTCAGCACCACTCCTCTCTGCAGCACCGGGCTGAGCTCTGTCCCTTCTGTTCTCCGACGTGCTGCTGTCTGCTGCCAGCTGCTTGTGTGTGTATTTGCAACCCGCTGCACCCAAATACCCGCTGATCTCCTTCCTCTTGGAGTGAGAAGCGATAATTAAATGGCTAGTTCAAATTTAATTATTTTTTTTTCTTGTATAGACAGAAGAAATAAGTTCAGCTGTGACCATGCATGTTACATTTTAATTTTTTCTCATGCCAAGAAATACAAAGGAAGTATGTCAGGTATACCGCATCGTCCTGCAGGGAAAGAAACACCTATCAGCAAACCCGAGTGCCCAGCCGAAATTCCTGCTGTTCGTGCTGTTTGTGGATCCGACTTTTCCAGCTGGAATTCAGAGGGGCTGAGGCTGTGCGTGAAAGTGGTTACAGCAGTGGGGGGAATGCCCTCGGCGCTGCCACGCACGGATCCTGCCCTGGCACCACTGTGCAGGGTCTGGGAGCGCGTGGCCCCGCATCGGGGCTGCCCTGGGGTACTGCACATTTTCCCTTCCTGGTGCTTCATATCCCACGTGGGTATTTATAGGTTGGAGTTTTGCTACCTACTGGCGTTAGCAAATGCTTTGCAAATATTCCCACTTCGAAAAGGCTGCTTCCCCCCCGCACCCTTTGGCTTGTGCCCAAGCATGGGGGTTTTCAGTCCAAATCTGTCTTCGCCAAAATTAAAGGATGTGCGCGGGAAGAAAACGAACCTTAAATCTGCGATTACTGGAGTGTGGGGCCTGGGCTGTGGCTCTGGGCCGTGGTCAGCAACAAGGTGCAGGGCTGGGGGATTCGAAGAGAAAGCCATGGGACCAGCCCTCAGGGCATGGCCGATGCAGCAAACCAAAAGCAGATCTTTTGCCGCTTTCCTCCCTTTGTGCTAAAATCCCTCTGGTCTCCTCTGCAGGCGTTCCCCAGCCGCGTTGCCGTAACCTAGCTGACCCATACCGCTCTCCGCATCCTCCCAGCTGCTGGAAGGACGATAAGCCTGTCTGCAAATCACTCCTTCAGCCCAGCACGTCCTTCCAGCATCCCCCAGCCCAACAGGGGCTCTGCTGGGCCTCCCCGGGGAGAGGCACCCCAGAGGCTGGGTGCCGGCGGGGTCCCGCAGCTCCGCGCGCCGGCTCCTTCCCGATCCGCGTGGTTCTGTCCCACCAGGACCTCACACTTGTCGATCCCAGCTCCTACTCGGACTCGCTTATAGCCGCGTTTCCCAGCTTCTCCATCTCCTCAGCGTGCCGTCCTCCTACCAGCCGCACTGCGCTGCCAGGTAAGGCTGGGTGGCCACCATGCCGCGGGGAGCTCGCCTCTTCCCTGCTTTGCTGGGGGGAGAAGCTGGCCAGATGCTGAGGATTTCGTGTTTTAGTCGGAAACAGAAAGCTTGATGCTGACGTGTGTGCCTAGGGGAGGCTGCAGCAGGTGGCAATGAGCTGTGACACAAGCGATGGGTCTTGTGAGTGGAGATGAGGAGGAGAAGCCTTTCTGTGATATATTTATTGTGATCGCCCATCCACGCTCTAAAAACAAACTTCGGGAGAGGAGCGGTGGTGCCTGGACGTGCAAAGCAAGGTGCTCGCACTGAATTGGCAAAAAATCGTGAGGGGTGTTTTTGCTTCCTGGTTCAAAGCCCAAAGGAGGAAACTTGGGTCCCAGTGGCCTCAGGGTGGATTCTGCCAGGGTTTTGCTCCTCGTGACGCAACCCCGTGTGAGGTGCCCTCAAGGGCTGGGGCTCATCGGCTTCTTCCTTGGCGCAGCAGGGTGAGACCATGCATGCCCCAGGGAGCAGCTTCCCGAGGGCCTCCTGGCGAAAGCTTCGCAAAGGGTCAGGCTGCAAAGTGCGTCAGGAGGTTGTTGGAGAGCAGGGGAAGAGCCTCCGCGTCCGGCTGGTCCCGAGGAGTTTATTTCTCTGGCGCGACTCAAGGGCGGGATTGCAAGGAAAGGAAATACTTTATGTCAGGAGTGACTGGAGAGCTTTCGGCTGGATCTCAGTGCAGGACAATGCCCAGAAAGGCGTATTCAAGAGTGCAGAGCAGCACAATTGGCTCTAACCAGAAAGAAGATTAAAAAAAAAAAGGAAAGGAGTTGAAGTGTCTTCGGTTTTATTATCTGTAATACCAGGCTGCGAAGCAGTCGCCTCAGCAGCCCGGTGCTCCAGGCTGGGGCAGAAGGCACTAACCCCATGTGGGTGCGTGCACCAGATCATCACCGTGGGTGTTTCGGGTGTTGAATTTTAGTGCCTCTGCTGCTCCTGGCTTCTCTGGACAGGGACTTTTCCAGCCAGGGACTTCTCCAGCCCAGCTCCGTGCGGCCGCTCACCGTCTCCTGCCTGCGCCAGGGCTCCCAGCCCGGCCTGAAATGCAGTGTGCGCGTGTGGTTGTACAGATCCCTTTGGAAACATCAGATTCCAAGGAATTATGCATTCACTCCTATTTATATTGATGAGGAGAAAGAAAAAACATTGTCTTTTCTGAGCTGCTCATGCACGTGACTCGGAGCAACTTTGCCATCTGTGCCTTTAGCAGAGCACAACGCCGAGCCGCCGCGTGCGGGGCTGCGGGGCTTCGTCGTTAGCCGTAGGAGAGAAGGTCGGGCTCTTTAGAGGAAAGGCTTTATGTAATGATAAAAATAGCTTTCAAATCCTTCATTTGGTGCTCCCAAGTGCTGTAGCTTTTCCCTGGATACCAGCCTGTCCTGTCCTCAGGGGATCCCTCCTGGCTTTGCCATAACGCTGGCTGTCAGTGGCTCAGGACAAAGCTGCACCTCAGCCAGCCAGCAGCGTTCGGGTTCAGGGCTTAAGAAGGAAACTTTTTGGCGATCTGATGGACAGACGCAGCATCCACAGCTCATCCATAAGATGAGGGGTTTAGTCTCAAAGGGAAGGCTTCTGGTGAGAGCGGGGACAAGAGCAGAAACCACGGAGCACCCTGACGGACGCGGCACCAGGCTGAGCACAAAGCTTTCCCTAGCACCAAGGGCAGAAAACAGAAGTGCTAAAGGAAGGTAGTGAATTTGGTCCATTTTCAGAAGCTTGTAGTTTCTAATAAAGCACAGGCAAAGGGGCGGATGGGGAGGCAGCCCAAGAAAGTGCTGTAGTAACATGCTATTGCTCTGAGTCCCTGGAACCCCTTTGAACTTAGAGGAAAACATTAGCAGTGTGTCCAGGGGATTTGGCTCCCCTATCCCCTAGGTCCAAAGAACATCTAGCCAGAGAAAACTCTGTAATGAGGAGCAATCAAACAGGAGAATGTTCCCAGCTATGCCCCTGGGGCACTGCAGACCGAGGATTTACAGCCTGCAGCTCTCCGTGCTGCCTCCCTGCGTGCCCCTTGTGCTCACCAGCTTGGAAGGGACGAGGGTGCCAGGATGCTGGGAGGTTTCTCCTGGCACACCTTGCTGTGCTGTGTAGCAATTCCCCATGCAGGCAAAGCCCTTGGACGTGCTGGGTTTGGTCTGAGGTTTTTCCAGATTAACTCAGGGAGCAGGGGAAAACAATTCGTGCCCCAGGACAGGCCGGGGGTGCAGCTCCCGGTTGTGTAATCGTACCAGCAAAGTTTTGCTAAAAAGAGGCTCAGCTAACACGGAGCCAGTGGATATGGCCAGGAGCCATCTACAGAGCCTGGGTACAACGACAGGAGGTGAGACCTTGCATAGTCTGGGTGGCAAATACAGTACCAGAGCCTGTGCCAGCCCGCGGCAGGGACGGGCGGGAGGTGGGGATGGGGACGGCAGAGGGGGCCGCGCATCGTGGAAGACTTGGCAGGGCACGGGGGGGCCCAGGCAGATCAGGAGGAGCAAAAAAAGTCATTGTTCTTTACATGTCGTTAAATACAAAACGTTAAAAAATAATACCGTTTGTGGAACCGGCCCCAGCCAGCTCCAGGGATGCTGGAGATGTTCAGAGACGCAGAAGGGCGCGGGAGGGGGAAAGAGAGGAGCAGGGATCCTAAACCCCTCTGCACCTCTGAAAATCTCCTGGTAGGTCATCAGCTGAAGCCCAGCGGGGTGAGGGGAGATGAGCACAGACGACAACGGGGTCTGGATCGGCTGCAGCTTTTGGCTGATGGGCAGGACAGGACATAAATGTTCGAGCGGATAGCATGGGCTCTCCGTGCCTCAGTGCCGCTGCTGCAGATTAACCAGGCTCTTTCCTCAGCGCCACGAGCATTAACCTCGCTTCAGGTGCCCAGAGAGAGAAATGTGTGGTTGCACGGAGAAAGCATGTTTCCTTCCATTAAAATCCCCACCGTGGGGCCGGCTGAGGAGGAGCCTGGCGTTCTGCTGCGGCAGCATCCTGCTCTGCCGGCTCCGACATCTGCTGCAAGTGACAAAAGAGCTTGTAGGAACAGACGTGGAGAGCATTCCCAAAGGCATGCAAATGGTCATTGTCTCTTTTTTTTTTGTTGTTTTTTTCATCAAAAATACAAAAGCAACCCCCACACTCTCCAGCTCCTGTGGCTGTGATCTGCCCTGAGCGGAGCTGGGCTCCCACAGCTCGGTTTTCCTCCTGCCCCCATCAGCTCTCCGCTCCCGATGGCAGTTTGAGCTTTTGTTTTTTTTTGTCGTAGAGACAGATAACGTAGTGATTTAAAAACCAACAACCCCCCCAAAAACACAGTCGCTTGTGCCAAAATTCTTAGAGGGGATTCCTCAAAGTGTCCTGGTCCGTCCTTAGGTTTTCTTTAAAATAAGCTTCGTTCCCGAAACTCCCTCCTTGCCCTTCGCCAGGAGTTGTCTCCCCGCTCCGTCAGTTTTGCTGGAGGGGAATGAGGTAGTGGGTTTCCCCCTTCTCCTCTCCACTCGGCACCCGAAGCTCTTCCCCATCCCTCCTCGTGATGTTTTCGTCCCAGCCCTCGTCCAGGCTCGTTCCCAGGGGCGGCGGAGCAGAAGCGCGCGTTCCTCCAGGGCGGCCCCCCTACGCTGTGACAAGTTTTTGTTGTGAGGCTGTAAGTAAAAACCCCAAAAGGAGAGTTGTCTTCCTCCTCTTCGAGGTATTTGCATGCTAAAATGTCTTCTAGGAAACTGTAAAATAAAGAGAGGCTTAGGGCAGCTTCCAGCAGTCACAGAGATGTCCCCGATGCTCTTGGCTCGGGCTTTGGGTTCGAGCGGCCGAGAGCCGAGGTTCCCGTTTGCCCAAGCAGCACTGCCAGCGGCCCTGCTGCTCTTGGCAGGTGGCTTTGTGTCGGGGAAGGTCCTCAAACACTGGGGGACTGCACCCCTGGGCAGGCTGGATCCATTCGCTTTCACCCCACTACACGCTTCCAAACCCACCGCAGCCTTGCCAAGGCTTCGGGTTTTAGCCTCTTGCCTGGGAGATCTCCTACAGACACCGGTTATGGGGCAGCTCTGGGGGGGATTTCTCCTCCTGGTCACCTACACAGTGTGTATTGCTACCACAAGCAACCCGTTCTCCGAGGTATTTTGCACACACGGGTGATGGTGGTGGTGGTCCCATGGGGGACCTCAGTGCCCTTAGGCTGAGGTTGGGGTGGGAACGGGGCGTCCTACAGGCAGGGCTGCCCTATAAGCTGCTGGGGACAGCACCCAAGGCACCACGTGGGGTCCCTGCTTGAGCTGGACAGGCAAAAAGGGAAGGAGATGTTACCTCTGATGCTGAGTGAAACGTAGAGCACGATGATGATGGTCCCCAGGACGATGGAGACGATGCTGAGCAGGCGGGCCATGCGGCCGAGGCGCCGCGCTCCGTCCATGTCCCCCTGCTGCCCGCTGTTCCTCGACTGGGGGGAAGCACAGAGAGGGGCTCCTGAGAACGGTGCCGGGGCGATGCTCTGGCTGCAGTCCCCAAAATGAGAGCGACTGTGTCAGCAGGGGCCTGGGCTCCTGTCTCTGACAGTTTGGTGCCCTGGGGTGGCCCCGCGGGGATGCTTCCGTAGGCAGGAGCTGGATGGGACGGGGTCTGCCTGGTGTCGGAGGGACTAAGAGTGTGTGGGACCTCCTGTCCCACTGCCCAGCCCCAGCCCTCTCTGGCTCTTTTACGGGGAAAAAAAATGCTGAGATTCTGGAATTCCCAAAAGCAATTCACTTACAGGGGGCTCTGATCGGGGGCTGTGTCCCCCAGGGGTGCTGCTGCATTGCTGCAGCTCGCGTGCAGGAGCACATCCAGCAGGCACCAGCATCGTGATGGGAGGTCCCCAAGGGACAAAGTGCTGCGGCTGCTGGCTTTGGGAACGAGCTGTCAGTGTGGGGGCGAGGCTGGAGCCCCCCAGCAGCAGGAGCCCTGCAGCCAGGAGCCCTGGCTCTGGGATGTGGCCGCTAAAATCAGCGAAGCTCCGCATGGAGAAGCTAGCTCAAGAGTTAAAGGTGGAAGGGTATTAAACAATCCCCCTCTCCTTTCTAAAAACGCATCTCTGAGATGCAGTGCCCCACAAAAGGTGCCCTCTCACATTTAAAACAGAAGGAAATGAAGGGCTGGGAGGCTCAGCACAGCTCCAGCGCCACGTCCTGAGCAGGGTTAGGGTTAGGGTTAACGCAGGCAGCTGCAGCCCCGTGGATGTCCGGCTGTGCTAACACATCCCAGGCAGAGCCATTTCCCCAGCACTGACGCTGGCTTAGCTCACGACCTCCTTTCTTTCGGTCTCTACAGCACCTTTGGCAATGTCAAAAATCAGTGGTACGCAGCCAGGGGCCTTTTTGTGTCATAGAACAGGAGGTGACAAAATGAAGCTCCATGGGGTGGTGCTGAGCTGGGGGAGAGTAGGGAAGCACGGGGATTGACAGGGTCCCTGCACTGCTCCCTGACAGCTCCTTCCATTTGGGATTTTTATAGGCTCAGATGTTTGCAACCAAGTGTAATATTTTTGCAGGGTGTGGGTTAGATTGCGGTGGAACACATTTGCAATTTTAGCTGTCTTCCAAGCAAAATATATGGGCTAACAAATTCAACATATTTATCGCCGCAGCTTCTGGAAGTGTTTACTGATCATTTATCCTGAACAATTACGAAAAATACATCAGCACTGGCACGGCGTGTTTAGCCAGCATTTGTTACTGTACATATATTATTCATCGGCGTGGAACAGTTTGATTATAGCTGCCTGGTATCACTGATGCTAACATTTTCTTTCTACATGAAAACACGAATATTTTGTTTATTAATCAAGACTGGAAGAGGCAGAATAGCTCCGAAATGCCTGGGGGCTGGGGCAGCATGCCACGGGGGTGCCGAGCTCCGCGTTTTGGGCACGGAGACATGAGTCCAGGTGGCTCAGAAGAGCCACTGATCGTCCCTGCCTTCGTCCTGTCCCCTGCTCAGAGGGCATTCTCCTAACAGCTAGCCCCAGCGGTCTCGTTGCAGATGAAGGCGGTTACTTTTCTGTAAATTCTGGGACTTTTCCTAGTCCCAGGACAAAGGCAACCAACCTGGCACAGCCTCTTCCCGCAGCCCTTCACAATTTAGGAACTGGCTTTGGATGCATTCCGCTGACCACCCCCAGTTATTCAGAACAAATCACTAATCCTCGATGCTTAAATTGTGTTGAAAACCCACTCCGGGCGAGGTACAAGCCAACATCAGACGCAGATCTATGGAGGCACCATTTAAAGGAGGAACGTGGGGCTTGGCTTCTCCCACGTCGCTCCGTACCCACCGCACTTACACCCCTGGGAGCTGCCAGGCCCTCGCTTTGTCAATAAAACGCACCCAAAGGGGAGGTGGAAGACCCTCCACGTTGCTCTTTTCCATGACACCAGTGTAAGCAGGAACAGGCTGGGGGCCGGAGCAGAATTTTTTCCCCACCCCTGGCCATGGGCCCTGGGGGGATCCAAGAGCAGGGCCTGAAAAATGATTTATGAGACACCAAATCCAACAGCCTTCATTTGCTTCCCTCCCCGGTTGCCGCTTAGTGCCCAGAAAAGCTTTCCTGTGCAAAAAGCGTTGACTTAGAAAAACACAGTCGTGGAGCCGGAGGAAAGCCAGCACGTCGCGGGGAGGCTGCCTGCCTCCCCCAGCAGGGCTGCCAGCGAGGCACGGGGACAGTGGTGAACACCCAGGTCCCGATTTGCAGGTGGTGGGACACCCCCGTCCTGTATCCCAGGGGGGCACCGGGGCCTGCGGGAGCTTCGACCGTGGCTGGGAACTGGATTTGTGCCTGGTGTGAGCAGGTGGACCCCCAGCTGACGTGCTGAGAGCTGCTGTGGCTGCAGGAGCACCAGGGAGATGTTTCCAGCAGGGAAATGGGGACCCCATGGGGCTGGTGGAAATGGGGGGGCCACGAGCTGCACAGGGTGGCAGCGGGTGGATGTCCCAGGGGGGCTGGAAGCAGCCGATCCTCCCCCAGCCCTGCGTCAGCACCGGGCGGTGGGGCTCGAGGGCCTCAGCTCTCATCTCCCCCTTTGCTCGTCCCCTCCAGGGGCTCATGCGGCCCAGGAGGCACATCCCCGCCCCGCTGGGGGTTCTAGCCTCGCGGGGAGGAGGATTTATTTTGCCTGAAAGCTAATGGGGTTGGAAAATCCCCCTGAGAGCCCCCGCCGGCCGCTCTCCCTCTCGCCCAGCCGGACGAGGCCGCCCAGCTTCCCCGCGCGCTGCCTGGGCGGCCGCCACCACACAGCTGCACCGTGCAGATGGCAGCTGGTAAAAATGGTGATTCTGCCTCAAAATGGAAACTGGTCTCTCTGGAGGGCTTTCTGCAGCACCTGCCACCGACTCCTCAAGTTGTTGCTGGTTTTTGGGAAGCGCTGTGTCCCCCCCCTCCCCCTTGTGTTTTGGTGTGGTGAGCAGGCAAGTGCTCGCCCTGAGCTGATTTTCAAAGGAAAGCTTTGCCTCGGTGGCGAATGAAGGGTGTAAAAGGTGCCAGGGGGTGTAAAGCAGTGGGTAAGGGGGTGGCCGTGCCTACGAGGCTCTGCTGAGATGGGTGGGAGGCTGCCTGCTTGCATTCTCCCCAGCTCCGATGTCGGTGCGCGAGCTGAGCTGTGGGGGATATTTAATGGGGATTTTTTTTCTTTAGGACAAGTGCAGGAGCTGCAGGCACAGCCCGTCCCTTTGGAGTGCCTGGGAGCGGGAGCGAGCTCCCAGCTGGGGTCTCCCCAGTGCTGCGGGGCTGGGCTGCGAGGTGCGGGGGCAGAGCCCTCACCCGTGCTTCGCCTCGCTGCTCCGTCCCAGCCGGGAACCAGGCTGTGGGCTGCCTGGCACCACCGGGAGAGGAGCAGTGCTCCGCGGGGACACAGGGGCTTGGTGTGCCCTGCCACGGCTGTGACCTCATCCCGCATCCCACAGCATCCTATATCCCGCATCCCACACCATCCTGCCTCCCACAGCATCCCTTATCCTACATCCCACCTCATCCCGCATCGCCCTGCATCCCACGGCATCCCGCAGCATCCCGTATCCCACATCGCCCCACATCCTGCCTCCCACCTCATCCCGCCTCCCACCTCCTCCCACAGCCCCCCTCATCCCACACCCTGCATCCCGCCTCATTCCACACCCCACACCATCCCGTACCCTACCTCCCGCCTCACCCTACATCCCGCATCATCCCGTATCCTGCAGCCCGGGCTGCCCCCGCCCCATCCCGCCGCTTGCTGTCCCGGAGAGCCCCGAGCAGCCCCCCCCAGCACCCCCCGTGGCTCGGGGCTCACCATGATGGAGAAGACGAGGGCCACCACGTTGATGGGCCAGACGGGGCAGAAGCAGGAGAAGATGGCGAGCACCAGGTAGTCCCGCGGGCGGCCCTGCTCGGGCGGCGCCGTGCTGGTGCCGGTGGAGGAGGCTCTGCCCAGGCTGAGCCGCGACGGCGACAGCGGGGCCGCGTCCAGGTGCCCGACGGACACCGACTTGTAGCCGAGCCCGTGCCCGTTGCGCTCCGCCTCGCCGGCCAGAGCCGCCGTGAAGGATTTGGAGCCTCGGAGCCCTTCGGTAGCCGCCAGCAGCTTCTCGGTCTCCTGGAGCCGGGAGGGCAGCGCCGAGCCCGAACCCGAACCCGAGCCCGAGCCCGAGCCCGGGGGCGCGGCGGTGCCGCTCGCCATGGCCCGGCCCGGCCCGGCCCGGCCCGACGGAGCGGGCTCCGAGCGCTCCCCGCCGCCGCCGCTCTGCGCTCGGGGCTCGCCGCCCCCCCGGGGAGGCCGTGCCGGGGGTGGGGCCAGCACGGCTCGGCCCCCGGGGCAGGAGCGGGGGATGCGCAACGCCCCCAAAAGCCCCGGGGAGGGGGGGGTGGGGGGGTGGGACCGGGGGGTTGGGGGGGGCCGGGGGGGTGGGGGGGGGCTCGTCGGGCTGCGGGGAGGGTGCGGGGGGGGGGCTGAGGGGGTGGGGTGGGGTGGGGGGGGGGGGATGGGGGGGTTGGGGAGGGGTGGGGGGGGTTGGGAGGGATGGGGGGGGTTGGGGGGGGTGGGATGGGGGGGTGGGATGGGGAGGGGTGGGATGGGACTGGGAGGGATGGGGTGGGGTGGGGTGGGATGGGATGGGGTGGGGTGGGGTGGGATAGGGGGAGAGATGGGATGGGGAGAGGTGGGATCGGACGGGATGCGATGGGACGGGATTAGAGGCTGGACTAGGTGATGATCTTGGGGGTCTCCTCCTACCTAGGTGATTCTGGGATTCTGGGATGGGGTCGGGTGGGGTGGGATCGGGGGGATTTAGGGGGGAATCCCCCCGTGTCCTCCCTCCCCTCCGCCGTGATTCCAGCCCCCCCTCCCCCCCTCGGAGCCCGCTCGGCCTCGCCCCCGGGCTTTCAGGACGCGGTGCTGGGGACGGGCGGAGGAGGTGGGGGGGTCCCCAGCGGTGCCCCCCTGCAGACCCAGCTGGGGGACAGCGGTGTCGGGACTGGGACGAAAGCAGGAGCCAGGACCCGCAGGGTGCCGGCGCAGGGGGGGGGCGCGTCCTGGAAAGCGGAGCGCAGCCCCCAGGGGGGCGGCGGTGTGCTGGGGGGGGGGCCGGGAGTTGGACCGCAAGCACCCGGCTGGGCTCCAGCGGCTCTCTTCGGTTCTGATTTTTTCCTCTCCGGCTCGCCAGGGATTTATTTCCCAGGCGGTGAGTGCCATCTGCGGGCGCACCCAGCGCCCTCCGCCTGCTCCAGCCCGGCGGGGGGGGGGTCCCAGCGCCTCTCCCACCCCACAGCCTGGAGAGAGGCCTGCGTGTCCTAACCGAGAACCCAAGAGCAATGCAGGGATGCTGCTTCGGGGGTCTCGAGGCCTTTTTTCCCCCGCTCCTGCTTTTTCGGGCATCTGTTTCCACCTGTCTTGCTTTAACACCGAAGTGGGGGGGGGGAGGGGGGAAACTGGAAACACGAATTTGGGTGGAGAGGGGTTCGTGCAGGGTTATGGCCGGTTTTCGCTTCGTTGCCCCGTGGTGTTCCTGGGCGTGCGATGAGAGCTGACAGGGGCAGAGCAGGGGGAGCTGGTGCAGGGGGAGCCTCACCCCATGGGGGAGCCTCACCCCATGGCGGAGCCGCCCAGCACCAGGGTGCTGCAGGTGGGAGAAGCAGGATTCCGTCAGCAGCCGTCGCTGCAGGCCCCTCCTGGGAAGGGGAACCTCCTGGAGATGCAAGCCAAGATGTCTCACACCGTCAGCACTTTGAGAGGCTCCTTCGCTGAGCGGAGAGCTCTCCCTCCTGGCTGCTGGGAGCTTTCCTCTGCTGGGCTCATTTCCCAGCTCCCCCACCCCGCGCTGGGACTGAGAGAGGAAGAGGAGGAGGAGGAGGAAGCCTGGCACTCGGGGAGCACAGGGCTGAGCCCCCCTTTCCTCCTGGCTGGGCTGACCGGGAGCGCGGTCCCAGACCGTCCCACGGGAGCCACTTTGCAGTCGTCAGGAGGCAGCGTGGGGTTTATGAGCTCCTTGACCTCTCCTGCAGATCTGCCCGGGCACCAATATGTGCACCGATGGGCTTAGCATTAAAGGTACAACCGAGTGACCCTTTCCCAGCTCCTGCTCCCCCGCTCCATCAGCCGGAGCCAGAGCTGTCCCCCAGCCAGCAGCCTCACTGCGATCCGCGCGGCCCATCTGTCCATCTCACGCGCATTAACAGGCAGCGCCCCGACGCTGGGCTTTTGACTCGTGTTTTCTCACAAAGCAAGCAAGAGAGAATAAATAACCGTGACAACTTGCAGCAGGGAAACCTCACGACAAAGAAACACAGAGACTCCTCGAGCGGAAAACAAAGCTCTCCACGTCCCCCAGCTCTGAGCTCTCCTGCAGAGCAGCGAGCGCAGCCGGGCACCGCGCCGTGCGCTGGGCTCACAGCACCGCGCCGAGCCCCGTGTCCCACCTCTCTCCTGCCCAGGTCCCTTCCCGCTGCCCCGTTTGTCACTCGGCTGCGTTACCTTCCTGGCACCGTCTCGCCTTCCCAGCCTGAAGGGTCAGTGGATGGGGAGGCGCTGGTAGCCTGAGCTCTGGAACCCCCCCAGCTGCCAGGGGAGCGGTGCCGCTGGGGGGGCTCGCAGGCTGCCCGTGTGTTTGTGCTGGCAGCTGCTCCGGAGACCAAGCTGGTGGCTCCCGACGGGATAAAATGCATTGCTGGCTGCCGGGCGATCCTCCTTCGGGCTCTCGTGGTGCTGGAGCTGGCTCTCGGGGGGATATCCCCCATAGCCTGCGGCACCAGGGAGCCGGGGGCGGCCGTCCCTCGCGCCCTGCCCGCGGCACTCGGAGTGGGCGCAGGGCCAGCAGCGCGCGGCGCCGTGCAGGGACAGGGACAGAGCCGTGATCCGGCTGATGGCTCGCCGGAGGGTGGCGATTTTGGAGAGCCTCTTGCCGCTGAGGTCGTGCTTGAGGGCCAGCCGCAGGGCGTTGAAGGCTTGGTTGTAGTCCAGGATCCTCTTGCGCTCTCGGACGTTGGCAGCCATCCTCCTGGCCTTGGAGCGCGCCGGCCTGCTCCTCTTCCTCACCTTCATCTCTTCAGCCTCCCCCAGGTGGGCGGCTGCTTCCCCCCCCTTGGGGTCCCACAGGTCCTGCCCGCGGCACACCTGGGGTGCAGCCCCCCTTTCCAGCTCCCCTTCCAAGCCGTCGGGGGATCCCCACCGTGCCACACCGCTCCCCACGGCTGCTCGGGACATGGCTGAGGCTTGTGGGGACGGGGCGAGGTGCTGCTGCGGTCCTGCCTCCCGCGAGGCTGGCAGACACTCCTCCGGGGTCACGCAGCCTCCCCTAAAAACCCCAGCTCATCACGTGGCTCCGTCCCAGCCCCTCCACACCTTCCCCCAGGTGTGCTGCCCTGGGGACACCGGCCTGCCCTGCGGGGACACGGCGGTGCCAGGACGGAGCAGGGACACCGGTACCGGGTCCACGGGGTTTGCAGTGGGAACGGGGGGCAGCCAGCTAAAGGCTACATTTTACTGCTCCCGGGTCCTAGAGGAGAAGCAGGGCTCTCAAGCACACCTAGCAGGGGTTGCTTTAGTTGCTGCGGGGGGGTTTGGGCCCTGCAGGAGCTCCCCACATCGCTCTGCCCTCTCTGCGGGGCAGCTCGGCCTGGGCTGGGTCAATCCTAAGCTCACTTGGTGCTTTGGGGCAGAGCCCGCGGGCATCACGGCCCTGGCACGGGGCTCGGGGGCTTCTCAACCACGCTCACTGCTGCTGGGGCTTCTCCACTGTCCTCTCTTTCCCAGGGAGGGAAACTGAGGCACAGAGTAAAGAGGCTGCTGAGGACAGCGTCCAGGCTTGTGCCTGAGCCCAGGAGCAGGCAAAAACCTCCTGGGCAGGATGGTGCGGGCAGTACCCGGGGAGCTCCCTGCCTTGCCTCCCACCCTCTTCCCATCCCTAAAAACCTCCTCCCAGGAGGAGCTGAGCACCCCCCCCGGCCCCACCAGCCCCAGGGACGGGGCTGGAGCGTGGAAGGAGCTTGGAGCCAGTGCGTTGGAGCTGCTCACACCGCGGGGTCCTGGAGAGCTGGGGGCACGGCCGGACCGGGGCGGCAGCAGCAGCCCCCCCCCCCCCCCACCGGTGGGGCCCGGGCAGGCGGGGAGCAGAGGAATGCGGGGGCTTGGCACGCCTCTGCCCCGCGGAGCAGGAAGCAGGAATGTCGTGGGGGGACCGGGCAGGTGATAAAAGAGCTAAAGTGCTACCTGCCTCCTGCCTTCCTGTCCCCGGGGAGCAGCGGGGGCCTGGGGGCAGAGCTGGCTGGGCCGGTGCTGGTGGGTCTGCCCGGTGTTTAATGGGGCTGGGGTGGTGTGCGTGTGGGGGAAATGATGCTGCAAGCATCTCCTTGCTCCCCACACCTCCCAGCCTGGCTGTCGGGAGGGCCAGGGCCCTGTCCTCTGAGCGTGCATGGCAGGGACACAGGGGACCTCTGGCCCTGGGGTGGGCACGCTGCCTGCCTGGCCCCCGGTGGGTTTATCCCCCCATCCCCAGAGCCTTCCAGGCAGTTTCACATCCCCCTGCCCCTCGCCCACCGTTTCATTAGCGAGCAGCTGCTGAGCGCCCCCATGAGAGCGGGGTAATGATGGTTTGAAAAATGGCCCCGGAGCTGTTGTGACAAATTGCTGGGGTTACTGGTGCAAAAGTGGGAGAACGTCCCCCCCTTATCCATCCTTCCTATCTGATCGTCCTGGACTGGGTTTGATCAATAGCCACAATTAGCGGGGGCTATTTGTCTATTGCCCTTCTCCTCTCTTGGCCCTTTGAAGTGGGAGCTAATTTAGGTGCCTCTGCTCCAGGAACCCCATAAATCAGGAGCCGGGGCCTGGGGGAGCGGGGAGGACAACGCAGCGGGACTTCAAAGGGAGGTGAAGCTTGCAAATATTTCCGAACACCCACCTGTGCTCACCGTGGCCCTCTTTTTTCTTTTTCCCAGTGGCCTTCTGGCCGCTCAGGGGTGCTCTGCACCGGTGCGGGTGCTCCCCCGGCCGCTGGCTCAGCAGCGAGCCCAGCTCAGGAGCGAGAGGCTTTTTGGGGTGGTTTCATGCTGGACACTTAGAGAAATGCCAACGGGAGGTGCAGCCGAGCAGGAAGGCTCCCTGCCAGGGGGATATTTTGCTGGTGCTGGATGCTGGCCCGTGCAACACGGAGCAGACACGGGGCTGTGCCCACCTGCAGCCCCCCTGGTGCCCCCATGGTGCCCCCGTCCTGCCCACAGCCCTGGGAGCCGCTGGGGACCTCCACTGGCCCCGGCCCCGCGGGGACCCAGCCCCAGCCCTCGGAAGAAGGCAAGGCCGCCCCGTAAATCACGGCTCTTCGGATGCCACCTGCTGCCTGTAATTAGTGCATCCCGCCGGGCCGTCCCCACCTTGTCCTGGCCGTTTCCTACCTACGTGCCCATTACCGGGTGGGCAGGCGGGGAGGGACGCCCGCCCGGGGCTGCTCCCTCAGCCCCCCCTGATTTATCGCCCTGCTCCGGGGAGATTTATGGGCTGAGACAGGCAGCCAGCAATCCGTTGTAAGGCTCTGCCGGGCCCGTCTGTCTGACAGCTGATGAAAGGGCTGCAATTATCCACTGCCAAGCATAAATCAGGCCGCCCACAGCACGCCCTCCTCCTACCAGCCTCCACAAAGGGGCTCAGCCCCCGGGGACACGCCACCTCCCAAGGATGGGACACACGGGACAGGGCACTGCTGGCACCGGGCACCTTCCCATCCTCACCTGGGCACCAGTGTCACCTCTCTGGCTGGTCCCACAGCCCAAAGGCATTATTTGGGGGGCTCCAAGGGAGGCTGTGCTGGAGGGAGCCCACAGAGGCCGGCTGGGTGGCGAGGGAGCAGCCACAGCAGGGATGGAGGTGGCGGCTCTTGCGACACCGTCGGGGCCTGTGCGTAAACAGAGGGTGCTTTGTTCCTGCTGCGCCACGGCCAGGTGGCCACGAGGGACACGGGCTCGTGAGTCACCCACCTGTGAGTCACCCCCTCTATGTCCCTCACGTGGCACAGGGAAAATGCCAGCCCTGCCCGGGGCGTGGGGAACAAAACCTGTCCCGTGGGGCGCGGGGGTGCTGGGGGTACGGTGGGTTGAATGCAGTGTGTGCACCGTGGCACGGAGACTTTCTTGCCAGGTGTCACCATCAGAGCATCACCGGGCCAGGTGTCACCGTCAGAGCATCACTAGGCCACGTGTCACCACCAGAGCATCTTCAGGCCAAGTGTCATCATCAGGCCAAGTGCCACCGTCTGGGCATCACCAGGCCAAGTGTCACCATCAGAGCATCACCAGGCCACGTGCCACTGTCCGGTCATCACCGCCCCGATGACGATGAGCACCAGGAGACGGGCACACGCTGGCTGGGGCAGGACAGCCCCGTGCCACCACCGGTGCTCCCCGTCATCGAGGCTCGTTTCTTGCTGGCTCGGTACCGGCCTCGTGCAGCACCGGGGGCTGTCGGTGCCGTCACCTCGGGTCGCTGCCAGCACCGGGAGCTTCTTGCCCTCCTCAGCATCCTCCCGGCGCTCCGGGGAGCTCCCGGGGAGCCCCCGCCGCAACCCGGCAGCCTGGAAGCGGCTTCCTGCGGTGGGTCCCGGGCGCTCCGGCTGCCGGTAACCGCACCGGGCCGTGCCGGGCCGTGCCGGGGGCGGTGGCAGCGCTGCTCCCCGCCCCGTCGGGGCCGTGCTGAGGCCGGGGGCGGGCCGGAGGGGCCGGCCGGGAGCCGACGTCAGGCCCCGCGGCGGCGGCGGGGGGCGGAAGGCGGAGGAGGAGGAGGAGGAGGAGGAGGAGGTGAAGAAGGCTGACGGCGGCGGCGGAGCGGGGAAACCCGGGGCCGGCCGGGGATGGCGGCGGGCAACGAGGAGGCGGCGGCGGCTGCTCGGGCAGACTTCGCCCGGCACTGGCAGGAGGAGTTCCCGGGGGAACCGGCGCCGCGCATGGAGCTGGGCTCGGTGCGGGCGATGGAGCGGGAGCTGGAGCGGTGCCGCCGGCACCTGCGCCGCCTGCAGCGGGCGCTGGCCGAGGAGCGCTTCAAGGTGCTCTACCTGGAGGCGGCGCTCGCCCGCGCCCCCCCGCGCCCCCCCGGCACCGCCGCCGCCGCCCCCGCCCCGCGCCGCCGCCCCCAGGCCGCCGCCCCCCGCGGCAGCTCCCCGGAGGGAGGCAGCGACGGCAGCTCCGGGGCGGAGGACGCGTCCTCGGCAGGTGGGTGCCGCGGCACGGCTGCGGGTACCGCTACCGGCACCGGCAGCGCCCCCGGGGGGCTGGGGGCGAGCCGCGGAAGGGGGGCGCGGAGAGGCCCCGGTGTGCCGTCGGGGTGCCCCGTGGTGTTAGGAGCGGCCGCACCAAGCTCGGTGTCTCCTCGGCCCCCGGGGACGTGTGCGAGGGGTGCCGTGAGGGAGCGCGCCCCCAGACCCCGTCCTGAGCCCCCTGTGTGTGGCCGGCACGCTCCGTGTGGCGGCACGGCCAAAGGTTTGGTGGTCTCCCTACAACAGCCCCGTCACGCGCCCAAGGGCACCCCACGCTGTCACGCAGCCGAGGCCACCCCGAGCCCTCATTCCATCAGTCAATGTCACCTCGAGCCCCCGTGCTGTCCCTGTCCCTCTCTCCCTGTCCCACTTCCAGGGGTGCCCCGTGCCAAGGCGCCGTCCTTGGGCACGTGAGGAGGGAGGGTGCAGCCGGCCCTTGGGGATGTGCCACCGGCTCGGGAGCTGCCCCTGGGGCTGGGACACCGCACAAAAGTCACTTCCTCCAGGTGTGACCTGGTTCACAGGGACGCCTCTGCTGGGTGACACCCTGCAATCACCCCGGGGAAGTCCTGGAGCTGCTAAAACAGGAGCACGCCGGGGCACCGAGGTGTCCGGGCACGCTGAGGACAACGTCCTTTGGCGAGCTGCTGGCTGCTTCATGGCACCGCCAGCACAGCCAGCGCTGTCGCCTGTCACGCTGTCCTACTTCCAGCGGCCTGGAAGTTGTTATTGCATCATCCCGTGTGCTTTAATCCCGGCTCAAACACCGTCCTGACAGCTAGGGGATGGCACTTCTCGCGAAGCTAATTCTGCAGCTGCCTTGAATTAGTTTGGTTCTTGCTCGATTGTTTGGGGTTGGTTTGTAAGAAAGCTGCGTAGCGGTGGTTTAAGCACAAGCAAACACTCCAGCATCAAACTGTGCTTAATACTTAGTTTAATTTATATTTATCGCATTAGTCTACAGGGGTGGAGAGCAGCTCAGCTTCCGTTTCGCCTTCCTCAGCTGTCTGTAGGTGACACGTCCAAAGGACGGTGTCGTGTCTCCATGCCGTGCTGGGCTCGCTCCTCACTGCATTTCTGTCTCTCCCCAGCTCCGGTCAGCGACCCGTGGGGACAGCCGGGGTGGGAGCCGGGTCCCAGCCCTGCAGTGGGGCCAGGCACGTCACCTCCACGCAGCTCCCAGCCAGCCCCACCAGCGGCGATGCTCTGACATTTTTGGAGCTCTGCTTGGTGGTGGCCGAGGGGTAGGAGCAGTCGGAGCGGCCAAGTGCCCGTGTGGCAGTGCCTTTGGGTTTACGCTCACGTCCCGTGCTGTGTTTGTGTCTCGGGCATGCTCCTGAATGGTTCCCCACGCTGAGGATTGTGCAATGCTGCGCTTGGGCCTCTGGAAGATGTGTGTTGGTAAAGGGGCTTCCCTGGAGCGTGGGGTAAGAAACCCAGGGCATCGTGACTCAGAGGGGTCTTCCAGCCCCAGGGGTGCTGGGTTAAAACCTTCGCTGCCACCAGGGGGGCTTTCTGGCAGCACCTTGAAACCCAAGGCTGTGTCTGCTGTGGTTACATTTGGCTTCCTCTCCTCCTCATCCCCCAAAAGGGGCCGCGGTCCCACTGTGTGCCCTCGTCCGATTGCCACCAGCCCCATGGGAGGCTTTGCTGAGCGTGCAGGACCAGCGGGCTGGCCAAGCCGGGGGCTGCGTGGCCACCAGGTGACGGTGACAGTGACAGTGATGGGGTTGGGCTCTTCCCAGGCTTGCCCTGAGTGTTTCCTTGGCATCAGCACGTCCGTCTCTTGTGCCTTATAGGAGAGCCAGCTTGTCCTGCTGGCGCTGACATTTAAAAGCAGAATTTGAGCATGCAATAAAACGCATGCGGTCGTTGACTGGATCCCCCTTTCTGGTTACGCGTGGCTCATTTAGCGCTCCAGTTTTTTTCTCACTTCTCTTTATTTTTCAGCTATAGCTACAAATTCCTGATCGTGGTTTGTAACTCAGCGAGTGTTGGTCTGCCTGGGGGTCCTTCCCTCAATGTTTTCATGAAGTTTTGGGCTTGTCGGTGCTCTCCTTCGGTGTGTGCAGCCCCGCGTTGTTGGTCGGTGGGCATGCTGCCAGCTGAGCTCCCTGTAACACAACGCGGCGCTACCCGGACAGCAGGGGCAGGAGCGCTGGGTATTGTCTTTATGGGAATTACCAGGGAAACACAGTGGTTTCCTTTAAGTAGCTAGTGATTAATCTGATTTAAGGGGAGGATATCTGCGAGATGCCTCCGTTTGCAGCTATTGCGTGAGAGGAGTGCCTGTGACAGCAAGATACGTGATCCTGGCGTCTGAGATAATGCCTCGCCAGCTCTCTCAGGACCGACAAAATCTGAGTGTCAGCGAGCAGATGGCTAGCACGGAGCACAGAGAGGGATGAACTTCCCTTCGTCTCTGCCGTCACCTGTCCCTGCAGCCGGGCACGCAGCTGGCCTCGCAGCCGAGGATGCGTTGGGTGCACGGGGAGGCTGCCAAGGCAGGGGTGCTTCTGTCTGTGGGCACTGCCTGCGGAGGTGCGGGTCTGGGCCGAAATGCTGGCGGTGTCTGCTGGTGCCTTGGGAATGTGAAGCGGGGACAGCTTGCAGGGTGCCCATGGCACTGAGTGTGGCGCCGAGGTGCTGAGGGGTAGGCTCGGTTCTGTCCTGATCGCCCTCGGGCCGTTCTTTCTTGTAAAAACCCCAAAAGCCTCAATGAGAAGGGGAACGGGAAATAGTGAGCCGAGTCCAAGGTTTGTCTCGGCGCATCTCTTTCTGTCTGGGGCAGCTGGTGGCGTGCAACAGGTGAAGGAAAAAGTGTTTCGTTGTCACACTGCTGCCTTCTCTGTGCACCCGTTTCCTCTCCCTTGGAGCCAGGAGGGGACCTCGGGGCCAGTGCTGAAGCCGAAGGTGCGTGGGTGGCAGCTGCTGTCCCTGAGAGCCTGGCTGCAACATCCGTGTCCTTAGCTTTTTTTTTTTATTATTTTTTTTTAACTTTATAGTGTTTTCCCACTGCTGGAAAAGCACTTGTTTGGCTCTGAACGTACTGCAAGTTCCTCTTCTGGTGCAGGAAGGACATGCAGAGCTGCAGTGTTTAATTTTAACTGCTTAGGAGGGAACAAAACGCCTGCGTGTGTGTGTGTGTGTGTGTGTGTATGCGAGTGCGAGCCTTGGCTGGGACCTTTGAACTGTCCCCATCTGCTCAGGGGCCCCGCGGTGCTCCGGGAGGTGCAGGACGTGGTGTTTCTCCAAGAAGCCGAGCCGCACTCCCTGAAAAGCATAAATACATGCACAAGTTCATGAGGTGAACCCGGTGCCCCAAAAGCCTTGGGGCACAACAGTTCCCATTCAAAAACCAGGCGGTGAGCACTGGTTTGGGGAGCGACTTCCCCGTGCCAGCCACGTAGCAGAGGGCTTGTACAGGAGCTAAAAGAGCCCTGTGGGCTGGGCATGGCCCTGGAGCTGGGGGTCCCGGGGGGCTTTCCAGGGGGTGCCTGCTCCTGGTGCTGAGCGGCGATGCTGAGCTCCCACAGCCCCGAGCATCCCGGGTGCCCGCTGCAGGGCTCGACCCGTGCCGGGCTCCGTCAGCCCCAGGTCCTCCTGCCACACGAAGCCCTCGTTAGGTGCTGGCTGCAGCCAGAAGTGCCCTGCGGGGCCTGAATACATTTGCATTGTAAGTCCTACCACAGCCGTGAAATTTGTTTTGTTATTTTTCTTTTTTTTTTTGGCTGGAAAGACACTTTTGTGCGGCGCGCTCTTTGTTGGTGAGCTTCCCCTTCATCCTGCCCAGCCGGAGAAGGGAATGGAGGAACCCCCCTTCCCCCTGGTGGCAGGGATATATTCCCTTGGGTTGGAAAAGGGAGCCTGGATTAGCCAAGGGCTGAAATGTGCGTCCATCCAGGCACAAGGGAGCATTTCCCCCAATTTCACAGCACCACCAGGTTCCTCCTGCAGAGGTTGCTGAGAGCATCCCCAGGAGCCGCGGCACGAGGCGCTGCCGTAAGGGAGCGCACACACTTCCCTGCCTCCCCTCCAAGAGGCATCTCAAAATAGACTTGGCTTCTCCATCCCTCCTCTCTTTATCAGTGTTTGCTAAGCAGGGTGATTTGCATATGCAGATGAGCAGCAGGGACGGCTCCCTTGGATTTGGTTCAGGAGCCGAGCTTGGCCCCCAGGGCTGAGCAGAGAGGGAGGCTGCCTGCAGATCTGCCTGGCGATAAGGCGCAGCTGCAAAGTTCAGGGATCGCGGCGAGGTCTGGCACATGGGGAGACCTTTGTGCTCAGGATGGGTGATTTCTTCCTGGGCGGTTTTAATCTGGATCCTGCTACCCACCACCTCTTCCTTCTCCTTCCTGGCCCCCCCCAGGGATGGTGCTGGGGCTCTTCCAGCCCCGCTCGCCCTGGTTTTGGCTGGGTGTTCCCCGTGCCCGGTGCTGTTTTCCCTCTCCCTGCCAGGAAATTGTGTCAGAGGAGGGCATGAGCTGGCGGCATGAGGACACGTGGCTGTGGGAGCATGGTGCCAGCAGGTCTCTGCACCGCCACGGTGACACTCGTGGGGTTTGCCTGTTCCTGCCTGCCTGGAGCAGGAAAAATCCCATGTCAGGCTGAGGGAACGGGCTCTGCAGGAGCCGTGGGAGTGCCATTTGCTCAGGAGATGCCATCCTCCGCCAGCAGCAGCTTCCCAGGGCCGTCCCCATGGACTCACTGGTGGTGTTTTGCTGCCTCCCAAGCCGCTGCTCCCCACGGGGCTCGGTGGTGCGTTGCCAGCCTTGCGGCAACCTTGTCCCGACACGGGCTGCGCGAGCACCTCACAGGCTCCTGGAGGCTGCAGGCAGCTGCCCTGCGCTCCCCTCGGCACCGTGCTCCTCGGTTAGGGGCTGGGGGACGTCCCCATTGATTCCCCGCTCGGAGCAGGGTGCGATGCTGCCCGGGATGCCCATCTCCCAGCCAGCACCCCCGGGCTGTGCAGCTGCAGCCTGCAGCCGGAGGAGCCTCTTGCACAAGAGCCCAGAAATAGCAGCGCGTGGGCTGCCCGGCCGTGGCGCAGCAGATGCCAGGCGAGCAGCGAGCCACCCGGCGGGCTGCACGAGGTCGGAGGGTGGTGGTGGGGATCCGGCCGCCCCCGTGCCTCGGCTCTCTCCGTGAGGACGCTCCCGGTTCCGAGAGATGCGTTGTGGCTGGAGCCGTGGGCAGGGGCAGTCGGGGTGTTGGAGTACGTGGTGCTCAGTGGCTGTGCCACCGCCTGCCCTGGGTGCTGAGCGTCCACGCAGCACCTCTGCTGGGAGCCAGGTGCTGATGTGCCCTGCGGGCTGGAGCTGCCGAGCAGGGTTGTGTTGTTGTTTGTTTGCTTGCAAAGGTGAAAAGAGGACGGAAAGAGAGTGGCCAGAATAAAGCAGAGGGCTTTGGTGCTGCCCTCTGCTCCAGGCTGTGCAAAGGGCCTGGGTTTGCTGTGTGCAGCCATCGGCAGCGGCATGGGGACGGCTCTGCGTTGGGTGCGTGGTGCATGCAGGGGGGTTTCCTTCACCCCAAATCCATGGGATGATTCCACGTGGCCTCCAAGCAGCTCCTGCCCTGACAGCAGAGCTGTGCTGTGCCCTTGCCTTCCTCCCTGAGCATCTCTGGGCTGCGATGCTTGCTGGTGACACCGCTGGCTCATCGCAGGGGACACCAGGGTGTCCCCACTTCAGGGGAGATTCTCTTGGCCCTCCCAGAGCTGCTCGGGGAGGCAGGGGCTTCCCTCGCCCTCCAGCTGACGGGCTGATTCACCGAGCACAGACACCCCGCCGTGCCGGGGGGGCTGAGAGCTGCCTGCCCCCCTTCTGCTCTGCAGCTGCAGGGGCCGTGCTGGTGCTGCAGCCGCTGCAGAGGGCCCCGGGCCGGCGCTGCTGCTCCTGCGCTCGGTTTCCTGCCGCGAGCGGTGGATGCATGCGCTCAGCCCCACCGCCGGCGCCTTCCTGGCCTCTCCGTGCAGCCGGGCCCTGGTTTGGCTGCATGCATGCTCCCTGCTGCAGCCCGAGCAGCTGCTGCCACCTCTTCCTCCTCCTCCTCCTCTTCCTCCTCCTCCTCCTCCTCCTCCGTCCCCAGCCCTGGCGCTGGCTCTTGCTGCGTGGGCTCTGAGGGTGCCGCCAGGGCACGGGGGCTGGGCTGGGAGGCTGGGGGTGAGCCAGAGCTGGGGCTGGTGCAAATGGGGGCTGGCAGAGACAGGAGAGTGGTGAACGCACCCGCTGTGCCCTGCGTGGGGTGTGCTGTCTGGGGGCTGTCACCCCATGGCCACCCCTCGGCACCGCGTGTGCTGATGGCTCGGGGACAAGGGGAGCGTTGGAGCCCGGTCGCATCCTGAGCTGGGGATCCCCGAGGTGCCCAGGAGTGGGGTGCGAGGGGTGGGGGACGGCAGCACCTCCTGCCCTGACTCAGTGTGTGCTGACTCACGGCCGGGGGGGCTGCAGGCAGGGGGGGGCCGTGCCAGGGCTCAATCAGGCCCTTGGGCTGGATACGGCCCTCTGGGGAAGCAGGGCTGCGCCCAGGCGGCACCGGGTGCTGGTGGCAGTGCCAAGCTGCGCTCCCCCAAAATGCATCGGCCGCCTCTGAGGGCTGCAGCATCCCTGGGGGCAGTGTCCCCCCCAACCCCCCCTGGGTTTTCCAGGCATGGTGGCTGCCGGTGCCCCCCGTGTCCTGGCACTTCACGCCCCGGTGCTCTGCCTTCCCCGCGTGCCGGTGGAGCATCATCCCTCCTGCACATCAGCCCTCCCGCACGGCTCCCATCTGGCCCTGGCGCCAGGTCCAAGCCCATCCCCGAGCAGGGCAGGATGCGGCCGAGGGCAGCGGCTCAGGGTGCTGCCCGCACCCCCTGCTCGGGGTGGGGGGGGCAGCGGTGTGGGCACGGGCAGGAGGGGGCAGCCTGAACGCTTGGCTGGCTCCTGACGTATCGGGGTTGATGACTCTGGCACTTAATATTATTTCCTTTGGCTACAAGCAGATGGGGAGGGCAGTTTAACCCCTGCTTGCCCCAGAGCCGAGCCCTTTATGGGGGGCACAGGGGGGCTCCCCGGGTGCTGGCTCCTCCTGGGGAGTGGCACCGGGAGGGGTCTGCGTGCTTTGCATCCCGCAGCAGCAGCTGGCGAGGTTTCGCCGGGTAGGGGCACAGCGTGGGCATCCCTAGGGCATAGGGAGGGGATGAGAATGAGGTCAGGGAGGGGGCGGTAGGAGTGCCAGTGGCACAGCTGGGTGCCCCCTTGCCCCCCAGTGCCACCAGGGCAGCCTGGGGACCCCCACACACCCCGGTGCCCATGCTGCCACCGTCCCCACCTCCCTGTCCCCAGGCACCGCGGGGGGCCGGCGTGGCTGCGTGCGGGGGACGCTGGGCTCGGCTCCCCCCGGCGAGGCAGAGGCGGGAGGCGGGACGCGCTGCCATTGCCAGCCAGCACCTCCTTCCTTGGGTGCCCCTGGCAGAAGAGCCGCGGTGCTGCCGGGCAGGCGGCCGTGTGCCCCCTTCTCCCAGCCAGCCCCCGCCTGGGCCTGCGGCCCCCCGCCTCCCGCCCTCGCCGCCTTTGTTGTGCGATGAGAGCCGGCTGGCGGAGCTGAGCGCCGAGCATGGAGCCGCTGAGCCACCGCGGCCTGCCGCGGCTCTCCTGGATCGACACCCTCTACAGCAGTACGTGCCCTGGGCGGGGGGGGCCGGGAGGGCTCGGGGCGGCGGGTCCCCCCCCTACCTGTTGGGCGACACTGCGTGGCACTGGGGACGGGTGCTGCGCCGGCGATGCGGAGCCCGAGGCGGGCAGGGGGCAGGTGATGCTGGCGGGGGCCGCGTTCCCCCCTCCCCGAGCATCCCGCACGCCATGGCGGCGCTCACCGGGGTCGGTGCGGGGGACCTGTGCCCGCTGCGAGGGGCTGCACGGGTGGGCTGGGTGGCGGTGGCACTGGTGTGGCGGGGCGCATGGGTGCCGGAGCGGAGTGACAGCTCGTTCTGCCCACAGGGTGCTTGGGGACCCCACGGAGTGCTTGGGGACGGGGGGGCTGCTGGCTCTGTCCCCGTCCTTCTGTGGCCTCGGGACTTCTCCTCTCCCCCAGCAGTGATTTTAGCAGGCACGGTGCTGAGGGCGCTGTGGAAAAGCGGTCCCATGGTGCTGGGACCCGAGGGCTGGCAGCTGGGGGGGGCTGCAGCAGCGCTGGGGGTGCGAATCCCTCCTAGTCCCGTGGATGGGCAGCTGCGACGTGGTGCAGGAAGATCGAGCCCCCCATGGTGCCGGTCCCGGGGCACCTGGCGCAGGCTGGCTGGCTTGGCAGCATCCGAGGGAGCCTGGGGCACGGGTAGGAGGTGGGGTCTCGGTCACAGGGTCCTTGCTGTTTGTTTTGGGGCGCACTGAGCTGCCTGGGCGCACCCGTGGGCGGCTTTCAGGGTGTGAATTCCCATTGGGGTGTTTGCCGGGAAGCGGCTGGGCATGGAGCCCGGCACTTGTGGGGCAGGTTTGTGTGGGGAACGGGGATGGGGATGTGCAGGAGGGGGGCACGGCTCCCTTCCTGAGTTTGGAATCTGCTGTGCCCACGAACCCGGAGCGGGGGTCGGTCAGGGGTGTGTGTGTGATGCGTGGGGCTGAGCCCCCCCAGAGTTTTCCATCCTAAATCCCCTAAAGCAGACACTCGCAGCCGGGGACACCGTGCTGTGCCAGCCTGTGGGGACAGCCAGGCTGGAGCCCGGAGGCTGCATCCAGACCCAGCCTCCGCACGCTCCTTTTTCCCAGCAGCTGCCTCCCTGCAGAGCCCACGGTGCCTGGCCACGCCGCCCTCCTGGGCACCCAGCTCCGGGGACCTTCGTGCCTGGGGGACGGGGGCACTTGGGAGCGGTGCCCGCACCGTGCCAGGCTCGTGAGCCCCCCGAGATGCTGCGGTGGTTGGGGAGGAGGCAGCGTGGGGTGCGGAGGAGATGCTGTTTGTGTCGAGGCCCGTGGAGGCAGGTCTGAGGCCAGCTCACGCATCCCTGTTGTCATGGTGAATTTTCACCCAGCCCCAGTAAAAACGTGGCGTTTTCCCAAAGCTCGCAGGCTGGGAATAGCAAAATCTGCTCCCCCCCTCCCCGTGGGGATGCTGAACTTCTCCTGTGGAAATGAGGCGGGCGAGCGTTGAGGTGTGCAGAGCCCTGGAAGCAGTGTGTGCCCAGCTGGGAAAGCGAAGAAAATGCCACCCTGTGCCGCGGTGACAGTGCTGTCACCTGCCCGCGCTGGGGAGGAGCTGGTGGCCGCCCTTGGCTGCGCTCCCTCTCGAGCATCATCTCGCTGGCATTGGCTTGGGTGGCAGAGCTGAAATGTGATTTTTCTTTTTGGGGAGGTGTTCCTGGTCCTGCTGCGCTCTAGGGCTGTGAGCCAGCCCACAGGAGCCCCGTTAGTGCCGGCATCCCTCGGTGCGCGTGGGGCTGGGGTCTGCAGCGCTGCGGGGGGAGCCTGGGCCAGGGGCTGCTTTGGGTGCAGGGCTCCGAAGGTGGCTCCTCTGGGCCAGGCTCCCTCTGCTCCTCTGTCCCCATGCCTTGGGTGGAGCAGGAGGGTTTCCACTGCTGCGAAAACCCGGGTGCCTGGAGCAAAAATAGCTTTGGGTTTGGCATGGGCACAAGAACAGGCTGCAGGGGCAATGCAGCTGCGGGGGGAGGAGAGAGGCAGCGAGATTTGGGCTTGCTGGGCCCTGCAGGCAGGGAGGTGCAGGGGATGGACCCTCTGTGTCCCCCGGGCATGAGCAGGGTGTCCCTCCCTTGGTGGCATCGGGCACAGGTCTGTGTGCCAAGCGATGGCACTTCCCTGCGGGTCTCTGCCTGCGGCGCATCCTGGCGTGTGTCTGCCTGCCCTCGGAGGGAGAGCGGTGATGGAGCTGCTCCTGCTCCGTGGGGACCGGAGGCTTTGCTCCAGAGGCCTTGAGGAGGTCAGAGTGGTCCCCGCTTGCAGGACAAGGCGTGGGCACAGCACGAGGAGGCCTTGGAGATGCGCTGGTCCCTCCCCGCAGCGTGTTAGAGCTGTGATGTGGGGGAGACCTCTGCCCGGCCTCCCTGCGTGAGAGCCTGGTCAATGACACATGGCTGTGGCTCAGCCAGCAGGGTCGTGCCAGGAGGCGGCACAGCTGGGGCCAGAGCCATGGGGACGTGTGCCCCTGGGTGGGCACGGGGCTGCACGGTGTGAACCTGCTCAGGCTGGGGAGGAGCGATGGGGGCTTGAGAGCTGGGTTGTTCCTGCTGGTCCCTTCCCTTCTGTGCCTCCGTGCCATCGACACCACCTCCTCCCCTTGCGCCGTTGCCAGTGTCACCTCTGGCAGGTGGCAAGGTCCCCAGCCGCCTCATTAAAGCTGTTCCTCGTTACCCGAGCTGCTCCCAAGCCTGGCAATGGGGCGGGGAGGCGGCCAGGTCCCCTCCAGTGCCGGTGCTGGGCTCAGCGTGGGCTCCCCTGGCCGCTGCTGGCTGCCAGCCCCGTCCCTGGCATGGGGGCTGTGTGGAGGCGGTGGCTTTGGCAGGTCTGGCGTGGCCTCGGTTGTCCCCATGTCGCTGTCGGTGGATGCTGGAGTGGATGGGGTGGATGGCAGGGGCTCGGGTTCTGGGCTGCACATCAGCCTGGAGATGAGGAGCTTGGGCCTGGTCAACAAGAGCTTGGGGTTTCCCCATCCATGCTCTGAATCTTTTTTTGGGGGGGCAACCTTCAGCTTTGCCCACCATGGCAAGGGCACCTGCCCCAGCAGGGTGTTGGTGACAGGCCTCAGGGGGATGCTCGTTAGGTGCTAACTGCTAACGAGGAGAGCTCTGAGAGCAGCTGGGCTGTCCCGGCAGAGCGGGACACACCTGGGCCGTGCTGGGGCTCTCCTCCATCCTGCCCCCGGGGGTGCAGGAGAGGTTCCCGACACCCTGCTGGCACCTGCACGGCTCCCAGCTTCGCAGCACTCCTTGATTTACAGATTTATCCACTTAAAACGTTAAGCCGAGTGCAATATTAATGCGATGAGCAACACCGCTGGGAGCAGGGGACTCCTCGGCGGGGTGAAGCGTCGGCAGCACAGTTCTGGGCCGGCTGCAGGTCACACATCCCATTTGTGCGGGGGTCTTGGCTGCAGGGACACCCGGGCAGGACACAAGGGGACATCTTGGGGCCTGGTTGGGGTCCGCTGGGGCTGGGGGGCCGTGTGTGGGGTGCCAGCTGCACCCCGCGGCCGCCTGTGCCGCAGCCGGGCTCCCTTCCCCCTCGCCTTTGTCAGCATCTCGGGGCTGCTGCAGCCGCCTCTCCCCGCCGCCGAGCTGCCGCCGTTTCCATGGGAACAGGTTAGGAGCCCCCCCCGGCCCCCGCTGCGCCCCCGGCCCCGCCGCAGGCCCCGCGCCCCCCCCCAGCCCCCGCTCGGCTGCTCCCGGCTCCCCATTTTCTTCCCCACGCCGTGCCGAGGGCTCCGGGCCCCCAAAATGGCCGCACCCGGGGCTGCGGGGCAGCGCGGGGACTCCTCTGGCCTGCTGTGGTGGCGGCCCCCTCGCAGCAGACCCCCTTGTGCCACCTCAGCGTGGTTTGTGGCACGTTGGCCTTGCCACCACGTCTGCCACCATCCCCTTCTTCCAGGTGGGGCGGCGATATGTCCCCTTGCTGCCCCCATGGGCCTGGCACTGCTCCGGGCAGGGGACAGGGAGGATGGCGACTGCCAGCCCGGCTCCATCGCCCCCCCCCCCGGGGCCGGCGAGGAGGGCATTGAGCCGCTGGCGAGGGGCCGGGGTGTCTGGAGGAGCAGCTGCCCCCGCGCAGATGAGGCCTGCGGCTTCCCGGCACCATGAATTATGCAGAGGCAGGGAAGGGTGCCCGCGCTGTGCCCTGCCTGCCCCGCGGGCAGGTGGAAAGCCGGCGGGTGTGTGTGTGTGTGTCCCCGCGTGGCTCCGTGTGTTGGAAACGGGCTCGTTAGTCCCCTGGTAATTACAGGTTGGTGCACAGCCACCACTGGCATGGTGGCAGGGTTCCCCTGGTGTCCCTGTCCCCCCCTGCCCCACTGGTAGGCAGCATCTCCTGGATGCTCACCCCCCGTCTTCTCTTCCTCTGGCAGATTTCAACTATGGTGCAGACGACTACGACGCCGAGGGCAACGAGGAGCCCAAGGCGCTGCCGGAGGGCTCGGAAACCATGCCCTACATCGACGAGTCGCCCACCATGTCCCCCCAGCTCAGCGCCCGGGGCCAGGACAGCGGCGACGGCGTCTCGCCCACACCCACTGATGGCCTCGGCACCGGGGTAGGTGGGCTGGGCGCCGGGGGCTGCGAAATTCAGGGCTGGGGGTGCCCAGCTGGGAGGGGTCTGCGGTGTTGGCGATGGTCTGGTGGTGCTGTGACCTCGGTGGATGTCCCCTCTGCTTCCTGAACCCGGTTCCTTGTCCGGATGCTGTTTGGGACGGGGCTGCGCCCATCCATGGGACATGTTGGTGTCCCTGCCCCGGACAGCAGGCTCTGGGTGCTGGAGCCCAGCCAGGAGGTGCTGGGACCCCCCTTGTCCCCTGCCCCTCGGGCTGGGGAGCCTGGGGACAAGGCACAGCCGCGCTGCCGGCTCCATCTAGCGGCACCTGGGGACACCCTGCAGAGGGACACCCTGTCCGTCCCCTCCTCTTTGCAGGGAAACTTAGATTTAACTCCTTGGGCTCTTACCCCAGCATCCTCGCCGAGCCAACAGGGTTTTATCCATCCTCTTCCCAAGGAGGGGAGCTTGGAGAGCTTCGGAGCAGGAAACTAAACGCGGAAAATGTGATTTTTTAAATTTTTTTTTTCCAGAATCAAGGTTTCCCAAAAGCCCAGGGGGTGCCGTGCTGTACTGGGGACCTGGGGGCTGCTGCCACTGGGTGCCTCTGCTCCCCAGCACAGGGGCTGCTCTGGGGAGAGCCTGAACTGGGGTGGGGGGTTCTGCAGCATGGCGGGGGCACGGGAGGAGGCGGCGTGGAAAATGTGGAGGTTTTTGCCGTGGAAGGAGTTAAGGCCTTAACCCGGATGTTGAGGCGGAGGAGCGCAGAGGTGTGGCTTCCTCCCCCAGGGTGCTGCGCAGCATCCTCGGCGCCCAGCCCCACGGGGGTCCCGCGGGGCCCTCCTGTGCGTCCCACCACCCCGCACCGAGCTGCCGTGACCCCGGGCACGGTCCCCTGGTCCCGCAGCGGGGGATCGAGCCAGCCCCTGCCCCGGCACCCTGCTTGCAATTGGGTCTCGTCCCCTGGCAGGGTGGTCCCGGGGGGGGGGTGGCAGCGGGGTGGTGGGTGGCCCTGGGGGACGCAGGTGGTGACGCCGTCTCAAGTGGCCGTCTTAGCTCAGTGCTGGCCCGGCACTAACAGGATTGGGAGCTTTAGAGCTCAGCACCGGCTCTGCCTCTGATCTCTTTATCTGCAGCTGCTTGGGCTAGAGCTCAGGGGAGTGCCCTTTGGGTGCCGGCACCTGAAATCTTGGCGTACCCCCAGCCTCGTGGTGGGCACACGCGTGTCAGCTGGTGCCTGGGTGGCACGGGGCGCCTGGCTCAGCCCGCCTGCAGAGGTGTCTGCATCCCCTGTTGTCCTCCTGGTGCCAAAGGTGGCGTCTCCAGCCTGGGGGCTGGCAGGATTGGGGCAGGGTGTCTCGTCTTGTGTGCTCCTAAGGCTGAACCTGGAGCCCCCCCAGCCCTGCGTGGGGACCAGCCCGTCCCACCCACAACCGTGAGCATCCTGGCGGGGGCTGTGGTCACAGCGCAGGGTGGTGGCCCAGCCTCGGCTTGGGTGTTGCTGGGTTTGGTGCTGACAGCTGCTCTGGTCATCCGGTGTCTGTGTCCTACCAAAAACGTGCAAAGCCTGAGCTGCAGCGTGGGGTTTGTTACGGGTTTTGAGAGGAGCAGGGAGCCTGAGCAGCTTGTAGGGACTGAGCAGCTGCTGGTTCCCCTTTTGCTGCTGAAGAGAGGGGGAAAACAGCTGAAACGGCTCTTGCGTTAGCTCGTGCAGATGTCCACATCTCCAGCCTCTGCTTGCCCCATCTGGCAGCGCCTGTGAGGCCCCACAGAGCCGTTGGGCAGCAGCCGGGTGCTGGTCCCCGCTGGATGCAGTGCGGGTGCTCCGGGAAGCACCGTGCGTCAGCAGCATTTCCCTGCCGAGGTTCCCTCTGGAGCAGGAAGGGGTCCAGGACCCTTTTCCTGGGAGGGCTGA
This sequence comes from Anser cygnoides, assembly GCF_040182565.1. NCBI lineage: Eukaryota > Metazoa > Chordata > Aves > Anseriformes > Anatidae > Anser > Anser cygnoides. The sequence goes on from NC_089890.1 coordinate 8,631,924, forward strand.
GGTTGGGGGTCCAGGTGCCCTTATGGGACCTGATCCTTGCTGCTGCCCTTTGAGGCGATGGAAGACCCCGTGGTCCAGCTCCCTCCTTGCATGGGGGGCACCGTGGGGACCCCAGGCAGGATGGGCGCTCTCCCATCGCTCGTGGCTCTGCCTGGCGAGCCCGGGGAGGCCACGGGGGGGTCGGGATGGAGGCAGCGATGCGGGTGGGGGACCCCTCTCCATGGGGTGCCCCCGGCTCAACGCCTTCCCCCGCCGCCCAGCACCATGTAACTCCAAAAAAAGCGGGCGGCGGGCTGCTGCGCCCCAGCCTTGACCAGAGCGAGGAGCAGCCCCACCTCCAGCGCCGCGACGTGCATTTCCTGTAGCGAGAGCGCAGGGCGGAGCGGCGGGGCTGGCTGCGAGCAGCGCGGCACGGCGGGCAGCGGCCCTCCACCGCCGGCAGCCCCCCCGGGGGAAGCGTTGGCCTGGTGGGCAGAGCCGGGCACCCCCTCGGCCCCCCCCCCAGCTCCGGCGGTCCCACCGTCCTCACCGACGCCGCGGTCACGCTCGCGTGGCCGTGCCGCTGCCTGGGGAGCGCCTCGCAAAGGGGCCGACGGCCTGAGCCGGGGCAGGCGGGAGCACCGGGGATCCCATAATGGCTCCTTTCATCCAGAGGCTGTGGCCGGCGTCCAGGGCTGAGTCAGGCCGGGCTGGCTCGGCTGCGTAAGCTTTCCCAGCTGTAGCCTTGCGGGGTCCCCGTGCACCCCCAGCGGTGCCCGGCAGGCCATGGAGGAGGAAGAGGAGGCCATAGGGTACCTGGATAAAGTCCTGGAGGATGAAGATGACTCTGAGCCGGGAACCCCCACCAGCCCCGGGTCTCCGTTCTCGGCCAGCGAGAAGGTGGGCACCCGTGGGGCACCCCCGCTCTGGCGCCGGACAGGGTGGGGACGGAGACGGGCACCTCGCCGCTGCCGGCCCAGGTCTTGGGGTTTGGGTGTGAGGTTTCCTGGGGCAGCGGTGGGGAGGGGAGAGGGTGCCAAGGGCTCAGCCAGTGCTTGCGCATGCCTGCTGGGGTGGGATGCTGCGTTGGCAGAGCTGGGATGCCCGGGAAGAAGCTGGACCACTCTGTGCCGCTGACTGACCACGCAGCCCCAGGCAGACCCCCCTAAAGTGCCCCCAGCCCTGCTGGACCCCGGGGCTGCGCCCCCGGCCGGCCACAGCCCTGTGTCTTCTCTCGCCCACCTTGCTTGGGTGCCCTGTGGGGACTGGCACGGGGCTGGGGGAGGTCTCCATCCCTCCTCTCCTCGAAGTTTCTGACACAGGGTGGCTGGACCCTGCTGGAGGGTGGGCTCCTTGCCCCTCGGGGCCATGGGGTCAGGCTGGCACCGTCCCCGGGGGTGCTGCGGGTCCCCGGCGCGGACGGGCCCCTTATCTCCCCAGCTCTCACGCAGGGCCCAGCCTCTGGGGAAGCAGGAAGAGCCCGTGACTAATCGGTGGCAGCGAGCCCGCCAGCACCGAGCGGACTCCCTGGGCACCCCCCCCCCCCTGCTGCTCACCGCAGCCTGGCCTTAAAGTTGCAGCTTTGAGGGGGGGCACCGGGCTCGTGGCAGCCGAGGATTGGGACCGAGCGGGGCAGGACGGGCGATGCTGGTCCCAGAGACAGCGTGCACTTCCTGGCTGTGCTCCCATCCGGGGGGGGGTGCTTGTGCCGCCCATTGCACCCATGCGTGGCTGCTGCTGCCGGACCCCCGGCGCGATATTTGGGGTCAGCAGAGCTGGCTGATGGCACAGGGGTCTCCGCAGGCAGTGCGGGATGGGGGCAGACAGGACCTGGTGGTGTCTGAACCGTCCCAAATTGCCCGGAGCAACGAGGTGGGAGTTGTGATCCTCTCCAAAAGGGGCTGTGCCAGATGGGTTAAGGCAGGAGACGAGGATCTCGGTGCTGCAGAGCTGTGGCTCTGCCTGGTGCTGCTCTCGGTGGCAAAGCCCAGGTCCTGAGCGTGGTTTTTAGTGCTGGGCTGGGACTCTGGGCACGGCGGGCGTTCAAGGTAGTCCAGGACCTGGGAGCGGTGTTCAGGGCCGTGCCGATGTCAGGGATGGGACGTGCGTCCCACCAAGCAGAGCGGAGGCTTCTGGCATGCCAAGGAGCAGTTTCTGGGTGGGTGCAGCTCCCAAACCCCCCCCACACCCTCCCAACACCAGACCTGTCCTGCTGCCACCGCGTAGGGGCCGGCGGTGACCGCGTGGGGTGGCGCTTTCCCAGAGGAAGCCCCAGGCGGAGAAAAGGGTGGTGCCGGCTCACATGGCGCCGCTGGGCGTGATTCCAAGGGGTGCCTCTGGACTCTGCCCGGGGAGAGCTGTGCCGTGCCGTGCCATGCCGCCTTGGAGCGCTGCCCGCGGCGCCGGGCTCCGGGCCAGCAAGGAGCGGGGAGAGCAGCGCCACCGGTGCCGCCCCAGCTCCCCAGCTGGCTCCAGCCTGGCCGTGCCGCCCCGACGGCACGTGCTTGGCCCTCGCCGTGGCGTCCCTGTGGTGGCAGGGCCGTGTGTCCGTGCAGGGACGGCGGGGCTGGTGGGGTGTGGGGGCTCCGTCCCGCGCCGGTGGGACTGAGCCGGGCTCCTTGCTGTGTCGCACAGGGCGAGCGAGACACCGGCAAAGGGCTGGAGATGCGGAAGCTGGTGCTCTCCGGCTTCCTGGCCAGCGAGGAGATCTACATCAACCAGCTGGAGGCACTCCTCTTGGTGAGCACCGCCGGGGGGAGGTCCCCCAGGACGGGTGGATGGGGTCCCTTCTGCCGGGGCAGCCCCCGCCCACCCCCCCCGCCAGCCTGCCCGGCACAGAAGTATTTCCAGCCCCGCTTCCTCCCGCGGACACGCCGGCCCTCGCGGTCAGGACGTTGTTGCACAACGCGAGGGTCGCTGCTGATGCAGACGGGGAAGTCCCAGGGGTGAAGGAGCATCGACACGCAGCGACAGCCCCTCGTGCAGGGGGGCCTGGGGTCGTCCCAGAGCCGTCCCCCTCGGTGGGCTGCAGGAGCCCCCTGGGGCCGTTCCCGCTCCGCGCCCCGGTCTCAGACGCTCTCCCTTCTCCTCGCCCGGCAGCCCATGAAGCCGCTGAAGGCCACGGCCACCACGTCGCAGCCCGTCCTCACCCTCCAGCAGATCGAGACCATTTTCTACAAGATCCAGGATATCTACGAGATCCACAAGGAGTTCTACGACAGCCTGTGCCCGAAGGTGCAGCAGTGGGACAGCAACATCACCATGGGCCACCTCTTCCAGAAGCTGGTACGCGCCTTCCCCGGGGCTCTGCTCTGCTCCCCTCCGGCTCGAGGGGCAGCCCGCGGCAAGTTTTGGCCCCGTGGCTCCTGCCTAGCCTCTGGGGGTGCAGGGGGCCCCAGGGGCACCTGGCTGACCCCCCCCCCCCCCACCCGCAGGCCAGCCAGCTCGGGGTGTACAAGGCCTTTGTGGATAACTACAAAATCGCCCTGGAGACAGCTGAGAAGTGCAGCCAGAGCAATTACCAGTTCCAGAAGATCTCGGAGGTGAGCGGGGCCGGGTCTGCGCCGTGGGGTCTGAGCATGTGCCACGGGGTGGGGCAGGGGACATCGTCCTCGTGGCCAAGTCAACCACGTGCACTCCACAGAGGGGCTTCCCCTGCCCGAGGGACTTTTGGGGACCGTCCGTGGGGCAGAGCCATCTGCAGCTGTGCCGGGGTGGTCGTGGCCTCGGCGTTGTGCTGAATCCTTCAGGATTTGGCCCCTGCTTGGGGTCCCTCAGCGGGACCAGCGCTGCAGTGCTGCTCCGGGGGGACCTGAGTGACCCACGGGGGCTGCTCTGTGGGGTGCAACCACAGCCCCAGCACCCGCACATGGCCAGGCTGAGGCTTGGTGGGGGGGGGATGTCTGGGTGCATGGCGGGTGCGGAGCCCCCCAACCTTGAGCAACGACCTGCCCCAGCCCTCAGCCCCCTTGGCCCTCCCTGACGGGCCTTTTCCTCCCTAGGAGCTGAAGGTGAAGGGCCCCAAGGACTCGAAGGAGAGCCACACGTCCGTCACCATGGAGGGTACGGCATGCGCGGGGCGGGCGTGGGGAGGGGGCTGCAGCCTTTTGTCTGCGGGTGCATTACCGAGCGGCTCTCGGAGCGGAGCCCTTTTGTGTTCCCGTGCGCGGTGCTGGTGCTGGTGCTGGCGGGGGGGGGACGCCCCTCGTGAGGATGCTGGGGGCGTGCAGCAGCCCCCCACCCCCTGCCCACCCCCTCCTCCCTCGCTGGGAGCCGTGCTGAGGGCCGATGCCGCGGCGCAGCCGGGCTGAGCTGCCGAGGGGAGGCAGGGATGGCTGCGCGGAGACGGGGCTGCCATGGAAATCCTCGTTATCGTCCGCCTGTGCTGTAACTGCACCTACGGTGAGGGGCTGGGGGTGCGGTGGGGATGTGGCTGGGGGGGTTTCACCTGCCGTGGGGGTGCCGGCCGCTGTCCTCGCTGGCTGGAGGCGGCATCGTGCTCCGCAGCCTGAAGTTGGGTGCGTCTTTGTTCCCGGCTCCATCGAGCCGCCTTGGCTCGGGCACGCGTGGCCACGCGCTCGCTGGGCCCGCGGGGCTGGGGCTCGTGCTGGTGGCGGCGATGGGGGAGCCCCGCTCGAGGGGGCTCTGCGCCGGGGTGCCGATGGGGAGGGGTCCCTGCTTGCTCGCCGCAGGCTGCGAGCAGCTCGGGGCTGCAACGCCCTTCTCCGTGGGGATGGAGGAGCTCCTGCCTCCCTGCCTGTTGTCATCCTGCGCTGCCCGCCCCCGGGGGACCACGCTGATGGGGATGGGGATGGAGGATCAGCCCCTCCTGGGGATGCAGCGGGCTCCCAAGTGCTTTGCATGTACCTGTAGCGATGGCAGCGGGAGGCTCCATCCTCTCTGCGTGCGGGGTGGGAGGATGCCCTGAGCCTCCCTTCCCTCCCGGAGCTCTCGCCGGGTGCCGCAGGGGCTCCGGCTTTCTGTGCTGCCACCGAGGCGTGGGGACCAGCCCCGTGTCCAGACCCCGTCTTGCCCCAATGCAGGGGTCCTGCCCTCGCAACGCGGGGCTACGAGGCAGCGCCCTCCTTCGAGCTCCTTGGGAACGGGACCGGAGCCCCTCCGTGACTCATACCACGGCTTGGGGTCGGTGTGTTTCCCTCTTCCCCTCCCGCCTGCAGCCCGTCCCCGCCGGGGCCCTGCAGTTTGGGGAAGTGGTCCGAATCGTCGGGAAAATCCAGATGCCTCGGTCTGGGTATAAATAGCCCAGAGAGACATGCGAGGGGCGCTGGGACCCGGCACCGCGTGCACACCCCATGCGAGGGGGTGGGGAGGAGGAGGAGGAGGAGGAGGAAGGTCTGGCTGTTGGGATGAAGGGAGCCCCGGAGCATCTTATGGGGTCAGTGAGAGCAGGGCTGCGGTGGGAGCTGCACAGGACCCAGAGTGGAGCAAAAAGGGAAACTGAAAAAGCTCCGGGCTGCTGGCGGTGCCAAGCGGCTCTTCTGCCCCACCACCACGTCACGGCGGGGTGCGGGGCCACCGGGGGTCTCTCACCGGGAGCCAGCAGGGACTGGGGGAGCCAGCAGGGACCTGTTCCCACCTCTGTGGGTGCTGTGCTGGCTCTGGGGTGGGGATGAGGGGCTGAGACCCCGCGGTCGGTGCTGGCTGACCCCTCGTGTCTCCCGCAGCGCTGCTGTACAAACCCATTGACCGCGTCACCCGGAGCACCCTCGTCCTGCACGTGAGTGTGATGCCGACCCCGGGGCGGGATGGGGACACCGAGGGGCTATAGGGACAGGTGGCTGGTGACGGCTGTGTCCCCAGGCAGACCCTCCCTCATGCTAGATCAGCCATGCCCTGCTGCTGCTGGGCACCCACAGCCCGGGGAGCACCATGGGGGGCAACCCAATGTGGGTGCTGTGGGGTGGGTGGCACCCTCGGGTCGCTCACCCGTGCCCACCCCATCCAGGACCTCCTCAAGCACACTCCAGCCGACCACCCCGACTACCCGCTGCTGCAGGACGCCCTCCGCATCTCGCAGAACTTCCTCTCCAGCATCAATGAGGACATCGACCCCCGGAGGACAGCGGTCACCACCCCCAAGGGGGAGGTGAGGCGGGCAGGGTGGCGCGGGGTGGTGGCAGAGCCCTCTGCAAGCCCCCGGTGGTGCCTCCACCCCGAGGAGCTCCACGGTGCTCGGCCAGGAGGTGGAGGGGGGGGGTCCTCAACACAGTTCTGGGTGCGTGGAGAGGGACAGGGACATCCAGGCCCCACGGGGTGCTGGCCCTTGCTCTGTGCCCGCTCTCACGCCAGCCCTCCTCCCCCCAGACCCGGCAGCTCATCAAGGACGGCTTCCTGGTGGAGCTGTCGGAGGGCTCGCGGAAGCTGCGGCACGTCTTCCTCTTCACCGACGTGCTGCTCTGCGCCAAGCTGAAGAAGACGGCGGTGGGGTAAGGAGGGCGCTGGGGGCCCTGTCCTCCAGCGGGAAGGGGCACGGGGTGGGGGGACGGGGGACTGGGAGGGCTGGGAGGATGCTGAGGATGCTCAGCACCCGCGCCTCGGCCGCAGGAAGCACCAGCAGTACGACTGCAAGTGGTACGTGCCCCTGGCCGACCTGGTGTTCCCCTCGCCGGAGGAGTCGGAGCACTGCCCGCAGGTGCACGTCATCCCCGACCACGAGCTGGAGGACATGAAGATGAAGATCTCGGCCATCAAGAGCGAGGTGCAGAAGGAGGTGAGAAGGGCTGGGAAGGGTGTGGGGTGTCCATGGGTTGCCAGACCCACCCCGGTGGGGTTGGGGATGGGCAGATAGCACCCAGGGGTGCTGGGGGTGCCGGAGACATCTCGTCTGCTTCACCCAGTCCCCGTGTCCTCTCCCTGCCTGCAGAAAGCCAACAAGGGGCAGAGCCGTGCCATCGAGCGCCTCAAGAAGAAGATGTTTGAGAACGAGTTCTGGCTGCTCCTCAACTCGCCCGCCATTCCCTTCCGCATCCACAACCGCAACGGGAAGGTGAGGGGGGCTGGAGGGGCCGGGGCTGTGCTGGCTGGGGAGGGACAAGTCTCAGCCCCGCAGCATCGCCCTCTTTCTTCCAGAGCTACCTATTCCTGCTGTCCTCCGACTACGAGAGGTCTGAGTGGAGGGAGGCCATTCAGAAACTGCAGAAAAAGGGTAAGTCTCGGGCTGCCGAGGCCCCCTTGGGGCTCCTTCCCCCTAGGGTGCTGCCATGGATCGGCCGCATGGGATTCCAGCTTGTCTGGTCCCCGGGGCCGGTGGCGGCTGCGTCCCTCTGAAGCCCCTCTCCTGCCCCAGACCTCCAGGCCTTCGTGCTGAGCTCGGTGGAGCTGCAGGTGCTGACGGGATCCTGCTTCAAGCTCCGCACCGTCCACAACATCCCGGTCACCAGCAATAAGGACGGTGAGTGTCTGCTGGGCTGCTGGCCCCTCTCGGCATGGGGGTGACATGGGGAGGGTGTGCGGGGTCCCTCACCTCGAGCGGGGTCCCCGGCTGTGCAGGGGGACGTGTCCCCAGCAGGTGGCACTGCCGGAGCAGAGCTGGGCTCTCATGCGCAGCGTTCCCAGCTGTGACACGGCGCTGGTTTTGGGGTCCCAGCGACGTCCCCACGGCCTGGGAAGGAGCAGGGTGACCCCAGTACGACCAGCCAGCCCCACTGGGAGCACCCCCGGCATCGGGGAGCTCGGGATGTCCGGTGGGACTGATGGGCAGCAAGGGATGCTTGTCCTTCTCCAGACCTTCAGGAGGAGCCCTCCAAGGGGGTTGGGGACAAGGGGGTGTCACTGCAGGCACCTGGGGGCTATGCTGGGGCTCATTATGGAAGATCCTGCCTAAGGGGGTGGTTGGGGGTCAAAACCAGAGCCTTAACGACCCCTCTGCTCCTTGCCTCGCAGACGACGAGTCCCCCGGGCTCTACGGGTTCCTGCACGTCATTGTCCACTCCGCCAAGGGCTTCAAGCAGTCGGCCAGTAAGTGCAGCGCCCACCCTCGCTCGGAGGGGCTGGGGCGAGAGCTGGGTCCAGCACAGGGCCCCGTGAGCCCCCGGGGGTCCCAGCAGCTCAACAGGGACGCGTTACGGGGGCGCTCAGCGGTGTCTCCTCCCCCAGACCTCTACTGCACGCTGGAGGTGGACTCCTTCGGCTACTTCGTCAGCAAAGCCAAGACTAGGGTTTTCCGGGACACAACAGAGCCGCAGTGGAACGAGGTGAGAGGAGGCTGGAGGATGAGGGGAAGGGACCGTGCCCACCCTCCAGCCCTGGTTTTGGAGCTGTTTCGGGTGCTGGGGCTGAGCCACCCTCCGTCTGCTCCCAGGAGTTCGAGATTGAGCTGGAAGGCTCCCAGTCCCTGCGCATCCTCTGCTACGAGAAATGCTACGACAAGACCAAGCTCAACAAGGACAACAACGAAATCGTGGACAAGATCATGGGCAAGGGGCAGATCCAGGTACGTGCTGGGGCTTTCGGGCATCCTCTTGCCCAACCCATACCTCTTGGGGCGGGCCTGCTGGGGTGCAGGGCTGGGAGACGCCGGGAGCCGAGCGCAGGGGTCTGGGCTCGGGGCTGAAGGCAGCGAGGAGGATGAGCAGCAGGCATGTGGGCGACGATCCTGGGGTGCGATGGCCTCAGCAGGGGTGGGACAAAGCGAGAGGGGATCCCAGGGAGGTGGCAAAGATGACGGCCACCCCCCAGGCGTGCACCCAGCCCTGTTCCTTGGGATCAGCTCACCCCGTGGGCTGCGGGGAGGGCTCGCTCTGGCCAAGGAGGGGGCCACGAGCCTGCTGTCTGCCTCCTGAAGAGCTCTGAGCATCCAGCCCCACATCTCCCCCGCCGGCCCAGTGCTCCCTCCCCGCCGGCCGCTGCTGTCCCCTCTGCCACCATCCGCATCCCCGGCGCCTCCATCCGCCGTCGCTATGGCAACGGGGGGTTGCCAGGGCAACGGCCCGGCCGCCTCTGATTGGCCGTTGCCAGGCAGGGGGATGGAGGCCGGGGCTGCCCCGAGATGCTCCCAGGTGAGCAGGGCGGTGGGAGGGGGGCCGGCAGCCCCCAGACCCTGCACCCCGCAGCACCCCCCCTTGGCCAGGGGGCAGCGGGGATGGCTCAGGACGGCGATGCCCACCCGTTTTCCTGGCGGGACCCCCGCTCTGGCTGCCTCCCTCCGCTGTGATGGGGTGCCTGGGACACGTCCCCCCCCCGGCCTGAGGCCACTTCAAAGCGCCCGGCTGCCTGCTCCATGGGAAAGTAGCTGAGGGCAGGTCCCCGGGGAGGAGGAAGGAGCACGGAAACGCTGCTGGGAAGGAGGTGCTGATGTGGGGCAGCACCACGTTGGGTGCAGGATGGGAGATGGGGCTCGGCTGGGCGCGGTTGTACCCAAAGTTGCCCGTCTGCTGCCCTCCCTGGCGTGGGGCAGGGGTGGCACGAGGCCATGCAGTACGCAGGGGGCCGGGGAAGGGGCTCAGTGCCCCGCGGGGCTCAGCCCAGCTGTGTGCTTGGAAATAGCCCATGTCAACAAACATGAGTCACGCCGGGAGACCGGGGGTCGGGGCAGGGACAGCACGGCTCGGCTCTGCCGTGCAAAAGTCTGGGAAGGAAAAAGGGAGAGAGAGGAGGCCCCCGAGGCTGCTCACCCTGAGGACGGAGCGGTGTCCCTGGCATTAGGAGCGGGGCTGCAGGGCTGTCCTGCTGTCACCTGGCGCCGTTGCTCGGGGCAGGGCTGGCCCCAGCGGGACAGGGGTGGTGGCAGGCAGGGACAAGGGACAGCAAAGGTTTGGGCAGGACTGGCGCCGCCACTCGTGGGTGACTGGGTTGTGGCTGTGCCCTGAGTTAAGGCAGAGATGCTGCCCTGGATAGTCCCTACCCTTGTTGCTCCCTGGGCTCCCCGAGAGCTGCTGCTGGTTCCAGTTAGCACTGAGGAGTGGGAGGCACTGGGAGCACTGGGGTCTGCAGCTTGGCAAAGGCCTGTGATGGGCAGGGAGCTGCCGGGCTGGCCAAAATCCTGCAGCTGTGCTGTGCCCACTGCCCAGCTCCAACCCGGCAGGCCGGGCATCCTGGCAGCAGGCCCCGAGGCGTCTTGTGTTGTGCTGAGCATCGGACCCCCATCCCGTACCCCATCCCAGTGTCTGGCGGAGGGAGCCCCTTGCTTTGGGGCCCTGCCAGGTCCTGGTGGCTTTGTGGGTGGGAAGCCCAGCTCCGAGCCCGTCCTTGTCCCGGGGGCTGCCAGCAGCTGTGGGTGATGGCAGGGGCTGTGCAGGGCAGCCTGCGGGTTCTCGTGCCCTGCTGCAGAGGGGAGAGCCTGCATCTGGCCCTGGTGCCCTGGGGTGGGCAAGGGGACGGGCAGCGGGTGTATGGGGAGGGGGTCTCGGAGCTGGGGTGATGGGGCAGGGCAGAGCAGCCCCTCCTGGCCGTGCAGCCCCGTTTTGGTGCAGGGGGAGGAGACGCGGCTGTGGAAGCGGAGGCTGTGTTGTCATGGGCACGGTGCCTGCCATCCCCGCAGGGAATCGCTCCCTGGCCGGTCCCCCTTTGCACAGGGTTGGCAAAGGCTCCAAAAAGGGGGAGATTTGTGGTGTCGGGGCTGTCCTGGACCTGCAGGGACCCACAGGGCACCCTATGCAGACCTGGGGGGGCTGGATCCTGCCTGGTGCTGAGCCCCGCGGAGGCAGGGTGCTGTGCAATTCCCACTGTTGGCTCCTTGCCCTGTCCGTGTGTGTCGGCAGGAGCCGTGGTGATGCTCCAGGGCACCCCCACCTCACCCCACCGCCGGTGGAGGTGACGAGGACCAGGGCAGGCTGGTGAGGTGTAGGGGGGGGTCCCTGCTCCCCAGACCGTGGCAGGACGCCCCAAAAGCGCCAACCCCTTGCTGTGCCCAGCCTGGCTGCTGCGGGGAGGGGGACGGGGATGCTCCGGCGGTGCCTCCCCGGCCCCAGTGTGCGGGGCTGCGCAGCCCTCCGGAGCGGCGCAGCGGGCGGCAGGGCGGGAGTTAACGCGTGGGGGACGCCGGGGGGGCTGCTTTGAGTCACTTCCTCGCAGTGGGAGGGAGGCTTTGGGGCTGCCGAGCTGCCTCTCGCCAGCCTGGCTCACACCCTGGAAGATGAGCCCAGCCTGCTCGCCTGCCCGCCGCCCGAGCCGGGCCGTCCCCGGCCACCGCTGACCTCCGTGCCCAAGCAGCAGCGGGGATGCCGGTGTTCTGCTAACCCCCCCCGGCCACCCTGGGGCCCCCCAGCCTCTCCTCTGGCATCCCGGGAGCCGAAGCGGTGGCGATGATGACGGACGTGCTGGTGCAGCCCGACGGCAGCCCCAGTCCTGGGGGCGAGCGCCTGGAGCCTGGCCCGGAGGAGCCCGAGGGCAAGCGGCCCTCCACCACGGGCGCCCGCCTCTGGGGCCGGGTGCGCAGCAAGCTGCTGAGGCAGAAGGTGCCTGGGGGGCTCGGGGGGACGGGGAGGCGGTGGGGTGCATCCAGTTGGCTTCTCCATACCTGGTGGCTTTGTTCAGGAGGGGGGGGGCTCGGGTACGGGTGCGCCTCGGTACCCCCTTGCTTTGGGGAGAGGGCTGGGGGGGGGGGCTCTGCGTGTGCCGTTTGGGTGCTTCGGGAGCTTTGTGAATACTTAGCAGCCTGCTCAGCGCTTGTTTTCCTCTTCCCCTTCTTCCCCGGGGGATGCCGAGCTGCTTTGTGCCAGGCTGGTTGTGTTGCACGGGGTGCAGCCGGGGTGCTGGGGCGGCAGGCGGGGACAGAGGGCACCCTTGGGTGCTGCCCCCCCTGCCCCAAGCAGTAGGTGCTGCCTGTTTTGTTGGGGGAGATGAGGGGCAGGGGTGCTCAAAGGGGTGACGGGAGGACACGGCACCGTCACAGGCTGCCCTGGGGGACTCGGGGGCACCGGGGGCTTCCCTCCCATGCTGGCTCGGAGCGATACAAGGCAGGAGCTGCCCCGACACATGCGGGTTCAGTTTGTCAACAGCGAGGGGGGGGCTCGCTGGCAGCAGGGCTGGCTGTGACGCAGCGGCATTAACCTCGATTCCGTGCAGCCGCCGCTCCCGCAGAGGGGATTAGGGGCCGCCAGGGCTGCGGCGGGAGCTGCTCGGCGGCTGTTGCTGGGGCAAAACCCGAGGAGGTTTTCGCTTCCCAGGACGCGGGGCAGACGGGTGAGCGGGGGCTGTGTCACCGTGAGCTGTCCCGCGCAGGAGCTCGGCTGCAGCAAGCCCGTGCCTGGGTCCCTGCGTGCAGCAGGCACGTCCTGCTTTTAGGGTCGCTGTCGGATGGGGCTCTGAATCGCTGCTTTTTTGGGCTTTGCTTTGCTGCGGGCTGGTGCTGGGGCTGCTCTGTCCCTGTAGTGTGGCCCCGACGCCGTGTGCTGCCTGGGCAGGGGGTCGCTGCGTGGGGACCCGGAGCATCCCCTGCCTGCTGGGGCCGCTCCTGTTGGCCAGGCTGGGTGCCCACGGGGGCCGTGCTGGTGGGGAGCGACCCCAACTGTAGCAGCTCCCCTGGGATCCCGCTCCCAGGGTGACACAGGGGGAGACAGCCACGCCGGCTGAGTCACCGCTTTGCTCAGGATGGCTTCACCCAGGCTGATGCATCGGGTGACCTCATGGGTGAGAGGCACGAGGAAGGGATGTGCCGGCAGCATCCCGGCGCTTGGGGCCCCCAGGGCCACCACGACGGCTCCTCTGCCACCAAAGCCCCCAGGACGCACGCAGCCCTGCGGGACTGCTTGTTGCCTGTCCCACTGCCGCCTCTCCCTGTGTGACAAGGGGCCTCGTGCAAGGAAACACCCTCAGGTAACGTGGGAGAAGAGGCTGAAGGTGAGTCTCTGTGTCCCGGAGCTGGGGGTGCCATCCTCCCCAGCCGTGCCATCCTCCCCAGCAGCTCGGGGCCATCCCTGGGCCGTGCCGGAGCGTGGCAGCTCCCTGTGGTGCAGGGGGAGGAGATGGTGACAGTGGCAGTAGCTGAGCCTGGGTGTTTGCCAGCGCCATGTGGGCAGGAGGTGCCTCTGGCGCCGTGGGCAGATGCTCCCATCCGTCCTCCCACGCGTGGGAGCTGTGTCCCGTGGGGACGTGGCAGTGGCTTGGAGAGCACCGGGGCCAGCTCAGAGCACGGTGCCCCGTGGGGACCAGCCCCAGCTGCAGGGGAGCTGGGTGACTCCGGCTGAGCCAGCTCAAATTTGGGGCAGTGACAGAAGTGGGGGGGGCACGGCGCAGCAGGCGGCTGGGGGAACGCGCTGTGCTCGGGGTGAGGTTCGCGGTGCTCGTGGCAGCCAACCTGGCTTTTATTAGGGCTTTGTTCGGAGCCTGCTAAAGCCCTTCCAGATGTGCGCTGCCAGGGCCATCGGAGACGGGGGACCCGTGGGACGGGGCTGGGGAAGATGTGTGGTGTTTCCAATTAAACTCGCGCCGTGGAGGGGGAGGCCCACGGCTCCCGACCTGGCTGGGGAACGAACGGCTTCGCTGCCGCTGCCTGGGGCTGGACGCTTTGCTCCTCGCTGCTGGGGCTGCGGTGACAAGGCAGCTTCTGCATCAGTGCCACGAGGGGGACGTGGCTGCGTGTGGAAAAGGGGTGAAAGCTCTTCGGGACCTGGCCAGAGCCCCACTGCCGCTGCACAGGGCATGGCCGTGGCTGCAGTGGGTGCGCAGTGGCAATGCCCTGTGCCCAGCAGCGGGTGCTGCGGGGGGGGACCGGAGCTGGTGGGGGGGACACAAGGGGCTTCAGTGGAAGGGCTGGGGTTGGCCAGGGTCCAGCTGCAGCCTCGTGATGCTTGCGTCCAAACTTGCTGCGGGGCCCCTTGGGAGCCTGGGGCAGCTGCAGCCTTCTGCTCCTCCTCCTGCTCCCCGCTCTGTCCCCAGCAGCCGCGGGGCTGGCGGGGTGAAGGCGTCGCGGCACTCACCCGGGCTCTCCCGTGCTGGGGCGCCGGGGAGGGGATCGGCATCAGGAGGCGTTGCTGGAAACCGCAGCACCTCACGTGGCAGCGGGGGGTGGAGGAGCTGCCCGGCCTCGTGGGAATGGCGCTGGGGACAGCAGCTGGGTGCTGGGCAGGGTCCGGCCGGCTCGGCTCGGCCAGCCCAGGTGGTGCTTGGGACGATCGTGGGGCTCGTTTGTCCTCAGCAGACGTCCCCTGGCTGAGCTCCACATCCCCTCTTCCTGCTGCCTTGGGGCTGAGCTCAGGCGATGCCGCGGTGCTGGGAGCCAGGGCAATTTGGGTCTCGGTGTGCAGGAGGGGACGTGAGGGACCCCAGCGTGATATGTGGTGGCTTCGTGAGTGGCCAGAAGCTGGGGCAAGGGAATGGCAGCTCTGTGGCCAGAGCGGCAGCTCTGGACATCTTTGTGCTCACACTGAGCACCTCCCGAGCCAGCAGCTGCTAAAGGAAACCCCCGCGTCCTTGAGCAGTGACCCCGTGCACGTGGCACGAGCCTCGCCTGGCAGCTGCGCACTCGCAGCCCCAGGACCCCCGCCAGCTCCGCGTCCTGTCCCCTTCCCCGAGGGGACATTAGTGCCAGGCGCTGCCCTGTGCATTACGAGGATCGATGGGGCCGGATCGATGGCACCAGCTGGGGACCAAAAAGCCCCAGAAGGCAGCTGGAGCGAGGGCTGGCTGCTGTGGCAGAGCCCCCGTGCCCTTGGGTGGGAGCAGACCCCCCAGCCCCGCAGTAAGGTGAGCTGGTGCCAGCCTTCCTCGTCCCAGTGCTGCGTCCTCATCGTCCTATCCCTGGGGCTGAGGCCCCCGATCGCCGTCCCCTCTTGGGACTGGGGTCACTGCTGTCCTCTCTGCCCCCGTCCTGTGTCACCAAGGATTGGGGACGGCTCTGTGCCACCTCGCTGCCATGAGCGTTGGGGCCTTGGGAACGCCAGAACCTCGCTGTGGCCCTGGGGAAGCGTCACCGAGTCCCCTGCTAGCCCGAAAGCCAGAAATAGCAGAGCCTGTCATTCCCAGGGGTTATAAATAGCCCTGGCTATTGGGAGATGTTGTTTTTTTCTGCATGGAAAACACTGCCCTAGTTCTGCTCCATCAATCTGCCTCCAGAAATAGTCCCGATTCTTGGAAATTTCTTGCTGCTGGGGTGTGTGTTCAGCCAGGGGCTCGGGGGACCGATCCCACCGGGTCCAGCGCCCAACCCAAGGGACCCCAGACTGTCCCTGCTGGTGTCCAACCCTGCTGTGCTGTCTCTCCCCGCAGCTGGACCCGCAGGCCGTGCAGACCAAGAACTGGCACATGGACGTGATTGAGATGAACGGGGTAAGCGGGGCCCAAAGCCCCTTCCTCGGGTGGCAGCGGGGTGGGCGAGCCGTAGACCGGAGCTTCGGGTGCGCTGCGGGGCCGTACCTCTGCGTGACGCCGAGGTGACAGCCAGGATGTCCCCGCAGATCAAGGTGGAGTTCTCCATGAAGTTCACGAGCAGAGACATGAGCCTGAAGAGGACGCCGTCCAAAAAGCAGACCGGCGTCTTCGGCGTCAAAATCAGCGTCGTCACCAAGTGCGTGCGGGGCTGGGGGTGGCTGCTCCCTCCCTGTCCCTGCGGGCCGTGGGGTTTGGGGATGCGGGGGACCTGCCCCCATCCCTCCCACCCTGCATGTGGATCCTGCCCCATCTCGGGGCTGGCGGGGCCCCGAAAATCGCCGCTGACCCCTCTGCTTTCCGAGCCAGGCGCGAGCGCTCCAAGGTGCCTTACATCGTGCGCCAGTGCATCGAGGAGGTGGAGAAGAGGGGCATCGAGGAGGTCGGCATCTACAGGATCTCCGGCGTCGCCACGGACATCCAGGCCTTGAAGGCGGTCTTCGATGCGAGTGAGTGACGGCCGCCTGTCCCCTCCGCGGGCACCGAGCACCCCCCTGGTGCTGCAAGCCCGGGGGCTGCCCACTGCGCTGCGCCACGTGCGAGGTGCACGGGTGGGTGCTGAAGGGGCTGGGGACGAGGAGGTAAAAGCTCGGAGCTGGTGCCGCAGGAATTGCTGCCCTGCCGTGTGTGGGGCACGGGCAGCCCCGGCCCTGAGCCCCCGCAAGGGAGCCCCGCAGCCCCGCTTTGCCCTGACCTATTTTCGGTGGTGTTTGTGTGCCGATGGCTCTGAGCTGCCTCCGCGCCTGGCCGGCTCCCAGGGAGACACTGAGTCAGGGCAAGGTTGCAGATGGATTTGCGAATTGTTCCGCGACCCGCTGCCCAACACTGCCATGGCCAGACTGCCCGCTCCCGATGGCAGCAGCAGGGTCAGGAGCTGGATTAATGCTCACAAGGGTCCCCAGATCTCCTTCCTGGTGCTACCACGTCCAGAGGGGCCCTCGGTGGTGCAGTGGGGCTGGGGACTGTGCTGTTTGGGGTGTTTGCGAACAGGAGGTGTCACACGGGGCTGCTCTCTGGACAGATAACAAGGACATCCTGGTGATGCTGAGCGACATGGACATCAACGCCATCGCCGGCACGCTCAAGCTGTATTTCCGAGAGCTGCCCGAGCCCCTCCTCACTGACAGACTGTACCCCGCCTTCATGGAGGGCATCGGTAAGGGCCCGGGGACCGGTAAGGGGTCTGGCCACGCTGCCAGCACCTTCCTCCCTGCTGCCCCGCTCGCGCAGGGCTTGGTCCTTGCCCTGAGCCCTCTCTCTCCTTGCCCCCAGCCCTCTCGGATCCTGCTGCCAAGGAGAACTGCATGATGCACCTTCTCCGCTCGCTGCCTGACCCCAACCTCATCACTTTCCTCTTCCTGCTGGAGCACTTGAAAAGGTAACGGCCGGGCAGGGCAGGGCAGGGGGTGCAGCGTCCGTCTCGCTGCTTTGCCTGGGGGTGGGCCACGAGCACGGGGGGAGCCGCTGGGGGTGCCCTCACACCCCATGGCCGTGGCTGGTCCCTATCCAGGTGATGCTGTGCTGGTGGAGAGCAGGGCAGGATTTGGGATTTGGGCAGCTTGCAGTGGCCTTTCCCTTCTCCTGGCCCCTCCGGAGGGTGCAGCCCCAGGGGTGAGCACAACTCCGCGTCCCTGGGCTGCGGTGTGTTCACCGGGGGGGGTCTGTGGGATCCTGGAGCTGTTCTGTGACACAGAGCAGCCCCTGGAGTCCTGGGGTCACTGGTGGTGGTGGCAGCGGGGACCCTGCAGAGCACGGGGCCCTTCGCACAGCTCCGCTCTGCAGGGAGCACGCATCCTTTGGCACGAGGCAACTCTTGGCTGCCTTAGCCTGCGTGCAGCTGCTTGGATGAGCTCCCTGTGGGGACCAGCTGGCCTCAGCACGGGGCGGGGAATTAATTTGGGACCGTGCGGTGCCCTTTTAGCAGGAAAACTGAGCACTGCGTCCTTCGCACCGGTGCAGGAGCAGCCCCTGCCCAGCACATTCCTCTGATCCCTGCAACTTGTCTGCAGCAGGCGGCTGAGCCCTGGGGGTGTTCAGCTCTGCAAAAATGTCCCAAAGCTGTGTTCAGCACCTTGTGCTGCTTGTCCTGCGGTGAGAGCAGCACCGTGCAGCTCCCCATCATGGCAGCAGCTGTAGCTCCTGTGCCCGCTCCATTTCAGCTACTCCTGACTCCATTTGCAGCTAGGAGAGCCCGGCCGAGCCTGGGGAAGGGCAGCGCAGGGACCCCAAAACCCGCAGTGGGCGCAGGGCTGGTGGCAGGGCCGCGGTGCGGCACGCAGGGCTCGGCCAGAGCGTGCCACGAGGTTGGGAACGGGGCTGGCGGCTTGTGTTACTTGCGTCGTGACGCGTTTTTCTCTGCTTTGGCTACAGGCAAACAGAAAAAGTGATTGCTGCCGGGGGTGGGGAAGGAAAATCCATTTCCACCCTGAGAACTGGGCACAGCCAGTTCCCACATCTGCTCCCCTGGCTGGGGCTCAGCCGGGGAGCGCGGCCGCCTGCTAACACGGCGATGTTGTGGCCCTGCTCCCTTGGTGTGGGGGCTGCTTGGGGTCCCACGGGGTCAGGGGGCCGGTGCAGAGCCCTCCGTACCCTGCAGGGGCTGGGGCAGGGCGGAGGCTCTGCAGCTCTCGAGCAAGCCAGGGCTCGGTCGCTGCCACATCACACCCAGGGCTCCCAGCCAGGCCCGGCGGCTCCTGCAGAGGCCGTGAAGGGGGCAGAGCTCCCTGCCCTGCCCCTGGGTCTGCCGGGGCCACAAGGGGCTGCTGCAGCCGGAGCTGTCCCGCTGGGGCTGGAGGGTGGCAGGGGGGAGGTCAGCGTTTGTCCCTCCCGTGGCACCCGGTGGCTGCGCTGCTCTGGGTGGAGGCGCTGGGAGCTGACGCTCGTGGCTTTCCTCTTATCCCCCAGGGTGGCGGAAAAGGAGCCCATCAACAAAATGTCCCTCCACAACCTGGCCACAGTCTTCGGGCCGACACTGCTGAGACCCTCGGAGGGGGAGAGCAAAGGACACCTCACCCTGGCCTCCGACATCTGGTCCCACGACGTGATGGCCCAGGTGAGAGCTGAACTGCCGGGGCCGGGACCCGGCCCATGCCAGCACCCGGAGGGTTTCACCGGCCTGTCCGGGCGGACTTGTCCCTCCTCACTGGAGGCGGCTGCACGGGGCAAGCTGGCACCTGGCAGCTCCCCCCTGTCTGGCCCTAACACCCTCAATTTGCCTGCCACAGGTCCAGGTCCTCCTCTACTACCTGCAGCATCCTCCCATCTCCTTCACCGAGCTGAAGCGCAACACACTTTACTTCTCCACGGACGTGTAGCCTGCAGGGAGGAGGCACCAGCTGCAAACACTCCCAGCTCCCCGCTGGGGGCCATGGACCGGATCAAGGCCCCCGGGGAGATCGGCCTGGCCCCAGGACGGTGCCGCCTGCAGCTCCTGTACAATCGCGTACCGACGGCTCGGTCCCGCCCCAGGCGCCGTGCCGTTCTGTAAAGTAGTCGTGTCTTATGTCCCTTCTCGTGTTCCAAGAATTGTTTTC
The DNA here is from genome assembly GCF_040182565.1 of Anser cygnoides. Lineage (NCBI taxonomy): Eukaryota > Metazoa > Chordata > Aves > Anseriformes > Anatidae > Anser > Anser cygnoides. The sequence goes on from NC_089890.1 coordinate 8,650,760, forward strand.
TGTATATTTGTTCAACGGAAGAGGTAGTGACTGACAAGGGCTGTGGACACAGGCTTCCCCTTCGGCTCGTTTTCTCCTGGACTCCTTCCCGCCCGGCACCCCTCGCCTCGCCCTGCTCGAAGCCTGCAGCATCCCACGGGTGCCCGGCCGCTGCCCCACGCCTGCACACTTGGCACAGCCTCGCTGGGAGGCTGGGGGCTCGTGGGCCTCCCTCCCTGATGGCCAGGACCAGCCCTGCTTTGCCTCGCTGCCTGGATCCTGCTCTGCCCCGCGGGAGCCCGGGAGCAGGGTGCCGCTGCCTCCTCGCCGTGTCGCTGCCGGGCGCTTTCAGGCCAGTCCCCTCCCTCGGTCGCTCTTACCCCGCGCTTTGCCTGTGTGGGTGCAGCAGGGCGGTCGCTTCCCTCGCTGTTTGCCGTCGCCGAGTAGTGTTTTGGGGTAACCCACTAGAGCAGGGCTAGGACGAGGCGCTACGGCGGGCTGACCGCAGAGCCGTGGGCTGGGGCTCAGCTCCCATTTCCCCAACAGGGTCTCGGCCTTGTTCTTGCCAAGCAAGAGGCTGGAGTAGTGCCCTGCTGTGTCTGTACATCCGTGTCCCTGCCTTAGCTCCACGCGTGCCCCTTCCAGCCAAGCACTGCCACCGGCTGCTGACTCCTGGGCATGCAACTCCGGCTGTGCCCCACGGCAGAGCTGCCCCGGGGCAGCGGCGCTCCTGCTGCAGGCACGAGAACGGGGAGGTTTTGTTTCCCTCCTTGGCTCAGGGATGGGGGAGGAAAGCCCTGGTGGGCTCTGTTTGGCCTGGCCCTCGCTACCGGAGGCAGAAGTGCTCTCGCTAAGTGGTTTAATGGCTCCAGCTCTTGACCCCAGGCTAATGGCCGGGGCGGCCGGGCCGTGTCCCGTGACAGAGTGCCCGCACGTGCTCGAAGCTGTGCCCTGGCTGCCCCAGCGCCTGGCTCCGTCCCCTGCCCTCCCACGCTGACAGGGAGCTGCTGGTACCTGCTGGGACACAAAACCTTTCGCTCTGTGAGCCGAGTCTGTGTTCTCGTGGGAAAAGCCCCCGCCTCGATTGCGTTGGCCCTGTGCGCTCCTGTGCCAAAGGGAGACGATGAGAAGTGACCGAGCGTGTCCCTGCTGCCGGCGGCGTCGCCTTTACCCACCCGGCCAGCAGACTGGTCCAGGTAAAGCCCGGCCGATGCTCCAGGTATGTCCTAAGCCCACATCCTCGGGGAAGGCAGCACCTGCCAGCCCCCCACCAGCAAAGCAACAACCAGAGGGGAAGCCTTTCAGTCCCCCTCTAAAGGGCTCACACTCCAGACCCTGCTCCTCTCGACTACCAGCTAAACAGAAGGGAAGCAGCAGCGCAGAAAAGAACCAGGCGTCTGTCTTGGCCCTGGACCCAGTAAGGAGGCCGAGCGTTAAGATCTGACTGCACAACGGATCCCTGTGTGTGTCTGAGTTGTTACATGTGTCCAAGTCTCTGTCCACCATAGTGTCATTCCAGATGGAGACTCTGTACAGCCAAAATCCCCCCCGCGTGACAGTGGCTGGAGGCCCGCGCAGCCCCGGCACAACAGGCTGCGGCCAAAATCCCCATGACGGGCTTTTGTTTGCTCCTGCAGGAAGGAAAGGCGGGGGGGTGGACTTCTGCAGCTACAGGTAGAATAGAACTGTTAATTAATATTTGACTTTCAGAAGTTGTTAAGGATATATTTTTGTTTGTGTTCTGTTTCAATTTCTGTAGATTATAAACTTTAAATGGCTGTAAACCATGTGAAGAAAAAAAATGTTAATAAAAATGCAAAGCCCCAACGTTTGCACAAAAGGAGCCCTGTGGTGTTGCTGTTTGCACCAACTGATCACCTTGGCTTTGCAATTTCTTCTCTTTCAGCCGTGGAAATCTTGCTAGTTGTGTTTCAAGCCAGTGGTATAAGCACGGGCGTTGTGCCAGGCAATCTTTTAAGAGACATCTTATGGTTTGGGCTACATCCTTGCATTTCAGTACATTCTGGAGGAAAAAAACCTGGACTGTCTGGAGCCAGCTTGTTTAATCAGCCCAGAATTACTCAAGCTTCAAATTCAGCTGACTTGCACAGCTTCTGGCCTGAGGACACTGAACAGGCACAGCGAGGGAGATGAGGCGATCTGGAAACCTCATCTGATGGATCACATGGAGCTGTCGCCCCGCTTCTTTCCGTGTGGTCATGGGAGACAAAGCATCTCCAAACCGACCACCTTATCAGCTAAACTACCCTGCTGGTGTTGCTCTCCCAGGTAAGCAAGTGCTGTCAGCGTTCTGGGATATCAAACCGTGAATGCAAAGGAGGGGAAGTAGGTGAGAAAACGCCCAGATGTTTTGTGCTGAATTTGAGCTACTGCTGTGAGGCACTGGAACAGGCTGCCCGGAGAAGCTGCAGATGCCCCATCCCTGGAAAGTGTTTAAGGCAAAGCTAGATGGGGCTTTGAGCAATCTGGTCTAGTAGAAGGTGTCAATATCCATGGCAGGGGCTTTGGAATTTTATGATCTTTAAGTTCCCTTCCGACCCAAACCATTCTGACTATGAATATAAGGGTGGGTGTTCCCCCTTGCACAGTAGCTCAAGGACAGCTAAAACCCAGTCTAAACTATTTTGAGTATAAAAGCTACCCTCCATGGTCCAAGAACAGCCTGTGGTTAGAAAGGCAAGACAGCTAGTAAGAAAGCAAAGCCAAAAGGGAGCAGCTCCCCAGGTTCGTGAGCAGGTGTTCTGACTTCAGTACCAATGCTCTGCAGAAGTGATGTTTCACTTTCCCCCAGTTTAACACTGGGGTGCTCAGAGCGTGGTGCAGGAACATGATGGGAAACAGTGTGCTAAGTGAATGTCTGGTTAGCTGTCTGACGGTGGTTTAGTCTCACAACTCTCCTTTAAAGTCCAGCCATCAAACTGCTGGAACCGATGGTGTGAGCCTGTGGCAGTTAAAGCAGTAGCAAGGCTATTTGTACTCCCACGGTGAGGTTAAATCAGGCTAGCCAAGTGGCTACAGAGAATTATACATCTGCAACAACCTCTTTTTTACCCTTAAACTGGTTTGTTCATCTGCCAGTAACCACACGGTTCTAAGGCTAAGGATTCCTTTTTGCTTTTCCCTTTAAGAAATGGTAAAGAAATCTGGCTCTCATTCTGTACTTGAAATAAGACAAGTTGTACAGATGGTGGTTTGTCTTCAGTTGGTATTTTAAGAAAAGCCTGGAACAAACTATTTCTCCACAGGATCTTACCTCTCCCCAACAGAACAGCAAGCTGCAAACTGGTAACTGCTAAACACTTGCAGCACGTTCAAATACACGGTCATCTAAACCACTGCATTTCTTTACGAAATTGTCCTCCTGCCTCTTTTGATGCTAGCAACAGACTTAATCAAAATCAGACCCAAAGGATCCAGAAAGCTCAGAGTCCAGGCTTGTTTCCTGGAAACTGACAGTCAGCTGATCCGTCCTGGTGATACTGCTCACTGCGCCTGGCTCCATCCTCGCATATTCCTGCAAGTCTGCCTGAAGCAGCATGCCAAGGCTCAGAGCCAGATTATTGTTAGTCATTCAGGAGAAGCAGCCAGCACCATCCAGCTTGCACTGATCAGGACTCCAAAGCAGTGGAAAGGTAAGCTCGACGGTTCTTCCGCTGTGATGCAGGCTCTTAGCAGCAGCACCGGAACACAAGGAAAACTTGCTCCCAAGGGATCCCACCGTTACCGTAGGTAGTAATCAATTGCTGCGGAGAAAGCGGCGAATCCTCCACAGCCGATAACGCCTGCCTTCAAACCAGCTGCAACGTAAAAGGGTGGGAAAGAATGAGACAAAATAGGAAAGAAATTTTTCCTCCCAGTAACTAGCCTATGCAACACGGGCTTGGAAAGCTTACACCTGCAGGAACCTGGCGGTCCTCTACCAGGGAACACTGCCCGAGGTGAAGGGGGAACTTGGCACACACTGGTCTTAAAATCCCACATCTGGACTAGCATGACACAGTGACTGGGTGCTGTGGTCCTAAGATTCCCTACAAGGGTTAGGAGAGAAAACACCCGTGGCCACTAATGATTTCAGTGTGCTCTGATCTGAGCACTGCAGGTGGCTTTGCTGTTGGACAAGAGATGGACAGGAAAAGCAGCTGCTACTTGGAAAGCTCTACGAGGATTAGGCCCAGGACAGACACAACTTAACAGGCTCAGTTAGAAGCTCTTTTGAGAACACTTTTGTTTCTTTTATGCTCTGTGAACTGTTAGCTTTTTTGTTGGTTTTGTTATTTTGCTTTTGTTTTCTTAAGGATAGGTGAGAGAAGTTTGATGTTTCTGATAAGCAGCGCAGCTCTTCCTACTTGGGTGTTCTTAGCATTCAAGGCTTCCCCCAAAAAGTCCCCACGAGTGCCTGCTGGCCTAAAATCCCCGTGCCCCTGCTCTTGTACAGGAGCAATAAATAGAATTGCCTGTTTGATTTGATACAGGAGAAAGGAGGGAAGCATTGTACACGCTGTGCAAGTTAACAGAGTTCCTGCCAGCGAAATAGTATATATAAGCACAGCTCTGTTAACACAAGAGCTGTAACTTCACTAAGTTGTTCTGCACATATTTTTGGATCCCTCCCGATGACACCACAGAAGCATGTGGATAGCAAACACCGTTTCCTGATTTTCTTTCAAGTCACTTCTGTTCATTTTTCTCCAATCTCGCTGTCCTGTACAACAGCCTTCCCTACCCACACATATCTTTCAAGCTGACAGGAAAGCGAGAGAGATGGCAGTTCTGTCAGTTTGGAGTACGCTCTCATGCTGACATAACCATAACCCCATGCAAAGAGATCTGTAGTGCATGTTGCCTTAAAAATACTGCTTGCTACCTAACCGAATTACAGCCTTATCACAGAAATAGCTCATAGCAGGCACCACCAACCTCTGAAGCCGATCGCTCCTCCTGTGATGCAGCCACTAATAACGCTGTTCTTCCAGTCTGACTTTCCACGATACTGAGGAATTAAAAAGCAGAGTCAACAAATAAATACGAGATAAAAACTCAGTGCCTGTACTAATACCAAGAGAGATTGAATGACCTTCCAGCCCTGTCTCAGATGAGGATGTTTTTCCCTCTGTTCTCAGCAGATGGCCCCCTGCACTTTAAAACATAAGCCTTGCAGGGCCAGGAGGAGGGGAAGGTGCAGGTCACCAGGAGAGGTAAGACAAATCCATATGGTGCAATGCAGAGCTGCAACAAAGCCTCTCAGGTGAGCCGATACAGCCCCCAGAAGGCAGCACTGTGCACTGGCACCAGCTCAGAGATTTTAAAGGTGCTACAGGCACCTGAGTGCAGCACTGAGCCTGGCCGTGCAGTCTGGAGAGCCACAGCACCCCGCTGACAATGATATACAACTTCCATAGCCAAAGCACACCCGTTTTTCACCAGTGCAGAGATCTGTTTGTTCTGCTTTATTGTGCAAGCAGATACACTTTTCTTCTACGTGATTTAAGAAATAATTGTCTTTCAATTAAAAGACAGTACTGAAATTCATAACAGGCTCATTTCCCTATTTAAGAAAAGGGATGGTAGATTTACCGCTGGGCTGCACGAGGTCATTTCTTCCTGTAGGCGCAAGATGAAAATAGGCCTGTTACTTAAGAACTTTGATCAAAGGATCCCTGTCTGCATATGCAATTTTTACAGGCTCAAATGACCACGTTGCAAGTTTGCAACTTTCAGTTTGATGTTTTAAAGTAATAACAGATTACTCGTAGCTAGGGTTTCAAAAAGCAATGCCCGTACTTGCCAAAAGTCGGGACTTGAACTGGAAAGGACTTCACTGTTGTGTGCAGTTCTGCTTATTCCATCGGAGAACTACAGTTCTGAAGGCAGGTCTCAAAGCTGAAAAGCTTCAATGACTTAAGAAGCAAAAATAAAGTAGCCTAGTCCCTCACCCCATTACAAGGGGGATACGCATACTTATCCAAATCCATTAAAGGAGATTACCAAGTATATAAAAATATTTCATAATGCTTACGGAGTCCTTACTCACCGATTCTACCACACACTCAGTGCAGGAGAACATAGCGCCAACGATGGCAAAGTTCTTCGCATAGGATATGCCTCTCTGCCCCATGTCCTTCAGCACCTCCTTCGCGGTTGGCGTGCGATAGGGATCCTTGGGATCAAACCCAACGTTGGTGTCGATGCCAGCTGTGAAGACACCAAACGCTCCTCCAAGAACAAATCCTGTGGAAGAGGAAAGGTATAAAATGAACCTCTGCTGGGTTAGAGTGATATGAAGGGCCCGTAGCGTGATGCTGCGGGCACTGACATTGACACCTTCCCCACTGCAGGCCTGTGCTGTGCGGAGAAGCACCACGACCACCTCTTCCTTGTGCAGAAGGGAAAGCGGATGGAGATCCCTGTGATCACCCCCAGATCCCTGTGACAGGCCGGGGGTGCTCTGAGGGCTGAGGAAAACCCAGGGGGACGCAGCTCGGCGGCCTCTCCTCCTGCCCACCCCCCCCCATGCCCTGGGGCTCGACCCCTGGCGGCTCCTTCACCTCTCCCCGATGCCAGCCCCCGTCCCCACATACCCCACATCCCCCCCATCCCCCACAGCCCCCCACATCCCCTCACAGCCCCCCAAAACCCCCCGTCCCCCCGCGCACCCCCCACGCAGGCCAGCGCCGCCTTGAAGGCGCAGCTCTCCATGGCCCGCTCCACCATCTTCTGCTCCTCGCTCTTGGCCGGGCTGGGGATGCCTCCCAGGGCGGCGGGGTCCCAGGCTCGGGGCCGCCGCCGCTCGCCCACCAGGTGCTGCAGCAGCTCGCTGTACCGCACCGCCGGCGGCTCCGGCTCCGGGCCGCCCGGCGACGAAGGGGACGGGGCCGCCGCCATCACCGCGGAGCCCCCTCAGGAGGCCGCCACTCCGCTCCCGTAGCGCGGAGGGGGTGACGGGAGTTGTAGTTCCGCGGCGCTGCGACTCCGCATCCCAGCGCGCCCCGTGCGGGCACGGAGAACTACACTTCCCGTCACGCTCCGTGAGGCTCCCTGAAGGACAGCGGGAGGGGGAAGGACTACGTTTCCCAGCGTGCCTCGCGGCCGCCCCCTGGCGGCGGTTGGGGCCGGTGCAGCTGAGGCGAGGGCTCCGGAGCATCCTCGGCAGCGGAGCGGGGCCGGCGGCAGGTGGGCGCCGGGGGGCGGCTGCGGGGCCTGGGGGGGCTGTGAGGGGACCGGGGGGGCTGTGAGGGGCCGGGCCGGGGCTCTCCGCCCCCCCCCGAGGGGTGAAGAGCCCGGGGAGAGGCTCTGAGGTGCCGGGGTAGCCCCCGCGGCGCCGTGTGGGGGCGGCAGGGCCAGGCCCCCCCCCCCGGGGGCCGCGGGTCCCGGAGGGGCCCGGGAGCGGGGGGAGCCCCGGGGGGCGGCCTGGTGGGGCCCTGGGCAGGGATCCCGGAGCGCTTCCATCGTCCGTGGTGCTCAGGTGGGAGCTGAGGGGAGCGGGCATCGCCTGTCAGCTGCGCCTTTTGCTTCCTCAGGTGGAAGGAGGCGTTTTTCCTTCAGGACCCGTTTGTCAGGAGTGCTTGGAGAAGGGACGGAGTTGGTCTTTCTGTCACAAAACGCACACTGAGCTCACGTCAGGTCACGCAGAAACCTCAGCTCTGCTGTGCTCGATATGCTTGGTAGCAGGGTGAGAAATTTCTCTCTGCCTTTTACCCTTGGTGAACAAGGGGCCGCCAAGATGAAAATTCTCCTACCCGCCTCGCTTGTGTTTCATTTTATTTAGCCGGTTTTACTGTCTTCTGCACTAGAGCCAGTGTTCCGCAGAGCCGAGCACATGTGCGGATAGGTACGCTTCAAAAAAAAGCGTTGTTGACTTCTCTCTGATATCTTTTTTGCGTTAATTTTAAAAGTTGCCTGTAAGTTTTTAACCCTCGAGGAACAGCTGCGATCGTTTCAATAGGATGCTTCAAATTACTCCGCTTCGTTAATTGAAAATGATGTAAAAGGTTAATTCGTTGTTTAAGAGGAATTATTGAAGTATGAAATCTTCCTGACAGCATACAACACCCTGAAAGGTGACTCGTTAGAGATCCTGAAGTAAGCTACTCTTTTTTTTTTTTTTTTAATGATTTTCACTGTATCTTGTTTATACCTCAGTTTAGGGCTGGACATGTAGGATCAAATAACAATTTAAGTTGATGGTTTTACCACTTCAAATGAAGTGATGAAGTTCATTTGCAACAACTTTCCTCTTTTCCTCTTAAATTCCAGTGCCCTCTACTGGCTGGACCATCAGACCTGCCCGGTGCTCTTCCCTCTCTCCATCTCTATCCTTTTCCTTTGAAACTCTCTTGGTCCCTTTTTTCTTTTTAAGGTCAGAAGCTGTTGAAAAGCATGCTGTTACAGTCTACTAAAACATTACCTTTACATAAAAGAGAAGGTTGCTGGCAGGATGATCTCCCTAAGGGGCCCTTAACTGTAGATTTCAATCTTCTCCTTGATCTAAACTAACCTAGTTGGGCTGATCTTGAAGTCACACTGCAAAGCCTATTTTCCAGAGGTGTAAAGGGAAGAAAGATGTGTTGGATCTGGAATTGGAGCTCTGAGAGTTTCCATGTATAGCTGGAATATTATTTTTGCTTACTTTTATCTGTTCCTGGGTTTTGGACAAAATCACAGGTTTAGAGTTGCTTGGAAATATCATTATTTTTTCGTAGAAATATATTTACAAAATATCTGTTTATAATAGTTATATTTATTTATACATACACATATAGATTTAAATATATATAATTTATCCCATTAGGTATTGGAATAGTTTTCTCCTTTTCCCATACACGTTCTTTTCTGTTCCTTGTATGAACAAACACATGTCCTTGACTGGATAAACTCAGGAGCCTGAAAGGACTTCTCACGTGAGTGAACTCAGATGGAGCATTAAGCCCTTGAGAGAGAATCTGCGAGTTTGAGACATCTTTGATAAGTTATTCATTTGGAATTTTAATCTGTTTCTTCTTTTTGTATGAACTTTCCATAAACCTGTGAACCTTCATCACTACAGACGTGTGCAGCCAGGGCACTGATCCTCTTCCTTCACCAGGCTCTTACCATCTGACCGATGTACCCGAAGTCACACTTTCTTCTTGGAACTGTCAAGGCCAGTACAGGTTATTACAGGTGAGCTTAGGTTATTTTTATCCTCGCCTAGTCCCAGATGAAACATCTCCATTTTGTGTGAGCAGCTCTCCCCTGTGTGACGACAGCATTAGGTGCAGCTGATCATTAGTTTTTCACTGGCCTGTGATGGACCCAATGCATGAATGTGCTCAGCGTTTCAGCAGAGGGCAGCACGTAGGGATATGAAATAATTCTATTCCACTTGACCTGTACAGTGATCCAGCCTTCATCCAACACTTCTCCAAACAAGATCCCAAAGGGCAGAGGGTCTAAACCTTGGAAAGAACATTTTTGTCTGAAATCGTGGTTGTGCATGGCTCTTAGTTGTAGAGCTCCATCATTTTGAATAAGCTTTGTCTGTCATTTTTAGCGTTGCCATTTAAAAACAAAAAATTTTCATAGCTCTCAACTTTTTGTAAAACATGGACGGTTCCCAGAGTCTTTTCTGAAATTAACTGGGCAGGAGGTGGCTGAAGATGGAAGTTAAAAATAACTAGCTTAATCCATTCTTTTTCACTTTTACACCTACCTGTCTGCCACCTTTTTCTTTACCAGAACTACGATGACCTAGGCAAATGAGAGGAGGAGAGGATAGATTAACTGATGCTTTCATGGGGGGAAAAAAGGAGAAGCATTCAGTCGCACCACAAGCAGAAGAAATTACGGCTGTTTTGCAATCGTGTTAGTTGGTCATGCTGCAGACTTTGCCTCTCCTGTAGCAAAGAGGCTTCCAGTGGCTGTAAAGGGGCTGTGTGGGAGCCTGCTGGGCTCTGAGCGTGGTTCTGCAAGTACCACTTCACATTTCCACTCTAGTACCCTCAGCTATAAATTTAGGCTGGTGCTTTCTTACTTCCCATCCTGCTTGTGAATGTAATATTTTTTTTTATAAGATTTTAACATCTTAGGTTTAAAAGGGCATTAGAGAAGTAAAGTGCTTTGTGAAATATCCCTAAATTCAGTGACTGGAAGTTGCTTTAACGTCTATACTTCCCTTGGCTTCTATGAATTTCACCAACTTTATGTTTGAGAGTGCAGTTATTTTCTTCTGAGGTGAAAAGCCTTTCCATGCTGGTCAATACTGTCACTGTGATGGCCAAAACTAAAGTACTAATAAAAGATCTGACTGTAGCTAGATGGCAGCTATATAGAGTTAAAACTGAAAGGACAGCCTGATTTATTTATTTATTTTTTCTCCAGGTCAATGTATGAGGCTGCAGAGATACAGATATGTGTGTTTCAATAAGATCTCCTTTTAGAATCAGCAGACTGTTCCTTGTGACTCTGCTTTGTAACTCAGAGAGAAGGAGCAGGATGTGGGTTTTCAAGCTGTTTGATCCCGTCTTTCTTCTCTCTTTGACATTTTAGATCTCAAAGCTCACATCCTTTTTGAAAGTAACGTGCTTCCTTGGTGTTTGTCCCACTTCAGCGAGCTTCTTGTTCCCTTCTTCCCATCTCCCTGATATTAAGCACACTTTTGTTTTCCTCCATAAAATTCAAAATGCACTTGCCTTGTAACTCATGGTCTAAAAAAAGATCTGCATAAGGCTTCAGACATCATCATCTCCCAGGGATTTTAGCTGTTGCTATAGAAGCCTAAATTCTCGTTTGAGAGACCTTTCCAATAGAAAGAAGTTGGTGCTGGGGGGGGGGGAAAGTTGTCATGGAAATATGCAGCAAAAAGAGAAAGGAAGTCTCAATTTGATAACTGCTGCATTGGCATAGCCCGCTTGGTGATGAAGTGGTTCCATAGCTGGAGATCTGATCCTGCGGACTCTCTTTGTTACGTTCGATCCTCAAGAAATTATTTGATGTCTATATTTCTAGTTCACCAAGTATGCTGCTTACCTATCCGGATCTGTGTTTCCAAACGCGCAGTGGTGTTCAAAAAGCAGCCTGGCCCTGTTCCTTTGCCCACCCAGCCAGAGCCGGGCAGGTTTGGTGGTGTCAGCCCCTGGGCGGGTGCAGGGAGCAGCAGTGCCCACAGTGATGTTCCCCTCCTGGGAGGAAGCCCCGTTGGGCGGCTGTGGTGGGCAGGGTGGTCTCCAGCAGCCCTGTGAGCCGTAGCACAGCTTCCTATTCTGGCCGGGGCAGCCCTGTAAGGATTTATAGAGCTCCTGCTATTGAAACGTGGCCTTCAGAATAAAATTTTAAATGACTTGCTAAAAATAGTTCATTCTGCAAACTTCAGCGCTGTTTCAGATTTGAACAGAAGGAGCCCTTGGTGCCCAGCCAAGCGGCGGTATAAGCAGGTCCCTCTCCATAAATCTCCCGTCCTCTTCCACCAGCCCTAGGCCCGGTTCCCTGGTTTCAAGCTTTTTATGTCTTTCTTACCAAAGCTGCTTGGTACCTAATAGATGTGATTACGGGTGAGCTGCCTTTAAATATCTATTACGGGTGTCACCATGGTAACTGCTGCAAGAGTTTCTTGCTGGTAGAAGGCTTCAAGCTCCTTGAGATACCACAGGGCAGAGCATTTAGGCTGTTGTTTTCATGGTTTCAATGAGATCACCCACAATATCGAAGAGGAAATGTAATGTATTTCTTATTTTTAATAGCAGTGGATGTTAACGGTACTGGAAGGTCTTTGGATTGATGATTCTGGAATCTGGTGTCCTCAGGTTGGAGAAAAAGGACAGTTAAATATGCAGCGAGGGACCAAACCTCCCTTAGGAAGCACGCCTTCACCAGCAAACTTCTGCAGGAAGAGGAGAATGGCGCTTTCCTTGATCAGTCCAACACTTGGCCTTTCTATTGATGCTGCCAACAAGTGAACTAATTAATCCTTGAGAAGGATGCAGAACTGAGGTGCTCTGCCATAGAAACAGGCAGAGGTGTTCGGGCTGATTTGGCCTGGAGTAGAAAAACAATGAGCTGGCTTTTATGTTCTCTCCTCTTTCTTTGTATTCCCAAACTGCTGCTTTTTGCCCTAGGCCTTCAGCTGTTGCGTACCAGGCTAGCAGTGCTAGTTAGCCACTATCTAGAGTGACTTTGCTGCTGTCTTTAATACCCTAATCTTCCCCTCCTTCCCTCCTATCAGCTTTCTTTCCCAAGCTCCTGGGTGCTTGGCCAGTCAGTCCTTTTGCTCTGTAACGTCAATTGTTTCTGCAGGCTTCTCCAAGTGGCAGGTCACTCATGTCCCTCACACTAACTCTGTGACCTCAGGGGTTGTTCTGCTTTCATTTATTTATGAAACTGGTTATGGTGACTGGTCACAGGCTCCATAGGATACTTCCTTTTCATGCACTGATATCTTGGTTCATTACCCTCCTATCTCGCTATCTGCTGGAGATTTTAAATTATCATTTGCTTTTATAGCGACTCGGAAAGCTGAGCACCTCTTTCTGCTGCTCTCCCACTTCGTTAGCTGTGGCTGTACCTGCTGCTTCTGGCCTTCCATCTTTCACCGTTCGGTGAGCGAGGTCCGTTCATGGAACAGGCTCTTCAGTGTAGCTGCGCTGGAAAAGAAGGTGGAAGGCTGACCTTGAGGAGGGGAGCAATTTGCATTCACTTTGCAGGTCAGTGTGTGGGGACAACCGACATGCCAGAGCCAGAGCAGGCAGCGCTGCCTACTACCTCTGTGGCCGAAAGAATTCCACCCCTCCTGGAGGAGGAGTTTGTGCTGACAAAGCACGGATATTTGTCCTTACCTGCCTCTTAGGCGACATGATCCACACGTGAAGATCGTGAAGATCCCTTTGCTGAGTTTAAAAATGCTCACAATTGATTTTAGTTGTAATCAGATGTTTATAGTGTGCCAAATGTGGACTGAGAGTTCCAAATCTAAAGTAACTATGATTGGTAACTGAGAACTCCTAACTGTCTTAAGGAATCTTGAAAGCAGAGCCAGGATCTCAGAATGGGATTTGTTTGCATTGTATCACTGCATGTTTCTCAATACTTACTCCGTAACATGACAATTAATATTGGAGGGATCTCAGTGTTTGAGTACTTCACATTTCAGCTGCATAGTTCAGTGCAGTGTGCTAAGCAGTGTGCTAAGCTGACTTAAAAGTTGAAGCAGCAGCAAACGTTCATTCATATGAGCTGTCTGGAAGCGATGAATTGCTGTAGTTTAGATTCTTCCTTTTCCTGGCTTTGATTAGGCCACCAAAGCCAAACTTTTCTGCTCCGTTTCTGGGTGCCTAATCTATACCAATATGCCTGTCTTTTGCAAAAGTGCTGACTTCTTATTATGTAGGAACTAAAATCAATGGGTACCATAGATCCTTACTAGATGTTGATATTTTGTCAATAATTTAGGTGCCTTTGTTTCCCTACCTTTAAAATAGATAAGAGTTACTAAGCTGCTGCAGTGATTAGCTGATTCCGTTTAAATAATCTATTAAAAAATGCAGAGAGTAAGAACAAATGGAAACTCTAGAATATTACTATATAGGGTATCAAACCTTACAGATACCTTTTTTTCTGAAATCCTGATCTACATTAGAGGGCTTGTTTGTCCCCTGGGATTTGGACTCCTTGTGCTTCATCCTTTTTGTGTTAATTTGTCCTACTTTTTGTTGCTGCTGGGCTCCCTGTGATGCTCTCCATGCACCCAGGCGTACCCCGCGGTTCTGTCTCCATTCAGGGCTGTCAGCAGTTCTAGTGCAAGTCCCTCTGAAACGAAGCTGGCAACTCAGGTCTTTTATTTGCATCTCCCTCAAATGCGCCAAAAAGTTCAAAGCAGTGGGGCATTCCTACCCCATCCCATTGGGGATTTAATTCTCAGGCAGCCTCCAGCACACATCTTCTTCAGTCCTTAATTTTCCTGCACAGCTCTCTATTGTTAGTGATCAGCAAAAACTTAATGAAATGATTTTCTGTTGGAGGCTCGTTAGCGTTTCTAATGGATACCTGTTCCAATTCCCCTCCTGTTAGGTGATCAAACGCTAGCTTTTCCAGCATGTGATCCGTCTCGGACAATAAGCAAAGGGAGCAAATAGGGTTGTGCTGTATTTCTCCCGTGTAGGTAGAAGGAACTTGCTGTACAACTTGAATATGGTAATTGTTGGTGTTAATGAGTGCTGTATTACAGCCTATGCACCAGAAAATGAGCACTGAAGAATAATAAAGAATGGAGATGTTTCCCCTCTTCAAAGTCTTTCATTTCAACATTGAAATCAAAATTTTCAGTTAAGTCAGAAAGAACACGGGAAGTCTTATCTCCCCCTTTCAGAGAAGAGCATCAAGTATAGCATTTTTCACACATTCAGATTTATCTGCTTTTGAACAGAAGGGTGACTGTAGTGAAGCTATCCCTGGTCTGCTGCTGTGCCTCTTATGCCTAAGAAAGTGCAGAGATGTTTGAAAACTGTAGAGGAAAAATAACTTCTCTGGATAAAACTGTGCAAAAATAATGACAGACTTATTTTGAATAATTGAATGACATTGAATACGTGAATATTTCTTTGCCACGTAGATTTCCTTCCTCATTTTGTCATGTTCTGGGGGCTGGGTTTTGTTGGTAGATAGATGTCTCTTAACTCTTCAGTGATCTGGTCGGAAATGACAGAAATACTGAAAAATGCTGGCTCCTCTTACAGACTCTGACTTCTGAAACAGGCAGTTTCCTAACTCTATTTTTGACGTACTTAGTGGCTGTTCCCTTGGAAATTTGAAAGTTGTTGTCTGGTCTTCTGAAATTTTGGCAACAGGCAACAAAGGAAGCTGCTTTTTCTGTCTCCTGTAGCACTCCGTGTTCCATAAATCATATCTGCTTTCCTCCAGCTTTAACAGTTCTAGCTTCTTCCAGCAAAAGTGTTTTCTTTAGTTATGGGACAAAGCTGGTAGCTGTCCCACAGGCTGCACTCTGCAGGTAAATAAATGGGAAAATGAAACTGCAGAATAAGGACAGGAAAAAATCAGAGTTCTGCGAGCGAGTGCGCACAGCTTCCTTGTGCTGGCGGAGCCTTTTTGGCAGCAGTTCCGGGAGCTCACTTTTTCTATCCACCCATTTGATCAGCATCATCTCGCTAACTGAACAGCAGTTGTTTTTGTCAGAGTGGAAAGCGGTGCCCCATGATTCATTCTGCAAATGTCGACTGGCTGCTTGAACTTCCTGACATCTGTAGTGGGACTGAGAAAATAAAGAAGTTTGTATCAGTTATGTACAAAAAGGAGGAAAGAGGGAGTAAAGCCATGGCCTGGCTCCACTAATACCCACTGTCTGGTGCAGCCTTTCCTTTGTAATTACTGTTGGTTTTATAACTCCAGACAGTGCTGTTCCAAGTCTTCTAACTGAATTAGAGACTTGCTTTAAGAAGACATTGTTATTGACATAATAGCCTTGCTTATGGAATCTCTCTCTTTGTAATTAAGGCTGTTGCATGCACAAAAGCAGTTAAACAGAGCATAAATATCTGTAAATGCAAAGATATTTTTAATCTTGTTCCGTGTATGAGCCCTTTTTTTCCACGCTCTTTGTGCATTTGAATCTCAAATGAGCTGTGCCACCAGAAATTCTGCCCTTTGCCCACTCCATTAAGTTGTGTGTCATCCGTGTTCGTTCCTGTCAAACTGCCCAGACGATGCAGGTTGCAACACAAAGCATTTAAATTCCTCAAATGCAGAATTTTGAAGGTGCGTTGACGGGCGGGGTTTAGTATGACTCCTGTCCCTTGTTGCAGAGTCACGGGGGCAGTGGGTTGACCACGCAAGCAATATGCTAACTGTCCTTTTGGCTATCAACCAAACGTCCAAGTTGAGTGAGACCCTGGCAGGTTTCTCTATATATAAATATATATATTGCTGCTTGAAATTTTCTCATCCCAGCTGTGTGAAAGTAATTACAGTTAATGCCCTGGACAGGCCACAGACTTTCTTTATGACCTTAGCCAACTCATTTGAGCTGTCTGTTTCTGAGCTCTTTGTTCATTAAACAGAAAGGCAATTTTTCAATCCAGAAGGTTTTGTGTTGAATAATTCTTTGGTCTAAGTAAAGACATCAGATAATTATAGCAATAAGTGCTACCAAAAAACCTAAATAAACAAGTACTGTCTGGTCTTGTTGGGTCTGGGGAAGTTGTGTGGCACTACTCTAGCCTGTCTGCGAAAGCTGCAGCATGTAAATGCCGGGACTATCCCTCACACCCAAACATTTTCATGTTTAGGTTTTGGTCAAGTTGTGTTTATCAAAGCTAAAAAAAAATCTTTGAGAACGAAATATAGTAGCTCCTCTCTCCTCCCCACACCCCTCATCTCGGTTGTTTATTTCTCTTGGCCTGAGGATAGGAAAACCTACCGAGCTGACGAGGCTGCTCTCCCCCCGAGCCCACAAGAACTCACCAGCAGTGGCAAAGAGACAGCGTGCTGCGGTCCTACCAGTGCTTGTTTTCTTCAGACAAGGAGGCTTTGCGGCAGGGTGTGTGCAGCTGATGGCCCTCTCGTTTACGTGCTCAGGTCCAGGGGTCTGCAATCTTCTGTCAGTAGTTTCCAGCTGTATCCGCCCAGCTTTGAAGGTGGTCCGTCATCGCAGCAGAGGGTGCTGAGCTGCGTACCTGGGCGACCTCAGTGTCTGTGCACACAGCACTGACTGTAGCGTTGCTTCCCTGGGGAGGAGAAACAGTTCGTGTAGATCACTATCTACCAGAATTTGGTTAATAGGAATGACAGAAAGTACTGCTGTCTTATCTGAGCTGTGAGTAGTATCTAAATATTAGAGGTATAGAAATATGAAATGGGTGAATTCTGCCTGTGATCACGCAGTCCGTCCTCAGGTAGTGAAGTACCGGCGCGAGGCAGGCTGGATAGAAGGGCTGGTGTTGCAGGTAGGTGGGAACTTCCAGTAGCAGCTGGCACGATGGCGTGAGTGTTCAGGGGTTTGGAGCTAAGAGGGTATGCTTGGCACCTGCCACTATCATTTGTGAAGTAAGTTCTGGTGTGGTCTTTATCTTGTTCTGATGTTTTAAGGTCTGAAGGTAAGAGTTCCCACTCTCAGGGATATCTCAAAGTTGGATCCAAAATTGTAATGTTTAGAAGGGACTCGGCTTGGACTCAGTCTTTGTTTTAAGGTCTGGCTGCTCTGCAATAACAATAACGGTGCCAACATTGAATTGAAAAGTAAATTAACCCGTGGCATAGCATTAGCTTCCTTTCAGTCCCTTCGGAACTTAGAATACAGAGTTCCAAAAGGTGCGGTGAGGTTGAACTATTCAGCTGCAGCAACTGTTCCAGGATCGTGTTGTAAATCTTGCCTCTGTTATTGTGAGGTTGCTCCCGTAGCATCAGCATTGCTGCTATGTTCAGTTCTCACTGGTGGTTCACAGAGCCCCTGCTGCAGCCCAGGAGGAGGTTCCTGATCTGTAGTTTCAGTCTTAGGTGAGAGACATCCCCCAGGGGAGCAAACATCTCCCTCTGCACAGCCTCAAACAAAAATCCCTGTTCTAAACACCTCTGGTTTCTCGGTTGAAATGTACATCTGGGTTTGATTTTTCTTTGCATCCTCTCTGCTTCCTCTAACTTGATGCTGTCCTTGCTTCATCTAACCCTGTTAGAACCTCTGGCCCTGCCCATTTTCAGAGACGAAATGCTCCTCAGATTAAGCAAGTGGGATATTCTTGAGCATTGCTCCCCTTGTCCCATAGTCGCTCTCTTCTAAATGAAGAACAGACTGATGCTTTTTGGTCAGCTCACGAGAAGTTGCTCAGGACTGTTTCTACCCTCTTCTTCTTGCAGAAGCCGTTGTCTTAATGCATCTTCCCTCCACACACACACACACACACCTTTTCATTTTTTTGTAACAATGGTGCAGGCACGGGAAATGTCGTGAGCTGTTCTGGCTGTGACTGCTGGCATTCCGTGGGAGAGATTTAGTGTGGAATATAAAAGTTTCTGGAAGCTGTCCCTGTGATTTCCTCTGCAAAATGCCTTCTTGCTACGGCCACCTCCTTGCCCTTCCTACGCTGTAGTTACCGCATGTTTTTAGCCGACTGGATCACGCAGACCAGGCTGGGGCTTATGCCCTCTGCCCAGTGCCCAGCTCTGCTGCTGGGATGAGGAGATACTGAAAGAAACTGCCTGCTTTATGGATTGAAGCACCTTCGGGTTTTGGAGTGGATATAAACGGCTTTCTTGCATAAATCTTCCTTGCTTTGATGAAAATATAATATTTCTCTTTCCCCTGAGTAAGCAAGTGTGCATATGTGTGCGCGTGTGTGCTGAATGCCAAAGCGCTGGTGAAGCCAGCTTGCTTCCGTATGTGAATCATTTCTCAAGCAGCTCTCTGTGTCTCGCTGCAATGTGGTTTTCCTCTCAGGGAAGAACTCAAGCCCTGAATTTTCAGTCTGGCTTGCACATGCTGTCAGAAGCTAGTGGGAGACAGCTTTCTTCTTAATGCAGAAAAGAGGACAAGCTTTTACTGTAAGTATTTTATTTTTTAAGGTGGGAGTTGTATCATCTCTAGTGGGGTTGTGGGAGCAGCAATGTAATCCTGGAGTGAATGTACCTGTTTTGCTCAGCAACGCTTTTTCGTAATATCTCACTAATTAAAACTAAATTGCTTGAAACAAGAAACGTACGGTGCAAACAATTCTGCGTTAGCAGAAAATGTGCTGGGGGTGATGTAAAAGCCATTACAACAACATAAAAGTGAGTCTGGAGAGCTGCCTGCTGTATTTGCTTCTGCTCGGCTACGTGGAGTCTAGAGACAGAGGGGAAGAAGCGATTTCCGTGCCTAGATCTCCTTTCTTCTCTGGGAATTTAGCGTTGTGCTCCAACAGTTAAACAAGCAGGAGTGCAAGCCCGCTTGCCTCTGCTACTGCATGTTCACCTAGTCCAGTCGGGAAAGGGCAGAAAAGAACAAGCTGCTAAGCAAATAGCTTTGGCAGCTCGCTGCTCTGCAGGGGAGCAACGAAAGCCCCGGGGAACGTGCCAGGCGGGTCCCCTCTTGTGAGAGCAGAGCAAAGAGCTGCTGGGATTCTCAGCAGGACCTTTACGTGTAGCAGCCTAACAGTTGGCCTTAAAATTGGTCTCTGGGCTGAAGCTCGATTGTAATAACAATAGTGATAATAACAGCGTTTGTATAGCAGGTAACATAGCTCTGCAGAGTTATAGAGATGTTAATTAAGTCCTGTGTATGGAGCAGTGAGGGATTACTGGTAGAACTGGTTTGAAAACAGGGATTCTCTACCCCTTTCTTTTGTACACTGTCTTAAGTTCTTCTGGATGTCCCCTCCTAATGCTTTGTCTCACCTTCCAAATACTGTTTTGTACGTTGTTCTTCCACCCTTTCTAAATTATGAGGTACTTTTTGTCCCTGTAAGCTCAGCTGGAGAGAGGATGGCTGATTTGCTGAAATATACTGGTTTTTGCTGACAGAACGTGACAGGTAACTAACATAGGGATGCCTCATCCTAACACGCTCACATGTGCAACCTCCTCTCTTGGCTCAGTTCTAAAATTTCTTTTCATTATGCAGTGCACCAAGGTGGGCCTTCTGGTCCCTTAGCGGCCCCATAAGTCATAGTCATAATCCCCTGATACCATTGTTTAAATCTGTTCTGTTCCTCTTCAGTGTGAATACTTCTAAAATGCAGAAGTCCTCTAGCTTCTCCTGCAGTTTTGGAATTTGCTGCTGTTGTCTTCTTCCCGAAGAAACCTTTCAGTTAGTTCACATCACCACTCATAGAAGTTCAGAAGCTGCCCATTTATTGCAGTTTATAAGTGACCCACTCTGCACTTAATGGAGGATAAATATCTCCTTTAGGGATAGCTTCCAGGTCTCCCCATCGTGATGGATGGAAAAGGGGAGTCAGGGAAACATCCCAGCATGTGGCCATCTGCGGGGTTGTCGTGCACTCTGTGACAGACGTTGATCTCTCATTTTTACTTTGTTTTTCAGTGGGGTTTCTTTGCAAGGCACGTGAATGCTGCTCATTTGTGTGTTTGTCTTCATAAACCTGCTGTGTGGGGAGTGAGCCTGCTTCTATAAATGGGAAATGGCTGAGGTAGTACAGGAAAGCTGTGATGGAGCTGAGGATAGGATCGGGTGGAATCCCAAGCCAGTGCACTGACTGCAGTGTCATCCATGGATGCTTCTAGAACACAGGGGACCTGCAAGTGTGTGTGCATGCACCGGACCGGATAACCGCGTAGCGGCATGCTGGGCATGTCTGCCATGCTAAAACAGCATCCTTCCTTCCCTTTCTTGTACCTGTAGCTACCCCCTATGCTACAGGAAAATGTAATGGCAGGTAATTACCCAGCCAACCACGTGTAATTATTCTTCATTTCTTCAGCAATTACGCAGCTCTTGCTCTATCTGAAATGAAACCTTTTCCTCCTCCTTGTTGGCAAAACGAGATGTGTTAACCAGATGTGTCACTCGTTTTGTGCTGTGTCCCCTGGGACAGCAGTTAGACAACCTGGATTACTGGGCAGTAGCTACCTTGGAATGGTTCTAAACCATCTTGTTCCCATCTGCGATACAGTGACCATAAAACCTCTGCGCAGTATTGCACTGCTCCATGCTTTCCTTTACACTGCCCCAGCCTGAGAACATGCCGCCCACGAATGCATGCTCCCGTCCTTTCCCTTCTGGTCGAGTTTCTTCCCTTGCACGCAGCCATCGGTAATGCGGTGCGCATGATTCAGAATTGCCACGTTCAAGTCCACGTCTCTGCCCTAAAGTTAGCGAAAGATCTTATCAGTCCTCTGTCATTTCAGCCTCACTGAGACAACAGCCCCGTGCACCAAAGAACCGTGCTGGATGGTTTGCCGATGGCCAGCACCCTGCTGTGCTTCACGACTTCTTCAGGTTTTGTCCCATCCAGCTGGTAGCTGCTGCTGTCTTCTGGAGGGCTTCACGAGCACAGAAAATTACAGATCAGTTGGTATTTTTGTTTCCTTATCCCCATGTCTGTAAGATCGGGGGTCGCGGGGAGGAAGCATAGCTTCTCTTCTGAGATGCGTGGTGGGGACTGGTTAGATAATCAGTGCGAGGGTGGAGGAGAAAATCGAATATCCACGTACAACCAGCATTTAAATTACTGCGGGAGACGGTTCCCAGCCATTTCAGAGTACAGCTTCCGCTTGATTTTTTTATTTTTTTTAAGCATCAGTCACTGCTGGATGACATTCCTGGGCATTTTAGCTAGAGAAGTAGCAAAGCTGCATGATTTTTTCCTGTCTTCTAAATGGCCAGTAATGTAGAACGAGGACAAGGGAAATACAGCTAAGTATATTCTTTGTCCGTATGCACCCATGAGGGTTTTGTTGTGATTTCTGCATTCTTTGAGATCTAACTAAGCATAAAAAATTCGCAAATTAAACCTCCAGGGAGAACTTCTGTGGGGGAGGATGGACAGGAGGTTTCGTGCTGCTCTCATCCGTCCGTGCCTGGAAAAATCATCAGTGACCCTAATGGCTGCTGTGGGAAGAGAGGATTTTATTTTCAGCCATGTTGAGAACTGGAGGCCTGCAGTGGCCGACCTGGAGCCTGGCAGTCTGGTTGGGATGGTTTTGGGAAGTTGATGGCCAGAAAGCTGTCATTTGTGGCTACCTGGAGCTGTCTCTGCCTAGACCATTTCTGCTGCTGTTTACAGGTGCTCGTAACCATTTGGTGTATTTATATCCTGGTTAATAAATATCCATTTAGAAAATTATGAATGCTAAGGAAATAAGCAAGAAATGCTTTAAATAACACAGAAATGAGAGATTCTCTTGCCACTGTAACTGCAGGTAAAGAAAGTGCCTTTGGAGATAAAGGGAGTTTCCATGGGCTGTGTGCTTCCTTCCACCTGCTACCGTGAAGGGAAGGGAGAGGGACTGGCTCAGCAGCAGTTGCTCATAATGTAGAGGAAGGGGAGCCCCATGCTCTGTTAAGAAAATTCTCATCTGATGCCATGTTAGAAGCTCTCTTCTGAGTTTTTTAGGAGTCCTGCAGGACAGCAGGACTGCGTGTTTTGTTTTCTTTAAGGCATGTTGCATATGAGGGTACAATCTTCAGACAACCCTAAAAGAAGATGCTGAAGATGTGCCCCATAAGCTATATCAGAACTACTGCTGGGTAAATCCTTGGGCCGGCGTCTTGTTTTGTATTCCCCCAGTGATTAGCTGGGTGACCTTGGGCTTGTTTCTTCGTCTCTGTGTAGTTGTTTTCTGTCTAAAATTCACCTACGTTTTTAACTCCTTGCAAAAACACTTGGGTGCTCTAAGTGCCTGGCTGAATTATTACTCTACATCTTTCTCCACTCTTGAAAGTTAAAAATAATAACCATGAAAACACCTTTGCTTGAGGCATGCATAAAAACAACAGTTTTCCCTGCTGTAACATGCAGCCTGGACATGAAAATTTCCAAGTGTTGTCTTGTCTTCTTGTACTTTACCAGCGAAACATGAACATTCAGGTGCAAATGAGATTGGAAAGCAAGTCTGCTGAGGTAGGCCAGAGGAAGCAGCTGCCCAGATGATTGGGGTCAGGTTTGAAATTGATTTTCTGTTTCTGTGGCCAGTGGGAGCGTTAGGGATGAGGTGCTGGGAAATAGACGTATCTTGTCTGTTCCTCTGGTTTGCTTTTGGGTGGAAGAGGGTGGTCTGGCTTGTGATTTTCGTGGGCTTTTTTACCTAATTCTAACGAAAGCTAAGCTTTGTACCAGGAAAAAATCCTGCAAGTGTCTCTGCTTGGAAGAGTGATGGAGGAAGGTTGCACTGAGTTACCTTGTTTTCGGTGTCTTCCATGCTAACAGCAACTAGAGGAAAAAGGGGATGTGTTAGGTACAGAAATATACACGTGGAGCTGAAATGAATGTTGCCTTGGGAAAACCGCTAACGATGACCACAAGGGAGTAAGCGGGTTGTTATTAATTGTTAGCCCAATCTTACTTCCAGATGGGTTTTGTGTGCTACCTCCACATGGGCAATTACTGTACGGGGCTGTCAGCTTCCCTGGTTTGGGACCCTGGCTTGATTCCTGGTATCAGCTACGAAATCCCGATGACTCATCCGGGAGCATCTGTCGAGCCTGAACGTTGTTTAAAAGGGATTGATGCGAAAGGCAGAAAAGCATCCTGTCTTAGCATCAGTGCCTGTCCTGCCCCAGAGCTTCCAGCTGGCTGCTAGGAAAGGCTGTACGGCTTCCTGAACCTGCTGGGCATTTCTGTGTTCCAGTCGGTAGTTTGTCTGAAAAGGGTTTGATCAGGTCAGAAGGAAGACAGTGGAAGCATGATGCAAGTCTCACGTGGCAAAAAAAAAAAAAAAAAAAAAAAAGGAAAGAAGAGAATTTTGTTTTGATTTCACGAGAATTTTAAAGAAATGTCCTGGACTAGTCTGACCTTTTGATGTAATAAAAGTGACAGAATTAGGGGAAAATGGCACTGGGGACCGGGGTTTTTAACCCAGCGAAGTCACAGATGTCTGTCCTTGGAGAGTCCACCTGCAGAGCTGGTGCCTCCGACCTCCTTCGTCAGAAACGCTGGGCATTCGCAGGTCTTGGTGAACCTGCCATCTGTACGTTACTCTCCAGATCTAGTAATGTGTTCATCATTCTTTTTTCATTGGCTTTGCCACAGCAACTTGAATGACTCTGCTCTGATTTCACTCTCCTGTTGAGAAGCA
Source organism: Anser cygnoides (assembly GCF_040182565.1). NCBI lineage: Eukaryota > Metazoa > Chordata > Aves > Anseriformes > Anatidae > Anser > Anser cygnoides. Next base: position 8,674,469 of record NC_089890.1, read on the forward strand.
TCACACACAAACACGAGCACCAAAACCCAAATTCTTTAAATACGTGGGGTACAGACAAACTCTGCCTATTCCCGTCCCTCTGAGGGATTTTAATATGTAAATTAATTTCTGCAGATGTTAATGATTTTTGTTTACTTACTAGCGTAACTGCTAGGTTTCTTGGCCGTAAAATAATAATGCTTGTCATTGCTCAGTTCAACCTATCTATTCTTTTTTAGTTATTCAGAGTAAAGCAGCATTTGGTGGCCAGCAGAGTGTTCCCTAGTTTGTTCTTCGAGGCTGGTGAGTTACTCCTTTGATGGATAGCCAAGCCTTGAGATCCAAGAGACCTAGGTTGTTTCTGCTGATGCTGCCTGCCTCCAAGAGTCAGGATAAATTCTTAATCCAGTTTTTCTAGCCATAAAATGGGAATAATTCCAGGGTGGTTCTCAGGACTTTATTAATATATTCATGTGGACTGACTAATAACAGATGTCTAGGTTTTCCACCTTTAATAAAACAATAAAATTTGAAGTAAAATGGACCGTCTTTCCACTGCAAGACTTCTGACAACTGCCAGAATAGTCCACATCAAAAATTTCCAAAGACCTTTCAAAAATACAAGTGAGAAGGGATGAGCTATATATTATGGCCTGAATTTTTAAAGCCTGATGCCTGCAGGGAATTCTGAGGATTACCGAGAGCAAAGGCTCTGTCAGGACCAGCTTTCCATTTTTATAAACCCTCCAATTATTTCATTTGCAGCACCTGTTTCGGAGGAGAGGGGCACTCAGACACCAGCAGTTTTGAATACAAAAGGTTTATTTCAAACAAAACACCTGCACTCTAATTCTGAAAATTACTGGTGATGGAACTGACTTTGCTGCTCTGAAGCAACATGTCCCTGGCACGAACCCCCACTTACTTCGACGTGGGACTGCTGCTTATCTCCAGCTTCCACCCGTTTTCAGAGCGCAGCTCCAAGCAGAGTGTATGACAGGGGTTTGATTGTGGCCACTCGTCCCTGTAAAACATTGGGGAAGAAACAAGAATTGAAATTGTAGAGCTCCAGACTTTGCTTATGGAGTCATCTTCCAGGAAAGTGAGCAGAAGCATGTCTCATCTGACACATATTGAGATGTAATGGGTGTAGAAGTAGTGATTTTATTTTTGTATTTGCAGAAGCAACTTGGCTGCATCCCTTGTGTAAAGCTGCCTTTTTCTTTTTTTTTTTTTTTCACTGCTGTTCTCTTTTTCAGTTTTCTTTGTGGGTAGCCTAGAGATCATGTCATAATCTCTCTGGGGTTCTTTTGAAGGGGAATGCTGTTATTTCTTTAAAATATAGTAGACTTGCTCCTATCAATACATTCTAAGCTAACTGGGAGCCCTTACCTGCTGGCAGTTCCACACGTGCGGAACCACAGATGTACAAGGTTTGGAAGGTAGGGTGCCAAAGGGTGTCGAACCACCACCTTTGTTGCAGTGGTTCTGATATGAATACATACCTAAGCACTGCGTTTGCCCTGACTTGTGGAAGGGACAATCTTTCGAGATTCATTCAGCTGTGATGGGAAGGCAGTGGTGATCCTGTTCCCGAGCTCTCACTCAAGGCTAGTTTCTGATGATATAGTTTATGACGATCGGCTGCTTTCAAAGTCATTTTTACAGCTCAGAAGGACGGCCTGCACAAGCTGCTGCTACCACCCTCACCCTGAAAACCACATCAGGAAGCAGAGGCTGCCACTGAGCAGTGCGAAGACTGCCCAGCTTAAGATTTGGGACGGAAGGGTGCGTTCAGGTGTCCTTTAATGGCTGCTTCAAAAACTCCTGCTGTTATGCGTTAGGATAGATTAGTAGTTTATATTAGTAGCTCTCTGTCCTTATGCTTTTTTTCAGCACATTTATCCTTCCTACCGAGCCATTGCATGATACTGAACTTCTGGGGTTTCCCGTTGCTCCAACTGCCTGTAACATCCACAAAACTGTTTTTTTGGTTTATTTTCTTGTTATGCAATAAATTGGATTTTGAGGGTAGAAAAAGCTGAGGTTGACTCTTAGAATGTATTTCCCGCTCTCATCAAAGAACAGTAGGATTTTTTTTTCTTTTTTAGGAAGTAGTTTATTTTGTACTGCTCCCAAAGCAGTACCTCTAATAAATGTGTGTCACCTGTCTAGGAATGAAAGCAGCTTAATATGTGTGAAACTCAGCTTTATTCTTTGAAGTAAGGCTTGTGGAAAGTATTGGGATTCCACTTCATAGATTGAAACCTTTTTATCTGCAGCACAGGTTCAGGTTAGCCAATTACATCAGAAGCATTGCCTCCATATTTTATAGATGATGAGTCCCATATAAATACGTGGAAAACCAAATCCAAATGTCCTCTTCTCAGTTTTAGTTTTATCTGCTTGATGTGGTGCAATCCTATTAAATCCACATGGCACAATTCAGCTATCATTACATGAAAAAGCTGGTTTGCTTCAGGCTACTGGCTGGGTTTCTTGTGTGTGGTTTTTGTTGCCTTTTTTTTTTTTTTAGTACCTCCTCCTTTCACTTCCAGCATCGTGGCCTAATGAGCATATCACTCCACTGCAGCTTGAAATGCCACGAGTGACTCAAAATTAAATTCTTTTGGATATCAAGAAAGCATCTGTGCAGCTTAAGGCAGGAAAGTATGAGATAGTTATGAAGAAATCCAGAGGGTATGTGCAGCCACTGACTCTACAAAACCCCAAATCTGCATAATTTGGAGATTAATCAGGAAGATAGTTTGCATGTGTAATTGCTTGTTCACCCATATAAATGCAGCGAATGGTATGCTCGTTATAAAATGTCTTATTAAATATGTGCAAAGCACCAAAGCTTGTTAAGGTAGATCGTGAACTCCGAGAACGCTAAATATTTTCTGTTGTAGTGTAGCTTACAGATCTGTCCAGGCTTCAATAAAAATAAGGAGCCAAGCGATCAGCATCGTCATCAACAGAGACAGCACTGCTCTCGCCTCTAATGAGATCGGTGATGGCTCCGTGCTGCGTGCGTTAAGAATTTTAATGCAGGAGTGACTGTAGTTAGCAACACTAACTTTTCCATTTCTGTATTTAGGAGCTGGCAGGTTAGAGCTGTGCAGAAAGTAGGCAGCCCTCCCTGCAAGAGGCATCGAGGATAAGCAGGACCTGCCACTTGCTAGCTTTGTTCTGTGAGGCAGCGGCAGAGCCCTTGGCATGCCCTTCTGCCTCTGTGCTGCAAAACGCTCCTGAAGCAGCCCATCGTGGCACCCGGACGGTGCCGTCAGCGCCCAGCATGACTTGGCCCCAAAGTGGTTTCTCTTCCTTGTGCTCAGTGAGTGTTCTTATTTGTGAACGTGAAATAACGCAGAAAGCAAATTGGCGATGTGGGATGTGATCTAACCCCTTCTACTGACTCAGCCAGGGAGAAGTTGTTCTGGCATCTCTCTCAGAGGGTTGCTGTCTGAGTTCACGCCAGCCCGGCTGGACTCTTACATGATAAACAGCGGGTACTTACTGCTTACTGGGTGCTTTCCCCTCGCTGAGACTCTAGATATTGATCTCTCTGTAGATCTTCAGTACCTGTTCGGCACAGAAAGATGCAAGCTAGCTTCTGCCTACGCAAAACTGGTGTGCAAATACATCCTGTGTCTATTTTAGAAATTGAAGCTGCAGAAGACTAATGTTGCTCACGCTGAAGTGGGGGAAGCGACGAGATACCAGGCAATCTCCCCTCCCTCCCACTCGCAGCCCAGCAGGCTTGTGGGATTTTAAATATAATTATTTTATTCTGCTCCTGGTTTGGATTGGGCAATGGCTGGTTGAAAATGTATGTATTTAGATCTACGAGAGTTGAGCTAGCTATTTAATTGGCAGCAGTCTACTTACTGAGAGAAACGCTCGTTGTTCTTGCTGGCAGATTAAATTTATTCAGCTATATCCAAAAAAAGAATTTGACTTCTATTTGCTGATTCCTGGCAGGATTTCTCTCTTGCAGAAGCTTATCTCTGAGGAATAGTGGATCTGGTTTTGGTTGCGTTTTTTTTTTTCTTTTTGCAAGGAAGTTGATATTTTTACCATGTTTTGTAAATCTTGGTATTGTGAAACATCTTTTTAATCACTGTGGCAACATCAACTGCTTCTCTGGATGACTCGAAGTTAAAGATATTCTTTGTACAACTGAGGAAACTTGCTTCTCGTGACTTTCTTAAAGTGATTATTAGATGCTAAATCTAATAGTAAGAGAAATAGTTTTCTTTTTATGCCACAGCTGTCGTCAGTTGCTGTGGATTTCTGCACGTCGGTGTCCTCGGTTTCTCTTTTGTTGTGCTTCAGCATTTGTAGGTGTGCTGTGGCTGACAGAGGTGTTTCTGGCTTGCACAGTGCAGACAAAAGTCACTGTTCCTTCTGTGTTGTTTCATGTTACCAGCCAGCACTAAAAATCTAAGTGGCTGCAGCCGGCTCTGAAGGATTCTCTGGGCTGAGTAAGTGGAGTTTTTATTTTTATAAGAGAAGGAATTAAGCTTGACCTGTCCTTTTCAGCCCTTTAAACGTGTTAGATATCTCTGCTTCTCTCTTTATCTTTCAGTTGATATAAAGCCTTTTTTTTTTCTTTTTTTTTTTTTAGGGGCTGTAAACTGAGTTATTTGGGGGAAAAAAATGAAGAGTACTGCCAGGCCTTGGAATGCAGTGGGAAAACAAGCGAGTCATGGGGTTGACAGAGGAAAGTCGCTTTCCACCACCACCTCAACAGGAATGAAGACATCCAAGTCCTCGACTTCACTGGCCTTTGAATCTCGGCTCAGCAAGGTACTAACCGGTAGGGATGGTGCAAACATTACAGTCACTCCAGGATAAAGCTTTGCTTTAGTCCTGGAACATTATCACAGCCTGAGATTTAGAGTAGCCTTGGCCACTCTGTTAAGCATAGGGAGATTATAACTGTGTTGTATATTAGACTAATGCACGTTTCTGAAAATGCTTTGCATGTGGTGGTGGAGACCTTGTATCCAGGTGAGCAGGTGTGAGCAGGTTCTTTTACACCATCTGTGTGCCAGGGAATTGTCTTAATTCTAAAGACTGAGAAAAATAAATGGCAAATTCTTAGCTCAGCTGATATTGTTGCATATGTAAATTAATTGAAAGTCATTAATAGATTTCTAGAATTCCTAAAAATCTGTGCCTCTCTTCCTTCAAGGCAAAATATATTAACAAAACACGTTGATCACAATGGCACACAAGCAATTTTTGAAACCTGTCTTTCCTCATAGGTATTTGTCAGAATAACCCTACTTTGCCAGAAGTTTGTTGCTATTTAAGAAAACAACAATACACCTGAAATGCCACTGCATTTGTAATCTTGTAATTAACAAACAAAAATAACCTTGTGGCCCAGATACAGACCAAGATAACAGTGATGAAAAGAGCCCAGGGCTTCCTGGTTATAACTGTTTCCGATAGTCAAGTTTAGCAAACTATATATAACATTTAACAGCACCTCAATCAACAGGAGATCTAAGCATCACCGATCTTCACAGCCACTCATGTGAAGGGTTAATTTCCTTATCTTGCTTTGTAGACTCCTAGATGCCCCAAGCATCTTATCAATAGGGTATTTCAGTCTCCAGGCAAGTTATGTCACTGGAGTATTGTGTTATGGCTGAGGCAAGCATCTCTGAAGGAATGCTACTGAGGAGACTAATCAGGAAACATGATGTGGTTGATTTGTGTATGATGTAGAGGATTTTCTTCCAAATTACAGGTAATATTTTTCAAATTGTTGAACATCTGCAAATGCAAGATGATCAATGTGGTTTCCCTGGAGAAACAGAAAAAGGCAGCACGGTTGCTGCTGTTAAAAGAGGGTGCACTGAATAAGTTACTTCAGATAGTTTGCAGGGGTTTCTACATGTCAGAAAGTTCAGTTTGTTTCTTTCTGCTAGTAGGAGGGAGCTGACAAAACCTGTGCCAGAAAGCAAAACGTTAGATGTTTGGTTTCCTGGAGTAGATCAACACCAGCTTTTGAAACTTGCATGCTCACGGGGTCCAGGAAACGACAGACTCTGAGTAAGAGGAAGAGATGAAAGGGAGAAGGAATTGGAGTTGAGAGAGAGATTTCATTTTGCTTAAAGATTTTACATTTAGGAACTTCTAAACAGAAGGAGCTCTGCTTGTGTGCGTTCTTTTTCATTTAACCTCAGGAGTGGTTTCAGCCCATGGTTCATGGGCTCCCTTGGTGTCCCTGGACAACTTCTAAGGAAGGGCGTTTGATTTGTGAAAATAGTTTAGGTGTACACAGACTGAAAAAAGGTAGAAAAATACTGTTCTAAGGAGGACCTAGAGCTTTGGTCTTTTAAAATGCTTGAAATATTTCTCTTGAAATTATTTAGAAGTTGTTGTTAGAGGTACACAGGCTGTTACGGAGATCCCCACAAATGGGGAAGCAGCTGACCAAAAGTTCTGAGATAAAATGCTACTTCTGCTTGTTGAAGCAACATCATTTAAGTGTTTCTCCTTGGATCTTATGTTCATCGTGCTTGAATTACGTGGTTTTAAGTATGCATTTAGAGTAAACTTGCTTTAAAAGCAAATCCCCCTCCCAAAAACAACAGCACAGCAACAATGGCCCCTTGCTTTCTCATGTACAATAAGGCTTACCAATAATCAGTGATATGTAATCTATTTTTTAAGACACATACTATAAAATAACAAGTAAAGCAAATAGTTCCCCTTCTTCCAAGCTTATGAAATGTATTAGTATTTATCTTCAGAATTCTACATTTCATCTGTCCTGAAGAACAATGCTCTTCTTTGCTGTGAATGATTTCCTTGGTGGCCACATAACAGAATGCTTTCTTGTGAACAGATTTCTGGTTTCTCTTATACTGAGTCCTACAGTCCCTCGCAATACCAATAGCATTAGGCCCCATCATGCTATTGTTGGCCAGCTTTGCTCACTGCTTTTCAATAAACAAGGAGCCTAAATAGCTGAAATTATGTCATGTTTGAGATAAAGGATTTCCAATTTGTAATTGTGCTAGATCTTATACTGGCTGTTTCATATTACTGTGGCAGCCTGAGCTTCTCAGCTAAATTATTTTGGGGTTTTGGCTCAGTCTCCAGCATGTTCTTTGTTCATGTTAAAAAAAAAATATATAAAAAAATCCTGTTTATGTTGCCACGAAGTTTGGTGACTCCTGTTTGGGAGAAACACAGAAAGAAAATGGCAGTTATTGGAATAGCTCAGATGCCTCTTTAAAGAGTCTGAGGTCACCACTGGAGCAAAAGTGAATGATCCTGAATGGCGAGACAAAAGCCAGCAGGATCCTGTTAGGATCCTTTTTTTTGACAGACAGATTAAGTGTGGGGCCAGTTATTTGCAGCTTTGACCTGTTCTGTGTGTCAGGCTCTGCAGCTGGCACTTACATGCAGAGGCCTAATTACTTCAGTAAATGTAAACCACTGAGGAAATCTGATGACTGCTATTCGGGGCAGTGTCTGAGAAGCTGGAGGTACCCAGTAGTCTACTACTGTAAGCTATTTCTCCCACCATCTCAGTTACTTGCTAGTTTAAACAGTCCTTCCTGTTTTCTTCTTTGTTATTGGAACAGTAGTATCATAACCCACTTCATAAAAATCTGTAACGCAATACAAATAATGCAAGAATTAATTAAATTATTTAGTAGTGTTATCAAAGCAATGTTTCCACTGGGTTACTTTACAGAAACGGTCCTTTCCACCCAGGAACCTGGCCTTTTGAACATCTTGATAGGAATAGTCAACATTTTAATCTTCTGCTTGCTTATAACATCTCTTTCCTGCAGCTGAAGAGGGCAAGCAGCGATGATATGCTTACAAAACCAGGGGTGACAGCAGCTTCTGGAGTCTCTAGACTGAAGAAGACCATTACAACCGGAGCCATTTCTGAGCTTGCTGAGAGCCGACTGAAGCCCAGCACAGGTAGGTACAAAGATCCTGGACCAGTGTCTGCTTTATGTGAAACTGCTTGGCTTGCCGAGAACCTGGTGAGCCTTCCTTGTAAGGTGCTGACAGCTCTAACATCCCCCTGCAATACTCAGCGTGCCGATGGGACCTGCTGTGCCTTGCGGCCTCGCCTTTTGGGGCATCCTCCAGCCCCAGCTCGGTGAGAAGCAGGGGGTAGCCGAGCCCCGAGCGGCCACACGGGGGTGCCCTTGTCCCGTGTGCTCCTACCGGGGCGCGCAGCTCCCTGCTCGCAAAGATACGCGGCCAGTTAGAGGCTTGCCCTTTTCATTTATCCGTTGATTTTATTTATTTTTTTATTATTTCCACCCTGCATCTACAGAATTCTGTGCTCTCCCTCTGCTGATTGAGCAGAGAAGTTAGCAATCTTCACAGCAGAGATGCAAAACCAAAAAGCCAGCACTTGACGTATAGCTTGTCCTGAGCTGTGTCGTGGCACGCTCTCTCCCTCAGTGTTATGCCCATCAGCTTGTTCCTATTGGTTTCAAATCCAAGCCTGTTTCTAAAGGCAGCGACACCATCTGCATACCAAGGACTTCAGTGCAAATACTCTTCTCTCCCCCAGGAGCTCAGCAAATGCTTGCTTTTGTCTGCTCCCTGGTGGCATTTCCAGGGGAATGTGAGATGTTATTAAATTTGATCGTGACCTCCCTATTTGTCACAGCCTCTGCAGGGTTTGGCTGTGTAACAGAACAATGAAACTAAACAGAAAGGGATTTCTTGGGGGGAGGGGGAATATTTATATACTTCCCTCTACCCCCTGAAGAGCATCTTATAGGAACCCAAAGACAGATCCTGTTCTGCAGTTAATAGGCATGTAAATCCTCAAATTTAATAGTGACTACTCGCATCCAAAGATATATGAGATTTGCCAGCCAATAAAGAGGCAAGATGCTAGCTAAAGAGGCATGGGAGGAGTAACAAGGGGAGAAGAAAACCTGCACAGATGATACAGCATAGGATCCTGGGAATACAGCCAAGGAGACAGCACTGCAGGGAGTACGGAATAGAATACATATGTCAGATACACAAGTACTAGCACTGGAATAGAGAGCCCCCTTCTGCATGTGTGGATAATAACGGGATGGGGGAGGGATAAGATTTATGATGATGACAGCTTTAAATACAAATGGTAAAATGGTTTATGGAGGTCAAGTTACACCAGGGTATTGTTTTCTCAGTTTAAATTGTATCGTTAGAACTGACCTCATATGTTGCTCTGCATCAACATTTGTAGAAATATGAATGAGAATATTAGTCCTGAGCAAAAAGAGTCTGAGTATGGAGCTATGTATATTGCACAGATAAACACTAACAGTATATGTGCTACCTCTCTCTAAATTCTCGTTTAGCCTAGAGGGAACTGGCCCAGATCTTATAGGGGCTGGCCGCAGGGGTATGTACAAAAAGAGCTTTATCTTGCATATCTTAATTTTCACAGTGGTTCCATGGTCCAAAAGGGTGCTTGGAAATCTAGGCAGAGTCTGAGAATATTTGTCACTATCACAGCCACTAAAAGGTGCTAGATATTAATGAGCAAGGTTACAAGGCTGAGTGCTAATTCTAGATGGTTTCACTGTTACAAAATTCCTGTTGGTATTTTTTCCATACAATATATTGTTGCTTAAAGAAAACTTGAAAATCAAATATGACAGAGGACAGAACATGTTCCTGGAAACATTAAGTAGAAAGAGAGCTGCTATTCAGCTATTCAGCTGCTATTCTTCACTGAAACAGCATCCCAAATAATCTCTGATTGTGATCAAGACTGCACTGCAATGCTAACTGACTGTGGAACTGACCCAAGTAGGAATGTTCCTGTAGTTGGGAAATGCAGATGTTTGTGTACACAGCCAACTGAGTAAATCTTAATTTTGTTCTGAAACCACTTTTTTTTAGCTTCTCTGACTGCCTTCATCAATTCTGCGTTTTCCTTTAATGTCTTAAATTCAGACATCATGTTTTTTTTAGGTTGGGCTTTCTTTGTTATTCAAGTGAATGATTTGGTTACTTTACAGAAAGGATATTATATTAGTTCCAGGTATGTTCTGGTGGTACTCAATTGGTATTTCAGTATTGTGTAAGAGAAAGAAAAACAAAAAATCAGGTATGGCAACTAAAATTGAAAAAGAATTGCTTAGGTTTCTTTCTTCTTTGGGTGTGACTGTCTGGTATTTGTGTGACCTTGAGCAATAGCACGTGTTCCAAACGCTGCAGATAATAAATAATTGACACCAAGATTGCTTGTTTAAATAGGGCTGTTTGTATGCTGCCCTTGCTGCAGTTTAACTTATTCTTGCCTTTTGCTGACATGTGCTACCCTTGTCTGCCTCATTGGAAGCTAACGCAGTAAATCATAAGCAACTTAAAGGAAGATGAGGCCACTCTCATGTCTCCGTTCTTGGCAAGTGGAGTTGAGTAAAAAGAACTGGAGGAGGACTCTGGCTGGGGGCTCTGCTGTGATGTTTGGCTTTGTCACTGCTTGGCAGTTTTGAAACCCCCAAGTAATGGGAAATGACAAGCAGGGAGAAACGTCTTGGATTCAGCTTCCTTATCCACAGCGTTATATGTCTGTCCATGCAATGCCCTGAGATATCAATTTGTTTTTATGTTAAAAAACACTTACAGAACTCTTGCATCGCTTTTAATGCGTCATGAGAAGAAAGAGCTGGAAAAACTGCAGAACAGGAGGAAGAAAAGGAAGAGATTGCTAATCTTGAAAAATGTTTATTTTAATGCATGTACTTGTAAAGCCATCCAATCTATGAAGCTATAAATTGTTTTAAAATGTTTAAATATAGAAATGTATATCTCCATAAGTAACTAGGACTTTCTTCTCCTTTAGTTTCAGGACTACAGGCAATCGGTGATTTTTCAGGTTCTGAACCTTGAAGGTTTATAAGCCAAGGAACTTTAAACTCTGCTATTTCACTGAGAATTTCAAAGCTTCTTATATGGTCATTTACTTTTTGTGAAGAGTGTTGCATGGTAGTACTGGCATGCAAACAGAGAATTTGACATTCAGAAAGGTGAAATCACTTGCTCAATAGATCCTAGAAGTCATTCCAAATCCTGTCCGTCAGTTCTCTTTCACTCCTTACAGATTCTTGATTCAAGCACTTTCTGAAAATTTCCCTCAAGGCTGTCTAGTTTAATCATGTTCATATGCTTCCTTGCTGTTATTTCAGTGCCAGCAGCTATTATCTGTCAGGTTCAACAACTGGGGAAAAAGTCTTGTGCTGTGTATTCTGGACATTAGAAAAGAGCAAGAACCAGGAATTGTGACTGGGCGGTACTGTGAACGGGTAGTATGAAAACATCCCCATTTCACACAACCGTATTGATTTTTATATCAAGCTCTGCCAGCTACAACATGAAGTATCAGTTATCCTTGAAATGTAAATAGCAGATAGCTGTACTTGTTTTCCCCGTCTGCTTCATCAGCCTATTTCTTTAATCCTACGTAAAGCCTAAATCTATATAGAACTGTTTCATTTGCCTTAGAAACAGTAGGAAATCATCAATGACGATGTTATAATCATCTAACTTACTATTTCTAGAGATCCTTAGCATTTTATGGAAAAGCTCAGGATCTCTCTAAAGCTCAGTCCATGTTAGCAGACATCCACTTCAATCATCTTGCAATGAGAGTGGGGTGGAGGCCAGGAGAAGCCAAGATGCCAGCTGGAAATGTTGGAGCTGGCCTTCTGTGGCATCCCATACCCCATCAGAAATGGCTATTTATATTTATGCCTTAAATGTGAAAATCAATAATTGGCATGCTTTGACAGGCAAAGCAACAAGAAAAGTGTGTTGTTTTCTGTGCAGGCCTGCGGCGTGATTAATATTAATGGCTGGAGACAGTGTCAATAGAGAAGTAGAGGGAAGGCAAACTCTAAAGGTATTAAGAGTTTCAATTATCTCCTAATCATCTTGTGTTGAGAATCTGAACTGCAGGTTACCTGGACAAAAACTACTAATCCTAGAAAGGAACGTTGCCAGCATAAGAAATGAAGCTGTACAAAGCATGCTGATAATGCCAGGAAATTAAGCAGTAGAAGGAAAATACTGAGAAATTTGGCCTAATTGGCGAAGGCTCCAGAATGAGCCAAGGAATATATTCTGTAAGAGGACTGGTTGGGTGGTTTAAGGAGTGTTCACTTCAAATAAGGAAAGCCTCAACTCTTGATTTATTATTTTTTTTTGTAAATTGTCATTCATATTGCTGTCAAGCTGTCAGAGTTAATGTGCCAATGGCTAAACATGATACCTGTGCCTTCAATTCCTTCCTGGGTCTAGGAGAACACTTACCATTAGTCCGTTTGTCCGTCACTCGTTGTTTGTCCTGCAGTTTATGTAAAAAGAAAAGTCTTGGTTTCCTTGTAGAACGTAGCTGCTTGTAGCTTTTGTGGTGGTAGTGATGGTATTCAGGAAAGAGAGCCTTTAACTAAATTAGGGTAACTGGCTGCTACCAGGTTTAGCGTTGGTGCTGGGTAAAGTTCACTCACTTGGGAAACTTGGACAAGAAAAATTCAATCATGGTTGATTTTAGAAGGGAGAATGGTGTATGGTATTGCACACATCACTCATTAGATATGTTTCTTTCCCATCAAAATTGAAAATGTTGCAGACTAGACATTTCAGAGCTTCCTGCACATTTATAGAGTTGTCATTTCAAGGTTCCCACATGAGAAAAATACACAGAAGCCATCAACATTACTGCCTTTCTTTCTGCTACTTGTCTGCTTGGCCAGTGTTTGTCATTTTTCCATTGTGGGGTAACTGTTTAGATTCAGGTGAAGCTAATCCAGACTAAAGCCTTTTTTACGTGGTCAAAAAAATCAAGCAAAAGTATTTATCTTAATAAATGCTTTTTAAAAAATTTCAGTGCAAAATCTAATTGACAGTTTTAATTTTTCATAAGATGCTAACACACCCCAATTAAAACGGGGAAAAAGGAAAGTGATTTCTTTTGAAGGACAGCCCTCTGTTGACCTTGGGACCTTGTTACTCCCCCATACATCAGTTTTTGACAGGGTCTGCTTTTTGTGATCTGTGACAGATCAAAGGACTACTGTAGGTTTGTAGAGGATTGCTGCGTGTTGCTTTCAGTCTCGTTACTGTCTCATTTTTGTGAAAGATACAGACAAGTGTGAGAGACATTAATGAGATTGGTGCATTCTGTTCCACAAGGCTTCACCAGAAACCAAATGACTGATCTCATCTGGGCTTTCCCAGGAACAATAAATATGCTTTAAAACTTCTTCTGGAAAGCTGGTTGCGTTTTGCTACCCTTTCCATGTACAAGAGACAGCTTTTGCATAATTCTTCCATATAAAAAAAAAAAGAAGAGAGATTTTAGCTCCAGAAGTGAAGTGATATAAAAAGGAAAGGAGGACTGGGGGAGGGGAATGCTTTGCCAAGATGTCATTCAAGTAGGCAAGAAGTACTGCAGGAATTTAGAATGCAAAACAATGTGAAAATATACGTCTGCATTTGCATCCATAGCTCCGCATGTATCTGTACACACATACTGACATCCATGTCTGCATGGTTGGTTTCAATGTACTGGTGCAACTGTGAATCTGAACCTTAACCTCTCATGTTACAAAACATTATCTGTGATTTCCCTAGGTAGGAAGTAATCAGGCTAAGTTTCAGCACCATTTTAGGAGATTTTACCCAGTAACCTGCAAATGGGAAGGTCAAGAATTGAGGTAGATGAAATTTGGCATTCCGCATTCAGTTTATGGCATCTGATAGATTTGTATTTTTATAGTCTCTTCAGGCATTTTTTGTTCGCTCCGCATGCTTCCACTGTGTCAGTAGTTTGAAAAATTTGGAATATCACTGTTTCATACTTCCTACAATGAAGGTTTAAAAGATTATGCTGGCCAAGGAGCTAGCTCCTCACATTCACAAGTACAGAAACTGGACTTAGGATGTGTTACAGTCTGTGCACTGCGTAGAGAAGGGCTGAAATCTGCAGTTTTCTTAGATGTCTCTTACTTGTCAAATTGCTCTTATTTCTTGCAATGATTTTTCCTTCATGATAGCCTGCACATTCAAGTGCATCTGTTCACCTCTAAATAATTTGCTGGAAAAAGTTTCTGTACAACATTTGTTGCCATGTTAAATTTCCCTGTTCCTTTGATCTTTGTTCTTTTTTTCTGTAGCCCATGGACAATTCTACATCTTAGCATTGCTTGGAATGGGTACTGCTTCACGTGGTTGTTCTTCAGGGTTCTTTTTCTGTTTTGATAAATACTGTGGTAGGATATCTTAATGAGAAAAGGCACTTATTCCGGTAGGGCAGAAGGAGCTCACCTGTTCTTTAATAAAAAATCGGAGTCATGTCATTAAACTCTGATAACTATTGGCTCAAGATCTCAGACTCATGATTCCTTGAATTAGGGAGATCTGTTGATTGATGCTCTATTTCTGTTCTAAAGGTGGCATAGGAAGGTTGACTAGCATAATTATTCTTTTGTTCTGTCACTGGGTGTATTATGAGCCGCCTTCTGTAACCAGGAATGGAGTGAGAGCAATTCATTACGGTGACTGCTGGGATTTCTGATACCTGATTCCGTTAAGGATAACAACTTCTTTGAGAGGCATTCACAGACTGTCTGCAGTCATCCTGCATTATTAAACAAGTGAGAATTAACTTGTGCTGACGGTACAGTCTGCAGTATGTTCTGTTGTCATTTTTGCTGCTGTCCTAATGTACTGCACAATTTACATTTACTGCACAATTTACATTTACTGCACTGAATCTGTATTAAAACATTTTAATGTTTTGCAGGCAACTTTTTGTTACAGCAGGGTGTGAAATACACAGGCTTTTTTCTCTTTTGTATATTCCCTGAGAATGACTTCGTTGGCACATGTTTACAGCCCCAGGACCTGAGCCAGTTAAGAGGATTCAGCATGCGGCAGGGATACTGAAATGCAAAATCTTAAAGGCTGTAATGACTTGACTCGTTAAATTGTTAATAGTTAATTGGCTCAAGCCAACACATACAGGGAAGATCCATTACAGCTCTAAGCAAACTGTGAAGATCACAAGAGCCTTGCTAGAGATAACAGAAAAGAGATCATGCTTGGATAGTCCTAGAACAGTATGCATCTAGGATCTCTTGGTTTGTGTTCATTTTCAGGCTTCTTTGCTGAAGTTGTTCAGCAAAGTCAACACAACCTGGTGTTGACTACCTGCCTTAGGTTAATAATCAGCTTTTCCTTCAGCTGGTTTGAAGAGAAATGATCCCTAGCACACAGTCTCTAGGCCTAAACGTATCACAGCCAAACTGCCTTGGCGGAGTGCCATTCTGTTTGCACTTTGAGAATGGGAGGGAGGGAAGGAAAGGAATGCAAAGCTGGCCTGGTTTAACAAGTATGCATATCGGGAGAGGGCTTGGCATTCCTTCTATTATTTTTTCACTGTTTTTTCAGCAGCTTGTGACTTACTCTAGATTTTAATATTATCAAGTAAAAGGGAGGGTTTGACAGCTACATCTCAGATGGATTCATAAATAATATTGGTGCTCGTAAAGTCTCCAGCATTAATAGAAGTAGAGCATGGTGGTGTGAACGCTGGTACTGATGGGCACTGTCCACACTTAGGGCCCATTCAGTTTAGTTCAGTCTCGACCTGAAGGTCCAACCTCTGGAGGTCCTGCTCAGCCTCTGTAACTTCTGTAGGTCTTAGCCTTGTGAAGAGGCTGTCAGTTATCTGGTTGCTAGAAATTTGGGAACATCCTGCAGCACTTTCACCCTTCTTCTTTTGACAGTGGATTATAGTTTGAACTTTCAGTAGTTATGCTAGCTTGCTGTGCTGTGAGAGCAGGATGCAAGGAGAGTTATGTCTGCCAAGTAAGTCCTGTCATTTACCTAGTCATTTTAAAAAGCTGGGTATTTCACACCTTGAGTAATTCATTCCTATTCTTACTATATGGAAAAGGCATGTTTGTGCGTATTTTGTTTGGCAGTCCCACAAGTGGATAGTGCAAAAGATGAGTCAGTCTTTGTGCCTAGGAAGAAACCAGCTCATCTACGTTATAGTGATGAAATTGTTTCTTTGTAAAATGTTCAGATAATAAATGGTTGCTTAAAGATTGAGCCATGTGTACGTCATAATTCATTACCTCTGTAATACGGTGGAAGTTGTGTGCCATATCCCTTTTTCGTTATCCTCAGTTTGAGTTTCAGGCTTCAAAAATGGTGATCTTGGCCTCTGTGGTTTCTGCTCAGGCTAGCTTTATTTTAAAGCTTGCACTCTAGCTTTCACTAGGGGCTTGGCCCTGC
The DNA here is from genome assembly GCF_040182565.1 of Anser cygnoides. Lineage (NCBI taxonomy): Eukaryota > Metazoa > Chordata > Aves > Anseriformes > Anatidae > Anser > Anser cygnoides. The sequence continues at coordinate 8,690,756 of NC_089890.1, forward strand.
AGTCTTTTACCTGACGTAATTCTTTTTATCATGGTGTCAGAATTTTCTGACTTATGTTTCATGCTGTTGTCAAAAATAGCAGATCGGTTCTTCCAGTCAGGACACTTCTACAGTGTTCAGATTTCAAGTGTGTTTGCTCTGACTTGGTGATTACGTTTTATAATTCCTGCACGCTGTATCCCACACTGTACGGGGACCATGATACCCTATTCCCTCTGTGTTACAGAAGTGGAAAGCTGCTGATGAAATAATAAATGGTCAGTGGCAGGATATATCAACCCGAGATTATATTGACTAATGCAATTCTTCTGGAGAATCCTGTTGAAGAAAAGCAGAAGTTACTCTTTAATCTCTAATAGAAGAAAATCTTTGCATTGGAGATATATATCAAGAGTGGTTGGAGGACGTTTAGATCTGCACCCTTGAGAAAACTGGTGGTGTGTTTAATACCTCCTAATAGGATGCAAAGTTTAAGAGACCGTAAGATGACTTTTAGAAAAATAATGCATCATCAGTCATCCTTTTTTACAGAACTTTTATGACTTATTCGTTAAACAAAGCATTTTGTACTTGACAAGTCATAAAATATTGTAGACAGGAGTTTTGTTTAATGTCATCCAAATACAGACAGATGTATGAAAGCTTTTAGCTTCATCCATAAAGTGTCAGAGCAAGAACGATGAAAAATTACAATTGACAACTAACTCACCCTGTTACGCTGAAATACTAGAAAAATTCTGGTTTTATCTTACTGAGCAATCTCCTTTCTTATTTGAAACTGTGGATTCACAACAGGCTGTCTTAATTTCTGCATACTTTATTTTCAGTCTGGTTTGAGCCTAAGACACATTAGTGTGCTATTTTAATTTGTTTTAACCCTCTTGTTGAAACCAAGACTTGAAGAAGATGACTGTTAATTATCCACACAATGGAAACTGCTGGAGTCATTGTGTTCTCGTTTCCCATGTACGTCAGGGCTCCTCCGGTGGTGAGGAGCATCTTGAGTTCTTCCTTTGGAAGATCAGCAATTCCCTGAAAGTCCCTGGGGACTGACCTGCCTCATGCACCTCTTCTTGCACTACAAGGCATGATCAAAAGATACTGATGATAGAGATATGGTACGTAGTTTGTATTTGTGATGAAATTCACTAGCGTATGCCTCAAAAAATACTCTGGCCAGTCACCCCTCTGCAGCCATGGGTCCTCTTCATATGGCTGTGTTGGGGCGCCGAAGTCCTGTTAGGTTTCCAAGGCAAGTTCAGGTCAGTGGTGGAGCTTGGTTTTGGCTGGAGAGGGGCTGGATGAAGTCGGTGCCTCCCTGAGCCGCCTGCAGTTTGCTCCTGCTGCCTCTAAGTGGCCTACACTGCTCGGTGAGTCGCTCTTTCTTTCTCTGCGAGCAAGCTCCCTTTTTCTCTGCCTCTCTTTCTCCCCTCCTTTTATTCCAGCAGTCAGGCAGCTAATTAACTGCACAGGCCGGCCTTCAGTGCATAATATTGTAATGAGGTAGGAGGGAGAGCCACAGCTGCTCCAGCATGAGCAGCAGGCTCTGTTCCTGGTGCCAGGAACTAGGAAGGAGCTGAGGTTTGTTGTTTTTTTTTTTTTCCTTTGTAAGTTGACTGAAGCGTAGACCTTCCGAGCAGATAAAGGCAGGTCTGCCTCCGAGAGCATGAGCCGGGTGCTGTGGTCCTAGAGGAGCCTCGGGAAGAGCTGGCCAGGGACCGAAGATGGGCAACCAGCCTGGGCGAGCGGAGGAGCACGACCAAGGTCTGTATGGGCCGGGCTGCTGCCTGGCCAGCCCCTGCGAAATGCCGGGGCTGCTGCCTGCAGCTTTCGGGGCTGTAACCGCAGGGCTTGGGGTTTTGTTCTCGGGGGGCTTAACTGCAGCGTCCTACCGAGCGGAAAAAGAGGCTGTTATCATAGATAATGCTGAGGGCTTCGAGCCTGCTAGTAAAATTATGGCTGTTTACCTTATGAATGGTATTCATTGCTCCTCCATACCTGAGCTCACAGCATCGTCCTTAGGGAATTTCTGAAATAAATCCTTTGCTGATCAGAACGGAATGCCTACAAGGGAGGGACCTCGATGCCTGACAGATATTATTTCACATAGCCTGCATGATGCAGCTAAAAAGTTACAAAGCTTATTTTGCAATGTACATACAACTTGCTAGGATCTGCAGCTTGGCGTGTTAGCCTTTACAATTGCTTGTGGTCTGCGCCCTGAAATTTTCCAGGCGGTAGAATTTAAAATGATGCCTTTGTGGAAGTCTTCCCACCATTGTCTTTTCAGAAGTGTAGTGCTTTGCATGTTAAACAGTAGCAGATTTTATAGAAAGCCAAGAGCTAGCGTCAGGTATATCTACTTTCCTTTGTGCCAGATGTCTATAAGATACGCTAGGAAAAGACAGTAATTTGTTCCCGATGCTGAAGTACTGTTTTGGCTGCCCTTCGATTTAATTTGCTTGCTCCTCTAATACTGAGTGAGGAAAGCAGTAGGCCCACGGATCTCTGCAGTTAGTTTCTGTTCGAGCTTAGAATGCTCTAACGTACAGAAAGCTGGCATCGGCTGGATTTCCTGGCACTTTGTACCTCAGTGTTTCCATGGGAATTCCATTCACAAAATCTCATCAAAGTTGTTATAGCTCGATCGGGGTTTCTTCATCACTTTTAGATATGTAGCTGTTGTTTTAAAAGCAAACACATGTACCTGATCTCTAGTATTGTGAGGAAAACCAAGGGGCAGACACCACTGCATTGCTGCTCTAGGATCTCATAACAGATCTGCCCGTGAGTGCTGGAACAGCAGTTAGGTGTAGTGGAGAACTCTCTAGCAGTATGTTAATCAGCAGGCTAACGAAGAGCACAAAAGCTGCCAGTATCCAGTCACCAGCAGAAATGCTGCCCTAAGGGAAACCTAAACTTCAGGCTAGGAAGTATGGCTGTTACAAACCCGGGATCTGCAGTCATCCCACTGCAAGCTAGAGAAGTCCAGCTGAAACTAAACACGTCACTTTCATTTGAGGATGGATAATGCTGATGTAAACTAAGGGGGAGATGGATAATGACATGGGAATACACTGCTAACTTCTAGCCAGAGTTTGGGAAAACTGGACATGATTTTTCAGGGCCAGTGGAGGAATTTGAACAGCTTGTGGTTATTAACGTAGATGATAAATGAGTATACAGACCCCCTGTGCATTTTGAAAATCTTTCATCCTTTGTTTTATCTTGTCCTGTGATTCCTTGAAGGGGAAAGGGTTATATTTCTGCTGCATTAAACAGTTTTAGAACTTTTCTCAGGTTTTAAGTGTAGGCTATACTAAGTCTCGTTTTAATATGTTCTCACAGTTCGTAAGGTATGAATACTGAGAGGGAATTTTGTATTGAACTACATACTCAAAATTTGGTTTAATTATGAAAAAAGTTTCAGGACCATCACTGCTGACAGAAAAAAAAAACTGACAACGTATTCTGTGTTGTGTGTGAGAGCTCAGGCATTGGAAGTCAGAGGATAATGTGATGATATCTGAAGTAGTATTTGTGTTCATTTTTGACAAATAAGTGAAAAACAAGTTTTTGCATCGTTTGAGTGTGATAGATGGACAGTGTATGTCTTTGGCTTTGTTTCTGCTTGGATGAGCTTAATTCAGCTCTTATTCAGAAATACGTAACTCTTGAATAATTGTGGTTATTCTAAATTTGGTCCGTTTAGAATAACTAAAATAAGACCCAGAAATGGGCCTCTTTATTGATGTATTTACTCGTGCTCCATCTTTAACTACAATCAAGTCTTGACTTGGGTTTCCCCTTATGATATTCAGAGTCATCTTGTTTATTTCTTTTCAGGAAATCTTACAGACACTGCATGGTTCATTTGTAAGTCTTTTACCCCAAAACCTATCATCCTGGGTTACAAGGGACAGATTTTTAAACATTTGTTCCTTCTCTTGGTATCACTGGACATGGAAGTCTTTAAAAATTTGACCCTGAATGCATCTGTGTAACCTAGAATAAAATACTTATTTCCATATACTTATGGGAGCATGATGCATTTTGGCAGCTTTTCCAGTTGAGTGTACATACAAATAGTAAGATGTGGGCGCACACAGCTTTTGGTTAACGTGGCTAGAGTTGTACAACAAAGATCTATTTTAGTTTAAAAACTGTAAATAAAAGAAGGTAGGTCCAGAAGCAACAGTTTCGGAGCCTCACAGTGCCCATGTGGGTGATCCTGGCTATTCAGCTGAGAGCCAGGAGTCAGGGTGTACAGATACAGCTGTGATAACCCCGAGTTCTGGGTGGGCTGGTCAGTGCTGCCAAGGAACAGGAAGGAAATCACTGGTCCCAAACTGAGCTGTTAGAAGCTGACATGTCTGTACAGGGGAATCTGAAGGAAAAGTAGTTAGATGAGGAAGGGATTGCAGAGAGGTGAAGACAGAAAATGAACGTTACATACGTTACGTGTTTCTTGCAAAGTAATCCGCTCCTTGTGTCTAATGGTTCTGGTTTGAATAGGTTTATGAGATTCTCTAACAGCCAAGTATCTCTTGTTACATTGCATTACTTGTTGCTAAGAGTGTCTAAAAAGGTGTCAGGGACATTACTTGTAATAATGTTATATCCTACAGGCTTTTCCTGACTTCTAATTTAAAATGTGTTTAAGCCATTTTTACAGTCATTCGTAAGAACATTGTTTGGTGTGTGTGACCCAAGTTTGCATCGTGTTTGCCAAAACTCTCCTACTTGCACAGTGGGGAAGTGGCTCCTCTTCCTGCTATAGCGTTCTGACTATTCAAATTTGTTAAGCGTGTTGAGTATTTAGAATGAAAATACCTATAAAATTGTACAGAAAAAGATGTAAACCAATAGTGAATTACTTCCTGCACTTCACTGGAAGAAAGTTTTCTGCTTCTGAGACTGGCTGCCCCGAGCTGAAGGAACCATTAATATATACAAACACAGGCCAGAGCACCTGTGAAGTTGTTGGAACATTCCATGGGAGTTGTATGAAGCAGCACATATTATCCAGTGCGTGAGTATTTATTGAGAGAAGCCTTTCAAACATTACTTTGCCTGGAAGCGGTGAGGCAGCCTGTCCTTCTGAACAGGAGTGCTAAGATTCTTTGACAGGGGTTGACTCCGTGGTGGTGGGGTTTTGTTTATCCTCTAAACATCTGCAGGTGATGTGGTGAATAATAATATCTTCGGGAAGAGGTGGAAAAAGTGACTCAATACATACAAAAACTTTGAAAGAAGCAATCAAATGGGAAATGTTAACTTCTCTAGTTGGAACAAGGTAACGGGTGGGGTTATCCAAGGGTTAGACTTTTTTTTGGATCTGTGCTTATTTGTAAAACATGCTTACATGGCTTGGATGAGAATATCAAATGTCAGTGTATACACAAAGCCAGTGTTGATCTGTTTTCTTATGTCTGTTTTCTCCTAGCTCAGGGGTGGCTGCATTTTACGTTTGAGGAAGGTATTCTTCAGTGTAGGGTATGTAGTCCTTAAAACATACAGACTCTGTCAAGATAGAGAGTGTATTGTAGAAAAATATTATTTCTAGTGATTTCTGATTTTATTTTTTTGGGGGATTCCATTCCTGTCTTTTCTGGGTGCTGCCTCATCTGCTTCTCTTCCTTTCTCCTTTTAAACATGGGAGCCACTCTTTTTAACTCTGTTATATGTCAGCACACCATTTCTGCCAAGCGAGAGCTCCAGAGAACAGATGAGTTTAATGATGGTGTGGGGGGAAGGGAGGGAGGAGAGTGGGGCCAGCAAAGCTAATGAATCACACAACAGCTTTCATGGAAATACCGACGGCAAGTCATGTCCTCCTCGAGCTCAGGCAGCGAGCCGTAGACCTTTTGTTCCCAGCGGAGCCAGCGAACCACAGTTTGCTCTCCAGCGGATAGTTTAATTCGTTAGTCACCTCTTCCTCCCACAAGTCATCCTTGCACGAGAGTTTTACAAATGCTTTCATTCTTCGGAGCAGTAATGCGCTGCTGATTAAACCGGTATTGAAGAAGTTTATTTTCCCCCAGAGGGTAATTTCTGCTTGACTTAAGTCTCTCTTCCAAGGCCAGTTAGGGCCAGCTCTGTTGATTAGTCTTGTGATGTGACTCGACTGGGGTGACATTATTAAATCATTTCAGAAATACTGACAAACAGATGTCAAATAGCAGTAGTGTTTTCTGCTCTGTAGGCCAGTGAAACGAGTACAGCCAAGAGACTATGTCACAGTTTGGATGGACCTCTTAGAGGAATTTAGTCATGACTATGACTAACTAGCTGCCTCTGAAATTCTGTTTGAGGCAGAGTTAAGTGATAATCAGAGGTCCCCTGATCCCAAGTGAGAGGCCAATGAATGCTAAATTAGTGGAAGGCATCGTTCCTTGATCCCCTGATCCCAAGATGAGAGGCCAAAGAATGCTGAATTAGTGGAAGGCATCGTTAAGTTTCCTTCTTCAGGCGAGGGCCGCTCTGACAGTCGGTGTGGCTGGGAGGATGTGCTGAGTGGGAGCGCTTGCTCTGGGGGCAGGACCAAAACTCTTACAAAAAGCACTTCTAGGGCATGGCAGGCAGCAGGATGTGGTTTATGTATTTCAGTCTGTGTTAGATTGTTGTGCTGTTGAAAATTAAAACCATTCTTGGAGGGAAGCAGAGAGCTGCTGCTGCAGTTGGGAAGCCCTACTGGGTGAGCTGGTCTATGATGGCTTGCCTCTATGGTCAGAGCTTTGCAGTCTGTGCTTCTGCCTCTGTGCTGGTGGTGGTTTAGAGTCTGTGAATAGTAGATCTAGGGTAATAGTAAAGGTAAAAGCTAACTTTCTTGGTGACTATTTTGTTGGTTTAGTTAATGTGCTGCAATTGTCTCCTTAGAGACATGTAGCAGATGGCCGTGGTGGTGCGGTGGTTCGGACACAATGCTGCAGGACTCCGGTGGGGGAAAGGGCGAGGGGAGCAGGGACTACGTTGGCCTTGGAGAAAAAGCGAAGTTTACTTTTTGTTTATATTTGGCTCCTCAAGATCTTAAAATTACAAAGCTAGTCAAAAAAAAATTTGAGCAAGGATTGCATCTTGGTCTTCCTACTGAGAGCTTGCAGAGCCCTGAAGGTATTCATGAGTTCGTGGCGAAGCAGGCCTGCGTTCTGGAGCTTCTACTATTAATTCAGCAAAGCAATGCATTTTTTCTTTTTCAATTCCTCTCCTAGTTTGCTAATTTATTTTTCGTAAAATCTCCTGATTTCCCCCAGGGAATGTAGCTTTCAGAACAACACAAAATTGCCACACTGAAGCAAATACCCATCTGATGTCATTGGCACAGTATTTGCTGAAGAAGACTTAATTTGTGTGTGAACAGACTGCTGCTCTCAGGCTGACAAATTTTTGGTGCTTCCTTTATTTTTTCATACTTTTCCTTACCGTTTTAGTGTGACAGTTAAAGGTTATATAAAGTTGAAGATCTCTGATGACAGGCTCTGCTAGACTTTCCATGCATCAGCTTCTTTTCTCCCATAATCTAAAGTAAACTTGTGTTCACAAATACCTCTTGCAATGTTCTATCTATTATTTTTCATGGAGCAGTAATGTTTTTCCATAAGCATCGATAGATATGGATCGCGTGTTCTGAAGCAGAGCACTCTGTCCTTGTATGATCTGCGCTCATCAGTCAATTCTCATAGGCTACAGAATTACGGCAGAACTGCAGTTTTCCATCCTTTTAATCACAACTAACAAGCTGTATATATTTACCAAGAGCAAAATTTTAAATATAAGGCTGTTAGAGGCAAATTTGCCTTTGAATGGAAAAATATATCCTTGGGGAAAAAATAAGGCTAACATGAGTCTGCAGGGTTCGGTTCTGAGTACACATGGGGATGTGTTGGCTGAACCAAGGACATATGTTCTGGTTTTTACTAAACTGTAAGAACTGCATAGTTTTTGCTTGAATTTGTTCAATTGCTTAGGAAAAGTATTAGAGGCTAAGTAAATATGCCAGTATCTTGTGGGAAGAGTTATTTCCCCCTCATTCCTGTCCCTCTGGACACTTGGTGCTGTTAAAGATGATCAGTGGAAGTAGGACACCACTGAACCAAGTAAGAATTTGACCAGTTACTTCGCTGAAGTCATATTTATTGAATTATGGAAAGGGGCTGTAGGGACAAGGTTCAGTTAGTAGTTTAATATATATTGTACTTACATTGGCTGACTCCTCTTTCTTCCCCTGCTGAACTGTAGTTTATCCTTAACCCTTCTTTCACATTTCTTTGCCACAACCTGCGAACAATATTCAGAATAATTTGCTTTACTTTTCAACTTGCAATGAGCTAGTAGTTGCATGCGTAATTTGAATGGTAATTGGCTATAATTTAAGAAATTGATTGCTTTCCATGATCTGATCCATTTCTAAATCAAGATGATATCTGGAAATATAAAGGCTACTCAAAATGGTTATTGAGCAAACTTAATCTTCGAGAACATGGCCCTCCCACACAGCTTCTGCCTCAGGATGCAGTGGGCATCTTGAATTCAGTGGAAGAGCCTGTAAGACACAGTGATCTCCTGACAGCCTTTTAGTTTTGATTTATTTACCCTTTGTCCTGGTTCCAGTTAGGACAGAGTTAAGTAGCTCATAGTAGCTGGTAGGGTGCTATGTTTTGGATTAGGATGAGAAGAGCGCTGATAACATGCTGATGTTTTAATTGCTGCAGAGCAGTGTTTACACCAGGCCAAGGACTTTTCGGCTTCTTGCTCTGTCCTGCCAGCGAGCAGGCTGGGGGTGCAGCAGGAGCTGGGAGGGGACAGACCCAGGACAGCTGACCCAAACTGGCCAAAGGGGTATTCCATACCATCTGACGTCATGCTAAACAATATATAGGGGTGGCTGGCCGGGGTGGGGGGGCCGGCTGCTCGGGAATAGGCTGGGCATCGGTCAGCGGGTGGTGAGCAATTGCATTGTGCATCACTTGTTTTCTTACACATTATTATTGTTAATACTATTACCATTATCACTATTATTATTATTATTGTTATTATTATTTTCCTGTCTTAATAAACTGTCTTTATCTCAACCCACAGGCTTCACTTTCCCGTTTCTCTCCCCCATCCCAGAGAGGGAGGGGGGAGGGTGAGCGAACGGCTGTGTGGTGTTTAGCTGCCAGCCGGGTTAAACCACAACACCCTTATAGGTAAAAGATCATCTTGCCTTTTACCTTTAGATAGGTCTGTGCAAGCCATCCTGACATATGGCTCTTTTGATAACGGTATGTAAAGGAAATGTGAATGCACCAAGTCAATGCTTTTGAAATGCCATAGAGGAGAAGGTAGAGACTGAGCATATTTTCGTCCTGCCCCTTACAGTTTCAACTGTCTCATGTCCAGCCAGCTGGAGAAGACCCCTACCATGCTAAGGATAGAAAGCTGTTTTAATTAATATGTACAAAGTAAATATGTACAAAGTAAACTTGTACGAATTAACATGAGCAAACTAAAATGCAAAGGTGACTTCTTCTCTGTATGTAGAGGGGTTTTCTTTCCTGTTTTTAACATCGTAAAGGTCTTTTGCCATTTTCACATTGCAGCATTTATAATGAAGATGTAGAAATGCTCATAATACCATATAATTATTCTTCATGTAATCACTTTTGTAGGGGATGTTTTACAAGGGTGTGGATAATGATGAATTTGCTGGCAGGAACCTAGTTCTCTGCAAGACAGGGAAGGGAAAGACCTTCCAAAGCATATCTGAATATTTATTCTCATAGGAAAAAAAATACATCTAAAATAAAGCAAAGGTAATTCTACATGCTTGTGCAGAAAAGAACCAGCTCAATGATAGTTCCATTAGTCACAATTAGTAGCTGGTAAGTGGGGATGAGACTGAGCTGTCATGAACACCAGCCGTTGCAGGGTTTGGTATTCCCCAGCTGGGGAAAGAACTCACAGCACCAGCTTAGCGACTGTGATAGCTCTGCTGTTGTCCTCTCTGTGCCACAATAAAATAGTTGGTAAACTGCAGCCTGTGGAACAGAAGTAACATTTTCTCTATTCTAGGCAGAATTGTCAAAATCTTGTTTTCTCAGAAAACAAAAAGAAAGGCGTAAAAAAAAAATATATATATGATCAGACAGAAATGTGTATGTCTTGTTCCCATGTAATGTCAGCAGTAATGCTGCTATTCTGGTGCTAGGATAAGAGTGGTGTCGCACTCATTTCTATCTGCAAATACCATTTCTTGAACGGAAAGAGTGCTCCAGAAAATTGGTGCTGTAGATGTAAATCTCTAAAGGTGTTTAAACCCTCATATAAGGGAAGATTGTGTGAAGAAGAAGGCTTGTTTTATCTGGCTAAAGCAGTGTACAGACATATGTACAGACATACTTCGTTTTATGTTTGCAGGACTCTTAGTACAATAGCTTCCTTTGACCCGAAGCTGAGCATCCATCTCACAGTCCATCAGTTCTGGGCTTACTGGCTATTTCATTCAAAGGTTCACACAGCTCTGATAATATTCTTCCTGAGTAAAAGCTGGTGCTGATGAGGTGTCAGAAGGGAAGAGACAATGCTCTTTGAGGAGCTGAAGGTATTTCCACAGTCCTTATCTATTTTTGAGAAATTTTGCTTTCATAAAACCTTGTAGAGTTTGAAGAATGGACTAATCAACTTAGAAATTACTCCCTGCCTCCTCCACGCACAGCTTCTTTGAGGCTGCTTGACTGTGGAAAATCTTTGACTGATCTTTTAATTAAAAGCTGCTTTTTTTTTAACCGAGGAGTCGAAGCTCTTCCTGCTTTGAAGTGGGCAACTTTTTATAGATAAACATCTCATTATGTTAGAGATTTCTTCCTCTCTCTCCTTCTGTCTCATTCCTTGATGCGTTTCATCCTGTGTTGATGGAGTTTTAATGATTTCAGCCCAGTTCCCAGTGTCAGCTATTCAGGACAGTGCTGCTTGGCTCCCTTCTTGCTCTACTCGGCAGACACAGCTAAAGCTCTGGATGAGCTGTGGAAACTAAATCGCGAATCTGTCCCCACCCCCTCACTGGGGCAGGCTGGAAACTGCAATAAAACTGGGTTTATTATGTGGTCATCACATTTTAGTAAACAAAAGTCGGTTGTAATACCAATGCAATGTCTACTGGTATTAAATATTAAGCAAACAAAAAAAGTGGCCTTTAGCTTTTAAGTCCTGCCCTCTGTTCTACAGGAGAAGGAGGAACCTTCTTTCATGTTCTCATTTTTGATCCACTTTTTCCTCCCTCTATCTGGATTTAGCAGGGTTTGAGAACTCACGAGGAAAGAAATTATTTTGGCTCAGTCAGCCATGGCCTTTTGGCCAAGCGTGGGGCAGCATTCCTGAACGGGAGGGTTCAGGTCATGGTTTCCTAATACAAAGCACTCTACAGCAGTGCTGTCTAAAGGCATTTTCAGCTGCTCCATTCCTCCTATAGTGGCTTGCTGCTCCCTTACTGGTACAAGCTCAAGTGTTCGTGGGAAGGACACGAATTAGATCAGGTTCTGTTTTTAACAAAGAAAGGAGAAGGAGAAAAAAGCAAGTAGATAATTTTTATAGCCAAATCAGTTCCCTGATTCAATTCACAGCGTGGCCTCATGAACAGTTAAATTAACAAGTTGACTAAGTTAGCCTTCTAATTGTGCAAATGTTGATATCAAACATTTTCCTACTTAGGATTGCTTTTTCTTACCCTTTGTGCTTGTAGATCCATCAGGTAGGTCGTGTAGTTTCGTGATGCACAGCACCCGACGTGTCTGGAAGCAGCAGGGTTCTTTTCACTTTTCCTGTCGGATCCTTGGACCAGGAGGTCTTGGGTAACTGTTCCTCATTACCCACCAGACACAGATCAGACGGTAATGTTCAGTTGTGGCAGCCATCGTATATGCACTGTACGCAGAGGAATGTATCTACTTGCTACTCTGTGATGACCATAGTTAACTGAATTTACTTGGATTAAGAGTTTTTTTTTTTTTTTTAATTTCCTGTATTTCTTGAAACACTCAAAGCTGGTATTCTGTCTAATTTAATAGTTTTTCCCAGAACTGGGAGTAGAGCTGTCTTGTCCCTACTGTTAACCCATCAATGCCCGACTAATAGACTTCTGGGCTAGATGAACAGGGAGGTAATTTTTGGAGCTGAAGAGAATTATCTACTTGTCTGCAAGCTAGAAATGAGGAAAATTCTGGAATTCTTAGTCCAACTGACAGTTATTTATCCTAGGGAAAACTATATTGCAGCCATCTCAGTTGAGAAATTAGCTGGATTTCTGTAAATTCTACCAGATTAATGTTGGGATAATGTTACATACAGAATGTTTTAATCATCCTTTTGAGGGGGAGACAAGGGGTACAGTCAGCAGGTGACTTAAGTTTTTGGCAGACCCACTGGTATTAACAGTTCCCAAAAAAGTAGGTTTGAGTTTACAGGAGGACATTCCAGTAAGCATATGATATAGAGTTTCTCTCGGCATTTGCTAGACCACTTGCTGTGGATGTCTCTGTGTTTGTTATGCCAGGTTGCTGGGTACTCTAAAAATCCTAAGCAGTGCAGTGGTGGATTGCAATTACGCTCTCATAAGCTGCACCTAAACTGCCAGAAATGACAAACGTGGTGATTTCATGGGGTTTTGTGTACTTTATTTTAGAGGTGAACGCAGTGGTACCCTCATAGTTCTCTTTACACAGGAGGCTTATGGCACGGTGAAGCCTCTTGGATGCCTTGTGGACTCTGAGCAGATTTGGAAGTGAAATTTTTATTTGTGAAAGCAAAAGATGGGAAATACTAGCTAAGGATAGATGTGTGAAGTACAGATCTTGCATCTTGTCAGTTTTGCCAATGTATTTCACAAATGTATCTTTGGTCCCTAGGCTTCTCCTAAGCAAAAATGTTTGCTCTTACAGTAAAACTTGCACTGTTTTGTAGTGCAAAAAAAATGTGCTATATTAAAAAATAAGCATATCCAAGCTTGAGTTCTCACTTTAGACTTAACAAACTTCCAGAAAAACTAAGCAACTAACACGAGAAATGTTCAGAGGAATTTCCCTTTGTGTGGATACTGGCATGTCTGTCAGGGTAAGGAGATTTTTCCTACTACAATTCCTCAGAGAGGAGCTCTATGTGATCAGGCCCATAAAGAGGAAGGCAAGTGCACATTATAATTACTCTTTAGTCTCTGTTTACTGAGTGGAAGGCATTATTTGAGCAGATGCTTCTATATAATTAGCGTTAGATTATCAAAACCACCTTTGTTATTCTGCAGCCATTTTCTTGCCTCTTTCAAGGTGAGGTGGAGTCCAAGTGAACCTTCCCAAAGATTTGCTGACCTGCAAAGGTGTTGGCTCTATGACTAATATTCTGCAAACAGACTCATTCAGGAGAACCATGACTGGCCAAGCCTAGGTTTGCTTTGTTCGCTGTTGCATAAAGGTAGCAGAGAGCATTGTCTTTCTGCAGGGAAACCCTGAAAGAGCTGGAAAGTGGCATGCTGTTCTGCGTTACTGAGGAATATCCAAAGGAGTGTCTACCAATGTTGTCACTGGAAAATGCTGACAAGGTAACCCACTCAGCTAATTCCCTTGATCAAGCAGATCAAGCTGTAATTGTTTGTTGCCGTACAATAGCGTCCTTCTTTATCCTGACTTTTACCTAGGCTGGTGGCGAACCAGAAGTTTTAGACATTTTGCTCTCTGAAAATCTGACCTTCTGCATGCAGTCCTGCTCTCATTCTAACCCTCAAGAAGCACTTAAAACTGATTCAGATCTTCCTCATAAATTGATTGGGTCACATGCGTTCATTCAGTATTCATTATCCAGCTGTCTTGCTGTTAGCATGCCCAGAGGTTTAAGGATAAGAACATTAAATAACTTGACAGAATGCATATAGGGATTTTGTCTCAGTGGGGATTTCTGTAAAAAGAGCACTCCAGAACAGTAGAGGATTGCTGCTATATTTGCCCTCCTTTCTAGCAGTTATGCCTGCTTTTTCTCATGCCACCATGAGATTGTTAATATTTCTCTCATGTGGAAACTGTTTCTTGTTAATTAGGATATGGGAAGATAACTGGTTAGCAGGAAAGTTGGTTTTTAACTTTTTTCAAGCAAAGCAATGTAAAGGCGGGGGAAAATAAGGCATTTTGCACAAGATTCCTGTGCAAAACTCTGAAATCTTTTAATGAGAAAAGTGCTTAAGAGTCAAATGTACACCAGTCCTTCTTTTCGTGCTGTGTAGTCATCATTTCCCCAAACACATACCTAGTTCATGCTTAATCAATCTCAGTGTCAGTCACAGACAGGAGCAATGCTGGAGCAAGAAAGGTGAAAGTAATTTGCTAATTCACCAGGGCTTTCAGTTGAAGTTTGAGCTGTTATTGGCTTAGCCACTTTTGGAAAAGTAATTTTAAGCACCTGGGTTAATCAGGTTCTTGTCAACTCAGAGTAAAATTTTCATGAGGCTGCAGAAAATGTGGCTCAGCTCCTTGCAATGTGTATTACTTTACAGCAGGGAGTCAACAGAGTACAGTGCCAAGCCAATGCTGTCTTTTTGTGGTTCGACAGCCACTAATTTCATATTGATGGTGTCACGAAGTCCCACGTTAATGCATTGTGCTAAGTCGTAGTTCATTGCATGGTTGGAAGTCACCTAAGTGGTAGTGGAGTAATTTTGAAAACAGCACCTAAAAGCTGCTATTACCCGTCTTGTAACACCAGCTGGTAAATCTGTTGTGAAAGTCTGACAGTTCAGGTCAATGTTCAGTGCCATTTCAGATGTCTTCAGCCATCTGTTGCGCTCTTCCTACCTGTCCAGCAGAGTACAGGTCTCCCACAGGTATTGTCAAACCTTTCAGGTCAGTGAAGGTATTTTAAATGTACCTACAGAGCATCTGAAGTGATGGACATCTGCATTTTGACTTCCTACACAAGATGTCATAAACTCAGTGGGATTAGGGTACATCTGTGCCCCAGGTTTGTTTTGCATAAGAAACACCAATTAGGTTAAAAATAGTGATAGGACCTTAGCAAGGTATATAATACATTAAAAGTAGTGATAGGACCTCTCCAAGCAAGAACGAACACAAGTACCTGGCTGTGTTACCTGTCCATTACTGTATGGTACCACTCTGCTGTGGACTCTCAGCACGATCTTGGCAAAGCCTGGGTAGGTGCAGTCGATGCTAAGTCCAGGATCTACCAAAGTCACGGCCAGAGGATAAGGTGAAAAACAAAACTGATGAGCAGGACCTATTTCAGCTAAACCATGTGTGACAGAGCAAAGTAAAATTGTATGGGGAGCTTTAATAACTTATTTGCTGTACAAAAATGGTCTGTTAATAGTATTGTCTTGATTTGGCTATTCTAAATGCTTGCAGCCCATATAATAACACCTTCCCTCAAGGTTTCACAGTAATCACCTTTCTATCTGAGACCTGGGAGTTATGTTTGGGTAGGAAAATGTACTTAAAAAATCTTGGCTCATGGGAGCAGAATTCCAGAACAACAGAAGAAGCACAGTCGTCTTTGTTGGCAGGGAGGCTATGAATTAGCCCGTAATTTCTTGTTGTGACGTCTTTTGTGTCTTTATCTATTTAGAACCATTTTGAAGTGGGAGGGATGGCAAGGAAACACAAGACAGAGAAATAATTTGTTGCAAATGTGGGAGCTAGAATGAAAGAGATGTGCCTGTCCTAGTGCAGCAGGTGATTATGAGAGTGCAAACTTGTCTGCAGGCACTTGCATATTTTGAAACATATGACTTTAATACTGCAGAGTGCTGTGAATAGTTTTCTTTTATTTCGTGTTATGCTGCCCTTGCAATTCAAATAAGGTATCCATTGTTTTAAGAAATCACACCCAAGATGCGTCTGTCTTCATGGTTTAGTCTTACATGACTGAAATGCTTTCTGAAATGAATCAGCGGTCAGCATGCTTGAATTGCACAGATGAACTGTAAGTGCAGGAGAATCACTACCTACTTAAACTTTGAAAGAATGATTTATTAACATGGATTTTTAAACATGCTAGAGAAGAAAGTGTGCTTTTATTGTTCTTAGCTTAAGAGTTGCCAGAATTAAAATTTAGGAAGAAAGTATAAAATGGAACATTCCATATTAGTTTGTGCTTGGAAGAGCTGAAGCCCATGGTATTAACCTTTGGGTTATTAATATGTCGATGGAGAGAAGGATTAAGAAAAGGGCAGGTTGTGGGACACAAATGACACACGGACCAGAGGCAAATAGTTGCAGAGTGACTCCAGGTCTAAAAAACAGATTCGATGCAGAACATTTTGAAAGGTGGTCCTGTGGTCAGATGAAATCGCTTCCCAACTGAGATTCTTCCTCTGCCTGGGAGTGGAGAAGCAAGTATTTGAACTGTTAATTCTACTTAAGAGACAAGTAAAATAAATTTAACTTCAAGGCTAGCGCTTTACTGAAGAGGCAGTGCTAATGTGTTACCTCAGAGCACACGAAGTGTGAAGGCAGAGACACTTGTCTGAATCTTCATTCCAAAACGTCACCTGTGCCCCCCCCATGACTATGGCAAAGTGTTTGCCACCTACTCTGCCCTGCTCTGCCAGGGCTGTAACTACGTCGGCCAACCTCCACGACTTGACTTCTGAACAGCAGTGCCACCTGTTCCACTTTGGGGTTTAGGACGTGTTTTTTTTCCATTCTCTTCTGCTTGTGGATGCCCCTGTGGGAGCTGATATAACAGGTGTTGAGAGCTTAGGTCAAATATAGATCAGAGGCATTATGTGGAAAAACCAAAGAGCAGTCCTGATCCATCCTTCTGCGAAATACAATGTAGTTGTGCAGCAAATGGGATTAAAAATGGCTGAAGAGCATCATGAGGTGTCACCTTTTATCTCATTAAAGTCCCACTTTGTTTCTGACACCAGCTGAAAGGCAGCAAGTATCCCCTGGCAGAAAGCAGCGCAAACAATAAAGCTGCACAGCAGGCTGTGAGCCAGGAGCTCCAGGGTCCTAATCCTTACTGACTTACTGTGTGACCTTGGGTAAGGCATTTCTCTGTGGGTCTCCGTTCTGTAACCTGGAGTTAACAATTGCCTGTATCCGTGGCTTTGAGCATTAAATCATTGTTGATTTTAAACCACTGTGAAGGTTAGAAGTATTATGTGAGTGTTGAGGTTTAATCCCTTACACCTGAATAGTATGGCAGGCTCTGAGAACGGAGGAGCTCTAAGGACTATGCCTGGGCTCCAAAGCGAGGAACGTGATGGGAAGGTGACCTCAGTTTGAGCAAAACAGGTTTTCAGGAAATAACTCCCAGTGGATTATTCAGGAATAATTCCCCGTTCTCGTGAAGTGGAAGAACACAAGCTGAGCCCATTGGCAAGCTGGGTGCAGCACTGAAGGAATGGGAGGTTAAATATGGTGCCAAGGGAATTGGAAATATGTTGTTGGGCAGAGGTGAAGGACGCAGCCTGAGCTTGGACCCACAGGGCAGTGAGGAGGAGGTTGTACTCAAATTTGTCAAGAGGATAGTTAAAATAACAGTCCAGGCAGGGAGGATGAATGGTGAAAACAGGAATGAGGTGCCATAGCACCATTTTGACCAAATGGGAAGATATTTAAGGGGTTGGGTATTTTTCCCAAGTGTCGCCCTAGAGATGCAGGGTAGGCTATTTTTTCTCTTCCCGGCTCAAAACAGCAAGCACCTTCTCGAAAATGCATTTCCATGTGATTCCAGCCACTTGAAAAAACAGCATAAATCAATCCGAAATTGGGTTCTGCAGCTTGGCAGACACGCGTCTGTCTGGAGCCTCCCTTGGACCTTAACCAGAGTAGGGTGCAGAGCTAATCAGGTCACCCGGGAGACTGTGCAGCCTGAAATTGAGCTCCCGCAGAGTGGGTGCCTCGGGCTGTGGGGCTGCCGGTTCCATTTATAACAGCTGCACTGCTCAATTTCAAGGTCATTGCAAGCAGGAGCCGTCCATAAAATAGACTTTATATTAGTGCCTATGTTTGGTTTGGTGCTTTCTAATCAACATGTGCTGAGAGCTATTTCTTTTCTGGGTTCTCTTTGGCATTTTCGTGCTCCATGGCACTGTGCAGGGTGGAGAGAGGAAAATACATACATGCTTCTACAGCATAAAAAACCACGCAGGTTGGTTGATGGTTCCCGATGGATTGCAGATGCGTTGTGATTTATGACAGAACAACTCAGCAGAGTATGGAGTCACAAAACACGGGGCAGGTTGAGTAAGCTCAGTGAAGTACAGATATCCCAGTTAAATAATCCCAGTTAAATATGCTTGATGGTTATCCTTATGTATACATCTTCCTTTGCTCTGGATCGTGTTGTGGTTGTGAGCTGATGGCAATTAGAGGCACACTGGCATCGCTACCAGAACTGCTACGTTTCTCTCAGAAACAAGTGTTTTTCTTAGTGCTGTACAATTCGTCCCAGCGTGTAGCAGCATCGTTCTTTGTTGTGATGTGTGTAACACTGCCCAGTCAACACTACCAACTGCTTATACAATGCTGCCCTGTCATGTGCTGACCAGATGACAGTCATGGCCTTGCGTTAGTTTCAGCAGTGCAAAAAACCAGATGAGTTATTTGGGGCACTTGCTTTGTCATGGGATTTCGTTATGACAGTAGAAAAACCTTTCAGATTGAATAGAAGTCCAGGGCGTAGCAGAAGGCCGTAAAAGCACACCTTGGGCTCCATCAAAGAACATCTATGGCCACATGTAATGCATATTTTACATGTTAAGCCTGTAGCGTGGTTATAGCTTGTGTGAGTACTGCTCCTCCACTCAGGACACTCATATTGCTGCATTTTCAATGGACACATGCCCTCGCTCTCTGTCGTGCACTCCTGGGAATCCCCACGTGAACCTTCTCCCTCTGAGCAGGAAGGAGCTGTGCTGAGCTGTACTTCTGCTGGAACGACATGTCGCATCAGTCCATGCAATTTCCCTCCTGTCCATCATCTTACAGTGTTAGCTGCATCAGCACCAAGAGCTTTGATTGTCTGCTGAGCTCAGTGAGTACAACTTACAGGTGCCAGGTTAAGCAACAGGATGAGTGGCGAGCCCGAGCCTTCAGATGTGACAAGAGAAATGCGTTCCTAGGTTTGGAGCTGCACCGGCAACCATTTGAGCTGCAGTGGAAACACTCCCATCCCTGCTTGCCTTGCACTTTTCACTGGGGAGCCCGGTGCTGCCTTGATACAGTGGCGCCTCCAGATGTAGATGACAACGTGAAACTGTGTGGGCTGCTCGCTCTCCGGCCAGCCTGTCCCTGCTATCTCTTCCCATAAACACTGGACCCTTTGTCTCTGGCCTTATCGTGCCCCTGCCATCACAGAGCCCTTTCTGTGCTCTCCTCCCAGCACAGCGCCTCTGTGTTCAGGGGGCTTTTCTTCAGCTGCTCTTTGTCCCTGGGTGTTTATTGTGCCTGCTGCGGAGTGTGTGTGTTTGGGGGAGAGGAGGAGGGGCTCCTGTTTGTGTGGGTTTTATAAACCTCGTGCAGTCTTCAAAAGAGATGCTGAGCAAAGGGGGTGTTGTTAACATTAACCCGTCAGTACCCTGCGCTACTGACGGTTGCAGAACTGGACTGAGATTCCCTCACTGTGCAAAAAACGTTTTGGGATGCTTATGAAGTCGCCTGGCTGTGTAAGGCAGTAGGCACGCAGTTGGGCAGCAGGGAGTCTGCTCCCCCTTTGGTCTTAGCAGACATCTGATTTTCTGTGAATTTTTCCTGTGTATGTCAGCAAAGAGAGCCTTCCAAACTTGGAGAGAGGTGGCTGATTCTAGGATTTACCCCCAGAGTGCTTCTGGAACTTGTTTTCACTCCAAACACTGGATCAGTAGCACTTTGTTTGCTTAACTGACTCGTGCATCCTGTTTGTGTGGCTACATCAGACAAAATCTCTTCTTTGTACCGTATTCCAAAACTTTATTCTGTACTTTAGGGCTTTCCCTTTTGAGTAAATTTCCGAAAGCAGAAATTTGAATGTGCTTCTCTTCTTTAACTGGATTGTTAATACTTTCATGGTTAGGATGGTTGTTATTGTTTCTTCAGTACCCGTGGTTTCATCTTCCAAAAGACTTGAAAAATGAAGATCAGCTACTCAGAAATGTTTCCTTGTAATCACATAATGCTTTGCCATGAGGTTTAAAAAATAATAATAAATAAAATGAAAAAGGAAGAGCATCAATTTTCTAACCCCCTATTGTTCTTCCTCCATAATGGAGGATGGAATTTATAACAAGAAAAATCTTTTGTCCATCTCTGTGAGAGCGGCAGCAATACAATTGTCTTAGTGTTCAAAGTGCCAGGGGAGACCGTTTTGTATTTGAGGCTCCATTTCATTAAATCTGCAGACAGAATAAGTATTTCAAGCCTTGTTTATGCTTTTATTCTGCCTCAATTGAGCATAATGCAAGTACTGGTTTCCTGTGTGTTAAAATACTCGTGTGGTTTTAAAAAAGTAAATTACATTTTATCATCAAAGACTGTATCTTTTCTCAAGTTACTGAATCTTCCCTCAGAAATTAATAGGTGTAAATTCAGCATTTCACAAGGTAGCATAAAGAATTTTTCTGTTTTCAGATAATTAATAAGCCAGTATTGAAGGTTGCAGTTTGTATACCGCAGCATCTGCATGTTAATAATATAACACTGGGAAGTAGTTCAGCAGACTGTGTCCCTTTGCAGGGGGTGGGAGAAGAGGAAATGCAAAATAATACGAACCTTTGTGAAACATGAATCCATGCACTCGGTTATGACTAAACCTATCCAAGCATTCAGGTGTTTCTTCCAAGCCTGCTCTAGGCTCTAGTGTTGTCCTGAGACGTGTTTTCGTTCATGAACTCACTCAGTTTGCCTCATCTCTTCTCTCTTCAAGGAGCGGTCTCGGCTGCAAAGCGCACAGGGATTCCGGCACCCCGGGAAATATCATCATCTGTATCGAGAGAGAGAGCTGTATTGCGTGGTCAAGCCAACACTAGGAAAACGCAGCCCAGCCCCACTTCTTCTGGTACGCCGACTCCTACCAAACATGTGCGTCCCACTAGCAAGTCCAAGCAGGAGAGTGAAACTGGGGACAAGGCTGTTTTGGAATCTCAGGTTAAAGAACTCCTGGCAGAAGCAAAGACAAAAGATTCTGAAATTACCAGGCTCCGTTGTGAACTGAAGAAATGCAAAGAGAAAGGGTCGCTTAACCCTGAACCTTCAGACCAAAATTTAGAACCATCGTCACCTGTTGACATAGACCCACTAATAAGGACCCTTCAGGAAAAAAACAGGACTTTTCAAAAAGAGCTTGCCAGCCTGGGAGAAGAAAACCGTGTTTTGAAAGAGAAATTGCTTTATCTAGAGAGCTCTCCTCTCTCAGACACAACAACAAGCAGTGGAGGTGACAGCAGCCTCCCAACCCCAACTACCCAAGAATCCAGTTTTGGAACCCCTTCAAAAAATGCATTGAGAAATGAAACAGATGAGCACAGGCAGCGAGTGAATGGGGGCGCACTGCGCAACTCAGGCTCTTCCAGCAGCGATGTCACTAAAGCTTCCTTATCACCTGATGCGTCAGATTTTGAACATATAGCAGATATACCTTCCAGGCCAACATCCTCCAACAGCAACCACGTCAAAGGTTCCAAATGCTCCACTACAGGAAGTTCTCCAAACAATATTAGCGACCTTTCTGTTGCATCTCTTACAGAGAGAATACAGAAAATGGAGGAGAATCACCATAGCACAGCAGAAGAACTACAAGCCACTTTGCAGGAGCTGTCAGATCAACAACAAATGGTGCAGGAGCTGACAGCAGAAAATGAGAAGCTAGTGGAAGAGAAAGCTCTCTTGGAGACTTCCTTTCGTCAACATAGAGACAGAGCAGAACAGCTGAGTCAAGAAAACGAAAAGCTAGTGACTCTCCTCCAAGAGCGGTCCAAGAATGAAGAAAGCAGAGCTCAGGAGGGCAAAGTCCTTGAACTGGAACAGAAGTGTGCAGAAGTTCTTGAAAAAGCACAATTTGAAAGAGAGAAATTGCTTAACATTCAACAACAGTTAACCAGCAGCCTGAGAAGCTTAGAAAGGGAGCATCAAGATGCCCAGCAGGTGATTAAAGGCCTGAGAGGTGAAAATGAGAAGCTGCTTAAACTACTCGAAGTGGAGCAGCAGAGCAACAGCACAGTTACAAAAACTCTGGAGGACTGTAAAATTGCATTGGAAGGTCTAAAAATTGAGAATGGGTCTCTAAAAACCCAGTTAGAGAGTGAGAAACAAAAGGCTGCCGAAATTAATGCAATGGGATGTACTACTGACACCTCGGAGGTGCAAGAGATGCTGAAGGTAGCCCATGCAGAAAAGGATCAGTTAGAAGCATCTTGTACCGAGCTTAAGCAAGAGCTGCTGAAGGCTAACAGTGAACTGAAGCATGTTCAGGGGCTGCTATCTAAGGTAAAGCAGTAACAGTTGTAAAATATAATTTATCTGTCTTCCCACAAATGGTCTGTGGATTGGTATTCAGCAATTGATTAAAAATATCCGTGATTTCAATTGCATTCATTAATTTTGAGTGGAAGCTGGGGCCATATGATATTTTTTGTTTCTTCTGCTATATGTGTGTGTTTTTCCAGGAATAACTGGTAGCACAGCTGTGCTTATAAGTTCAAAATTTATTTTCCCTTGTGTTTTCTGCAGAATTTACCATTTTGGCAAACAGAAAGGTATTTATCAAAATTGGAGCAAGAGAACAAGTTAATAAAACTTTACTTTCGATATTATGCGAACAAAGATTAGTGAAAATCACTTTGTAATCCAGGTAAAGAGAAGGACATAAGTATTTATCAGCAAATAATAAATCCTTGATAAATCATGAAGGACAGACAGATTAGTAAGTGGTGAACTATGGATGTCACTGGGTACAAGAACATGCAAACATGCTCAGAGAAGTCGATATTTACAGTGACTTGACTTACGATGTACAGTCAAGCTGCAGATGAGATTCTTTTGGTGAAACTTAAGTATTTTTACAAAACTGAAAAGTACTCTTTTGAAATAGGTAAAATAATTGCCAAATATATATATATATTTTTAGAACTATTTTTTTTTCTCCCTCATTTGGTAGTTTGTAGCTTTGCTCCAAGCAAGCTTAGATCAATTATTGGTTCTGTTTGCTGTCTGATTTGGGGTGCTCAGAAGAGAGCTGCAATGTGGGGTGTCACAGGACAGGCATTAATATAGTGCCAGGCAGTGATTAATGCCCCATCGCTGCAGAAGGAGTGATAAGCAGTGTGTGCAGCCCTTCCTGTATGGGAAGGGATCATGGGAAGAGCTGGAGAATTGGCTAGCTGCAGAGGAAGAGAGCGTTGCCAAAACTCACCTCTGTGATTTGAGCAGTTTAGAAAATCCAGGTGTCTTTTCAGTTTAAATAGGTGACCACAGCAAATGGAGTTCGTAGAGGAAGTTCCCTAAATGTTTTTGAGTGCTTGCTGGAGCTGCAGAGTATGAAGAATAAATGAAAAACTGCTGAGTGCTCAGACTCTGCACCAAACTTTTATTGCTTGGTTTTGAAACCACAGATTTCCTCCTTTTTACTCTTCCTTTCCCTCGAATTAAGCTGTTTTGAATCATTGGCTATTTATGACACCCAAACAAGACCACAGGCTTCTGTAAGGCTGCCCTCGAGTCAGCCTGTGCCAGTGCTACTCACTGAATTGGCAGCCTACACCTTGCTTTTCTGTAGCTTGGTCATACTCAGGGATCTCCCCCACCCTGAAAGCATCGATCTGTAGGTAGGCCTGAGCCAACAAACTGAAGTGCAGCAGTTCCCCCTTCAGTAATTCCAGATGTCCTATATCCAGAAAGTATACTTATCTGCAGTAGCTAGCTCTCCTACATATGTTTTCACAATCCATCAGAAATGCATGCATGGTAAAAGCAGCAAAGTTGTTAATATGGCCAAATTGATTACCATCTTGGCCCTAAGGCAGCTATTTCATTCTCATAAACGGGAAGAGATCTGGAGCTTTCCAGGAACATCATTCCTCTGTTCATTACCTGCACAGACTGGTTTGGAATTATGGTAATCGTATAGAAAACTTAATTCTCTTCCTAGCATCTTCTTTTGTTATCTATGACTAGGAAAGAACGCTGACATTCATAACTCATGTATGTTTCCTGAAACTGTCTTGTTAGCGTTGAAACTCGGTTTCTATAATGCACAGAACAGAGGTTCAATTCTCTGAGTAATCAGTAAAATCTGAGCGGTATCTGTTAAGAAATAAAAGGCAGCCTTGCAGCTTTCTTTCCACATTTCCAGGCTGAGAATGAGTGTGGTCAGCTGAAGGAGGTGTGTGACCGGCAGGCTGAGCAACTGAGCAGAACCAGCCAGAAGTTGCAGGAAAAAACATCAGAGAACGAAGCAGATATCAAAAACCTGAAGGAGACCATTTTCGAGTTGGAGGACCAGGTGGAACAACATCGTGCTATCAAGCTTCACAACAACCAGCTCATCAGTGACCTAGAAAGTAGGTGGAGCTGAAAAAAGGATTTAAGTGAACTTATTCTGGAGGCTTAGTTGTGGCCAGAACCGGGAGGAGAAGGCATGTCTTGAGGTGTGTGACAAGAGCCTCACTTCAGAATGATTTGTTTTGATCAATCCTTCCTGTTCATACACACAAGTCACAATTTTAGCAGTTAGTGCTACAGAAAGAAAATTACAGCCAGTCTCCAAAACTCATTCTTTAACGAATGATGTATCACCCATTCGAGAACTAGAATTACTGGCCTTTTAAAGAGCTTTCAGGTAAAATTGCTAGGATCAGTTGGGAAGTCGAGTTTGCAGCTGCAGTGTGGAAGGGGAGCTGCCACCTGGTGGATTGAGTTGCTCAATTCTCTTACCAGTGTTAGTACTGAGTGCTTATGGGCGGGTGTACAGACCAAGTGATCTTACACATGCAGTTCTGTAAATTTAAAAGTCCGGTAAAATGCCTCAAAATAATAAACCATTTTAGAGGTGTTTGAGTGATAAATCTGTTGCTGATTCCATTCCTGATCCACTGACAGTATCTTAATTTCCATTACATCTGTTAGTGGCATTCCTAGAGGCAAAATCAAACAGGCTGCTTTGCCCTCTCATTTTCACTTTTCACATTACCCTTGTGTTTAATAATCTTTTCATTTTTTAACCGTTTTTAGGTAAAACAATGAAGCTGGAGGAACAAAAACAAGATATAGAGAGGCAGCTGAAGACTCTGACTAAGCAAATGAAGGTAAGGCTCAGACACCATGGCAAAGCTATGCTGAGCTTTTATTGTAATACTGGATTTCAGTTAGGCATTGTATTTTTTTCTAGAACAATTGTAGAAGCTTCTACATCTTTTCATTCTCTGTCCTCTTTGTTTATAGCTGATTCTTTGCCTATGATGGAAACTATAATATATCCTTTGCAAATTACTTTTGCTTTTTGTACCTATGAACTTGTGCTACTTAGGAGCATCTGTTCCTGCTTCATGAGTAGCAGTGAGCTCTTTTCAGCAACAGTGCTTGTAGTATCACAAGTCCGAATGATCAATAGCTATAGGAAGAACCTTGACTGCACTTGTATTGGAATGGAGAGCTAAGCATCAGTTTCTTCTTTGGCAGTCTGGTCAAAACAGTAAACAGGCAAGTGTTTAGTTTGACCTCAGCATCTTGAAATTGTGGTGAAATGCTGGTCTCTTATGATCACTGAGAGATTGATAACAAAGTGCTCAAGTAAGTGCATTTTTACAGCAAACAGTTTGGCGTTGTAATTGTTTTTCCTAGGAAGATACAGAAGAATGGAGGCGTTTTCAAGCCGATCTGCAGACTGCAGTGGTTGTAGCCAATGATATTAAGTGTGAAGCCCAGCAGGAGCTCCGTGTAGTGAAGAGGAAGCTTCAGGAGGAAGAGGAGAAGTGTGCTAGACTGCAAAAGGAGCTGGATGAAGTGAAGGGCAACAACAGGTTGGTTACTGACAAAAGCCAAGATTTGATCTCTGTGACTGCTAACGTGCATGCAAACAGTGCTTTGTCAATAACTATTCATTGGCTTGGATGTGCATGTTGTCTGTTTTTAACTCTTCTGACGGATTTTGTGGTCTTTTATTCAAAGATGTTTCTGTTCTTTTTTCTTTTTGATGATCCATTTCTGTCACCTAGGCCATGAAGGTTTTAATAAGCAAATATTAAGTAATAGCAATTGCTAATACCCTTTCATAGCTTTGTTCTCACTACTGTATTCCACTGTGTTTTATTGCTTTCATAACTCTGCACAGCTGTATTAAACTGTCTGTAAAAAGCTTCTTTGGCTACATATGGGACATCCAGAAGAGAATTTCATTCAAACTAAAATGAGGACTAGCTGGACTTTTGTTCTGCAGGTCTGCAAGTCTGATACATGCTGATTGAGTGATCAATGCAAGCACTAGGATCTCCTGTCCTTAAGTCAAAACCTGTTGTGTGATTAAATGGTGTGGCCTGTGTTAACATTTATCCCAGAAATGATTTGTCATGCAGTGGACTCACTTGAAATTCAGTGGCTGTAGTCTGTGGCTGGGGGGGGAGCAGTAAATGCGAACTATTTAGAGATATACCCTGGCATGGTGAGCCTCTTGGGGAGCATGGTAAGAACAAGTGACTTACACAATTGAATTTGGAATCAGTACAGCTGCCTTACAATGTGGCTTTTATTCAGTGCAGGATGTTTTATGTGTGACCTTTTATTCCAAAAGTCATACTACAATTGAAGTACTAAATAATAAAAGATGGAAAACAAAAGGTGTATTAGAAGGAGGAACTGAAATTTATAAAGAAGGCAATGCGCTACTCTTATTGCATTTGCACAAGCAGAACCAGAGCTTCAGGGACAAAAATTTGTGCAGGGGGAATGAAGAAAGACAAAATAACAGTAATACCATTTACCGAAAACATGCCAAATTAGCTTTGCTTTTCTGGATTTATCCAGTTAATGTCTCCCATAACAGGTCCAGGGCTTCTGTTAGAATAGCCATGGGAAAACAGCAAACACTCATTTATTTCAGGTGGAGTAAGTGTCCAGCTTAATGTTGCTTGTATTTTCTCACTGTTTTCCATTCAGAAGTTTCCACAGCAGCTGGACAGTAGATGGAAGTACAAAGATGGGGTGGCTTTTATGTGGAAGCATGTAGTTCAGAACTGATGGATAGAAAGAACAAATTCGTTTTTCCTTTTTTCGAGAAAAAGAAAAGAATGCGTTTAAGTTTCAGGTTCATTATCAGAGTCCCCAGTGGATGCAAAGAAAAGCTGTTATGCATTATGTATTAAGGCAAAATGATTAGTAGCCAGTGCTTAAATTCTGGGCTCTATTTTCATTCTTAATTTGTTCTTAATGAAATTTCTCTTGTTCAGAGCACGGGTGAGGTACATTACCACTTTTCCCAGTTTATATGTTACTCCATATACATATATATATATATGAAAGGGCAGGAATCATTTACTTGTAGTTTCCCTCTTTATTCTTTTGTTTTTTAATATAAAGATGTATATAATAATATTTAAACTGAATGGAAGATGACCCACTAATTGGTCAACTGGGATATTTATCTTATGTGTATCAGGAACGTGCCTGCATTGTCCTTTGGCATAAGAAGCCTGAGCTGAACATGTCGCTTTTGAAATTAGACCACGGGAATTCACACATACATAGTTTCAGAAGGAGGCATTCAGAAACGTATTTAAGTCACTTTTAACATTTGTGTCTCACTCTTTCTCATACATATATAGAGATATATGTGTGTCTTTTGCGTCATGTTGACAGTCTGTGTAGCTTTCTGTGAGTATTATTTATGTTGGTTGTGGAGCCAGTCGTACTGTCTGCAGTGGACAATGTATGTTCTCTTTCAAAGGCAGGTAATGAGACCAAATTTTGCATCTGTCAATTTAGGTATAACAAATTTGACTGAGTATCAATCACAGTGTATGTGCAGAGAGTACTAAGGCAAAGTTTCAGTACCGAGTGGTGTGGAGAAAATAATGAAGTCTATGTAAGTCATTGGCTAAACAACCCACTGATCGACAGCAAAGCAGTGAAATTTTATAGCTGTACTGACCTATAAAACAAAATCTTGAAGTTGCCAAAGCTACTGCTGAGAGCCAGTTCTATACTTCTACACTGTTACTTTCGCATTCCTGAGGTTGCTGTCTTCCCAGCACCTCAACTTCTTCTACCCAGAAAGTTCTGGGGATATTCTCATCATTGCTTTTAGTCAGTGTTCACAAACGCTACTGCTTGAAATCAGCAGTAGATTCTGGTGCCTGTGGTGACTTTAAATGCATGCTCAGCACTGGTGGAAACAGTTTGTAGCATGATACCTTAACACAGTCTGTAAAGTATCCCTCATATTTGTTAATGTTGAGCAGCTGTGCATTCAGCTGAATGTCTGAGAGTCCCTAGTGAGTGTTTCCTGTCTTATTTTTAAGTTCTGATTGGAAAATGTACCTTCCAAGTAGTTTGTTACTCAAAGGTTTTTTTTGGCAAAACCTCATCTATCTCTTGAGGGTCAGTAGACTCCACCTCATAAATTGATCTTGAAGCCAATTTATCTCCTACGACATCCTGCCATTTTAATGTTTGCCTGTGGCTGCCTGAATTCCTGCCTCCAAGTTTGATTTCACCATTACATTCTTCTAATCAGACAAAAAGTCATTTTTGGTTCAGGAAGAGCCAAAGAACTTGCAGAAAAAATCCTGATGAGGTCATCAGAGTTCATCTGAATGAAGGTAAGAGCCTCCCAAAGGCATCTTTAACACAGATTAAATGTCTAATTCTATGACTAAGAATGCTGGGGGGAGGTTGGACATCAAACGAATGGAATAAGGAAAAGAGTTCACTTGTCCCAAGTTAGTACTGATTAAAACCTACAAATTAATTAACCCGTGTTTCAGTCTTCTATGATACTTTACATTCTAATTAATGCTATTTCTATTCAGTAAAATGTAAAAGCTTACAATCCACTGTTGCATAACTGTTTTCTCAGGCATGGTGGAAATAGAGATAATGTAGTCTCCATCTTTGGAGGTTTTCAGGACTGGACTGGATAAGACCCTGAGTAACTTGGTCTGGTCTTATAGGTGACCCTGCTTTGAGCAGGCAGTTGGACTAGGTGACCTCCTGAGGTCCCTTCCAACCTGAATTATTCTATTATCGATCCTGCAGCAAATCTCATCTTTTCAGAAAAACTTGCCTTAGAAATAAACTCACTTTTTGCAGCTATTCTAGGATCAGATATTCCATTGTTGGTAAAAACATTGGGTTTGTAACACGAAGTTCCTCCTGAATGCACCCAAATTTCACAGGGCCCTTTTTGGCCTCATACAAGTGTTTCCAAGCCTTTCTAGCAATACAGTGTTTAGCAGCAGTGAAAGTTTTAAGGTCTTCCTTTGATTCTTTCCCTCCCAAGTTCTCAAAATTATTTTGGCATTATAATACTATATGCATTGAACCGGGAGCATGGAGGGAAGATAGCTGGGCTGGGAGCAGCGTTCAGAAGACAAAGAAGTTATATCTGTAATTAAATGAGCCACTCCTAGAACAAAGAAAGACCTAACCAAGTCCTCAAATAAAAGTGTTAAGTGAAAATTGTGATGTACCCCACTAATTTGCTTCTGTTCTTCCTCCTAAAGTCTCAAATGCCGCAGCATGGCAGTGTTACATGCTTTTTCTCCTGGAAATAAGCTTGTACTCTATGTGTATTAAAACCTGCTGTCAGTCTGTATGTGCTGATGTGCTGCTCATTTGTGCCTGTGTTTTGCAGCTGTTCTGTCTTACGGAGGTTCGATAGTTCATTCTGCTCGCACTTAAAGTAAGCAAAGTAGAATGTCGCAGCAGGGCCCTTGAAGTATTGTTTGTTTGCTCTAGTTAGGCGCTCCTCAGAATTTTTGGTACCAAATGGAGATTGTTCCAGCCCCTTTGGTGCAAGGACCCTGAAACAAACTCCGAGGTAGCACGTTTCTAATTACCTGAGCAGGTTCATGTACCCATTTTGATTGAATAGTCCTAAATGATTATAGGCAAGGAAAGCCAGGAATGCTACCATGTCTGTCCTTTGAAATGGGTTCCTTGGCTCTGAGAATTTAATCTCTTCCTATCTGAGCAACATAGGTTTATTTTTATTGCTGGTTGCTCATAGTGTCCCAAAGCTAAGCTGGTGTGGTGGAGTGTTAAGACACTCCTTTAAGAGATGGGCTTTGTGCCACCACCAGCATTTCCCCCCTTTCCCCTTTATTTAGTGATGGTGGGATGATTAACTAGAATGGGCATTGTATTGCTTCTTATAACGTCCCCCGTTGTTGTCTGTATCTCTGTAGGTGCCTGAACTCTACCAGCTAACACAGCCCTGGACGGATGCAAAGCCAGGCCTGTGAGACACTTCAGGACATGCCTTCAACTTGCAGCTGAAAAAGGGAAGTTTCAATTGGAGAAAAGCAACTCCAGTTTTTTATTGCCCTGCAAAAGTCGAGTGTATCGCAAATTGTGAATGCTGCTCTGGTCCACCTTCTCCCCACGGGCAAGAGCCTGTTTCTTTGTTTCAAAAGGCTTCTATCTTCAGAAGACTCCATGAGGCCGAAAACGTTCTGAATTAGCTTAAAACCAACTATTCGTAATCACAGAGATTTGGGGGACTGAACTAATTTGCAGTCCTTTTGGAGGGATGGGGGTATTTTTCCTGGAACAGAAGTTCAAATGTGCCATTTTAAGCTTAAAAATAAAACTGAGTGTGTATGTCTAATTTGTAAAAATACACATTGTGTTCTCCGTATAATACTATAGCCATAGATCTGTGTGTGTCTAAATACACGTGCGTACAGATCTGTACGTATACATACACACAAACTCAAGTGATTCCCACCTTTGCAATTGGGTGAGTTGCTCATGGAAATTAGGTTACTGAAATCCAGCAGGAAAATTGAATAGAAGCATTAAGTTACTGAATTGGTACCAGCTGTTTTGTTTGTTTGGGGCTTTTAATATTGCATTGACAATGCACTCACCACTTGGTGGCATGTCTCACTCAGTGTGTGTTAGGAAGCAGTGTGATGCTCAAGGAGCATATCCTGCTCTGACTTTGACAGTATATGTCCTACGTGAGGTTTGTCCTGGCTGAGAATTGCAGATGGATAGATCCAGAAGAAAAAGCAATGAATATATTAAGCTCCTAATCAATATCCTCTAAGAAGGTGTCTTTCTCGTGCCCTTATTGTCAGTGAACCAACTCAGGTGAAGTATATGATCAGGGAGAACTTGCTTCAATTCAGTTTTGCTACTGGAGACACCTGGAGAAAGCTTTCGTTGGATACCAACAAGAAACTGAGAAGTTACCATCTGTGCCAGAAGATCATCAGTTCGTTCCAGGACTGGAATTTCATATTTTGGATGTGGGATTCCTGCCCTTTTCTCCTGGATGCGAAGACCTAGCAGGGGCCTGATCTCAGAGCAGGCTGAGCTAAAGAATTCTGCGGCATATCCTGGCTCTGGCACGGCCTTCACCTATGTGCCATGCTACTGGAGTGTATGCATATATGCACACTTGTGTTGCCTTTCTTTACTGTGCTGGCAGCTGTTGAATGTCAGTTTTTATGTTTAAGAAATATATATATTGAAGTGCCAAATAAATGTTTGTGTCCGGAATTGTCTGCTGCCTACTCTTGGCATCTCTTCTGTTCTGTGTATCAGCAGCTGTGTGTCTCTGTGTCCCTTGCAGTTCGGGAGGATTCACAATGACAGGAACTGTGTCAAAGGCTAGATTGCAGAGCAATTATTTCTGAAATGCGGTTCTGTTGTCCTAAGCCACTTGTAATGGAGAGATCAGAGCAGTTAAACTTTCAAACCCATGAAGGCTGCTGTTGCCAAAATCTATACATTAAGCACAGAAAGATTTGTACCGTGTTATTGTCCACATATTCTAAACCCAGAAAACAAGCAGACTGACTCTTGCCTTTAGAGAAGAGCTCGCTGCATCTACTTCTCTCACCAGTGAATGAAACTAAGCAGTGGTTTTGTGAAAAGGGCTCTGCACATTAGAATTTCTTTGTGGCTGAAGTGCTCCGCTTCCTCCTGGAGCTGCTCCACTTGAGCCAGCTGCGCTTGCAGCTTTTTTGTGTGTAAACCATTCATCCTTGTTTCAAGGAAAGCATACAGCAGTAGATGACATTTCTTAACTCCATCCTCTTTGTAACAGGGCTTAGTCAGTCTTCTTGGCTGGCCTAAACTATGCTAAGCTAAATGAAATGTGTGCACAAGGAGCCATTTTTGGTTTGAAGGTAGGGCTCAGCATTAATCTTTGTAACTCGTTCTACACTGTCCTCCACAGCTTGTTACTGTAAGTTCAGTTCTGCTTCTCTATCAAGAAACCCATGTATGTACACAAAGGTGCATCTTGTTTTACAGATTTTTCTCTTCCAAAATGGAAGGTACTCACCGGGTTTCACAATTTTTCATTGTTTGTTGGCTGTTCTCTGTGGCATTAGATGAAGCAAATAGGTCTCAGCAGTATTCTATCTGCTTTCGTGCCAGCGTTTGCAATGTGAGAGGCCTCTGTTTTCTGCTGTGATGGTGTTTAATCTAGGAGGTTGTTTCAGGGTGCATTAGGAGACTGTTACAAATATACAGACTTAAGGTTACAAGAAGCATTCTAACAAAATTGGACCCAGTAGCAGCTCCAGTGCTTGAATATTCATAATTAATCTGTACAATGACAGAAGAGTGGCGTGTGATTTCTCAGTGGATTTGTCTGTGGCATGGCACACAGGCTGGTCTAGGTACACTAACTTTATTTTAACATGCTTGCATCCTTTTGCAATGAGAGGCTAGACTAGTCTGTGGGGTGTGAGCTTTTCTCGGAGTTAAATCCTGACCCGTGATTTGTAGCCTCGCTGAGCCAGGTAGTTGTATTGGCAGCCATCAGTCCTTTGCAGCGTCTTGTGGTGCCATTTAGTATAGTTCCTCTCTGAATAAATGAAATCTTGAGCCAGACCCCTTTCCTGCTGAAGTGATGGCTGCCTGGAGCATACCTTTGGCTTATTTTATTCTCAAGATTCACCAGTTGGCCTAGAGGCATTGACCATTCTTTTCCTACTATGATAATGTCCCACAAACCTTGTGCTTTGTGCTCTTTGCCTGGTTAAACAGACAGAACTCTATAATTCTTGAAAATACAATGGGTTGTGTTGGGTGGCTTGGTGTCCTGAGGCAGAAATCTGTCCTTTCTCTGTATTTCATTAGGAGCAGGGCTCCTTCAGCTTGTGTGTTGTCTTACAAATGGAGTGCAGACACTATCACCTGTTGATTTGTTGCTTATGTCTTATGAAGCCATGAAGAAAAAAAAAAAGTGAAGGGCTGAGCTTAAAATTAGCCAGCAAAACACTGGCTCCCTCAGAGCTCAGTGGATCTTAACCAGTCTGCCTTTCCTCCTTATTGGATTAAATGGAGAATGGAACTGAAATGGCTTTTTCTATAGCCATCTGCCTCTGCAGGCCCCCCTGGCACACAAGTAGCTTGAATGAATTAGCAAAGAAATGTCTGCTTAAAGACAGCACCTCCTTAAGCTCTGCCAGAAATAGAAGCGTGAGTCACTCTTATTCTCATATTCATTGACACCCTTTAGCCCCCTGCATTTTGTACACTCTGATGCCAAAAAGGAAAGAAAAAGGGCTCTGACTTATATTTTTAGCTGAACAGAAGTTCTTCAATCTCATGGGCGCTTTCCTGATAGAGTCTTCCAGATGTCTTATGAAATATTTTCTGTTTTTTTTGTGGGTTTTTTTTTTTTGGACATGAAGCTCTTGGTGCCTACCCTACTTCAGAGTAGGGGAAAGTGGTGAAGCCTCAAATCCTGTAGATCAGCGTGCGTTTATTAAGCAGCTAGGAGACTGGGAAAACAATGTGATAAAGACTCTCTTTTTACACCACTAGACTTTATCTAATTGCAGCTTTCCTAAAGTAAAGCTAGGTAATTGACTCGAAGTCCACCTGAGACCTACTGGGTAAGTACAGTGTCAGTGCAATTTCAGCCAGACACATAAAATGCATGACTAGAAGCAATGGTTATACTACATGATTACATTTGCTGTTTAACACAAACGTGGACTTTCCTGTACTAATTCCTTGCAAGTCCAGCACCTAATCTCAACTTTAAAATTTCCTGTCGATGAAGCATCTTAATGATCCATGTTAAAATACGGGCCTTATTTCTATTTTGAGTTTGTCTATCTTCATTCCAGCCATTGAATTTTGGTGTTCCTTTGTCTGTTAGGATGAATCACTTTTCAGTTTTATTCCCTATATAACTCTTTATGGATTGTGATTGAGGGTTTACTTGTTCAGCAGACGTCCTTGTTGATAAGCTGTAAGAGTTGACTTTCAGTATTTTTCATTATGAAGCAAGTTTTCTAGTTTAATTTTCATGGCTCTTAGCTGAACCCTGTCCGGCTAATTATTTTACTTTCAATTATGGTATTTTAACTGCTAACAATTACGCCAGCAGTGGTCACACCAATTAAAAACACAGAGTGTAAAATAACATTTTTCTGTTTGGTTATTTTCCTCATTAGTCAACTGAGGACCACATTAGGTCCTTGGCCCTTGTGCTGTATTGAAGGCCCATCTTAGGTGATTATTAGTGATTACTCCCAAGTCTCATAAAACTCCTTTTATTCCATGATAACTTTCTCTCCTGTGACAGGATGGGGAATGGAGATGATATGGTTAACAACACAAAAAAATTTAAGACTAGATGATTTTAATACCTGCTAGGCACTCCGAAACAGGAGCATGAACATTGTAATAGTGGGTACATGTTCTGGGCGTTACAGTTAAAGATGTGCATCGTTGGATTTGCCTTACTACATATAAAGACCTTTAATCTCTGCTTGCACTTCCTGTTGCCACTGACTTTGATCTGCTTTCTGCTTTGCAGGCTGACAGCTGAAGAGGTAGAATCTATAGAGGCAGATACAAGCAACCGCTGGCAAGGAGTCTGCATTAACAGAGCATCTCCCACGCCATCAGAATCTGCAGCCACTGTGAAGTCGCTGATAAAATCATTTGACTTAGGATGTTCAGGTACAGTGTATTTTGTAATAGACCTTTTTTTGAGTAGTGAATAGGTAATTTTTGTCGTTTTGTGGTGCAATTGCTTAGTGCAAATTTTCTGTCAGTGTTTGGTTCAGTAGTGTCTGTGGAATGTCACCTCATCGTTGGTTCACTATTCTGATGAGAGGAAGATAGTTGGCTTTGAAATGCAGTTGTTTCCATGTTCTTCTCTTACAGGTAGCACTGGACAAAATATCTCAGTTCACAAGGTCCCCAGGAGCCCTCTGAGTGGAATTCCAGTGAGGACAGCCCCTGCAGCTGCTGTTTCCCCCATGCAGGTGAAAGGAACTCTTTCCATCATTGCAATTTTAAAATGGGTAGATGCAGTGTTTGCATGACACTGCTTCAGCATGCGAACATGCATATGTTGACAAGGGGAAAAGGAAACTCATCTGTTTATTTGCTGTGAGACATCAAATGCTATAGTACTAACAAAAAGGATCAAAGTGAGTTTGCATTTGACCTCAGTTTAGAGGTTTCAGTGGACGGATATGAACTCTTTGGAACACAATTCTGAACTTTAATCACTGTTAACCAGAAAATAGGTTTCGATTATTGGTAGTGAGTTATGAGAAACATCAGCCTAAGCTAGGCATGTGAATTGACAAGGGGTAATAAGTTTCAAAGATATATGTTATCCAGTGAGTTCATACAGTGCTGACTGAAGAACTCTTACGGTTTGATTTTTTTCCCTTGATGGAGTATAACTGTTGTGGAATATAGTACTTCTGAAGTCACTGCATCAATTAACTTTCTGTAATAATGTTGTCGGAAATGCTGTGTGTTAGCACATTTCATTCAAAGAATCAGCAAAGGATTAAAGAAGGGGATTAAACAGAGGTCTGAGAACTTTCTATGAATGCTTGGGTGTTAATGCTGAAAATTGGAGCTGAGAATCCTGACGTATGATCCAGGGTGCTGTGAACAGAGGCACAGTTAGGAACAGACATTCTTACTTTGGGTTGGAGACACTCGCACTAGCTTATGTTTGGCAAGAGAAAAACATGCAAATAAGAATGTGAAATAATTCATGAACTGATCGCTTGCCACCTAAAATATTGGCCCTTTGTCCTTTTATTTTTCACCACCATTTATCCAGCTCTGGGTGCAAGCTGATACCTTGTAGAAAGCTTCCTGTATTCCTCAACCTGCTTTGTGATCTTGAGATAGCAGAAGCATCTCTTCTTTTTGCTTGCCTGTTTAAGTGAGATGTCTAGTGTTTTGTAATCCTTTTGTACATTTGTTTCACAGAGACATTCTGTTTATAACAACACAAAGCCAGCCAGCAAAGGAGTTGCCAAGCACGCAGAACTTTCAGACCTTCCTCTTGCAGGTAAATTGCAGTAAATGTACAAATGCTGCCTCTTTTGGCCAGCAAAAGCTAATCATTAAATGTTGGTCTCTCTGGGCCGTTTTTCCTCTTCACGTATTGTCAAAGGAAACACGAAGAGGTGTCTTTAGTGTCTCTGTTTTAGAGAGCTTTTTAATTTTGTCATGTTTCCATCTTGCTCTTAGCCTTAGAAAATGAAAAAAAAAAGAGCTGATACAATATGGTTTGCCAACACAAACTTGCCGTCTTTATTTCAAAGTATCCATGGCACCTCTTTAATCCATGCCATGGAGCTGAAAAGGACTGAATTTTGTTCAACATATATGTATCTGGAATAAACCCAGGGCACTGTCTTCTGGGGGCCTGTTTGTTTTGAAATTGGGCTTCATTTGAAATACATGAAACATTTCAGATACAGATGCAACTGTTTTAGGAGCAGTCATATTTGGGCTTGAAGCAGTTTGTTTTGTAAGTTCTCAAGAGAGGCATTTGTTTTTCTTTCACACTTTGCTTTTGTTCTCTTGTCATTTAATATTCTTTTCTACCAGTGTTTGTTTCCCTTTTCTCTAGGGTCCTTTATTTTGCTTATCTAGTCCTGGGTGTAGTTATTGCATTGGAATCAAAGCTAGTACCAATAGATTATTGAATTTTTAAGGACAGATGAAGTATTATATTCATGTAGTCAGGCCTCAGTGAAACTGGAGGCAGTTTCTGCAATAGTTTGTTAGCACAGGAGAGAAATTAGAACCTGCCTACCTTTTAAACTCTTCAAATAATCTGCTAAGATGCCCCTTCCAGGATTCAGAACTGAAGAGATACTGGATCTGAACAGTAAAACAGTTTATAAGGTGGATGGCAACATAAATAACCATTAATCCTGTCTGTGCTACCAGTTTCTCCTGCAAGAGTAAATGATAAGCAAACAGAAGTTATTAGTGGAACAGACAGTTTCCTTATATGTGTCAACTGATTTCCAGAAAATGTCTTGCAGGAGAGTGTACTCTGATCCTGAACAGAACATAAAACCATTTTAGTCTCTACCAATTTACTGTATGGTGAAGTAATCTGTCAGCTGTAATATAATGCTGTTCCCTAATAATAAGTATCCCAGTTCAGGCTGTGGATAATTGCTGTGTTATCCATAGACAATTGTTCCATGAAAATCTGTTTAAATCAACAGATATTTTATTAGCCATTGTATGGTAAAAATTTATGGTCACTTATCTAACAAGTTCCTGCATCTACCACTTCACTCTGTACCTGGGTTTGATTTAGTTCCAGTAATCCATAGCAAATGCTTATTCACTATAAAGTTGTAATAGCTCTGGTTCCAATCTAAATAATCCTAGAAGGCAGTTGATCCAAGTCCTATGCAAACAAGACTGAATTAAAAAATATCCCCAAGGAAATTCAGAGTGGAGTAGTCTCCGTAATAATAATCTTCTGGCTGATTCCATCTGACTAATATCATAGCAGGGTTCTGTGATGTCCTTAATCTGACCCAAATGTTATATTATTGCAGAGGAGAGCAGATTACTTCACAGAGAGAGCAGGTTTTTGACCATGATCTTTTTAGTTAGAATCATAGGTTTACTGGTTCTGGTCCTGGAGTGTCTGGGAGCCAGAAATAAGTCAGAGGAAGTATATTACTCATGCAAGAGAGACTCAAGGTACAAGGCTGGATACCATTATTGCACCACTTTGGCACTACCGTATAATTCAAGCCAGTAGCCAAAAAGTTTCTTTAAATAGTGCAAACAGATTGTGCTAACAGGATGTGATTTTCCTTAATCATTATTATCTCATTTCTTTTTCCAAATGGCTCCTAATATACCCTCGTCTTCTCCTTCCTTTCTTTGCAGTTATATAGCACAGTACATCCAATAGCTTTTATTCCTGTCTGGGAGCCTTCCTTATCCTTCCCTTTCTTGTACCACACATGAATGCATCCTGAATGATTGGCACAGCACTTCCTAATTGCACCATGCCATTAGCCAAGTCCAATTATGTTAATGACAATTTAACAGTGTGCTTTTTTTGCCACCCTTACAGGCTAGTGAGAAACCTACATCCCTCTTCATGATGTTCAGATTTTACCTATTGATAGGCCCTTTGTTGTAAATCTGTTTCTCTAAACAAAATATTTTTAAATTTAAAAAATCAAGAATCATTCATTGGATGCCTGTCTGACTGGCGTGGCTATTTAAATTTGAGATAATTGGGAGAAACCGTTGGCAGTTCTCCATCAACTCAACCTAAAGAGAAGTTAGAAGAGTCATATGCATGTGGACCGTACAGTGGAAAACCACCAAAAGGCATAAAAGCAGATTTTCTGTATTGCCTTCAAATGACAGAGGGGTAATATATCCAAATATTCATACACAGACAGACATGTGGAGTTATTTCTTCTAAATAAGCTCAGCTGGTTGGGAAGAGAGGGCCTCCCTTTTCAGGGAGGTAAATGAAGTCTAGGGTTTCTGTTCTGCATTTTCTAGTATGCGGTATTTTAAAGCATTATTCTGCATGCTATTTCTTGTTACGAATTTATGATGTACACGAAGAAAGGGCATAAGAGTGAAGGGAAGGATGATCCTGACTGAGCAAGGTGTATGCAAACACAACAAAGCTCTGCCAACAGCCAGGCTTCTTGGAATAAGACAGTCTCCCAGGACTGGATTCTTCCCTTTTCCATCAAGATGACTTAATAGATAGGAACTTAGTGGCCGCCTCTGCTGTGGAAAGAAGGTGCAGGAGTGCCTATAGCTCTCAGCAGCTATAAATGCTGTTAGTCTAATGACTTCCAGGAGCCAAAGCAAGGGCAGCTGCATGCCTATGGTTACCACGCTCCATTTGGAAGGATGTGCTTGTCTGGCAACTGCTGATACACCCCAGCTGAAAAGAAATTTAGGAGCGATTCACTGATACTATCCTTTGCTGAAGCTGAGATAAGAAGGAATTCATACGCTTAGGAGATCTGACATTATTTAGTAATTAACATAGGGAAGTAGCTGAAAAGAAAGACGAAGTTAAATGTTCTGCATTCAATTAATTTCTGATACCTCATAATGTGCTGCTCATAGATCCTGGCTTGTTGACAGTCTGTCTACAGAGAAGAAATGGATAACTCTGTTATTCATCACTCTCAGTCGTAATTGATGTGCATGGGGGAGATAATTTGATTTCTATGATCTCTGGCTTCTGTTCAAAAACTTATAAGCATTGGGTTCCATGGCTACTAATTTTGTTGATTTTTTAAATATATATACACACACACATAAATATATATCATAAAACCAATATGTAATATTTAAAAATACTTAATATATGTCATAATAATACATAATAATAATAATGCATCTGCTATGAACATATTGAGACTTCCCAAAGTCATGTTAGATAGGATGCCAAGCACCATGTGATAATAAATGCCTTTTACTGCTGGGTTGTATTCAGAAGACAAGAGGTCGTCTTGTTACATGAATACTAGTGGCAGGAAAAGAAATTATTATACTAGGGCTGGTCAGTCATCTGGTGAAGATATCTGGTGATCAGCTTTTGAACCTTTAAGTCTGTGGATTTTGGTATTTCCCCTCATTCACCTGAGGCCCCTACCCCCCAGCAGGAGTATCAATCACAGGAAACCAGGCAGTCTGTATTGTTGAAATCATCAAAGCCATTCCTTGTTGTGATCACCTCTAATCTGCTCAAGGTTTCCTAGCCCCATGTGTGTTTAATGAACAAATGAGTACATTTGTTTAGAATCAAAACAACAGACTACATATTGTGTGCTGGGTGGCAGGACAGTGATTAATTGAATTCCTCAGACTGCAAACTGACAGCTTTTTTTTTTTTTTTTTTTTTAATTCCCACAGACCTTCTGAAGGGGAGAAATGAAGAGCTGAAACCAGACCATTACCTCCGTAAAAGCCCCTCCCTGGAATCCCTGAGCAAACCCCCTATGGCCTTCAGCAGCAGAATGCTTACCTCAACCTCCAGCAGCTTGAAACCCCAAAGCAAACTCAGGTACCAGCTAAGTTTCCTGGGAAAAACAGCACATTGGAAAGATTGACAGCATTACCTGGCACCAAGATGAACGTTTCAGTCCAGTGGTTTCTTGTCTCCAGTAGAAAGTCTGCTGGCTACTCTATCCAATTCTGAATTCTATCCAATAAACTACACCAGAGCCAAATATCAAAATTCAGGCTATAATAACCACAATTACCTGTAAGATGAGCAATTGTTACAAAACGAAGATAGCAAGTTTGCAGGAGTCACTCAGTTGTATGTCAAAATCCCATCATTATCTTGCTGTAACTTTGCACGTTATGGCGAGTTAAACTTTGAGACTTT
This sequence comes from Anser cygnoides, assembly GCF_040182565.1. NCBI lineage: Eukaryota > Metazoa > Chordata > Aves > Anseriformes > Anatidae > Anser > Anser cygnoides. The sequence continues at coordinate 8,731,574 of NC_089890.1, forward strand.
AAGGTCTAGGAGAAAGCCAGACACATCATTTTCCTCTGGTCTCCACCATTATTCACAGAAGTAAAAGTTGTAGGGTGGAGGCAATGTGGGTGTTTTGACTGATGGCCTTAACTGTACTCTCGGCCTTGACTGCAATACAGTTTCCAGATATTTCAGTTTATTCAAGAACTCATTCTGCAGCAGCTCAATTGGATGTGAATTTGTTGCCACAGATTCTTTAGATAGAAGTTGTGCTCTGAAAGCTGTTACAGTTTGGTTTCCATTTAGGTTCTGTGTACTGTCTTGCTTTGTCATATGGATATTATTTACACACTGGAAGAAAAAAAATGAGATTTCAAACATATTTTTCTTCTTCTCCCTTACGCCCCCCTGGATTAGTGTGGAGAGAAAGGACCCATTGGCAGCCCTTGCCCGGGAGTATGGTGGTTCGAAGAGGAACGCTCTGTTGAAATGGTGCCAAAAGAAAACAGAGGGCTACCAGGTACATTTTTACTTTTCTCTAGAGAACAGTTCCATCATTTTCTTGTACACGTTCAGTAAGCAATGTCACTTCAGAAAAATGTATTCAGTCTGCTGCTTTTTACGTGTTTACTTCTGTTGGGTGTTTTCTGTGCTCTTCCTTCAGATTTCTTTTAACGCTGCATATCCCAATATTACATTGTCATAAGTAATTCACTTGTAAAAGCTGAAGTATTTGCTGCATCAAAGGTCACTGATGGTGAGAAGCAGTGTATATGAGCAGTGGTTCAATTTGGTATCAATTTTTGAAATGACATTCTAACATTTTTCTATAGGCTTCTGTAGGTGGCGTGTTGTTATGAGCGTTTCCTTATTGGTCATTTCTGTAAAACCAAATAAACATTTCTATGTGTGACCTTGACCAAACTGCAATTTAGGGCCCTGCTCTTTCTAATCTACAGGAGTTTCACTGAATTTTGCAAAGCAAGTTCTGACTGCTTGAGAACGTGTGATTTCTTTATGGAGTGATTTTCCTCTGCTGAACAGGCATAATAATTTCTCCAGTTATTTTACGGCCATTGCTGTGCTCATAAAGCTCTTGCTGGTGTTTGTATACAGTTGAGTTAGACCTTGGGCTCTGCTTGTAACTGAGCTGTAGAAGGCAGTTACAGGCAACAGTTCATCCTGTGATATATGCTGGGTGTGCAGGATAGACTTAGTTTGATATAATGTTGAGATTTTTTTTTTCTTAAGAATAATATTGTTTGTTACTTAGAGCAGAAGACAAAAGCAGTTATCACCACATGATATGCACCCTGGAGCAAGTCTTTAATAAAAGCAGAGCCCATCTTTTAAAGTAAATAATAACATATTTTTTTCTTCACAACTGGCTCTTCATGAAGCATTAGCTGCAGGGCACAAGAGTTTGGAAGAAAAGACAGTAGCGTTCTCTTTAAATAAGCTCATCTATGAAAATGTGAGTTGTTTCTTAGCACATAGCACACATTCATGTGCACATGAATGACTTGCACGAACTTCACAGAAGGACAAGTACCAGAGAAAGCTCTTGCCTTTAGACACACCTTAGAAGCAATAAAGCCAGGGTTAGGTTTTAGCCTCCAATCATGTGATACTGCATAAAAGGCTCAAGTAGTGTCCTGTGAAGTTGCATCCTCAACTCTGTTGAATTTATACTTGTATCTCATCTTCTAAAATTCTCCTGGTCTTTGATTAGAAGGTATTCAGGGGGTGGGGACGGGAGGGGACACATGAAACATTTCCATCCAGTCCTCAGAAAATGATTGGTGAAATACAACTTTTGCAAGTCTAATTTGTGTTAAGCCAGAAAGCCCAACCCCTGAGTAAGACTTTCTCCTGACAGCATTGCCTTTTTTTGTTTTAAGTGTCAGATATAGGAACTTCCTCTACTTCTTTTAAAATAGTCTGACTCATCTGAGTTCACTGTGGGAAGCATTCTCTGAGAGGCAGCCTGTAGTTACCTTTGTCCGATTACACCCAGGTAGGACTGAAGGTACTGCTTTTAGAAATTACTGTGCCACTTGCAGGTATAAAGGCCTGCCCTGATGCGGGAGGTACCAGACTGGTGACAAGTATTCCCTCTGTGATAGAACAGAGAAGGAGTTTTGTTTTTCTATCCTGAACCCAAGTAGTGGAGCTAACAGTGTATCGGATAGCAGGCCACCCAGGAGGTATGCGAGCAGCCCGGGTCTATTTGTTTTTCCTTTTAGTATTAGTCTCTGGAGGAAAGCATGTCCCTGGCTCAGAGGACAATGGAAGTCTTTGCTTTATATATGGCTGCTGGAGTGCTGTTGCTACTAACGTGACTGTCCAGCTGATATTTCAGAAAAAGCTTTGTCATTTTGGTTCCTGCTCTGCTGAGGCTCTTGTTCGGTTGATGGCCGTCCTCTGTCGTTAGTCTAAAACAGCAGAATGAACTTTCAGCAGTTTTCAAAAAGAGCAGGTACAGCACTGGCACTGACAAACGCTGCGTGGGCCAGGAAGAGCTGAGAAGTTCAGCCTGTGGGGTGTGTGTCTGTGTTTGGGGGGCTTATTGCCCAGAGTGTTAAGATCTCAGAATAAAAATTAAAATCAGATGTATCAAAGGACAAACAATGTCTTTATTTATGGTGAGAGTCTCGCCTCTCTATCCTCATTGCTTTGTTTAGAGGCGTTATCTCTTGGACAGTCTTCCCCAGATTCTCGTTCCCATCATGCTCGCTGTGGTGCATTCACTGACTCTTCGTGAACTAGCTTTTCCCTGACCCTTGCACTCTTACGATAAGGCTGATATTGAGCTCCATAGGGAGTTTTTATCATTTTTGAGTACACAGAGCTGGAGTGCAGTAAAGAACGTCATCCTCCTTCCTGCCTTAGCCACTGCGCTGGTGGGAATGAAGTAATGAACTCCAGCAAGCAGAACCCCATGACGTGCATCACTTATTTTTCATACATAAGACCCCCGTCTGTGAGGCATCATCTGTGCAAATCCCAGCATACTGCTATGTTCTTTCTAACATGAAGCCCAGAACCACAAGTAGTTTGGGAAGCAAACTATTTTCAGCTCACTGACGCAGTGGAATGAGAGAAAATAAGACTTGATGCTTGGCTGCCTAACTTCTTATTTTCAGTATCACAGTGTGCTGCCTTTGAGGTTTAATATAAGTCTGTCTGCAGTTCTGTGAGCTGAGGAGGAGGAGGGAGATTCCTTTCTGTTTAAATTAGTCAGAAACCTGATTTCATTAAATGATATGAACAAAACGGATTAGAATAACTTGATTCTCTCAGTAGCAGCTACTACCCATGTCCCACATTCCCTGAGGAAAGCTGGATTAGTGACCTAGGAGAGTATCTGGGGATAAGACCTAGGGACCAGTGCACAAGGCTCCACTTTTCAAATGCTTTAATCCGTACAAGGCTTATGCTATAGATAGAAATTTACATCCTGCTCCTGGCATATATCCTTACACTGACTACAGGGAACATTCCCTGGCTTTTACTTCAGTGTGGTGTTCCCTGGGAGGCAATCTCATAAAACAAGAGAGGGACATGGGAAGGAGTTGAGAGAAGTGCAACATAAATGAATGTTGGCCTGGAGGGTTTGATTTGTTTTTTTAAATAAAGAAATTGCATGAGTTTACAGTAACAGAGGGGAAACATGAAAGCGTCTACGTGTCTCTAATCTGCTATGTCATTTCTAAGATCCCTATTTAAACAGTGATTTGATATCAAAAGGTTATGAACACTAAGGAGAAAGTAATATTTTAGAAAATGGAGAAAGAAGTACGAGAATGGAGGTAAAGCTCTTACTGTTAAACTGAAGTTCAGTTTAATGACTAAGAGGAAAAAAATATGGAAATGAGATTTCATAAACTATGGTATGTTCTAGCACATGATATCAGTTGTCAGGTTTCAATGCCTAGATCAATATTTTCTGGCATTTTGGGCATCAATTTTGAATAACTGGTCAGGGGAAGTGCAAAGAAATCACAGCATCAAAAAGAATTGCCGTGAAATAAGGCTTTGGGCTTAGTGGCTTTTTGCAACACTTCCTTGAGGAAAATCTCCAGCTTGAAAAACAAACAAGCAAACAAAACAAACCCAACTCAATCTGAAGTGTGGTTGCCTATGAGAAATGTACACTGCCACATCTCTTTTGCTAGACACGCATAGACTGTTCCTCCTGCCTCTCCGAATTTGTTGACATCATGGTATATAATGTAGGGTGATGAGGTGACCAGACTTGAGAACTGCTTTTGTGGCTCTGCAGCTCAATTACCACAAGTCCTTTAAACCACAAAGCCTGCTGAGAGTAAGTTATTTATGTTAAAATAGCTTTTTCTCTGTTGTCTTGTGTTTTTTTCTCATCTATTTAAAAAGATTATACATCATAGCAACAGTGTGAAGGAGAAATTTGGTGCCTCTTTTCTAATAGGCTCTGTTCCCATGAGTCATAACTCCTGGAAGCTGCTGAGAGTCATTCTTGTTGCATTATCACCTTCCATAATCATATCATTAGTGACTAGTGTTATTTAAGTGCTCTGGTTCTATTTGCTCTCTGTGGAGACCATTTGTCAAGGGGCCAAACCTCTCTAGATTAAGTCTATTGCTATCCACAAGAAGTATTGTGAAAACACGGAACATCAAGAGGCACTTAACCTGTGATCATTAAAATTTAGGATTATTATTTCTGCCACATACCCTCTTCAGAGACGAGATGGAATTGCTACCATGTTAATGAAGATGGCTTGCTTAAAAGAACTGTTTTTGGAATTTTTCAACTACTACACATCCATCCTATGGCACAGAGGAAAAGAGAATTTGAGACTGAGTCTTTTTTCCAACGTATCATCATGGTTATTCCTTTTATCAAGTTACACTTGGTTTAACAGGACCCATTTGGGATCCACTTCTTGAAGACCCACCATCTTTTATACTGAATCTGTTTGTGTGGTTGTTAGAGGAAGGAATGCAAAGTAGGAGGAGATAAGAAATGCTGTAGAACTAACAAGGGGGAAATAGTAGCTATACCTCCAAAGATTTTTGTATCATATATTCCCTACGCGTGCATACAAGCCATTGCTTTACGACTATGACAGTCTGAGTCCATCTTCTCATGGATGGAGGCAGTGCTCCCCATTAGCACTGACACCAACTGCAGGTGGCCGACAAATTGGTATCGGTGGTCTTGGTTTTCACAGGACTAACCTCAGATCAGATTTCACACCATCTGCAGGAATCCCAACAGCATGCAGTAAGTACTAGGTAGCATGATCTTTACCTAGCTTTCACATCATCAAGCAGCTCCTGGAGACAAGAATTCCTTTTCATTATCCTGCATTAAAATACTCTAGCAACTACGAGCAAAGCTAGAAGAGAATTTTGTTTCCCTGTTTTATTTAGTGTCACTTACCTCTGCAGCAGGTCCCAGGAACACTGTGCAGTATTAGAAAGTATTCTTAGGAGTACATAGGAACTATTTTTAGGGCAATAATCTCCAACATTATATTGTTTAGTGTGGATTAGTTAAGTACTAAAATCTGTACCCTCAGTCATTCTGAATATTTGTCTGGAAAGTTGTGAATTTTTTGATGCTTCCTCGTCTTAAGACACCGATAGTTTTAGGGCTCTGATGAAATATCCTGATGCTGTCTGCAATATTTGAGCCTTAGTCTTTGCTGAATATATTAATAAAAGTGCCTTTCCTATGTAGTGCCTCAGCTAACTATTCAAAAAGAAGAAAAATATCTGCCCTGAAGTATTCCTGTTATTATGGCGATTCCAGCCCTGGAAGACAGAAATTGGAAAAAAATTACTTCCAAACATAACCTGAAAGTTGTGAAGTGTAATTCTGAGTGCTCGTGCTACTAGAAGCATAAAACTGGTATATCAGACCTTGTAGAAATGGCAGCATCTGCATGATACTACATTCTTCTTGTAGCAAGGATGCAAAAGCTTAGGGAGAAAAATAAAGGCTGTGTCAGTATTTGTTGTTTGTCAAGTAATCTAGTGGCTTGGCAGCAGATATAATATAAAGCTTTTTACCCTTTTGTATTCAATTTAAACTCGGAATAATACTAGCTCTATGTTTATGAATTTGTGGCTTTCTTTTTCTCACAGGAATTTGCATTTCTTTTCTGTTGTGCACTGGATAGTATTTCCGCCATATCGTCTTTGTTCTCGAGCCCTACTCCCTGGTATTATCCCCTGCTTCTTCCCATGTTTTTTTATTGGTTTGGTGACTGGATGAGATCCAGCACACATTAAGTGTTGCCCGAAGACATACAAAAGCAGATAGGCTGATGAGGATCTACCACGTTCCCTTTGGTCTCATGGCCATAGGGCCAGCGTTCCCACGTCAGGGAGGACTCTGCTGCTATGCCCACCAGCCTGGGTGCCGGTTCCTTGGCTGCTGGTGCAGCAATCAGGCAGGTTCAGGGGCTGCATGTTGTCGGGTCCTGCTTCATAACAGATCCAAAAGCTCCATCATGGCCAGTTGTACATTAACATGTCTGTGTTTGACAGTTTCTTCCTTATTCTGGAAACCAAGCGTTAATATTTAGAAGCAAGAAGTCTATCGTTTCTTTGTACGTCATTAGGGTGCATAGCTGACTATCTTCTTAAGCAACTGCTGTCTCAATCTTTTTTTTAAGTCTAGACTGAGCACTTTGCCTCACTTTAGCTTTGCATTGTCTTGGACCGTAGAAAGGGAACAGACACTGTTGCAAATGCTACTGCTGTCCTCAGGTTTGGTGCTCAGCCTGGCAGTGCTAGTAAAGAATCAAAGAACCGAATGGAACAAAAACCAGAATCAACCCTCTCAACCTTGGAACCTGGGCAGAATGTAATTCCTGGGACTTGCCTTGTAAAACAATCAAATCAGATGTTTCCATTGACACTAACATAATGGGGCTTAGTTTTAAAGCCTTGAGAATCCTGGTACAGCTGTGCGCTGTCCTAAAGAGATCAGAAGGAACCCAGTTGTTTAATCAAAAGATGTGCCTGTGGATACAGTAGTGATTCTCTTACCCTTTGCTACCTTACTTCTTGTGTTTGTGTCAACAAGCAGCGTAGAACTGCTTCAGTGTGTTCCCAAATTGTATCAGCCTCTCTCTCTCATAGCAGCATTACCACCTTTCTATCCAAGTATTTGACTAGTCATGAGAACTGGGTAAGCTGTGGCATTCCATAATTCAGCAGTAACACAGAGGAGTGGACGTGGAAGTTATCTGGCCACCTTTCCAAGCCAGGTCTTTCTCTGCAACAGGGACAGGAGGTAAATCCGTCTGCTGTTGCACACTGTTTGTGTGCTCTGGAAAAGCTGGGTTCCCATAGTGCTATCATCTTCTCTACTAATGATCAGCAGTAAAACAAATAACTGCCAATTTGTGTGATATGGCTGAAGAAAAACGCTGAACAAAACCCCTCCAGATGTAAACGGCAGCCATCTACGCATTCTGAACAGCGTTCATGGAGGAGTCGTCCTCTTCTGGGGAGGAGTGGGAAGATTTCCGTTCTGCCACACCAATCTGTGTGCTGGAGATTAGAAGCTAATGGCCAGAGCCTGCTAAGTAAACAGAAAGAAGCTGGCTGTCTTAATATTTACAAATGCCATTAACGCTTCAAAATTCTTCTCTGGTGGACGGTGACATTTTCTAAAGTACCATAGACCAGCATATCTGCTCTCTAGGAGAGCGTGCGTACGCTTGTAAATAGCATTGCACCCACATTGCTTAAAGCATTTTGACATTTAGAAGTGGAACATACATGCAATGGGGTGTTACCAGGAAGTTATTTTTGTATTCGGTGTATTTCTGAGAACTGGGTAAAATTTCGGTCTCTTTGAGTTTCTCTGATTTTTGCAGGAAACATTTTAGTTCACTTCAAAGAGACTTTTCCTATCTATGCAGTGATCAGAGGGAGTCTTGGTAAAAGCCATTGAGATAGGAGGGGCTACCCTGTGTTTAAATAAAAGTTGACATTAGGGTGATCAGGAATTTTGCTCTCAAGTCTCTTTTGGACCACCTCTGTGACCTTGGCTGTTTTGCATAATGCCATTGCATTGATTTCCTTGGCTGTTAAATATAGATCATCTTATCTCAATGGATGATGATGAGTTTCAGTAAGATTTGGAAAGATACCCTGATAAAAGGGTAGTCCTGAGGATTTTTATTACTGAAAATACAAGTTTGAAATTTCAAGATATTCCCAATTCTTTTCCAGAATCATTTTTTTTCTTCTTCTAAATAAAAACTCTTACAGTCCAGTGGGTACACGCAGTTTCTCTATGTCCCAGCTGAAGCCAGGGTTGGGTCTGGAAAATAAATGTAGCAGCTAAATCATGGCATGTTGGGAGTAATCAGTTTAATTACTAATGTGCAGGTCTCCTTCACAGAGATGCCAATTCATAAACGTGCTTCTTCAGTGTAGCCAACTAACTTGAGGCAAATTCTACCTTTTTCACACAAGGGGCTTTATCCTGTAAACAAATACAAGTCTTTTGATTGGAGGGATAAATGAAATGCCCATGCAGCTCTCTCATGCGTAACTTTCTATCCTGCTGGGTAATTTTAAAAATAGCATTTACATTCTATCCATCCCAAAGTCCAAGACGCTTTCCTCGTGTTGCCTGGATGCAATGACAATCGGGGAAAACACTGAATTGATTGGCCACCAGCTGGAACAGCTCCAAACTATGAATTTAACTGGGAGAGCGCTGAGCCCTGCTGCCTCTTCCGTGAGTATTCTTTACCGTTGAGACCTCTCCCTCAGTTGTCCCCATCCTTTGCCGTGAGCCTGCCTTCCTCTGCAGCTTACCCCTCTTCCCAGGAATTCCAGGACGTGGCTAAGCTCTGAGCTATCCCCGCAGATAATTAGAAATAACTGTGGGAGCCCTCACTGTGGTCATTAGCGATTCTGTGCCAGGGCTCCAGGCAGGAAGTAGCTAAGCTGCTGTCTTGGACACAGAGGAGAGCTAGTACCTTCCTCTGCTCCCTCCCTTCTTCCCCAGGATATCTGTGTGGTCCTCGGAGCTGTGCTGCTGCATCTTCCCTCTTGCAAAAATAAGAAGTCATCAACGATTTGATGGGATTGTGACACGAGGAGCACCAGCTAGTTCCTGGCCTCGCTGTGGCACCCACCTCTGCCTCTCCAGACATAACAAACGCATTTTGTCCAACTCACTGAGTGGGACGGTAGTGTCAGTTACAAAAGTACCACCCACACTTGACATATATCTCTTGTAACCATTGCTTCACCCCTGAAATGGCCCAGAGATGTTTATAAAATAGGTTTTGCTTATGCCAGCTCTCATTTGGTCCTGTATGTTTGTATAGCAAAAAGCTAGCTCACTGTGAGCTCAGCATTAGCCTCTCTTTCCCTCTGCCCCCCTCCTCAGAAGCTGGGGTGCAAAGTGATAATTAAGGCCCAAAATGAGAAATATGTACAAAAACCTGCTACTTTACTAGCTGCTAGAGAGACCTTTGAAGTAGGTGACTTTTAGTAATGAGAATGTTTTCATAGGGTAATTAGTATTCAAAAGAGCTTGTGCTGTTTGCTAGGAAAAGTTCACATGCATTGTGTGTGTTGTGAGCACTGTGCCAGCACCGTCTCTCAAGTTTTTCCCCGGTTTATCAGAATTTGTTTTTGTTTTTAAAAGTTGGTCTTTATGTATTTTCCAATCAAAAAAAAAAGAATGTGGACAAAGTATGGTGAAATATTTACCCGTCCACACAGTGCTGGGAGCAACAGACCTGCTGGCCATGAACAGATGCTGTTTGGCTTATTAAGGCGGTTACTTGTATGTATAGTTACAGTGATGATTTCCATGTCAGTAGCAACTGTATTTTGCCTTGCAAGCAAAGGAAATGGGAGGTCACATAATTACATTATCACATATTACCATGAGTATCTCCCGTTCGGTACCACTTCCTTTTTTTATTCTTACGACAATTTTAGTTATAGCAGCACCACATCTCTTGTAATCAAAATGACGGAACCAAGGTGCCTTGTAGAGGTCATGGACCTCCTCAGTACCTCAGGAAGGAAGAGCTGAGCTTGAAGAGCATGCGGATTATTTTATAATACGCTTTACAGTCTACTCTGAATGATGTTTCTAAGACAACTCATGTCAGATTAGGTTGTTTTGAGTGCAGAGCTTTAGAGAGCATCATGTTACCTGTTCTTGCCAGTCTGACCAAACGAGGAAAGGCAATGAAGAACATGGGACACACCTGACTTTCCGGTATCTTCTCAGAACTCTGGCTTTTGAGAAACTGAAATAGTTGGGAGCTGAAAACTCTGTGTGGAGTGCACGACAATAAGCTTGTTAAATGTCCTCTTTAAATATCCCTGCTCCCTGTGACTGTTCCAGTCAAGTGATGCTTCTGCCAAAAAAAAAAAAAAAAAAAGAAATGTCATGAACTCAGTTTCATCTTAGCCTTGGCTATGCTAAAAAGGGTCATTAATTCACACTTGCTAAAGCAAATGATAAGCAGTAAAGCTGAAGCAACACCCAGCAACAACCAGCGGTGAAGAAAGGAATGAGGAGTGCCTAGGAATGTGGCAGGAAATGGGGTTTCTTTATAAAAAGGAAGGTACTAGATGGGATAACCTTTAAAAAGCTGACTCCACTTCCTTATTTCATTGTGCTGTGGTTATGCAATTTAACAGCATTTTCACATGGCATTTTATGTTATCTGGAGCTACTAGAGTTGTTTCATCTATGTATAATCAATAAGATGCATGGCACTGTCTGGTAGAAGTGTTAGAAACATGGATGGTGGGGATAGAAGCACAAAGTTTCAAAGAGAGGTTAAAAAAAATCATTATGGAGACTGCGGCTGCCTGAACCATTTGAACTCGGGATATTAATATAGCCTGGAGGATAGAAGGTCATTTGGCTTCCTTCCAAATCTTGGCTAGCCACTTAATCTCTATACAATAAACAGTATTGCTGTTCCACAAATTATGCTGGATTTATTTTTTTTTAAATCAAGAGACATTAGTTTATTTTGTCTGCCATTTCAGAGAAAAAGGTTTGTAAGGGAATTCAGAAAGTTTCATGATAATAGATTGACTAAATGTGATATGCAAATCGCTTTAGACTTGCCACTACCCACTGAAAATAGCTGAGTGCAGTTGTCCAAGTCATCTGGGTGCACCCTGTAATTACACAAGAATCCAGGCAGTCTTTAATTTTAGGCATTCATGCCTTTCATCCATGTTAACTGGACCCAACCACACTTCTAATTCACCCACATTTCCAGGAGATTGCCTAAATGTTTCATATCTTCGGCGGAGCATTTCAGATGAACTGGAGTGTTTTGTTTGCTCAGGTTAGGTCGTGTTATCAGGAGCCCTTCTTCTCTTGTATTTCTTCCTAGGAAGGTTTTACAGCTTGCCCAACCAGAGCTTGCAGTTTACATGCTTCCTCTGCTAGAACCTCTCTAGCTGTAGCCCACCAACACGTCCCCCACCAATTAGGGTGTGATGAATCCAAATGAGATTAGCAGTTTGTTGCAGCTATTGTTGAAGATGGATGGGTGGAGGTACTCCTGGGGAGTTGCCTTTCAAGGTACCTCGATCAGATTTTACGCTAGAAAGGTCAGCGTTCGGCTTTGCAGAGATGTAGCTCATGAAAGAGGTTCCTGTCCAGACACCTGTGTCTAAATATAACCACTAAAAATCGCTGAACTGTGAGGCTTCTGCTCTGTGAGAACATGTGGGTCTTAAAGCTTAAAAACGAAGCTGAGCTGGTTAAGGGGGAGCTGCTCTTATAAACAAGGCAATTCCCTTTGGTTTTCCTTATTCTGTATATTCTGCTTATTCTATTATTCTGTATATTTATTTTAACTAGTTCTCTCTTTGCTGTTAAAGTTCCTATTCTCTATGGGCTGAAACTCAACGATGAGCCACTCCAGCATGTTCCCAGTGTGCTGCCCTGTAGCAGTGACTCCGAGAGGCACGCTGTGTGCTGGGGAAGGAGGGGGAGAATGATGCTAAGGGTGTAGTTACTGCAGGCTTTCTTCCACAGAGATCCTTCCAGCCTGGCTTGGAGCTGACTCACGTCTATAATTTATAATTCTGGGTCTTACAAGGAAAATTACAACTCAGAGAGCCACTGCTGCAGGCGCAGGAACGTCTGCCGAGCGGGAATATCTGGGGTCAGTGTTTTAATGAAGAGCCCGTGATGTCATTGTTGCTTTGTGCTGAAGGCTCAGAGTCAAAGATCTAGTGAAATCTAATGGGGTGGTTGTTTTTTCCTCGGATAAACAAGAAGTTGTTTTTAGTGAGAACAGATCACACGGATTTCCCTGTGGGCCTTCACCGCGGTGCTCTCAGTGCTGTTATCTGCAAGCAAAGGTCCTGTTCCTGGCGCAGGGGGCTGAGGTTAATGGCTTGCAGGTGTTCGGTGTCCTTTTAGACTTGGCCTGTCACTAATGTTATAGATAATGTATTTACTCTCTAAATAACAATGGTTATTATTTTTTTTAACTTTGCTTTCAGATACTTTAATGTGCATAGAAATGAACCATACTGAGTACTCTGGTACTTTCAGACAGCTGAAACTTTGTACTCTCAAATCTTTCCACGTAACTCCACAGGACACGCAAAGATTCTTATGTCATCTTTCTATGAAAACCACACCTCTTGTGGCCTGCAGTGAGACTTTCATATTCCTCCCAGGTTTTCAACACCCAAGAAATGACTTTCTTAGGAGCACTGCAGAAGACCCAGGTCAGGTGCTGCGCTATATGGATATGGCGTGTCTGCTCCAGAGGATGCTGGTAACCCTGAGCGGTGCAGACCTGAGCTGCTCAGCACCCTTGGCCCAGGGGTCAGGAGTTGATCTCTGGTGTAAATGCCTTTAGCAGTGTGAAGCCACTGATGGCATGCTAAGGATTGGGACACTAGTGACACCAGATATTATGTGACCGTAAGGTGGCAGATTTTTCATCCTGACTTCTGAGCACCATAACTCAGACTGCAGCACCCGTTCCATTTTCCTGTTTCTTCCTACATTCATTCTGTGCATGCTGTGATCATGCATCTTCTTCCTAAAGTGTGCCATCCTACATGGTTTAGCTTTTAGGTCTGCCATGAGAAGCCACGTGCATTTTTTCAGAGCTTGGGGTAGGATTTCTGCTGTAGGGTTTCACACTGAGAGAGAAAGAAATCACCAAGCTCTCCATCCTGCAGTTTGGAAGTGTGCATTAACAACCACCACGTACACAAACAGCTCCTGCATATCCATGGGTTGTGTGCTGAGGAGTAGAGAGGTGCGGCAGAAACGCTGGGATGGGTTCCGCTGCCAAAATAATCAAGAGCAGTGAATAGTTTCCAAGGTGTTCATTCCCTAAATTGTTTTCCTTTTTTTAATGGCTTCAGTGGAGCCAGTGATCTTCTGAGAAATCAGAGTGCCTCTCGTTTGAGTTAATGCCTCTCGGTGTGGCGTGGTGGGGAGGTATTGCAAATAAAGCTTCAGTGTAGGCAAACACTGAAGATCACTTTTCATATGCCACATCCTTATATCCCAAAATGAAAGGGAGTTAACACAGAATCAAAGGTGGAATGCCAGAGGGGCATGTATGAAATGGAAATGCATTTGTACAGGGGGAAAAACACAACTCCCTGATGCTTTTTGGATGTGAGAATGGCAACTAGGTGCTTTTGGTTATGCCTAAGTGTATGTTGTATCATTAACTGAACAGCTGAGCTGAACCTTCAGATACTCATTTTGACTCTGCATTTACATTTATTTTGGGTTTTCATTTAGGACAAAAATTCAGATTTGTGTTCGTTTTCCCTGCTGTTGATGGCATGCCACTTTGCTGTAGATTTCATCTGTGGTTTAAATGTTGTCAGCAGAACCCGATCTTTGTACTCTCGCTTGTTTGTAAGACAGGGATCCAAGAATTACTGAAGATAACTGGCTGGACAGTGCTGTTGGAGACATGAGGACTTTTGGACCTTGTTCTCATTTTACTGCTGATTATAGCACTTCTCTCTTATGTAACAATACCTAGAGAAGGGTTTTAGGTATAGTTAAGACCACAAAGATGTGTAAAATTATCACGCTGACAGTGGGCTGGTGAAGTACTGTAGGAAGGAGCAGTTTTGTATGCCGTGTCTCATAATAGCATCACAAAAATGAGGATGGGATATAACGTTCCCACACAAACTTGACATCTTTTTATTTAGTCGTGGTGCTTAACTAAGGCTTTGTTTGTTCCTGCCTCTATGGCCTTTGGCAGAGCGAGTTAAAACCCCTCCATTTTCATTTTTATTATACGATATAAAATCAGAATATTGGTATTTGCTGATAGGCTATTTGCTGTTAAAATTTATTGCCCTCAGTAAATTCAACACTTCGGTAATGAGCCTGTCAATCCTTTCTCACTAGCTGAAGATTGATAAACAGTAAGTCACTTTTTTTATCTGAAGCTTGGCTTCCTGGTGCAAATTTATGGCTCAGGCCAAGACAGTTTTCAGAGTAAAGAAGTTTTTTCTTGTGATGGTATTCAAGTACTTTTATCTCCACTGACAGATGTTTACAGCCTAAAATACAGCGTGGTGCTAGCGCGGCGCAGCAATGACCCCTGCTCGTGGCCTGCTTTCTAAGCTTGTTACATTTGTCAATTTATTCCAGCCAGAATATTTTACCCTGAAATATTCTGTACTCTTTCAGTTTGAGTCCTATTTTACTGTAGACGTTTATTACTAATCTGAAATCCTGTCTGGCTGGACAAAGTCCACATTGGACGACCAGTCAATGAGGCATAAGTGAAGAGCACGTGCTGAAATACTTCCTGCCTGGCTTTTAGTGCGCCTGCATGAGACTTGGTATGAGATGCAGCAAAAGCTTTTGGGGAATCTTGAAAGAAACTCGAAAATAGCTAAATAAAGAAGGTTAAGCGGCAGAGTGAGAGCTGAAACGCAGCACCCTGAAGGTACAGCTAACAAGTGGTGTGAGGGTAGCTCCATGCCTGCCACGGCGTGAGGGACGGTGCGCCACTGTCGTGTCCTGGAGCCATCTGTGCTCTGCAGCAAATGTTTGGAGCTGTGTTTCCAGCCACTATCCCTTAGTTTGGTGTTTTGTTTTTAGCTGGTAATTTGGAACTAGAGCACCAAAGCTTAGCCACCAGGATTCCTGAGCATGCTGGCATGGCTATGTCTGTGTGTGCAGGGAAGTTAGAAGGGGCACCTCTCTTTCACGGAACCAGAGCTGGGCCCCAAGTGCGTGCCGAACCACAGCTCTGCCTCGCAGAGCATCCCTGCGGAGAGCCCTGGCTGCAGTCTGTATCCCCATGATCTTTGTATTTTAAAGTGGTCTTTTTAGATTGGCTGACTTTAAAACATCCCTTTCTGTTCCTGTAATCACTCTAATCCACCTGCTGACCATATCATGTTCTGAACTTCACTCTAGCCAGTAAATAATTTTAAAATCCTTCGGTTGTCTTGAGTAGGAAAACTGGGTTTTCTCTGTACACCTGCATGCACACTTGCAGTGAGTTATGTGACTAGCAAAGAAGAATCCCACCATCTGGCGACAAGGGAAGATGGTTTTGACCATTTAAACTTGCAACCATATTAGATTATTTCTTCCAAAATGTTTTCTCTTCACTGCACTTCTCTTGGAGCTGGCAGAGGTGGGAGTGTTGCTCCTGACTAGTCGGATTTTTCTGGCTTCACTCTGGGGTTTCAGCGGAGTGCTCATTAATACATCCATGCCCACTAAATCATTGCTTCCACAGCAAACTCAGAATTGTTGTCATTAGGAAATGTGCGTAGGTAATGCTTAAAGGTTTCTGTTTGTTTCTGTTCTGTAAGGGTTTTACCAGAAACACTGCCACCTCTTTTTTGTCATTGGCTATGGAGAGTGAGCATCAGGAAACTTCTGTTCTCTCTTCAACTATTTAGGGCTTATTTTGTGAATTTGGGTAGATGATTAAATTCTGTATCTCAAACTTCCCGTTCTTTATCTGCCTTTTGCTAGGTTCTCTGTGATGTGCAGATGAAAGCTGCTGCATTGATGAGGAACAGGAGAATGCAAACATGCATTCATGCAAGTGACTGTGCAGATTGGGCACGTATGCCCAGCTCTTGGAAAGCTGCCCGTTCAGCTGTTGGTGTTGCCAAGTTTAAGCCTCCCTATCATCCAAATAAGTGCATTATTTAGGTCTTGAGTACTAGGTTTTTACTGGTTCAATTTGGCTTTTGATAAGGGGCTGGATCGGGTCATAAATGTTGATTACACATTCTCGTTAAAGCACATAATCTGCTGTTTAATATCAGAAAGGTAACACTGGTCAAATACACAGGATCACAGAATGGTTAAAGTTGGAAAGGACCTCTGGAGGTCATCTGGACCTATCCATGTGCTCAAGCAGGTTGCTCAGGACCATGTCTGGATGGTGCTTGAAACAGATTACACTACCACATGGTTCTGCAAGTCCATCCCACAGACATGCTAAGACAAGGCAGCATGGAATTGATTAGGAAATACCATTTTTAAGTATCAATTTCTTTGTTTTAAGTGCTGGAGGAATCATATTTATGCTGTGCTGTGATTGAAAGGGAGCAGATAAAATCCTTTGTCTTGCTAGCAAGGGAAAACTGCAGCTGCAGCATGTGCTGCACATGGTGTTTCTCACCATCTAGAAAGCATTGGAGAGCATCTCCCCATTTGGGGCCTAGTGTGAAAAACATTTAACTTCTTAATAAACCCTTGTCCAGGATTTTGAAACTTTCCATACTACTTGGTGTCTTTTTACTTGCCATGAAAAAGAAGGGGAGAATGGAAAATGTAAACCTATGTTCCTTTAATACTCCTGAGTTTTAATTCCATGATTGCATAAAAACTGTTGTTTGCTTTTTTTTTTTTTTTTTTCATGTAGCACTATTCAGGACTGGTTTGTTTTTCCTCTTTCAGAATATTGATATTACCAACTTCAGCAGCAGCTGGAGTGATGGGCTTGCTTTCTGTGCTCTGCTGCACACATATTTGCCTGCACATATTCCTTACCAGGAGCTCAACAGCCAGGATAAAGTAAGTTTTGTTGTACCTGTCCCTAAACAATCTGCAGAATTCACAGTGAATGTTATCTGTTTTGATGGGCATGTGGTAAAGATGCAGTGCTGTAAGATCTTGGTATTGATTCATTCAGAATAAAAAGGTGGAAATAACAGTAAGAGGCAAGTGCCTTTTAAGAACTCAGCAAGCAGACTGGATTAAAAGGGAAGGAAACCAACAGTGAGCTTCTAGGGAGAAATTCAGGGACTACTGAATGAAGAGTCTGAGTCTAGTGACTGCTGCATATTAATATGAAGACAGCATCCCTTTTGAAAGGCTGCATCAGACATTTCCTGCTGCTCCTGCTGTCCTAAGAACACGGCTTTCTGGGGGTGGCTTCATTTCCTCTTTAACAAATACCACAGGCAGAAAAGTAGTGGAAGACTTGGCTCACTGTCTATATTGATGCTGCAGGTTCTTCAGTCAGTTTCAGTTTCAACGGATGACAATCAAAGGCTTACCAATCAAACTTAATAAGTTTCATTTTGTTATGATTGCTAGATCTGCCTTGCATCTCTCTTTGAGTTAGGCAGCACAAATTCAAGTGCTGGATCACTGGGTAGACAGGTCATTTATTGAACTACTTGGACAGCAGAGTCAAACCATGTCAGTACATTCCAGGTAGGTTACGAAGCCCTCACAAACAGGCGAAAACTATTTACTGGATTTACTTCAGACAGCTAGTATCTATTACAATATCAATTATGCTGTGGATGGTTATGCTATGTATAGGAATGCCTCATATGTTAGTTAGCACCTCTCACTTGTAATAAAGCTCAGAGTGGTCGTGGGTTTTTGCCCTGTTTATTTAGTTTCACAAGAACCTATTTGTGAAAAGCAGGACTGTAGCTTAGGCAAAAGTAGATGAGCTGTTCGAAGACAAAGGGGTTCTTTGTAAGTGTACCTCACTAATACAAAAAAAAAAGTGGGGGAATGCCATAGTCACAGAAAAATTATTTGAGTTTGGCAGCTTCTTAAGGAAACCACCCTGAAAAGTCTTTGCAAACTTTGACAAAACACACTTAGAACCCTGAGCTTTAGTTGGAAAGGAGATTTATTGCACCTCATGTTCCTAGCTTTTCTTAACCTGGGACATAGATCTAGCTGTTTGTCTATGTGAAAATATCGAATCTAATGTTTTTCAGTTTTGAAATATACCTGCTCATTTAAACTCCTTGATTAGCCAGATGCAAGATAGGATTCAGGAATCATACTTCGATAATCTTTTTGAACCTTCGCTTTATTTTTGCAGAAGAGGAATCTGCTGTTAGCATTTCAAGCTGCTGAAAGTGTAGGCATCAAACCCAGCCTGGTGAGTAACCTATGTTAAACAACAGAGGAATTGCTGCCTGCACCATTCCAAAACCTTTGTCGTCATGTGGCCAGTCAGTCAACTTGCACTGAAATGTTCATATGGTCCTAGGGAAAGCTGCACCATCATCTCTGAAAGTTCACACTGTTCTGAGAACTTCCAGCAGACTAAATCTGTAGAATCATAAAACTGATATAATTTGAAGTAACTTCTGGAGATCATCTGGTATTGAAATGACAGTATCGATTATGTCTTCCCCTCAGAAGCTTATTCTAGAAGATGACTCCTATTTTCATGGGCAGAGCCCTATATCTGCCTGTTAGATCATTTTTTTTTCCTTTTGTTTTAGTGTTTTAAGAAACAGAAGGATAATTTTCTTGTTAAACTGTTTAAAAAGCATTTGCTAAAATCGACAATATGATGGCAAGAAGTATAAGATTAATATGAAAGAGGAAATATTACGGGGTTCATGAGCTAAATTACAGAACCAAAGACATGCAAAGAAGCAGTAATTTAAATGAAATGAAATTACATAGAGAATTAATCTTTGATTACAGATGGAAGAGGTCGTTTCAGGATGTACACTACCTATGGCCGTTTAACTAGTGTTTGTTCTTTGGCATGAGTTTTACAGTTGCAGTAGGCCAGTAGATTTCTCCCGTGGGCCTCTATATTGTATGTGGCTTTAAGATGCTCTGGTATGGAAGTAATGGTGTTCAATAGCCACAGCTGCTCAGAGGACCAAGTGATGTCCCCAGTGGTGGTGCCTGACTAAATCTCGACAATTTGTCCTATGCAGGAACTCAGTGAGATGATGTACACAGACCGGCCAGACTGGCAGAGCGTGATGCAGTACGTCGCCCAGATTTACAAGTACTTTGAGACCTGAGACACAGAGCAAGAGGTGGACAGAAGTGGGGAAGAGAACAAAGAATGCCACAGATGCACTCGATCACTTTAAAAATCCCCTTGCTCCTCTTCCACAACCAACCTAAGCTCTTAGTTTGAAAGAAAGCTTTTTCATAATTTTGATTACATCTGGGACTACAACCAAATAAATAACCATTGTCCATCTATACAAACCAAATTCATCTGCGATTTTATTCCCACATGAAAATTGCAAGATGTTTTCAAAGAGGCCTGGGTTATTTCTGAAGAAGATTCCTTGTGCTAAACAATGTTTGCCTCAAACCAGGCTCTACCAACAGGAGACCTGCCACAAAATGAAGTTTTAAGTCAATGTGGACTATGCTGGCACTCAAGGAAAGCTGGGAAGTTAATACGAAAGCTCGCAAAACTGCTCTTCTTGCCAAAATATGTTTAACTCATCCCAAATACGTTTTTTTTTCCCTCCATATATTTTATAAGACATTGTGACAAACCTGTGTGTGTAAAACCTTAACCCGAGTTATTCTCACACATCTGACCGAGCAAGTCTGCTAGGTTGCTTGCTGTAGCTTATCCAGCAGGATAATACCACAGTCATTTGTAACTTGGAAACCACGCTGTGTTCAACCACCAGTTAGTGAGAGAACTCTAGAAGAACAAGTTAGGTTCTGGGACTCCATTTCAGATCAAACTGAAGTAATCTCAGAGAAAAATAGCATTATTACTGCAGTTTCATTACTATAGCTTCACTGTTAAAGGAAGCCAGAGCCTTATTACCCAGCTGGCTGTACAGACACTTACCATAGGAATATTGCAAATGTAAGTTACTAGCTTTAGTTCTACAAGGTGCCAGTAATCAGGTGGTGCCTCTCTGAGCAATACAGTGACATCTCAGTAGTTCATATTTTGTGGAGTAACTTCTCTCCTGTGTTAAACTCTTAAATGCTTAGAAGTGGCGTTACCCTGTAAAGGAACACAGTACTATATTGGTAACAATGACAGCTGAAGCTTCACTCTGCAAGCTGCCACGTAGTACTGTGTTCCCCTCTCTGCATCACAGAAATCTCCAAGGCGCCAGAGAATAGCTTTTCAGCTCAATAATACTGTTAGTAAAATGTCTGAAAGATACTGTTTAATTTACATTAGACCATTTCTCTTATTTCACCCCATGAAGTTAAATGTTCTGTCTGTCTCCAGCGGGAGCAGGATCGAGCAGGCTGCTTAATTTGTTCTAGGAGCAGGTCTTAGAGAGGATGCTGTACAGGAGCTTATAGAAGGCTGCCTAGCTGCTTTAGATTATGCTGGTAGAAGAAAGGAGTTGTTTAGTTAGGTTGTTTAACCCTGGGACCCTGACCGAATGCATCGTCGAAGTTAATCATAGGCAGCTAGGGATCTTGAAGAAGAAAATAATAGCATGTGCTTACTGCTCTTAGCACCTGAACAGAAAGCTCATGAAATAGAAACAGGTGATTTCACAGAGGAAACTTGTTGTTTCAGGTTTTCTGGGGTTTTGCAGGTGGCTGATCTCAGCCTCTGGCTTCCCCATAGTACTTTGGTGGGGGGATATTGTTTGTTTTTTTTCTTCTATACCATTTAATTAGTAAACAACCTATTTCGAACTTTGGTTTTCTCACAGCAAAACAGAGAACTAGGGGATAGATGACAGCAGCCAAGGTCAGTGAGTGCCTTGAACAGGAAGGAAGCTGGAGGAATACAACGTATGCCTGTTTCGCAGAAGGAGAAAAGCATCACTTGCTCCTGAGTCTGACATTTATTCTAATCCACCACCCCAGGAAGGTCTGATTCCAATCTTTTCAGAGTCCATGTGATAAAAAGTGGCATGCACTTACAGTGCTCTTGCACTCTTTAGTGTCATCCTATACTTTGAGAAAATAGTTGTAAATGCTGGCCAGAGTTATTTCCTTGCAAGAGAGTGCTTTCTAGATTAAATTAAGTCCCCAGTAATTTTTGGTGTACACTCTGGCATCCCTAGAGAACATAGGATGTGTTGCTCTAAGTGTTCTCAAGTATAAGTTTCCCATTATGTGATAAGAGGGAAGAGAAAAATAGTTGCTAAGCAGAGTACATTTAGGAAGGGAGCCACACTGCACTGCTCCTTCGCCTTGTGGATGCAGCAGGCTCTGTTCCCTTGAGGTATCCGTTGGCAGAGATCCTAACTCTCCAACGGGCTCTAGTTCAAAGCGTGGTGAAGTCAACACAGAAAATTCCATATTCCTCAGTGGGCTTTGGATTGGACACTTGGAGAGATGAGAAAAACTGTTTTCATTCCCAGAGTCTGGAAAACATTTCAAAGTCAGAGGGCTCCACATGATCTAAAAAAGTAATATAACCTTAACCCTTTGTTGCTGGAAATGCCTGTGTTCCTGATGCCTTTCCAGATGTACACTGTGTACATACCTTATCTAACATGTCAGTTGCATTTGCTTCGAGCACTGCTCTGACATCTATTCTCATCTGTTTCTCCAAGACTGATTTTAGCTTTACAGACCATTCCACCACTTGATCTAGCAGCTTTTGATTTTTTAAATCAATTTTGCAAAGCACTGTTCCTGTCGTCTCTTTGCAGCTTTTCTCATACCCCCAAATAGTCCAAACACTAATTCTACCCAATTGTAATGGTATATTCTTAAAAATAACCTTACTTACCTGGGAGTTAGAACAAGTTGTCCTCTGTCAGCAGGAACAAAGATACTCTGTTTTACCAGTTGCTTAGTGTTCCTTTCCAGTGTTCAAAACTGCAAAGCATCTCACTGTGAAATGCTGATGATTTGAGATTGAGAAGCTCTTCCAGGTTATTTTTGAGATGAAGGACTGTTTATTTGTTCATTTAGCTGTTACTATATTGCATATTTCTCCTTCCCTTTGAATCTTGCACAGTTACGTTTCTAGACCCAGATTTTCAGAAATAAGTGTTGGTTTTTGTTGCTGCCTAAAAATTTGAATAAGAATTTGTCCTGTCCAAGATGCTGCAGACCAGCCTGGTTTTCAGAAAATACCAAGCGTCTGCAGGCTCTTGTTAGACATCTCCAATTGGAACTGCAAAATGAAAGTTCTAGCTGACTTTGATATTAAAGAGCTTGTTAATTAAGATAAGCCACAGTGTATAGGAATAATCTTCATAGAAGTTTTAGGAATCCTCTGAAAATGTGCTAGATTGGAATACGTGATGATATGACGTGGATAGTATGATGTGTGGTATTACAGCTTGCCTGGCTTTGCCTTTTAGGAGTAATGGATCTTTCCCTGATGCAGGCCGATTAAATCTCTTCACCAGGTGCTCCCTGAATATACCCTAACTCTAAAATGCACACAGCTGTGTGTGTGTGCTTGGGTAGTCCATCAGACTGCAAGAAACCATGGAGCTGGTTTGGGTTGAGCACGTGAGAAGAATGTTTAAGATGAGGATTTCAGTGAAGTTCCAGGGAGGGGTATTGCATCGTGTAGCTGTTGTACTAGAGCTGCTAGAGAGGGAAGGAAATCAGAAGTATGAAAAGTGTATGATCTGACTCCCAGAATTTCTGGTGGTTCATGGAAGGTGCGAAGTATTTCATGGCTTGGGAAGGTACAGGGGAGTTGAGAAGCGAGCCCAGAGTCAGCTCTCTGAGAAGGTTTTCTAGAAAGGCTGATGAGCTGTTCCTGAAAGTACGCAGTGAAACTGAATGGAGTGAAAGTCCAGTATGTGAGGAGAGGGGGCACATATGGGAAATATATGCCTGCGCCTTTGTGGACAGCAAAGGATGCGGATGTCTGTAGGTTTTCAGCTTGAGAGTCCTTGCTGATTGTCATCTCGAGTGGCGTTTCTCCTAAGAGTGCAGCCTGGGATGGAGCTTGGAAGATGAGGAGGGAAGAGAGCACACAGCTTGCTGCCTCTACCAGGTTTGCCCTCCTGTGCCTGTGATATTCAAGCAAATGCACAGGAGCCAAAGACTTCCCTGTTTTTCCTGTGCTGCAGCAAGGCAGCCGTACGAAGCAGACTGATTTTTGACTTATGCAGATTCTCCAGTTTCTTCTCCGTGAAGCACATTCTCTTCCTTGAGTTTTGGCAGGTTTTCATAATTTTTTTTTCAGGTTTTCTGTGTGATTGTTCTTGTTTTATATGTGCAAACAGTATGTGCAAGTTTTCTGTCCAAACCAAATAGGTGCACGCTGGCAGAATGATTGCATCTGCCCCGTGTGATTCCTGACCTGGAGCTCTTCAAAATCTCGCTTTTGGCTTCACTGACTTTTCTGTCTCACTTCCTTGGCAATGAAAATGAGAGCGTTGGCTCGTCCGGTTGTAGGTTGTTTGTACCTCCCTCATCTTTCTCTGCTTAGGGTACCAGGTCTTCCAGCAGGAAGTATCTGACGGGGCCAGCTGTTTGCAAAGCTGTGCCTTGGGTATCTGATCAGATGCAGAGTCTGTATGGGATGAGATTATGCATTTTCCTGTCAGAAGAGGGCTTTTGCCTAAAAAGACTCAGGGCACTGAGCATTAAGACATATTTTTAAACCCAGCAATAACTTCTACTATGCTAGACTAGATGTTTTTTATCAACTCCAGTGCCATTTAGACTCACCCACCGATGTGGTGTAGAATCAAGCTTATAACTTAACCAGGGTTAACATTTTTCACAACTGACGGTCTCTACATTTTTAACTTGCACGTGTGCCAAGTTCCGTTGGGCAGGGCTGGACACAATGTTTTTATTGATTATTGGTCCAGGCTCCAGTTTGTCATATAGGATAACCATCTCTAAACTGTCAAGTTCTTTTAGCTTTCTCTATTGGATACAGATGTTACATCGTAATCTAATTTATACAAAGAGCACATTAGAATGTATATACTAGGCATTGCCAAATTTGGACATGCTAATATTTAAAGATTAACATTATTAAAATGTATGATGCAAAAATCTGTGTAATATTTCTAATAAATCTTTTTCTGTTTCTGATGTTTGCCGTAATGGTTCAAATATCTACATGCAAAGCTGATTCTTCTGCAGACTGCTGGGAAGCAGGACTCCCAGGAGAGGTTTTAAAAGGTCCTCGTGGTTCATTGTTTCTCCTACACTTGCAGCAGAGAAAATTTTGTCAGAATCTTCTTTTCATAAATACATCAATTTCCATTTTTTTTTAAGTAACAGATGCATTTGGATGCCTTTCAGAAGATTGTCTTGGGGATAAAGGAGTGTCAGTTTCTGAAACAAACCATATTGACGACACAGTAGGAAACCATCCTGCTGCAAAGGCAAGGAAGGATACACGAGACGCCAGCATGTTTCTGCAGTAGGAGCTCTTAAATGACTAGAGGATTAAGAAAGAAGTAGTCAAAGAGTGGAAACAAGGACTCGTGACTGGAATAAGTATAAATGTATGTCACCAGTAAGTTAGGAGGCAAAATGAGAGCTTGCAAAAAACCCTACACCTGGTGGGTAGTGACAGGATGTTAGAGGTGAGGCTAAGTATGTGCGTAGTCCTGGAAAGACGCATTCCTCTGCTGGTCCGTGAAACAAATGATACAAATGTGAGACAAATCCTACTGGCATGCCAGTGACCAGACCTGTCGCTATTCTTTGTCCCACAACAGAGACGACTTAGCAGTTGCTGATCTTTTGAAAGGAAGCCGCATCTTGCAGATCAACCGTCACCATCTGGCTAGTGGCACAGGGAGGGAAAAGGAAGCT
This sequence comes from Anser cygnoides, assembly GCF_040182565.1. Taxonomy (NCBI): domain Eukaryota; kingdom Metazoa; phylum Chordata; class Aves; order Anseriformes; family Anatidae; genus Anser; species Anser cygnoides. The sequence goes on from NC_089890.1 coordinate 8,756,508, forward strand.
TGTTTTGGAACTTCAGGTAGGGCTGAGTTATGGGAAAAAAGGGCAAAAATAATGACTTTCTGTCAGAACCAGAATGCCTAGCAATGATGCTCATGGTGACATTTATTATAAACCTTCACCATGAAGTAAAGGAGGGCTTCCTGAGTTCTAGACCATCTCCTTGGATAAAATTCCTTTTTCCACCCTGCACAAACAAAGAGGGCTGTGGGAGTTCTGCCTTATTGCTGAGGAATTCAGCCCCATGGATGCTGCGTTGCAGCCCATATCCAATCTATGAGCTTTCAGAGACGCTGGGATCTGGTTTGTTACAAACATGTCTGAAGAAGTGCCTCAGAATGTATGTAATTCACTTGGGAAACAGATAAAGCTATGTCCAGTACATTCAAATTCCAGCATACTTCTCACAGAAGCTGCTTTTTATCTCACGGTGGTAGTGACAATATTAGAAAAAGGAAATTGTTGAATTAGCAAAGAAAATGAGAAAATAAAAGATACGGTTGGGCATTTAAATCTCTTCCAGCCTCTCAGGTACATTCGTGTCCAGCTGTATAGATGAAACCTTGTGGGAAAAAGTTCCTATTTACATAATCCAAACTACTTTGCCTTTCCCCACCTAAATATCATGTTTCAGCCCTGAATTTTTAATGCTGGCTTGGTCTGTCCTTGCGGCAATGTCACAGGGAAAGCCACGCTGTTTTGATTTGTTTTACTTTGGACAGCTTTACCTCCGGGACACAGTATGACCACACAAAATGGCAAGCTAGCGTTCCTAGTTTGTTTCAAGCTGCCACTACGCTTGATTTTGAAGACTTGCCCACTTAGCTCACTTAGAAAGCACCAGACCCAATCTTCGCACCTCAGTCGTCTTTTGCAAAGGAGTTCTCAGAACCAGCCCCATTTTGCTGTCTGGAAATCACCCCATCACCGGGAATGCAGGCTCATATTGTGCTTAATGTGTAAAGAACAGGACTCTGACCATTCACATTCATGGGCTGGGTGACCTGGGTACAGGGTGGCATTCAAAGCTCTGTGTGGCTCACTTCCCCTTTTCCATTTTATGTAAAGTTAGCAATTTCTGTCTTCGTGTTGCAGTAATTGCAATAAGCGAGGGGTTTAGAGTCATTTTTTTGTTTGCTTGTTTGTTTTGTAAGTCGAATTATTAAATGTGCTGGTAGGATATTATCCTTCACGTCTATTAGCCAATAATTTTTTGATGGGCGTGGATTTAAGTCCTGGGATGTGGAAAGGCAGAAATCCTTTCTACATTACACACTGGTGAGCAAAAAATGCAACCACGTAATGAGCCTCAATTCCATTCTCTGTCTATAAAGAAATATAAACCTCCTGATAACTTCTTGTCAGAGTTAATCCATTCTTTGTACAGTTTGGAGATACCAATGGTAGCAAGATATATGTTATTGCAGATACCTTAGTTCATGTTTGCTTTGTTTCTAAGCAAGGGATCAAACAAGCTATCTCTGTTTGTTGGCTTTTTAAAAATCCGTCACCTTATTACATACTTGAACTGGAATTGCTACAAAACACAAAATCATGCAATTACAGTTTACATCTCAAAGCTTAAACCAAACAACAACACACAAATAATATTTACGTTAAAGTGGAGACAACACCCTGCCACTTGACTTCAGCAGGTCAAGTAAACTGGTGCCAGGGCCTTTGCCAGGTAAGCATACGCTGGGAATCCAGCAAAAATCAACAGCCCAGGATCTACAGCTGGGGAGGATGTAAGATGAGGATGTAAGATGGTTCTTATTTTTGTCAGAATTTACTATATCCAGCTGCGTATTATTTGCAGATATTAATGTCTGCAAATTCCCTTGTTATCTTTCAGCAAATAGATCCTGCATAGGAGCAATTGATGCTGAAGCCCTGCTCTCTTTACTGCCAGACTTGGTACTTCTGTCACTGAAGTAAGCTGTTAGATGCTCTGCTGCCTCAGCTCTTTTCACAGTGTTCTCCAGTTGCTCTGATTTATTTGTTGGAAAAAGCCGGATTCTCTGTGGAGAATGTCAGTGAGTAATCCATGCTGCTATGTTTGCAAGTGGTTCAGCAAGAGACTGAAAACGAGAGTTCAGGCCAATGTTTTCCCAGGATTGTTTGTGGCTGGTTGTAGATGGGGTGAGCTGACAAGATTTAGGACTGCTCTGCTGCTAAGTTTGGTTTCGCTGCCAAGTGTCTCCTAGTGCTTAGAGAGCTGAGACTGGGGTGGAAGGAAAAATTCCCTTCCTGACTGGTGCGTATTCGTCTATGTGAGATGGAGCAGTCTGGGTTTGTTTGTGTCACCACGGTGCCATGAACCTGCACCTCCCTGCAAACACAGACCTGCTCCAAGCCTGGCTTCCAGCAGACTGAGCTTCGTATCCAGCTGCAGCCCCTGGCACAGGCAGATGAAAGTGAAATGCTGTGACCTGATCTATATCTGAAGCTGAAGATAGCGCACTCGGTGTAGCCTGAAGTTTAAAGCCCGTTGTGAGCGCTGGGAGCCTTGGTTTGCGTTCCCCAACTGCTCAGAGACTTCCCATGGGAACTGAGGCAGGTGTGCTACTCACAAACAGGGTCTGAACCTTTGTGAACCCATTTGTGGTGCCATGAGATGTGATGAAAAGGAAACTCTTGGTTTCAGGAAAAGCTTATTGGCATATTTTTCAGTCTCCCCCACCTCTGAGCCAATGCTTTCATGTCTCCCTTAGACATTAATAATGCAAATTTTACCCTGAATTCCCAGGCTCCTGCTAGCTAAATGGACAGGACCTCAGCCCGTGGTTCTGGTACAACTTCTGAACCATCCTGCCTGCCTGCTTTGAGTAGCCATTCTGTTTCCCTGAGACGATGGGCCTCAAAATCTTCAGAGACACCTTGCTGTCCAGAGCCTGTCACCAGAAATGTTCCTGGAGAACCAGAAGTTTCAGCAGTGCTGCAATTCAGAACGGCCATGCTTTCTCTTTGGCTTTGTAAGGAGCGTGTAGGTGGGGAGAAAGGAAATGAGAAGTGAGCTGCAGTACACAGGAAGCAGTTCCTTCCTGGCCCCTATAGTGACCAGCTCCTAGAGTCAGGTTAAGTGGCACACTGCATCTTCTTGGTGTGGCTATAGACTAATTACTCGGTATCTGCCCTCTTTTTAGGCTGCAATAGATGTAGAGATGCTTGGGCAGGAAGGCAGAGCAGGTGAGCCCTAGCTGAGAAGTTGTCCTGGTTATCCATTTGCTTGAGAGATCCAAGCCATAAATAGGTGAGAGAAACATAAGCAATACAAATAGCATGAGAAGTCTTCCATATGGGGCGCTGGTGGTCTTCAAGGGTCGGAGCCAGGTGGCTCCAGTCTCATAGGTACAGCTTTGCATTATTTGATGCTGAAAAACGACTGGCACAAACCGTGGGTAGCAGGACCCTGAAGTAAATGTCACCCAGAAACGATGGCAGTCAGACCGTGGGGACAAGCAGTGTCTTTTATTGAGCACAGCAGGAGGAAAACGGAAGTTGTAAAATGCCAATGTGGGTAAACATTATTCACGTTTCTAGAATATGAACTTCCATCCCTTCTTAAGTACATAGCAATGACCAAGGTTTTATCCTTACCTGCACATCGTGAGTTTAAGCAGGTTAAAGAGAAAGTAACAAGATTAGAGAATTAAAATGGGAGCAAGTGCTTTTCCTAACCTGCTCTGCACAGACAGCTGTATGCCTTCAGTGCAAAGCTCCGTTTTGCCACTTCTCTCGACTTTAAAAAAAAAAAAAAAAAGAGCATATTAGCAACCCAAACCCTTGCTCCACCTTGATGTGCTGTAACTTTTATCTTCTCAGACAGCTCATCCTTTCTCTCCAAGCGTAAGCTGCTCCCGCACTCTGATCACGGAAGGCAACAACCGCTGGGGTTGGTGGTCCTGCAGGGCACACCGACCATGCTCCCAGCGTGGTCAGCCTCCTGGGGAGCCAGGCGACCACCAGCAGACATCGCTCTGCTTGGCCTTTTCAGGTAGGTATATTTCAGTATATTTCAAGCAGTTCTGTTTTTCAGTTATACATAAAATGCCTGTTGTTTTCCTTGCCAAAATGAAAACCACAGCGAACAGCCCAGCACAGAGGAACCTACGGTAATACCACCACGATTGCAATGTGACCATTGCTAGCGTGACCTGCAGGTAGCAGGATCCGGCAGAAATCATCCCCCAGGGAGGTGGTTCTGCGGGGACACTGCTGCCCAGCCCTGCTCTTTGCAAGAACCCGCAAAAATCCAGACTCCACATATGCCCTTCTGCCCTGGAGGGCATTACAGTGAAAGCCATGAGCATAATCTGTTGCTTATTTGTAAGGCAGCTACTGGGATTTGGCTCGCACAACCCGACGTGCCTGAATAGCACAGCGCTATCATAGCGGAGCTCGGCCCTTGAGAGCAGTTGTGCTGCCAAGGCCCTGGAGAGCCATTCTGGGCAGGAAGAGTTCAGCCTGAAGCTTGCAAAGGGACTCATAATATCACTAATAAATAACACGCCATCAGTCGGTGCGGTCCAGGTTCTTCCCTTCATTTGGGATTAAGACTCCTGGCAGCTAAGCCAGGGAGGGTCTGAAAAAGTGGCAGGGATGGAAACCGCACCGAGTAAGGACTTGGGCGTTAAAAGTGGTCAGCAGCAGGTTTACATAGCACTTCTGCCAGTACTTACAGAGAATGGACAAAACTGGATCGAGCCGATAGGCAGTGAGGTTTCTAGGTGCTGGTCTGTGAAAGAAGCTGGTGTTCGGTGTGTCACTGTCCTGGGGCAGGGCACCAGGCAGGTTCCAGAACATTCTCTTCTCTTTGTGATGGAGAAGTTCAACAGGGGCTGTGATAATGACACTTGGGTTCAAACAGCCTTGGAGTGCAAATTCAGTGTTTGCCGAAAGCTGAGTGTGGAGACAGTGGGGCAGGAAGGCTGGCACCTTCCTCTGCAGCGCCTGACCTGTTTTTTTGGGTGTATTCTGCAGCTTTTGTTAGAGCTCAGCTGCCCTTTAACCTCTTAGTGGCCTGCACAGGTCTGCCTGCAAAATGAGGCTAGGAATTAGGGGCAAAGATGCCCCAAGCTCCAGCTGGGACCTAGGACACCACGGCTTTCTCTGTGTGCTGTAGCTCTCCTCTGCAAAGTTGAAGATAATAGCAGTAATAACAGATATTTACATTTCTTGGCTCCATCTTGCACAGAGAAATTTCTGCACTCAGAATAGTTGCATTGCAACCAGTTCAAGTCTCCTTGCTCTTCATGATACTATGATTTGGAACTCAAAGCATCGCATTTTTGCGTAAAGCAGGGTGGCATAACTGCGTTTCTCTGCCCTGTCAGGATCTGGCACGGCACAGAATCACTTCTCCTTATTGCTGCTGAGAAGTGTTGATGGGGAGTGAACTTCTGAGTCACACTTGTGGAGCAGACTGTTTAGCAAGCCTGTTTTCTTAGGGGCATTAAGTTGTGAAGGTTCTGCCCAGGAAGCTGCTCTAGCTGTGAATGAAGCAATCACGGGGTGTTTGGCTTGCAAGCAGCATCGCTGCCCGTCTGGCTTCACCCGGGGCTTTCCACTCCTGGTGTTGGCCTGGAAACACACCACCACTTCCTATTGATTTCTCTGGGGAAATCGGCTCTACCTGCTCCACCAGCAGAGCTGACGCAGCCGGCCCCTGCGCTCACCGAGACCCGGGCAGGGCTGAGCACCACGTGGCTTCGTGCAGTCTGGCTGCAGCTGCAGCTCTCCTGTAAAGATACTGCTGGAAGAGGTACTTGGCTTTTCATCATAGAGGGTGGTTAGTAAATAAAATCAGAGACGCATTAAAAATGTCTTCAAAATGCTATCCTCGTTGCCTTGACCTCCATTCAGCCAAAAGCCTTCCTTTTTAATTTCACTGCTGTTTATAGTGTGTTTTTTTTCGGTCCTGCGGTGGTTTTTTATTTTCTAATGAAAGGTGTAAGATATAACCCACAACGCATAAAGAATTCACACACCTGCATTGTTACACGATGAGTTCTTGCAGCTGGTTTAGGCACTAAACATTTATTGTCTGGCAGTGACCCCAGGACTAGGAAAATCCAAGTTTGTTGATCTGCAGTTTATGATCTTACCATAATTTTTCTGTTTTGTTTTCCAGGCATTTTTCGGACTTAGTGAAGTCTCCAGTATGGAAACAGCTTTCTCTGGAATTTCACTCTCTGCTTTCCTTTCCCTGGCTCTTCCAGAAAAACGCCTCCAGCAATGCAGCCGCAAATCCTACCTTGCACCACTCACCTCCACAGTTGTTTACTCCAGAGCTGCCTGCAGTCTTTGACATGCTAATGCTCAGCACGGGATGCAGGCGATGAATATTCCCGCAGCGCTGGGTACTTCTTTCACCTGCCTGCCTACCAAATTGGCCTCAAAAATCGTGCTCCCTTCGCCCGGCTTGTGCAGACAGCGTGCAGTTCAGACCGTCATTGCAAGCACCACTTTGAAGAGGGCTTTTGTACCTGCTGCATGGTTTGCAGGTTGTGTTGTGTCTTGGGAACCCTTTCGTGGAGTCAGGTTCAGGACAAGCTCTGTCCTGTCCTGCAGAACAACTCAGAAGTGCTAGTGAGGACTTGAGCAGTAATGGGGATTCAGTTCCCCAGGCTGTGCTAGCTCTGCCAGGCCAGTGGCTCCTATTGAGCGCGTTGGGGCTGAGGTCTGCTGCCCTGGCAGAGGCAGCCACAGACGCACAGGAGCGGGTTCTTGGGCCAGCTCCTCACACCCGCCCTGCAAAGCCCTGCCATCGCTCGTCCGTCCTGCAGCTGACGCATCTCCTCGCTGAGGAGATGAGCAATGAAAAGAGGTTAGAAATGGAAGGGCCTGCTGGGGAGAGACATGCCGGGGGAGTTGTGCTGAAGGTGGCAAGGTCTGCAGGAAGAGAGAACCTGCTGCAGGACCAGCGAGAGCATCTCGGCCCTTAGTGGCTCAGGAGCATCTCGTAGCAGCTGCAGCCTGGCCCCGAGGGCTGGCTGGGCCCTGGCTCGGTGTGTGCCAGGGGATAGGAGGGGGCTCTCACTGCTTTTTTGTGGCTGGGCCAAGAGAACCGAAGGTGTCAAGGCAGACCTGGCTGGGGAAGTCCCAGTGAAGCCCGAGCCTGTGCAGAGGCAGAGAGGCCTCACACAAAAGATCACAGAGGGCTGCAGGAAGCGCGCTGCCTCCAAAGCGGCAGCTCTGTTCCCCCAGGGACTGCAGCGACAGAGGAACAGCACGTACGAGGTTGGAGGGCTTCTGCCAAAGCAGAGCTGCGGGCTACGGCCGCGCCAGGGTGCCGATCCTGCCCCCCACCGTATCGCTGTCCACCACGTGGGAGCTGTTTAAATCTGTTTCCCTCCGAACAAAGGAGCCAGATGAGTCCTTACACTTGAAAGAAGCAGGTCGGGGCTGGTGTTGTTTCCTCCAAGAGTGCTGAGAGGCAAATCCCTAGCGTAACATAAAAACCCGGAAAATAATAGTAATGATGACTCATTTGTCACTGTATGTGACATCTTCGCACCAAACAGTGCTCCGGTGACCTGTTGCCATGTTATTATTGTGCTCCACTTCTTGAATGGATTCCACAAGCTGCTTTGGACTATATTTACCTTGCTGAGTGTGTGACGTCCTTGCTCATTTACAGCCGGCAGAATACAGCCACGCACGTTGTCACCTCGGGACTCAGCATCCTCAGAGCCGCAGGGACTGCAGAGTTTCACAACGCCTGCCCCGATGATTGCTTTACAAGGCTGGCGCATCCAGGTGATGTTTAATGGTAGGCTGTACAATGGCACACAATTTAAAGCAGGGCTCAAAGAACGCAGCCGGAGGGCAGGCTCCGTATCTCTGGCTGGGACCTGGGGCAGGGCTCGTCCTGCTCTAACTGCCAGCAGGTTTTAACCATGCGTGGTACAGCAGAGCGAGCACACTGCTCCTTGCCTACACTGGCAGCTAAGTCGGATTCGGAATGAGTTCAGCTGCTTCAGTTAATGCCAAAATAAACCACCGGCCCTTGGCAAAGGTGCCTGTGCTTTGCAGAGCCATGAATCTCAGCATAATGCAAAATCCATAGTGTTTGCAGTGCCTTACTGCCTGTCGCAGAGACAGACCTTGTCCAGAATGAGCTATTCATCAAAAGCTGAAATAGATTATTTCTCTGCTCCTGTCTGACTTGATAAACCAAAATTTCCATGGACTCAACCTGTAAGACCTACTTCCATGATCACAACAGCAGATTCTTCTCTGATGAAGCGTATCCTCTGCAAAGTTCATTCACATTTTGCCGTAGTGCCATAAAGCAGCAAAAAGGCTTCTGTTGGCACATGTTTTAGACCTAGGAAAACAATGTGTAAAAACCCTGATGTAAATCCATCGCTTTGGGGTAAAAAGTGCCTTTCCATCATTGTTTACCTCCGCTTACACGATCCTAACAGGCCCTGCGTGAGGGGAGCTCCGCTCATCCCAAAATAATAAATAAACCAAACCAGTGCAGGCAAGTCGAGGATCCAGGCAGGGCTGAGAAGGCAGGAGCAGCCGCCCCGGGGCTCCGCGGAGCTCCGCCGTTACCTCCCCGTGCGGCACCGGGCAGGCACCGGGGCTGGAGGCACCGCAGCGTGTGCGTGCCCCGGGTGCTGCGGTGCGAGGCGGTCCCTTCCCTGCGGGCAGCTTGCAGGGTGTGAAGTGCACAGGTGGCAGGTGGGGGGGCAAGGGGCAGCGACACCCCCAAAGGCAGATGCTTTTACCGAAGGGGAGCGAAGGGAACCTTGCTGCACGTTCCTGTTGAATTAAATGTGCCACGGATGTGGCTTTCCTTTAGCGTCCCAGTTGTCCCGAAGCATTCTGCTTCTGAGCTGCCCACCCTGGAGAAAATGGCTTCACTCGGTACAAACCAGCAGTTTGCCCTCCTATCAGCCTGATCCAAAGCATTTCTAGTCCTTGGGAGTGTTTCTGTTTACTCCAGGTCCACAAAAAGTATTTATGTATTACTTTTCCCATGTGTTTTTGCTCTGCCTTGGCTTTGGATCCCCAGAAAGCTTTCCCTTGTACAGGTTTTTAATTCAAAGTTTGTTCTAAAAAGCAACAGCAGTTTCTTTTATTTTCTGTTTGCTACAGGAAGGGGGGATTGTTAGCATGCCTGTCTGGGATACTTTCCAGTTTCTGCCCTGGATTATTTAGCACTGCTGGATGCCACAAAACCGCTGTGATGCTCAGCCTCTGATCTGCTCGGGTTTGGATGGCGAACACAATATAACGCACGAAAGGTGTGACCAAGAGGTAAGTAGCTCTTGAATTATAATTTCTTTCCCCATTCGCTGCTGGTTTTAAGATCCCCCACTGCGGAACCCCCTTTTTTAGTGTCCGCATCGGGGTTTAATTCTTTCCAGACCCCGCAGAACTCGCCCTGACCACGCTGGCCCCGTGGCCAGCAGCCAGCTCGTGCTGATCCACGGCGTTTTGCCATCTCGTTACGCCAGGAAACGTTACGCGGTGCCGCGGGCGGCCGTCAGGATTTTATGAAACAGCCGCCTCGCTTTCGTGGGCCGGCCCGGGGGGGGACTTTTCTCGGTGTGGCAATCCCCAACCAACCCCCCCCCCCCCCCGGCGGTGTCCCAACGCTCTGTGGCAATCCCCAGCCCTCGCCGGGGGCCGGGGCCAGCTCCGCGCCCGCCGCTCCCCGAACCCCCAAAACCGGCAGCGGGGCTGCGGGAAGGGGTTGGGGGGGGGACCGGGGCCGGTTCGCGGGGGGGGGGGGGGCTGCGGGCACCGGGACCGGGCCCTCCCCGTCCAATCGCGGCCTCGCCGCGCAACTCCCCGCCCCGCTCCCCCCATGGGCACAAAAAGCCGGAGCTCGCCGCGCCGAGCGGCCGGGCTGCGGAGCATCCCCCGGCGGGCAGCGGGGGCCGCTCCCGTCCGCTCGGTGCCGTCCAAGCCCCGTCCCCGCCGATGGGGGCGGCCTCGGGGGCGGGCGGGCGCTGAGCGCGTCCCCGCGGAGCTCCCGGAGGCCGCGGATGCCCCCCCGGGGCCGGGCGCTGCGGGCGGCGGCGGCGGCGGGGGGCTGCGGGCCGGGGCTCGCCGCGCCCCTCCGGCCCCCCGGGAGCCGGGGGGAGGCTGCGGGGAGGCCCCCGATGGGTGGTTCTCTGCGGGAAGCGCTGCCCCGTGGCCTCTTGGTAGCCGCGAGCCCCGGGGCGAGCACCTCGTCGCGGTGAAGGGTCGCGGCTCCTCGCCATGGACACTCTGAAAACCACCTACATCGTGCTGGAGCTCATCATCGCCGTGCTGTCCATCGCCGGCAACGTGCTCGTGTGCTGGGCCGTGGCCATCAACAGCACGTTGAAGAACGCCACCAACTATTTCCTGGTGTCGCTGGCCGTGGCCGATATCGCCGTGGGCTTGCTGGCCATCCCCTTCGCCATCACCATCAGCATCGGCTTCCAGGTGGATTTTCACAGCTGCCTCTTCTTCGCCTGCTTCGTGCTGGTGCTGACCCAAAGCTCCATCTTCAGCTTGCTGGCGGTGGCCATCGACAGGTACCTGGCCATCAAGATCCCACTGAGGTAAGAGATGCGAGGCAGACCCGTCCCCTGACCGCCAGGGCTGTGCCTTTCCCTGCAACGTCCCGTCTCTAGCGGTGCCGTGAGGTTTGCTGCTCGCAGGTGGCAATAATGAAGATGTCAGCAGTTTTGTACTTGCTGCAGGACTGGGATCAGGTTCCCAGCGTCCTGCCTCTTGCTTAAAGATCTACTTGGGAGCTCAGTGTCTTGAGGCTATTTGTCTTGGGAGGGTTGGTGGCTTCCTGCAGAGGCTACGCGGTGATGTGGGAGCGAGCCTGGGACAGGTCGAGCTAATCTATGTAGGTATTTATACAGCCTCCATTACTGGGGCTCGGGACATCTCCCAGATAACTGAATACAAGAGCAACCACTCTTTCTCCTATTTCCCAGCCCATTAGAGAAAGAGTTGTGCAGGCAGTTCTGTGAGAGCCCTTGTCCCACCGAGCTCAGGTTGTGATACTTTCAGGGAGGCTGAAAGTCATCTTAAAGGGGTTTTAATGTGACGTTGGGCATAATTCAGGTTTTCGACTCAGAGAAGAGCCTGACTAGGCTGTCCTCCAGTTTATAGGTATAACAAATGGACTGAAAGTGCGTTTTGTTGCATTTACAAGTGCTGTATTTCCCAGCTCACATGCACACCTTTTCCTTCTGAGTGCGTGCCACGAGCGGGTGCATACCTCGGTAAATGTCAGGTGTCAGCTCTGTGCACACACGGTGACGGGGAGAGGGAAGGAGAAAGGATTCACACCTCGGTTTGCACAAGTTTACAGTTCAGGCTTTCATCCAAAAATTTCGCTGCCTTCCTTCTAATTCACGGGACGCTGCGTTATACTGGGATGAATGCATTAAATATATTTTACAGGCACTTTCACAGCGAGTAGGTGCAGCAGCTTCCTTAAGTGCACCAAACCCCCAGGTTTTGCATTACAAATGACCTGAATCTGTTAATCTGGTCTCCTCCTGTCTCTGATGTCCCTCCCCGGGAACTGGGCACCGATGGAGCCCCCGGGGGGGGGTCTGGCACTGCGGGGAGCAGCCACAAGCAGAGTCTGGGGGGGCGCAGGGCAGCCTCGGAGCGGGGACCCCGGCTGAACTGCGGGGGCTGCAGCTTCCCCAGGTTCTGCTTGGCTCTGGCGTCTCCTTGCATAAGCAATAAATTCTTCCTAAAACGACTTAAAAACCCCACCCGCTCACCCTATCCCGGCACCTTCTAAGTCCCATGCATTGGGCAGGTATCGCTCAGGCACCGGGCAGACGATACAGCCGGGGAATGGCAACGCGCGGTGCTGAGCGGGGCGAGTGTCGTGGGACCTGGGAATTCCTCGGGGCGCCGAGCGAGGGGGAGCGGGGCTGAGCCCTGCGCCCGGCGGGCAGCAGCGGGCAATATCCAAGCAGCTGCTGTCCTGTAAATCCTTCCCAGCCGCCGGCACTGGCCCCGGCTCGGATAATTCCTCGCCGCCTGCTCCGTTTGTGTGCTCTGGGGCTTTCTCGGGATGGGGTCCAGTGGCACAGCAGCAGCTCTGGAGCAGTTTGGATTTTTTAATTCTCGGTTTAATCACACCACCCACCGCCGGCACGGTGTCGGGCTCGGGCTGTTAGCCGCGACTCCCCTCCTTTGTACCACGAAAGCTTTTTGCAGGGCTCGGCCGAGGCAGCGGAGCCCTGTGAGCGGGGTTTGTGCTTCGCTAGAACCTGTATGAGAGCGGCAGGTCAGGGCACTTTGAGGGATCGCTCGAACATACGCGGAGGGGAAGTGGTTTGACAACCGACAAAGCAGCAAGTGTTTCCTCCACTCTTTTGACACGGCTTTCTAGCAGGTTTGCTGGACTCTCCGTTAGGGCAGCCCGTGCACCTGCGTGGGCTGAAGCCCCAGGGGGGTTGCCTTGCTCAAATACTTTCCCAGCGCTGTTTTTTCACCCCATCTTAGGCTAAATCCTGTATTCCCTTGGCACGGACGTCTGCTCTGTGCATCTATATATATTCCTGTGACTGCCTCCTAGCCGGACACGTCCAGCCCTTCGGCTGTAAATCGCCATCCAGGACTCCCATCCTAGTCTGCTCCGAGGTGCGAGGTTTGGATTAAGCTTCGCCTTGGCACCGAGGCGCGTTTCGTTGCTCCTGGGGTGAGCAGCAAGGAAAACCTCTTGGAAAGGCCGGGACAGGCCATTGCTTCGGCAGCAGGAGGCTTAGGGACTGGCACCGAAAGGCTTCTTGTTTGTACAGCCAGCATCAAAAGAGGACGCAGAAGGCTGGGGGGAGGATGTTATAAAACTCTGCTGGCGAAACACTTCCCTGCCACGCTCGGGTTTTCCAGCCCGGGGTTTTTGGGGCAGCCACAGCAGCAGCCCCGTGCCCAGCCTGTCCCAGCAGGATCCGGCCCCGCTGCTGCCCTCGGAGGCTGTAGGAGCTGTTCCCAGCGGGAGACTTGAGCTGTGGGAGTGATGGCTGTAGGAAAAGTTTCTTTTGCACTAAAAAATTCCTTCTGGAGACCGGTGCAGGGACTGGTAACGGGCCACACGGCACCGAGCTTCTAACGATTTGTACCCAGCCTGCAGCCTGCGTCCCATGCACCGTGGCTCCCTCTGGAAACCCGTGCGGGGACACTGGGGATGGAGCCATATTATTTTTAACATATTATTTCACGTTATTTAAGGGATATTTAAGCACACGGGCAGGGCAGGCCCGCAGGCTGTGCAGCAGTTTGCATTGCAGCCAGGCTAATAATGGATTTTTCAGTTCTGTGGCTGAACCCAAAAATCCCACGGGGGAAGAGGCAAATTGTTTCAGTCAAATCGAAGCAGCGAGGTTTGGAGGCTTCAGTGAAACACAGCAATCCTGACCAGCCTGGCAGGTTGCTGCTGAGCTGCTTAACCCTTCCTGCAGCTGCTGCTTCTAGAAACGGAGGCGTCCTGGCTGGGAAGGAACTCATGAGTCCCCAGCTAGAGAAGAGCACAACAAATATTGTGTAAAATCTCAGAGTGGTGTTTTGGAACCCTCCCTCGCCTGGCTAAAAATATTTGCTGAATTTGGCCACGAAGTCGTGAATTCTTTCTGTCCCTTGAAACCCGTTTTTTTTGTTTGGGTTTGGGTTTGACAAATTTACTATTTGCTGGGGCACCCCCCTCCTGCCCAGGTCCAGCCTGTGCCTGCGGCTCCCAGCCCCTTCCCAGCCCCTTCCCGGCTTCAGGACACAGCTCCTGGCCTCATCCTGCCCATACCTTGCTGCCCTGCACCCGTCAGCGCCACTGCGAACACACGGCACCCGTCCTGGGGTAAAAGTCTTGTGGCTTTTTTTTTTTTTAATTTGGTTGGAAGCAGAAGTGCTGAGGTACCAACAGGCCAACTCCTGTTCTTACCCCTGCCATCAGAGTGGTTCCAAAGGGTGTTTATCAGTACGGTGATAGGCGCTTTAGAAATATAAATATAAATATAAATATAAATATAAATATAAATATAAATATAAATATAAATATAAATATAAATATAAATATAAATATAAATATAAATATAAATATAAATATAAATATAAATATAAATATAAATATAAATATGAATAAGCTCTCTGCTCCCACCTCAGCCCCCGAACAAACGCTCCCTTCCCCGCCGCGCTTGCTGCGAGCAGAGTATTGGGGCCAGGCAGCGGTGTCTCAGCAGCAGCAAATCCACCCCACAGAGGATCTGGCACGGGAGCGGGGCTAAGATTTTGCTCTGCAGCGTTCTCCAGGGCTGGATTTCACCCCACAGCCCCACCGCTGCGAGCCAAGGAAGATTTGTAGGTGGAATAAAACCGTTCCCTTCTAGTCGCATCGACCAAAATCCTTTGGCGCGGCTCATTGTTGGAGGTAGGGGTAGGAGCCTGGAACAAACGTGTAAGGGATTGGGGCAAGACGGGGGAGTATTTGTATTCGGAGTGCCAAAGCAGAGTGAAAAATCCTGCCCAACGTCACGCTGGGTGCCCTCGCCTCGCCTCCTGCTGCCGGGGCATCCTCGCCTCGATCACGGGCGCCCCGTGCCGCTGCGCTGCCCTGCATCTGCCGCTGCAACCGACCAGCTCCCCACCGAGCTGCTCCCCTCGGGAAGGCGGCAGCCCTGCAGGAATTGTTCCCCAGTTCCCTTCAGCTTGTTCCTCAGCTGAGCAAAGCGGTGAGCAGTCATGGGAGGTAGGGCTGGAGCCCTGGGGAGGAGAGAAAATCCTCTGCAGAGCATCGGCCTTCCTCTGCCGTTTCTGTGTGCCTGCCGGGCCTCAGCGTCAGGGTTGCAGCTGCTCTTCCTTCTGCCCTCACTTCGTTTCCTTTCCGGAGGGGAAATCCTTGCACTACCCTTTGTCTGGACTCACACGCGTGTCCTGATGTTTGCGTGCGGCTCACACGCGTGGTGCCCAACCCTGAGGCCCCAGGCAGCGCCGTCGGCGTGAGGTTAGCACTGATTTATTAACAGTGCTCAGCAAACCCAGAAAACACGCCCAGCACCACGGGCAGGGCTGGCGTCTGCCTAAGCAATGAGACTGACATGACTTTCGGGAGTTTTTGGTGCTTGAGGCATCGGGGTTTGGGGCTGGGTCAGGCAGCGGCTAATGCTGGGCATCGCAGCTGCCTCCGGATGCAGCCTCTGTGCGTGCGTACAAAAAACATCGGTGCTAATCGCTCTTACGGTCGTAAACTGGAAGCGGGAAGCTGCAGTTATTTTTAGGTGTCAGCAGTCCGATTTCCTAAATATGCATGTCCCAAATTTTTATACTTTTCCCATATCTCAGGGGCCACTTCCCTCCCTGGCAAAGAGCAAAAATCCCGGCAGGATGTTAATTGTCCCTGGGAGCTCTGCAACTCCTGCAGGGGCAGCAGGGATGTCGGGGAGAGGCGCACGCAGCTGCTTCCAGGGGTCGGCTCGGGGCACGGACCTTGGGCTGAGCCAGGACCCAGAGCTCTGGGGTTCGGGGCTTTTTTCTGGTTCGGTCAGGTCA
Organism: Anser cygnoides; assembly: GCF_040182565.1. Taxonomy (NCBI): domain Eukaryota; kingdom Metazoa; phylum Chordata; class Aves; order Anseriformes; family Anatidae; genus Anser; species Anser cygnoides. The sequence goes on from NC_089890.1 coordinate 8,772,015, forward strand.
TCCTGTAAAAAAGAAGAAGAAGAAAAATAAGTATGTTAATTTTTAAAAGGAAAAAAAAGCAGGTTTTGAAATCTGGCAGAATTTTGCTACAGAGGTAAGACCTCTTTTGTTATGAGTTCGCAGTTCGCCGTGGCAATGAGCACACACTGTAAAACTGAGTCTTTTAGGACCGTCCTGCCCCGGCCCTCGGCAGAGGGTGCTGAGGCTGCTGCTGCCCTGCCGTGCGCTGGCACAGCTTCGGCAGGGTGCCAGGGTCGGTGACACCAGCTGCGCCTGCAGATGTGCAGAGCTGCCCCCTCCCCGTCTGCTCTCACGGCTTGGCTCAGGGAATTCGCACACGCCGAAGAGGGGGATTATCTCCCTAAGCCTCCTGAGGACATCAGGCCTGGCATGAGCCACAAATAACCCGCGAGCACATCCCTGGGGTGTGCCCGTGCCACCGCCGGTGCCCTTTGGTGCTCTGTGAGCACCGGTTTGGTGCTGGGAAAGCGCTCGGGCGCTGAGCGCCACAGCCGGGTCCAGCGGGAGCTGCTGGACCTCTGTGAGGGACAAGGTGCCACGTAGGGCCGGGCGACGGCCACATCCTCGCTCTCCCCCATCACATTTACGCCTCGTGCTGACCTGCCCGGGCTGCAGGGGCTCTGCGGGGTGGTGCCCTGCTGGGTGAGGAGCGCGGTGCTTTGGGGGCTTTTGGAAGGGCTTCAACGCCTGTCCACGGAGAGCGACTTGGGGATCTGCCACCTGGCCCTCCCCCGAGCACACAAAGCACCGAGGGCGGCAGCCGGGAGCAGGCGATGCTGAGACACCTCCAACCCCACCAGGTGCCCACCGGGCTCACCTTCGCTGCGGCCCCCCTAGCTCCGTGCCCCCCCGGCAGGAAGGGCAGGAGGCCGGGAGCACACGGGGGCCGCTGCTGCCTCCCCGTGCGCACAACGGGGGCAGATGCAGGGAGGAAGCGATTTGTCTGCGACTGGCCGCGGCCGCACGCAGATGTCCGGCTTCCTCGGCCCGCGCTGTAGCCGCTAATCAGATTTCTCACTCTCGCCGCCAACTCCTTCCTGGGGAGACAGCGCAGCTTTTGCTTTTTTATTTTTTTATATATATTTTTTTTTCCTTTCTTTCTTTCTTACTCTCTAAGGTGCAATTTGTGATTCATTTAAAATGTCCTGCCAGGATATTTCGTCTAATATGTGGTGTCTGCTCCGCGGCTGTGCGTGGAGCAAACGGAGCGGCAGCACTGGTGCGCGGTTTGCGTTGTTACACTGAAAAGAAAGAAAAAGGAAAAAAAAAAAAAAAAAAAAAAGGAGCATGATGAAAAGTACAGCTGCAAGTAGATGACAAGGATACAATGCTTGGCAGCCGAACGGCTCTCTCCCCTTGTGAATGGAGGTGTCTGTATTTTTTTTTTCTTCACCCTTAAAATAGAAACCTATAAATTATCGCTGCTTGTTTGTAGCAGAGCACCCGCGGAGTGCGAGTGCTGCGAGCTCCCTGTCTGCTCGGCTCCCTGCATCCGGCACGCTGGGCATGGGGCGAAACGGGGAGGGAGCCAGGGCCTGCCTGCCCCAAAATACAACCCCGGAGGCTCTGAAGGTGCCAGGACACGGCTGGGACGCTGCTGGCTCCCCCAGGTGAGCTCCAGGAGGTTCTGGAGCTCATTTTCGTGTCTCCAGTAGCAGAGGGTGGAGAAAGGCTGTGGCACCACGGCTTCGTGACCGCCTCCTCCTCCTGGGCCGGGTACAGCCCCTTTGGGACTGTTCCCCCAGGCCGCTGCTGCCTTGTGGCCCCGATCTCACGCCCCCAGATGCTGAATTATGCCCTGGCTGCTCCTCGTAGGACAGCAGCGGCGCTGCTTGGGTGACCTCGGGGTGGGGACACTGCAGGAGCTCACGGGGAGATGCCAGGTACGTGCAGGACAGGACTCGGTGCCTCCGCACAGCACCCAAACCCCATCCCTGCCACCCAGCTGTGCTCGGTGGTGCCTGCCGGGGTGTCCTGGCATGGCCAGCTCTAGCGAACAGCGTTGGGAGTGCAGTGGGAGCTGCTGGGGGGAAGAAACCCCACAAAATCTCGAGCATCCTACCAAGCAGAGACGATGCTGAGGGAAGGCTGCTACCTCCAGCCTGCGGCCAGCTCAGGGGACCTCTCCTCCAGCCTCCCTGGGAAATATTTGGCCCAGCACAACGTGGGCTGCGTGGCTGTTAACTGACAGCCAGTGCATCGCTATTTTTGTCGGAAAAACAGAAACCTGACTCTCTTTGTGATCACAGCGCAGCGCCGGTGGCTGGGGATGGCATCGGTGCTTCTGCAGCCTCTCCACTGGGTGGGAGCTGAGATAATTAGCTGTTTGGCGATGATTATGCCAGTAAAGAGACTTTGCCAGGCTGTGTAAAAGGAACTAATGCATTGCCAGGTTATTTCATCTCAATAAATCATTTTTAAATATTCAGCTGTTATTTACACTAAAGCAACATTTGAAGCCTCTAAGCAGAAACACAGAGGAGATTCAATATTTGTTGTGCATTAATTGAGCGGACTTAGGTGAGTAAATTTACTTTAACAGTTTCTTGCCTGATAATATTAAGCCTGAAAGAGCGAAGGAGTGGTTTCCTGGCGCATTGTGAGCTGTGACAATGTGTTGGTTCCTCACATCTCCACGTGCTCAGGGAGGAGGTTTTTTTTGCCGCTGCTTTGTGGCGGCGGCTCCGCGTGGTGGCTTTGCACGCCTTTAAGTGCACGGTTAGCTTCTGCTAACTCAATGCGGGCAGTTTCTCACCACGTAGCTGTAATAAGAGGGTAATTAGCCAACGCTTTTAGAACGCTGACCCGTCCCCGGCTTCACGTGGGCCTCCTCTCCGTGAGCAGCTTTTGCAGGGCCTTCGCCACCACCAGCAGCCTCCAGTCAGCCTGCACAGCGGCCGTGATCCACCTGTGATGGACCCACTGCCGGAGGCACGCGTGGTGTGGCACGGCACGTTTTTCCATCTCTTCCTTCTCACCGAGGGGGCTCCTGCTTCACCTCGATCCCAGCTCACTCCTCTTGTGCACGCGAGGGAAGAGTGAGCAGTGAAAATGAGCAGGCCTCCATTACAGGCACCGGGAAGCTAAGCGGCTTCTCAGTTGGTTCCGCAACCCTGCGAGCTGGGCCTTATCTTTCCAGAGGGGACCAGGAAAAAAAAAAAAAAAAAAAGAAAAAAGGAAAAAAGCCTTTCTGGGGCCATGTGCTTTCAGCAAGAGGCAGCACCGGTGTCACCGGTGCAGGATGTGGCTGCTCTGCGCCATGCTGCCCACACGGGGCTGTGCCTCTTGGTTCGGCTGCGCAGAGCCTCCGGTGAGACAAAGCCTCGACTCCTTCACTTTCTCTTCCTGAGCTGGGCTCGCTTTTGTATTTTCCACGGCTGCTGCAATGGTTTTTGTAATGTGACGGGACCGAGGCTGCGGAGCAGCAACAAAAGCGGTCAGCTAAGAGTGAACAGCACAAGCCAGGGAGCCTGAGATGGCTTGTGGGCTCCCATGGCCGCATTTTTCTTCTTCCCACGTGCAGAGCCGTAAAGGTCAGGAGCGGTCCCTGGTCCTCCCTGCAGCACTGACTCAGCCTGGCCAAGGCCAGCAGTAGCTCGAGGCTCCGACTTTGCCAAGATCGCTGGGATCCTGCTCCGAATCCCATCTTAAAGTTTCCAGGCTCCACAGCCCCAGAGCAGGTCGGGCTCCTGACAGCAGGCACGGCGTTCGGAAAGCGAAGGGCTTGGCCTTGCTGATGCCCTGACCGATAATTGCTGATCCGAGGCAGCGAGGCTCAGTAATAACGAGAGAGAAGTGCAGGAGCAAACCTGCGCCTTGGGCTGCTGCCTCCTCCGGGTGCTCGGAGCTGGCCCGAGCCCCCCGGCCGCGCCTCCCGGCCTGGCCCCGCCGCCTCTGCAGCTTCCAGGAGGAGACGGCCGCGCGCGCACGGAGGCGACGCCAGCGTGATTCAGATGCACAGCTGCGGTTCTGTGGGAATAAAAACCCTCCCCTGCCTCACGGGCCGGAAGAAAATCAGAACAAACGTTCTTAGGAAAGGAGGAGCAGGGTAGCGAAGCCAGAGTAAACAAGCAGTGAAAGGAGGGTGTGGGGAGGGGGGACACGTCCGTGGGCCAGTGGACGCTAACTGGCCGCGGGCAGGATGGGAATGGGTTTCTCATGTTGTCTTTCTGGCAATCGCTGGGTTCTTCGTATCTCCAAAACGAGAGCCAAGTGGTGTTTTGATGCTGGCATCTGTTCTCTTCGCACCCAGACCAGCTTGTCCCTTCCCTCTCTCGGTGCCTGCACCACCTGCTTCTCTGGGCGTCTGGGGGCTGGGGGCACCTGGGCTTTCCTGGCCATGCAGGCACCCAGTCCTTGGGGTTCAGAGAGGTGTGGGGCTCTGCGCCTCCCTGTACTGCATCAGTTTGGCCCTTGCTGTAATTCTTCATAAGAGCAGCCCAAGGAAAGCATTTGCTTTAAAATCTGGGTCTTTACATCCAGCTGCGGTGTCACGTACTCAAGCAGCAGAAGCTGATGCCAGCCCTGGGAGCTAAGGGAAGCTGCCCCCATCAGCACTGTCAGAGGGTGCACAAAGCAGGGAAGGTGAAAGGAGGGAGAACAGCCCAGAGGTTCTGGCATTCCACTCAGAACAGAGACATAAACCCTAGCTTGTAAATCTCCTAAGCAATCCATCATTAGCAGATGCTGGCTCAGAGTTCTGCCAGGGTGTTTGTTATCCAGCCACAACAAGCTCGCGTGGGCTGCAGTCTGGCATGTGCGAGCCAGCAATTGCACTGTTTGGGAAACTGGTAGGATCCATGGCTTCCACACACATGTGTACTTCCCACGTTGGTGTACGAGGTAGCGCGGGGACGGCCAGCGCGTTACTGGACCGCTGCAATCTGCAGTAAAAGCCAGCATTGCTGCAGGCGTAAGAGCAGCCCAAGTTGAAGCAAGCAGCCTGTGGCGTAGAGGCTGTGAGAGCGTGGGGCGACGCTGGTTAAGCCTTTGGCTGCCCATCACAGCGTGCAAGCGGGAGCCAGCACTGGCTCGGCTGGAATCGGTCAGCCCAGAAGTTCACGTAGCCCAGCAGCGCGCCGTGGCGTGCCCGGCGGTGGGTGCTCAGCCAGGAGAGCCAGGTGCTGGTTGCGGAGTGAGCCTTCCACAGTCGTGTGCTGGCCATCCGTGTAGTCAGTGGTTTAGGCTCATGCAATGGTAAAGCCTTTTTTAAGACTCCGTGCCCTTACCTCCTACTGAAGTCTCACCGGGCTGATGCTCGCGGGCCAGGGCAGTGCCTGGCAGCCCACGGGAATAGTACGTGACTCAGTTCCCCAAATCACCTCGCGTAGGCGTGGAGCAGAGGTGAGATATTTTTTCCCCTCGGGGATCACAGAGGTGAGGTTCCCATGGGGGTGTGGGTGAGGATTTTGTGGAGTTGGCCAAAATGCCAATGACTTGAACTGCAGGGAAGTCATGAGCGCTCATGTAATTAATGCCCCTATCTCGGCTCTCGTCTCGATGCTGCAGGTATAACAGTCTGGTGACTGGGAAGAGGGCAAGAGGCCTCATCGCTGTGCTGTGGCTCCTGTCCTTCGCAATCGGGCTGACTCCGCTTATGGGCTGGAATAAAGCCATGAGCGGTTGTCCCAACTCCACCAACGAGACGGGGCTTGACACCGGGGCAAAACACCATGGCTGCTTCATCTCGTGCCTCTTTGAGAACGTGGTGACTATGAGCTACATGGTGTACTTCAACTTCTTTGGCTGCGTGCTGCTTCCACTCGTCATCATGCTGGGAATCTACATTAAGATATTTATTGTTGCCTGCAAACAGCTGCATCAGATCGAGCTGATGGGCAACTCCCGGACCACACTGCAGAAGGAGGTCCATGCAGCCAAGTCTCTGGCCATCATCGTGGGACTTTTTGCCTTCTGTTGGCTGCCCCTGCATATCTTGAACTGCATCACTCACTTCCATGAGGAGTTCTCCAAATCCAAGCCCGAGTGGGCGATGTACATGGCCATCATCCTCTCGCATGCTAACTCTGTCATCAACCCCATCATCTATGCCTACAGGATCAGGGACTTCCGCTACACCTTCCGCAAAATCATTTCCAAGATCCTCTGTAAGACGGACGACTTCCCCAAGTGCACCACTGACAACAAGCAGCACCTGACTGTCACCAACGCTAACACTCCAGCAGCCCCTGGGACCCTCTGACCTTGCACAGCCTGCTCCCGGGGCGTTGCAGCCTGTCCCCGACACTACTCCTCCCTGTGCCTATGTGACAGTTACAGCCAGCTCCTCCGGGAGCGCTCACAAATGACCACTATGCAGTTATGCAGCTGTATTTTTTTTATTTTTGTAATTAACATAGTGCCTCCTAGAGGGATAACCTGACTGGGGAGACTGAGCGCAGTTCACCCTCCACTGTAAAGCCAGGTTGCGTGAGCGCTGCTGGTCGCGTTGTACTTCCTTTCCAGGTCAGACACTGACTGTGGAGGACCCGCCTGCTGGGGGTGTTTCCCCGATCGTGCTGCTCATGTCAAGTCCTCGGGTTTTTATTTTAATTATTTTTATTATTTTTTAATCTCTTTATTGATATAGGAGTAATAATGTTGTGTTTTTGGGTTGTTCATACTTGACAGCACTTTGGTAATACCCTAATTATTCCATCAATTGTTTGATGCAGCTAGTATTCTCCGATGGGAAAAAGTCTTTCTTAGCCCAGTTGCTGGTGTGAAACTGAATCCGTGTTCCAGGCTCTGAGAGACGCGGCCGTGCTGATGGGGAAACAAGATCAGACCTGGCCGTGTATTCCGGCCCCATTATCGAAGCGCCACTTACTAAAAGAGAAAACTTTAGAAAAAGGGTTGACTGAAGCTGTAGAACAGCTCTTTCATTGCCTTTAAACGACTTTGTTCTACAGGACATACTAACTTGTGCAGGCCAACGCTTCAGGTTTTATTTCAAATCTGTTTCCTGCTATCAAAACGCAGAAGGCAGATGTGCCCTGGCCGTCATGGTCCAAACTCTCCAAGAGCTGTGGCAACACTCCCCCCCTAACCCCTCCCTTTTTATTTTATTTTTTTTTTTTTTTTGCTTCCACATCAAAACTTGACAGACTTGCAGTGTTTCAGAAGCGCAGGTTTTAGCTGTGATAGCTGGGTACTGCGGCTCGCCTGATTCCTAAAAGCCCCAGAAGCTGTGAGTGCTCTAATTGACATTTTTCATTTTTTTATTTTTTTAATCTTGACCTGCATCAGTAGCAGAAGAGACTGGAAGGGAACTAACTTGCTTGAGAGAATGCTTTGACTCGTGGCCTGGTGTTGGCCAGGCTCTGTGGGGCCGGAGCTGGCCTGGCACCGCGGGGCCCTGACGCTGCAGCCAGCCGCGGAGCCCCGGCCTGCCGGAGCACGAGGCCCTCAGCAGCAGAGCGGTCTTAGTCTGGGCTGGAAGTTAATAACTCTGCAGCCACAGCTCGGTAATTACTGCAGCTGATTTAATATGTAACTGTGGTACACAAAGCTACACAAAGGTGGGAAGAAGAGCGCCGTATTTTCTATACCAGCGCCACGTCTCCAGACTGCTGCCAGCAACCCGGTATTTCTGGGAGGCCTTTTATTTAGCGGGGCATTTCCATTCCGCAACAGCGGAATGGGGTGAGGAAAGGAGTCAGAAATCACCAAACAGGAGCTGGAGTTTTCAGTGGTAACCCAGAACACCAGCCTTCCTCAGCCATGCAGGGAGCCAGAGGTGGGGAGCAGCCCTTTCAGAGCCAGGTGGCAGGGAAGGAAATTTAAACACATCCAGTTCCTGAAGAACAGGCCCAGTGGACGGACTGTGATGCCTGGAGCAGTTTGTCCCTGATAAACTGTACTTGAATCATACAGAAAGTGGCTATTTTTTCAACTGTGTTGCACTAGAAGGAGGGAGGGGGCAATATAAGACCCAAGTTCCATTTCTCTGGCATACATGGATGACAAATACCGCCTCAAATCAGCCGAAAAGCAGCTCTGAAAATCTGATCTGAAGAAATCCTGCTCCTGCAGCATCTGCAGTGACAGCTGCGTGACCTGCAGGCTGCAGGTATGCCCCAGGGCCCACCACGCACACAGGTTGCTGGAAGTGGTGGGTTTCGCTACCGTGTGCAGCAGCTGAGCCGTTAGAGCCAGCCCCGGGCCTTGGTGACGCACCAGTGAGCTCCGGTGGGGTTAGGAGCTCTGGTGGGGTTAGCACATGCTTAGGCAATGCCCAAGTTCAGCCACAGCTCGGTATCTCAGATCCTGACAAAGTTACTGTCCAGAGGGTTTCTCCTTTAACATCCCCACTCAGCTTTGCTGCATCTGCCTTGGTCGTGGTCCAGCTAACACATGTAGCCGCCTCCCACCATTTAGGCAGGGTTTGGCTCTCCTTTCACTCCTTCCCTTCTGTATTATCTTTGGCCATGTTCCTTCTGTTAATCGTGGCTGGAAACAAGCAGGGTTTCACCTGCAGGTCTGGCAGTGTTGCAAAGTGGTTGCAAGCCACATTTATCCTTACAACAAAGAACGCGATCCCTCGCCTCCTGCTCGCCGAAAATGAACCGAACTCTGGACAGCACAGAACAGACTGAAGCGCGCAGCACCGCCACACAAAGAGCTGGTCCCAGAGCACTCGCCTGTGTGTGACAGCACTGCAGAGCAGCATCCACTACTGCTGCCTTCCATATGCCTCTCATGAGCCAGAATTCCTCTATACAGACGAGGCATTCCCTTTGTGTGACCGTGCCATCAGATCGTTAGCCGGTAACTATGGCCTGGGTCACCGTGGCATTTAGGCACATTAAGTGCCTTCGTGGATCTGAGCCAAAGTCATTTCAAGGCAAAATAAAAATGGGACACCCTCCCACCCCTCCTCAAAAAAAGCTCTGAAAGTTTCTATAAAAATGTGAAGCGAAAATGGCAGAGGAACTTTCTGTAGAGTGCAGCTGGGGATGTTCAGCTGTCACTCATTACTGCTCTGATGTACATAGGATGGATGTGTTTTCCTCATGTTGCTCAGATTTTGTATTTGCAGTAACTTTGTTATTTACGTACAAAATGCTTAATTTACCACCTACACAACCTGGCTCAGCCTGTGCCCCATCATTTTGTGCGGTGTTGTGTTCACACGGTGTATCATACAAACCTACACACTGGGCATGGGGAGGAGACCAGTCGCAGAGCATGGAAGTCACGGAGCTGGAAGGAGCTGGTTGCAGGCTCACTTGCTGTGTGGAGCAGGGTAGCAGCAATCGCCTCTTTTGCCCATGTCTGATGGGGACAGCCCTGCCCTGCCTGCCAGCAGGAGGTGGCCGGCTTGTCTGAAATGGGTCGATCTAAAAACACAGCCACCAGTGACTCTTCCAGAGACCCCGTGTTACAGTAAGCACGGAAGCGAGGCCCGTGCAGCACACAGCTGTCATCAGCCCGGAGGTGCTGAGGGATCCCCTCCCCAGCCCCTGGTACGGGTTTGCCAGCGATGGATTGGAAACTGCCCTGAGCAGCCTGCTGCCAAGAGCCACCGCGGGCTCACTCTTTGCAAGGCCGAGTCCCCAAAACCTTGCGGCACTGGACAGGGGTTGGGGGCAGTCAGAGTGAGAGCGGTTAATGAGGCTCCGTGGTCACCCAGAGATCTGCCGGACTGATGTGTCTCCACACTGCCACAGATTAGTTCAAACATCTTCAGAAATCCCAAGAATAGCTTAAATAAATGAAACCGAAGTCAGCACAGGCTTCTTAACATTTATTAATTAATTAATCAGTGCAAAGCTGCTAATTAATGCCACATTTGGCTACAGCACAGGAAGAAACCTAGCAGCTGCAATGGCAGCCTCGTAGACATGCTGGCTATGCAGCCAGGAGGGTACACAGAAAGCACATCTGCATGTGATCCAAGTCCTTCATCCTTCATCCTCTTCCTCAGCCAGTAAGATGTTTGTGAGCTGCTCCTCAGAGACTGTTAGCTCCTGACAGGCTCCCATGGCCTGGCTGAGGTAGACAGCAAGTATATGTTTGCACTGCAAGTAACAGCGTGGAAAAGTTAACAGCAGGAGCAACGCAGGAATGCCGTGCTACATCTGACAGCCACAAAAAAGCATCCGCACCAGAATGTGTCCAGGGAAGTTCTCACCCCCCAGGAACATGTTTCCCCCTTGTCACACCAAGCCCCGGCACAGCCTGGAGCTCGAGTTGCCCCAGGTCTCTGCAATCAGGACAAACACAGGGGTCTGACACACGGCAAAGCGTTACTGGATCCTGCTGCCCTCCCCACAAGCACGCCAGGTGCAGAAGCAGGTAGGTCCAGGCCGCAGAGAGCAAGAGTTTGGCTTCGCATTGTCTGGCAGCCCTCACACACCCCGCACAGCTCTAGGAAGTGAGAGCATTAGGCCCAGCTCACAGAGCTCCGGGAACAGGCGGGCTTCCCACGAGGGAGGGGTGGTTGGCACGGGGGGGCGCGGACAGACCCGTCAGTGACCCTGAGCCCTTCCTCACTGGCACCAGGTGAGCCCCAGTGCATCAGCCAGCCCCTACGTGGCAGTCATACGTGCAGCAGTGGCCCTTGTTCCAAGAGACCAGGAACTATTCATCTCTTGAAAAGTAACACGTAATTAAGAACAAAAGCCCTTCCCAGCCCTTGTAGGCCTAGCTCCATCTAAACGTTGTGACTCCTGGAGGCCAGATTATGCACTGGGTCAGGCACAGCCTGCGTGGCCAAGTCCACGCTCACATATTTGCTCCCTTGGAAACTTCAGGCTGCTGTGGTTCGGGGAGGAGAAATCAGCACAGCCTTCTCCCCCACACCCTGTCCTGGCCCCAAGTTAAGGCAGACAACTTACCAGAAGGCTCTCGCTCTTCTGCAATACAGTAAAACCAAAAGCAGGACACGTACAGAAGTGGCAGGAGCTGTAGCAGGTGTAGAGTTTACCGGAGGTCCCAAGAACCTGAAACAAAGTTACTCAGAGGGTGTGGGAGTCAGAGAGAACATTCACTTTCAATTTCTTTAAATCCTTGATCCTTTAAATCTTAATACTCCTGGCCTGTATTTGGCCTGACATCCTCTCCACAGTGACTCACAGCATGCAGCAGGCGAGCAGATGCTGCAATACAAAAGGGGCCCTAAATACTGCGGTGACACACATCAAGCTTGAAACTCCTCAGCTTTCTGTATCTCTACATCCTTCTCTCCCTACAGGAGAAGAAAGCTCCTGTATGTACCCCGTGTTTGTGGCAGACATTGGCTCCAGTGACTTGTCTGCTGCTGAGAGATCAGGAAAAGGGCTGAGGCATCGAGCACAGGGCCCCACCTCAATCTCCCAAATTCCCTACAGCCAGGCCCCATACTGGCAGACCCTGGGTGGTTGAAGATGACCCAAACGCTTGTCACAGAAAGCACACTGATGAATCCAGGGCCACCACTGACCCGAGGATGGAAGGAGAGCAGCAGTAAGCACTTGTAGCAAGGCCTTTTCTAACCAGCACCGAGGGCTGGAGGCTGCAAAGGCTCTCGCTGTTCTGCTGTCAAAAACAGCTGCAGCTATTGGAATCCAGTTTTGCCTGAATAAACAAAGTTCAAGTCTCCAGAGAAGAAGCCTCCCTGCTTCACCTCTGGTTTGGGAACAGCACTGCCTCCTTTTCCCACGTGCTGCTCCTCTGCAAGGCGGGCCCTGACTCACATTCCTCCTCGGGCACAGGACGTGGGCAGCCAGGTGAGGGACGCGCTCGTTCCAGCGTGAAGCTGACAGGCAAACTGCGCACTGCTGGAGCTGGTTGCCTGACACAGAAAAGCCAACCTAGGGATTAATTCTCTTCTGCCTTCTTCAAGACTGGAAAGTAGTTTCAGAAAGTTATTTTAAGAGCAATCTGCTCTGCCTTCCTCCTGTTGCAAGAACACACTCACAGACCAGGAGCCGAAACCTGCACTGAATAGTACGGAGTTCCCTGATGCTCTGAGGCTTAAACTGAACCCATCCCATGGCCAAAATGCGGTTACAACAGACCATGTGCCACGATGTGTATCGTATGTGCCACAGCGAGAGCAAGTGGCTGGCACTAACGCTGAGAGGGCATTCCAGAGAACGGTGGGGCTTTACACGGGTTTCATCACAGCAGAGCTCTCTTCTGTGCACGAGCTCCGGGCTCTGATGGCACACCACGCTCCTCTCACACCAGGCTTTAGATTCTGGTTGGATTCATGGCACAAGTACAATTAAATGTAAAGATTCCTCAAAAAAGGAAAAAGTGGAGATCTGCAGAGTGTTGCTCTCCCCCAAGAGGTCCCTGGCACTCTGAAGTCCCTACGGAAGATCATCCCTCACGGTCCAGAGCTGTGCTTGCTGAAGGACACTTCCCCTGCCCCCTGCAGCTCTCTCTGCAGCCCTTGCCTGGTGGGTGAGGCCTGCAGGTTTGAGCTCTCCCGCAGACGTGCTACACCTCTTATCCCTCATCTCTCCCAGCAGATTCAGGACACAAGATCCGCATTCTTATTTCAGGGGAAATCAGACTTTTTTCAGTCTGGCCTTTACCCTGGCCCCTCTTATACTCCAGGCTGTTTGTTTCACTTGTGATAAGTTTGTTTTTCTCTAGCCCCTTTGATTGTTTTTTCCAAGATGAAGTATTCCGATGGTGCCTTTCTTTCAGAAGTGTTTTCCTTTGAGGAGGGGGGCAAGTCACAGGCTGCCAGATTTGGGCTGAGCTTAGAGATCCCCCATCCTGACCTAGATGGCAAGAATGCAGCTTCTGCCTAATAAGGCAGGATCTAAACTCCAAAGACCAAGAGAAAAAGGTGCCTCCATTTCTGGGCAGCTGCGGCCAAGCCAGGCGCTGGGGTGCTTTCTTGACCCGGAGGTGCTCTGAGATTTCCTTCCGCTGCCCTTGTTGCCAGGCGCTTGTTGGCAGCACCGAGAGGAAAAATAACCTTGGTGGTGGTGTCCCTGCCAGCGTGCAGGGACACAGAAGAGCCAGCTCTGGCACCAGTGCACTGCTAGGCAGCACCAGCCTGCGCCAGGACCATCCTCAAGGTGGGCCAGGCTGCCAGAGTTCCAGGAAATTAACTTAAAAAGACTTATAAAAGAATAAACCAATAAAAATGCAGGACGTGAGCAATGGAAGTGACAGCTGGTGGCAGGACTAGAGCACTGACCCTTCCCCCTGCTAGCTGCCTCCACTCCTGCAGCTCACAGCTTTTCTGCAACTCAGGCACAGCTAAAGGAGGTGCCCCAGCCGCCCCCGCTCACCACTTACCATCCAGCAAGCTCCACCGCCAGCGAGCATCTGCCACCTCTGCAGCAGGGAGGACTTATCCCTGACCTGGAATTACCAGGGTTGGCTATAGCCTGCAGTGTAGGCAGATATTACACAAGCTCTTTTGGGATGATTTACAACCCTAAGGTAACATTAGCCCTTGAACACCCTGTCAGTGGCACCCCTGTACTAAGTAGCAAAGGCATTAATGCCTGGGCATTAAAAGATAACTCATGGTTTTCACTTGACTGAGGGCTCCTTCTTCTCCCATCTCGGTTCCTGAGGGCAAAAGCTGTCTACACGACGGGCTGCAGTCCTGAGGCTGGCCTGAGCAGAGCCATTTTCCCCCAAAGCAGTGCCTAAGATGTGCTGAGTGATATGGAACAAACCGCGTTTTAGCCTGGGAAGTATCAACATCTCAGATTTGGCTACGAGGACCCAGAGGAGTTTCACAACAGGACCAACCTCATGGTCTCTACAACAAGAGCTCTCCAGATCCAGCTGGGAGTGAAAGCACCACTTCACATTCCAGCTCACCCACATCTGGGTGCAAACGGCAGGGCAGAGCTGACCTGGGGAGCGAGGGATGACTGAGCCTGCGTCCAGACGCTCACAGATGACCCCTGTCCCCACTGCACTGGGCGTGCTTCTCTGCTGCACAAGTGCACACAGCTGGGACCAGCGCCTGCACCACACGCAGGCGTGAATCGAGAGCCAGTGACACTACCCAGCCGCCCTGAGTGCAGTGTCCCGCTCAGCGCTTTGGTTTCTGCAGCCCCAGCCTGTGTTCCCGTCAAGGCTCCAGCCGGCGGCCTCGAGAGAGGCTCTGCTCTGTTTCTGCCTCTCAGACAGCTGTGCTGAGGAAGGATTTCGCAATGGCACCGGCCTCACGCCCCCAGAGAAAATAGCTCTTCAGATTCCTCTGTAAATGAACTCATCAGCATGGCCTTAATGAGCAATGGAGCTGCACTACCAAGGAATGCTGCTCGGACTCGTGCGGCTGCGGGCAGGGCCTGCTTCCTGCAGGCTGCCTGTGCGCGGGAGGACACCGGCACATGCTGCCGGAGCAGCTCACATCATCCCATCAGCTACCATCAGCTACATGGCACCCGCTGAAGGCTGGGCCTGTCCCACATTACCTCCTGATGACCAGCCCCGACCAGCATGTCCAGGGGTTCCTTCCCTGCAGCATCAACACCCTCCTGTCATGCTTCTGATTTCCTCTCCACCTCATTAGGCTTCCTCTATCTAAGAGATGAATATCAAGCCTCTTGAGATGCAGATAACTCTGCCACACTGCAGATAAACTGTCAGTGGGTGAGCACACATTGAGGCTCCCTGGGCTGACCAGAGGCTCTGAGTGTCCCCTTCATCCTTCACACAAAAGGGGGGTAAGTGAAGACTGTGCATCCCGGCCTGCAATGCTCTGTCCTAGCCCACAAGGCCTGACAAAGCTCTGCAAGGACAACGTGACCACTCTCTGCCCAGTGACATATTCAGATGAGCAACAGTAAAAAAGGAAAAGCCTTTAAGCGTTCAATTAGTGAGGCAGCTGCTGTCTAAAGGTCCTGGAAGCAGTGCTTCTTAGGCTGCACCAAATACCCACCAGCAAGCCCTCACCTCAAATTGGAGCCTGTGTTCTCGAGCCCTTTATGTTTATGAATCATGCCTCTTCGGAGGGGCAGAATTCCTCTCCAAGGCCCCAGAAGCGAGGAAGATTCCACGTGCAAACCAAGCAATGCAAGCTCTGAACACGTGAAAAATGTTTGTGTCGCTACCCAGGCCTGGTTTCCCAGCAATTCTCTTACCCTAGATGACCCCAAAGCATCTCTGCACCTCCAGAAAAGGAGGGAAGGCCCCTTGCAGGGACAGTATTTAGAAATGTTCCTCTTGGCTGCTGCAACAGCGAGTTTGTAAGACACTGATATTGCCTCTGTGTTTATCCAAGTGCACTTCCATGTTCTGCAAGTTAGGAGGATATTGGGTCAAGTGTCAACTGGAAACCATCAGATAGTGAAACAGGAGGAGAAAAACAACGCGCGTACCTGGTATGCTGTCCTTCCACTGGGGGACACGACTCGGGTGACAGAACGGTGATCCACCAAATCCAAGGCTGGGACAGCAGATGGGCCAAATACGAACTTCAGCCTGAAAGAGAAAGGGTCTCCAGCTGGGTCACGTCACAAAAGGAGACCACCTGGCTTAGCTTTAATCCATAGGAGGCCTGTAGCCAAAAGTTCCCTTTGCACCTCAAAATCCCACCAGTTACAGCTCCATTAACTATGCTACCAAGCAAGGTGCCCACCTGGCTTTCTCAGCTTTGCTGACTTTCACCGAGTGACTGCCAGTCCCTGCCCAGCTCTCTGAGACAACCCCAGATGACGACCTCTCTCGGGGACTCAGTCCTCAAGGACAGCCTCCCTCTGGCAGCTATTCTGAGCACCTACACGGTGTTGGGTATTCTTGAGAACTCCCAAAATCCCAAGCTGCTCCCAAGCAGTCCCACATCTCTTTGCAGTACCCACCTCAGATTGAATTACAAGGCATTTTAAGGATTTTTATTTTTTTACACAGGACGTTATGCGATTCTTCTTCAGCACTATGACCCAAACACATTTCTGGCTGCCTCCTGCACAAACAGGACATGAAGTGGTTCCTGTCCTGAACTAAAATGAGACAAAGTGCATCAGAGACACAGAAGTGAGATTTTTACAGCCAGTCTCCCTGGCTGTGAGGCAGCGTTAGCTATGTAGGTGAGGAGTTATTTTGGGGCAGCACATCTGGCGTGACAGTCCTGGTTGAGTTCCCCTGGGTCAGTTTACTGATCAGTTGAATCCCACCTCCAGTCACAGCCACACGTCACGCCTCAGAGCAAAGAGCACCGATGATACATAACTCCTTGAGCAACAGGACTCCTTCCTGATCCCCAGAAAACTGGTTTACACCCTGACGAACGAATGAGCCATTCTGGAGTGATTATGTCTCATTGATCACAGTCACAACTGAGGTACAAATTATTCTTTTTCTACCTAAAATTGCGGCAATAGGAAGCTAAGGACTCTCTGGAAAATACTTAAGGCATTACGCTGCAAGTGGAGCCAATGCGTAGTAGTAATTTTATGTCT
The DNA here is from genome assembly GCF_040182565.1 of Anser cygnoides. NCBI lineage: Eukaryota > Metazoa > Chordata > Aves > Anseriformes > Anatidae > Anser > Anser cygnoides. The sequence continues at coordinate 8,788,406 of NC_089890.1, forward strand.
ATAACCCAGCTACCACCAAGGCCCAGGGACGACTTCATTCCTGATACACGCCCAGGAACAGCACACGCCTTATGTCACTCCATGCTCCCTAAAAAACTTTCCCTTTCCTTCCCTTCCAAGCAGGACACGTCACCATGCCGGGACGCACCACTGCATGGCACTTACAGAGGGCAGCTTGCTGGGATGGGGAAGAGACGCGGTTAGCCAGATTTGCTCAGGTACACAATTGCTCTCCGAAAAGCAGTGCCTCCGCACAACTCTCTCCTCCGTCTCAGTGCTGCAAGGCAGCACCACTGCGGCACGTGCTGGGGTCTGGCCGCTGCTGCGCTCGGTGCTGTAAAATTCTACACCAGCAAGTGGGAAAATAAAGAGCTACGACTCCTGAGGGCACAGCAGGTTCCATCACCGTACTCCCTGTCTGCAGAGTTAGTGCCATTCAAGGAGGATTTTCTCTCCTGCTGACGCCGTGTAAGGGTTTACGATAAGCCATACGTCAGACCTGGAGAGCTGTACCTTTAGTCCATTGTCCGGACAGCTCATAAGCTTAAAAGTTATTCTAGACCTGTACATCCGGCCACTCTGAACGAGTTCCAAAGAGCTCAGGGGCAACTGAGCTAATCTTTACAGACCTTTTATCCACTGAGAAAAATCTGCGTAGTCTAGATTAGTTACAAGGGTAAACAAGAAGAAAATCAGCAGTGATGAAAAGATAGCACAAAACATGAGCAAGAGAGCAGGAGAAAGCAGAGGAACGTTTCCAACTCCAGTGAAGACACAAAGAGCCAAGGCAGAGCCCTGGCGTCTCAACAGCACGGCTGACCTACGCGTCTGAGTCAATCTCATTGATAACAAGCCAAGAAGACAGATTTATTCCAGGAAGACCAAAACTTCAGTTGCACAAACTCAAGGCAGTAAGGATTGGTTTCATCTGACAGACCGAAAGGAGGTGGGTGGGGGAACACTCAACGTAAGGCATTCCTTAATGATTAGATTTGGAACTATAATAGGCCTGAGTTTAATGAGTTTCAGTAACTCTTTCAAATTTGGGGAATTCTTTTTTCATGTACATAATTTGATCAGTCTAACAGGAAATAAGTAAGGGGAATGCCCAAAGGAAATTGAAGTTCTTCAGATATTTGGAAGAGATTCAGAAATTAAATCAGAATACTTCAGAGCCCTCAGTCACAGGGAACTGATGGAAATCCTACTGCCAAGAGTTACCACCCAAGTGTTACTAAACTTAACAAGGGAATTTCTCTCCTCTTTTCTTTTTTGATGAGAAGGAAGCAAAAAAGAGACTTGTCAAATATAATCCTACCCGTCAAAGGCCATTGTGGTCCAGAAGAAGGAGTCAGCAAGCATGCCTTTCACAAGTGTTGCATTAGGTAACTTTAGACCCAAAGCCATCAAGGCCTGAAGGGTTCCTGGTAATCTCCTCTCCTGGCTAAATTACAGGCAGGCAAGGACACAAAGCTAAATACGAATCTGAAAAAAAAAGACTTTCTCACTGCGATGGTGCCTTTTCTCTACCTTCATCATCAATCAGTGAGGACTGCAGAAGCTGAAGAACCTGGATCTCTTAGGAGGTTTCTTGTGTTTTCCTGACATATTCACGAGCTTCAGTCAATGCAAGGGTTATAAAGCTGACCTGACAATTACACTAAATGGAAGAAAACTCTCAGGACAATGTTCGAGGGAATTGTTACCTGGTTGGTGCACAGAGATATGTTCAGCTCTCCCTTTCCAGCACACACGCATGACTCAAGCAGAAGAAGGGATCTCAGGACGCCGTTGTGCTCACACTGATAGGAACGCAGTGGAGCGCAGCGTTCCAGTGGCATGAATCACTGAAACACAGTCCACTCTCACAGAAAACTCATTCTGGATCTGAGGGCGGACGCAGCTCAGGTTAAACATTCTGGCTTTCTGCATGTTTTATCCACCCAAATTAGTGCAAGTCATCACAGGAGATTCAGCGATACAGAGATAATTTCATGAATTTGGAAAAACCCTTCAGACAAGGGCTTTTATTCCCACTACCAGCGCACACACTTAGTTAGCAACTGCGCCTGAGAAATATGTACTGGTCAAAGGCAGAAGAAAACCAGCAGCACTATGATGACAGCAAGTTATCAACTGCCCTTTAACAGGACACTTGGACAAGAAGCAAAGGAAAAGATACTTACCCCAGCAGCAGGTCATCAGGGACTGCAATAAAAAGAAAACGAAGGGTGATTTTGCTGAACTCCCCCACTGCATAAAACATCACCACAGGCTAGGATGCTGATCGCAGGCTAGCCCAGGGAGGGTAGCATATCCCTAATCTACCCCAGAGGCCAAACAAGACTCTAGCCATCCCTTCTAGTCACCAAAAAGAAACAAGGAGCAGCAAAATGATCTGCCATGGTAGAAAATTTTAGTCGTGACAGTGTGAGGGGACAGGAGATGTGAAAGCGGGTGGGAGTTTGCCTTCCCCACCTCTCGTGTCTGGAGCTCTGGCTGAGCACACCAGGGCAAACAGCTCAAGTTCCACAAAACCCAACGGCACGCAGAATTGACAGTCAGGCAACGCTGTCATTATCAGTCTGAGTTCCTTGCTGCGTGAACCACACTAGAATTGAAAACAATCCAGTGCCATGCTGTTCCCACCAGACTGCCCACCCCTCTGTTCCAGTCCTGAGCCTCCCACGTCCCATTCTGGGTCTGGGCCCTCTTCACAGCAGCGCTGCCGCTCCCCACACCGGGCCTGACGCACCCCACCAGGCTCCAGCCCCCTCCTTTCCACCACCTCCACTCCAACGTGCACCCGCTCCCAGGCCAAAGCTGGGTTCTTCCTAGTTAATGCAGGAGCAGAAGTTTCCTCAGTCCTTTTCAAGAAAGTCATCAATCCCACTTGCTCCAAGAGCCACAACCCTCGCACTTTCAGTGCGACTCCTTGTTATTACGGCATTTATCAAGCAATTATCACAGCAATTAAATACATATCACACATACATTCAGACCACAGGGATTAATTTTAAAAAGAAATGTGGAAGTCCAGATACACTTACTTTTACAATATCCTACTTTTACAAGCACGCAGCTTCAACATCTTGCCCTGCCTCTTTAAGAAGCTGGTTAAAAATACATATATTGGTTTCCCTGAAACTCTCTTGGCGTGAGTAGAGAACTTTGCGGCATCAAAACTTTGACAATGTTGTTCTTTTCCCAGCATAGTCTTTCAGGGCACCACTAGTTTACGGCTTTTAAAACAGTACACACGCAAAAAAAATCTTCATTTATTAGAACTTCTTGTTAAGACGGAAAATTACACTTCGGAAAAGGAGTCTGTTTGTTTTAGCTGACAGCTGAGGCTCTGATCATCCAATCTGATCTTTCTGTTATCACTAGTGGGACACAGTGTACTATGCCTTGTTATTCCACTGGAAAATTAGGTCTTCTGACTTTAAAGTCCTTTGTTCCAGCAACTCAAAATATGCCCTATGACTGTTATACCGTTGGTCTGACTTTTCCAACTTTCCTCTACTTTAGTTCTCTAAGGTGATTGATCAGTTTCTTTTCACAGTTATGTCCCAGCATCCTGTTTCGGTGCTTTAGGGATAAGTTTTATATAAAGCTTACATAAGCTTTATATTTATAAAGCTTTTTAAAAAGTTACATGTACATTTTGGATCTACTCTAACCTGACAGGAGCCATACTGCAAGTATGCCAAAAAGCTATCCGGGTGGTCACTCAGCTTAGATATTAAGTCTTTGTCCATGTCTCACTCAAACGTAGCACTCAGACAGACTTCTCTGGATGTTTTTTGGGTTGGTTTTAGCGCAGGTAGGAATATTCCTTAGAGACACATTCCTTTGCAAGAACCATTTTGCACTTCTTACCCAGTAAACACAAACAGTAATATTCTTTTACACAGATTTTTGCACAGATTACAGAACTATGTTAGTAATCCAGAGCAAAATGAATATAATTGTTCTTAACTAGCTGCTAGAATTGGCCAGGATTTAGCTGGTAGTTTCTGCCTTCTTCACTCAAGCGATGGAAAGCAGCTCTTTGCCACGGGCTGGCTAACGCAACACCCTCTGCTGGTCAGCGATGAAACACGTTCATTTCCATGAAGAATTCCCTTTTAACTCTGGTTTTGAAATTAGCGAGTCTATAAAAGGAGCAGTACAGTAGGCATAAAAAAAAGCTATAGAAAAGTGTGGAGATTATCATCCCTCACATGCAGCCACTTGCACTACAAGCAAGCAGAAATCCTCTGGGTCCCAAAAGTGCCCAACTTGGTCTCAGTTTTGAAAGGGCATGGATTTTAGAAGGGGGCTGCCCTTTGTTATCTGTACTTCAAAGCTCTTTAGGTTGTCTCCAGGCAGAAACAGAGGAGCTGGAAACAACCCCACAGCTTGCCACTCATGAACGCGAAGCCACCGCCTGCAGAAGGTGCAGCCCAGGGGAGGACACCAACACCCGCTGCTCCCTGACGGTGTGACAGCAGCACTGTTAGCGGCCCACCCCCCGCAGGGACGGTGCCGTTTCCCTTACGTACCGTGCGCCGTCTCCTGAAAAACCCTTTTGATCTCCCTCAGCAGCTCCTCCGCCACAGCCGGCAGGGTGCTGCCCATCCCCTGGGCACCCACCGCGGGGCTGGAGCGAGACGGGAGGGACCGGGAGGCAGCGGGAAGCCCTTCAGGTCACCGCGGACATCGCAACCCGGGCAGCGCCTGACGGCAGACCCGGAACCGGCCCGGGGGAGCCGCCTCGGGGCCGTTCGGGGCGGCGGGGGCCGAGGCGGCGACCTCGCGGCCTAGCGCGGCCTACCTGGGCCTCACGGGGCCTGCCTGCTGCCCCGTCGCCATAGCAACAGGTGACGCGCGGCCCCGCGTCACGTGGCGAGGGCGAGCTCTTAAAGGGCCCCGCGCGCGGTGGGGGGGGGGTGAGGGCCATGCTGGCGGCGGGGCTGCGGCGGGCCCTGGGCGTGCGGCGCTGCCCCGCGGGGCTCCCCCGGGCCCGGCCCTCGGGGGCCCGGCAGGAGCGGGGCGGCGGGACGGGACCGGGAACGGGACCCGGACTGGGACCCGCCCGGTGGCGGTGGGCCCGGCCGGGCCCGGCCCTGGGCTTCCTAGGAGGTGAGGGGAGGGGAAGGGGGGCGGCGGGGAGCCGGGGGCGGCGAGCGGCGAGCCTCGCCCCGCAGCCCTCTCGCTCTTCCCCAGGGACGCCGAGGAGGACGGCGAGGCCGCCATCGTCCTGCTGCTGAAGAGAGCCAAGGTGAGAGGGGGAAAGGGCGGCCAGGGCGCCGGGCCTGGCAGCTGGGGGCCGGGGCTGAGGTGTTCCCCCCCCCATTATCCCTCATCTCTCTTGTTCCCCCCCCCGTTATCTCCGTTTTTGCCTCTCCCCGCAGCTCAGCACGATGAAGGGCGAGCTGGCGGAGGCCGAGAGGGTTCTGCACCAAGCCCTGCACCTGGCGCACCAGTCGGACGACAGGAGGGCCATCGTCTACACCTACAGCATGGTAATGCCCCGGCAGGGCTGGTGGCAACATCCCGCTCGGTGCCGTCCTGCTCGGGGCAGGGCTGTGCCGGAGGGCCCAGGCACTTCCATCATGGTGCTGGGGAGCTGTGTGCGGAAGGACGAGAGGTGGCGGTGAGGCTGGGCCCGGCGGTGGAGCTTCAGCGCAACGTCTGTCTTTTCCAGATGGCAAACGTGGCCTTCATGCAGGGGCAGCTGGACAACGTGAGTAACCCTGGTGTTTTGGCTTTATTTCCTTGTAAGAGTCTGATATTTAATGTGAAGGGTTGTCAACGATCTCGAAGGTGCAATGCACGGCTGACTTGCTGCATCCTGAGAGTTGTGAGGCAGGGATCTCATATTCTAAAGCAAAATCATCTGCCTTGGGACTGCAGTCCCATGCTGCTTAGTGCTTTCCCAGCTGGATTGTGAGCTCCAACGTGGTGAGCAAGGGAAGGTGTATGTCTTACTATCAAAAGCCATGGTCAAACATCTAGAGGACTATCCCAAGGAGAACACAGGAAAGCAGTGAAGAAACACAGATGTGATAAACTGGTTGTTGGTGTAGGAGTCCTGAAGTAACACTGGCATCAGGCTCTGGTTGGCCTTTCACTTTCCACTGGTCTTGATAGCAATTGTGTCGCAGTTTGAGACAGTTTTCTCCAAACCGTCTCCTTCAGTAAAGAGTAGAGATGTCTGAAGTGTCATCGTTCCTCAGTGTTCTCTTCAAAATTCTCATTTCAGGCAGAAAAGCTCTACAAAGCAGCTATGAGCTTTTTGCTAGCAGGAGACACAAAGGAGGTAGGTTCTTTTGATAAAGGCTTTCCAGCGGAAATACTAAGTGTGGTGCACAGTTCTTTGGTCTATTTCTTGTGCTGTAATGCTTCCTCCTGGAACTGGCAATGCCAGCTATGAGCTGGTGGGCTTCTTAGGAACTTGCTTTAATGGATGGCAGCTCTGATGACAACAGGATGGGCAATTTCAAGGTGTAAACTTGCTCTGTGGCAAAGTAATGGTTCTACTGGGAAGACGTTAGAAGAGTAACAGTTGCATTGTGTCCTCCTGGCAGGATGACAATGCAGTCCTTGAGATGTCCCTCAAGCTGGCCAGTATCTATGCTGCTCAGAAACAGTGAGTTTTCTGCTAACGGCATCTTTTACTTTAATCTCAGTTTCATAGTGGCAGTGGTGGCCAAGCAGAAGCTCTTGCCCCTGAGAACAGAGTGCCTGGGGAAGCTTTGTGACAAGATACTACCAACATAAAAGCGCCCACAGGCGTGCTGTTTGCCTGCTCACTGTCATGCAGCGCAGTGATTGCTGTTACAACCTGTCTGGCTTAGGGCAGAAGCAGCTATAGAGGACATAGCTCTCTAGCCTTAAATCCACACCTCACAAGACGTGCATTCAGGAGAAAAGGCTTCTGACTGCAGTTGGTGGTTGGTAACTTGTACCTTCATTTTTCTTAAGAGATGGAGCATTGGCGTAGGTGGCCTTAGCTGGCCTTGTCTGGGGGGAGGGGGCCCTCTCCATCTCTTGGACCCTTTTGTGCACGGGTCAAGAAAAGGGTCTAGAACATGATCAAGGATAGAGCACTGAAGGCAAGAACGGTCTGATGGAGAGGAAATGTTTTCTCACAGGCCGCCTAGAGTAAGGAAGTGAAGGTATTCACATCTGTCCCTTCAGGGATGGAAGAAGCCTCACGTTGATGGGTTGTTGCACTTTGCAGGCACAAGTTAGCCCTCGCTGGCTATGAGTTCTGCATCCTGACCTTAGAGGAGAAGATTGCCAAGCAAAAGGACTTGCCTGAGGATGTCTTGTCAGGTGGGAGTGCCTTAACTGCCAAAGGCTTCTCTCATTATCTTTGTTTCTCTGTCCTTGCTGTTATCTTCTATGTTGCCCAAGCACCATCTTCATGTCAATCCATTGTCTTCACACTGCTCTTGTAGGATGTGAACTGCTGCTTGATCTTATGAAGCGATCACTTCCACTGTTCTCTATTTGCAGCTGAAGAAAAAGCCAACACCCGTCTCTTGCTGGGGATGAGCCTAGACTCCTATGCTCGCTATCTCCTAAACATTAACCAGCTCCCAGTGGCCCAAAAGATGTACGAGAAGGCTCTGCAGATCTCAAAGGATGATCAGGGAGAGACTCATCCACAGGTGATGTGTACAGTGGTGGTTGGACTACTGGGGAAAGAAAGGCTAACTGATCTCACAGGGAAGGAGACTGCCGTAAAAGCAGCTTTGCTGGTGTTGAATGTACACAGCACTGAATTGGGTTCTGCTTTCCTGCCAGGAAGAATTGAGTGTGTGGCATGCTGATAGATAAGGCATGATAGATAAGGCATCTTACTAAAAGCTTCGCTGGGAAATACTTTCACTAGTGTGACAGGTCTATGAATGTGGGGCTCCAGCTGGCCTGAAGTTCTGCGTCAGTCTTGCTCTGAGGATTCCTTTTCTGTCCTTGTGCAGACTGTGGTCCTCATGAATGACTTGGCAACTGTGCTGGATGCTCAGGGGCACTATGATGAGGCATACTCCTATGTGAAGAGGGCAGCTGAACTGGCAAAGGAGACTCAACACCCCGAGGAGCACATGGTGCTGAACAACCTGGCAGCAATTCTGATGCACAAAAGTAAGTGAACGTGCCGTCTATGTCACTGTCTGTGCATTACAGTTTTTAGTTTAGTGGCTCTGTTGACTTGGTGTAGACAACTTGTGTTGCATTCAAACCGAATTCAGCTGCTGAAGGATCTTGTCCAAGATGAATGCAGTACTGGTGCATCTGAATGTCAGCCAGGGGGATCTTGTTTCCCTTGTCCTGTACATTAAGTAGCTGTTCCAAACTGACAGAGAATACTGCTTGTGACTTGTTTCAGTGAGATGGTGATGCTGAAGCAGCACCTTGTCATGTCGTCATAGCTCCTGTCTAGCCCTCACAGTTGGCACTTCATGCTGCATGTTTCTGAACCTCCCTAGTTCTTAACGTGTTCCATCCTTTGCTTGTCCTCTGCCTGTGGTCACCTTCAGGAGGGGATTCTGAAAATAGGTGGTGTAATTGGCTAGCCATGCCCCTTTTTCCTCTTGCTACAGAAGACTTTCTGCAAGCAAGACAAGTGTATAAAGAAGCTCTGAAGCAGGCAGAACAGAAGGGAGATGTTGCTTCTGTCCAGCACATCCAGGAAGAACTAGCTGAACTGGCCAAGAGGAGAAAGGGCTCCACCTGAGTTTGGCCAGAGTCCAAGCTGCAGGTGTCTGACAGCAGCAAGGGTGGGTCAATACAAACAGGCTGGGACTGGTGCAATTCTCCAGACGAAGAGCAATCAGGAACTTAAGGACTGCTTAACAAGAAGGGCTGCTACTGCCCATACAGTCCAAAATAAAGTTGTGAAATCATAACTGTATTTCAGTTTGTGGTATAGTCTATGGTTATAGTGATTTACTGTGCTAATGAGTGAACTTAGTCTTGACTGCCAGCAAAATGCAAGCCTAGCCTGTTACTAATACCTGTAGTCACTTGCTATTCCTGACTTCAGAGTATTTGGTTTCAAAACACTGCTATCCTAAAGCTAGGTCATGAAAACAGCCTGCCACTAGGTAGCACTGCCTAAATTTCAGATTAAGGAAGGAGGATCCAAACTAAGGCAGGAATTGTCTTAGCTCTTTACATGCTGGCTAGCACAACAGGGTGTACTTGTCAGATGCAGTTCAGTATGCATTAGCTTCAGTAGAACAGATCACAGAATGTACCTGTACTATGACAGAGCTGCAGCCCTGTGTCATTTTCAAAGAGGTTGCCAAAGATCAGGTGTGGCTTCAAAATGTCTATCCAAAGATAGAACACCTCTTCTTGAAGGAGGGGTAAGGCTATGTTACTAAACAGAGCTGCTGTCAGAAATAAAACCCTCTGCTACCTTACCCCAGTCAGAGCACACTAACTGCCAAAGCTGTCTTCCTTTCTTGGACAGGTCATGATCTGTCAGTGCTAGAATGCTGAGGCTTCCTGTTGGAAAAAGATAGTTTGGCACATACTATCAGGTTTGTAAGTTACTAAATTCACATGAAGGCATGTCTGAACAAAAACTTTCAGTTTTTCTCTGCAAGGAAGCCTAACAGTAAAGACAAAGGAGATTTTAAACCAGAAGTTACTAAATCCATGTTTCTCCACGAGAGTAGAACTAGATATAACTGTCACTAATCAAGCCATTATTTTAACTGCTCATTTGTAAGAACTTCAGGTGTTTAGTACAACTCTCAATGTTAATTGCATTATTAGTTTGCTTACAGTAGTAGCATTAATAGTGGCTTAAGCTCTTTGTTACTTTGAGCTAAGAAGAGGCACATGCAGATTTCCTAGAGTTAGATGTTCATTGAAGCTAGAAACTGTCACACACAAAGCTTTGTTCTCAGCAAGCTAGGAACTAAAGATAGGGCTGATACAGGCACACTTGTACCAACAAAAAGGCTCTAACACCTTCAAACCAATCTTTAAGTTTTGGTGGTGTTTTTTTTCATTTGGGTTTTAAGTGGCAGACTGTAAACACTAGCAGTGTCAATTAGGAACCCTGCAGCACCCCCTAAGGGAAGTGTTTTGCTTGTTCTCATGAACATAGCTTGATGCTGCAAAACAAGAGGGAGACACAGGAAAAGCAAATGGAGAACTGATCCCCTTTATTGATTGGTCTGAATCCAGAAGTCACTATCTACACTGAAGACATTGTGTGGAAAAAAAATCAGTTATGATGCATGGAGTTTTTCAAGTCTTAAATGATTTCATGTCAGAATCATGAAACAAAGATGACAGCGTTGTGAAAGCACTGATCGGAAATCATTATAAATCTGTAGTAAACTATACTTTGTAAATGTGATTTATAAACACCTTCCTGTTTGAAACAGGTCAGATGTAGCTCCATACTTGAAGAGTACTGGAATTGTGGTAAACCCTAAGTTAGGCTCTGGAGAGGTTTTACATGGGAGAAGTTAGAACTTCGATAACAAACAAAAGCAGCAGCAACATTTTACATGCAAATGCCACTCACGCTGCATCTTAGGAGAAAGTAAATATCCTACTTTGGATATCTTGCTGCTGCAACAGCAGTAACATGAAGCTTTGCAATGAACATGCTATACTTACAGTACAGTTAGCAAAGACTTTTGTCTGTACATGCCTCTTTTGTTATATTAATAATTGAGTTTTAGAAATAAACTTAACTGTCCACTGCAAATTAACGGCTACAAAAAGGGCAGAGGAACTTGTTTTCCAGTATGTGTTGCACAGGAACAAAAAAGTTACAAATAAGAGCACAGCCCTAAAAACAGGATGAAAAAAACACTACTTTAAGCCAGAAGGTTAAAGGACAGGAAGGTGAGAAAGTCTTTCTTAGAGAAAGACTGCAGGCAGCTTTAAGACTGCCAAGTGCTCTATGCTGATGCAATGTTTTCTTAGAAAAACGGTAGCAAAGTGATTTTGTATTTACAACACAGTCAAATTTCCAAATGAGTTCCCTTACCATTTCTCTTTCCTACACTTAGGGTAAAAAGGCTTTTCTCTAGCAAATATTCAAAAGTATGTTTGTTATTGATAAATAATTCTGTACTACTGGACCATCACAGTTCTTTTGTAAAATGTATAGCTTACATGGACTCAAGGTTACATAGCTACATTATACCTTCATACAATGTATTGCAAATACAGTGTTAAATTTAAAAGATTTTGACTGGAGAAGATTTTGACTCTAGGCAAGGATTGTTCAATGAGATGCAAAAGCAGTATGGAATCTGACAGACCATCCTACCCCCAGCTCAGTGCTATCTGTATATCAGTCCTTCTACCCCAGAGATTTAGATTCACTTTCCTGAGGTTAGTGCAGCAAAAAATAAGATGCTCCTGAAGAGGGATGGCAGGAGACCCTGTGATACTGCTAACCAGATGCACATATACATGAGCTACAAGCATATCATAGCAGGCATTGATAGATGAATGATTAAGATGACTCTCTAGTACCATATACAAGTAAAAGAAAATTTCACCCTAATATGTATTGCACACTTTAGGAGTTAAGCCAAGCATTTTTCAGGACTTCTACCAAAAGTTTTCTGATAAGATTAGAGGTTGGGATGTGGACACAGGCTTTAAAATAATTATTACATAAAGATTTTAAAATCAGACTAAGGAAAGTAAAAACTGCAGTATCTATTTCAAACTGGTTATAACAGAAGCCAAGTAGTTGACTCGTGTTGGTCAATTATTCTATAAAAGCGTTTTGTTTTTATTTAAACTCAGGATGTAGAGGTTTTTCTTCTTAAAGGACTTATCAACCCACCCAGAGCCTCTGTTCAGATAAGCCATTTGTTGTGGTTAACCATGACAATAAAATTTAGTAGCCTATTTCAACTGCATACAATGCAGAAACAGAAAACACTAAGATAGGCGTTTGGGGCACAGTTGAAATTCCCAGTGTGCGTAACAGTGAGGTATGCCTCCAGAAGCTGTTCTTTCTGTTTTGTTTTGATTTTTTTTATCCTTTTTAAAATGAACCATAACATACCCATGCAATAATATTTCTGCAGTGTTGCTAAATAAAACCAACTGCACCAAAAATTTACAATGTGGCAGAATTCAAAATTCAAAGAAATATATCATCTTATTCCAGCGAACTGGCTATGTTAATGTACACAATTCAGTAAGGGGTCAGTCAAAAAAAAAATCAACATTTTCACAAGAGTTGAACACCACTGAGAAGTGTCTAGGGGAAAAAAATATATATAAAAGCACCATGCCTGCAAGAAGTGGCATGGCATTAAACAGGCAATGATGCTAGGCTGATTGGGAGGCTAGGGGTAGGGTTAGGCTAGGCTGGTAGGGAGGCTAGGGTTATGAAGAGTACTCTACACTGGAGAAAATGCTTAAAAAAATTACAAAATGACCCCCAAAGTTTAGGCAATGATTTGAACATAAGTACACCAGATACTATAGCAAGGGAAAAAACACTGCAAAAAGTACTCTCTATTTACAGAAGAATGATTTAAAGACATTATGGTTTTCTTTACAAATAGATGTAGAACAGGAATAGTCCACATTTTTAAAAACTCTTTACATATTTATCTTTAGTAAGTCAACCTTCTTGATCACAATCCTCCAACACACGGCCTGTGCAGAAGGCATTTAACGGACTCTCCATTAATTCTTCATTGTGTGGCCCTTGCTCTCTTGGAAAGTCTCTCTGGGCACAAGTCAAAAATAACTTTTTTATTTTGACCCGCAAATTAAAAAAAAAAAGAATCTGCATAGTTCAGTCATCACTGTCAGACAGAGTCTCATATTGTGCTGAAAGCAGTGGTGCAGGCTCTCGCTCCCATATCCTGTTCTGTTGGTGAGTGGTTGCTTGGCTCATGGACGGTGGGGCACACGCGATTGATGTTGGCGGTGTACTGCTGAGCATCCTCATTGTCAATGGGTTATAAGGAAACTGTGTTGAACCTGAATGAAAGAGTTTCTCGAAGTCAAAAATGTGCCATTCTAAGAGGTTATAAGAGATCTATAGTAAAGATAGTATGGTTTTGGTTGTGACAACTAGCAGAAAATCTGTTTCAGGAAATCCTCGCACCACAGATCTAGATGATGTAATCTTTTGATAACTGCCAGTGTTATATGTCTGCATCTGACCTTTCCGCAAATAACACATCTAATTCATTAAGTTGGAAAGAGAACCCCCATTTCTCACCTGTTGATGAAGGCCTATCTTCCCAGGCCCACACTGGAGTCTGTCTGTGGTAGTCCCCTTCTGAATGTACAGATGAGACAGAAGAAGGTCTTTCAGTTCCTAAATATCCCTGTCCTGGAATTGGAGACTTAGACTTCCTACTATTTGATTTGCCAATTAACTTCTGCTTGCTGACTCCCCCTCCTGGAAATAGAAGGGACAGGTTTTCCAAAAATATTACACTACACTTTAGCCTCTAGGTTTGTTTCTATAAATTATCGCTTAGCACCAAACAAGGATTTGACTTGATGCTTTCTGCAATGCTGATTTACTACAATTAGAAGACTGGCCTATACAGTCACTAATGACACTATTGCTAGAAAATCCCTATTCTTACCATGAGAGTTATATTTCCAACCTTAGGAAGGGAGCTGTTTTCAGTTCAAGCTAGTTCCCATCAGTGCATGTTCCCTATAGGTGATGTACTACACATGTATTTTTCATCAAGCCACCGAGCCAACCCATTATCTCTTCCCTGTTTCATCAGTGTTGTCATTCTCCCAGAAATATTGGCTAGTGCTCCTGAAATCACCAGCACCGTTTTGAAAGCCAGGACCACTACTGGGAATAGAAACACCATCTCTCTGTCACTTGCAGAGGAAAGGGAATGACTTTCAGTGACACTGAATTTATTCAAGCCCTTCGTTTATTTATTTTATTTAAACCATGAAATATTTGGGAGCTGAAATACCTCACCTGAATTAGGCGATGGATTAGCTTCTTCTCTACGCGTCTCACTACTTGCAGGTACTGCAGCGCTGGAACTGCCAGATGCTACTGCAATGGACTGTGATATTACAACTCCATGATCCTCGCTCTTGTCATCAAAGTTTCCCATCAATGCTTTCCTAATAATGTCTTCTAGACCAAGATTACTCGCAGGATCTGCAAAGGAATGACCCCTAGAACTGACTGCACCTGGGAGATAAAAGAAAACATACATGGAAAGGTGGGAGGGGAGGCAAAAAACATATCTCAGAGAAATTACAAAGGGATGTGAACAAAGATTTGAGAGATAGGCAGAAAGTGGGGGGAAAAAAAGATGATGTTTTTTTAAAATGCAAAGCTACATGCTCCAAAGCAGCTCACAATAGCTATAAGTTATATGTGCCAGCAAACACTAAATGTCAGACTCTGCAATAGAGTAAATTGTACATTAAGCAAAAAAAAAAAAAGCAAAGGAAGCTGAACATGCTGATTGTGATAGCATATTAAGTAAAATCTGCTGCTGCTAATCAGTTGTAAGAGAACAGACCAGAAGAATACTTCTCATATTAATGATCCATACTAATTCATCTTACGAAGTATGATTTGTGGCAAATACTTAATTCCAAAAGCCTACCCTTTCATCTCATCTGATGGAGATCACTACTTTCTCCAATTAAAGATAGAATCATTGCATCAGAAGGGGAGGCAACTGGCTAAAACCATGTAAAGGCAATCTACAGTACAACTCAGATTCAGACTTAGAAGTTATCTCCCATATTTCACTTAATTTCCCTGCCTCATTCGCTTTTATCATTAGAACGTATGGGTTTTGTTTAATTTCCTCATCTGACAGGAAATTGGGATTTTTTAGTGTTATTTATCATAGAAAAAAACAGCAAGTATTTTAAATACCCCAGTTTATAAAGTAAATTGCATTTGATGAACTGAGATCTACTTTTGTTGAACTACACTATATTTAAGTTCTATGTAAGTGAGATGCTAACCAATTTCACGACTTCTACCTCTAAGATTTGCAGACACCAGAGAAATAAAACAATTCTTGCTTCGGTTCCCATTTAAATATTATTTGAAATTTCCTTTGATCATTTTGCTTTTCCTTAGGACAAAGGAAACAACCTCTTTTGTGGGGTGTTTGTTACTTTTCAAATTTTACATCCTCTTCCTCATTTACTGCACTGCCCAAAGCACATACATTAAATATATTGCATTAGTTTACCTTTTCTGAAACATGCATAGTTCCTTTTACTGAAAAACTTACCTGACGTAGTGACTGCTGGCAAATTGAATATTTCAGTCCCTGGCTGAGCAGTTGCTGCAATTAAAACGTAACATTTAAATGAGTTTTCCAGGGTACTGATGATCATTAGAAGTGAATCCTATTAGTCTTAATACATACGGTAGAATTACTCTGAACTATTTCCTGTACTTTGTTCAACATAGCAAAATGTATTGTGCACACGGTGGAGATCCAATAAAAAGAATACTGCAACCCTTACTAACTCAGCCTTGTTTCTCAGAATGAATCTGCAAAAGCATTCACTTTCAATTAAGTACTTTCTATTAGGTGTTGAATTCATAAACACCTCAAACTCTTACTACTGATAATTTTGATATAAATTTATATTAAGATTTCTAAGAGAAAAAAAATACAGTTCTAGTATCATATTCCACTGGGACAGTATCCATTACTGATACTGCATTAAAATATCCAGAATGCATCATTTTAACAGTCATAATCATATGGTCCAAGAAAAAAAAATCCAGCTTAAAAGATGCCTTTTTCAAAAAGGAAATGGTGTAATAGTTGTTAAAACCTGACACTATTCTAGTTAACTTTGTGTCTGTAGTTAATGTTGATATGAAGCACACTATCTCATTAATTATATGCTTCTTCTGTACATTTACATCTCTCAAATTAAATATTAAAATGCTTAAATGCAACAATTTACATACATCAGCATAAAAAAATAAATCTTACAGCTATTCAGTCATATATAATATGTTTTCACATTAATAGATTAATATTCAGTCATGCTATTTGAAACATTTATGTTAGAACATCTGTGGACAGCAGTCACATAGAGCTTAAGTTGCAAAAATTCATTGAAAAGTCCTACATACCCATGTCTGAGTCGCCTCCACCAGATGAGTTCAGCTTTCGAAATATCTCCTGTTTCTTGGACTTTACCATTGGTGACGTATTCTCAAGTTTGGTGAAAAAAGAAGGCAGGTAGCTTATGCTACCTGGAGAGCGAGAGTCAGTCCTGCCAAGACCAACACACGTCAAAGTAAGAGAACATTTTTCACGCTGTACATTTAAACCTTTCAAAAAGCAATCAATGGCTGATACTGCCAACATTCATATGCTTTAAGATTATCTTTCCTCAACCTCTTTTTTAGGGACTAGACCAATGTAATGACTGTCCAGAAACACCTGCTTTTTCAAGATTCAAGATTCTAAAGCTCACAGATTGTCATTGCCTGTGCTGGAGAGTGGTACAGAGATGATGCACTCAAACATTTCAGGGGTGTCTATTTCTGCCCTGCAACGTGCATGCTGGCTAAAGGTTTAGCTATATATTGGTGGGTGACTACATTTTTAAGCTAGAAGCCCGAATAGTCATCCCAGCTGTTCCTCCAATTTCATCCTCCTTATTATGAACAGTGATTAAAAACTTGCCTCTGATAACAGAGGAAGATTGTATAAGTGATTTTTTAATAAAGATACTGTTTGCAGCCAAGTGATCCAGAATAATGCTTTTAAACTTCAGTTTTACACATACCTCTGTTCAGTAGGCTCAGTTCTTTGGGAAAGCAATATAACATTTTCCTGTTTCTCATGTACAACTGGGACCTGAGGTGGTGAGATTGGCTCATAGGGCTCTGAAGAAACATGACTCCTCTCTGGAGATTTTCCAGGTCTACATTTAGAATTCAGAGACAGGTAAGTACGCTTAATGCATGTAACAGAGTAGTTAACACATATAATTGCATTCCAGTAGTTATAAAACTATTTCTAGTTATGTGTGTTACATGTTTTAGTACGTTTGATGATCTCAAAAAGATAACGCTGATTTGTCCACAGTGATTCTGTGGATTTCTTCCACAAAGTTCTAAGTGATTAAAAATTTTTCACTCCTCCAAGGATTGGAAATTAAGTATTAGTAGTGAAGGGAAAATGTTTATATTATGGAGCCAAGCAATTGTCAAAAACAGTGCAAGTCATTGCCTAAAAAAAGACCAAAGGATACCACTATTTCTGATCTACGTAAAGACTACTGCACTAGCTTTTGTAAATATTGTACTTGGGAATTAATTAAATTTACAGTTAAACAAAATACATGCATTACCTTCCCCGGGACTTGTCAGACAGATTTTCAGGTGACACTCTAGCACCTGGCCGCTGATGGTGGACAGATTGCGACTGTGACTCAGGGCTGTAGCGATTTGATGTCTTTGCTCGGGTAGAAACAGGCGCTGGAGCAGGGGTGGAGTTCTGGAATGTAGTGGTGGGAGGCTGCAAAGGGGCCTGAGAAGCTGCTTGGTTTCGAGCGAAGTCTTGTGTAATAATTTGCTGATTGTGGTCAAAAAAAGAGAAAGGAAACTTTGGTCAGACATTGGCTACAGCATAGTGTTCAGTATTTGTGAACTAGATGAATATAAGACTAATTGCAACAAATGAGAAAATAAGTTCAGACATTATTGTATATCTCCAATACCAACTCTGTAATTAATAAAACTAATAATGTTCCAAACCTTGTTTTCATAATCAAAGCATAACTTTTCACATCTGAAAAGATGTACACAAATAAACCTACACAGATGTGATCAGCAAGGGTGATAAGTCGATGGGTTCTGGGCACATGTGCCATCCCTTCTGCTTGGGAGGAAGGAGGTGGAGGTTGTTGGGGTGAAGGAGGTTCCTGTTGTGTCCTGTAACGGTGAATCGGCCCCTCATATTGCCTGTTTGGGTCATCTAGTTGAAGAACAAAAGGACAGTTTCTTATGAAGGTATTACTGAAGCTTCAAGGTTTTAAAGTTCTGTGCTTACGAATATAAAACAATAGGTGTTTCTATAATGGATTTTATATAATAAATTTTAGGCATCATGTGTAATAAACACCTTTTCCCCTCCACATATAGGCCCTGGACTATCAAAGGCATAAAGCTTAATTCCACAATGCTGGGGAATTCCAGCTCATTTCTCATCTGCAAATGGTACTGTAGTAGTCTGAGCTTTACTAAGAGATAAAAAAAAATGCAGACATCAACACCAACATGCAGTAATTTTAAATAGTACATTCAAAATAAATTTCTTATTGAATCAGCTAGGCTGTAACGTAAAGGAGCTGTTCAATGCCAAGTGACAGTTCCAATACATTTGCTCAAGTTTTTACACAGATCCTGCAACAACATAATTCCAGCAAAAGTTTCTGAAAGTTAAGAATGTGGTAAACAGTGACCTAAAGACTCCTGATATATTTTAACTATATTTTGACTTCATGGTAAATATCAGCAAAATAATTGTCAGCACACTTGCATAAATAGACCAACTTACTCTCTGCCTGGCTTGGTTTAGGTGTCTCTTGCTGATAGGACTGTAGCTTTTCTTGAGTAGGTACAGGTGAATTTGCAGGGCTAATCACCTCAATGGCATCTCCAGGAGCTTCATACCGGTGGGAAGATACTGTATATCAAGCAAAAGTTGTGGAATAAGGTTTGAATATCACTGAAGATTTTGGTTGCCTATATGTAACAACACTATCTTTCCATTAAAATGACATCAGTGAAATGGAAGTCAAAACTGTCCGTCTTTCTCATGAGAATCACGGTGAAATATATTTCCACAAAACACTGTTCTAATGTAAATTCAGTAATTTTACATCTCCTGACTTCTGATATGGTCAGTTTTATTATCCTGCATTTCACAATGCAGCATGGAACCTAAATAAAGCGATCAACTAAATTTTACAAGAATCTTCAGTCACTGCACTATATTCAAAAACTGTATTTGCCTATCAAGCATCTGATCTGTGCAGAGCTGAGTATTTTATCATTAAGCATCAGAATCATTTCACATTTTGTTATCTCCCTAAAAGGCTAAGACAGCAAAGAAGTAAGTAGTTACTAAGATACGTACAACTACTGGAAGAATCTGAACTTTGAGAGCCCCTATCTCGTGCATCCTTGTCTGAAGCAATCTGTCGAGTGATGATCACATCTATGAAGTTAGCAGCAGTAATTGTGGTCTTTCCTCGAGTTCTCAGCTCTTCCTCGTACCTGGATTTAGGAGGAGGTCCTTTTTCTTTACCAGCCTCTGAATAGACTACTGATGAAGACTGTCCTTGGGACTTGCCACCAGAAAAATTTGCAGATGTATAGGGGCACTGGACAGGCCTCTTTTCTACCTCCAGTGTTTTCTGTTCCATCTGCGGCTGCTCAGTAACCACAGCTGACCTGCGTCCCATATTCTCTTCTATCCTGGTTCCTTCATGCTTGTTCTCTTTTGCTTTGGCAACTTCCATCTGAGGAGCAGAGGCTGCAGCATCTACTAGGGCCGCAAGGGCATCAGCAGCAGTATTGTAGCGCGAAGCAGGCAACCCTTGAGTTATGGAGGGAGCTCCAGGGGTGAGCTGCCTGTTGACAAACATTGAATATTTTGAATTATATCACATGAAGAAGGACCAGAGCCATTTCTTGAGTAAAACAAAGCAAAGCTTTTGTGATACTAATTTCAATCCAAACTGGACTTGGTGCAAATGCATAGGATCATTTTCAATAAATTAAAGAGCCAGACAACTGTGGTATATCCTAGTTTCTTAGGATCTTCCTCAGACTAAACGCACCTTTTAATAAGCTCAAGTATTAGTACAGATATTTCTGGGACAGTAACATAAGAAACATACATGATACGGAGCTGAGCAGCAGGATCCAAAGGTGTGATTACACTTGTCCCGTTGGTTCCTTGAAAAATACTAGGCCTTTGCTGCAGTATGTTTTCCTGGCTTCTAACTGAAGGGGATGGGGACCGAACATATCCATGACTGCCAGGTCTGCCAGGTTGCTCTGTACCTGCAGAAAATAAAGCAGAGGAGGAAAAAAAAACCAAATATACATATAAATCACTCTTATAACAACGTAGGATATGTATAACAAAGTATCAATGCTTTCTCCTCCATATCCTTTCCCAATTGTCTCTAACACTCTAGATGCAATTGTATATATTAAGGATTTAAATAGGAGCATTCTGTTTACAATGCTTTAAATAAGATGCGAGTAGTGATAGGCATGACTGGGATTCACACCATTCCCTAGGTACTACATCACTATGACAGAAAGATGAAGAAGCCTGAAACTTGAAGTCTCAATTAGGAACAGAAGTGCCAAGTGCTAGAAACCTTCCTTAAGTGTAGGCTAAATCAAACAATACTCTGTAACGTGTTAATAAGCTGCATGTTGCTTATGTGGATATATATTGAATACAGAAAATAGTTACAGTCTACAATGAGACTGTTCCAAATGTAACAATGCACACTCACCTGGTCTAAGATAAAGTTCAGCAGGGACTGAAGTTATTCTCTCCCTCTCTCGTTCACGTTCTCTTTCCCGCTCTCGTTCTCGTTCCCTCTCCCTCTCCCGTTCCTTCTCCCTCTCTCTTTCCCGTTCCCTTTCAGCATTTGCAGCTGCAGAAGCTGCCAAGTGTGTAGGGTGTCCTGGAACATCCACAAGACAAAACATTTTAAGTAGCAAAAACAGATACTAAAGTTAAGCATAATTTGATGCAAACACTCTCCAATACATTCTGCCATCCACTTACAACAAATTTCCCAAATACATTTTCATTCCAGTCAAGTCTATCCACTTATTTAAGGAAGGTAAGAGCTTAACACAGTGTCAGTGGAAGGTTCAACTAACAGCTTTTTACTGAAGTGGTTTCTATATAGTTAGAAACTAGACAGCTTATAGGCCTAAATTTCAGTCTTTAACACACAGTATAAAGTTAGTGAACCAGTAACTAAATTGCTATTAATGAAGATCTGACAGAACAAGGCAAGTTCTGAATTTGTCAGTGCTCCTTCAGCTGCTACTGCAACAATACATATTATAATTTGAAAACAAAACAAAACAAAACTTTGCTATCCAAGTGGGAAGTGCAAAGAAATAGCACTTCCTGACAAAACAAGCCATAACGTTAATGACAGCTTAATAAAGAATAAATTGGTCAACTATCTCAGTATGTCAGATGATTAGAGATACAAAATCAAATAGTAACAGCTTGTACCTGGTGACAGAGAAGCAGGATTGTAAGGCCTGGGAGGGAACGTAAGCTGAGTACCAGGGATGTAAGTAATTCTCTCCATGGGTGGTGTGCTTGTTCCTCCAGGATGAGGCACTAATATAGTGGGAGCCATATTGTTCAGGTCAATAATTCCTGTTAGGAGATGACACACAAGAACAGCCTTTCAAGGACAGACCAAAAGTCCACACATTATATATTCTGTTCATTAATAAATGCTTAGTGGAAGATGTATCTGGCAGTCAGCAATTTAGGAACACACTAAATGAGAATTTGCATTTGTAGCAATCCTTTAATTGTCCTTCATAAAAAGATACACTAAACCTCTTCTGAATAATCCGACCTATTAGCAAAATAGTATTACATGCCATCATTCACTCCCTTTTCCAGATCTCTTATATTTATAAAATAAAAAGTAACATTGAAATTCACAGGTATTCACTGGTACTCCAATATAACTTCCCCTACTATGAAAAACACGCTTATCTCTTCCTTTTCAACCAATTAAATAACTAATATCATATCCTGAAGATAATTAGTCCTACTGGACTAATTCCTTCACTTTTGTTATCTTCCTTTCTTCCAATAACTACCAAAACTGATTTAAATGATAGAGAGATTATCACGTCCAGTAACTAAACTGGTAGCTCAGCTATTTCCTGTTAAGCTTGTTATTCTTGGGAGAATGCCATGTAACCCCAGGGATTCATAACTATTCACTTATTATTTTGTTCCAATATTGCACTGGACATTTCAATGTGAAACTCTTCAAAATTATGTCCCATTAGAAAACCCCTTCACAGAAGTCTAAACCTCTCCTAAACCTCTCCACAGTGAACAGAGTTGCAAAAAATTGCTTTACTTTTTTTTTTTTTTTGGTTCCTGTTTGGATGTGCGGTGGTGGGTTGGTTTTTTTTGTTGTTTTTTTTTTTGGCAATGGTCTTATCTTCTAAAGCATTACTTTTGAGTTTTGATTATTTATCAGCTTCTTCAGCTTCTCTGCCAAGCCATACTGCATTATCTATAATACGCTTTAAAGACTATCAGAAAAACACAGGTGTACCTCTTGCTCCCGCATATGGGAGAGCTAAAGTTTGCTCTCTAGGAGATAATCCTCTGGTTACATCAGGACGTAAATTGACTTGCATCTGCTGTGAGGTAATGTAGTCATTTAGGATTGTCTGTCGTGTATTCTCCATTGCGTAAAGCTGATACTGACTTGGGTAGCCAGGGGTAGGTGAGAGCTGCCTTTGGAACAGGTAAGCAGCAGCAGCTGAGGATGAAGTAGAAAAAAGATTTAGTACTCAAGGTACAGAACTGAAGTTTCAATGGAAAGCACTATCAGTTCTCTCTAGCCAGCACCAAATGGATCAAAAATAGCATTTTAATACTCATGTTTTACTGAATTTATGCAGTGTACACAGGCAGAAAAATCTAAACAATCTATTCTCCGAGAGTAGAGAGTTGAATAAAATCGTGAAGTTCTGAAATAACTAAAGAAGGTTAAAATACCTTACAAAGGTAGACTGATGGATATGTTAAAAGGAAGTCTACTGTATTTAATATTATCAGGGATAACCTGGTAATCCCTCTGTGATCAGAGGGGTCAAAATTACACTTCCATTCTGTAGGATCTTCCACATCCCTTTTTGCATTGGTTTCCTGAAATATTTTAATACGCTTCACAAATACTTATTTGAAAAACAATCTTTTGCTGTTGTTGTCTTTTTTTTTTTTTTTTTTAAATTAAACAGAAGTGACCTGGCATCTTCTAGAAGAAAGCTACAGTATTATACAGGAATATTTTAGTAAGTTTCCTTATCTTGGTTCGGTTGGATATCAAACCACAACAGCGTATACAAGCCCTTATAACTGCCTATCAATAACTATTTTTAAAAGGCATCTTTTCTGTGCAAAGCATACAGTATTTCTAAAACCAAACAAACCAAAAACAAGACAAACATATTTACCAGGATCCAGAGCCCTGTGAAATGGTATAGCAGGATCTAAGTGAGGAGGGAGGTGACTCCTATAGACTTCAGGAGTAGCTCCTCTATGATGAGGGTCAAAAGGACTGTGAGCCACTACAGGATCAACCCCTGGGACTGGAGATTTTGCTGGCACGCTCTCTCTCTGTGTTGGAGTAAGTGTGTTTTTCCTTTCATGATTTGCTGGCTTCCCAGAAGATATTCCAGCTAACAGAAACAAGGAAAAAAAACCTGAAAATACCTATTTTCAATAGAAGATTCAGCAGTAAGTACACGCTGGCTCACAAGGCAGGTTCTAGAGGACCCTGCAATTTCCTACAATAAATCACAGAAAGCATTTTTTATCAAAAACTCTGGTTAAAAATGTAAATCCTAGAACTACAATTGTTTGCACATATTATTTTTCTCTTCTAGAGGCTTATATAACACAGGAATAGCTTCTGCCCTCAAAACATTATGATCTTAGATAAGTCTTAGATAACTCTTTGAGTGTCATCCATAATCAAATGCAAATGGAGACTGAACTACTTTCCTACCTCCACGTTACGATATGGCAGATTTTCATTTTCTTATTTCAACTAACAGCTAAGGCCTTAAATTCCTTCTAACCACCTTTCAAATGAAGAGGAACCATTAAAGTAAAACGGAAGTAGAAGAGACTACAGAAAATGGTTAAAATAATAAGTTTAAAATGAAAGTATTTGAAGTTCTTGTATTACTCTGGATCAAAATAACATACCCTCGCTAACTCTATTCATCATAGGTGAACTCCTGGACATTGGGCTCTGATAGTTCACAGGTGTTCTCCGTGCATTGGTATCATCATAAATCCCAGGGCTCAGCTGTGATTTAGGAGTTTCATGAAGAGTTGACCTGAGAACAGAGGGACCAGAGCTGACTACTGACGTGTGACGGGAACGTACTGCATCCCCGGTCTTCACATCTTCATATTTTCCTCGCTCCACCACCTTCACGTTTTCTGGCACCATTTCCAGCTGAGGCATTCCACGGGGTAGTTTACTTGGTCCAGTGATTAATGATTTTACATTGTGTTTGATGGCAGACTGGCCAGAATTGCTTTCATATTTAATGGGTGTACCCTGAAAAAAAAAAAAAAAAAAAGGAAAAAAATCAGGTAAGATGTCAATGTTTCACTACTGCTTAAAAATTAATAATAATAAGATTTAAAAAATCATGTTGCTGACTGATAGTGTAGCTCATTACTGCTATCACATCAGCACAGAATACAACTGGATCTTAGCCACTATTACTTCTCAGTTCTCTCAGACAGGCGTGCAAGTGTATTCCTTACAGGTGAAGTGTCAGGATTTTTCTAATACACAGAATATATTTAAATTTCATACATTGGTATATTTCTTAAAAAGAAAACAGACAAAACACCCACACATTTAACACTACTCAAACATCTGGAATTGATTCACTACTGAATATGTAAGCAACTGTATGAGCGTAGCCGTGCTTTTTATGTTTACCTGAGATATGGAGCCTTCTATGATTGGCCTGGCTGTCTGCACCATTTCAGGAGTCTTGCGACTCTCCTGGCTTAACAGGTCCTGTCTTGGGATTTCATGGATGGAACGACCCATTTCTTTTATAGTAGTGACTCCATCATATGGTTTCCCTTTAGTAATGGCTCCTTCAAATGTCCTTATAGGAGGTGACTCTCTCTTTATCTGTTTAGGGTATTTCAGGCCTTCTTCAAAACTTTCAGATGTTGCTCTTGGTGTGCCTTTTATAGGAAGAAAGAGTCACATCAGGTGTATTAATAATCACTAAGTCTCTTTTTTAATAAACAGAGTAACTAACTACTAGAATTTTGACTTGCAGTAGTCTATAGTATAACTATAATAGTAGTGAAGAAATATTCAAGTTACTGAAAGTGCCCCAGGTTATTTCAGATGCCGAAATAAAGGCAATAGCATACATCTTCAGAGGTCTGGGGAAGTATTAATATTCATTTAAAAACAAAAAGTAAAAACGTTGCTAATTACCAAGCATTCATATTAAAAAGTATCTATTTTCCAAAAAGAGAAAAAGCTATGTTTACATATTTAGCTTTATATACAGTATATCTGAAAGCTGCTTATAGATAACTTATGCTCTGAAAACAGTCTAATAAAATATGCTCTATCCTTAACACAGCTACCACTCTTAATAAATAACAGTTTTAAGGTTCAGAAATCCAGATTTTTGGGAATGTAATTAATGCTTGACTTCTAAACTAGCAAAAGTTTACCTTGCATTATAGAACCAGACAACACTGTTCTCTCTTTAAGTTCAGCATGTGGGCTACCCCTAGGCAGTGCACGGCAGATTAAACCTAAATTTAAAAACGAGAAAATAGTTTAAAGAACTAAAACAACATGTGTTCAACTCCCCCCCCAAACAAAACAAAACAAAACCCACCCTTCTTACATACATTACAGATACTATCTGTAGTGCCCAGAGAGCCTTGCCTCATAAGCCCACAAAAGATGGAAGACAAGCCGAATGCACGAGCAACTTCAAAGCAGCACTGAATTTCTATATACGAGTAAGAGGTTTCTAAACTGTGTTGTTCCATCTAATGAAATTTTACACAAAATATCCTTTAAGGGCTATCCAAGGGTGGGACAAAATGCACTTTAGGAGTAAGACTCCAGAGTTTAGGCAAGAAACATCATCTTGATATCTCTATTTTTTAAGATAATCAGAAAAAGTTGTATAATGGCCCGACTTGACCTTTACAGTCTTAATGTGATTACAGTTTATTAAATCAAAATAATACTAGGGATGCCCTGAAGCAGGATACAGCAGCTGTACAAGTCTTCTGCTTGGCATTATCTATGAGATTTATTGCAGGAATGCAAAAGGTCATACCAATGTATGTACGTTACTGTGCCATAGCTGAGAAGCAATTTTTCACTCAATGGCTGTGTCCATGCTAGTACGACTCAGAGCTGTTTGAACTCTGCAACAATCCACTGGGATTGTGAAGAGTCAGTTACTCCTCTTTGAAGATCTGACACATGTAAGTGCCAGCTGAATCACCTGCAGTTATTGGAACATCCACCAACAAAAGAAATAGGAAAACTAGCGTCTACTCCAGTAATAACCCCAGCATGCTTTTATTGTAGTGGTTATTATAGATTTAAAGACTATTTAAATCTTATTAGATTTGGTTAACAGCATAAGATATAAATCTAATTCCTCTTTTTGTTTGCCCCATAAACAACTGTAGATTATCTTAAAGTAATGCAAAAGACTTGAATAAACTGCAAAACAACTTAGGAGCAGCTGTTTTTACCTTCCAGTGGTGCAGACACTGGAGACTCCCGCATTGACATTCCTTGCTTTATATTTCCTTCCATTGTATCGTAACTTCTTTTTAAACTAATTTCATGAGCAGTTCTTGGACTCCTTGTTCCTTCACGAACGTTTTTAATAGCTGGTAAAATTTACAGGAGTGTGGTTAGAAAATGTGGACAATAAAAAAAGTCACGAGCATTAAATTTAATGAGACCACAAAACACAAATGCTTTAATGACAACTTCAGTGTAATACTGAAACATTAAGCTTCAACCTTAAAAAGATCTTTCATGGTTTGTTAAATAAAAGATTTGTTCAGTTACTCATGTATCAGTATTTCAACTGCAGCTCAAAGGTAAAGGATGTATTTCTTTTGAATTTAATACAGAACATTTTAAACTTGGTTGCTTAACCTTTCAAAATAAAAATTTTCCTGGAAAAACTGGAAATAAATGGCACAGAAATTAAATAGTTGAACTGTATTTTAACTACATAGTACAGGATACTCATCAGAACACAGACAATTTCTGGATCATTTTAATTCTTATACCCACAAAAGTACATGTAGGTCAGTACTTCTTCAGGATGGCACCCCAGTGACTGATGTTTATACATTTAGAAGCAGATATACTTCAGCTATGGATTATAAAAGCAGAACCTGCTGCAGTCTTGACTTTAATCAAGTAGAATATATAAATACTCACTATCATAAGATAAAATATGCCCACTTTTGCCTTCATAAATAACATGGCCTTTGGCTGAAGCTTCCTCCCGGCACTTTTCTGGGCTGCTGTCTTCTGTAGCTAGCCGGGTAATAGTTCCCTTCAATAATGCATCAGCTGCTATGCCAGACTGGGACAGAGCTGGTGTACCCTGCATTTAAATCAAATATAATTCAGAACATAATTATTTGTAAGCATTTTGACACCTTGTTAATAAATAAATAAAACACTAGTGTTTAAAATATGATGAGATGAAACAGCTTTAAACAGCATCTGTGCAAGACTGGTTACGACTGATTGTAACATTTGAACTCAGGTGTGATGTTATTTTTCATAGAAATTGCTAATAAGCCTTCAGTTAGCTACAACTTAAAGCTCTGGTGGTTTTATTTTAGAAATATAAAAATATTCAAATACGTAAAGATGAAATCCTGACAACACTGACTTCAGCAATTACAGGATTTAACCATCTGATTGTATTTCAACTTCTTTAAGGCAGTTCCTATTCTGTGACTTTAATTTACTGTTTTTAGACATGCAAATACGTTCACAGCGATAGTGTAAATACATTATTTTGCTACAGCCTTCTCAGTAAGATGAAAAATACCTGAGTTATGGAGCCTCTCAAAGAAGGAATGGTCTCAACAGAAACTTTATTGGTTGGAGTTCCTCGTGTTATACTTCCCTCCTGTATTGTGGTACCTGATTTGAAAAAAAGACATCCAGATAAATAAGGGAATCAAAAAAATACAGCTATTTTACTTGACATAAACTCTTTTTTAATGAGAACTGTTAGTTTATACTGAAATACAGGGAAACTTTCAGCTTGTTAATAGTATGCATTTGAGACAGCTAAATTATTTCCCCTTTTGACTTAGCCTTTTACATCACGCAAAGCCATTAATCCATGGTATTTGGTTTCCTTTCTTTTGATGTATTTATATCTTTCACAAGTATTGCTATGTGTATGCCCAACAATTTAGTTTTGAAACTGGCATGTCTTGAAACAAATGTTTTTAAATGAGACATGCAGACAGGAGGAGCTGTTACAAAAACACATGTACACATGCCTTGGAAAAGAGGGAGCGGATTAATCCTTTAATACTTAATAACAACACTTCAGTAGTTTGGGCTCCAGTTCTCTCAGTTTCATCAGGCTCTGACAAAGTTTCTTTCTTAAGTTGTATGACTGACTTTACCTCGAACCACACCTTCATGTTGTGCCCTGACCAGGAGTCCCTCAGGCTGGGAATTCTGACTTCTGGGAGAGAATTCTTCTTGTTTGATATAGGGCAGGGAAGCTATTTAGAAAAAGAAAAAAAAAAGAAAATCTCTCCTTAATTATGAGTTATTAAATAGTCTATAAAAAAATGCACGTCAGCTTTTCTTTTCTTACCAGCTTTGGCTGACTCCTGCTGCCTTGGCAGCCCAAGAGATATAGAGCCCACTGATGGCTTTGCCGTTTCTTGGGTATAGGAAGCTTGACTATGAGATGTTAAGTAAGTGCCAGGTGTTCCCTAAAACAACATATTATGTTAATTCTTGTTTCTGGAATGCAGATTCACTTCTGTGTTTAAAGGAGACTGCAAATATTACTATGATCCTAAAATGCTACACAACACCACTGCAAAATATCAAAGTGCAAAACAACAGGACTCCAGTGTCACTGTTAGTTCAGAGATGCAGTTCACCTAAACTGGACATCCTCACCTGCGCTACTAAATGTAAACAACTGCAGCGTGTTCTATTTTATAAAGCACCTGTAACTCCTGGACTTTTAGTGGTGACATGTACAGGTCTTAACTGTTAAATGCTGTGAACATATAACTGAGTACAAGATATTGACAGTTGGTGAAATGGCAGAAAGAATGTTATAAGCAGAGATTTTCAACAAGTAGTTCTCTTACTTGTGAGATTGAGCCTCCCATGATAAACGAAGGTTTTTCTGATGGCACACTTGTTTTGGAGGATGGAATGAGGGGTGGTGGTGGTCTGGTAGGTCTGGTAGTTGGAAGGCGGACTCCTTCAGGTATATTGGTTATTACTTGGTGAGGAGCTGGCTGGAGAACTTAGGGAAGAATGTACATTAAACAAAGTCTGTTTCAGCTCTATTAGTCATTAGAGAGACAAGAAGAACTGAAATAACTCAGCTCATCTGACAATTTCCAACAGGAATAATCTCACAATACCCAAAAGCTATCTAGCTCTATTTTCAGCTCTGAAACTATGTCCATGTATATGTTGTGCTTAGAAATTTATTAGGTAATATCTAACCTTGCACTGAAGTTCAAAAACAGTAAAATCTGCACTGTAAAACTACAAACTCAGAAAAGTAAACTTTTAAAGCTAACAATACGGGGTACATTCATTTGTTGTCGTTGCTTTTCTGTTTTTAAATAAAGTATTCTACTTAAAGAATAAGAACAACTGAGGCAAGTATAATCTAAGCTTCACTGATTCTGTCTTTTCTCAGCATGACATTATACTCTGAAGGCAGAAGCAATAATCCAAGTTCCAGAACTAAGATTTGCCAGTTATTTCACTGTTTTATAAATCATTCAATATATAACATTACACAATTATTCAGAAACTTATGTCAAGCTTAACAGTAGCTCTCTTTTTCCTCAATTCTTCCTTCATAAAGTGACAGTATTTTCACTGAGTTGAAAAAAACTCTGGATTGCTTTGTGCCCATGCTGTTCTAACACTTTTCAGATCATCTTAATTGCTTAATAAAATGCATGTTAGGCAGCTGATAAAGCAAACAAAACCGAACAAGAATACAGAACATCTATCTACAGACACAAAAAACATACTACTCTCGTTTGTTCACAAAAATGTTTAGAGAATAATTTGATACTATATAAAGTAACAAAGCCTAGCTTCCAAAGACTGTATATTGCTATGATACTAAAGCAAGTATTTACCTGGTGGGACACTGTAGCGAGCTGCGTTCATATCAGGCTGGGGAGAGGCTTTATTGACTTCTCTTGGAGACAGCCTGTATGGTGATGCTGACCTCGTTGCTGTATTTTGCACTTGTGCTTCCTGTTCTATTGCTCGTTTGACCTCAGCATAAGGCATATAGGCTACCGGTTTTCCTATGACAGTTAAAGAAAGAAGAATCCCAAGTTTAGAAATTAGAGTCAAAAGGTCCAGTCTACCACAGAGTTTTAACAAAGGGCTTATTACTATATCAGATTGTACTCATCAGGTACAAAAGTTTAATTACAAGGACACATTTAGACCGGAAAGGAAATAATTAAATTTGAAATATCACTTGGCACTGAAGTAACTGAAAAATGCCAAGGTCAGGCATGTAGGCTCTCTCTGAATGAAAGGAATAAACAGTTCTGCATACTAAGGCATAAGGATAGCAATTTTTGTACCACTTTCCTCTCTTACAATAGCACGCAGTGCTACCAGAGGAAGGTAAGTATTTAGTCCTCCTACTCTTTTGAGTAATCCAGATTCATGCATTTATTTCGAAATCAGTGAGTGATTGTAACACACACACACACACACATATAATTATCCTTGAATGCTCTCCCTGGCAAAGACTGCAGTTTTTAAAATTATGTTACACACTTGTATAAACTTATTTGTATAAACTCTCTCATGCTTTGCTGGTGAAAAACAGTAGCTGGTTCCTTTAAGTCCTTTAAGTGAAAGCTCTACTACTGAAAAGATTAAATTTAAAGATTTCTAAATACTGTGCATTGGCCAGGTTTACATACAAGTTCAGCCAGACTTACATGCTAATTCCATCAGACAAAACGCCTCCTTTTCTTGTTTGTTTGCCCACAGAAGCAACAAATCAAAGTTCAAATACCAGTATTGCCCATCAATTGTGTTTAAAGGGAAAATATATTTGTATTGATTTTAGAAAACTAAAAATCCAGTACCACAACTTCAAATTCCTTCCGTTTGGCAATAGACAATTTAAGTATTAAAAATTACAAGCCAGAACAAGTCTACTGCAGCTGGGAAACTACATCTTTTATCTCCATGGTTAAAGAAAGATGACACTAGTCATCCCATAATAGCTTCGTAAAGAAGTTTTTTACTATTATATTTAATGATGAAGTATTTTGTAGTTTGTCATACGCCAATCAGCAACATGCCCTTCAGTTTGACTAGATGCCCTGCAATACAGTCACTGGACGTGTATATTCCAATGTATACAATACCAGATTTTTAAGCAGCCTGTGGGCTCTCTCCTACATACACGAGTGGATGGACAAGCTGGCATGCACAATGTACGTTAGGAAGTAGCTACTGCAATGATCTGATGGCATGTCAGCCTCTTTAGTCTGCAGATGAAGATGTCCAGACTTGTAGAACCCATTTACATTAACCACATTATCCCCCCTCACTGCTTCAGTAACACCCTTGATTTTTGCTGGCAGAGACTTGGTGCTAAAACTTTCCCACAGTTCGTAATACAGTACTGCTAATGCCAAGAGTTATTCAGATAATATTTTAGTTAAATGGTACTTTTAAGCATCCCCAGACTTTCTACCTAAAGAAGCAACTTCCAAAACCAGCAACTCTACGCCCTCCCCCTTCAATCCACAAGTTCCCTTCTCACTATTTTAACAGGCAAAAAAAAGGTATGTTTCCTTCATTTCACTTCAGTAGAAGTAATTAAGATGAAGTGTTTTCACAGCATAATTTTAAAATTGTTGAGCATGTTAAGTACAAAGCACTCAAATTTCAAAGACCATGATAGTTTATACTGCTAACATTGCGGAGCCAACAGACACAATGCACAAGGATATTAAATCAAACAATGCAGAATTATGCATCTATGATGATATCTCTAACATTCAACACATAAGCCACACTGGTTTTATTTCCCGGTTACAGTGTTGTTTCTGGACCTATTCATTTCCCAGGAAAGAAAGTTGGGTATCTAGAGGTAACAGTTACAGCAAGAGCTGGACCTCCCATAGGATATGCTTTTCTTGCATAAATAAAGACAATCATCTGCCAAGCTGTTTGCAATTTGCAAGTTGTTAAGAGAATTAGAATAATTTCAGTTCAAAGAATGAAAGAATAGCCAATTTACACTGAGAGAAAACATAATGCAAGTGTCTATGAAAGCTACCAAATGCATCTTAAATAGAAATATAAATTGCCCATCTGAATCACATTCCTGTAACCAACAATGGTAATAGAAACATCCTTACTTGGGAACCCTGACAGGTTCGGTGAACAGCTCTGGATTTGTTCTGTACCACAGAACACAAGAGTCACATTCTGGAAACAAAGGTCCAGATCCGAGAGCTCAGTTCAAATCATGCCTCCAAGCAGCATCTATTTAGGCAAAGGCAACCAGCCTCCATATTTGCAAGAAGAAAAACCTTTCACACAGCCCTTCGTGGTCTGACAGGCTACAGCATGACAGTTCTACCATTCTTTTGTGCAGTATTCCAGGGCTCAATTCACCAGGCTCTCGTGCAGTAAAACATTCCTCTTAATTGTGCTCATTGTCCATTAGTAATTCTCTCCCAACTTCACCTTTAGTTTCCGAAAACTAAATTCTGATCTCACCCCAATGGAGCCAGTTCTGCTTTATCTAAGGAGATTATAAGGTGATTCTCCAACACTGTCACTGCAGCAGCATCTGTTATAATAGAGAGGTTCCTTCAATCAAGTCCTATCAGAAGGTAACAATCAACAGTATGCTAAATTTTCCTTCTTAAACATGGCAGACAGTGGAATATGCTGACATAAAATGCAGGGTTACCTCCATGACATGACAGATGTAAAACCACCTACCTTCCCACTCGACATTAGGGCTCTTGGAAGTGCCGCATGGGCTTACAGAACTTCGATACTCCATATCCAGCTGCTCTTGCCTCTGGCGTTGTTCTTCCAGCAGTGCTGACTCATGCATCGCTTTAATGTGCCGTTGATAGAGTGCATAACCACTCACTGGTGTTCCAACAGGAACGGTACAGGGACTGCAAGAAACCTACAGAGAGGGGAAGATGTTAACATTGGGTACATTAATGAACGTACTTATAAAGTAACTGTCTTGCTCAACGGCTCCGCTTCAGCAGGTATATAGCGTATGTATTAACGTTTCAAGTGGTCTGTGCCTGTTTTTAGGCTAACACTTGTATATTTGTTTGTATTTAACTTAATTTACCCCTTAGAAGTATTATGATAACAAAGCTAACAATACATTTCTTTGTTTCTTTTTTTTTTCCTGCTTGAGTAGTAGAGGTAGTTCTCAGGACAACATGTTCCTTCAAACATCATTTAAAACACCCCATACCATTGGTGGTATGACAGCAGCTCGGTGGTGAAGTTGTTGTAGGTCCATCTGCCCTTGCTTTATTGTGGGCGACACCAGTATTGACCCAGTGGGGTTTAACAGTGAGGGCTTTGACTCCCTGAAGATACTGCAAAAAGAGAGAAGGAAGGGAAAAATATCACCAAAATGAACAAGATAAAACATCTTAAAAATTACAGGCAAAAGTAAACCTCTCAACTTCAAAAAGGAAAAAAAAACCAACACGTTTAACATACTGGACAACGTCAAAAAAAAAATCAAAATCATGTTTTGTTTGTCCCAAAGCACATCTGGTAGAATAAGCAACAGATACTGCTATATTGTAAAATACGAAGAAATACCGAAAGAATTGTTCAGAATCTTGAAAACCAGAAATTCACGTATGCAGTTTCTATATATACGGTACTACCACAATGCAACCTTCTTTATAAAGAATGCCTTGGGGAAAAAATAGATGGCAAGCACTGGATATATTTAGTGCATAGGAAATACGTAAACAGTAGTGTAGTGTACAACAGACTATTTCCACATGGAAGGCTAATACATTTTTGAAGTGGAAAGATGATGTCTGAAGAGGCAGAGGGTGCAGAAACACCACAGACTGCCCTCTTCAAAAGAGCACATGTGGAACAATGATACTGGATACTTCTGACATTTAACATCTATCCTCGGTACTGTGTGTATATTAAGACCACTGGGAAGGAGGGGGCATTGGCTCTGAAGCTATGCTATGGTTACACAGGAATTGCACCAACAGAACATTAAAAGATTTCATTTATCATCAGTGGAATGAACCATCTACCCCCAAAGATACAACGGTTCCAAATATAAGCAGCACTGTCCATTTAAAGGCCTATCTGCTTGTGTGGGTTATCCACGCTGTTTAGGGCTGAGTTCCCAGGAACGACTAGATGCATGCAGACACTACTATACACTTTGAAGAAAGAGGTCATCTACTTCTCAGGACATTTGTCCGTTAGTTTACAGACACAGGCTGGTAGGGGGTGAGAAATACCTTCCACGACTCTATTAATAATAGTCTTCAAGAGATTGTTCTATCAGCTGATATAACATGGTTCAATGGCAGTAATTGGGTACAGGACTCTAGAGGGTATACAAGCAAATAAATGTGAAATGTAAAAAGAACTAAAATATGAGCATTTTATGCCCTTAGATTTTTTATTATTTTATTTTTAAGTTACTGTCATCTACTAAAACATATTCAGGCTGTTTTTCCTATCAAATTCAAGGAGGTTTGGCTACACTCTACTAAATTGAACTTGTGAGAATAAGAATCAATTAAAACATGCTGAATTTTTGGCTCTGCATTCAAACAGTTTTACTCTAAAGGGAATGGAGAGCCCACAAGATTTCCCAAGTGAGTGAATCACACTATAAAGAATGTGTACTTCTGAATGTGTAGATTTGTACAGAAGTACTGTGCAAAAGCAGCAAACAAAAAAACAAAGAACTTTAGTACAGATCCAATTACACAATCACTGATGATTTTCTTAGTGGATAGTTGGAGGGATTTACAAAATTCCCCACTTTTTTTTTTTTTTTGAGTTGGTAATTGATTTTTAAGTGTCTGTGTACCAGACAATCATGCAGCAACAAAAGCTTCCCCTTCTCACCAGAAAATACCAGTTACTCATCTTGGAAACTCATGCCAGGAGCATCTTGAATCTTTTTTCATGCTTTGGCAAATTTTCAGTGTTTTAGTAAGCTGCTGTCCTTTCCAGGTGACTGTTTACATGGTTCCCATTCTCTGAACAGATCCTAAATGGCTCAATTTCCCTTATTCTCTAGCTTTCCAGGTAGTTGTGCTAATTTGCTAACTACCCAGTCAATCACTATGGAATTTTGCCTTACTCTGCATTAGAAGAGCTTTCTTTGGGCTTTTCATCAGATTTTTTAATCAACATTTCCCTCTACTGCACTTCTGGCAAAGCCTCTTTAGAAATTCTTTGTATAGTAAAAATTCATAACAAAAATATTGCTACTGATGACAGGTTTTGACCACTGTTAAAACCACTTTTTAAAGATGGCAATTTATGAATGCTAAACAATTAAACTCACCCTTGTCTGTCAGGCTCTCCATCAACTTCCTCATCAGCACTACAGGTAGCACTCGAATCATTATCTGAATGGGATTCTTGTCTTGCTGAGTTAACCTGTTGTGACAGACTATAGTCCATTTCCTCAGGTTCCGACTTTTCCTTGGGTTTCTCCATCTCCCTCTCTTTGGTATCACTCTCTATTTTCACTTGAATATTCTCTGGTAGCCTCATTTCCGTCTCTACAGGTTCTACTTTGGTATGTACTGGAAGATTGAGCACAGGCTTAGCTTCAACTGCATGGCTTCTACTGTCAACATCCATAGGTTCTTCTGCCTCATTATTTATTTCTTCCTTAACCTGTGGCTCAGAGGTCTGACTTTCAGCTGTTGATACACTTTGGGCTGTTAAGGAGGGAGACGTGCTGGCTGCAGGTTTAACAGTAGATTCCTGTTCTGCTGCTGCCTCAGTGGTTATTTTCGAGGCAGCATTGTCAGGTGGAGTTTCTTCACTTGGTTTAGCAGGTTCTGCTGGAGTTGGAGATGGAGCACTTTCTGTATCAGAACTATTTTCAGCACCTGAAAAAAGTTTTAGAATAAGAGTTCAACTTAATGAAATCCAACTAAGTTTCAGTCAACTGCTGCTTTTTATCTTTTTTAAAATAATCAGATGTATGTCTGCCGTCTCAAAACACAAGATAATTGCCCAACTGTTTTACTGAGAGCATTAACTAACAAAGGTTACACATCTTTGGTTCAACTTGCTTCAGCACGCACAATTTTTCAGCCACATGCTGTTAATTTATCCTCTAGAAAACAGAATATTCAAAATAACAAGCATTAGTATTTTCAGGCCACTCAATACTGAAAATGCTTTTTCCCCCTCCAGATGCAACTAGTGAAGTGAGTTCAAACAATTAAAATCCAACTGAAACACAGTATCTGAGCACCACATTATGAATGGAACAAAACTTTCAGATTGTATCATTGACACAGACTAAACATGTCTCTCCCTCTCTTTCAGTGCATACAGGAGTTCTCTTCCCTGCCAGTTACCTTCACTGTCTTCTGGATTCTCTTCTTCATTAGATGCTTCAATGTCTTCATCCTCCTGAGCTGACACAGTTGAAGCTACGCTCTCACACTGTGACACATCTCGCTCTTCGCGGGGCCTTCGTGAAGACTGATAAATATATGGTATTTATATCATACTGAACATTTACAAGCTTTTGTTTTGTTTTTAACATGCATTTCCATTTCTTACTCTCAGGTTAAAATAAAAGGCACCGAATCTCT
Organism: Anser cygnoides; assembly: GCF_040182565.1. Lineage (NCBI taxonomy): Eukaryota > Metazoa > Chordata > Aves > Anseriformes > Anatidae > Anser > Anser cygnoides. The sequence continues at coordinate 8,825,374 of NC_089890.1, forward strand.
GTTTAGCACATATTCATTCACAAGGGCATACCCTTTCAACTTTTGTCCAGCTTTTGCTGTTTCTGACCAAAAATAAGTTTGGGAACAAACCACTGACTCCTTACGTATTTGGGGGAAGAACAAAACTACTGCAGCAAACACAGACACTGAAGCTCTTCGCTTCAGTGGAGAGAAGACCAGGACACCACAGCTTAGAGGATTCCAGCCCTCAGTATTCTATTTTAGATGCCCCAGAACTTTCAGTTCCTGGTTGTCTTCTATTAATTCTTTTGCTCTGATTTGTAAGGTTAGTGCTTACTGCGTGACACAACATGTTTCAAGGTAAATGTTTTACAGCAATGACCTGAACTTCTTTACTTGCTGGTGTACTGATAAGGAATGTCATTTTCAAAGAGCTAAGGAACTCTTCAGGCTTGAGTGTATTATCTGATAGAAAAATTTCTATTGCATTTTGAAGTATGAAGTGATTAGTATCACAGGTCAGTGAGAATCAGCTGCCTTTTCTAGGAGATATATGTTGCAACACAAAAACAAGTAGAAAAGGAAACAAGTGGTTACTGCAACACAGTCTTACTGAAGCATGATGAAGGACTTCAGAGAGATGCCAAGTTTTTCCCTGTAAAATAGTCAATGTCCACTGCACTTACCTTCTGTTTGTGCTGTTGAAGGAGACTGTCCAAATTGTGTCTCCTTTTATAGTTGAAGTAGAAGTTCTTACACTGAGCTTCACTTTTCGTCCCAACCATTTTGGCAATTGCTGCCCAGTTGCGTCCATGTTCTACTAGGCCTGTTCAAACACATAGGAACAGATATTTACTATGATAAATAATTCAGCTATCCAAACCCTAATAAATGGAACTAGTGGGAAGGGAAGATACAAAAGTATTGCCGTCCTTTAAAAGAATTCTCAGTGAAAACGTATATGACCACTAATTATGGGGTGGTAAAAAGCTGAGTATCTAAACGTCTGCTAATAAAGCCTTCAAACTCAACTCTTTGCTGTTGCTAATACATAACACCTTTGCTAAAATGTCTATTTTATGCATAATATTTACAGATGACAGTATCTACCAAGTAACAAGTTATAAAATACACTAACTAGTCTGCTTGAAGAATGCCTTATACAAAAGGACATTTTGTAAACTTTAAACACATGACTTTGAAGATTTACATACAACGTACATATCTTCACATCTGTTTCTCAGGCTTCTGTGGACAAAGTACAACATCAAATAGTTCTAAGTAGGCCATATGAAATAAGTCATCACATCCCAAAAAACGCATTTTTCTGTTAAAGATGTTTGTGTTAAAAACAAAACAAAAACAGCAAATTTCAAGTTCTTCATTCAGTGTAGTACTGCAATGAATTTGGACTTGTAGAATTTGAAGTAAATATGTTTTCAATAATTCAGTAAATACAAGTATTCTGAAGTAAAATAGAAGTTTTACAAGGTTTACCTTTTTTAGCAACTTCCATTTCTTCTTCTGTCCAGCGGGATGTCTCCACAGGTTCTGCAGAAGCTGAAAGAAAAACAATGACTGATCAGAGAAAAGACTAAAAGCCACTTTTATGACCATCCCATAATCTATTATCCTGTTTACATTAAGGCTTATTCAAGTCACTCAGAAAAAACTGCTTTTGTCAGTGGGAAATAGTCAGCCTCCTTTAAACCAAGATATAAATGTACATTCTCAGCAGTGCCCTTTCTCTCCCTTGTGATCCATTCTTTTCTATGTATCTGGCAAGGTTCCTTAAATTTAGATATTGCTGTAACTCAAACATGCTATATTCTTCTAAAAATCACAAAAGAACTTTCTGTGCTCTTACTGCACATATGATTGTCTTAATCAGTACATTGACTACAGTGGGGCCTGAAGAAATAAAACTGATTCTCAACTGTAATTTAACCCTGACCTTATATAGCAAGTATGTAATTAACTCAGGGTAAAATACAAAACACAGCAGTATTTCATTGATTTTAATATTGTTCACAACTGGAGGGAAGGAGGCACAACACAGCAGCTTCTCCAAAAGGAGTTCTGCATTTTTCTCACAATCCAGTGTGCTATGAGCTAGTTCCATCCTATTTCACTGACTACTGCAGAAAGGACCGAAATGGTTACTTATCAATTAGTGGGTATTCAACAACTCCCATTAACAAACAATGCAAGTAGGACACTATAAAATATCTGATGCACGCAAAAGCTATTCTGGATTTCCAGAAAATCTCATCAAAATAAAGAAAAAAACTATTGTCCTAGTTCAGCAGCTGACAAAAAAGTTTATCAACTGAGCAAAACGTCCATTTCTGATAATTTAAGCTACAGGTGAACTGCCATGCCCACTTACTCTGTTCTTCAGGAAGCACAGAATATTTGAGCAATAGAAAGTTGTTATAACGTCTGTAAGAGTTATCTAGCTGCCTGTAACTACACAGCTGAAGAGCTAAGAGCAATAAACTTTGCTACAGCAGAGCACTGCAGGAAAAAAAAAATTGCCACACCACCCTAAATAATTATTTACTAGCCACAAGGTATTTTGTTTGATAGTGTTTCTGCGCCACCACAGATTATGTCAGCCTTTTTAGACATGCAGCTAGAGATAGCGTAGTTTTATCTAACAATACATGCCAACAGAGTAACACTTCTATTTTAAAGAATTCTCTTGCCATCTAATACAGAAACAACAACAAAAATTAATTGCTAGGATCTATTTCAGATTATGAAACTCCCCAAAGTACTCAAATATCAGGTCTACTTATTTAACAACAACTTCTGTGAGCTACAGCCTGTAAGTCAATCTTTGTCAAATGCATTTGGATCTCTATGGATACAGCATTAACCCTGAAAACAGACAAAAAGTAGTTATCACAGAAACGCTTATCTGGCTCCCCCTGCCCCACACGTGGTTTTAACAGACTCATCTGATTACACACATACCATTCAGTTACATTCATGAAGTTTAGCAGTACCAGTCACAAAATTATGAGCAGGCCTAAGAATAAAGACGTAATACTAAACAAAAAAACCAACCCCAAAATGCACCCCATGCACAGAACACAGCTTTATTTCAGTGAAGAGCCTGACTACCAGATGGGTCCCCAAGTGTCCTATAAATGCTACTCACAAGGTTCTGGTGGGGGTGGAAGAGGCGGTGGTGGTTCTTCAGTGGCTGCAGCTGCAGCAGCATTTGCTTGTGCAGCTTCATTTGTCATTGATCTGGTGATTCTGCCCTTACGACGACCTTGACTATTGGCAGTTTTTCGGCCCCTAGGAGTGGCCTGTTCCCTTTCCTCTGTTTCCTCTGGTGCAACTTCAGTTTTGTCCTTTTCTTTGGTATTCTCTCTGAAAATAGTTAACAAAAGTGATTCAGACTCATTCAGATAGCCCTTATGGACAGATATTCCTGAACACGGTTTTAAAAACTCTGCATCAGATCTTACTTCCCATTTTGACTTGGAAGAAAACAAAACCAAAAGACACCTTAACAGTGAAACAGAATTCACTTACTGCCCAAAAGTCAGAATTGCTAGAGAATAACAGATGTATGACACTATCAACTGTAAAGAAGATAAGGACATTGTGACGGAACATTAAAAAAAACTAAGCCAATGAGATGCAAAGTGTTACACGTGAAAAAAAAAAAAAAAAAAACCAGAAAAAACACTCTGTTTTTTTGTACCAGCCTGATTATATCGGCAAGACAAAGAAATTTATAAATCAAAAAAAGCTTAATGCAAAAGAACTAACCTAAATAGAAAGTTTTCAGTCCAGATTTCACTGTTAGACTAATAGCAACTCCGTTTTGCTTTTTGTAATAAAAAGTTGCTGCAATCAGGAATGAATTAGTGTGTTTTCAGTCCCTATATACTTACTTTGATTCCTCCTTCTCATCCTTTTCCTCCTCATCTTTCTTTTCCTCCTCTTTTTTGTCTGCTTTTTCTGCTTTTTCCTCTTCTACCTTTTCTTCTACCTTTTCTTCTTGAGAAGGACGAGCAATTTGTTGCTAAAATGAAATGGAATTTACATGTTTTAACAACAGTATGTAGAAAGATACAGCAACTCATACTCAAGAGCAACACAAACACTGATATTAACTTACCTGCAACCCAACAGTATTTTAAATTACAGTCACTGCACATCTGTCAACAAAACAGTAAAACACCTCTGCCAAAAACTGTAATACCTATCTACACCCTGGAACTATAATGAATTAAGCATATCTCCCAGAATTCAAAATCCCCTCTGCCACAGAATATTCAGTTTCTACATATTAGCTGTATATCCTCAGTACCTATCAGCTTATTTTCTCTTGAGTTTCTTCTGTTCAGCTGTCCTATTCAGATATTGTATTTTGTCTTATAAATTCAATGGAGGTACAGGTTTCTTTTGCAGAGTGAGCACGGACATGATAACATACACTTGTACGTGGTAACAAATAAATGTGTTATTGTACGTTGTACTAAAAATGAACGGCCACATCGTTAGAAGTGCCTAGGAAAGGTCTAACATCTTGTGTAGTAATGTTGTTGCTCCCCTCAAATTTCATTTTTAATGTTGTACATTTGAAAAAAGCAAAACACGACAGCTCACTACTTGAAAGCAGAAGATATTGTAGCATGAACAATAAGACCAAATCTAAGCCACCTTCCTCAAGGCTGTTATTAGTAATTAAAAAATATAATTGTTCAAAAAAAAGTCAGGAATTTTAGATTTATATTTCTAGTGAATTTACGTTGTGCAGAAGGAAAATTATAACCTAGATTATTTTTTTATACACTACAGCCTGTATTGAGATTATAGTTTTGCAAGCATATAAGTACCAACAAAAGACACGGTAATTACCATTACCCACTGTTATCCTACAGAGAACAGCACAAAACACTATTTACGTATTCTCTGTTAAGGGACACTCACTCCTTATCTCTCAGAGTGAATCCAGATGACTGCCACGTGGAAAAAATATCTCATTTTAGAAAGCAGATAAATTTGATTTAAACTTTCCAGAAGACATGATCTACTTCAAACAGGAATTAATGCAAGGAATTTCTATTACTTCATATAATCACAAAGAATTACCAGGACGGCCACTTAAAACTGCTAAGAAGGGAAATAAAGTCTCAAAAATGCAAGAACATGGCATTGTTTTTGCTATTCCTTATCACACAAAAAAATAAAGTATCCGTGGCATTCACTGTCTGACTTAGCTGTTAGAGGTACCCTAGCATCAGAGAAGCTAAATATCTTGCGATGTTTTAAGAAAGCATTAGAAAAATACATGTATTCACACAGAAAAATTATATTTTGAGAAAACTACATCAAATATGGAAACAGAAGAAATTTATTTACATTTTAGCATATTTTTTCTCCCTACTGTGTTGCTTCCCAGTACTTTGAAGACTTCAGCTCTCAAAACAGCTTTTCTGAACTGGACTGGTTAAGGTAAAAAAAAATAAAGCTGGTAACATAGCTGATGCTTTGTAATCTCTACTACACTTCATAGTGTTATAAACATAATTGGGGTGTTTGTATGCATGGAAGCACTAATCACACAAATAATCAGGTCTTATGCCTGAAAAGATAACGTGGAATATAAATTCTCTTAAATACAGATTACATAGCAAGTATTTATTTGTGTGGGATACTTCCCCTTTGGATCCTTTTTAAGTCACTGACTATTAACCAGATAAAAGGCTGGTCAGTCCAGCAGCATAGGCCACGCACCCTTTTCAGCATAAAAAGGAGCCTAACTATTGCCATTTACTATCCATAAAAATCAACCTGCACACGACAAACACATCTTACACTTCCCAACACTGCGGAATTTCTATGCCCATGGCTTGCTTGCAAATTTCTCCCTCTCCAGAATAAAGCACCAAGCAGTAAGGCTGCCACTAAATAAATCATGTAACTCCCAAAATTCCCAGAACCCTTACACGAAGCAAATGAATTCTGATGGGCTTCAAAAGCCAACAAGTCCACACCGAGCATGCAGAGCTTAACCCATTTTGCCCATTCATGCTGAAAAGCATCGTAACAAGGTGATCTTCCAAGTGCCGCAGAAAAAGCCAAGCCTGCTGGACTGGGCACAACACAACAAAAACGGGAGATGCCACACGAGTTGTGGCGGGCAGAACTCCAGTCAAAGGCAAGGGGAGAGGGAGGAGGAAGAAAAAGCTTTCTTCCCCCCTCTCTGAAAACACCTAAGATCTTAAATAAATGATTGCAGTTTAAGTTCTGCCTTAAATACGCTTTCAAAAGAAACTACAGTACATAAAGAGGGTGGAGAGTCAGACATGGCCACGCAGAGGGAACCATTCACAGGGATTTACACCGAAGGGGCTTGGGCGTGAATGGGTTAAACAAACCACTTCAGCCAGAGTCACCAATTCAGAAGAACTGCCATACCTAGATGCTATCCACTCAAATCTGATGTGTGCAGAACTGAGTTGTTCCTTACTGGGTCTTAAGACTCTGCAAATCAACCTTGAAAAGCAAAATACACGTAATATTTATATAAGGCTACCTTCCAAAGAAATGCCCAACATACACTTGGAATTTATAGAAAGACAAGGACAGAGATCCAGAAGACTGCTGTTTTAGGAGTTCGCTAGATAGTTTATAGCCCACTGAAAAATTCCTCAAAACAGGCTTTCTTTTTTACAGAAGAACCTTCTTGTAAGTGTAGCAGCAGGTGTCACCATTTCATTAACAAAACCGAGCCTGCAAATAGTCACAGAAAGGACTTGTTTTTGACATTTTAATAATGTGAATTGGAGCAGAAACCCCAAATGCTAACCACTATTATCTTCCTGCAAATTATTAGCACATAAGATATTGCATTACTTGGTTATCCAAAACATTCCTTCAATAAAGACGTCAGAGACACGTGCTAAAGTAAATTATTTCCATTGTCCTAGACAGACTGGCCTCAAACTGAGGAGTTAAAATATGCATTTTCAGACGAAAAAAATCTGTATTTTACATTCACATTCTGTATTTTACATTTACAAAACAGATGCTGAAAATCGTCTGTTGTTTTTGCTTGGTTACCTTAACATTACATTTTGTAAACAACAGGATTCTCTGTTTGACAGAGAATTTAGTGAACATGCATAATCAATAGGTCAAGGGCAGGTTAAACACAAACCTTAAAACAGCTGAAGCCTCAGTCAGCGACGTACCTGCACATTCATCTGTTGCTTAAAACTTTTACTATCCAGGCAAGGGGACGGGCTTTAATTCAGGATAAGATTCAAAAGGACAAAACCCACAACAGCACCAACATCACACGGCTCTTTAGCAGCAGCTGCCTGACCCAGCAACATGTTTATTCCAGGAAATTGTGTCATTCTGCCACTTAAGCTGCCTACAGAAGAGTTGGCCCGTCTCACATACAACCTTTTAATCTCCCTGGGGTCACCCGAGGTAATCCCTGGGGAGCTCAGCACGATTGGCCGTCCCACAAGTACAGCAAATTTCTGTCTCGTCAGATCACTGGGCTGTCCCACCTGCTGCAGAGCCATGCGGGTTGATCCACGGACACTGGTTTATGCTGACCAGGCAGCTAGACTGCAAAAGTCACCCCCCTCGCTCCTGCTTTGCCACCAAATTGCAGCGAGAAACTTTACGCAGAAAGAACCTCCTCTCAATGAATTATTTATGCAATTATCTGGAATGAAACCAGTGCAAAAGCACTGGTGTCTTTGCTGCATGAACTCCCAGCATTCACTGACCGAACTTGCAAAGTGACAGCCCCACAAACTATCTGTGGGCGGTGTTTTGTATAGCCATGCTTTCTTTTAATGCTATGTCAAAAATTTGCTCTTCATTTTAAACCACATTTGGTTTAAGACACACCTGTTTAGTTGCCTCTGTGTGCATTCTGTAACAGTTTAGGCAGCATTTAATAAAAAGTCCTTTCTAAGCCTATTTAAGGACAAAAGCGTGCCAGAATTCAATTAGCCTTACATATCTTAACCTTATATGCCTTAATTTAGCAGTTAGCTTCTTTAAAGAAAAAGCCTCTGCTGAAATTTGAGTCAAGTTGTACTCTCTAAAAAAAATTCTCTTAAGCATTTCAACATCATTACCATGATTAATATCTTCTCTACTGCACCATTCTTCTTGCTTGCCTTCTAATTTACAAAAATATATGAACTCTTACGAGTTCAAGCTGAAGCACCTGTTATTGGCAGGCATAAGCACATCTTGGAGCACATCATAAATCTTACATATCTTGTGTTTGCCAATCAGCAAGGAAGTTTCAGATTGCTACTCAGAGAAACAAAAAATATCAGCTTCAAACAAAGCTGGGGTGAGGGAGGGACACGGGGAATGAATTACATTCTGCAACCTTAAGATAAAAGTTCTGGCAAGCGAGACAGTTCAACACTCAAGTGGTTTTTTTTGACTAGCTTACATAGATGTTGTTAATTAATCATTAATAAAACTAAGAAATACAAACATAATTTTTGGTACCATCTAATTCCTTTCTATAGCATCACTAAACACTAATTATAATACTCCTGAATATAAACTTCCAGAAATGGTAAGATTTCCCCCATTTAGGTTGTTTAGAGAATTTCCTTGACTTTGCAAGTATTCTTTAACAGTCTTCAGATCTATAAAGCCTGACATTTATCTGCATCCTCACCATAAAGCACACATTAAGTCTGTCTAGCAGTTGCCCATTGAACAGTTTAGCAATGTACTTACTGTGGATTAACAACTAGCAACTAAGACCTACAACTCTTAAAATTCAAAGAGCAAGTGATCCGAGTCCAATGAACAACTAGAGCAACTTCAGTGCTCCTACTCACATACTTACTGTTATTTATGTAGAAATAAGTATTCACAAGAGCAGCTGTAAAGCCAAGCAGAGCACCTTCAGTTTCATTTTATTGTTAGCTAAGCTCACAGGTCTTATGCACTTCTGTACAAAACTAATTAAAATCTTCCCTGATTAAAAGCATTACTCAAGGAAAGCAAACAATTTGTGGGTTGAGAAATCACCCAAATTTTGAATTCTACCAGTTTTGATATTCTAAAATGCAACAAAGCTGAAAGATGTGTAAATATACAACTACGATCTTCTGAATACATCAAAACTTAAAGTTACATTATGTTACAGCTTGAACCAGTTATGTCTCTTTACCTCTTAGAACAGCTGCAACAGAACACCATATGGTGAAGATATTGCTCAGCATATATATACTTACAATGATCATGCCAATCTCATTTTATAAAAACTAAGCCACTTAAAACAGCAACATTCTCTGCACTTAGTTCTCACAGCAACTGTCTAGAAGTCTCTTTTGGACAAGAAAAGAGACTTTTATCTGCTTTGTATTTGCCATACATCCTTGGTTTAATCTTTTACCACTACCAGACGCACAACAACACATTTTCCTATTAAGAAAGCATTATTAGACTTAAAGTCTAATAGAAGTTCTTGCAAAATACAGGACACATTGCAAATATTTTCTCCCATTACAGGAGTTAGAACTTCTACTTTCACTAACTGCAAAGTCCTTTGCATAATGAAAACTACCTTCACCCAAGCTGTCCATAATTTGTGGGGGTACAGAGAAGTAAGTCTTCATCAACACAATCTCTTTTTTTAGAATACCAGACCACAACTCAAAAGGCTCAAGTACAACAACACCATAGAAGCATAACATGCTGACCAGTTTTAGCCAACAGGATCAACTCATCAGCTGAAGTCGTCATGCAGTAATTTTACTCTATATAACTAATACATTCACTGGGACTCTCACAAAGCTTACATTACTAGGAAAAAAAAGTATTCACATATTCTGAAATGCATTATTTACTTAATTCACTGTTTTGTAGTTCAATACAGGTTTGCACAGTCACAATAACTCAGTCTCAACAATTTTCTCTTTAGTATTGCTGCTGGGATATGACTAAATCCAATAAACCACAACTTTTCAGATTTTAAGGTCTAAGGATTTCAAAAATCCTGAATTTTATAGGACCTTCCTCTCCTGTGCCCCCCCTCCCAATCAAGCTTCAGTTCTAACAAAATATTGGATACAAAGTGCTGAAGAAACATTCATACTGATTTGTAGCTGTTAAATTCATTTTAAGGATACAAACTCAAAATACCTGCAGGCTTCATCTTTACATCTTTTCCTTTGTTCATGTATTTTATTACATATAAGACCCTCCTTCCCAATCTCATTACTAATGTATCTTTTATTCTGTTTTCAGAATGCTGTTAGATGCAAGCGGAAGTCAAAATGGGAAGAGCAGGGACACATTCAGAGAACATACAGCATTCTTCCCGTTTTCCTGATTAAGAAAAAGTCTGAGTATCTTAAATTACATTTGTTTTCCAATATCCACACTAACCCTGGTAGCCTAGCAAATGTATATATTCCTTGTAATATGCTGCTCTTTTCCCCTCTCCAAAGGCTTCCAAGACTTCCAAATGAATTCTTCCTGAATCAGCAGAATTTTTAATTTGCATGCATTAAATTGGTCTCTTTTTTCTTGCTATTAAGTTCCAGTTTGACTTTGAGCCTGACCACCATATAACGATCACCATTAATTTCTGCTTTTTGACAAACACTGGCATTATAAAATGATTATATTTTTTCCACTGCAAGTCACATGTATAACCTTATTTCTGTTGGCTCCACCACGTGATTTGATGATGGATTCAACCTCCACGTCTATGGCAGGATCCTCAAATAAAATGAGCTGTCATGTTAAAAAAGTCACAAATGTGCAAAGGAAGGAGATATTCCACAGAATTAAAAACTAGCTAACCAAAAAACCCCTTGATGTCAGGATTCCTTATATTTAAAGGGGATAAGAGTGTACTAGTGGAAAAATTACTTTTCCCTTTTTTTCCACTTCATGCATACAACTTGCTTTCTATACAGGATTGCAAGACAGTTGTAAATATGAAACAATAAAATGATCATATTCAAGTGACAAATGCATTTTAGATACCTGATTTCTTCCTCTGCGTTTACCGTAATTCCTTCGCACAAGTGCTTTGTAATTTTCATTTTTCTTAGTCAAATAATAATATAATACACAGTCGGGAACATTCTAAAGTGAAAAAGCAAAAAAAAGTTTCACTCCTACAAAAAAAATACATTTTTATTATTTAAGTTAATGCTGAAAACTATTCAATCCCTAGACTAAAATAAAACACTAGTATATTTGTTTGATCAGTAGGGAAGCGAAGTCATACACAAACGTAGCAACATAACCATGCATAAAATTAGACTGTGTTAAACACAGGTCTCCTATATTAATAATATCTCTCAGCTACCTGTCTGTGTGATTTAACATATAATAAACAATTTACAAACGCAAAAGCTTCTATTTTTCATAATAGTCCTATGTATTCAAGATTCTGCTGTAAGTTTTAAAAAAATCCTAACTCCCCCTCACTTTTTACATCAGCTCTGTAAAGTCAGTTCTAAAGACTACAAAAATCAGATCTAAAGACTAATTCAGCCAGCAGTAGGATCCCACTGACTTGAAAGGTGGAGGCAAATTTTCTTAGAGGTAACACAGTGGCTCAGCAGAGCCAATTATGCCCTTATCTAACAAGTAAGATAGTTAAGCAGCTTACCTGCTTCAAAAAGAAAGTAAGATCAAAACTAAATAAAGTGTCATTTTCTTTTACTGCTGTCAATAGTGTCATTCCGCTAACTTTTGTTATATGTTTGCATGCGCTGATCGTGTTACTGATCAAGCACTACGAAATTTTGTCAAAGCAATAATTTTTATGGAATTACACATCTTTTCCAAGAAGGTAAAATGATGCTGGAATAAATGACTTACATTCGGAAAGTTAGGGATCCCACCCTAGGCTCTACTTATATTAAAAAAGGTCTTACCTTTCGTTCCAGGTAGGAAGCAATTAGACCAAAGTTCTTGGGATGTTGGACAAACCTTTTACAAATCAGAAATTATTTAAGTTTAACAACATAATTCACGATCAAATAAGCAAAGCAGTCTTCTAAACAATCTGTGCCACCAGCACTCCCTTGATTTTGCAATTGAAATTAGTCTAAAAAGTCTAGTTTTCAAATTGAACAAATTTAGAACTAAGCACTTAAAATTAGCAATTAACTAATATAATGAGATTGTATACCACGCTTCACATTTTTATCCTATCAGAAAACTAAGGCATTTTAAAGAATTTCTTATCTACAGACTAAATGGATGCAAGCCTACACAGTTCAAAAATATTTGGAGCAGTCTAAACCTTTTGCAACATTTCATTCATCCAACTAAGAACATTATCAAATATCACTGCACAAAACCTTTAGAATTTCCAATTTAACTGATGTTTACTGTGGGGTTAGGTGTTTAACTGTTATCTGCAATGCAATAAAAATAAGAGAGAAGAAAGCCCATTACTTTTCCTTAAAAATCTCTTTCTCATGGTCGGTCCAGACATTCATGAATTGTCTGTCTTTATAAACTTTCATGGGATCCTCCATCAGACCATTCATATTAATAAACTTCACTCGTCTTTGTTCTGCATCAAACATCATGGGAGGAATGACTGAGAGCTGACGCATTTGTTTTTCATTATTCTACAGGCAAAGAATAAAACAAAAAGTAAAGAATACAAAAAGTTGCTACTAATGTTTACATTTGTTGAATTACACAATGCTTTAAAGCTCCACCACAGTATACATTCACAGGTAGCTTCAACCATATTTTCTATCTACTTCTTAACTCTTCTAGAAGCTGTCCCTATCCCAATGAACAAAGCTAAAGGGAACAGGAGATAGTGTCATACTAAGAAAAAATAAAATGGTGCAGGGCTTTAGAAACAAAATTTGCACACGTTTCTTACAGCTGTAAAAAGAAAGTTTGTTGCAACACACCTGCAATGAAACAGACACGCAAGAAAAATCTAGGACAAATGCAATTAGGAAGCATGACCCATAAACGAGAAGTATTTCTAAGACCTGCTTCAAGCCAAAGTTCACACAGACTCTCCCAAACCAGCCCCAAAAGAGTCTCTCTTCCTCTCAAAAAAACAAACCTTTTGAAAGAGACCTTTAATTGCCAGGAAAGGGATATTGAGTCATTTGTTATGCTTCTATAGCAAAGAATAGACAATAGCCTCACCTCCTGCTCAGAAAGTCCATCAATGATTTCAGAAATCTCATGTTCGCTTCTAGCAATAGTTGCTGAAAGTCCAGCCCCTCTTTGACCAACTCTAGAGTTAGGGAAAAACAGAAGTAGTAAGGATAAAGTGGAAAACAGCAATATTTTCAGATTTGTGCATAACAATGACAGCCTCCAAAATTCTTAAAATGGTGTTACCTAATTAACCAAATTAGTTAGTTAGGACTGTTCTTTCTCAAGTAGTCTAAAGAATACAAACTCTGCCACGTACTGCAATTTCCAGCAACTGCCCAGTTTTACTGGTGAATTTGCAACGCTCTGCAAAACATCATGCTTGAGTCAACATCAGAAAAGGACTACATTGCAAGCCATTGACCAGCATGATTCCACTTAGTATGAGAAACGTTCATACTAACGTTCATACGTTAATGAAGATCCTTAGGATGTGAACTGAAAATTGTGCTCAACACCATGAAATGTAGTGAACAATACACTTAATTACTTAATATGAATAAACATATTATCCATTATTTATAAAAATGCTTCAGCTTAATTTCAAAAAACTAAGAGATACTTCCTAAGTATGTTTCAAATCCACGGGAATACCTTTGAAATCGTTCTTGCTGTTCTCTTTGCTTCCGGATTTCTGGAAATTGTTTTTCATAGTACTCTCTTGTTTTGCTCTCCTTAGCTTTTCTGCGTGGATTATTTTCTATCCTGTCAACTTTTTTCTCCCATGCTTCCATCAGCTGATCATAACGTTGACAGATTTTCTGTTCCTGTTAAAATGCCAGAAGTAAACTTTTAACTAAACACAAATACACTAAGTGATCAGTACACCTAACGTAGGCATTTCATAGACAGATTTATATCTGGCAGCAGTGGCTTTACATTTTGAAGACAACATAAAACCAATTTTCAGCAGAGGGAAAAGTAAATGTAGATTTTGAGGATTATGCTCCTACATAAAAAAGACTAGGACCGTAAGAAGAAAAATACTTCATTACATTTTCATGGTAGAATTCAATGTTTAACCTTCAGCTATTCTTAATAATTGAAATATTCTTTTGGATACCACCCCCCAAAAAATGTATGCCACTTGATATAGCGGTATGCAAGAGAAAGTATTAATTTAGTTAATACTGATATCCAGCATGCACACATTTGATTAAAAATGCTGTCAGACTTCAGAATCAGATCTGCCTCATTTTCTTTCAGATACTATAGCTACTATACAAGAAAAGCTCAGAGAGGGGCCAGGCATGACAGTTACGGATTTTTCACCTTCTTTCTTCATATTCTAAGAAAAGAACAGGAAGGAAAGGAAAAAAATAAAGCTTTTTCCTTGTTTCAGATAACTAGCAAACCACGGTTATAAGCCTGCAGTTTATTTGCAAACAACTCAACATAATTTAAGACCTTATTTAACTAATCAATTGAATTTACATGACATATTTGAGAAACTATATCAAGGATCCAAACAAAAAAAAAAAAGTGATTGTTTTACAAAAACATAGTAGTATTACCCGTTGTTTTCTTGCATGATTTCTTCTTTTAAAAAATAGTATTAACTTTTTCCTCATCACCTGGTTTCTAGAAAACAAAATTGGATAAAAAAAAGTGAACCACATAAGATTCAGGAACTTCAAATCTACTCAACAAAGCCCACATAGATTAAAGATGCCAGATTGTTATTGTGAAAAATATTCCTGGATGTAGAAAAACAGGGAAAATTCTCAATGTAACAATCATTTAATTTATACTGTATTTTATCTAAGAGAAAAAATTCTCAAAGATGACTGAAATAAGCAAGGAAGACATAAAAGCTTCCAGTTTCAAGCTAGGTTCTCTCCTAAAGATGTTAAAATGAGTAAATTTGGTAAAGTTCTTATACTTTGGAAAAGAAAAAGAAGTGTCTTTGTAACTCAATCCTAAAATCCTCAAAATTTGGTACTGTCTTAAAAAAAACCCTCCCAGTACTGCGGAACTGACATATAGCTACATTTAAAGGAGAAGAATAAGAAGTACTTTTTCCCAATGAAAAGCATTTTAAAGTAGTATTTTTTCTGTACTTACAAAAAAAATTATAAAATAGAATTAAACGTTATGACAGCAATATGCACATAACTCACTATTCATTTCTTCACATCTGAAACTAGCAGTTTATTTCTTCTTTTGTAAAAACCAGTAGTGCAGAAATCGATTTATTAAAAGTCTTATTAAGATAGTGTTGCTTTTTATACTGGTTTAAATTTGTTAATCGTGCTATAGCAGTAGTATGTCATGTTTGTCTCAGAAACAGAGTTGCAGAGCAAGACATGAAAGTAAGCATTCGCAGTTATCATCCTAGAGAAGCCATGAAAAGGCTTCGGTCCTCATAGCTGTCCTCCTAGCAGAGCAGAGTGGGATTTCCTCAAAGATAATTTGTAAGAAAAATGTACTTTTGCAGTAATTACAACTCAGCAATTATTTTCACCAAAGTCTAGAGGCAATATATATTTTCAAAAGAAGCTGAATTTTGTTGCAATATTGATCATTATTTCAGTATTCTATAACATTGCTACGGAGCAAAATCAATATTGGCTTGGCATAACCACTTAAAAATTAAAGTTTTGTTCCATGTTATCAATGATTTTCCCATGCAGGTAGTCTCTTTTATGGACATTTAAAGTTGGGCATAAATTAATTAAATTAAACACATTTAAAAATGAATCTATTAACAATTATTTTAGTTAATAATCAATACTTGCTTCAGTGAACTTAGAAGAACTAATTCAAATTTGAGAAGAGTTCTATATTAAAAAGAAAAGAAAAATTAATTTTCCTCCAAATTCACAGTTTTTACAGTAGACGACAACTAGTTTACTTCAAATCAGTAAATTGTTTGCCCTAAATAACAAGTAAACATAGCATATATTAACTCTGCTCAGAGCCCATGACGGAAAATGAGTACATGGTAAAATCAATAAATAAACAAACTCCTCCTACGATTTACTGACAGCAATAACTTCTGAAAAGCTGACAAGGCATACCTAGGTCAAACATGGTATTTCAGGTTTTGAAAAACACAAGTATTACTAATTTAAAAAAAAAGTTTACTTATTTTTGTCTTTAATTTACGATGGAAAGTCATTGTGTCCCATTGTCTGCAGTACATGTACCACATTCCTTGCAGCACTATTCTACAACATAGGAGTCTCAAGATTACATGAATTGGAAAATTTTAAACACAGTTAAAGTGCACACATATCTGGAAACTGTAGCAGTGAAAAACTGAGTGAAACTTTAAGTCCAGACTCCTTAAAATGGACAAGGACAAGATACTAAAGAACTTACGTTTTGATGTTTTCATGGTAGACCTTTGTGTCTGATGGTTGGTTGTAAAGTGGCTACAATTTTGGATTAGAAAGATACACTTAGTACTTTTCAACTTTTTAATTCTAAAGTATATGTATTATGTTTAACAATATTAAAACATTCTGCCTACAATGTACTCAAACTGAGATGCAGCAATCTGAAGTGACAATAAGTTTATCATACTCAAGACACAGATTTCATTATTTAAAATCAGATCGTAATAACTATGTATATAACAGTATTTAATTTTTGTCATATTTCAACCCTGTTCTCTCAAACAGATTCAAATCTATTTTTAAAAGCTATACTTACTTGCACAGCCAGTTCACTCAAGACCCAATTCATGAGTGTATTTAAACGCACACTAATATAAACTTCTGAAAATAAGATACAAGCTTAATTGCTTTCAGTGTCCTTCAGTATTAAAGATGAAAGCAGGGATGAATGCAACTTTTACTTGAAATATGCTCTTAAAATGCATTGTTTACAATTTCAGGAAGACAAAAAGAACATCATGTATATTTAATCTATACTCTCTCATGTATAGCTACACTACCTGATTCCAGTATTTAATACCCAAGACGTTCAAACAAGTTTTAGTCTGAGAAACGGACAGGCACAGGAGTTCAAAACTAATATAAAATATCAGGCACCAAGTGAAAAGGAAAAGAAGTCCAACCGCTCTCTCCCCAAACCAAAAGATTAAGTCACCCTATAATGTTCTTTTATACACGAACGCAGAACTACATGTTTACCACAACAGAATTACAGACATGAAAGCTACACTGGCAACACGGAAAATAGAATAAAAAAAGACAACTTACCAGTTCAACTTTTGGACCAAGACCTTCAAAAATCTTGTGAGCTTCTTCTGTTTTTTTCTGTTAAAAAAAAAAAAAAAAGATTTTTTACATATATAGTGTCAGTAAATCCTCTGTAGTTAGGATGTCAGAAGTACAAGTGAACTCTTTCACTCAGTTTAACTGCTAAAGCCCTGTCTGACCGTATTATATCCTTCTTAACCTACTTCTGCAACGCTGCCTCAGCAAATCAAGAAACCTGTACCTGAATTCTACAGTTACTACTATGCTCTCTCAATTTAAAAACATGGAGATGAGAAAAACAACAATGACCTCCTCTATGATTCAAAAACTACATGCAGTTGATAAATAATACAGCAAAAGTTATTAAGAAGAGGAAAGCTGTTCAGAAAAAAATGAGTATAGCTCTGAAAAATGGAACTACAAACTAAAATTCTCCATTTGCAAAGTCTGGGATTGTGAATCAACATGTACATACACATACAAAGAACTATGCCAAAGATCTTCTTTCCCTCACACTATGTAAATGCTCCAAAGTAATTCCAAACTTCACAGAGGCAGCACTGGATAAGACAGTTGGCTTGCCCAAATTCATTTCAAGCCTGTATGATCTTCCAAAGCCCTTTGTCTGCAGACAAGGCTATCTGAAAAGATCCAGGATACTAGTTCAAATTTGCTTCTTTCCCACTAATAGCTGTAAGCACTAGCCCTAAGAGTAGATGCCTACAAATAAAAAATATAGAAGAAACTAATCCATAAAGCAGTTATGATTAGAAAGCATTCTGCTAAGTTCTAACTTCTTTACATGTAATTTCAATCTTGAGATATTCTTTGGAACTCACAGCTGTACAAAATAATTATATATCAAGGCAATATTATACTATAACCCTGCTAGAATGGTTTGTTTGGTCTGAAAACATTTAAAACTGAACTCCAGCCTATTACTTGAATCAAATTTTAGCCAACTGTAGTTGAATATTAGAAGTAATTATCCTAAACTGTATGGTTTGAAGATGAAAGCTGCCAAGGGGACTGTCCTCTTGTACAACTGCAGAAGAAAAGATACCAAACCAGTACTGTGTACACAAATGGCTTAGCATTTCTTTAATAATCATTTAAAATAAGACAGTAGGTACTGATGCGTGATATTTGTATTAATCCCCATTGATACTGCTATTCTACAGTACAAATTCCTGATAATGAGAGCTCAAACCAACTGCTAAGTGGCTTCACAAACGCACCAAGCCTGGTACTTCCCTTGCTATATAGATTGCTATATGAAGAGCCACACAGAAGCAGCTAATAGATGAGTACACACTGACACATTACTCCATCTTGATTAATATAGAAACACTTTTCCCTATCTACTGGCACATACATAACGTGGAGAATGCAACAGTAACTTCAAAATTCTCTTGTATAAGCCACTTGCAAACAAGGTTAGCAGAGAAAGAGTTCCACAGCAGTCCATTAAGACTTTTTCAAATACAGCCTAATTTTGCTTGCTACCCACCATGAAACTCAGCTTAAGTCAGTCTTCTAAGGTGATTATATGATTTTAAGGTGGGTTTTCTCCTTCGGCTAATTTAAATGATGGGTCTTCAGCCAGACTTGTTAGTATTTATGTAAGGAGAAAAGAATTCAAAACAACTTTCTGAATACACACATTTATATAAATGATGTGTATGCATACATGCACACACATCAACACAGAGGTCTAGGGATGAGAGCCATAGATGCATTTCCCTAGAATGTTTGTAAGATAGAAGATCCTGCGATCAAGAATAAAGATGTTGTGCAGGAATCTTTCATTTACAAAATTCATTTACTTCTTTAAATGAAAGGAGGGTGGGGGCCAAAATGAATAAAATACAAGTAGTAAAAATTGCCCCACAGGAGTGAGCTAATGAATTTTAGTAGATTTGGTAAGACTCGCTACTGCACTCATTCAATTGAAAAGCATGCTTACCCGATTTTCATCATAAATTATTTGGACAATACTGCGGTGCTTCTGTTCCACTGGAGGAGGGGAGACAGGCCTCTCCGGCTCCGGAGGCTTGGCAGCTTCTTCTTCAAGTTGTTGCTAAGAAACGAGAGAAAGAAAATCAGCCATCCGCACCATGCTACCCTTACCAGTAATTAGTCACCAGATAAAATATGCATCCGATCAACGACTTGCACTGCCTGTTATTTCTTTTTTTAACTGACAAGGTACGAATTGAATGGTTTTAATGCCCATGGGGATAGCAACAAGACCATTCTGTGCTATTGGTAAACCAAACCAGCTGTTTATTAGATTCACTTGCATTGAATCAGACTTGCTTCAGCTTGACACTTAAAGGACTGTAGCATTGTACGTTATCACTATGTAACTTTAAACAAGAACATGAACTTCAGAGAAAGCCTGCCTTCCCACAGAAGAAATAAGCCCCATACATGTTTGTCTACAATGTAGGCACCTAAGTGTTATTATTATCACTGTTTTATTTTTTAAAAGATGCAAAAATCCTTCTAGCAAAACAGAAAACATCACTGAAAAATACTTTGCAGTAGACACGAATCACTCCATGTGTACTGAAGTTCACAGATTGTTACAATATCAAGCAAGCAAGTAAAATGCCTCATAATTTTCCTAACTGTTATAATGATGCAGTTTGCTTTCACTTCAAATAAATACAGCTCAGTTACGTTTTCATTTTTTAACTGTAAATATCCTTCATTCATGCCTACCACTAACATACAATAAAGAACGTTTGATGCAAGGGAACCATCAGTACTGGCTGGGGTGTGCTATACTCTTGCGTAAGAATTCAAAAGCTAATATTTTTTTGCAGAATGCCATAATAAGCAGGCTTAGTTATTAAAAACAACAGCAACTTTGTAATTCTTTAAGTCCAGTAAGAGTACAAACGTGCCCAAACGTACTTTCACAGATGATATGCATAATCAAAAGTACTTGCTGATTTTGTGGAAAATTTAGCAAGCAAGCAAACAAAAATTTCCAGCACCCTTAACACAGTCAGGTAGTTAGTGAAATCCTTTTCTGTTTTTCTACTGAAAGTCATTTTACAGGTCATTAAAATTCAGAAGTAATTAAATGCTTCCAGACTGTAAAAATATATGGCTCTAAACAGTTGTATATTTGTTACCCTGGACCTACAGGTTACAAATCGTACAGCATAACTATCATTTCCTACAGAGTTCCCACTAACAAGACTTAAAGCTGGCACTACTCCTATCTGGATCTTTGAAAGTCAGAAAAAGCGGACAAGGACTTTGTTTTAGTCAGCGAGTATCAGATGCCTAGATTGCAGAGTGGTTTTAGTTAGCCACAACATCTACAGGGAAGGCAACAGATACTGCCAACAAACATTGTCTTTGCACCCACTGGCTGAAGTGCAGTTCTGTGTCGTGAGGCATAGCCAGGGCCATTCTAAGAAGTGCTATTTCTCCCTTTATTTCTCTGCTCTGTTTACTTATACTCCTCCTACTACACTTTCCCTGAAGGTGACCTTTGCTCCAGACGTTAGGGTTTCTTGCCCTTGTGAAAGATGATTGAGGGACTTTTGTACAAGCACTGGTTTTGGAGAGGCATGCAAGAGATTATCCCCTTGCACAGAAGCGTGAAAGAAGAAAGACAGTAGCCATCCCCTAAACAGTAGTCATCTTTAAAGCCGAAATTACAGTCACAGCACCCTTGTTTCCCTAGTCATCTAACAAGAGTTTAAAATATAAAGCCATCTGCTTCGGGTGTTCCTACTTGGCTCACATTTTCAAAAAAGTTTAAAACTATATCACTCCCAATCTATTTAAACATTCTAGCAAAACCACATACACAACCTTCGCTTTTTAACTGGTTCATTTGGTTCATGTAACCAAAAAATTCACCACCACAAGAAGCTTTTCCACACCTTTTTCACTCACAGATAACAACAGTAGCATCTGCTATACTTACTTGCTTTTTCTTCAGTTTAAGGATTTGCTGTTCAACTTTCGCAATTTCACGATCTACACGGTCCATGCTCTGTATCAGTTCTTCCTTCGACAGCTTTGAAGGCGAAGCATTCTGGTCCTCCCCACAAGGCTGACCAGAAATTGGAGATGATGGTCCCTCATGCTTTCCTCCAAAAGCAGGGTCCTTTCATGGGGACAGGAGGCAGGGCAGAATTGAACAAAATCAGTCATATTAATAACGTGCAAATGAGTGTTCAGTAACCAAACTAGCATGCATGAATTAAACAAGAATTTCCAGTTATCTATAGCTTAGGTAGCTCTTTAACAGAGAGAAAGTTTAAGACTTCAGTTTATCAGTGCTCTAAATATCTTAGAATTAACTGACACCCCATTTATGATACTACAATTTCAAAGTCTACCTTTAAAAATAATTAACAGCACATTTCAATATTTATCATGAAAAGAAGATCAAAACATCTCCCTTTCAATATACAATATATCTTCAAAATGCAAATAGCAACTTTT
The DNA here is from genome assembly GCF_040182565.1 of Anser cygnoides. NCBI lineage: Eukaryota > Metazoa > Chordata > Aves > Anseriformes > Anatidae > Anser > Anser cygnoides. Next base: position 8,847,165 of record NC_089890.1, read on the forward strand.
ATTTTTAAATATAGGGTTGAGAGCTAATCCTCAATACTATGCACACATGCTGATGAGAATATTCTTCAACATAACTGCAACTAGCCTGTCAAGAGTACAATCTGGGTTATTTGCATTCTCTTAGAGTGATGACTTCAAAGACTTTTCTTTTTCATCATGTTTTTATTTGTCTGTTTCCAAACGATATTAGAACATGGAATATGTTGAAATATGTCATCACTGTTGTACCTTGTTTTTGTTTATGCCCTTAGAATATTGTGCTCCACAACTACCTAGCTGGCAAATGCTAGCTCAGTAAATACATCCCTCAATCAAGCCAAATTTGACCAAAATATTGTGTCCCAATGCCACTTCTCCTCAAGAGAGCGCTGGGCTACATTTCTAAATTGAGACAGCAAATTTCTATATGTAGTGCCTGCATAAAAATTCAGTTACATGCAAGCATGTTAACATTGCATACCTTAATTTGGTTTCTCCAACAGCCCCCTTTGCTCTTATCTTTGTTATGCAGTACAGCAAGTTACTGAGAATCACATGCTATCATAATTTTGTTTTATTTCACATATAGTTTACTTACACAATAGAAGGAACGGTAAAGACAAGGCAATACAAGTATTCTACTTTAAAAATTTGATGCCTATTAGTTTTTGAATCCATATGGTAGATTTTTTCTTTAATGATATGAGTACATCAGATGTCATGCCCACTGCACTCCACCTTTTTGGCATGTGGGCCTGTCCGCTTAGGTGAGTGCACGAGAGAAGAGATTCAATATTAATTTCAGATACATTTATACCTACAATAGAAAATATCCACACCAAACTAGACAGCCCTAGATTTATCCAAAATGAGACACTGACAGATATAATTAGCATTATGTAAATTAGCAGATTCATTTGTGATGCTTAAAAGGGAGAGGAGGGATATATTTTGACTGTTCGGTACAATTATTCATTAAAGAAAAATATGGACTTTTTATGAATGAGTAACACCCCAAATCATGACTACAGTTTGTGGTAATGTGCAAAATTTGTAAGACTGAACATAAGGAAATGTAAAATTTACCTAAGAAAAAAAAAATGATTAGCTCACCACAAGACAGGAAGTTACACCTTCAGTATTATAACAGAAAATGCCTTCACCTTCTTAATATCTGCAGATCTCAACCCTTCCTGCAGAGGATGTACTAAAGGCAAGACAGTAGCTGCACTGACACGCTGAAAATGGGAATCAGAAACTTGTTCGAGACGTGGTCGCTTGGATTCCAGTGAATCATGATCTGTCTGAGATGGACCTGGATGAAACTGCTGTTCATATCCAGTTCTTCTTTCCTGAGGCCTAGTATACAGAGAAATAAACTATTAAAATATGCATGTTCCACACTGTAAAACCATTTTCTGTTCATCAACTCTTTCCAAATATACATTAAATGCAATTTAGCAAAACTCCTCCTAATCAGTGAGGCAGACAAACGTTAAGTATGATCTTCAAAAATATAACTCTTAACCTCAGATATAGCCAAAATAAACTGCTCGCACTCACACAGCATATGAATTTACTCCTAGCAGATATGCAATGTAATATTACAGTACATTTGAACATTCACCAATATTGACTGTAAAGTAACCTATTTTACTGAGAAGTAGGATATTACCAATCTGACACTAAATGACAACAATTCACTGTAGTTGTCCACTGTTCTCCTCTCCTCAGTTAACCTACTGGACCCAGATCAGTTGCATCTATTTAGACAGAGACAGGAATGGTACACCAGACCAAAAGAAAGGGTACTTCGAAAAAACAATAAGATGTCATGTGTCTTGCTAAAGTAGGGTAGTCATCTGTGCTTAAAAGTCACATTTCTGTCTTCTACAATTCTCACAACTCAAATACCCAAATAGCTCCACTGGTTTTTTTTCTTACCCAGATACACAAATACTACCTGTAGAATATGCAAACCTAAGATTTTTTTCCCAGTGTGATCTAGGAAGTACGACAAGTAATATTCACACTGTAACGATTTTTGCATTTGTTGCCTCAATTTTGTGGAGATTAAATTATCCAAAGATAGAAACTCTACGCACTTTTAGCCTAAACATTAAGAAGTTTGCAGTATGCAATAGGGTCCTAGAAGCTTTCTGTGGGGAGAGTGAAACAAACTGTGCTTTGTTGACTTGTTTCCTTTCTGTGAAACAAACATGCAGTTAAAGCAAAGGACTAAGGAATTACAAAGCAGATTAATACCAGGCAGTCCTACAACAATCAAATTCCAGTGTTCAGTGATGGAGCACTGATTAATCAAGTCAAATACAGAGGCAAAAACAGTGAAACCCAAAAACCTTTCTATTCAAAAGTTAAAATTAGACTCTACAGAAAACACAGACTCATAAAAGATTCTTCTTCACATATTAAAAAACAAAACAAAACAGTATCCTAACCTGTCAGAGCCTGGGTGAAATTCGGAAAGCAAAGAAGGCCGGCGCCGAAGTTGCTGCTGCTGTTGCTGCTGCTGCTGCAAGAGCTGGGTTGCCTGACTGACTTCCAAGTGAGACGAACGATAATCGGGAACCGCAAATTCCTAAGTGAAACACAGTTCAGATGTTAACAGAAACAAAAGGTACAGAAGACAGGATCAGAAGTGTCTGGTGTCATGAAATGATCATTTCTCAAGCTGTTAAAAACACACCAAGACAGATCATCAGCGCTGATGGATAAGGGAAGAGAAACTGACATTCTCTACCTGGACTTGTGCAAAGCATTTGACACTGTCCCACATGACATCCTTGTCTCTAAATTGGAGTGTCATCCTTGTCTCTAAATTGGAGTGGACAGACCACTCAGTGGATAAGGAATTGGCTGGATGGTCGGACCCAACAGTTCAATGTCCAAACGGAGACCAGTGATGAGTGGTGATCCTCAGGGGCTGATAACGGGTTCAGTGCTGTTTAACACCTTTGTCACTGACATGGACAGTGGTATTGACTGCAGTTGGAAGGTCCCTTCCAACCCAAAACATTCTGTGAATAAATGCTTGGTAAAAATGACCAAAGAGGAGATTCTTAGAACTCTATTCCCCTAATTGTGGCTAGCAGAACACAGCTGCCTGGAAGCACTACAACAGCTGCTTCAGAAAAAGCTTGGGGTGCACAGTTTTGTACATTTCAGATTCACATTCTCCACCTTGCACACAGATTTTATCAAGCACTGCATCAGCTTATAGAAAATCTAGCCCAATACTCCTTAAAGGACAGGAAGGTAACTACAGGTTTACTACGTACCATCTCGGAACACTCCTAGGCCTGATAGGAAATTAATTCCACATACAAATTTAGTGCCCACAAATGTTCTAAGAGCCCACCCTCTCTAGGGATTTGTGACACTCAGAACTCTGCATTCATATTAAACGCATAGTGACTGTAGACAGACTATTTGCATATTCTTGGAAAATTATTGCTATCAATGCACATAGACTCAGCCACACTTACACTGAACACATTTAGTATGATGATTAAACATATTATATTAAAGCAAAGCTAAAACAGAAGTTTACAATCTCTAATGAATTTATTCAAACTAGGAAAAACCAATGATAAAAAAGGAATTTTATATTAATTCTTCACAATACCAATTCTTCACAATAAAGAATTACAAAACTCAGTTTTCTGTCAAAAAAGTCAAAGAGGTGTTACATATATAATCTTGAAAAAAATAAAATCCAGTGCTTTTAGCAAAAAAGATGGAGGGGAGGCAGGGAAGACAATTATTTATCTAAACAACACTAGCAGCAGGTCTCCTCAGCAGGCAAAACACTTCCTTTGCTACTTCAATTTTTTTTTTGTTTTTACATTTCATTTTTCAACATTAAAGATGAGAGGAAGAAAGAATCAAAAAGATTTAACATATTGAGAAGACAAGAGCATCAACATACAGTCTTTAAGACAGGCTAATTTTTTTAAAAGTATCTAGCTATTTTTACTAGATTCACAAATATTAAGTAATAGGAAATACTGTCAAGACAACAAGCTATAGGGTTTTATTTAGGGTACCTTCACAATTTTATAGAGTATTTTTTAATACTAGTCTATGTAAAAAGAAATAAGGGGAGGGAAAGAAAAAAGAACAAGCAAAAACTGAACTTTAAAAAGCCAAAATTGCAGTCAAGGATTTTAGTAATTTCAGCTACAGCACTGCAGGAAGGCATAATTCAACAGGTAATTATATCCTTTCAAGTTAATACTTAGGAAGGAGCCAGGGAGCAGTACATTACTACCGATTATACTTTCCAGAAGTTACACCATAGTCAGACCCTCATTTAAAGAGGAATATACTTGAATAAGTGCACCCATCAGCCTTGATGCAAGAGCCAAACTTCAAGGGTGCAAACAACATTGTTCATGTGAAAACAGAGCAGATGCAGACCAATATGCCCAGGTGAAACTGACTGGGGAAATCTGTGTAACAACTTGTATTATAGTGGTAAAAAAAAAAAAAAATCCCATTTGGCACAGCAAACATCTGAATTACACTCTTGATAAAAATTGTAACCCTAATGGCTGCTTACCTGCTGGTGTCGGGTGCTAGGGAAGGTGTACTGGACAGAGTGAGTAGGATAACGACTCTGTTCTGTGCTGAATGCTCCTTGGTTAGGAGGGTAGCCTGAACTTGACATTATCAGAGAAGAAGTCTTCACAAAGCTGTGAGATCAAGACCAGCAAGCAATCATGTTTCTAGGAAACCGCCTAAAGGAAAAAAGATCACTGATAAGCACTGAAGTACCAGATGTACTCACAATACATTACAGCCATAGTCACCTAAGCAAAACAACCATTACCAGTAAAAGCTTTTTCCTGATGTATTTATTTAATAGGTTACTCTAGTCTGAAACATGTTAACGGGTCTTAAATGGGCTCAAAACCAGATATGTCAGCATTGTCCACACAAAGATTTGAGTATTACATTGTCAGAAAACATCGTTTTACCAGTTACCAGTTGAATTAATAGGATTTTAAAAGAAAAGTAGGTCACTTAAATAGGTGTTAAAGAGGTTATAATAGTCCATAGATGGACTCACAATTTACAGTAAGTTTCTTTAGCACAACATGAAGTTCACTTTCGTTTCTTCTACAGTTTTTGGACTCTATGAACTCTTTCCTACTTTCAGGTAGTCTTAGGGTTGCTTGACTCGATGCCGCCTACAGTTCATTAAACCACAATGCATTAGTCAGGCCATACAATATTACCACCATCTAACAGCAACTTGACAAAGACAGTTCTTAGTAAAAAAGGAACTAAGAGGAAAAAACACTAGTTCAGTTGACAGCATAGTTCTTCTTATAGGGATGCCAGCAACTGAATATACTATGAAACCTTAAAACAATCCTGCTCAGTTGACATTAAACGAATGATTTGCCTCTATTGCGTTCTCAGCTGCAGATTAACAGTGGACACTTAAATGTATACTGATCTGAGGAAGATTTAAACACTGAAAAAAGCATTCACTAAAAAAGTCCAAGCATCTATGAAGCTCTGTATATACATTCAGCTGCCAAAACCACCTGCTGAACACCAGAAGACAGCTACATACACACTACGTCCACCAGTGCTTTGAGCACTTTGCTATGCAAGTGAACCATGGCTCTAACCAAGAGTGAGATTTTTTTTTTATTTTTTTTTTTAAAGCATAGTATGGTTCTCTCTGATAGCCCAGAAGAGGCAGTCCCCGGAGTCTATGTATTAACTATAGAATTCTATCAGACCTGCAGCAACCTCTGGTCCATCTCTGGTCTCCGCCTCTGGTCCAGAGCCTGGCAGACACACCAGGCCTTCAAATGAAGTACCTGCTGATCCCTGCCTAGGTGGCTTCATTTCTAAGTGTATTCGATTGCAACCTTTCACAAACACCACACGTGAAGTTACACTTCTGAACTGCATTTGCCATTAACAGTCAATAGACAAAATCAGCTCAGGGAAGGATCAGACGCAGAAAGCTATACAAAGAAGTCTTAAAGTTTATCTAACACGTTTTGTCACTTCTGTCCTGAGAAGTTTCTTTTCCACCTAAGAAACAGTTTCATAGATTGGATTATCAGAATAACAAGACAAATTTAGATCTACCTGTTTTTCAGATATTACATTTCATAGATTATAAATTTTAGCCTGATTTTCAGGCATGAAGAATTAAAGAAAAGCCTACAGCTTTGCTTTCAAAGCTATACTACAAATCTCTAGTTGTGTGCTTTATAGTACTTCTACATCTCATACTGTACCTGTAATTCATGTCTGAGTGACAAGTTCTAATATAAAGAATTATTCATCGTTAACATTTACTATTCTTCACTGCATTCATTAGTGTACATCTTTACAAACTATGTGATGGTCTAATAGATCTGAGTTGTATGTACTCCATTTAATGAGAAACAACCTCAACAAGCAAGCAATTTTAGGTAATATATTGTGCTACATAGCTGCAAGCTACCTGAACACTCAGAGTGTTCACTATTCCTGAGTCCAAGCTACAGCAAAAAAAAACGTCTGATTTTTCTCTCTCAATTTCCATGCAAGTCCACATAAAGTTTTGGCATACAGTTAATTGCCAGCTTGATCAAATGTTTGCTAATGTGATAACTACTCCCATCAAAGGCTGGAGAACATTTTATTATTAAATGAGTAACTGGGTCCAGGGTAGAAGGATACTCAATTTCAGTTTCCAGAAGTACAAATCTTAGTTTAATGAACTGTTGATGCCTTAACTTGTACTGTCTCACCAGCCTTGTACTGTCATATGCAGTCTTCACAAATACGTGGAAGATGTCTAACTGAATTTGATATCATATTTATGCTTGATACACTGAAAAAAACTTCATCGAGGAATACAGACAGTAATACTGTATCTGATCAAAGCTCCTTTAGCCCCATAAGCTGTAACCGACAATGATCGGCAGCAGGCATTTAGGGTAAAATATAAAAGAGGAAAGGCAAGCACACAGCAGTATTTTCCCAATAAATTCTCCAGCCTTTTAGCAACTCGTGACTCTGGGACCTCTGGAGCTGGAGCCCTTCTGTTTCACATTTCTTGGTTGCTTTCTCTTCCATCGGTTTGTCCACCTGTTTTCTGAACCAGACTAAGTTCTCAGCATTCACAACTGCTCTTAGCACTTCTACAGCTTAGTGACATTTCACATGAGAAACCACCAGCTTTTGTTTGCTTTGGACCTGCTACCTTCATTTGCTATCTCCAGTTTTGGCATTGGAACAGACCAAACATCTCATTCCTTTTTTTTTTTTTTTCCACTGCACATGTGATTCCGTAGAATTCTTTCATATCCCTTTAGTCCTATCTATTCCACGCTGATCCCCTAGTCTGCTTAGTTGTTCCTTGTCAACCCACTTCCAAATCTTCTCTATTTCTGGGGCGCCCACGCTGAGGCACAGGGAGCCAGAAACATTCTGGGAGAGCACCAGTAAATACTCATCCTGTTCCTCTCCTCTTCCCTGGCATGCTGGCAAGTCAGGCAGATCTGAGGAATCCGGAGACGCAGAGGATCAGAGGAACAGCCATTTGAAAATAACACATAAATATAGGCCAACTACTACACGATTCAAGGTCCTTTCTAGTTCATCTCTGTCACGTTGCATCTTCTTTTCTCTATGTTCAGTCAAACCAGCAAGTTGATCATTAACCCAGGTGCTGAAAGTTCAGTCCACGCTCACTTGTATAATGCTGCAAAGGTTTTTTCTCCATTCACAACAGCTTCAGTGTGCAGGTTGCTACATCTGTGTTACAATTGTTAGTCTTGAAATCACACCTGCCCATGGCTAGGAAATCATAGATCCTGGACACTGGTGATGCAGACACCCGAAATCCCTCTGCTTATCTAGGGAATAAGTTTTACCCAGGGAAGGAGGAAGGAAAGAGTGATTCAGCCGGGTCATTGCAAGTATCACTCAAATTCTTCATGCAGTATTCAGCCCTAGCCAAAATTTATACTTGTACACCTGCCATAAATTTTAACAGCTCAGAATTTCTTAGAAACAATTTAAAACCTTAAAGCTTGTCTAGCAAACATCTTTAAACCAGGAGTACCCCAGCATTTATCTTCCATATTCCATGACCTGGCAACCCCAAAAGTGATCCCTGGGGATCACCAAGACAAAGATGTCAAAATTTGCAAACTGCATGGACCCAAACTACAAATTCTTACTTCCCTGTGATTGTGCTTGAGAATAACTAAGTCAAACTGTAGTAACAACAGAAATAAATATTAAAATAGCCAACTTTACTGGAAATAATATAATTTTAGATTAATAAGATCCTTTTTAAAGGCAGTTAAAAACAAAAGGAAGTGATAAAAAATAACATATGTGCACTTGCATATTTCTTGAATTTTTAAATATCACCACTCATCCAGCAGCAAAGAGAGGTCCTAACTGTCTCTCCAGATTCTGTACTAGAAGTGGAAAAAGCAGAAAGATGATGGACAGGAGGGGGACACAACGCACAAGCATGCATGTCCTTCATCCATCCAACCACACTAATGCAAGCCCCACATCTCATAACCGACGCAGTCTATGCAATACACATGAAAACATTTAGTCTAATGGCCTTCTGAGAACTGGGAGTACGACCACATTTGGAGCACCATAACCTCAAAAAAACAAACAAAAAAAATCTGCCAACAGCAGAAGGCAACAGAAACACAATTAGAGGCTATAATTGTGGTCAATGAGAGGTGGAAGTGAAGAAAAAAAAGGAAAGATGAAGCTGTAAGTGGGGGGGTGCCTTATCCCCCACCCTCAGCCGCACGGGAAGGCACTGATAAGACAGGAGGAAGAGAGCAGGGCGTAACAGCAGAGGAGGCACGTGGCTACACACTGGCACTGCAAAGGTGCAGCAGGAGCTAAAGGATGGGGATCCTGTACAAGATCTCACTCCTTTTAGGAAAAGAATGACATTGTGGTACAAGAGCATGTAAAACGACACTGAAATGCAACATTCCCCTCCCCTCTACACCTCCTATTCTTGTCACAGGCATTCAGACGTGCCTGCACGCTCTCCTAATTTGACCTCTTTACATGCCCTGCAGATCCCATCTTATCTGCTGATCTCTTGGTATGAGCATATTTACATTCTGTCATATGCAGGGGGGTGGCGGTGCTGGCATTTGCCTGTAGAATTACCGCCACCATTCTGCTTATCTCTGCTTTATTACCCAACTCTGCAGCTGTGGATGCATGCACTTGACTTCAACTCCGTAGGTGCAGGCACCCTCCAACCTCACACGTAGCAGCATCTGCCTCTCCCTCCAGCATTTGCTTACGTGCATCCGGCAGACGGAATATTCTCCACCAATCTATTTCTTGGTCAGGGAGGGTAATGCCACCTTCCTGCTGTCACTTCTCCATGTCCCATACATTCAGATTACATTTAAATATGGCAGTCTTCTTGCATCAAATTATAACTGTGCGTAGAGACTGTAAACAATCTGATCCAGGCTTTCCTCACCACTGTTTCTTTTTGTTCATCATGACAAACCTTGTCTTCCTCTACTCAGACACGACCAGGATCCCCCTGTACAGCTCACGGCTATCAGCTCTCGCTGCCTCTCCGATCCTTCCACCAGTTCCTGCTCCCACGCCAGACCAGAGGCTGCTCATTTTCATTTTTAGCATCCTTGGCAAACTACGACACAAGAAATCAGCTTCCATTTCTGCTCACTCAATGAAGGCAAGACTGTTTTTTCAGACCAGTATTTTCATACCATCTTCTCGTGTTCTTCTGCACATCTCGGAGCTTTCTCATATAAACATTTATAAGAACTGTTACAGACTTTGGAATTCTGCCTTAAATGTCTGACAAAGATAAAGTTAGGTCACGTATTCTTTCATACAGCTGCCAACCATGCTGGCCGATCGTCTGTCTCACTGAATACAGACAACCAGAAGGGGCAGAAATAAGTATTTTTTATTCTCTGCTTCATAACTCAATCCATTCTTCTCCTACAGTGTCCCAGGTCATGACTGACATTCCCGGACTCTGTGGTAAATCATACAAGGGATGGGGAAATCCTGTAGTGTTAAACGGATAAAATTAAAAAAAGTAATACAGGGGAAGTTGGAGTAAAGAGCCAAAGAAGAAAATGCTGGGTCTGAAGATACCTAGATGAGAAAAAGCAGTGATAACAGTTTCAGGAGGTGGGAGGACACACTTAGTCCTGTGATAATTCGAGCTCCTCAGACAAGGAAACGATTTAACATTGTTTATTTCTAAATGTACAACAACGTTTGTCTCTTTGGCCAGCTCAAACTACTGAAAAGACCCAATTCAAACTTTCCCTTAAAAGCTACCGTTTGCACTTACGTTTTCATATGCAGAGAATATTGAATAAGTTACAAATCATTTAGAAGCGGATATTACAAGAGCAACAGTCATAGCTTCGTTTCAGATCTGGTTCCAAGAGGCAATACTAATTTCAACAGCATCTCCTGATCTGCAGGTCTCAAAATGCTTCAGAAAGACACGTAAGTACGTGCTATCCTCAGCATGCACATGGGAAAATGAGTCACTGAAAGGTTAAGAAATCTATCAAAGGCTACCCAGGAAATAGCCAGCGACTGAATCAGAACTAAGACTCAAGTCCCCAAGTCCCAGCTTGTGGATCCATGGCGTTTTAAGCCGGCAAAAGCCAGCGCTGCCACAGAGAAAAGCAGTTCTTCCCTTGGGAAAACATGACAGGTTAAAAGCAGGAACTATTTTTAGCAGGCTGGGTCCCCAAAACACTCAACTCGTGGCCACCCAAGTGTGTGCAGCAGCAGAGGGAAGCGGTCAGAGGGCAGAATCGCCCCTCGCAGGGTTACCCCGTCTGCCACTCGCACGCTCGGCGTCGTGGGGAAAGACCAGGTGCAGGGGTGAGTTCTGGTTTTCTCCACATGCACAGAACAAGCCAGAACTCCTGCATTTCGGGTAATTTTTGTGCCATCTTGAAGCCTTTAACCAACACTTGCTAATTAAATTTCACATCCTTTGCGGGGATTTTCCTCATCTTGTTTTTGAGCAAACTACGTGATATAAAGAGTGCAAAGAGTTAGAATACAGTTAAGGAAGGCTTAAATCAAGTTGTTTTCTAAAAATAAAAAAATCAGCAGCCTCAGTAAATCAAGCTCTGATGCAACCAGCCTATAGCAAAACAAGGAAGGCTCGGCCTTAGGCAGGGGGTGGCCTACAACCCATCACTAAGTTGAGTCGGGGATATTTATTAAAATTTCACTCCAGCATAAAATGAAACTTCCAGTGAAGAGACTGCTTCAGCAGTGGTTAGAAAGGTTTTATCCGAAGCATGATAATAATACCCGTGAATAATCCGTTCTGTGATTTCACTTCATAAAAAGTGAGTATTACGAGGGAAAACAAAACCCCAAAACAGGCCGTACTGAACAACCAACCCACTAAAGCAAACAACAAGAAGAGATTTCATGAACTAAACAGACCTGTGTTCGTACCTTCAAGTCAGTGAACATTCCAACTCACAGACAATAACACAAAATTACAAGTTGAGAGTCACACAAGTAAGCCCTTCAAATACCCTGCTGGATATGCAAAACAAACCTTCCTAGTATTTTTATTTTGTCAGATAATCATAAGTCTGTTTAAGCACTTGTCCAAAAACATCGAATTTGCATGTCGGGGATATACAAGAAAAAACTAACACGCACATTTTCAACAGATTTCTAAAACAGTGGAGTATGTCCAACCTCCGTATAAAAAAGCTATTTGATCAACCAATAGATACAGTAAAAGGGTAAATTTTACTTACCATCTAAAACCTAACTGCTCGGCACACTAACAGAACAGTTAGAAGCTAGGACTGACTTAGCAGCCTCTGCCTCAACTAAAAAAAGCACCAGACATTTCAAGAGCAGGTATTAGTCCTTCAGTCACGGCCTTAATGCCCCGCTATGAGCACAGTCATAAGACAGTTATTCAGAAAAACAGCAGTGAAAAGAGTTAGTGACAAAGAAAAAAGTTTGGGTTAGACCTGATGATCTCAAAGATCTTTTCCAACCTTTTTGATGCCATGGCCTGTGTTAACCCTTTAGTTAGACCCTTCAGGTCTAACTAAACAACGTTCTGCAAAGTAACGGGATGGAACGCTAAGGGAGAAAACCAGCCACAGGATAGGACTGGACAACCCTCAAACGTAACGGATTTTCACTCAAGAACCTTCCAGAAGGCAGATGTATGATAAATATGTGCTTTACGACAAGAATTGAAGGAATTGTATTCCAGCTACAGTGCCCAAGCTACCAGGTGTGCTGGTAAGTATGAAAATCCGCTGGGGATACCCCAGAAGACATGAAGGATTCTTTACATGCTACAAACAAGGATTCTTTACATGCTGCAATCAAAAATGTAGCAAGTCAACTCCAAGATGAATGACAATTTACGTAACAGCTCTTTAAACAAGCTGCAGAATACACTGCCTCCCATTTTTAGGAAACAAGCAGAGATACCACCCCCAAAGCTCGGGACCTCTTCCACCCTTTTTGAAATCTCCGTCCACTCGGTTTTATGCTGCAGAACACTCCAAAGCTCACAGTTGAAGCATACGGGCATATGCTATTAGGATGAGTGAATAAAAACAGTGAACATGTTTTCTTTAAGTTGAAAACAACCTGTTGAATTTTCATGACAATTCCACGCATGCAAATGGCTTTTCTTCTTCTGCAAAAGATGTTTAGAATGTATGATAAATTCTTGAGAATTTTAATCTCGTGTAGGTGCACTCCCTCTTTTCACAAGGCTATTGACATAGAAAATTGCTATTTCTACCCTGCTAGAAATACAGTAAAAAAAAAAATGGGGGAGAAAGAAAAGTTAAGAAATGCCCAAACATCTGAGCTTGACTCCTTCTCATACCTTGAAATTTCTAGTAGCGTACAACAGTGTTTTATTTCTGAACGTCCACAGCATAAACTTACAATTATGCTATACAGCGTCTGACTCAGATTCTACATGACATGGAAGCATAGTATCCTTTAATTTAGCCAATTACAGAAGTGACAGAAGTCAAGGAGCGTTATAGCAGCCCATTCAAGATGTCACATTTACTCTCTGTTAGCACGACTTCTCCATCTGCATCAAGATAGCTCAAAAATGAAAACAGGATTTTACACTTCAAATTTTAATAGAAAGAGGTTTCCATTAAGAGCCTTCCAACTCCTCAAGGTACTTAAGTAATAGCTTTTGGAACACTAAATATTGATTAAGTTAGAAAAGAGTACTTCCAAAGGATTTTTGTTGCCATACCAAAAGATAAATATTACTTAATTGCATGTGCAATCTGCAACCAAAACTCGCTACCAAATCTCAAGATCACATTTTTACAGTTCATGTTTAAATAACAGTTTCTCTTTCTCCTGTTTCTAGCTACTGTATTTGTAGAATTAGTGCTCTAGCAAATGGGGTCGATCAAATTCAGCTGACAAGACACTCTTCTCCAGGAAATTCTATTTTAATCTCTCTTCTGTAATTTATGAGCTTAAAGAAAAGTTGCTAACAAGTGTTATCAAGGCCTGGGGTATACACAACATTGCCATTATACGGGGGATCAGAACAGGACAAACTACGGCTGCATTAACATCTTAGGAAGTTTCTAATCAGCTACCCACTTTCCTCACCAAAAAAAAAGTGCTGAGCACATATATTTCAAAGAAAAGTAAATATTTTCAGAGTCTGCTCACCAGTTGCTAAAAATCTAACGCGCAGGAGAAAGAGTCAGTTTCTAATTTCTCATTTAGTGGATTCAGAGAGTCCCCAGGAGATGAAATCTTCTCGTTCCTGAGTTTTATCGAGGAACAGCACTTCCTGATCCTGCAGGAACCTTCCCAGCTCTCTTCTGCCAAGGAGGGTCACACTAACACCAGAACTATCCAAAAGAGGCAGGTTTCTCCTGTCCTCTGTTCAAAAAATGGAAGTGAGGGATGGAAACATTTCCTTCACTAAAAGTACTGCTGAGCAATGATTTAAACCAAAGAAGGATACAAACCTCACGAGGTTTTCTGGTTTCAAAAACATGTCTTTAGAATACAAGCTATCTACTTGCCTCCTAAAGAGGCTTAAAACATTCTGTTTTTCTCAGCAACACCAGATTCTCATTCCTGGTTGTCCCAAGACAGCAAATAGTACACAATTACTGTACACCACAGAAAATTTTCATGAGCCTACGACCAGAAACCAAGTCTACAGAACTGAATGTTGAAAGCACTTCCCCCCCTCTTAAGGCAAGTGCAGCAGCTCCCACAGCCCAGATATTCACCTTACCCCTTCTGAAGGACCCAAGCCCTGCCATGGGCTAATTCAACTGATTATGAAACATCAGCTGAAGCATTCAAACTTAACCCGCGAAGCTGTAAGGTGAAACAGAAACCACACTAAGTATCCTCCAATTCATCAGTTCGTAGCATGCAAGAGGCTCAAGAGATGCTACGCAACAGCAGTGATAAGAACTAGACAATCTTCCTCGAGTCATTCTCACTCACCAGTCAGTGCCAACAACTCACTGAGGTTTACCTGAATCCACCTAATTCTTCCCGTTTCACCCATGATTGTCATAATTATTTGTAATCTCAAACTACATATATATTATACACTATGCATAAAGTATTATTTCAAGACGGCATTTTTTAGTGTCTAGGCCTATTCAGACACTGCACAGGATATGCACAATCACCTTCTGGAAACAAAGTTTATTCTGATACACGTGCAACTGTGATTTATTGGCATTTATGATTAAGTTTGAGATGTTCTACTTCACATAGAACGCACCAACATATAAAAACACAATTCCTCACTGAAGCTTACATAACAGCCTCTCAGTCACAGAAAATGGTGAAGAATGGAAGGGATCTCAAACTATGAATGGTGTAATGAAACCTCAATAGCCTTGGGGAGGGTGTAAAAAACCCCAAAACGTCAAGGTTCTAGATGCACACAGGCTTACTCTTTGAAACCACAGTGAAACATCAGCACCTACAAAATAACAGCTATAAATGGCACGGGTAAGTGACCGCTTCTATGTGAAACGGTTTTGGGAATAACATTCCAAGAAAGGTAAATCATGAAGTTACACTTACTACGTGGGAGAATTCACACCTTTCACACAGCCCTTCTCTGATGGCAAAGCATTTTAAATGGCATAACGAGCAGAAACCGTAAGTGAAGAATGTGACTCTGAGACAAAACTCTATGGTAAATAACCAAGTATATATCATTTTTAAACTAATTCCTCTATTTTTTTCCCCAAAACCACTATTACTGAGGTGAAGGCCACAGCTGAACTGTAATAACATATGCACCTAGTTCAGAGAACAGCACTTGAACTTACATGGGCTTAATCTTCTAACACTAACAGAGCAGAATCAACAGGTTCATTAGAAGAAAGAGGCAAGTATATTTCCTAGTATACTTCCTGCATGAGTTGATTTATATCCCCGTTTGTTAGGCACCTTCCTTGAAACATGAAGGTACTTTCATTTAGGAGAGCAGCCACTTCCCAAAGCAGCCCCAGGTTAGCCCAGGATCCCCACCAGGAACTGCCCAGGGAGTGTCTGCACTGCGGGAACTCCATGAGTTGCACCATGGCCGTTTTCAGCTCTCCTCGGGACAAGCAGGCCTCTGACTCCACGACAGCTACAAACAGAATCGACCGAATGTACTTTCCCTGTAAGCCACAGCTAAACGTACGGCACAAGAGGGACAGCTAAAGAGACATTATATTAGTTTAAGCATATTTTGTACTTTGCCTTGTCCTTTTTCATTTACAGGCCTTCTTCCCCTCACTCTTTATGAATGTAATTTTGGTTTTACCCAAGACCAGTCCATGCGCACAGAATTTTTAAGTCCTGGTCAACAGTTTGTCCAGATAACGTCTGCACAAAAATTTTATTCCTGAGGTTTTTTTTTTTACTGCTGAGAATTTTGAACAATAGGATTTTTCAGAGGTGGGCGATGCATCTTTGTACCACTACAGTACCTCAATTTTGCAATAGCCTCTGTAATCATGAGCAGGTGATGTCACTGACTTCAAAACCACATAGACCAACATCCTCCTTAAGCCTGAAGAGAAAACTGCATATCAAATCAGTCTGGGAGTGGCAGCATTACACGAGTGGTTTAGATGTGAAGCTATTCAAGGACACAGAAATCTCTCTCAAGATATTGGGAGGAAACTTAGCTGCAAGGTAAGTTTGAGTTTCCTGCATGCGCCCCAGCTCGCTAAACTCAAGCCCCAGTAGGCCCGGACTGGGGTAGGCATTTAACAGATGGTGGATAAACGCTGAACTGGTACAGAAGAGGAAGGGAACATCACAAAACATCATTACTAGATGGAGACTCACTGAAGGGTAGAGAAACTCAAACCGAAGACATATTCAGCACATTCCCATCTATTTGCATAATTTAGAAATAGCCTAAAGTAAATATTTACAGAGAGCAGTCTGCACAGGTCAGAATTTTTACCTGGAACATTTACAGTACAGAGACCGGGTAACACGTTCAGTTAATTGCTTGTCATCTGAAACACCGATTCACATCTGACTGAAGAATACAAATGACTTGAAAAGTTCAAGACTGCATCCAGGAAACGTTTGTTTGCATTATGAAACCACTGTCTGGTTAGTAGTCTGTTCTCAAGATCGTACTGTGTTGCACTGCACCTGCATGAGGCATAGATCTGTTCCAACTCAAACAATTGTTAAAATCTTAACTTTAAGTAGCTACACACACAAGAACTCTGAACAATATTTTTGATCATACAGGAAAACCTTCACTGAAACCATTTTGTAGATAAGCACAGAAGAAGAAGAAAAGCATTTCACCAAAACTTCGACCGAGAGCTTTGAAAAAAATTAAACGCTACTGTTAAGAACATCATAATACAGAAAAAAAAAAAAGATTATACTTTTTCTGATACCGAAATGCAGAAAGGTAACTGGAAAAGTATTAGCCGTAGTTGAAGCAATCAGCTTCCTCTCCCTGCAAGCATCACTTGCTCATGCTGTAACTGAGAAATGAGGCAACTTAGAATATGCAGTAATAGAACCACAAGAACTGGGGAAGGGGACCAGAGGAGGAAATCGAAAAGAAGCTTTCAAGTCTGCCACTACTTTTACCTCAGTTTTTCAGTTTTCTAGACCCTTCATGATGCAGAACACGTGTGCCCAGAAAGAGTAACTAAAATGAGTGGTTGTACATGTAAAATGTATTCAGAATAAATCATCAGCAGCATAACATAGAACAGTGAATATACCTCAACTTTGTAGATTTTATTTAAATTTGGAGAGTTACCTTTAATTGGTTTGTACACTTACTAAAAAGCTAGAGAGAACTAACACTTGTGGAAGCAAACATTTGGAATATCCTCTCCATACACTAACAAATGTTCATTTTAACTCTTGGAAAGAAGATCCTAAAAATGGTACTCCTCCCCCTGCTTCAGCAACAAGTTTAAGTATTTTAGCAACCTATATCGAACAGGATATTATCAGCAGACAAATCAAACTACATATAAAGCACAAAATAATTTTGTTTCCTAGGCAGCCTATATTCTATCACATGGAAGAGCAATGTCAAGAAAAAATTAACTGTGTTATCGCAAGAAGGGTCACTGCAGTTGGCTTGTTTCCTCTGAACTTTTGAGCACGAAGGTCTTTCGTCCCCCAACACAAGACACTACATTTCAGCTAACTAGAAATCCCCATCAAACATTACATACTTCCTTTCCAAATGTCAAGGCTGTTTAGTTAATCAGGAATAACAACATTCAGCAGAGTAAAACTCCAGTGCAGAACTGCAACAGATCTGCACGGTCCTTATGCACCACGCCACAACGCTGTGTGTCCGCTTATCCAGGCACTTGAGCTGTACCCTCAGTCATCCTACGTACTACCATAGTGTTTCTTTTACAATAGCACCATTTCTCCCTCAAATCATAACGCCTGAAATAAAAAGCCTTGCCTGAGCTCTAGCAGCTTGTAGCTCTATTTTTATACCTAAAAATACTGCACAATACAAGAATACCGCTACAAAAGCGGGTACTCAAAACTAGGCATCCCTATCATTGTAGGAGGTTATCCTTTTTATTATTACTATGTTGCACCAACATTTACAGTCATGAACAGGTAAAATATTGGTATGTGAAACGTGAAGAAGCATATTTTGAACGGCAGCAGACTGCTCGGATCACCAACTTCGTTATTTACGAACTTGAGCCTAATAGTAAGAGCACAGACATCCATCTGGAACCTTGTCCAACTGCAAATGACTTGATACTGACAGCCTTTTAAGTGCAGAAAAACAAACTTCTTTACCATCCAGTCAGAGTAACTCCAGAAAAGCCCCTGCACTGTGCCCTCCAGCAGCCCGGACGGCAGAAGCTGGGGATGTTTACGGGTCCGAAATGGATAACTCAGTGTCAGCAGCAGCTCCCCACCGCTGACAGCCCCAGCGTGGGGCCGCGAGCAGGACATCTCCAGGAACTGATGCACTCCTGCCCAAGCTTCCAAGGGGCTGATTTGGATATATTTTAATTATTACTGGTTTGTTGGTTTAAATCGCACTTCTACCTACAGGACAGAGATGAGCACCCAACACAGCGATGCTCCGCACTTTCTCCCCAAACTTCCCCTCAGGGACCATCCTTGACCCCCACCCGCAGCCCCTCCGGACCTCGGGGCGCACAGTGGGGAAAAAAAGCGAAAAATAAAATAAAATAAAATAAAAAAGCACCCGGGGCAGGGGGCACCCCCCGCCCCAAGCCACACCTGACCCGCCCACCTCCCCCGCCTCCTCCCTCAGGACCCCCCCGGCTCCAGCGCCCTCCCCCCGGGCCCGAGAGCGGCCCCGTCCCCGGTGAGGAGGAGGAGGAGAAGGAGGAGGAGGAAGGGATGGCCGGGGCCCCCGCCTCTTCCCCCTCCTCCTCCTTCTCCTCCTCCTCACGGCGGAGGCGCTAAAGGCCCCGCTGCCATCCCCGGGCCCTGCCGGCCCCGCTCGCCGCCCCGCCAGGCCCCCTGCCCTTACCGACGGCGCGGCGCGGGGGCGGCCCGGCGGCGGGCTCCGGCGGGGCTGGGCGCTCGCAGCCTCTCACCTCAACCTCAGCGCCACCGCCGCCGCCATCTTGCCTCCCCTCCCCCGGCTCGCCGCGCTCCGCCCCGGCCCGCCAGGTCCTGGCAGCTAGCGAGAGAACGGCAGCGCCGCTCCTCGGCGCTTTCTCCCGGCGGAGGGAGACTCGCCCCTTCCTCCCGACGTGCAGCCGGCGTGGCGTCGCTCGGGTGGCGGCAGCTCGCTAGGAACGGGGGGCGGGCCCCGGGGTGAGAGGGCGGGTTGTTATGCTCCTTCCAGGACCCGCTGGCCGGTGCGGCGGCGGGGAAAGGCTCCTGCTCCCCCCCCCTCCCACTCCCAGCGCTGAGGGGATCTGAGGGGGGGCGGCCGCCATGAGGCGGGAGGCGCTGAGGGGAGCGGGGCAGGGGGTGCTGCTGAAGGGCCCGGAGGCGAAAAAAAAGGGCGAAGCGGTTTAAATGAATAAAAATAATAATCACAATTAAAGGGAGGCGGCCGCCGAGCCCTCAGGCTGCGGCTGAGGGGACGAAGGGGGGCTCCGGAGCTTCGGGACCCTCGGAGTGGGGCTGGGGGCTCCGGGACCCCCTCCCCCGGGCACCCCCGTGTTGGGCCTCAGCCCTGAGCAATGACTGGCTTTGGAAAAACGGGAGAGGTTTAAAATCTTGAATGTTTTGGGTGCTTTTTCCCTTTCCTTGAGTGAGGAAAATGTGGTGCAGGTAGCTGTTTTAATAAGGTTTTTAAATCCTTGCGACGTTTTATCTGCAAATGTGTAATTCTGGATGTGTTGGGATCACAAATGGTTCTCTTATCAGGTTTACAATGGGAAAAATACCATTACACGAGATTAAATCATCCCACTGAGAAAATGTTTTTGTGTCGTTACAGCTTCCACTAAATACCAGAAGTCATACCCTACACATGGGATGTGCGTCCGCACAGTTATTTGCTCAGAGTAATAAAGCAGGGGCTCACCCTGTGGCAAACAGGTGACTTTTACTTATAAAACATGCATTTTATGAAGTCTGTCGTTAGTACCAGAGCTGAGTTCCACTCTGCTAAGTGCTACGTTAGTGTGACATGAGGCGTCCCCAAGGCAAAGTGGTTGCAGTCTTTTATCCCAATACACAGGATGACTGCCTCAATTCACTTTAACGATATAGATATCCAAATAGAAGCGTGAGGGCAAGTCAGGCAAGCATCTTGAGAGGTTTTAGGTGTTCTTCAGATGCTGAATTCTGCTAAATTGCTTTCCCCATTTGACTCTTTGAACCTGACCCACTGCCACGCTCCATGGCTGAGGTAACGTGCTTGTCTTCCATGTTGCCTATTTGTCTTAAACAGCAAAGCTTCCAAGCCACCGTGTATGACTGCCTTTTGCATATTTATTTTACTACTTCCTGCTTTCTTTTGCTCTGTAACCTTCTCCAGCGGTTGACTTCATTTCTGAGACATATCCAAACATTTTTTTCCCTTGTAGCTGCGCTCAGGATAACCGACAGATTTGCAGACAGCAGAAAGTGTCTCTGAAGATGTGCTCCTCGTGCCCTGCTTCTGAGCTTTCGCTTGTGCGTCTTCTGCAGCCACACAGCACAGGGACAGAAGGTACACGCAGTACAGCCTGAGTTTGTCACTGCTGCTTATTACTCGTTAACGTCCATGCAGGGTCAGGCAGTGCGCACAGGGCCGGCTGGCCCCATTCTCCTTGGCTTCCCGCACTAACGGGCCTGGCCCTTATTATAGCCCCTCCTGAGGGGTCCTGTTCCCGGCTGGACGAAGCCGGGGTGCCCCCTGAGCTCTCCTTTCCCTGGCCAGCCCTGGAGCTGAGCAGCCGGTGCGCGGCCCCGCCCGGAGGCGGGACAGAGATGGGCGGGGAGGAGGAGGCGGCGGGGGGGGACCTTTGGTGCCGCGGAACCTTCGTGCGGGCCCTCGCGGGTCCGCCGGGGGAGCAGCGTGAGGCGCCCGTCGCTATGGCAGCGGGGTGGTGGGGCTGGGGGCTGCCCGTACTGCCGGTGCTGGTCCTGGTCCTGGTCCTGGTGCTGCTCGGGGGCGCCCGCCGCCTGCGCCGCCATTTCGCGGCCGCCCCGAGGGGAAGCGCGGCGGGGGAGGCCGCTGGCGCCCGCGCCTTGGTGCTGACGGCGCACCCTGATGACGAGGCCATGTTCTTCGCCCCCACGCTGCTCGCCTTGGGCAGGGCCGGCGGCCGCCCCGCGGTGCTGTGCTGCTCCGCAGGTGAGGGGACGGGGGGACGCGGCGGGGACAGCCGGCTGCCCCCCCTCCACCTTCCCCCTTTAGGTGTCGGCCCGGCCGTGACGTCAGCGCGGGGCTGTAAGGGATGTGACGTCATCGTGGTGCCCCCCCCGCGTGACGTCATTGCTGTGCTGACCCTCTCGGCCTCCGTTGCAGTGGCAGCAGGCAGCTGCTGGGGAAGAACTGTGCAGCAAAGGCCCTGCCGTGCCTCTCGTCTTGGGGTTTGGGCACTATTCTGGGCTGTGGCATGTCGTCCTGTCCTGCCACCCGTTGGAGTGACCATGCATACGTGTCTGCAGCCAAAATGCTGCTTCCTGCAGGGTTTTAGTAGCTTGAGAAGTGTTAAAATCCTCTTACATATCCAAACCGCTATGGTTCCACAATCAAATCTCATGCTGCAGCACTGACACACTTTCAAATTGCATGGAAATGTCATTAAGTTGTATAAAAGCATTGTTTTATTCTTTGCATCTTGTAATTCTGTGGTCTCGTAGAGGACTTGCTTTAGGTGATCCGGTTTTATTGCACTGTAACGATACACTCACAGTAACACATCTAAAGATACCAGTTGCATGTCAGTCTAATCAGAGAAGAACAGCCCCAAAGAGAAGCTGAGGTCATGCTGTCCATCAGCTGGCTGAAAGGCAGCCTCAGTGGTGTCCTCGTTTCTTGGAGAGGAGTGTTCTCCAGGACCTCCAGGGAGGTTCCTCGGCCTGTGTGGTCTGTTTCAGTGCTACATTAGCTTTTCTTCAAATCACTTTGTCCTGAATCATTGGAGTGATTTAAGCTTGTTTATTTGTTCGATCTGCCGTGAATGTGGCAATCAGAGTATCCCTCCATAGCAGCTTCTGACTTTTTTTTTTAAGGCTGTTATCTGCCTTTCCTGTATTATCTTTTCTAGACTAAACAACACAATTTCTTTCAATCTTCCTCATAAATCCTGTTTTCTGAACTTCTGGTCATTCTCGTTGCTCTCCTTTGGACTCTCTTCCAGCTGGCTCACATCATTTTTTGAAGCACAGTAACCAAAGAGTCAAATCGTTAGTCCTGCTGAATTGTCTGGGGCTGAATTGAATGGAGGGATTCTCGGAGGACAAATATCACAAGGGACTTTCACAGTGCTTGACACTGTTGTCTTGTGTTCTTCTCATAATCTACTAAAAATCAAGATTACTTTTTTTTAATGTGCAACTGATACTTAATCAGTTATTCTTCTGATGAATTCAAGGTTGTGCTGTTGTGCCTTATGCAACAGTACTGTTCTGCATTTCATTATGATTACCTTGTCAGAGTTTTTTGGGTATGGGAAGCAACCGCATCTTAAATGATCTTTCAGACCCATACTGCTGTACCAGAATTCATAAGTCTGTGGTGAAAGCTAAAGATATTTTATGTTTGTTGGGAGGAGTATCTTAGGCTACAAACATTTCCATCTCACAGTGACAGCGACTTGTATTTGGGAAAAGGGACCTCTGTAGTTTGGAAAGCTCCAGCTTGTTCACTGCCAACTCTTGTTCTTTGTTCCCACACCTCTCTGTCGTAACAGACTATCGCGGTGAGAAGACCAAGTTAAGGTATTGCTGAACTCTGATGGTGCAATGACTTTACTGATTGCTGTATCCCTCCTATTCAAGATTTAGTGCAGAGCAGAGCAAGCTTTCAGTCCTCTTTGCTGAGGTACAAAACTCCATGGATCCTGTTTGGATTTTTCAGAGCTATGAAGAGATTATTGACATGCAACTCTGCCATTGCAGTTTTCAGGACTAAAACATTGCTGGAATTAGAAAACTTTCCAAAGAAGTATTGTGTTTCTGCTTATTTTATTCAGATTCTCTTTTTTATTGTTCTTTATGGCACTCTCGATTCAGTGACATGAAACATTAAGCATGTTTGACACTGTCTTCTATTGCATGGCTTGCATGCCTTCGTAATGGAACTAGCAGCCCATATAGGAAAATGCATTCATTGAGCTAACAGCTTTTCTTGTGCCTCTTAATAGTCTTTTGGGTGATTCAGATGGCTCATCCTGTCATTGTTTGTATGATTGGTGATGACAAGTGAGTTGATCAAAGACTCTGTAAATTGTGACACTGAAACACAATCATTACTTAGGATCCGTTGTAATGCAGTTCTCAGATATCAATCAAAATGCCTTAGAAATGAATCAGAGTTACAGCCCTGTGAAAGAAAAGTCTTCTCCACACTGAGTAATCTTTGATTGAACTAATAACTCCGTATAAATGTGCTTTGCTCTCTGTAGTAGCTGACTCTCTATTGTGAGTGCTCCGTGGATGAGGTCCAGCGGCATCAGCTATTCAGCTGGTTTTGCTCTCGATAGCTGCCCATTTTTTCTTGTTAGCGTTATACATTCGTAACGTCCTAACACATTTATCAAACTGTGGAACACGGATCTGTTTGTTTGAGTTCAGTAAAAGTTAGGTATTTTGAGAACAGTGGTACCATTTGGATAAAATATTACGTGCAGTCTGTTACTACACTGCATTGCAGCATAAGATATGTTATCTTAAAACACTAGTGTCATTAAAGTCTGTGAAAGAAATCAGTCTAAAATAAGCCCTGCAGGACTCATGTAATTCATCCAGGGAAGGTGCACACTTAATTTAACTCTGCTCAGCTGGAACTTGTGATCCAAGCTGCATGCTGCAGACCAAGCTGATGTGTTCTTCAGCAAACCCACAGATAATCATTGTCATAGTTTCCTGAAATCATTCACTCCCAGTCTGCAAGAAGAGTTTTTTTTGTTTGTTTTTTTTTTTTCTGGTTATTTTTCACCTCTTTGCATATTATACAAAGCTTGCTAGCGAGTGCTCAGATTGCAACACTGCTATAGAGAAATGCTAGATTTAGATGACTCACACCCACAACAATAAAAAAAGTTCTAGTGTAATGCAAGACAGCTGACTACAGACTTGAATCATACATTAATACTCTGCTGTATATTTCCATTTTTTTTACTTCAAAGTTAAAATTGATTTGCAAGTATTGCTTTGCATGGGGTAACATTCTGGAAGGGGCCTTTGCAGCTCTGGCATGGACTTTGCATGGCTGATACAAAGAAAAGGGAAGGTAATGTGAGGGCAGGATGAGAAGAAAAGAATTAGAGAAAAAGGAGGCAGTGTTTTAAGTGTTTCCCTACTAGTTGTTGGTCTAAGGATATCTATTATGTTGTAACTTTTCCAAAATGCTTTATCTCAATTAAATTTACTGTCTTTTTTTTTTTTTGGTTCTATAAGTTCTTTGCAATCATAGCTTCTGCCAGAATTTCCTCTGTGAATGATGCAGATTTCTGAGAAATCCTTATCTCAAAACAGATTTTTATGATGGAATTACTTATTTCCTAAAATCCTTTATTTTCATCACCATCTTCTGTTGTGATGTCTTAGTGTTATATGACAACTTCTATTTATTAGCAGTGGTCCAGGATATACTATAAACTTTAGTCACTTAAAGAATACACCTCGGGACAGTTCTTTTCCAAGGACTTTGGACTTGCTGTTCAACTTGGCTCTACGGGCCTGTGCTGTTAAGGGTTCATGGCACCATCTCTAATGGTGAAGGAGGAGTGACTCTTTGGCCCATTCTGAGAAGGTTAATTATTACTGATTTGTTGTGAATAAACCTGTCTTTAAAGTGGACTAAGGCCCAATGACCTCTTTCACAGAGACGACCTGGAAATTTGCCAGTGATAACAACTTCTAGTCACCTCACTAGAAAGGACGTTTCTCCCGTGTTTATGAAAAGATCTTGCTCAATTCTTTTGTAGTATACTGGTGACTTGCGTTCAAATAATGTGTAAACAGTCCATGTATACATGTATACTCCGTTAGAAGATTCCTTATTTTGTCACAAAGTATAGCTAGCCTTTGGAATTCATCAAAAGAGCTATTAAATATTGCTGAAAATTAACAATACTCAGAAGAGGATTAGGTATGTACAAAAATAAAACAGCCTAAATTAAAAAAAAAAAAAAAAGAAAAAAAGAAGAGCTAGAAGTTTTGATGTTTCAAGGAATAAGATACCACTAATCAAACAGGTGGTTGGAAGCAGTTGCCTAAGCAGATTATTCCAGAGTTGTTTTTTGGAAGATCTCCCATGTCTTTAGCAGAAGCATGACTTTGGCCTCTACTAGAAGGAAGATACTGGGCTTCTTGGACAACTGATCTGATTAGACATGGCAGCTTCTGATACCTTTGCCAAACAAGCTCATGTAGTAAAGGTTGGCAGAAGT
Organism: Anser cygnoides; assembly: GCF_040182565.1. Taxonomy (NCBI): domain Eukaryota; kingdom Metazoa; phylum Chordata; class Aves; order Anseriformes; family Anatidae; genus Anser; species Anser cygnoides. The sequence goes on from NC_089890.1 coordinate 8,872,772, forward strand.
TTGCCTCAGCATTTTTGCCTGAATTGAGCTGGGTTTTACTTAGGAAAATTTATGGAGTTTCTCCTCTTCAATGATGCCGTTCCTGAAATTATGCCCTTTTATTTAATGTAATGCTCATGCTTACTGCTTTGAGGTGACCTAAACTAAACTAGACGATGTTGCTGTTTGTTATTTTCAGGAAACTACTACAATCAAGGAGAGATTCGTAAGAAAGAACTGGAACAGAGTTGTTCTCTTTTGGGAATTCCTGCTTCCAATGTAACAGTTGTTGATCACAGGTAAGCAGTTTTCATTTTTAGCATAATTTAGTTGCAGCTTTTAAATAAGGGGTGGAGTTTGCTTTAATGTTCCATGAAAGCTTACTGTATCATTCTATAAAGTTCCAAGGAACCTGAAAAAAAAGACCATATAATAAATTCTTGTTAACTCTTAACTTCAGGAAATCTAATTAATAGAGAAGACGATTCAAGTGTATAATGGGGATTGGTGTTCTTCGGGTAAGCTGTGTTGATACAGCACTTTGATTAATGATAGCCCTAGTTGTAGGGGTCTGGCAAGGTCTGTTTGGGCAATAGGATCACATTGTGTTACAGTTTTCGCATTGTTATCAAAGACGCTTACAGAGAAGTCTTCTCTGCATTGTCAGTGGCTGAAAATAAAACTGTTCAGAGGATTGGCACTATCATTATGTTGCACTTACTCTCTCACGTGATTATAATGTAGTTACAGATAACTTATGCTTAAGTCTGAATTCCATGATAAGATAACAATATAAACAGATCTGCTGTCATGCTGACTATAAAACAATACAGTGCCCTGTGTATTTTTCATAGCCACCACTCTAACAGAGCAGTTTTTCAAAAGTAGTCCTGTCCAAAGAAGCCACTCTGGCAGCAGAAACTTATCTGTGTGTGTGCTTTGGGGAGACACAACTGGTTGTTTCAATTGTAAACAGCTATCATAAAATCCATAAAGAACATTTTTGGTTATGAAGAAGTATCTTTAATAGAAACAGACTGATTTAAAGCCATGCCAACTAGAAAAGTCAGAGTTGAAAAAAATCTGGCTCCAGGCAGGCCTTTTTCCCATGAACATATTTTCCCTTGAGCTAAGGCAACAGAAACCACAGTCCAGAATATGAATCCTCTTGAGTTCTTTGCTTTTTTTAGCTTTAGGTTTCTCTCCAAGTTTTCAGCTCACTTAGGAAAACAGCATAGGAGTTGTTTTTCCTTTGGAACGAAAAGAGATGTTTCCGCTCACTTCTCATGAACTGGCTTTGGATAACTTCATGTTTTGTAGTGCAATCATATGACAATGCCCAGAACTTTTCTGGGGGACTAAGGAGAAAAGCCGCTAAGCTTTGCTAAGCATAAAGTTTGCTAAATGAACTATCTTTTGAAATTTCCACGGTGCCCAGCAGCCTACTGGCCTTTCATCCTCTAATGCAATGTGAGGTTGGTTAGAATGTGATGTAAGTTTCCCAATACTGCTCAATCATCCCCCAATGTACGCAGTCCGGCGGGCTGCTTTCTTCAAGTAATACCAGAGAAATAGCTTGGATCATGCCTCCTTATTACTTTCATTGCTACTTTGATGCACATCTGTGAAAACAGTGACCGATATGTAATTTCTACCAGCGGATGCAGTGCTTGAAAAGACAGATGCATGCCATTTCTCAGAGCTTTTGGACATGGGACTAGGATGTAAAATACTGTTCTGAAAAAACAGTTTAGATTTGAGGCCTTTATCTCAGATGGTAGATTGCTGTGAGATAACCATCAAATCATCTAACTGTTGTGCATTCAGGGAGTCAGCTGAAGTTCTTGCTGAATTTTGCTCAGAGCTTGTTTATACAGAGCAGCTAAGTGTGTTTACAGTGCATTATATGCTCTGCAATAGCTCATCTTGTGGGCACGCTTTATGAAAAAACAGCTGTGGATCAGGTATTAGCAAAATGGTAGAAGATCAGGAATGATTTTGAGATGACACTGAATTTTGAAGTAGCTGTATTTTCCAGTGGTTTAGACAAAGCACTGGGACTCAAAGTTCTTTAAACTTACTCAGAGTTCCTGGTTTTCTTAAGGTCAGTAGCTTTCTATACCTCTGCTCCCCCTTCTTTAATTTACACAATATACAAAAAAGTTTGCCAATATGGCATGATGTGAAACTTCGTAAATTAATGTTGTCTACCACTAGGTTTCCACAGAAATTCATGTCAGGGAATACGGTTGAGACGGCTGTTCCTCTTGAGCATTTTGTCTTCTTTAGGCACTCTTTAAGATCAGACCCCTTTGTTTTTTTTTTGTTTTTTTTTTTTGTTCTCATCCTATCTCTGCAGAAGATAACGTTCCATAAATGAAAAGCACTAGCACAATGCTTAAGGACTGTAGCTGGCATGCTGCCATCTAACATTTCTTATGCAAACACTGCATGCTTTACATTATCCAAGCTGCAGACTTGTATTTTGGTAAGGAAAGCCCAAAGGATTGCTAGGTCTGGATCTGCTCCAGCCATTGTAGTGCGGAGCTGAGTCATGCTGCTTCCTCTTTCTTTGCATAATCTACAAGTGAGTGAGTAGAATTTTCAAGATGTAAAAGGGGAAATCTGTCTGAAAGGCAAGGTGATTGACTTGCTCTGTAATCTCACTTGGCCAGGCAGGTATAAAATCAACATGACATTTTGAGTTTTGTGTGAACTTGTAAAGAGAAAGCTTCAGTCAGTCAATCTGTGATGCAATCTGTGTTAAAGACCAAAGCCTTATTAAGAAGTCCTTTGCCTTAAACAATGACTCTCTCAAGTATAGCCGGGATTCCTAGGTCAGGACTATTCAGTCTCTATCAGACAACTACTTTGCACTGATTCTTCAGTGTGTATTTGATGTAGTTACTATATTTGTTCCCTCAGTTAAAGACAAGTAAAATCTGCACAAATATAGTCGCAAACTGTACCCACATTTCAACCCTGGATAATGGAGGCCCACGTGAATCTCCTGTAGAAAAGTCCTTTTGTTGTAGCGGGCATATCTAGGAGCATAAAGGGACATGCATGACAGTGTAGCACGCGGTTATTGTAGACGAGCAGATTGATGTGCAGACAGCCTGTTTTGGACTATTTTAGTTTAGAGCACTGGGCTTTTCCTACTTGTGAATAGTACAGGTCAGACACCACACTTGCAGAGGTGTCTCCTGAGCTGGTGTGTAATTATCATAGTGCCAGCACTACACCAAGTGAAGAGCTGATTTTGCAGGAGAAAGGTTTTACAGCCCACTTTCTGTTACCATTCCCACAGTATGCTTAAAAAATGGAGCAGCCCAGCCCAGAACTAGGACTTGCACTGTACAGAGTTAATTTCTGGACTGCCACAATTATTTCTGGTGCTGGATGAGGGAAGAGTAGCAAGGGAGTGAGGTTTGAAAAAATGTAAGAGAAAAGTCACTTCGTTAATGATAGAAATGGCGGTGTAAACTCTGTGCTTTTGGCACATTTTGATCATTTTATGTGTTGCAAGAACGGACCTTCTTGTGGCTATAAAAATGGAAGATTGATGGCTTTATCTTACAGTGGCATGGTACTAATTTGATTTTCACAGAAACTGCTGTAGTTCTGCAGATTTGCAGTGAAGGTAGAGTGACTATAGCTAAAATAGGAGAGGTAAATAATTCTTATTATTCTAATTAGAATGATAATTCTATTACAAACACAAAGACTAAGTCAACTGGCAAATCTGCTACCATGATACGTCTAAAATAGTAGGCGGCTCCAGTGCTGGACATTTCTGTGGTTGCAGAAGGATCCAATTTATAAAGCATTTGACTGTACCGCAAACAAAAAAGGGACAGCTAAGTTTTGCCAAAAGTTCTGTCGTTCTTTCGGCATGTTTTAGACTTCACTGCCAGCTGTGGTTTAAAGTTTAAATTGCTCTGGTAATACAGGAGCAAATGATCTGCGTGAAGGACATGAGTATTTGTTGAGCAGAGCAGAACTCCTTCCATCTTTAGGAGAACAAGTCTGAGTAAGTGATCTTACTGTGAGATGGGGGGCAAAGACGAGGTTCAGCTTAGCAAGAAGAGAGCTTCCACAAGTAAAAAGCAAGTCCTCAGTTACCTTAAAACACACAGATGCTTTGTCTTCCTTTCTTTTACTTTAGAATACGCAGGAAGGAGTGCTTCAGTAACAAAGTGAGGATAAAAATGTTTACATAAGGGCTGATTTGGGTGCTGTTCTTTGATGTGGCACTCCCTCATGCTTTCGTGGTTGTTGCTCTGCCCGGTCTTGAGAACACAGTGAAATGAAAATGCTCTAGTCTCCAAAACCAGTTATTAGGTCACAAGTCATTGCAATGGTTTTGGACTTGAAAGTCTGTTTTGTAGGGAGTTCGCTTCTGGTTGAGAAAGCCAGAACAGATGAGATTGGAGGAAAAAAAAAATCACACGACTTGATGAACAATTACATGAACAATTTTAATTGAGATTATATGGTTGCATCAAAAAAGTTCCTTTGAACGTTTTGTTAAAATCCAGCCCAAGGAGAGGCTGGACATGTTCCAGTTTGACTGAGGTCTCTTTGTTGATTTGCAGTACTCAGCATTCTGCAGGTGATGTTCAGTGCCTTAGATATCATGCCCTTCCTTTACAGGCTCAATGGGCAGCTTCCTCTGCTCACATCCTGAAAATGCTGTCTTTGGTAAATGGAATTTTAAGGACTTTGAGAACTACAATTTGAATTACTGTAATCTAAGCAAGCTTTTTTTTTTTTTTTTTTTTTTTTCTAAACAGTCACAAAGAGCAGTTGTGCATAATCCCCTGTTCATTTCAATTGTCTAGAGCAAAGGGTTTTGATCTGTGAGTTAAAATGCAATTTAGACCTTCTGGATCCAGTATGACAGTGTGCTTCTCGCTTTTACCTTCGTAACAAGGATACTAATATGGTGTTTTGAAACTGGATTTCTTTGTAAGCTCTTGTTTACAAGTAAATCTTGATTCATCCTAACAAAGTCTTGCTAATCATAGACATACCTCTTTTTTAGCCCACACCCACTGACTGCCAAATCTTAATGTTATCAGTTATATGGTTCACAGGTCAGACTGCCTTTCTGAATTCATTGTTTTTCTAGGGTAGGCTTGCAGATAACAGAGTGTAAGGAGATGTAATACAACACAGAAATACATTATCATTTAGCCCAGTCAGTAGTACTTATAGTTTTCCAGTTCGCAAAATACTACTGAGAAGGGTTTTGTCTTGCCATGAAAATTCCAACTTTGAAAACAGAAACAAACTTGCCTTTAATGCACTCTTTCTTCTAGTACATTTGTTTTCTTTGCATGCAAACTACCAAGTACCTCTGAAAGTCCAGTAAATTCATGGTCATTGATTCTGTGTCTGTGCTTAGTACAATAACAAAAGAAAGGAAGAATTGGTTATTTGAAAGCCCTAAGTATATGTCAACTACGGGACTTTCATATAATACCTGTTATTTCGGTAAAGCTGTAGGTTCTCCGAAGATAGCAAAAATACTGTGAGCACAAACATCATCTATATGATAGATTTTAATTCAGTGATGGCAGCACTGGGGCTGGCAGCATAGAAAGGTGGCCTATCAGGAGTAATTTTATAGCATTAGCTTTTCATGAGCTGTTAAAGTTCGTGAAATACAACGATTTTGATACATATCTTTAAGTAATTAATCTGAATAGATGCTCCTGAGCTAGCAAGCTCTCTCTCCTGGTATATGGAAAACATTAGCATCTAATTGATCTAATATGAAGAGTTAGTTAAGCTCCCATTAACGCTGGGCACATCTGCCAATGCTCTGGCTGTCTTCCAGTCTGTAATGTCGCATGTAAACAGGAGACGTTTTTTAAGCTGTTTTCACTTTCCGAAAAGAACAAGTGAAAAGAAAGCCAAAATTATTCTTTTTATTTTCTAATATCTGTTTTGGGTTAATGGAAAGATAAGTATCAGAAATTTTACTGCAGCTTCTGAACCTTTTGTGCACATTTGTACTGGACAGAAAGTAAAACTGACCATTTGTATCTTTAATATGACAGAAAATATTTGGCCTGTGTTTGCACTGCAAAGAAAATAATAGCTGGGATTTGTGTAAACTAGAAAATTTTCCACTCACAGTACAAAGACTTACTGCAAGTAATGTTAGATCTATTTCTGAGTTTCCATGGAAATTGCACTGCATACACTTTTTATTATTATTATTTCACTTAAGTCCAAAAGGGCTCTAGTTAGACAATGCTCTGGAGAGAGGACATTTTCCCATGCAGATTCACAGGCTAACTGCAAGTTTTTGAGACAGCAGAGAAGCTATTTTTTTATTATTTTTTAATATAATTATTCTTTGGTGGTGGTCTTTTTTTTTTTTTTTCCATACAAGGTAAATAGGCTTATACTGTACTTCCTCATGTTCAACTTGCAACAAACTTCCTTCCCCAAGCTCTCCATGTCAGAGAAGTGTCTGTAAGGTCATGGGAAAAATACATCCTTAAATAAATAGTGTATGTATCTGACTGTGACAATAAGAAAGATATAGAAACAGTTGGACCTTTTGGAGAATGAAATATATAATTGAAAACCTTTGGATTAGAATTCAAAAGCATGCATATAGACAGTTAAGGAGTAGGTCCAATTGATCCAGTTTGGTTTTGCTGTACTTAGGTTGTGCTTTGATGGTTTTATGGGTTTGAATGCAACGTGCTGAGTGCATGTGAGCTGAATATGTGAGCTGTGTAGTGAGAGTACGTACTGCAATTATGAAAGCTTGCCTGAAAACTGAGGGCACCAGGAGAAGTTCAACAACAAAATCCTGGCCGCTAAGCCTGGTGGGAAAACCTTCAGTGATTTCGTACCAGTTTCTGACTCACTCATTTGCAGACCTCTGGCATCTTACTGAATGTATCTGAGATTTTTCTTTTAAATGTGTTTATTTTACTTATATGTTTCTAATCAGAAAGTTTATATTATTTCCTGATGTTTCTTCTTTCCCTGTTCTTGTACGTTGTGCTTTGGGACCAGTGTTTAATAGCTTTTATTCTGCTACAGTAATTGTGGTAATTAGTTGCATTTTGTTTTCCTATGTTCCTCCTGGTATTATACTTTGACATTTTATTTTATTGCTAATTCTAAAGCACTGAGTTATGTGCTGATTGCAATTGCTGCGGTGCAATTTTTCTAGTAGGGCTGCGTATTTCATTAGTGAGTGACGGGATTCCCTTGGTCTTATCTACCTCAGCCATGCTGTAAAGTTCTTCATTTTTTTGCAGAGTTTTCTCTAATTAAGAATGACGTCAGGGGGAACAAAAGATCTTAGATGAAAATTGGTTGCACATTCAGTGTGTATTACAGTGAAATCAATCTGCATTTTCTGAATGAAGCATACCCATAATCATCCTGAATACAAATGCTTTTTACTGATATTTTAGGTCATCAGAACACTTTATGCAAAGGCTTATATTGAAATCTGCTTTCAGGCTTCTGCTATTGTAAGTGTTGCTCTATGCAATAATTTAAGAGGAAATTCTTCTGGGGATTGAAATTCTGGAATTGAATTCTGGAAATTCTTCTGTCTGCCCTCTAGGAAAGCTGCTTTCTGAAACAAAGGCTTGTATTGCAGTAAGTAGGTTTAGCTATTTTGATGTAAGAAAGCCATTTTCCTCAATAAGGAAATTTGCCCTTTTTGCTTCCCAGAGGCTTCTGTGAATCAGGTCCTTTCTCAGCGTTCTAGCACAAATAACGTTCTTGCTGTACAAAGAGGGGGAAGGGTCTGTGGTGAAAGGGGAAATGATCTTTTCAGTGCTAAAGGGACGTGTCCCCCAGATTACCTCTGTAGAGCAATGAGCAGTAAGTAGTCCATCTCCAAGGGCTATGAATAAATGCTGGGGGAAGTGAAGAAGTACTGATTAGGTACAATGTGTCCTTACGGAAATCTAATCAAAATACACTGAGATCAAAAACTTTCGAGATTTATACTTTTAACGCTCAAGATTATTTTAGCAGAATAAAGACTTCAATACTTATCCTAAAACATGAAATATGAGAATAGGGATCCCAGTCATCCCACTAAACTGATGCAAGCTTGATTCGACTCAAAAACCATCAGCACTGGTACATTGATAGTAAGAAAATAAATTAGGCTGTGTATAATGACAGTGTTTCAGAAGTCTGGCAAAACTGGCTAGGGCTGAAGACAGGGAAATGCACTAGGACAGGACAATCCACTAGAAATCTTTTTTTTGTTCTCACATATTTTGTACCCTCAGAAATGCCTTTTACTATTCTCTCATTCATGGCTTTTAGAAGTGCTCCACATATGTCAAAGAAGACAGGCATCTTCTTTGGAGCAAAGATAACGTCAGTGACCCATTCTGCATTTGCTGGTGGTTCACATCCTGAGCTGATGTCTCCTGCTAGCACAGATGTGCCGACTGGAGCGATTTTGTAACTAGACCACTTGTGTCCATGCAGAAAGAAGTGTCTTTGGGTGTTCTGGTTTCCAGTATAAAATGTAAGGTTTTCAGAGTTAAATATTTGGAGTGGACTTTCTTTATGATACTAGTAAACTACCAATTTAGAAAGATACAGTCATAAGATTATTTTTTTTAACAGTTATGCCCAAGTGTTGCCTTTTAAGCATGACAAAGTATAACAACCTAATTATTTTGCCAGTGGAACAGTGCAGCGTGTTCTGCTAACAGACACTCTGGGGGACTAATGGAGAATGACAGGCGTTTCCTCCCTGCCCCTGAAAGGTTCACTGCTTTGATAATCCATACTGCGATGCCCAGCAGCATCTCTGCTAGTCGCTCATTTTAACCTAGAGCTGCAAACGCCTTGCTGATAATTATAGGCAGGCTGGGGTCTTTTATCAGAGAAGAGAAAATGGTTAACTCTTTTCCTTAAAGAGTAGCAGTTACACCAAGTAGTCACAGTAAGTTAATCAAAGGGAGGAACAAGCAAAAAATTCTAGCACGGATTCGATTTAAGCTTTTGAATCTCTGCATTCCACCCAGCTTACTCAGGGAAAATGTATTCTGATTTATACTGGGAACACTCTTAAAAGCCTTCTTACAATAATGGACTGGGCGTTAACGCCTTGTTCACAAGAATTGTGTGGTTTCTTTCTGTGTTCTTATAATCTTAATTTAATTGTAGCTAAAGTACAAAACGCTGAGTGCCTCAGTTAAAACAGGGCTGTGAGATCTGAGGCTATGACATGGTTTGGAAACCATGCAGTTGCATTTGCAATGGATGTGCATTTTCTGACTGTAAGATAGTTACTGTGCAGGAAAACAGAGGAAGGGGATTTGCAGCCTCTCTTGGTCAAACCTCCCCTTTGGGATTCAGTCTAGCGAAGGGCAATTCCCTCAATTCCTGTTTTTCCTAAAGGCCAGTACCCTGGGTGTACTCAGTAGCACTTGCAGCTAGTGTGTGTGTGTGTTCACACTTTAATTGGAGGTAATTGCAGTAACTTCCCTGGAATTGCCTCAGTCTCTGGGAGACGAGAAGTTTCAGCGTGTCCAAGGGCCTTATGACATTAAAAACAGTTGTTTTATTCCCATTCCCTTCATCTAACTTGGCTAGTTCAGACAGTCACTAGAAAAATTATGGAATAATCAATATCTGAGCCTTGGGAGCGAGGCCTTTATTAGGCTGGTTAAGCACAGAATGTTTCCAATTACAAGGCGTAGTGTCGAAGGCTGTTGGGCCACTTTAAATGCCACGATATGCTGTCTTGCTGAATGCCAGCAGTATAATCCTCATTTCTTCACTTCAGTTTCAAAATTCCCATTGAAGTCAGAGGGCATCTCCTACGCTGGCAGCTGGTAAAAGAACTTGGGAAGTAGTACGTACAGTGCCTGAGGGATGGGTGGGAAGCATCTCCTTCTATGACAGGCTCAAAGGGTTGAGTTGATGTGCTGCAGAAGGGCATCCTCAATATAGGGGGCTTAGGGACAGGATCGTGGCATGAAGGAAATTCCTGAGAATTTACACCCCCCTTAAAAATTTCAGGGCGTTCAGTGGGACTCTTTTTTTTTTTTTTTTTTTTTTTTTTTTTACTTAAGGAGATGGAGTCAGGACAGAAAAAAAGATTTTCTTTGTGGATGTCGCTTCTGGGTAATAAATCAAGATCGGTATTCCTATGAAAAATAAAAGACTTTAATCAAGATGAAAGTGAACAATGCTTAGACAGCAGACACTATAAAAACTCAGTGGAATTTTTGTGAGGATGCTTCTGTTTGTGTAGACTTACAAATTCTGTTTTTTATACAACATTTGTTTTGGGTCTACATCAACTCAGTTCTTCTGCATAGGTGGTAGAATGGGAGCTGTAGAAACTTGGACTTGTTTCTTTCTTTCCTGAGAGCAATCTTCTGGTCCATCAAAATCAGTAGGAGTTGGCCATTGACTTCAGTAGGACCAGAAATTGGCACTGAAACAGTCAACAAAAGAAGACAAAGACGTTTTTAAAAAAATGTTAGTATGGGGAAAGTTGGAAAAGCAATTGTACAATGGATGTTGTGTAAAATATGGTTTCTCTTAATGACCTTCCAGTTCAGATTGGCTCTGTTTACATACAAATCAAAAGCTGGTTTGTCTAACTGCCAACACAGCAAAACTCAGACTGCGATCTGAATATCCAGCTGTGTCTTTTGCCTCTGACATCCTCCCAGTAATAAAAGTTGTGTGTCTGGGATTTGGCTAGGGTTGCAGATGATGTGTGAGCCAGAATTGAATTCAGCCTGCTCTTCCTCTGCAAGACAATAGAAATTAAAACTTGTTTGTGTCAATAAAATAAGCATATACAACTCATAACCCCTCAGGGACCAGATATGATGAATAAAGATGCTCTTTTTCCATCACCACATTCCTAACCCTGACCGATGTTAGTAATGACTCAATGAGAACTCAGAATTTTGCCTTCCTCATTTCAAAGTTGGAGCAGAAACTTGTATGGTGTTTACTTGTGAAAACGCAGCAGCCAGAGAACAGACATAATTGCGACAACCTTTGCAGAGCTGTTTAATCCAGGTTCTCTGTCCTTTACTTGCAAACTACCTGAAGGGTACTGCATAGCTGCAGTGCACCATGTGAAGCGCTGTCTGCGCTCTGCAAGCCGTTCTCGTAACAGCTTCCCTGCAGCCTGACAAAGTGAAAGAGACAGTACCTTCACAGGTGGAAAGGCACTGCTAGCATGCCTGTTAGTTACCACTTGCCTGTCTTTTCTCCACTGGTATGCTAGTAAATGAGGCTGTCTTCTTACTTTCTAAAGCAGAGGCTCCCAAACTTTGCCTTACAGAGATTCCTATTTGGAAGCTCGTCAGGAACTCAGCTGCTGCGTCCTTTGTGGAACAGATGCCCGTGGAGCATGTGGTGATGGAGGGGTTTCAGGTCCTGGGGTATTGTGTGCTGTCTGGATATTGGCGAAGCTATCTCACTTCGTAAAGGAGCAAGGCATGATGAAACTGTACTTACTGCAGCGTTTCCTTGCTCGGAATGATGATGAAAGCCCTGGCTGCAGTAGAGCTCTGTTAGCAATTTCACTTGCAGGTTGCACTTTGCTACCTTGTTGTAAAAGACTGCTTGTAAAGCTATTTAGCAGTTAAGCATAGCATTTTTACCTCTGTTCTTCCTTTAATAAAAGCCAGTTTGACAGGCGATTGAAAGCTCCAGTTGACCATTTCAGTGTGAAGTAGTAAAGGTGTTCACAGGAGTCTAGAATCTGAGGCTCCCCAAACACTGCTGGCTGACTGCTGCTTTGCAGCAGTGTGATCCAGAGCTGCCTTTTGAAGCATCCTACCAGAGAATTCCCATCTGTATTTTCTTGGCTGAGTTTGTTGCGATATGCCCAGTTATTTTTGCATTCTGTGTCCATTCTGAAGTTCCCCCAGGCATCTCTTTAAATGAAGCATTGCATCACTGAGGAAGTGAAGCCATTAAAAGTGAATGCTTTCGCCAAACACTTGGAGCAAATTCAGTCAGCTCTCATCTACCAGAATGGACTTGTAAGTTGACAGTGCAGAATTTGGGAAGAACAATAGTCCTTTCTTGAGTGGTTTGATGGAGCAGCTTTTGAAAAAGCTCAGCTGTGCCGTTATTGTTTTGCCACATCATGAATGAAGGTTTTATCTTTGCATAAAGAGAATGTAGATGGGTTACCAAGCAGTGCTTAGAGCATGGAGTTTCACACTACAAAATCCTTTTGAAGGAAGAGAAATTTTAAGTTGCGTGTGTCTCGCTTTCATCCTCTAATAACCCTACCTTTTTGCAGAGCTGTGGGGATGGACCAGTTACTGTTTATATACTATTTTAATAGTGTCAAATGCTGTGTGAGTGTTAAAGCTCATTATTAGAGTTTTCCTTTCTAGCCAAAGGGTTAATTTCTTTTGCCAAAGAAGGAGATCAGATTTAGGTTTGGAATGGGAGGAGGGAGACAGAGGATTTTGTTCTGCAGGAAACTAGGTCAGCAGGTTTTTATTATCGTGCTCTACAGCCCAATGTGGTTTGCATTTAGGAATGAACTCAGTTGACATTGTGTATGGTTGATTTCCTCTTCCCAGAAAGCAGGCCTCAGACATCTCTCCATACATTATAGCTTTCCCAAATTGAAATCAAGAGAATATTTAGCCATAGAAACTCAAGCAATTGTGAGTTTCTTAGATTTGTTTTTAGAGCTGTCAGGAGTGCCTCAGGAGCACAGAATGAAGTCCAAGATATTTTAGAGAGGAAGAACAATAGGGCTGGAATCTTTTCAGTTACTGAGGCGCTTCAGAATCACAGAGGCCTTCATTGTTTTTAGACCCTATCCACTGATGATTGTTCTTCTAGTCTGTACCATTGTCTGGTTTTTGTTTGGACGGGGCCAGATTCCAATCTTTGTCCTGCTGAAGTAAATTTGGAGTAAAGCCCTTGTATTCTTTGAAGCTACTGCAGTGTGTGGCTGAGATCACAGTGTGACAGGTAACAGGGAATTTTCAATTATAACTTTCAGATCATGACTGATAAAAGATTCGAATCATCCAGAATCTTTTTCAGATCTCCCAGCTTTCTTTACCTTCAAGAGTATTCTCTTCCTGGGTAGCTGAGAATAGATTTCAACGTTCTTTACTTCTGCTAATTGAAGACCAAATTGTAGCAGACATCATGCATGTTGGAGAACTCAGGCAGCCTCTCTCTGCAAATGAATTTGACTTTACTGAATAATCAAAATCCAAGTGCTTATAACTTCAAAAGCTGTACTTTGTCCTGGTCATAGGGCTCAGGTAAGATGGAGCTTAGAAAGGCTATTTGTAAAGTCTACAAAAATTTCTGAATAATAGGATTTAAGGATGAGCATCAACTTCCAGTTTTATATTCATGTTTTTTTATGGACTTTAATGTGATTGAAAGGCTTTTCAGCATAATAAAAACATCTAATTCTGTCCTGTTCTAGTCTTTATTCAGTTCTGGCATTGAGAAGCGCAGACATTTTTGCAAACCAAGTTTGGCTTTTAAAGCTGAACAAGGAAAATACAGGCAATACTGAGAAGAACAGACAGCAGTAGATTGCCAGCAGTTCCTGGAAATAATGGAGTTTCACAACCATTCCCTGCAGAGTGGGCATTTAGGGAGGAAAAATATCCTTGTGGCTTACATGGACAGAATAATGAAAATGCAAAGTCTGTTGAAAAAGTTTATTATGGTAAAATTTCAAGTGCCATTCTTGGGTTTAAACCAAAGAGCAGAATATCCAATGCCTCAAAATAATGACAGCATGGAAATAATACAGGTCAGAAAATTGCATACTGTCTCCCCTGAGCATGCTTTTAATGTTGTGCTAGGCTGGATGTTTTAGTTGTCCAGTGCCTTTGAATCTTTAAACACTTCTGGCTGCAATAAATACGCTCGTACAATCGTCTTTTGAAATGTGCAATGTTAAATGGGGGTGAAGAAAGTTCTGTAATACCATTGTGCTCTTACACTGTTGGCATCTGGGACTGAGAGCCAAGAAAGTGACAGCGCACGTCAGACTTAGAGGCATACAGAGGACTTGTAGCAGGCAGACACGTACTCACAATAAAGATCTGAGCTGACACAGCATTTTGAATAGTGCCTTCTACATAATGAAGACAGAAAGAGCTGTAGGAGAATCTCCATAGCTTCATCCAGGGATGAAGAATTCCTTCATTCAACTTTGTAGCGACTCAGAAAATGTCACTAGGTTGCTGGAAGGCTTGGATTGTATTTCTTACTCTCTAAATTGAACTAAGTTAAATTAAACTCCTAGCTCAAGAAATGAGAGTTAGAAGTGACTTCCTGGACTGTTTATCTTGAATCCACTCCTGCACAGTCAGTGGTCTTCATCCTGCTGAGAACAGACTCTTAAAGCAATAGGCTGTGCAGCACCTGTGAACTTTTTCAGTACATCTTCCTCTGCACAGTGAAATAAGAGTTATGCACTTTTTTTTTTCCTTGCCTCACTTTGCACAGATATGATTGGTTATGGAAATGGGAAAGTACTACAGCCTTCAGGCTCAGAAGTAAAGAAAAATATTGAGTCTAGAACAGGAACATGGAGCTCATCAAAGAAAAACACTAACGCTTTTCAGATTGTGAGATTTATTTTGTTTCCTACACATGAGGAGGATGGATTGTTGATAGGAGTTTCTCAGATTAGGTCACTGTAAATCTTAGAGGAGGTAGGACTTAAGTTAATATCAGGCTCCTGAGCCACAGGAGTGGCTCAGTCTGAGCAGAACAATTCCAGTGGGACTTCTGTGCAAGGGCTAGATCCCTGGCATCCGGGCACTTTCCCTTCTTGTTGCCTTCCACAGAGAAACAAAATGTACTCCGTTTCCTACCTGTGAACTATTCCTGGAGCTTCTTCTCCTGTGGAAACTCTCCAGAACGTATGTTACGTCTCTTGAGGCTGTCAGTCACATGAAGCTTTTGGGATGTGACTCACACTAAAGACGGCTGGTCATTCTTGCTGTGAGTAACAAGCATAAAATCCTCCATATTTACAAAGGCTTTTTCTCCCCCCACTGAAAACGTCACAAATCATTAGCATACTGGAGCTATCACTGAAAATACAATAGCTTCTGGGTTGAAACATCAGCTGTTAATAGCACTCAGTAATACCAGGCGTATGAAAAATGTCTGCTGCTGTATGTAAGCGCTCTTTCAAATTAATAAACTGTAAAGTTTCGAGACAGAAAATGGGGTTGGTAATGCAGAAGAGCAGAGCATCTATGTCAGCGAATGAACAGATGCTTGCAGAAGACTGCAGGATAAACAGATGCCGAGTAATGCTGGTGCACAAAATAAGCCGTTTGTGCCCATTTGGGAGCTCTGCTGCAGAAAGGATGCAGCCTGCAAATTTAAGTAGGTTATGATGTTCTCTCCTATGGCAGGGGTTAGAGGCTAGTCCAGTTAACTGCAGAGTAGGTGCTCTGTGGAACAAACATGAGGGCACTGAACTAAAATTGTATTTTAGTGAGCAGTGGCTTCATACGTGTGTTTTATTGTTGTTGTTGTTCAATGTAATACTATCTTTCCCAATTAAACTAACTATTTAATGGTTAGAATATGATCTCTGAGCTATGAGGACAAACCTTGTTTATCCCTTTTGTGGGATAAAATATGTTTAGCCTTGCATTATTTGTAGTTATTATCCCTTCTTAGTGTTTTAACCAGTAATTAACCGTGTCCTTTGATAGCTGTTTACAGCTGGGAACAGGCTAAGAAGAATGGTGCTCTTTGTTCTGCAGTAAGGAGGGATCCATGCCAGGTAGCTATCCTGTATCTGTTTCCCAAGCCCAGGTAGCCATCTCCTGGGGCGATCCCTGTACCAGGACAGAGGGAGTAGCACTCTTAAACATGGCTGCTCACTGCTGAGCTTTTCTGGGAAGGAAAGGTGGCTGGTTGATTGCTTTCAGCGAAAACTTATTGCATGCAAAAGGTGCCAGACTGAAAGTACTGGTGAACTGTAGATATAGGTCCCAGGCAGCGTTACTCCCCAGGGTGTAGCTCTTATACAATGGTGCATGTTGGTATATTCTGTTGTTGCTTCAAATTGATTGCTTGTATCTGCAAGAAGATTACTGTCCAATGTGATGCAACTTTCGGCCTCTTTCCTTGGATGCCAGTAAGAGGATTAGTGAGAACAGGGCTAAAAATGTATTGTAGTTAAGGGAGATATATCCTTTCCTGTGCTGTGTCATCTCTTATTCCACCCTAACCCTTTGTGCGTTATGCTCAAAATGGTATTGCAGAGTGGAGCTGAAGCTCTGCAGACCCTCTGTACAGAGTCCTCATACAGCTTCTGCTCTGTTTAGTGCTCTCTGTATCTATCAGGAGGTAGGGAAGGACTTCTTGTTTCCATTGTCATACATCCTTATTCCAGGACGGATATGCTCTTGCAAGAGCAATCTGGAGCCATGCTCTGCCAGCACAGGATGTCGATCCACCCTTCTACACTGGCTCATTCTGTTGATACTTACTGTTTCCTTCACGGTATCCTTGCTGGGGCCTTCACCCAGCTCACAAGTGGTGTCTGGC
This sequence comes from Anser cygnoides, assembly GCF_040182565.1. Classification (NCBI taxonomy): domain Eukaryota; kingdom Metazoa; phylum Chordata; class Aves; order Anseriformes; family Anatidae; genus Anser; species Anser cygnoides. Next base: position 8,889,317 of record NC_089890.1, read on the forward strand.
TCCGCAGCAGTTACGATACCCGAGTGATCTCCAGCCAGTCTGGGCAGTTGGTCTTTCCCACTGACCTGTATTAGCTACAAATGTCTCCGGAGGTTTCCCAGTTCCACCATTCTGCTTTTGCTGTTTACAGCTACAGTAACTAACTCCTGACATTTATATCCAGCTTGTGCTTTGATTGCTGCAGCTCGGTGCCTGTTTGCACATGGGGCCTTCTGATAAGGCAGGCATTTGACCTTTCTATTCTTAACCCATTAACATTTAGAAGAGCTGCTCTCCTCACCTCTAGAGCCTGTGCTCCTCCCCCTAATATCCCCGTTCCTGCCAGATAAGATTACGCTTGGGTTATATATTGATCTAAGAGCAGAGTGCCAAATGCAGCCTACACCAGTTCAAGGGCAAATACTGAATCCATATGGGTGAGTTCACGTGCTTCAGTTCAGTAGTGGAAAGGTAATGGCCAATGGCTTTTTTTGCCCTCTCAGCAGAACCTGCAGGCAGATCTGCAGGCAGATGCAGGGGTATCAGTTCTTTATCACGCCAGGCAAATGAACTTGATGGTTGCAGGAGGTACCTGTCCAATCTGCTGATGCTGCATCTTTGAGCTGTTTTCATCTGTACCCACAACTACTTAAACAGATGAAGGGGTTGAAGTAGTTATTACACACTCATTTGCTTGAGGCAGCGTTCAGTAACCTGAACATGGAAATGAGAGCCAAGATTCCTTTATTTTAAGCCAAGCCTGGCTCAGTGGATGCTTTGCGGTGTCACTTAACAAATCTCTTCACCTGTGCATGTGTATTTCTCAGTTTTCAAAAACCAAACCCAAAACCTGGGAACCTATCAGCAAACTAGTGAGTTACAAGTAGCAAAAACTATTCTGAGAAAGTGACTATATTGACAAATGTATATAACCATTTACAGTCAAATACAAAGTCATTCATTCATCTGTTAAAAGTTAGTCATTAAAGTATCTCCAGGTGAAGCTCCTGGGCATGCTGACTGTGTGAAGTGACACTGAAAAGCTCCTAGGGAATAACTGCAGGTAGGCAGTTAAACATCATCACCCAGGGCAAATCTGTAGCTCGAAATGTGAATGGGACTGTGTGAACAGGGGAGTGACAGGAGTCAGGAGATGTTATGGCCTCTTAACATATTGTTTGGGAGTCTCTTGTTCAGGTTCCTTATCTTGGTCTAAAGCCTATATTAAAAAAAAAAAAAAAATGTTGATATTTGAAAAATAATTGGGAAACAGCCACCAGAATGATAACAGATGTGGAAAAGAGGCCCAATAATGGGATGTTTAAGGTGCTTGAGTTGCTGTGTTGGGCACTTCTTACGTTATTGTTGGAAATTGCCTGTAAGGCACCCACTTTGATAATGTCAGGGGCAGTCGCTGGCCATCTGAGCAGCCTAATTGGGAGAGACAAGGCAGAGGACCTGAAATGCTCCCTGCCAGTCTTTTGTCTGGTTTCAGAGATTCTGATTTACAGTGGCTGTTTTTCTTTCTTCCCCCCTCTTCTTCAAATGTTCCATGAAGTAAATTTTTTATCAGTGTCTTGGAGCAAAAGAAAATTCCATATTTTTGTGATAAGAGATGTCTGGGCAAGCCTTCAACTTAAAATCCTTTTTGGCTTATCCCGTGAACTGTACATGCTGAGATGTGAGTGTGTGATCCACTAGTTATGATTCAATACCGAAAGCGTGGACATAGGAAGCAATAAAGTATTATGGAGGGGAAGATTTGTCATTTTTGTGACTTTGTTTAAAGAAAGCCCAGATATGGGAGTAGTAGGTATCTACTGAATCAATCATTTTCTAAGCCACAGATGACCAGAAAATTAATTAAAAAGAAAAAAGGGAGAGATTAGGAAAGTAAACCTACAGAACTTAATGTTTAAACATGTAGCCCAGATTAGTTTGGCCTTAAAATGATCTTCATTAACAGTGATGTATTTGGGGATGTTTAACCCTCAGGATTTAAATTCAGGAGATATTCTTCTTCAATGGTTACAGACAGACTGGGAGACAGGATTACTTCAGTTTGCTTCTGCTGCCCAGTGAGTCATGTGAGACAAGTCCCTAAGCAAAGCCCCACTAAGGAGCAGGATTTTTGCCATTGGCTGCAGCAGTGCTAGGTTTTCTGTCCTCTCCAAGTCACGTTTTTGTCATACACATGCATAATCTCTGCTATACCTCAAAAGGAGGATGATGCATGCATAATCTCTGCTATACCTCAAAAGGAGGATGAGGTGGCTGTTAAGACTTGGAGATCTCTCAATGAAAGGTTTGGCAGAGCAGCACGTTTCCATTAGAACGGTCTCTGTTCATCTCTTATTTAGCAGAACAGGCGGGAAGGGAGAGAGGGACAGAGGGACTGTCCTCCCCGAGATGAGGACAGGTACGTGCATGGGGGTGTGCCCCAGAATATTGCCACGTGGGGGTAAGTGATGAGGGTCCCCGAGCAGTACTGCTGCATGAGCACGGCCCCGCGCAGGTGAATTATCCCTGCCTCTCGGCTGGGCGGACAGGTATGCGAGCTGCTCTGCGCTGATGCAGCAAGACTGCTTGTCTTGCAAGAATTAATGATGCCGTTAGCGTGCAGATCTCTGAATCTCTCTTCATTTCTCTGAATCTGATTCATTCTCTCTGAATCTCTTCAGCTTTTTATGTATTCTTTGTAGTCTTGTGTGTCTAATGCAAGACAGGCTCAGGGGATGTTCATTTAGATACACTTCTGCTAGCAACAGGTGACGAAAAATAAAATACTTAAGAGTACTTAGACTGGCAAAACAGTACCAGGGTCAAGGTACTTTCTAACAACTCAATAGAAACTCCATATAATATTTTTTTTTCTGCCTGGCCCATTTACAGTCTTTGCCCTTGTCCCTAATCCATTTCAGAAGATGCTTTTGCCATTCTGATTCAGAGGTTGCCCAGCAGGACATTTCCCTTAGTACACAAGGACAGCTGTGTTGACAGTCTCTCCTGCCTCGGGGCGTTACAGGCTCTCTGTAATCAGCTGAGATCTGTACATGCTTCAGTGCCTTAGCAGTGAACTGAAACAACCTTTGTCTGTTTGGGATGACAAGGGAAATGACCATGTTTCGAAATTTTGTCATAATTTTGTGAAATCCTCTAAAGGATATATAAATTGTAAAGCCAAATAGAGGTCCAGGCATTTGCTATATCAAAATTCATCATGCAGCATGCAAAATGAGGGATAGTCTGGTGCTAGAAAATTGCATAAACAAAATTCAGATGATTTGAAGTTAACTTTTAAAAATGTGTTGAGTAATTTTTATGTAGCACCTTGTCCCGTAGAGCCCTATCCAGTGTTATGGCTTTACAGCAGAACGTGTCTATTTTCTGAAATGTTTCTTTTTCTTCCTTTGTGCTGTGTGACAGAAATACATAATGCATGGGCTCTTTCTATTTGAGGAGTCTTAGGAGTTACTTGTAATAACAGTAGACGGAAATGAGATTTTTAAACTGCTGGTGCGCCATTCAAAATGCAGTTTGCATAGCAATAGCAGTGACCAAATCCCTGTTGAATACTTGCCAAGAGTATCCATCGGAGTGTTTTATTCATGCTGTGTGACCGTGCAGTTAACTCAAGCCTTGATACTATTTATTTCAATTTATAAAACATCTCCATTGAGCATTCCGTGTAATTATTACAAGGACAAGCAGCACTGTTTAGGGCCAATGGCCAGGCATACGATACCAATCCCTTGCAGAGCGCTGTCCTGCTGGTTCTCCTAGGAGAACAAGGCAGGCTTAAAAGCCAAACAGAAGCAGGTTCTGCTGTCCAGGTTCTTGCAAAAAAGCCCTTTATCCAGCTCCCTTGAGATCAGCTCAGGGAGCCATTATGTTTAGTGTCTCCAATGATCTCTACAGCTGCATTATTGTATATATAAGGACGGCCTTATAAAGTTAGCAGGTTTAAACCCACTTTAACTTAACAGGTAAAACATGCACTTCACATTGTACCTTGTAACTAACAGGCCATCAGCGGAGATCCTGGGGTTGTGACACAGCGAAAGTAGGTGTTTATCACCTGACTGCTTTTTGCGGAAGCCCTAGGGAGCCTGCAGGTAATAAAGATGTACAGATCAGTGGCACGTAGTACACAGGAAATGTTGATAAGTTACTTGGCTGAATGCTTAGGTAGGCCCAAGATTGTAAACGTGAGACGCGGAAGTTTGATAAAAGGCCTTTTAGTGGAGGAACCCACTTTAATTAGCTCTGCCGTTTGTTGCAATGGTTTCCTTCTGCTTAGGATGCTTTAGTCAGCCCGATGGGGGTTAGTCTCACCCAGGTCAACCACAGCGTTGCCAGCACAGCTCAGTAAACTGGTCACCGCCCTTGAGCATTGCCAGCCACAGGCCTGAGCGTTGCCAGCGTTTGTGTGGCAACATGAGGAGGGCTTACCCTTCTCTAGGGAACCAAGTGTTCCAACCCAATGAAACGTCTCTCTGTAACAGTCCCAGTTCCTGCCTGGTAAGAGTTTCCTTATTGTATGCTGTTAGACTGGAAGGGGTGAGCGAAGGAGAGCCCTAGCCATCATAAAAAAGGGGAAAAATAAAGTCTAATCATATAAATCCCTGTCGTTCATTTCCTCTTAGAAGATCTGTGCTCTGTAATTATATTGCCAAGGAGGCCTTTCTTCTTTTGAGTTCATGTGAAAGCTAAATGGCTTTATTCCCTTTGGCCTTAGTTCAATCAGTATACATGAAATTAAGAAGTTTTTCTGTTCTAGTGTAAGCTTGAAATAGAAATTGGTGGGCGCGGTACTTCAGATTAGAGCAGACTAATAAAAAAAATAAGTTCCTTAAAGGGACAGTTGCTAGGTTGGGAGTATGTTTAACATAACCCCACCACCAAATAGGAATTTTGTTTAAAAGAACCCAACCCACCACCAAAGAGTGCCAGCAATCCAGAATTCCCAACATAACACAGCTATGAATAGAACAAGATAGTCTGTGAGGAGGTAAGTAGTGCTGATAAATTGTTAGAAAACATATAGGTGTTTTCATTATTATGAATAAAACTGTATAAGAGATGCTCAGTATGTCAGAGTAGTGGGGTGGGATTTACTAGTTTGCTCATGGAGTATTGCTGTTGTTCTTGGGGGAGATATTAAAGCCAATTTTGAGCATTTGCACAATTTGTTTTGTAGGAAAAACGTGGCTGTTTTGCTGATGCAACACCAGCTTTTTTAAAAGAAGAAAACAGAACTTGTTGCAAATAGGAAGTGTATGTTTTTGTTTGCCACATACGTAATGCATATGAAATTTTGCAAATTTGTGATGGTGTTTTAAGATACACAACCTTAGTTTTATTGCACAACATATCAGGAACGTGAGAAATTATTGTTTGCTGGACATCTTTGAGTATTTTTCCTGCTGTAGCTTCTTTAATCAGATTTGATTAGAAGGAAGAAAAATATATTTGTGACTGCAGTGCAGGAAACTGAAATAGATTTTTAAAAGCTGAAATGGGGTTTGGATTCGGGCTGAAGATTTTGTTATCTGATCCTTCTGTACCAACTGAACCATTAAATGAAAACAGTTTGATTACAGTTCCATGCCAAGTCATGCCCCCCTTTAACAAGTCACATATTAACTATCTCATTCTGCCTGCCATGCTCCTTATGGAGTAGTTTCAATACTCTCTCATTTCAGTGTTGCAGTCAGGTTCTCTGCAATTAATATTTCTGTTGCAATCATTCAGCTGGTTACATAGCCTCCCCTCCATGCACATTTCTTATATTTTTTGTCACTGTAAGCTTAACAAATCTTGGCTGAGTTATGTGCCATTTTCTCTTCTTTAATTGTTAATATTTAACTGAGTTTTGCTAAAAGTATTAAGTATTTAGTCTGTTTTCAGATGAATGTTTTCCTGTAAGTCAGTTTTTAGGTCTTCTGAGCACTGAAATGTCTGGCAAATGATGTTTGAAAGGAGCAAAGCATGCTCGTTTTGGAGTACAAAATGGCAGGAAATAGAAGGGGGCAATTCACAATTTAAGTTGGATGTATTCTTCATTAAGTCCATTCGAGTTCATGTCATTACACGGCATCAGCAAGATTAGACCTTCGTACTAGAAGGAAGGGTCACATCTGTAATAAATTATGGTCTCTCATTTAAACAGTAGCATCGTTATAAATATTTTCTTCCTGTATTTCTGTTTCACAAGCTAAAGATTCAGCATTTCTCTTATTCTCAAAAGTAGCCACATGAAGGGCTGCCAAGGCTGGTTTATCATTTGTCTTGGAAAAGATTGTATAATACTGCAAGATAAAACATTGGCAGGCGGAGGTTTGATCTGTGGGGAAGAGAGGTGAAGGGTTTGCAGAATTTGTGCTAATAGATTGAGGGTTGAATGGGAGTGCTACATGCAGAGCTCATCCATGAAAAGCAGCAAATTCAGCCAGCCATACCAGTAAGGGGCAGAGAAGTTTGTTGCAATGATCCTCATGCTGCAAAGATGAGACTGAGTCACCGACTCGCAGTATAAGATTCAAAGTTTTGCAGTGCTTTTGATTTTTAGCCAGACCTAACAGATTTCCCTTCCTCAGTTTTTATGAACCAGTTATATTTAGATGTAGATATAACCGTGGATGAACATCTAGCTGTCAAAGGGAGTTCTTTATAGTGCTGATTTTGCAGAGTCCAGTCTTGCTATAATGAACTTGTCATCATAGCGAAGAAGAGAAATGCACACAACCTTCTACCGGGAACAAGATTTTATTGGAGAAATGCCCTAAAATACTGCATACAAGAGGTTATGTATACTACTCCTAACTAACAAGTACGTAAGAAAAAGTGGCCAAGGATATTGACAGAAGTAGTCATCCAGCGCTGTGTTCTCAGTGCAGTCCAGAGCACAGTTAGGTGATGCAGACAGAGGTCAACACTTTGACCACTGGCAGGTTTTGAAGGGTTCTTCTAAGCAGCTCCTGTGATGTTGGTGGATAATTTGCAGCTGTCAACATGTGGCCGTTAAGGAATTTTCTGTGCAATCCAAGTGCCCAGGAATACCTGAGGTTCTGCAGAGCACCTATGAGAGGCCTGTTGAAAAATGAATTATTTGCCCCAGGCAGGCGAGTGTATTCCTGGAGTGAGTGTGGGTGTTGCAGCTCTGGGCTGCGGCCGTGTGCTCCGGGACTCACATGCTCCATTCCAGACTCTGTTCTCTTGCCTCAGGCTCTCAAGGGAGAGCTACCTGAGCTCTTTATTTGTTCATTATAAAATGTGGAGGTTATTATGTGCTTACTTCACCATGCCAGACTTCTAGGGGGGTTAGTTAATGAGTTCTTACTGTGCGGAAAGAAATGCTGCTGAAGTGGTAAAGTGTCAGTGCTCCTGTTCATGCAGTGGCGGCATGGCTGCAGGCTGGTCATCTGCAGCCTTTTGGTACGGGATTGTGCTGTAAGGTTCTAACAACCATTTTACAGGCATTTGTAGAGCACAGCCTCCCTGCCTCCCAGGTACTCCCTGTGCCCCCCGGTATGTGCAGCGCTGCAGAGGCCAGGGCTCAGAGGCTGCAGGATCACAGTTGGGCACCGGTAGTTTCATGCCCCCCCCCCGTGCGACCCAGGTACGTGCAATTCGCAGCATGCGGTGCTCGACGAGGGTATTAAGTTCCCAGCTCCAGTTCATTATCCTCGCTCATCTGCTGCTCATTAAGAAAAAAAGATCCTGTTCTTTCTCTAAAGCTTATTGATTTCCTTACCACCCTCCTCCCCTCGCTGAGTGTCTTCATCGCGCTCAGCATCCAGCGGTGTTGGCAGAGGGAAGCTCCCCTCCCGCTGCGCCGCTTCCTTTCTCCCGGGCCCTTCGCAGGCAGCAGCTGGAGCGTGCAGCCCCTGCTCGCAAGAGTTAATCGTTTCAAGCCTTTGGCAATCTTGGCCTGGTCCTAGAAATCCTGCTGGCTGCAGAAGGCTGCCAGGAGCCTCCCATCATGTGAGCAGTGTAAACAGGCCGGAGCGCGGTGCCAGGCGAGTGGGAGGCTCGCTAGTGGGCCAAAGTTCAGCAGCTGCATCACGGCCCTGCGGCAGCGCTGGGCAGCACCGGGGTTACTGCCGATCGCCGGAGCTGTTGCTATAGCAAAGCCATTGCATAACGCTCGCATTAAATCCGAGCGAGGAGGAGAGGAAGGCCACCCGATAAAGGTCGTCGCGTTGTACTCGTTTTGTGCATTGTTGCTGAGTCCCACTTAGCTGTTGCAAATCAAGTTCCAAGCATAGTTTCTGGCTGGGCTGCTGTGGAAGGCAGCGCAGCTATTCACCGGCTCCAGGGAATGAGCGGGACCTGGCCTGGAGCTTGCTCATGTAATCGTTTAATTGGGGCATTCACATGAATGGGGCTGGCAAGACAGTGCCTGCAGAGGATCGTTTGCATGAGTAGAAACTTTGCATGTCAGTAAAGTTTGTGGGATCAAGCTCGCAGTTGAGAGAGATGTTTAACTTCTAGATACAAGTTGTCTTATAAAAGGAAGTGATTTGATGATTATAACAAAATTGGCACCTAGCTAGAGAGCTCAGGGCATCAGAACCTCGGCGTTATAAAGGGTGGCTAAGCCGTGCTTTCAAGAAATAGTGCTCCTTTCTCATTACTTAGGTCAAATGGATTGCAGGAGATGGTTGTTGTGGGAGTTTGGGGATTTGGGAAACCTCTCTTTGGATGGAATTGGTACTGGGAAGCTGAAATGTGACATGGGAAGCTGCGTTTGGAATTAGGCCATCATCCTGTTGAGATCTCTGCTGAAGTTGCATCTGCATTTACGTGAGTTTTGGCATGAGAAATAAATGTCCACAAAGTGACTATTCTGCACTTTCTTTTCCTAGATGATTAATTGAAATGGCTGAGGGATTGACTTGGCTACAGGCTTTTTCCGAAGGTTTTTGACAGCATTTGCGTGTTACATGAAGTTGACCAAGGCCCGTATCTTTGGTAGAGGCAGTTATACTTCTGCCTTTTCTTCTCTTTGGGGCTCTGGCTCACGTCATTAAGTCAGCAGCAACATTCTGTATGACTTACCTGGGGCAGGATCGGAACTGCGGTTCTTTCCTGTACAGTATGATGTATTTATTATTCCAAGATTGGCTATTGTTGTTACCATGAAGTGGCACGTACAGGTTGTGGTATTTCAGTCATTTGCCTCTGAAGGATTTTGCTGGCTGTTGTGAGAGACTTTCTGTTCCTTGCCCATGGGTTTGTACCCTTTCTGCTGGGCACGTTACGATGTGTGTTGGGAACTTCAAGTGCCAGTACTGTAGTAAAATCCTAGCTAGGGAGAACACACTGCCTTCCCGTTCCACCTATCCGCTTCCTGCATCTCTGCCAGGAGAGTGAGCCCTCCTGCCCTGCCTTCTGAAACTGGGCATCTGTCCTTGAACCAGTGGTGCCAGAACTGGGGAAGACAATTCTTGGTGGTGGGAGACAGCTTCTCTGTGCATGGATTAATGTGCTATGTCCCAAGCTGTGCCATGCTGCTCTGTTCTTCTTTCAAAGCATTTTGCAAAACAAAAGAAATGAGTAAGGGAAGAGTGAAGTCCTGTGGTCTGCTCCTCAGAGTCCTAATTTTGTTGGTGATTTGTATTTCAAATTTAAAACATAAGTTTTAATTGTAGGGTTGCCTGGCTTTTTGTTCTCACTCGGGACAGCTTAGACTGTCAGGCCCCAGATTAATTCCTAGGCACTATGGTGAAGCCAGTATTAATAATGAGGAAGTGAGCACTGCTGTGAGCTGTTCCGGGAGCTGCCTGATCACTCCATCTAGGCCTTACGATGCTCATTTCTTACAGTACAGTTGGTGATTTTGGAGAGATGCGGTCCATGTTCTTCCCCATTACTGTCAGAAATACCAGAGTAGCACAGACATGCTGAAGTAGTCAACAATTGGGTCCAAGAGCTAGGTATTGATGAGGCAAGTCCATCATTTTTTGGTTTCAGATCAGTTTATCCCCCGTCTGGGAGCTGACACAGACAAGAGCAGATTGTTGTGGGAATGTGCAGCAAAATTGCCAAAGGCTACCAACTGCTGTAGTCCATGCATGCTGCTCAAGCTCTCCACTCAGTGTTTCCATCACGCGTCATCTTGGCCATAGGAAGGCGTAGAACTGAAGTGCTGTTTCGGGTATGCCTTTGCCCAGCAGTTGTGCTCCAGCATGCCAGATAATTGAGTGTCTGAAGATGTTTCTTTTATTGGAAGGCTGCAGATGAGATTGCCAGATAACGCTGATAGATGTTATTTGTCAGCCACTTGGGACAAATGCCAGAAATGCACTTTAGCACCAGACACAAAAATGCTGGAGACTTCTTGTTTTCCTGGCACTTTTTTGTGAACTAGCTAGGAACTTCAGTGGTCTACTTTCCTGTGTACCTCTCTGAGATGTAAATGGGTTTGGTTTGATTTCACACTGCGCTATTGTCTGCTGCCCAAACCACATTTCAGTGGGCCAGAGGAAGAAGTGCTGACTCATAATTCAGCATGGCAGCCCCAAACCTCCCGAGACTACTAAGTTTGGCTTCTGACAGATATTTTCAGTGAACTCTATAATGGCCCGCAACAGATCACGCAGAAGTCCAGCTTCTATGAACTGAAAGGGAGGCTTCTTGCCCAGCACTTGGCGAGTCGCTGCTGGTGAGTCTGCGGTGCTGCAGAAACATGTTAAATGGTGCGTGGCTGAAAACAGGCCAGTGGTGTGGCACCTCTGGGCCCCACTCAGTCCAGGTGCACACAGTATATTCTGGTCACATCACGGCTGTCAGGGAAAAAGGGCTGTAAATGGCCTTGGCATGGCATGTAGTGGGTGTGCAAAATGAATGCAACTCATACTCGAAAGAAAGTTGGGAACGTAGCTGAAAACAGCACCCAGCTTGAGGGTGAAAGGTATGGGAGAGGACCTGCTCTATTTTTCCATAATTGAGTTTTCATTAGGGACTTAAAAAAAAAACTTGAAACTTAAAAAACTTGATTGTTTTGTTACTACCAGTCTCACCAGGGTTCCTGACACACGCCGTGGCACTGCATGGTTCTTGCAAAACATCCCCTGCAGATTTCTGCTTAAATTGAAGCTGGGGCTTCTCAGCGTGGATTGAAGCAGCTGAACTAGAGGCCTCTCCTTTCACTGGCAGCTGAATTCAAAGCTGTGCATGACACCGAGGTATGTGGTGCTCATTGCCATGGGCAGTTGATCGATCAGTAGCGATGACCACACAGTCCCTGAGCACATTCCAGCAGCACAGTTATAACATCAGTGTCACACCCGAGTGCGACACTTGCACGAGACTCCCAAGTCATGTTTCTCCTCTTGCCGCATGTTTGCAGCGCAGTGTTGGTGGCTCTCTCAAGAGCCAGAGATGAGATTTGCTGGGTGAGACCGAGGATCTAACAAGGAGTCGGAGATGTATGCTGGGAATCTGTTCCTTAGCTGCAGCGCTGCGTGGTGACACCTTGCTACTACATGACCAGAGCAAGGCGCCCAGCAGGTGACACACCCAAATCCCCGCCACGTGCCTTGGCGAGCAGGGTCTCCATTGTTGGGATAACACTTGGCCCAGATGTCTCAGCTTTATTACGTCCACTGGAGTGTCTGGGGTATTTTAAACTTTAAATATTGCTGTGTTTCTGCTAGAAAGGATATGTTCCAGGGAGTATTCCTGGTATTTGCAGCTGAGAGCAAAGTGATTTGTGATGACATCTGATTTGAGAGTTCGTTCTCTGTTTGGCGCCAGCCCCTAAGGAAGTGCTGACTGCTCCAGAAGACATTACCCTTGTTGCAGAGTTCCTCTGCGCCACAGGGGCAGAGCTGTTCACTGTGCTCTACATTTTGGAGCTTTTTGCGGACTTTCGTATGTTGTGGGCCATAACACTTTTCTTCGAAGGACCTCAAATTGCTTTACATAGGTTTGAACAAATAATTATTTCTATTTCACAGGCGTGACAAGTAGAAGATAGGAAAGCTGCGACTAAATCAGTGATCAGCTCAGGTTTAGTTGCGCTGAGTTTTGTTTCCTGCCTTACACAGCTGGGCCTGATGGCACCTGTAAATGGGGTTTTAAAAGTTACTTTTTTAAACTAGCTTTAGCCACTGTAGTTTCTATGCATTTCTGTTCTTGAAAGGTACCATCAATTGTTTTTGTTTAAAGACACTGAATATGAACTTGTTCCTACAGAGCTTTGTGCTGTAATTTATCAACAGGGCACTGAGGCACAGACGTCAAATGAATACCAGATTTCAAATTATGATAAGCAATTGTGTCATCTCTGTGAATAGACATTAAACTCTGCTGAGAAATCATCAATAATTCATTACAAAAATAAATGAGTACAGGGACATTTGGATGGGTCTTGCAAACAAGCGGTCCTGTGTTCTGTAATAATTCCTTGGAATTTAAACCCAAAGGATGCTTATTTTCCTCACAAGGGGGATCGGAGAGGCAGGCGCTGGTCTCTTCTCTCTGGTGACCAGCAGTAGGACCTGAGGGAGCGGCATGGAGCTGCGACAGGACAGGTTCAGGCTGGGAAAAGGTTCTTTACTGGGTGAAGAAGGGTGGTCGGGCACTGCCACATGCTCCCTAGGGCAGAGGTCACGGCACCGAGCCTGCCGGGATTCAAGAAGTAGACATGGGGTCTGATTTTTGGGTTGTCTCATGTGGAGCCAGGGGTAGGACTCCGTGATCCTTGGGGTCCCCTCTAACTTGGAATATTCTGTGATATGGTTCTATGGTTATTTCTCAAACAAACATGTGATCGTGCCCACGTCAAAAAGTTCGTTCCCTAGAGCCCTAATTACCTGTTACTTCTGGGGAGGTCCGGAGGGACGTGGAGCACCGTCCGACGGAGCTGCACTGTGTTTTTACGTAGCTCAGTGGAGAAGCGCGTACTGCTTGCCTGCACGCCCGAGGAAGCTGAATGAAGTGCTCTCGTTGTCTGCTTTCCCTTTATGCATGACTTTTGCCTGCTATGGCCACATTAGTGAGGTCAGCACTTACTTGTCTTGTAGGCATCTAAACTTACTTAACTTACCTTTGAAATTTGAGTAAAGTAGGCCCAAAATTATACATTACAGAAGTTAAGAATGGGAGAAAAGGAATATGTCTGTTCTGCTTTTTTTTTTTGCTTTTCTGAAATATTCAAAATGCATTGAATTTCTAAATGTTGTAGTCAGTGACATTTTTCCACGTCCTTTGTCCTCTACCTACACAAAAACTTGAGATTCTTACTTCCATTCTTAAAAGACAAATCTCAGAATAATTTGGGTTTCCTTACTATGGGGAAAGGGAGGAAGCTGCCAGTGTAAAAACTGCACCATGGGCTTCTCTGTCTTAGGTGGCTTTAATTTGATCATTTGACAATTAGCACCCCGCTTTATTCCCTCTCCTAAATTGTAGATGGTTACATTCCAACAGGCACACAGCATCTTTCCTCTGTTCAGCACAATGGTGTGAGATGCTGCTCGTTTGTCTAAGTGGGATTGTTTCATTTGTATCCAAGATGTACATGCAGCCTAACAGCAGTGCCTCCCTCCTGTCTGTAACTGTCCATTGTCAGAAGAGAAATTTATAAATAGTTATTGAAGGAGGGATTTAGAGGCTCTGCTTCAAGACCTAGGGCTAGTGTGTCTTAACATATCTTAGCATAATCTCAAAAATAAAAGTTCTCTGCTCTACTTTAGGGAGCATGAAATAATTTCTGTTTACTCGTTTTTTTCAATTACTTTGATGCTATGATATAAAGGTCACTGACTGCCTCTAGTCATCACATGGCTTTTTCACTAATTGTGCACTCACGTCATTTTGTTCTGTGGGATCTTTTGCTTTTTGATCCAGTTTCAATTGCCCAGATGTTCATTTTATACAGTTAACTTTATACAAAGGGCATCCTTTGTTCCAGCAAACACATTGCGGTCATTGTTCTCAGCTGGGAACCTATTGCACAGCACTTCACCTGTTTCCTATGTAATCCGCCATCCATCTCCCGACCTTTGTGCTGGTTTAATGTAAAATCGTTCAGTGGGGAGAGGAGGGCTAAGGAGAAATTATGCAAAAAGTGTTTCCTGGTCCCCAGCCTTGGATTGATTAAGGTCATGCTGCAGGATAAAAAGGGGATAAGAAATAGGAAAGCTCTTTCATCTTGACCCTTTCAGTGTGTAGCGGAATAGAAAATCTTGTTAGTACCTTGAAAGATCTGCTGTGGTGTTTCATAATGTATTAATGTAGAACTAGGTGCCACCTAGAAGGAACCTTATAGAGTTGTAACCTACAAAGGTTTCATGTCAAGGCAGAGATGGTGCTTGCCAGTCCCCACCAGGGTAAACGTCGCCCACACAGCTTCCGAGTGCACCCAGGGGCCTGAAGGTTGCCCGATTCAACGTGTTGCAGGACGGACAGATCTCTGACTGTAAGTGTCCCGTATAGGACAGCCCATTCGCTCTGTGTCAAGGCACATGGACTTCACGTAGACTGCTCGTTTCACTTAACCTTTAGGGTAGTCATGAGAGCTTAGTTCATGAGCAGAATAAATTCCGTGGAAGGCTTTGAAAGAAGATTGTATAAATGCACTGACTGTTGCTAGAAGACCTGTGGAAGATAAGCAGTGGAAAATTGGACAGGGAGTGAGCAGTATATCATGTAAGAAAGTTGTCACTTGGCAATGTATCTCTGTGAAGGTTTTTAAATCTCTGTCTTGGCCAAAAGAAGCCTTCCCAATGACAGGAATCTAGCTGTCTTCAGCCTAAACATTCCTAGAAAGATGACCCGACGAATCGTCTGGGCTACTGGCAGGGGCAGCATCACTGGCAACATGCGCAGTGTTTTAATGGCCAAGGCTGAGGCAGAAAATGAGCTACGCTCCCCAGCAGGCAAGGGGAGGAGGCCTGGAGAGGAGCTGGCATCAAGCAACGATTTTTTACGTTTCTTTCATTCAGCCAGCTGTAAGACTGCTGGGCAAGATCTGCACAAGGTTGAATTTTGGTTTAACTTGCTGATAGGATTTGCTGTGGCTCCCCACTGTGGTGTTCTTCCTATGCAGACCCTGGGGAGGGGAACTGCAGATACCAGCATCTGCTCTGCCTGCTGAGCTTGGCAAGGAGGAGAGACAGGAGGTGAGAGGGAGGAAACCAGGGGGTCCCGTGGGGTTCTCACCGCACGGTGAGAACCGCATGGTGGTGTTACCTAGGGTGGATCAATGGAAAGCTAGAGTATTCTTGTTTTCAGAAGCACAATGTTTCCTGTGACTGGGTCTGCTGAAGTCAGTGAGCAGAGACAGACACTACTCCATGCTGCAGAAGCTGCAGCTTCATAATTCTCCATTTCTCTCTCCCTATAGTCTGTAGATCCCTTGGCAAAGCTGTCAGTTCCCTGTGCTGTGCACAACATGCCTTCCACTGAAAACAGCTGGAAAAATGCAACATTTCTGGAGAGAAACCTAATGAAATCATTAAAAATATTTTTGCCTCTTCCATGCATCTCCCTATTTTTCCCAGGTCAACACAGGCTGGATCCAAGCAGCCACCTGCATTCACTGTCACTCATGTGGAATCCCATAAACATCGCTCCCAGGCCATAAGCGTTTGGTGGAAGTGAAGCCAAGTGACCAAACCTCTGTACCCTTCCCACCAGCACCCCCAGCAGCGTGACCTGGGAGGCCTTCCCATGCAGGATTTATATCTCGGTCTGTCTCGGTGACTGACAGCAGCAACAAGGAGCTCTCTGGGGCAGAGGACGGGGAGGGAGAGCGTGGGGAATGCTGTCTCCTGGGACAAGCTCCAGTCTGCTCCAGGGAATGTGCTAGTTTTCACTCCTTTGTAGTCCTTTATCTCAGCCCTTCGACCTTCAGCTCTGAAGCATTATCTGCCTTAGCCAGAAAGGCAGACTGTGGAATTAACCATTGAAATGCTGAATGTTTCTGATACTAAGTCCTGAAAGTATATGCATTACGGATGCAACTTATTTGAATAGTTCAGGAAACGAGTGGACTTCTCGGGTTTGGCGAGCACTGATTCAGAATATTAGGAAAAAATATTTCTGCTGAATAGGTGAGTTGTGAAGTACAACAGTTTTCAAACTTTGTATGCACCTACAAAGTTCCCAGAGCATGCAGAGACCTCCTGTAAGAACATCTGTGTGCATTGCCATACGGTGTATGTGAACTTGGTTGTCTTTGTCACCTTTTTGTCCTTAGCTGGGCTCCATTATTGATCTCCAGAGCACAGGCAGGAAGCCATTGGTCTCTTGCTTTCTGTGGGGTCCCTACTATCATGGTAACGCCTAAATTTTTGACTTCACAAAGTATTCTGCAAACTCTTACAGAAAATAAAAATAAATAAAAATAAAAATCTTGGAGGAGTGAGATTGATGTATTGGCTGCTCCGCTCGTGACTTCTCTGGGTGACTTTGGGCATGTCATTTAACCTGCGTGCCACTTTTCATGTTTGCAGAATGAGCTAAGAATACATCAGTGGGCCATCGTAGCTATTAATGAGTTATAAATATGCTTATGTACATGTGTGTCTGGTTTGGCAGGATCGGCTACTCTGTCTTTGGTGCTCGACAAATTGTACAATGCAAGGAAAAAAAATATTTTCCTTACTGGGAGTGAGTGAGCAGCAGAAAGTGGGTAGAAGTAGATTTTTCTTTGCAGAATACTCCTGCTTAATCAGTTTGGTGTTCACGGAGTTAATTTGCTCATGCCTTCAGATTGTTTTGTTTCCAGGGATTCTAAACCCTTGCCTCCAGCTGTTCATTTCCATTGAAGGAGGATGATCTTTATCTGTCTAAACTAGTTAAAACCTGCTCCACTACCCGACAGCCTTTTTGGAGACAGCCCAATAAAGCTGAGTGCAGTGGCTCTGACACCAAGAGCCTCCTGGACATCATAAATTCCAAGCCCTGTTTTTTTTCTGACCTCTTGCTGTTGGAACACCACTCCTGCTTTAATGAGACTCTTCGCTTCTTCCACAGCTCCGTATATCCACTGTCCAAAATGGGCAATGGTATTTGCATTGTAAGTGGCCAGTGGAGAATCCCTTTTAGACTAATTTACCACTTTAATATTATCTGATTAAGCCTTCACACAACCTCAAAGGTACCATTCAAGTAACTGGAGCGCTTTTAGACTTGCACTTAGGCTCTGCTCAGTGTGCACGTTACTTGGGGTATTTTAGTTGAAGCACATTTTTAAAATGTGCTCTGTTTAAAGCTTGCTGTGACATGGTGGGACTTGTAATACCTTCAGGGCCACTTCATCTTCAAACACGAGATGTGAAAGTTTTTGTCTCGAGCAGATTAGATGCAGATTTGTTAACCTGATAAGACAGCCACTAGATGTACCAAAGAACCTTTCCTGTGATGAAAATCAACGCCTTGTATACATCAGACGAGGATGCTGTCTGCACAAGAGGGAATGGCAAACAACAAGAAAAATTTCTGTTGCTGGTAATGTCACTACTGGGACCATAACTAGAATGGTATAATGTTATTACTGTAGAAACGCTGTCTCTTGTTGCAGAGGTTTCTAACAGCACATTATTTTGGCCCATGCTGAACATGGGTATGTAATACAGTGGTTAATATCCTAATGGCCAGTTTGTATTTTAGGCTCCTCCTTTTACTACAACTACTATTAACAACAGGGGGAAAATCTGTGGCCAGAAGACCTCTTGTGAAAACCCAGGCTGAGCTTTATTTTGGAATGTGCCAAGGAGACATTTTCCTGTTGTTTTGTTGCAGATGTTAAAAGTTCTTGCTATCTGGGGAGTCAGCAAGGCACTAAGAGCGTTGGGAAGTGACGCTGCTGCTCGCTGCAGCAAACAGCTGGATCACTTCAGAGTCCAACCCGGTGTGTCTGTGTGAGAAGGCTGTGTAGTCATTTTTGCTAAACCACCTCACAGCAATTATCAGACTATCAGAGGACGGAAAAGGTCTGAGAAAAAGACCAGTCAGTTTAACATGTCATCATTGGTGTTTAGCAGCTGCACGTTATGCTGTTGTTACTAATAACCTAACTTGGCAAGCAGTATTTTCTTGGCATCATTCATACATAATTACTGGGGGGGTCAAATTCAGCTCTCAGTTGTGTAAATACGGAATAATTCTGTTGGCTTCCTGGTGTTATTTTGCATTTGGCTCATGGTCCCTGCCCCTAGGAGCTTGCAATCTGAAATACCCAGGCAGAGTGTTCGGTCACAGATGAGTTGGTATGCAAAGATTAAGAAATTGGATGAAGAACTACTATCAAATCCATGCAATGTAATTACAGCTATGTTGTCCTTTGGTTGAGGTTAATGGATTATTCCTGTACAAATGAGTAGCACTTTGATTGTTACTTTTCATATGTAATTCACCAGCAGATTACAATTGGAAAGTCTTTGGGGAAAATGAGTTTTGAAAGGGCTTTTAAATAAAGATCTAGTAGTTATTTCTTTGTGTATAGAGAGAGACATTTGACAGGAATGAACAGAGAACAAGAATTATTGAACAAAATAGGTGTTGCTTGAAGTAAAGCAGTCAGAAAGTCTACCATAATGGTACGAGAGAGAGCTTCTACGAGAAGGTTGTTCTCTGTTGTTTCGCTTCCAACTCCCCCAGTATACAAGCTTGTAAGACTCTTACGTAAGGTTTGGTGGTTTTATATGGTAAATAAATTTTTCTTGATTTCAGTCTCTGATAAGAGGATCTCTCTTTTCTGGCATAGTCTTTATAAAGTTCTCAGGAGTTAAGTGACTAATTTTCTTCTTATTTTTTAGGGATCTTCCAGATAATCCTTCTGTTGAATGGGACACACAGCTCCTCGCTGCCTTTGTGCTGAAACATATAGAAGACAATAACATCAACCTGGTAATGTGAAATTCCCTACCGCATGGGCGGTTTCGACGGTACTTTTGAGCTAGTGTTCTAGGCTTTCCCTTCACTCTGAAAGCTTTCTTTGAAATCTTCGAAGTTAAGGTTTTGCTTCTTTGCTTTAGTAACTCCTCAAATGTTTTCAACATTTTAAAGCAGTATTTTGCCACTGTTGCTAGCTTTTGATCATGAAGAAGATCTGTCTGGGATTTAGGCTTAGGTTTAAGCTTAGATTTGAAGTGCATTGGCAGTCATGTATTAGAGGGCTAGTTTAGCAGGCATGTCGGTCAGGATTGAAGGGTATTGAACCACAGTTCCTAGGAATAGAGTTTTTTCCACAGAATGGGAAAAAGGTACGGAAAAAGTTGCGCTCCGTTCTTTTCTGTTGAACCTTGCTGTGATCATGCATGTCACTGTCACACACTGATTAGCAGCAAAATCACAAAACCCTGAAAGCCTTGCAGCAATGTACAAAACAAGAAGCCACATCTCCTGTAGCATGAAAGCCCCATATGAACGAAAAACAGCAACATGCGTCTGATTATGTATTGATTCTATGTTTAATTTTCCATGAAATACATTGCTGTGCACAGAGAAAAATCCAGTTTTCCTGGAGTCCTTTTGTGCCTTTTGATCCAGTGGAATAGAAAAGTTTTAATCTGATCTGAAAGCTCCTAACACAAGAGGATTTGTATTGCATGTTTGTGACTCTCCTGGGCACTAGGACAAGTGCACCAGAATCCCAGCAGAAAGTCTGAAAACACTTAAACTTTCTCTAGATGGTTAGAGAGGGTTAGATCTTTGCCTCAGAGGAAATTAAACTCAAACTGTTTGTGCTGGGGGAGGCAGGAGTCTGGTACTTACATAGCATGAGCTGAAAAATCCGGTGTGGGGGTTTCAAAGCAAGAAATACGCACAACCACTAGTGCTCACCCTGCTGTGCTGCTGGTGGAGGGTGTAGCTTTAGTAATGAGGAGCACTGTGGCAGGGCCCATTGCACTCCCCTCAGCAGTTCCCTGAGCAACAGTGAGGACAAATTACTGTAGCAAAACACGTCAGCAGCATCAGTGGCCCCTGAAGCATCTTCATGGGAGTGATGGTAATGAAGCACTCTGTAAACTTGCATTATTTTAAGTGTCACAGCTAATCACGCAGGTCTCAGATGTCTGCTGTAATACCTTTCAGGAAGGAACAGACCTAGTCTGCCAGCAATGGAAAGCAAGCACCTAATTGCCTTTGTCCGACATTCAGCATTTTCAAACTTCAGAACTTGCTGTTTGCCGGTCTTTGAGCATCTCTGCTGTTCTGAGACAACGGCCTTGTCTTAAAGGGTAAACTGAGTCTATTTTTCACTAATGTTGACATTGGTAGAATTAACTTAAAACATTAACAGAGCCTTGTCAAAATGTAAGTTAACAGGGCTTCAAACCCAGCAAGCTAACAGTGGAGCTAACATGATTGGAAGATACATATTGTCTTAGTTATCCCAATGGGACAACTTTCCCCAGTTCTCCCTGTAGTCTTACCATAGACAATGATATCTCTTATTTACAGAACACGTGTGTCATCTGGCAGTGGAGAAGCAGGCTGCAATTCCAACGTGTCCGAAAGGAAAGATTGCAAGGCATGGAGTTACACCATGCTATGCATATTTTTGTTCCATTGCATAGTTACTCATTTCCTCAATTGCCCTGGAAGTCCAAGGGTAACTCAATCTTTTTGAGAGCTACAGGGACATATTTCATCCAAGCTGTATATTAAATAGTGCAGACATAGAAATTAACAGGTGGTGTACTCAATGCCAAAACTAATTTACAGACTTTGGAAATTATTTCCTGCCTGCAGTATTTCTAAGCAAAACCCAGTGTTGCTGGGAGAGGCAGCCAAGGATAGTGCGTCTCAGTCCATATTAGAAAGTATTTGGTGTGTAAAAAACAAGTTATGTAGTGCAGTGCGGGCCCCAGGCAGCCTCTGGACTATGAAATTCTGCTCTTCAGGATCTCATGTTTGGTGATAGCAGAGCTTAGATTAGGAGGTAACATTCAGACTGTGTTTGGAGCAGATGCAGTGCCAAGACCAGCATTCAGCAATACCACGTTCTTGTAAGATGTAGGCCGCTATGGATTGAGGGAAACATCATCCATTCAACTGCTTGTGGAAGAGTCCCATTGTCTTTGGTCAGCTCCAAATCAGTCAAGAAAGCCAAGCTTTTCTACAAATTGTGTTCAGATAAGAGCTTGTGTCTTAGAGGGTGAGTTCAGCTCTGATGCTTTTGATCTTGGACTCCACACTGCCCTAAAATTCAGGAGCATTTGAATGTTTGATGTTTATGCACAGTTTTCAGCACTTTTACAGAACAGCGGATATGAGGTGTAGCATGTGAAGTTTGCCTAGTGAAGGCAGCAAAGCTGGGACAGACTTTGGTATCCCCTTTCCTCCCTTCTTCACCTATGCTGCAGTCCCCTGAATTGCGCTTTGGGATATGTGAGTGGGAGACCCCCACGACCTTTTGTTCTAAAGCTGATACATGAGTTTGACTCTTGCTGTTCAAACGCAATGGACGTTAGATTGTTGATAGTGTTTGATTTTTTTTTTCTGTCATCCAATTGTCCATTCTTTTTAATCTTTAGCTTCTCTAGTTTAGTAGCAATAAGAAACAACTCAAAAAAAACACCTTCACAATCAAGGATCAGAGGGAGCTTGAATGTCACTGGCCTTTGCAGTGTAAATTGGGACTACGACATGATGTTCAGAGAAAAGCTATTAGAAATGGAGTTTCTTGCTGTAGCATTTTATGAGATGGCCTTTTTGAAAAGGAAAGACATTTCTATCCCCACCAGTGTACTTGAGCAGATGTGTTCTCTGTTTGAAGCGCTAGATGATGCCAGAAAGAGTGAGGGAGACCCACAGCTTTGAGTGCTTTTCTTCTCCAATACACATGGTATGTGGAGGGATCATGGACTACAGACCTCTCAGGAGTTTTCTCTTCTGCTAGCAATTGAGTAATTTCCTCTGTGCTCTCCCCCCTCCGGAAGGGATTTGTGGACCTGTTTGTGTTGGCTGCTGCTCTAGTTTCCACTAGTGAAAGCTCTATTTCCTGAATACCAAGGTCACCCAGAAGAAAACCCAGCAACACCAACGGCAGCAGCTCCCATTTCAGAACAGGTGTGGGGAGGGAACTCCCTCTTGCCCTGAAGATTTCATTGAGCAATAATTTCCACATCAAGTGTATTTCCTATCCTAGCCTTTTGCTCCCAGAACTGGCTAAGCCTGTTTTTAACCCAGACAGTTTCAAGATGTTCAGGTTTTTTCATCCTGCCCTGATTGTTTGCTTGATTTCCTCAGCAGCCTGGTTCAGGTTAAGTGTTCAAAGCAAGCACACCAGCTAGCTGCACCATGTGGAAGAAGCAAATGCTCCCATGTGAAAATATCTTTAGCATGTGAGAAAGAAATTCAGATTTGTTATCAATGAAATTAATCCCTGAAGCCAGAGGAATATATTTCCATGTGATTGCTGCCTGCTTTAAGTCAGGAGTACCACAGGGATGCTGCAGAATCAGTGCCTCATTAGACCACAGACCTAGAAGCTCCACACTGGATAGGTGGGACATCACGACTCGGTCAGAGTCAGCCTGAAGGATCTAAGGGCAAGGGCCAGTGTTTCAGAGATGACCTCTTTGCAGGTAAAGTGAATGCCACTGTGGCCAGGTCAGTGTGCAGGTAATTGTGCGCACAGATTTGTATACCTGAGGAGGGAGGCTATTCAGTTGCAAATGTCCTAACAGTAAATTAGACAACATCATTTGAAAATTAACTTCATGCGATCCCTTTAATTGGTTCAGATGTTACATAACTGGAGCAGCACTAAGAACAGCAGCTCTTATTTCAAAACAGATGTGGAGAAGGAAAACCTCCAAAGGTGTTTCTAAACAGATAATTTCCATGTCAAGAATATTTACTAACCCAGCTTCATGCTCCCAACACAAAGTTTCCTAACCCAAAAGTTGGCCTGAACCAGTTTTGTCAAAACAATGTTCAGCTTATTTCATCTGCTCACTGCAGTCTCTTATCTTGGTCTTTGGTTTGTTCTCTCATGTTCCCCATAGAAGAGAAAATGTGTACTTTGGCTTGCCTTGAGTTTTTAGCTTGGTTTCCCAAGGAAACAAGAGTATTGCAATTGTATTTATGTGTGTGTGCATGTGCATGTTTCAAAAGACTTCAGAGCACATTAGCCAATTTCAACCACATTTGACAGCAGAGTAGTAATCTCAAAGATGTTGTATTTGTACAGGTTACATGGACAGAAATGGTCAGGCAGAAGAGACAAAACCTCTCTTTGTCCCTGTTAAGTTAAAAGGTTTAGTGCAAGCCCAACCCGGGGCAGACTCACACTGTTAATCACCTGCTTCGGAATTTATTCTGCCGGCGGTGAGATGAATACATTGCCATCTTAGGAGAGTGCCACTCTAGGTAGAAGTGACTTCAAGCATGTTTTTTCTTATCTGTAAAATACAGGGTGCTATGCTGGCTCCCTGAACTGTGCAGAATTCAATAACATCTTTCCCAGATGAGTTGCTCAGAAAGCTGATAATCCTAGGGAGGCCCGAGCACCATGCCAGACCACGCAGTCCCTGCAGAGAGCCTCTCAGGTAATGCTGAGGTACAAAAAAAAAGCAGCCAAAGCAGAAGACATATTTTTTCTTATAAAGGGGATGACCAGGAAATGCTTCTTAGTACCTGAACAAAACCACATTGGGTCCCCTGACTTCCTGCTGTTTGGTGGCAACGTTGCTACAGCCACTGAGCAAAGTGGAAAGTCTAAGTGCGGACCTGTACTGGGTGGGTGGGTTTATAAGCAGGTTTGTCTGGAGTTTTTGTTTTTTGAAGTGTTTCTTATCACTGCCTCTGTGTTTCCTCTCCCTCTTTACACAATATCTCCTGTGTTTGAGGGCCTCTCCTGTTGGAGGGTGGAGTAGAAAGTTGCAGGACGGGCAGGGTAGCTTTTGATCTTCCTTGATCTTTAACCCAGTACTTCAGGCCCTGCTTAAAGAATAGATTTTGAGAAGGGAGCTGTGGTGACTAAGCAAGGCAATAGCATTTCCTTCCCTGAAGAGAGAACAAGCTGGCGAGGAAGCAAATATTGATTGAAATGTAGGGAGGTTATAATTTCTTCCTGGTCACAGGGAAAGGAGCTGTGAAGAACTCTGCTGCTTGGCCTCTCCCTCAGTGAAAACCTAACTTTAGGCTGTTCACCATCTGGAAAGCGTACCAGTAGCACCACAAATACCCTGTCTGCTCTACACTCTGTGCTGCCAGTTTGTCTTCTAGGTTGGGAGCAGGAGCTTTTAAATACCCTCTTCACAGTACTGGGCAGAGTGAGCCCTTTGGGTGGGTGCTTCACCCCTAACACGTTATTGGTAGGTTTGAGGGCAGGGAGCCAAGGGTACTCTGTGCTTTGGACAGTGACTTGTTAATGCTGTATTCGCACATTACTTCTGCATTATGGAGTTCCCATTTCTCCCTGCAGAGAAGCAAAAAAACAACAGGATCTTCTCATTCAGCTAACAGCCTGACTTGGTTGTACAAAAAGTGAAGTCAGACAATTCTTTAAAAAGGCTTTGTCTCATACCAGATTATTTTATCACTATGTTATCCTGTGATGAAACCTCGTTACAATCAGGACAGTAATACATAATTGTGTTGCTGTTGTTAGAGCAATATGTCCTGACTCACAACACAGCAAACTATAGCCTTCACCTTGCAATCCACAGGCATTCTGGTATGTTCTCAGATCCAGGAGAGGGTGATTTGTGGAGCTGGACCACTTGGGTCAAGACCAAGTTTGCATCAGATCACTCTGAAAGTAGCCTTGGGACCATAAGTAACAAGTGCATCCTGCCGCTGGGAACATGATCCTTCTCCTTTTCCTGTTCTTTAAGCTCTTAGACTAGGTAGTCATTAGTTCCAAAGTGTCTTCACTTACTTGTTTAGTTGTGTTTCTATAGCATGAGTTCACACACAAGGCCTTGTTGTGCAACACGAAAACAACTCTTTAGAGACAATGGGCTGGGGCAGTGCTGCTTTAGATGTCGAAGCTGGTTACTGCGCTGTCTCTTTCTTCTTCGAAACGTTTATTGTTTCTGTGGTTTTGTTTTGCAGGTGGTAAGCTTTGATGCGGGAGGAGTGAGTGGTCATGCTAACCACATTTCTCTTTACACTGCTTTAAGGTACAGTGTTCTGCGTGTTTCGTTGGAGGCCTCGCTGTAGTGTTACAGCAAGTGAACGGGGTGTTTGTGTGTCAGCAGATAATGACTAGCTAGAGCCAACAGAAGTATTAACTTCGCTGTTACACCTGAGTTCTAGGCCATGGGACATGATACTATTTGGAGGAAGTCCCACAGTGTTGTAAATGACCCACAACATCCTTTATTATTCCACCTGCTGGTGCTTTGCTAGTCTTCCTTTCCCTGGGGCCTCTTTTGCTCTTCCTGTTCTTGGTCCCAGTGCACCAGGACCTTCTGATTCTTAGCACTGCTTAGTGGATGCAGTTCCACTAAAATACGCAACAGATCACTTTGCATTTCTGGTTTGAGTAGTGTGTGTGAATAGCTGATGCCAGAGCTGGGGCTAGTTGGTGGATTTTGGAGAGGTCTGCACCATCGTTCCAGAGGATGTTGCCATCCCAGCTGGGTATCTGCATTTACCGCTTTGGGCCAAGGATATTGCTTTCACTAGAGCAGTTCCTATTTACTGCTCCTCATAAGTCAATTCATTGTTTTACCGCTTTATTCTTTAAATTCTGAGAGCCTCTGTCTCTGTGCTGTGATGTAGGAAGGATGCTAGACTAAAGTTTCTTGTATTAAAATCACCCAAATGTTTCCTAGCAAGACAACTGTATTTTAACTGTCTGTTCAGTCAGACTTTATTGTGTCCTAGAGAGATCTCCCCCAGAGCTGCCCCTGCCTTTTCCAGGTATGAGAAGAACTCTTTGCAAGTATATCTTGTATTTTTAGCACCCATTTGTTTTCTGAATCATCTGTGCGATTCAAATAACTCTGGCTCTACAACATCACAGTCATTTGCCTTTCTCGCTTGCCTGACGAAAGCGGCAGTGCCACATAACCCTTATGTGACCCACGGAGCTCCTCGGGGAAGATGCTGAGAGTTTTTGATCCTATCTGATGCCTAGAACTCAGTGTTAGAGGAGATCACGTCCTTTTCCAGCAACTTCTGAAATATCCTAACAGAAAGAAAGGAGGTGAAGTTAAAGCAAACAGTGTGTTTGTTTGCGTTAAGCAGGGAGATGCTTTCCAGCACAATGTTGTTTGTGGAGTGAGTGAAGGACAAAGATTGATGGCCAATGCTCACACCGTTGGCACAGAGGGAGGAGAGAGCTTCCAGCTGCCTGGACCTCAGTGTTTGCTAGTCAGTTGCCATACAGCCAGCAAATAGGAATAGAGGACAGACTGTGAGGTGTTCCCCTACATCCTGAAGAGATACAGGGAAAACAAGCTAGCAGCTGAACTGTGTACAAAATGTGTAGGAAGAGCTCTCAATTTTGATCCCAGCTCTTCTGCTGTCTCACTTTGTGGCTGTGCAGAAATCACTTTCCCACCTTCGTACTTTAGGTTTCCTGAGTGTGCACTGGGCTATTAACCTTTTTCTTGTCTCAGAGTTTGTTACTAGGAAGTATTCATTATCTGCAAGCACCTTGAGCTCAGATCTTTGTATTAGTCCTTAGTCTACAGCAGAATATTGTCCTGGGCAGATGGGATGTCTGCTGATAATGGCCACTGGGGTATAAGCAGCTCTCAGTAACTAAGGGCTGGTTTGTCTCTTGTCTCTTTTCCGGTACTGAATCAGCAGAAATAAGCATGGCAGCCCAGTCATCTGCATTTGGCAGGAGTGATGCTGTGGCCACTGAAAGGTTAAGTTTATTTTTAGTGGCTTGCTTGCTCTCATTATTTTTCAGTTTGTGTCATGGAGGAAGTAGAGCGTGACTGTATCACTCCTGATTTTCAGTACCCTGATGAATTCTCGCGTATCAGCTAGTGCAGGCAGCGCTGGGAGCATATGCTGAGGCTTCTCACATACCTCCCTGCTAGCAGGGCTTTGCAAAACAGCGCTTGCTGCCCCCAGGGCCCCAGTGCTACATGGCAAGAAAAAGGCAAATGAACTCTTCCCTCCCGGTATCATGTGCAATGTATTTATTAACCATCTTTAAACAAGGTCCGCAGGGTTCTGCCTCCACTGTGGCTGTAAGTGGAAAGGGTGAAGCAGAGGGCTGGTGCAGCGATCCTCAGCTCTTTGGGATGCTCCCAGTCTATGGGGGATCTGCCTTACGTCCACTAAGAGGTTTCTTACTGCGGGAGCAGAGGTACAACAGGACATATCCAACCTGCAAGTGCTTGCTTCAGGAGTTAGAAATTATTGAACAGCATCAGGGAACAAAACAGTTCAGGAAATGGTCATAACTGAGCAGATACTCAGCACTATCTGCTAGGGGTGTAAATATCCCTCCTAGGGTCTGGGACAGAGGTTGTGTTCAGAGGAGCAGGAACTACTTGGAATCAGTGTGCCTTACACTTGCACTAAACATCCTCTTGACACCTTGTGGGGAGTCCAACTGCTGTTACGTGCCTAGGCTTCAGATCTGTGCCATGCCAAAGTTCGAGGGTGGATTTGTTCCTTTGCAAGGGAAAAATAAGGAAAAAAAAAAAAGAGGAGGATTGCTGAGGAACAGATTTCTATTTGATTTCATTCTCCCCTGGGAGTATTTCAGTTCTGCCTTCCAGACTGGAAAAAAAAAAGTCAAAAAAAAAAAGAACACCAAAAAAACAAACAACCCACTACAGCAAAGAAGGGAGAATTGGACACAGGCCTCTGTAGCTCTGTTTCTTTCCCCATGGCCTTGACTTGGCAACATCATTCTCTCATCCCCGCGACAGGAGCTTTCCCTCTAGCCAAGAGAGGCTGGACCCTGTACACACATCCACAAGGAGGAGCAGGTCTCGAGTGACATGACGGTCACTTAACTCCCTTTCTCAGCATTGGGTCAGTAACTAGGCACTACGATAATAAGCGTGGTAAATACTACGTGACAGGAATATTTGAGAACCTCTCTTTCCTGCTATTTGAAATGGCAGTCTTTGCACTGAGATCACATGTAATATCAAGGAGTTTTAATTTTGCACATCATCGTGCATTTTGATTTTATACAAGCCCCCTTGTCCAGTAGCCTAGCAAATGGAGGGCTGTTGATTTTGTTGTTGGCTTGCTTAAGGTGGAGAGGAATGGTCTGTGTGAGGGGGAGGCAGGACCGTACCACTTGTTTTCTTCAGTGAGCAATCAAATCCATTTCAGCCCAGCTAGAACAGTAAAGAATAGTCCTTGTCTGCTTAGGGCAGAGCAAACTGAGTGGAAAATAGGAGGTGCTATATTTAACCACTGTGCATTATGTTGTTATAGCAACTGCATCCATAAAACTTATATCAACGATGCCGTATAAAAAGCTACATCAAAGAGTCATTAGCTGAGACTATTCTCGTCAACTCCATTTGGAAAAACACCTCTCAGTCCTGCAGGATGTTTCTTACCATCCGTCAGCTCAGTGGTAGGTTGTAAATGAGACTGTGCAGAGGTGATATTTGTGAGCTTAGTGCTTTATCTCTCGAGTTGGTTATGATGCAGCTTGAGTGCCACCGATGCCTTTTTGCACTTAGGTGTGACAGCCTGACTTTTGAACGTCCCATTTATGAATGCCATGGGACATAGCGTCGCGCAGGTGGGTC
Organism: Anser cygnoides; assembly: GCF_040182565.1. Lineage (NCBI taxonomy): Eukaryota > Metazoa > Chordata > Aves > Anseriformes > Anatidae > Anser > Anser cygnoides. The sequence goes on from NC_089890.1 coordinate 8,917,957, forward strand.
GCACCAGGGCTCCTTGAAAGAGGAGGATTGGTTAAATGCCAGTTACATGTAAGTATATCAAAACAATGACCAGTGCATTGTCCAGACAAATCCCACAGACTCAGTGGGTACAGCTCTCAAAAGCCAGCAACCGGATTACACCCCTACAAAGCACAGTTCTGCTCGAATTGAGTCTCCAAGGTCAGGTCATCAAGGACACATTGAGCAAGAAGCAAGCTGTTTCTTCAGTGATTAGCTTGATGATAGTGAATGGGACACCATCTACCATTTTTATTGGTTATCTTCTTACAGTGCAGGGCTAGAATGGGACTCTGCTCTCTCCTTTTAAGCAGCTGTAGCCCACGCACTTCAAATCAGTGACATCTCATTTATGTTTTCAAAGCAGACTGCAGTCTTGCATTTCCCTTGCCTTTTCCCAGAAAATCCTTTTTCCAAACTGACTATTATTTGTTCCACCTTGGAAAAGGATTTCCCATGTCCCTGGTGTGTGTGTTTGGGATTGTTTAGGCCCTGGCAGAGTTTTAGGGTCTCTGCAAAATAAAGAGCAGTGTTGAAGAAATAACAGCTTCCAGTATCATATGTTTCTGTTTGTCCTTTGACAGTCCAGCTCACTCCTGGTGTTTGTTTTAATGGTCTTAATTGTCCTAAGTAATGGGGGAACTTATGAATGGTGGCTGGGATTGCACCCCACTGTGCTCATAAGGTCAGGGCAGAAATGTCCTCCCCTTTTTACCATCTGATTCTCTGTCCTTTCCCCTTGTGTGACCGCCCCATGCCTGGCATACATTCTGTTGGTATCTAGCTGGGTATTTCCTCCTAGATTTTATCTCATTCCTTTGTCCCTGCTCCCTCCTTCCTTAATTTGACTTAGCTCCTTCACCCCAGTGCCCTTCAGTGATCTTGTTGAGAGCCATTAGGGTAAAGTTGAGCGCAGGGCATCCTATTGTTGGTAGTCAGCAGGGATTCCCCCCCCCAAGAAGTATTTTTTTTCCAAAGAAACAGCCTCAAGGAATGCCCTTCCCAGCATCACTAGGCTGCTAGCAGCATGACTGGAGCAGTGACACTGCACATTCTTCTCCCAGACTGTTCAGGGACCAAAGCACAGAGCCAAAGAGAAGCTCTGTCAACTGGAAAATCTCTGAATCGCCACCTTTTTTTTCTGACTGGCAGAACCATCTTTTGCCGCTGCAGCACGCGTGAGTACGGAGTGCCTGAACAGTGTTTAAAAAGCTGCATATTGTTACTTGGTGTATTTCAGGGTGCACGGAAAGGCAGCCAGAAAGTCCGGTTAGGGCGGGGGGAGGCGTTCCAGATAGTAAACACTCAACATCTGGCAAGTATATCCCTCTCATGTCTCAGAGATTCCTGGGAGACTGACTGTTCTTCCTCTTTCACATCTGTTTCATCAGATTAATTGGGCAGATTAGAGGTTAGGATCTAAATGGAGCCCCAAGATAACTTTGAGATTGTCCATTCTTTTGCCATGCTTTTGAAAACTGCATTTCCCCACTGCTGTACACCATCCAGCACAGCATAGTGAAGGTTTTTTGCCTTTGTCACGGGAGACTAATTGGAGAGTGAAGTCATTGATTTCAGTGAACAATTTCTCCCTGAGGAGAACATCACCAAAACTGCAGTCCACCCACCAGGGCGTCAGTCCTGCTTCTACCCCGGAGGAGTTCTGCGTTGCCCAGCACCGAGGTCTCAGCTCCATCTTGACTCCTTCCTTCTTGCCATCACGGGGAGGTACCAGTGGTCTGTACTTGGGAGCTAGCCCGCCCGCTTTGCCCGCAGCTTTCCTTGAGGTTGACTGAATAAAGACAGGGAATCTGGGAGCTGACTCAGCTCTGCAGTTTGCAGGAGGGGGGTCGTTGGACCATTGCAGTTTTTCTGCTGGGCAGACACAGGTAATAGCTACAGGCAGCAATAGCTTTCAGATAGCTGCTGGTCCTGGACTGGGGAGCTGGGGCTGAGTCCTTGCAGTGCAGAGTTGGCGGGTGCCATCGCAGGTCGCACTGCCTCTTAGAGTTCATTGCAGAGGGTCTCAGTTCCCTTCAGACATGGGTCTGAAACCTCCTACAGGTGTAATGAAGGGGGTGCAGTGCGAGGTGTCCTGTAGTTGGCTGGTCTCTAGCACTTGGTGGGTGGGTGGGAACAAGCCACCTTAGATCACTTTGTATTTAAAAAGAAAAACAATTTATAAAAGGTCTGTCTGGAAAAAAAAAATAATGGAAAAAGCTCCAGAAAAAGAGCCTGTTTGTGTTTGACTTGTCGAGATTTTATGCCAAACTCTTTCATTTCACCCAAACCACAGCAAGTCCAATCTATAAAACAACATTCCCAAAATGGCAACAACAGACAGCTGCAACCTCTCCCCTACTTGGAAGCGTCCCATGGAGACAGCTCCAGCAGGGTGGAGATGGGAGCAAGAGATTGATTTGGGAGAGGATTGGCTAGTTTTATGAATGTGTGCAGGAGGAAGAGTTTTGTGTTGTGCTCTCTCTCTCTCTCTGCAACCACAGTTGTTGCCATCTCTAGCCTGAGAAATACAGATGAACAAGGCTGCAATTCCTCTGCATCTGGGTGGAGCCCATTCCCAGACCTCTGCACGGAGCCTTGCCGAGTATTGAAACATTTGGCTCAGGACTAAAAGGATAAGGAGAGAACCAGAGTTTCTCTGTGCCTGTTCTTCCAGATCAGTGTCATGTCTGCCTGGCTGTAGCATTAAGGACCTTTCAGTAACCAAATACTTTGTGTCTCTCTGAACCTTTATAGAAACACAAGCTCCTTAATTTTCTGCTGGATAAAAACTTTCCTTCTGTTGAAGATACCCTCTGCTCCTGCTGAAACTTTTCCATATGGACTGGGTCTCTCTTTGTTTCTGTTTCTAGTGGCCAGGGATAGTTATTATTTGTTCACTGGTCGAGCAGCTCTTCACAACCTTTATTTTGTTGTCAGTTAGTGCTTTGAAGTTCCCTCTATAGAACAGGTACTGGGACTTGGGATAGTTAGCCAAATTTCACAACCTCTCACTGCTTTCTCTCTTCAAGGTTGTTTTAAAAAGTTCCCACCCTGCTAGCTTTACCAAGTGCTGAATCACCTCTTTGGGTGGCCACATCCTCGCTGGGGGGAAAGAAGCCTCGAACAGAAGAGAAGAGCCGACATTAATGGAGATAACTTAAACCTTTCCTCCCAGCCCTGAAAAATTGCTGGCAATGTCTGAACAGTAGGGCTTGAGTAGTGGGGTAGAAGGTGGCCAAGTCAGTATTACAAGGCCATTGTTTAGTGTAAAATGGTATTGCTTGCAGATCTTTGGCTCTGGAGGAGAAGAGAACATCAGCAGGAGAGTCTATTTAAGGCATATGTCTTCTGATTGCTGTTTGAGTTCTGTCATGACCTGCATTTCTGGCTTGACTTTTGCTTTGAATTGCTTTGGGTATTCATTACTCAGTGCTTCCTATTTTGTCTACGCCTGTGTAGCTAATCCTTTTCCTTGAACTTAACCAATAGCCAGAGATAATCCTAGTTTGAAAGTGACTAGAGAAACATAACAGTTTACATATAATGTATGTTTTATCCTGGTTGATTTACACATGAACTGTCACATTGTCCTTCGTTAAATACACCACTGTAAGATGATAACAATCTTTTTAAATATTACACAGGGTTAAATAATTTTCCTTTTTTTATTTCCTTTCTCTTTTTGGCAAATGTTCCATTGTTTGGATTTTTCTTCTTACGGAAGAGCAAGCCTGGGTGTGGGACAGCTCTGAGTGCCATCTGCTGGAGGCCTGCTTCCTCCCATTCCTGTGATGGGCCAAATTTGGAGGCAGTGCAACTGGTGATGTAAGCCTAAGTGCTCTGAGGCCACAAACCACAGACTAGAACAGGAAAATCATGAGAATTAAAAAGGAATTGAGGCTAACACCCTCAGACACTTTCAGCATATCAGGATCACTTGCTTACACTTCTTAATGGGAGTACCATCACTTTTCAAGCGTCCTGTGCTTGACCCCTCATTCTGTTTCCACAGAACACATTTTTATACAGAAACTTCCCAGGAAAAAGTAATGAAAAGATCAAAGTCTTAGTGAGCAACAAGTCAGAGCTTCTTGGATGTTCCAGTGCCAGCATGGGTTAGACAAAAGGAAGCCGGTCCCCAAGCAGGAACTGTCAGCTATGTCCCTGGGCAGTAAGCAAGGACTTTAAAGAGCAAATGCTCTCAGAGGTGAATAGCCTTTGGCAGCCTCCTACAGTTTCCCTTAGTACAACATGAGGCATTTGAGAGTGAATTGGATATATGGAAGTTATTTGTGCTGTGTCCAAGCAGCCAGCATGAGAAAAGTAATGGCAGAATTGTGGGGAATGAGTCTTACCACTACCTGACATATGCATCTGGTGTCTGCTCCTGAACTTTCTTTTAAGATCAGCCATTGTAAATGTGTGTATTAAGAGAAAGGGATTAATTTAGCATACAGAGTTCATACCTGTAAAATCAGGATTTGAGTAACTTCATTGATTATTTACCTACATTTATCTCTTCATTCACAGGTACCTGCATTCAGAGCAGAAGTTACCTGAAGGTACGTCACACAAAACATCCATGACCCTGCAGGCATTAAGCAACCTTTTACATGCATGTTCTGTCCAGGGTTTCATATGCCTAACTCAGCTCTATTTGAAATGCAAATGAAACCCACAGCTGAACCCTTCCTCGCTCTTTTATATCCCTGCAGCTTTTCACCAGCTCAGGCTCCTCCACAGTCACTTTGCTGTCCGGTTTGAGGAGTTGGTGTCTTTCCTGTCCTTTGGGGTTGTGTCAGTGGTGTGACTCAGTGTTTGCTCTGTTTGTTGATGTCTTGCTTGAATATAAGTCCAAAATCAGTTTTAATTCTCTGCTAGTAACACGTTGCAGACCAAGGTCTAGTGGAGAGGGCTGGAGCCAGTATGGCACAAGGCCCTGACTGAATTCTCACTCTAGTCTCTTCAATTCCCCCATCTATGAAACGTGGGTATTAATGCCAACTTCTTTCCCAGGAAGTTCAATTTTTCAGCTTTGGGATGCAGCAAAGAGCTGCGTATGTGCTGTGTGCAGTAAGGAGAAGGAACAAGGAACTGCAGTGGTGGATGTCACTGCTGGATGTCAGGCCTTATCTAGACTGAACCAGCTTCATGCTCTGTTCGTGCTGGTTTGATAGGTGCACTGTGGTCCTGAATAGGCTGGATGGGCTGTGCATCAAATTGGTTCAGGTTTGAAACAGACCCACATATAGATAGCGTTTCCATCTCTCCAGCAGCATCAAGAAACTCCTGAAGCTATATGAAAGCCTTGCTGCTCTGATTACATCACATCTGACATGACCTACAAACGCCAAAGGAACGGGGAGCTCCCATGCTGCTGCTTACGCTAAGCCTTTCCAAATATAGTTCCAGTCTCATTGAAATTCCTGGTATTTATAATTTGATCTGGCAGGCGTGCAGGGCTGTGCATCAGAGGGGCTTAATGAAACAAGAGTGATGCTGGGATTGAGGCTGTCTGGATAGAGCCGAAAGGCATGTTCAGGCCATGAAAATGTCCTGCTCTCGTGTTGGTAAGAGGGAAGTATTTGCAGGTGAACCTGTGTAAGCCCACGTGATCGGGGAATCCAGAGAAAATCTCTCTGCAAATGCAAAAGCCAGCTAAGCCTTGCATTGCCTCACTGATATGCAAATGAGCACCCTAAATATCCTGCTTTGCTTTCTAATACCCTTAGCCAGCATAAAGACAACAGGCTTTTTATAATCTGTAATCAAGTTCTCCAGGCCAGGGGCGAGCACGTAGGCTTGTTTCAAGAAGACGAGACAGCTGCTGGATATGCATCCACCCCTACTGCTGGCCCTGTCCGGCTATAACCACCACTCTTTCAAAAGAATTGGTGTGCTAACGTCTGTCAGGGGCAGTACAAGCCTTTAGCACACACAGATCTGTTAATAATCTTCTCATTCTAGGCATACTTGCTGCATAAGTGATTTGGAAGTAGAAAGCCAAGCCAAACAGGCTTCAGGCTTCATGCACTTCTATTCTAGGCCTAATCCACCAGCTATATTGATCTTGCCCTTTCTGCCAACCTAGAGAGGTTGTATTACACTGTTAATCCCATCCTGCCCAGGTCACAGGCACAACAGGCTCCGAAAAGCTTCACCTGCTGGTGTCACAGGAGTGGACTCATCAATGGCAGCACTTCTCTTACCCTGGTTGGCAGGGAGCAGCCTGTTTCTCTGAACCCTTTTCCATCTCTCGCTGGACTGTACATTCCTTCCCTGCCTCATTTCATCTCACGTTCTCATGCAGAGCAGCCTTTGCTGTCAGCATGTGCAGATCCTTGTCATATCACTAGCACAGATGACTCTCACGGTGCCTGTCATTTTGTGCAGCTTGAATGCCCATTGCTTTGCCTGGCTGGCTGATGGGGGCCCAGAAAGCCAGACTGATCAATTCCAAGTTCACTTCCAGTTGTTTTGGGGCCTTACTGCTGAGCTTTGGGGAACTGAAGGGGGCAGTTGCTGCATGCATTAGTATTTCTTGGGGAAAAAATGGTGAGGAAAGAGAGCGCAGAGAGCACAGAGCTCTGTTTAACAGAGCAGCCCAGGCTTTAAAGATTGGTGGTGGATAACCCTACACCAGGCCTTGCAAACAGGAATTCATGAAGCATTGCCAGGGTCCAGGAAAGGCAAGACCCATTGCACCATGTTTGCTCTAATTCTGTCCTCCCCGCTTAAAGACTAAAATGCAAGCAGGTAGGAATGCCGACTACGAGAGCAAGAGGATCAGCATCAGTGCCTTTCCTCTGCTGAGCCATAGTGCAGCACCAAAACAACTCCTCTCTGAAACTACACACTGAGCAGAGGCGGCTGCTGGGCAGCCCTGAGGATCTGTGCAGTGATGGGAGAGAGCAGTCGCTGCCACAGCCCTACTGGTGGCACATCACCAGGTTCGGTTTCTCCTAGGTCTGTGTACAGCAGGCACACAACCTACAAGCCTTACACGTGTGAGTATTGGCACATTAGGGTAAAAAGAGGACAAGTTTGCTACTTGGAAGCAAGAAGAGTCTTTAGTGAGCGCCTAAGAGCTGCCAGGGCACTTCTGTGTGCAGCAGCAACACGTTTCTGACTGCAGAGCATCCTTCACAGCAGCAAGCTGGACCCTCGTGGCAACTCACGTGTCGAGGCGGAGCGCAGCAGGAGGTCAGGAACCAGCCCAGGCTGTGCAGGTCACACACTGCCTGCGCTCCTGCACGTCCCAGGACTCGCTGCAGGGAGCTTGGCACCGCCACCGGCCCTTCCAGATGGCGTCGCACAGCTGCTGCTCTGCAGGGACGGAGATGATGACCTTGCAAGGGCCGGACGGCTGAGGCCACAGCAGGGAGCAGCGCTGACACAGATAAGGCAGGAGGGCAGAGGGGTGCCAAAAGCGAGCCAAGCCCGGGCAGCCCGGTGCCTGCTCGCAGCTGCCGCACACCGCCATCTCCCGGCAGCCCGGGGCTGCAGCAGCTGCTGGGGGGCTGCAGGGAGGTTTTCCTCCGGTTCCTGGCACGGCACTGGCTAGTAGTGTTGGAGTCTGGCAGTATGGAAGTGCCAGTGATGTCCTGGGACTCCTCTGACCCTGCCCCTTAGTGCCCAGAGCAGGAGAAAAGCGCTCTACTTTGAGTGCCTGCTCTGCTGCATCCAGCCTGCTGGGGACTCGTGGTCTAGGATCAGTCCAAAAAGAGGACTGGAAGGGGAGCATGGTCCTGGAACCCTCCGTGGTTCTGGGGAAAAAAAAAGTCACCAGTTTTGCTTTTGTGAGTGGGAAAGGCTGTTCGAAAGCAAGGACAAATTGTGTATCGTTCTTCTGAAGGAGAGAGAAGAAAGGAATTGAAGGACTGGGAGATGTGCTGGAGGGAGTCGATGAGGGCTGCCCTGTCCTGCTATTGCAGGCTTTGGCCGGAATAAAAGCAAAGCTTGTCACTGCAGCAAAGTGAGTTAGTGTCACTGGGAAGAGGCAGGGGGGGCACAAATTAATCGCGAGGGGATCTGTGGGGGTTTATCCCGTGTACGCTGTCTGCTCCTGGGTGCAGTGTGCCACAGGCCCCTGCCTGGGAGAGGAGTGATGCTGGTGGGGTATCTTTGATTACCATGCTCTACCACTGAGACCTTTGGTAGCTTCTTCCCTTTGTGTCTCCAGGAAATTCATTCACCATAAAAGCAGTAAGTTTTGTTTTCCTATCTCGTTCTTTGTAAAGGCTAAACTGCAGGATCTACCAAACATCCAAAGGAGGGAGGTTAGCAGCACGTCGACTGTTCAGACCCTCCTGGGATAAGATCCTTGAGCAGAAGCAGATCTGCACACACATCTCCTAGCAAAGGCACCATCACCTCTCTCAAAAAAACACCTTGCATAATTATTCTTCTAGAAGATTTTTGCTTCTGCCCCTGTCCTGGATAATCTTCTCCCTTAAGGTGACACAAGCTGTGCCTACATTTTAGAGCCCAGAGGGATTTGAGCACCACCAATGCGCGCTGTTCTTGGGACGTAACAGCTTAAGCAGTATTGGATGTGAGCATAGGCTCCCGCTGAAATGGCCCATTAGGCAGCCTTTGTAGCAATTCAGCATTGTTCTTTGTCTCCTTTGTATAATTTCATTGTTGAAGGGCACGCTGAAAAAAATCTCATTGCAAATCTAATTGCACATCTGACCACCTGTGTAAACTGTGACTTTGGTTTCTTCTGTCTTTAACGTCTGAAGTGTGGAGCATAATGACAGCAGCCTCTGAGCCCTAAGAAATCCCGAAGCAGCTCCTTCCCTCAAGAGCTGCAGGCTCCTAATGATACCATCAGTAGCTCTTAGCTCATCAGTGAAGACAATTTAGCCATGGTTCAAAAAGAAAAACAAACAAAACAATTTTTGAGTTCAAGAGGCTCTTTAAAAGAAAAAAATAAAAGTAAATGTCAGTAGAATTTTTATATACATTCCCTTAATCTGCTTCAGCACAAACATCTGAACAATGTATCCTGGAATTCTGTTAAACTGTAACTGCCTGCCTGAGTTAATATTTGATACAGTAATTCCTGAGTCTTGTAAATATTTTTTTCTGTAGCTAAGAATTGGAGTAGAAAGAGGAAATGCCATTTTTGTCAATGAACCAGAGGCAGTTATTTTAAATTTTCATTATAAGATACAGTACCAGCATTCAGAAAGCCATCCTGTACTTTTTCCTTGAAGCCTAAATATGTAGTAATTTAAATTATAATATATGTAATAATAATATGTAATACGTAGTAATTTAAATTATAAGCAAAAAACCACTCTGCTTTTCAGAGCTAGCTTTGCCTTTCACAGACCACAAATACAAATGGTCATGGACACAGACTCCGCACAACCCTGGCAGAAGCTTGAGTAGCATTTGCTCCCCTTTTATGCAGAAGGTATCTGTATTACCAGCAACACAGAGGAGCCTGCAAAGGCCTGCTGAGCCCGGAGAGATGAGCGCCTTACAATGAGCACAACAATATCATTGTTTTGAAATATTTCTCCTCTTTCTCTGTCTAGGGTGCCGTGTGCTTGTACTTGAGTCAGTAAATCTGTTCCGAAAGTACCTCTCGGTCCTGGATGTCCCCCTGTCCTGCCTCCTGCCCAGCGATGCGCTCTTCATACTCACGGAGGAGGAGACTGAGCAAGCCAGGGTGAGATGCTTGATACCTGCTTAGCCTGTTTGAATAGCTCATCATCATTGTGAAGGCTTTAGTCAGAAGTGTTGTATTCACAGGGAACTTCACAAATAATTACATACATGGATTATAAATGTCATTAGTGAATAATCTTCAGTGATTTGTGAAACGCAAAAGGACAAGACGGGTTGCTTCAAGTGCTGTGTAGATCGCAGGACAGGGCCGAGCAGATTTACAGCTCAGAGATCTTCAGTGCACTGAGTTTTACGCTGGGTCCAGGATGTAAGATGTAGGGAAACTTACCTGCTTTTTGTGGCTGCTAAAAGCCAGTGTTATGTATGGAAATTGCTCTGATAAGGGTGACGTTATTCCCTTGTGGTTTTTGTTTCTGAAACCTGAACTTTTTAAGCTGGTGCGCTATAAATAGATTAAGTTTCAGCTGGCAGCTTATGATCGGAAGCAGCACACTGTGTGTTCTCAGATGCACACCTATCACGTTTCTGCTTCCCCAGCATGTGAACACCCAGGCATGAGATACCATGTAGGGAGCAAGAGTTACAGGACAAAACTGTCACAGCACCAATCTGCAGCTGATAACATCCTTTCTAGCAGGACCTCTCTGGACACTAGGCAGCACACCAGCTACTCAGGGGCAGACAGGCCTCTCCCTGCCCTTTGGCCTCAGAGCAGGCAGCGTTCTGCCTCTTAAAACTTCCCTGCTCACTGAAATCAGCTGTCCTGTAAATTGGCAGTGAACTTGACAGGAGGCTTTGAAAACTGCCCTCACATTAGGTCAGGAATGTTTTTGTAATGGTTTCTCAACTATTTGTCCTTCTAGAGAGCCATGCGGTGTCATCGCAGCCAGCTGCTCTGGTTTCGCCGTGTCTATATGCTTTTCTCACGTTATATGGTGATCAATTCACTCCGTCTTCTGTAAAAGACGACGCTCACAACTTCAAGAGTGAAAGAATGAGCCAAAAAAGACTGTGCCAGGACAACCACTGGAGGAAACTCAACTGTTACATACTCAGGAGGACAGGATTCTCTCTATGTAGCATTCTTTCAGACTACAAAAAACAGTTTGTATAAACTTTCTCCTGAATCTGCTGTCACCTGATACATTGAGATGAAGCAGGTTTAACAGCTGCTCTATTTTCTCACTGCAGAAGCTTAAATATGATAAGAAATTTGAATTAACCTAGTTAAGATTCAAATGCAGGAGTATTCTGCATTAGAGAAGATATAGCACACACTGTTTTTCCCCAGGAAGATACAGCTGCAAAGATGGCTGGGAACTTTTCCTCTTGGTGCTTTTGTAAAATCCAAATATCGGGAGAGACTTTTCTATCATGCTATCTCCACAGGTAAAACCAGAACCACAAGACTTGTCTTACTCAGTCAGAACTTCAAAAAGCCAAAGCTTATGAATAAAGCATCAGAAATTACTCAATTTTCTCTAATTGCACTCATAAAGATGCTACTGCTTCTTTCAGACACATTGTGTTGCAGGCTCTTCCTTCCCAGAGTTTCCCTCACAAAACATGAGCATTTCTTCTTGCTTCAGAACATGGGGCTTGAGATCAACTCAGAAAAGTTTCAGCATGATGTAAGAATGAGTTGCAAGAGACCTTTTGTAGAACATATATGGAGATATAAAAATTGCAAGAGATGTTTCAAAAGCAGTTCAACTTACCTAAAACACAACTGCAAGATCCTCTCCCTTCATGTTAAAAGGTAAGTGAAGGAGAAATCAGTTTTCAGTGATGTAATTCCTTAGATTATAGAGAGATTTTACTAGTGATTTGGGATTCTATGTATAGCAAAGTCAGCAATGCTTCACATTTCTGTAGGCCTTTGCACTCATTAATGTAGGCTCATATCTGCAGGAGGCATCTTCCGTGCATCTGCACTGCTAGCCATTGCATAGTCAAGATTAGAGCCCAGATTGCAGATCCTGATCTGTTGCTGTGAGCGCATCCCCCTCCTCCTGCTGAAGACAACAGGTGAGCTCCTGGTTGTACTAAAGCCTGTGTCCATCGTTATAAGAGTTTGACATTGATGAATTATGTGCCCTGGCCCTGAGTCAGTGCCTAAGCATATCCCTACTCAGCCTTAAAACCATGAGCGAGTCCAGGCTTAAGCAAAACAGTACTTAGTCACATGACTAACATCAGTGGTCCCTCTGTGGCACACAGCTAAGCAACTGTATAAATGCTTTACAGAACTTGGGCCTAGTAAGCTCTTTCTAATCCCCTTTAACTCTAAATCTTTGTAAATTCATTCAGGTCAATGGAGAAAAAATGGTGTAAGCTAGTATTATGTTCTAAGCAAGAGATTATCTTACGTAGGACATTTTTGATAAGCCAGACTTGAAACACAGGAAATACGCATACAAACCAAGACTAGATTTTTTTTTAAACTTTGTTCTGTTTATTTTGATTTAAACTTTACCATAGCTAAAGGCAAACTACCAAAAGACCACCCCTGGGGTAGTTTATGGAACAGAGGTAGTTTGAAAACTGAAAATCACAAATGAATGGGACAGGCAGCATAGAAAGATTTACTTAAGAAACAAAAAACAGGTAACGTCACCACCCAGGAAAGCCCAAGCTACGTTTCCGTGGCAGTGCTCCAAGTTCAGCTGCTGGAAGGGTATGTCAGGGTTTTGACATGTCTCTGATGGTCTTATGTTCCTTCACTGCCTTCTCCCATTCCTTGCCATTGATATCCTCCGTAACAATGCTGTGCACGGTGCCTTCATCCAGACAGTGGGGAGCTATTCCTGAAGAGAGAGTACATAGAAACCTGCTTTTCATGGCTAAAGAGCGGGAGATGCCTGCATGGCTGCACTCTATGCATGGGGCATCTCAGGGACTGACAGTTAATGCTGTCAGTCTAGCTATGCTGTAAGGCTGAGAGAAATGTCATGGACAGGAGCCCACAAATCATAGGTGAGACTTTCTTATGGAGCAGCTGCAGGTTCAGGCTGCAGTTCTAGATGTTTATCAATTGAGGAAAAAACTCTGAAGGCCCATGCCTGCTCACTGCTGTCACGTTAGCAGCCAATGGAGTCTTCATCCAAGCTTTGCTTGGAGGTTAACTTTGGTTACCGCAGTTTGCCAGGTTTACTGTTTCTACCTACCATAACCATCGGGATTAGAGCGAGGAGTATAAAAGCTCTGTACACCACAGGTCTTGCAGAATGTGTGCTGGGCACGATGTGTGTTGAAGGTGTACGTTGTCAAATTATCAGCACCCTAAGCAGAAACGAAAAGCAATATAGGTTTTCCACATAAATAGATTAATTACTTTCTATGGGTTTGTAGCTAAAAATGTAAAACTAAAAATACCATCTTCTTCTTGACTTTACTTGAGATACAGAATTTTGCATTCATGCTCCATTCCTGAGCCCCTGTGCTTTGTGTATACACATGGCCATCCTGGTCAAGGCTCAGAACTCCAAGAGCTTTAATGTCAGCTCAGTAAATAAGATGCACTAACACACTCACGGCAAACAGCATAAAATCCATATATTTTTCCCCAGTCAGCCAAAGGCAAATTTAGGACAAGAAAACTGGCTGCCACTTGCATCTTTGAGGCTAATACTGGATTAGATGGATTAGATAGTTTCTTTCTGCTAGTGTTCATGGCCATGTTCTTACTGCAATCTTACTCTACCTTCAGCAACTTGAAACGCGAAGCTGGGACAATGAAGTGTCTGTTCTGTTTCTTTGTGCAAATGCTGCAGCTGTAAAAGAAAGAGAAGACCTTTCTAGAAGCAGCAGACAAGTTGTAGCACAGCAATCAGATCTAGCTCAGACCTCTCGACAACTGAAATTCCACTGACAGCTAAAACGGCTCCTTGTTGGCATCAGAGGTAAGTGGCAAAAGTGGACTCATGGTAGCAGCGTTTGGCTAAGCATGCCCATGGAACAGACTAACCCTACGCAGGTAAACCAATAGGGTATTTGCTCAGAGCAAACATTATATGCTATTTTTATTCACATATGCAATTCTCAATAGACATATCAAGGACGAACTGTAGCCCCGAGAAATCCATTTAATCTTTTATACCAGAGTTTGCCAACTTCGCCAACATTAATTATCTTGCAAACGTGGAAGTGAGATGCAGAGCCTACTTGTGAGCTGGATGCAAACTAATTGCAGGCGAGGGGGGGAATCACTGCTGAAATCAGACACTGTTGTAGTTTGAAGCACATGTGGTCAGAAATGTAATGTTCACTTGAGAAGACCAAGTTAAAAAAAGGATTGATGTGCTTTGAGTACACTGTACTTAGAGGAAACATAAAGCAGATGGCTGAGCACCTGTAGTCATCAGATCTTCCCCAACACTTTCTGCATGAGCATGGATGTGAGACCTGAAGTCCAGCCCACAGATGCAGCATCTGAAATCTCCAGCACTGATCCCATATTGGATCAGGACATAATTAGGCATCTACTCTATGGAAACAGATCAGAGGATGTTCTGCAGTTGTTTTATGTTGTTTTTGCTGTAAAGCATTGATTGGAAAAGCGTATGAGCTTGTATTGAATAGGGAACCAAAAAAACTCACTTGCAGTTAAAAACATGCAGATCTGCTGAAGCCCAGACTTCAAAGCGGATGGCTCCGCAGTGACAGCCTCCTGTGTGTTTGACCAAACCTCTGTATTCACTGGAGAGAGAAGCAACAGAGATGTTATGTAAGCATGCAGTTTTTGATGGCCTACTAAGTTATTCAATTCTGCTTTGAGCACTTGCAGAACAACTGAAAATGTATCCACTCAAATGCATTTAAATAAAAAGCTCCAGAGTGAGGTAGAGAATGGTTTTTTGCCCTCTGCAGCAATTGCATTTCTGGTTTAATTAAAACGGCGAAAAGAAAAGGAAAGAACTACAGTTCAAGTAGAGTACACTCTGCCTACAATACAGAACGTGTGCTCCCCTGCCACAGTCCAGGTCAAAATGCTGACCTCAGCTGCAGCACAATCAGCAATGCATGGAAACGAGCGGTATTATCACAAGACAGCCCTCTTGGAACTGGGAAAGGAATTTTCCCCTGTTTTTTCCACAACTGCTCTGGTACCACTAATACTCCGCCATTTAAAAGCTGGGAACAGCAGAAACCAGTCGGCTCCCATAGCGTTTCAAACACATTTTGTATTTTGATTGCAGAGGAACTTCATGGAATCAAGGAATCTCCGAGCTTGCGCTTCTCCCTCTCCCCTAGGGCGCCTCCATAGTAACTCGGCAACACGAACGTGCCAGGTCAAACGCCAACTACAGAGGAAAACCCTTTGCCTTTCAAATTCTCCTTTCAAAGCCAGCCGCTGGTGGTAGGCTGGTGATGATGTGCTGTGCTCCGCAACGGCCGCGCAGGGGTGGAGATCTGGGAGGTGAGCCTCGCACAGCCCCAAGGGCATTTGTGAAAGCAGGGCCCCGAGGCTCTGCAGACTTCACAGGACACCCGCTTTTTGCAAGGGGGATCCCCCTGCCCGGCAGCTCTCCGTGCCGCCCGGCCCCCTACTCACTCACAAGGCGTCCAGCAGCAGCCGCGCCGCCTCCTCGCAGCTCAGCCGGTGCCGCTCACGGAAGGCGGCCCAGCGCCCGCTCTGCGCCCCCAGATCGAAGGCATCGGACCCGGGGGGCACCTCCTTCTCCCCGGGCCCTGCCCGGGAGCCTCCCGCCTTCTTCCCTCGCGCCCCGCGGCTCCCGGCCCCGGGGGAGGCGGCGGCGACGCTGCCCCTCCGGGACCGCCGCGCCCGGCCCGCCGCGGCTCGCCCCATGCGGCCCGCGGCCCGGCTGAGGCGCGGCCGCCAGGGGGCAGCCGAGGAAAGGCCCAGCTGAGGGGGCAGGGGCGGCGGGCGGACAAAGTCCCTCACGGCGCCGTAGGTCCGAGCCCCAGGGTGCTCCCTCTTGCCTCAGTGAATATTGTGAGGTGAAGATTCACAGAGCGGCAGGGTGTCGAGCTCACTGTGCCTGCTGGCTCGTAGAATACCCTGTAGTGGTAGGAATGCCAGTTATTCACAAGCGATAGCGTGAGGTTTTGTCTTTAATTAGAAACATAATGTGCCTCACCTCATGTATTCAGGTGTTTTGCACATCTGAGGTGCTATTAAAACTATGTGGCTTCACATCTCTGCAATGCACCCACCGTCGATTAAAAACAAGGCTGCTATTTAACAGTGCTCCAGTGTATCAGTATGCACCTTTGGAAGAACGTTCGTTGAGTCCCTGTCCTTCCTTGAGGTTTGAAATCATTACAGCAGCCTCACAGAGAAACAGATTTTAACCTGAATCCCACTAGACAACTTTTCAGAAATTCCGTCACCAGAGTCTTTAAGTTAAAAAAGAAAATGTTCAAGATAGTACAGACCTTAAAACAAAACAAAGAAAAAACAACAACAACAACCACTTCTGAAAGCACCTCTTTATTGGTAAATAACCTAGAAAAGATTATTGCACACTTGTAGGATAAAGCTACTTCTCAGGTAAAATTGTTCAGTGCAGGGGAGAAGTGTAAAACTTGTTGGCATTCAGTTTGCATTTGGTAGGAAAAATAAAATCACTCTAAGGCTGAATGCCCAGTGCTGCACGAGTGGAAGTTTATTTTGTCTGAGTTACAATCAATAACTTGTATTTTCAACAGTTCTTTATGTCTTGCTCTTCTCAAGATGAGGAACAGGGAAAGATGTAAACAAGAGAGCTGCCAATTTGGTATGGGGCAGAAGGTCCTGTCTTGTCCACGAAGACAGCAAAGCAACTGGACGATGATGAAGCAACCATCAGCACTCTCTGATCTGGAAAACAGCTTTAAAAACACACGACTACAGTGTGTAGGCTGCCTCCTTAGATGGCACATACCAGGACTCGAATAACAATCCTGTGGCTCAGCACATCCCTTCTCTGATGATAGGAAGGATTACTGTGTTACAATTTCCTGTTATTCCTCATGTGAACCTCTGTACTCACTATTCATCCTAATGGAACCATTTTAAATACACTGTACGTGACAAGCTCTCGTCCATGCCAGCATGTTCATCTGTAGCTCCTGATCTGAGCCACTCCCAGACCTCCTTTAGTCACGCTAGATTTCATGTTAGTCACCTTATATTTTGGGAGGAAAAGTCACTGAGATGAAACTGGAGATCGTGAGCTGAAACTGACTCTGTGTAGTTTGCACCATGGCTTCATCTGCCTGCAGTGCGGGGCATGGCCCGCAGCAGTTGCAGGTTTCAGTGTACCATGCTCTGTCCTCTGAAAACAGGGCCTGCACTGAACTGAAAGGCAGAGCATATTTTAGGAGCTGATCAAATGGCCTCCTGTCTGCAGGATGAGCAAATACTAAAATTTGTCCGCTCTGAAAAAGCAGTTCCTGTGTGAAAACCGGAGTGAGTGTGTAATGAGTCTGTGTAATATATGCAAATATGTCGCTCTCAGCTCACCTCCACTAGTTCACCCCATTTTAAATGTAGAAGGCATTTTGAGAAGGCAATTTCTGTTTAAAGAACTGCAAGACAAAACTGGACGAGCAAAATGCAGTCTTGTTTCAGAAAGTTATAGACAAAATACTCTTTCTACTTCTTCATTTGTTTCATGTTTTATTACAAAGAACTCTTAAAGCTCAAAATTGGGTGTCACATAAATAAACAATACAAAAGCTTTTTAGTAGGTCTCTGGCTGATGATAAATTTCACTGGTATTCTGATTGCAAGTCCTAAATTATAGTCATTGCATGTTGTATTGTCAGTATACATGGGTGTTGGGCATTGCTCAGTGTTCAAAGAGTTAACAGCTTTCACTAGGATATTGATTACTTCCAAACCTGATGCAAGGCTTGCCAAACTTTAGTAGAAATAAGTAGCTTGATGAAGAATGTTTTGTTCTCAAGCTTCTGAGACAAAGTGGAAGAAGAAGAATTATTCAGAAGGAGGATGGGAAAGACAAGAGGAAGAAAAGTCTGGTAAATCACTTGTCTCTTTAGGTGTATTGTGATATTCAAAGTTCAACAGCTGACGTGTTTCAGTGTTAAAGTACATAGGTGCTTTTCTGTGCCATCCAGCTCTGCTTGTATAACAATGACTCAGCTATGTAGACGTGGCTTGCAGCCTGCACCGAGATTCTGTCTGTGAGGGCATTTTCACAGCAAAAGCAGCACTAAAAGCACCTACGTGTTTGTGGGTTTAAGGTAAATTAGGAGCTGTGGATGCTTTTCATCTAACAAGCAGAGAACTAGAAGTAGTTTATAGCTAGCACCATATTTAAAAGAACTAAGGTAGTTAGTACCACGTAGTTTGTACAGAGAGAAAAATATCAATGCTTGGATTTTAGTCTCGATATTATGAAAGGGGAAGCTTTCTGGCCATTCTCCTTACCATCGAGGGATCCAAGCTGGATCTGAAGACAAAGGGGCTGATGGAGGAAGGCTGTTCAGAATGGCCTTGACAATACTTGGTTTTGTTTACTGTTAGAGAGGCTTAATTGAAACATATTAATAATTATTAACAGCATTGTAGAATTATTCCTTCTATCTTTCTGTTTTTTCAAGATGCTTCTCTGCTATACTGCTGAAAATCCTCACCCCAGAAACCACATGCTCAAGCAGCTCAGACACAGCAGAGAGAACGTGAACAAAGAGAGCTCCTTCAACTGCAGTGCAGTTTGGATCGGATCCAAGAGACTCCTAAGCAGGAGATAGACTGCAAAGACGGAGACATGTAATTTTTAGAATAGACCTAGTTATTGTTGCTTTCACTGGCATAACGTGCAGGCACAAACCTGTGATTTTAGGCTGATGGTGTATTTATAAGATGCCCTTCAAAAGTCTCCTTACATCAGAAGCATGTGAATTGACACGTTTCCCTGGGTTATTTAGACCTACAGAGAAGGACGCACCCAAACATGTTCATGGTGGCAGCACAGATCTGAAAGCAAAGCTGTATCCATGTGTCTTGCAGTCAAACTGTGCTTTAAACAAAGAAACAAATGACTATTGCCCATTTCCCCTGTTTTATTACAAATGTAGCTATTTGTTTTTCTTAAGTTTTCAGCTCCTGAAGTTGGTAGCTTGTTGAGGACTTTGTTTATTAAGGTATTTTTAGCATAAGGCTTAAAAAAACAAAACTCGGAGAGTTGTCTTTTTTTGGTAATCTCAATATTACAGTCAATCTTACCGTACTTTTGAATCTGTGACTCGTTATTTTTGTAACCCTTGAGCTTGGCAGTACAAGGACAAGCAGTAACATGCCACAGCTCTATTTGCCTTAAGGCTGGAACTTCACCAGACTGGGCCTTATTGCAGCGTTACAGGTTTAGGGAGAAAATATTTATCTCCATAAGCATAAATAGGTAAATATAATTATACTGCGTCATATGCAGTGAAAGAGACCTGACGTAGGTATGAGTAATATTATGAGGTAGAAAAATACGTTGTATTTCCTGGTGGCAAATAGCCCTGTTTTTATTCGAACTAAGGAAAAGTACTGAACTTGCTACTCCTACTCAAATCCTCTGATTTGCTGGCTGTCCCAAGTTAAACCCTTGTAGCTAAAGATAAACAGATTGCTTCATTTGACATTGCTCACGTCGAAATGCTATGCTGTTGCTAGGGCATTAGTGTACATAAAAACAGACCTAGGAGTGTACATAAAAAACAGACATTGTGTTCTAGAATGTACAAATTCATTGGAAACATTTCTCTGACCCCAGGTTCTTCTCTTCTGAAAGCAGGTTATTTTATACTACTGCCCAGTGACCTACTTTTGAAACCACTCAGCAAGAAATATGTGTCCCCAAAGGCAGGCCCCATACCCTGGCAGAGGCTGGAACCACCTGTGCAGTCAGGCCAGTCACAAGATACGGATTTCTGCTTTTTCAGGTTTGCCTTTATTTATATGCAGTCCACAGTCAGCTGCTTGCTGATTCTTACTCATCTAGAACTACTGAAGGAAGGGCAGTATATATGCTAAATACTTGTGCTTTGAATAACCACAACAGTAACAGTACACCATTTAAGAACAAACATGTCTCCTCTGTATCAAGCTTGGGTAGTAAAATATTTTCTGAAGAAATTCTGAGGTAATGCTGAAATTCAGTAAAATTAAGTCATGAGAATGTTACTATCAGCTTGGGAGATTGTTCTGTACACATAATGTGTGAAAATGAGGCAGAATCTGGCCTGCAATGTATAAAAATTGCATTACGACTTCAAAAAAAAAGTACCTTTCAGCCTGATGATAAAATATCATCAAAGTACAATAACAAATCTGTGCAGATAGGAATTGTGTATCTGTCAGTGTACATGGATTTACCACAGAGAAAAAGCCAAGGAACAGGAAAAGAGATGTTTAAGATCTCTGTATTGTCCCAGAAACAAAAGAGGTGGGGTTTGTACAGGCATGTAGATGTCTATCCCAGCTTAATAGTTAGGAGAATTAAACAAATCCAATCAGTGGAGGCTGAAAAATGCTAACGATTGCTTGCATAGAGTAGCTTGCCAGCAGCCTATGGAGATTAGTTTAATTCTGCTAGGCCTTGGAGTTGTGCAGACAAAGCCAAGCTCTTTTGTTTATCTCTTTTGACAGAGGGATACCTGAGGAAAATAACGAGGCTTTTTGCATGGAACTGACAAATACAATCCACTGTTTTTTCTAAACAGAGCCTACATTCAATGGCAGCATTTTGCTGCCTGTGCTTGCCTTGGGTAATGTCATTTCCTTGACGAATGACTTTCAGGAGCCGTTGTTAACAACGTATTTAAAGAACTGCCTGTGGTAGAGCCATCTTGCTGGGATTTTATTCTTATCTGTTGATTTGAATATTTAACCAGAAAACAAACAACTGCTTTCACAAGCAGTTTAGTCATAGGCTTGAGCCATACTTAGAAAAAACAGAGGAGGGAAGGGCTCCAGTATTTTCTGGAAATACACAGTGAAATCCTTAATGCAAGCCTGATGTGCACAAACACAGTTCAAGGCTTTAAGATTAGCCTGTGGTTAATCTCCAGTTTAGCAGACGTGGCCTTTCACAATTGTAAATATTACTTTTAGTTCCTCTCAAGGCTCCGAGGTATTATTTGGCTGCTCTGTATCAAACATCTTCCACCTTGGCACTATGCAAACAGAAAGAACCTATTGGAAACACTAAGCAAAACTGGCAGCATAACAAAAACAAATGTAGTATTGCTCAAGTCTGCCATTTGCTCTAAGTTTATGTAGCTGAATAATATTCCAGAGGCTGGTTATTGCCACAGAACAGTCTCTGAATTTTCCAGTTACTGTTTTCCTCCCTTCCTGTCTCTACATTGTGAATAATTGTTAGGAAGATTTATTTTCTTTTTACTGTAAAACAGGAAGTGCTAGCAGACACAAGCCTTGCTAGAAGAAACCAAGGGTTTTTTGTTTGTTTGTTTTAATGGAAGTACAGCACGCAGCTCTGTATTAAATCCTGCCTATTCACATGCATGCTCCTGCTTCCTGAGTAGAGGATTTACCAGAAAGTTCATCTGGGTTCACTGAGGAAGCTAGCAGCAAATGAAACAACACAAAAACCTTTTTTGTTTTTGCATACTCCAGTTATGATATAAATTGAGTTATGAGCCAGTCTGAAAGGTCTAATGAGCTTTAATTAACGTGAAGCACATCGCCACATCAGTTTGCAGCAGGAAGTTATTCCATAACCTGTTCAAGGCTTCCTGTTCTGAAGGCAAGTAAACAGCCATTTCAATTTCAAACGTCAGCATTTCATCAGAGGGCTTGCTTCGCAGCCTCGCGTTAAAAAGCCATCAGCCGCCCAAAACTGGCTCAAAGGGCAGCTCAGGAAGTGGCCTCATGACAGGGCGCACACTCAGCCCATAGCGTGTGACGCACCGGGAGACACAAACACTTGCCAGATTTCTAAGTGCCAGCATTTTCCAGCATTTCTAACACATTTCTGCTCTCCCTGGCCTTCCCTCACAGCCCCACGCAATGGGACTATGCCAGGCCCTGACAGAAATGCTTTGTGTCCCTCAGGGAAAGGGCCAGCGAGGTACTGCGGGGACTCTGGAGGCCAACAGAAGGCTGACACCAGAGGTAACCCGTCCCTTCCCACGGTACCTTCCCCCTCTCCCTGCCAAGCCCTAGGCACTGCTGGGGGAGGCGAGGCGACCCCACAGAGGCAGACCCCACAAAGCCGGCCCCAAAAGAGGACCCCAAGCCCACAAGCCCCTATGCGCATGCGCATTCCCCCGCCCCTACCGAAATCTGCCCCCGCCACAGGGGCCGCCCTAGCAACAGGGCTGACCTCACCGCGCACCAATCAGAACTCGGCAGCGCTCGAATCTTCCAGAGTTTTCCTTGCGAGCACCCCCACCCTCCATTCCGGTCAGCCAATCAGCACGCGCCTTTCTTACTGCTGCACCAATCAATGCCGAGCGTTGCGTTACTTGCAGTGGCCGCTTCACCGCACCTCCAGATCCATCCGCGTTCCCAAAAATTTGGGGATTCTTGCGGGGCTGGGGCCTAAGGCGAAGAGCCCGGGACCCCCCTCGCTAATATAAGGGGGACGGCCGAGGGACAACGGCGGGTGCTTCGATCAACAGGGGTCTTTTGCTTGGGACTATTTTGAGAGGCGGATGGACATGTCAACGTTCGGGGGCGGGGCCTGCCTGACAGGAACTGCATAAATACGGGCAGGGGTGCGTCACCGCGCAGATCACAGCTGGAGAGAAAAAGGAACTGAGTTTGGAGGGAGCAGCGCTCAGGGCCGGAGACGTGAGTCGGGGGGGGGGGAATCGGGGGGTGAAAACCCTTGCTTTTGTGGGCAGGGAGGCAGAAAGTGGAGCCGGGGGATTGTCGGGCGGTATTTCTGGTTGGTGGCGGTGAGGTAGGGAGCGGCTCTAAACGCCTGAACGGTGTTACAAACGGGTGGGGGGGTGGCCGCGTAACCGCCCGGTGAGGAAGAGGGAGTAGTTGAAGGAAAATGGCGGAGCCTGCCGTCTGCGCCGGAAGCAGGCGCTGAGTCACGGCCGCAGCGGGCGGCGGCACCGCGCTGCTGTCACGGGTTGTTCGCATGAAGCCCTGCAGCAGCTGCGCGGGAGGGCGCGGGGCGGTGCTGCGGCCCCTGCTGGGTTCCTCTGCCGCATTGCTGCGGCTGGGAGGGGAAGGGGTTGGCAGCTGGGGGCCATTCGCCCGGAGACAGCATCAGAGGTCTGTCCTGAAGAGATAGACGGTTAGAAAATATCGTTACTTTAACAGCAGCAGTTAGAGAAAGATTATAGAATTCATATGGTCAATAATGAAATAGAAAAATTCTGAATGCTATTTATGTAATGCAAAACAGCAGAAGTTGTTGTATTTAGAAATCACAGTTTTGAGACTGCATTTTACTGACTACTTAAGGCTGAAATTTCTGTATGTTTTGCAGTTCAACATGCAGATCTTTGTGAAGACCCTGACTGGCAAGACCATCACCCTTGAGGTCGAGCCCAGCGATACCATTGAGAATGTGAAGGCCAAGATCCAGGACAAGGAAGGCATTCCTCCTGACCAGCAGAGGCTGATCTTTGCTGGCAAGCAGCTGGAAGATGGGCGCACCCTGTCTGACTACAACATCCAGAAAGAATCCACCCTGCACCTTGTGCTGCGCCTGAGAGGTGGCATGCAGATCTTTGTGAAGACCCTGACTGGCAAGACCATCACCCTTGAGGTCGAGCCCAGCGATACCATTGAGAATGTGAAGGCCAAGATCCAGGACAAGGAAGGCATTCCTCCTGACCAGCAGAGGCTGATCTTCGCTGGCAAGCAGCTGGAAGATGGGCGCACCCTGTCTGACTACAACATCCAGAAAGAATCCACCCTGCACCTTGTGCTGCGCCTGAGAGGTGGCATGCAGATCTTTGTGAAAACCCTGACTGGCAAGACCATCACCCTTGAGGTCGAGCCCAGCGATACCATTGAGAATGTGAAGGCCAAGATCCAGGACAAGGAAGGCATTCCTCCTGACCAGCAGAGGCTGATCTTCGCTGGCAAGCAGCTGGAAGATGGGCGCACCCTGTCTGACTACAACATCCAGAAAGAATCCACCCTGCACCTTGTGCTGCGCCTGAGAGGTGGCATGCAGATCTTTGTGAAGACCCTGACTGGCAAGACCATCACCCTTGAGGTCGAGCCCAGCGATACCATTGAGAATGTGAAGGCCAAGATCCAGGACAAGGAAGGCATTCCTCCTGACCAGCAGAGGCTGATCTTTGCTGGCAAGCAGCTGGAAGATGGGCGCACCCTGTCTGACTACAACATCCAGAAAGAATCCACCCTGCACCTTGTGCTGCGCCTGAGAGGTGGCATGCAGATCTTTGTGAAGACCCTGACTGGCAAGACCATCACCCTTGAGGTTGAGCCCAGCGATACCATTGAGAATGTGAAGGCCAAGATCCAGGACAAGGAAGGCATTCCTCCTGACCAGCAGAGGCTGATCTTTGCTGGCAAGCAGCTGGAAGACGGGCGCACCCTGTCTGACTACAACATCCAGAAAGAATCCACCCTGCACCTTGTGCTGCGCCTGAGAGGTGGCATGCAGATCTTCGTGAAGACCCTGACTGGCAAGACCATCACCCTT
The DNA here is from genome assembly GCF_040182565.1 of Anser cygnoides. Lineage (NCBI taxonomy): Eukaryota > Metazoa > Chordata > Aves > Anseriformes > Anatidae > Anser > Anser cygnoides. Next base: position 8,942,238 of record NC_089890.1, read on the forward strand.
GATCGAGCCCAGCGATACCATTGAGAATGTGAAGGCCAAGATCCAGGACAAGGAAGGTGAGAGGCTGATCTTTGCTGGCAAGCCTGACTGTCTGCAGAAAGAATCCATCACCTTGTGCCCTTGCAGAGTGTGACTGAGACCATCACCCTTGAGGTTGAGCCCAGCGATACCATTGAGAATGTGAAGGCTAAGATCCAGGACAAGGAAGGCATTCCTCCTGACCAGCAGAGGCTGATCTTCGCTGGCAAGCAGCTGGAAGATGGGCGCACCCTGTCTGACTACAACATCCAGAAGGAGTCCACCCTGCACCTTGTGCTGCGCCTGAGGGGTGGCTGTTAGCCACTGTGCATCTTGCTTGATGAGATTGCTGATAGCACTTGTGTTTGCACTGTAGTCCTTCTAATGTCTTAAATTAAATGCAAAGTTAATGCAAGCTTAAATAACTGCTGAACTGTGTGTTGTAATGCTAATAAAGTTTTCTGTTGCACATCACAATTTGTAGTCTTGTCTCAGTTTAAGCTAGTAAAACCAGCATATTTAAGTGACATGCTCATGTTGGCTTTTTTCCATGGTGGTTTAAGCCTCTTTTCATGGGTAATGACATCGTAGCTGAAACATACATGGATTAAAGTCTTAATTTAAGCAGAAATACTATATTAATTCTACCTAGAACTTAACACAGTTTATTTCCAGGAAGGATACTGCATTCTGTTAAAGGCTCCAGAAAGCCGCTACCAAACCAAGCAAAGGTTGTACAGCTCAATTCAGTAGGGTGGATTTACCATAGTTTGTAAACTGCAGTATCTTTAAATGGGTTAATTGTTCTGAGAATTGAGTAAATAACGTTGCCTGACACTGACTTCAGGTGAAGTCACACTTCATTAACCTTTGTGTAAGCTATGTAGGTGATGTTGCTAGCTAGGCATTTTTTAATGGAGAGAAGCTGTGTTGTGTCTGTTCCAGGAGTAACCTGTTCAAAGGGAGTTGTATAAAATGGAGGTGGGGTGTTACACTGTTGACTCATCTGGTATGCTTGGGGAAGGACTAACTGCAGCAAGCACTGTCGCGTTGCATGCAGTTAGGAGGCCTGCCTATATACTGAGCTCTGAAAATGGTTTCCTTGAAAAGTGAAGTATTGGGTACAAGAGGGTTTCCTTGGGTTGAGTAGTAGCGTTTTACAAAAGCATACTTTATGCTGAAAGCTAGGGAGTTAGCACAGAAATGCTTTTTCAATGGGGGTGTGTCAAGGAATCTTCCATCCAAATGGGTGTTGGGAGACTTAAGGTGACATTGAGACTGGTTAGGTTCAATGTATAGTGGTGGGTCTTAAAAAGTGTGTGTGGTTATTCAGGTGCCCTTTCATGGAGCCTTCCCAAGGTTGTAAGGATTGTGGCTTTCAAGGTTTTTACTGAATTTTGATAGCTGCTTAGCTGTTCAAATTGAGTTTTGGTATCCGTGTGTGCAGCGCTGTGCTGATGCGCTTTGTACCTTACTGGTACTTCGTGTTATGCACCATCTAGACTTTCTTGTCCACTTTAGTGCCCTAGCTTGTTCCACTTAAATTTCAATTTTCAGTTTAACGTTAATGAGCATCTACTGGAGATGCGTGGTGTAGTAATGCTCCCGTATTAGCAGTGTGTTCTTAATAAGGATGCAATCATAGGGAAAGAAAAAAGTTAAACTACCCATTGTAACTAAGTTAAGCATAGTATTGCTGGTTACAGTGGTGATAGTTTTTTAGCAACGTTTGATTCCCTGACTGCTGTTTGTAGCTGTGCTAGCAGAAACCTAAGTTCAAAGAACAATTGCTATTTCTATCATTAGAGATGCTTTCCGTCAATTCAGTGATTTCCTGCAATACCCTTTTCTTTAATATTTTCTTGATTTTGTGCTTTTTACACTTTAGACACTTCAGAGTGTCTTAATAGCCCAGCTGTCCGTAATGGACAAATTCTGTGAGCAATTTACAGTCCAGAGGGGATATGGCACTCAATAAATTTACATTACTTATCTCTTTCTGCTACTGATTTGCTCCATGGTAAAACCAGCTGTTTTATCTTTCATGGCTCATAATTAATAGATGTCCTTTCTCAATTCTTTTAATAATTAGATTATGCTGTATGGTAACATGCAGTTGCTAACTAATCAAATAATGGAGGTTGCAGGTTCAAGGGTATTTTGTTTGGTTTTGGTTAGAATTCAGTAAGTGACAGGTTCCTTCCTTCCTTCCTTCCTTCCTTCCTTCCTTCCTTCCTTCCTTCCTTTCTTTCTTTCTTTCCAGAGTCAATTACTGAATGAGAACTGTTGCTGAAGTGTTGTTCAAATGCAGTGTAGAATCCAGACATCCTCTGCAAGAGTGGAGACCCTGGGAACGTGGTGTGTAGATATCAGAGTGGGTCTGCACCAGCTTCCCCAGCGTATGCTCACTCTGCCTTTATTCAGCCCAAACCAAGCCTGTGTTGAGCCGTTGCCACTGCTGTTAGTGGATGGCTCACCAGCAGAGCCACATGTACAGATCCTGCTTCAGGCTGTTGTTGCACCCAGGGCACTAGGCCATGTGGTGAGGGAGGAACGTTGACACACTGTGACTGGGGAGCAGCTCGGGCCTGGTGTAGGCAGCCTGAACTGGTTGTGTGCAGCTATGAACGTGGCAATGGGCTGTTTTTCCCAGCCTGCTAGGAAGATTCCTTAAGTGAGGGCCGTGCTGAAAGTTAACTAGCTCTGCATTTGGCTTACTAGAAATGGCACAGAACAGCAAAATGACAAGGAGTGAAATTCAGAGATGCTGTCACGTTGCAGTGCTACCCTGGATGAGGGAGGGGCAGTCTGAGCCAGACTGAAAGGGCTCACTGCGAGAACGCAGGGATGCGTGTGTTGGAGTTCCCGTTTCTCTTGTAGGAGCTGTGGTTTCTGGTCTCCCAGCTAGCTAACTAGGATCTCACTAGGTGGAGTAGGAGACTGCAAGGGATTTCTTCATTAATAATAATAATAATAAAAACACTTTAAATTTATCCTAAATTATGTGAATTAGGGAAATGTATATAAAAAGTTGAGTTTAATAGGCTTTAGCCAAAATGTAAGTGCCATTAAAATAGAATAATCCTAATGCCCCCACATAGACAACAGATTCCGGTTACGTCTTTTATCCTGCTGCAACTTGAGCTTTGTGACTGGCCTTTGCGTTTTTCTTATGCTTCAGTTAATTTCTAGCTGTGTGTGCACTCTCTTTAATTCCAGGACTTCATGTTTTTTGTCCTTTGGGCTTAAAAAAACAAAACAAAACCTACCTTCAACCTCTTTTAAGAAGACAAATGAGATAATGCTGTTATACTGGGTTTTGGATATGTTCAGTGGTGTCCTGTGCTAGCAAGTGCCCCAAAGGGAAAGTTCTATAGGGAAAACGAGGGTTAAGGCAAGGAAACATTGAAAATACCTCGGTATTTTTGCATTGTCTCCTATTCCAAAGTCACTGTGTAGTATCTGCATTCAAAGATTCTTGGCTGCACAATTTTGTATTTATGGAAAGTTCTTCAGGCAACATCAAAACCAGCCTTATTTGGAACTTGAGTTTCTAAATTAGATAAGTTACTGATAACTATTTTAATATAAAGAGTAAGTGAATGACTATTTCTCAGAAGTGTATGCCTACAACTACTTTTGCTTTTTTCAAGCATCTCTTGTAGAGGCCGTTTTCTTAAGCAGCAAGAATTGAGGTTCACGTGGTGACCACTGGGTGTCACTATTGCTCCACAAAAGTGTCATCTGACACTCCTGTTGGATTTCGTGTTTTGCTGTTTTTGATAGTTATTTCTTCAGGCTGTAATCCTACAGAAAAGGATGAATCGAGTACAAAGATACTGCAATTTAAAGAATATGAGAAGTGGATACTTCCTTCAAAGGCTTGAGAAGTATGTAGATGGGAGCGTTTAAATATAATGATATAAGTCTAGCGGTTGACAAAATACTGTCATGTAAATAAATTGAGTTACCGGGGCTATCAGACAAGTTTTGACAAGGTATTATATTTAGGAATATTTAGATTTTAAATGGAGCAGTGACTGATCCCTCTAATGATACAAGATTCCATCTGTAACTATAATAAATCAAGCTGCTAAAATTCAATTCAGTGTGGATTTTCCGTAACAGTTGTGAGAAAAAATGTCTGGCATTGCAAAAATAACTGATATTTCTCCAGGCCTGAAAGTACAGCTTTAAAAGAAACACTCTTCTCTTTTAGCCGTGTGATCTGCACGAGTTTTGAATGAAGTGTTTGCCCAACTGTTCTGGAGAAAACATTAATGGTCTGGTCTGCATGTTGCTATTACAGACTTCCTTCTCCTATGAAGACGGTGATGCTAGATCAGTGCTGTAATTAAACTGCAAACATCCGTAAGTGTCTTTGATTTTCTATTTACAGCATACGGAAAATGTGGTATTGATCATAAGAGCATTACATTTTTCAGTATTTGGTGGGCACATAGGTGAACAGAGAATACATATTTTAGGAAGTGTGCGTGTTCACATCTTTGCAGAAAGCAGTCTTCTTTATGCTTCCTGTTGCTTTCTCCTTAAGCAGGTTCTGGTCATTGTTTTTCCTGCCATGGATTACTGTGCTTCTTCATAGAACATATGATGTCTATACTTTTACTGTAATTATGATTATGAAATGCTTCCTTTGATTTGACTTAAAATTTCATGTAGAAGTTTAGAATTTGACTTTTGCCTTCCTGGATTCAGGGTTTCCACAGAATGTGTCTCCTGTTAGGAGAAACTTATGTGACATCAGAATTGTTTTCATCAGTAGAATAAGTACCGATCAATTGCAAGATTCCTCCTTGTTCCCCCAAATAAAAGCCTCAGAAGGCAAGCGGGTCATATGTTGCTTTTGAAAATTCATGCGAGCACACAGGTGAAAACAAATTGCTTCTTTTATTCTCCTCATATGTAGCTTTGGATAGCTTTCTCCTGAGTCCTAACAGCTATCAGAATTTTAAACATTGGTGGCAAGATACTTTTAAAGCATTTTAACTAGCTCACCTAGCTAGTGCACAGCAGTGACATAATCACGTTACTGGCCTCAGAATGCTCAGTTGCTGACAAGTAGGCATCGGGACAGATCTTGTGGTTTTTATGCCTTGCTTCTCCCTCCTCTGAAATGGAAATGGGAGTGTTTACCATAGTGTCCTCCCTGTGAAAGCATGTGCGCATGTGTGCACGCATACCAAGGTTTCTGTGTTCTCCCAGCAGCTCCATGTTTCTGTTTTGCTGCATTGACCTCTCAGCTGGCAGTGACTCCTTTCCCAGCAAGCTGCACATTCCCCTTCCTCTGTGTAAGCTATTAAAACCAGATGCGCAGAAAGAAATCTGTTATGATGCACTTTTGTGGGCTGAGTTCATTCCTTAGTTAGAATGGTGGGCCGACTCTCATGAAAGCTGGGGGAAAAGCCCAAGAGGATTGAAATCCATTAAGTCTGAGCTAAACTCCCAGGCCTGATTTTATGTCTGGTACCTAAGTAAATTAAGTGCAGCGTGGCCACATTCCAGGAGACCCCACACCATCCTGCAGTCCTGCCAAAAGCGAATTGATTTGGGTTCTGTTTGGGCTTGTGGTAGCTTTGGAAGAAGAAATCCGTAGGCAGAGTTCACCATGTGATGATGTGGCACATACGTTCTCAATGTTTTTGGACCAATTGTTGACAAAGTTTTTGAAACTTCTTGTGGGATGCGCCCCTGTTATCAAGTTGTTGATTAAAAGAGCTCGGTACCATTTTGTTAGTTAATGACATTTTCTAGAAGAGCTCTAGATCACATACATGGCTTTGTAAACCACCAGTCCTCTACAGAGTGTGGGTGAGAAGTCACTCCTCAGCCATTTTGTTCTGGGGAAGGCCGTTGAAGGTGCTGAATGTCACCCTGCCTCGATGCTGCTGGAAATAACGATCATGCTGTTTCCTCAGGTCTCAATTCGGTTAAAAGTAGGACAGAAAGAGCTAAGACACTTCGTGTGGTCTGAGGTTTTCTGTGCCCAGGGGTCCTGTTTTGGGAGTGATAAGTGAAAGGGTGCTAGTTTGCATGCATGGTCTCAACTACGACCAGTTGTATGTCCATTTTCCCAGAAGCAGCCTCTCCAAAACTTCCCTTCCTTTGGAGAACCAGCATGTTAAGAAGTGGGCACCAGTGGCAAATTAAGTAACCAGCAGCCGAAGTGTTTAGGAAGTGAGGCTGCTTCGTGAATTCTCTTGTCCTTGTGATGAGCAGCTGATGCTTAGGCTAACGTTCTGGCTAGTTTGGCTGCCATGGTTTCCTGCACCTCGTAACTGTGGTGTGTGAAGTTGTGTGAGAACTGACTTCCCACAGAAACAGTTGACTTCACATGTTTCTTTGCATTCTTGCCCTGGGTCTTGTGACAAACCTCACAGCTAAACTGCAGGCTCTAGCACTGTCAGGGTCCAGTCAGCCTCCTGCCTTGAGATCTAAGCGGGCTGTTGTTGAAAGCCACAAGATGTCGCCTCTCTGTGTGTGCAGGCAGGGGTTAAGCATTATGAATTTGCAATAGCCAGCCAGCTTTCCCATATAAGAGCACTGCACTCATTGGCTCTCTCTTTTACTGAGAAATCTATCTAGTCATTTCCTGTGCAAGCCCTTCTTCACTTTGCAAAAAGCTATACAGTTGAGTAAATAATAACAGTCAGTGGTTATTTCTTCTCACAGGCAGCCTGGATTCTCTCATGGACCACCACCAACTAGAAGTTCAACGCTGCACCATCAAAAGAATGCTAATATGAGCGTGGTCTTCTCTGCAGAAGAAGAGGGCTCTCACCCATGGATGTAAATAATTTTGGGTCTGCTTTCATGCTTATTAACACTTACTTGACTTGGTTTCTACGGAGAGATTATTTAACCTCTGAAGGATCAGTTGGGATTCCCCGTCAGATCAGTTCTTGGGTGGAGCTTGCAGCAACTTGGGGTAAGTGCTGTGCTCTTCCTCTTTTGACAGCAGGGCTTTTTTTGTGCTGCACTACTCAAAATGGCTTGGTAAAGTCGCAGAAGGAAACAACTCAGCTCTTGAGTAGAGAAGTGAAAGTTGAGCTGACAGAGTGAGCTGTCTGTTTCCTAGGAAAACACAAAGTGGATGTATATATTACGGGGTCTTTTTTTTTCAAGAACCATCTTGCTCTTGCTTTTAAACCAGACATTCTGTCTGTAAAAGACTGACAATAAATAACTCTCTTGAGCGCTGTGGAGAAATGGAAACTGCAGCTGAGAAATGATTTTGGGGAAAGGAAGACAGAAAACCACAAGCAAACTATTATGGAAGTACAAATAGCCCTCTGAAGGATTGGCAAATGTACCAGTAAGTGTTTCTGCGGAGAAAATAAGACTGAAACGGGATTGTAGGGTGTATGCTTGTGTGTACAGAGGAATGCTTGTCATTAGAGTACAGACTAAACTGAATGGCTGACTTATAATGTTTCGTCATGGAATCAGCCCTTGGATTTCTTGCTGTGAGCTGCATAAAGATGGTTTTTAGCTGTTTTATGCCTAAATCTAACTATGCTTCCCTGCATCCTAATCTAAGCCAGAATGCTTATGCTGTGTCCGTTTACCTCTTTGCTGGTATAGGCTATGGAGTCTGGCTGTAGTCCCAGCAAGGGAGATTTCTCGTCAGAGAAAATCTGTTAACCATTTGGAGGGAGTACATGCGAATAAGACGGAGTTATTAAGCTCTGGTTCAGGTTGGTAATCGTGGATGTTTCCTTGCTGCCTCATGAACTGTGTGAATATTTTGTCATATCCTGAATGCAGATAGCTTGAGTTGGGTGTGGACCTGAGATGTACCCAGATAAATATGAGGAGATGTTTCAAAAGGGTAAAAATGGAGTTCAGGCCATATTAGACAAGACAAGTGGGCTGGCTGGGTGCTCTGATGAATACTGAGGCAGTGTTTACAGCAGATCTGGGTCCAGCTTTGCTCTTGTGGGTGCTGAGCTGTGTTAAGGCTCCGAATATCCATGCAGCACCTGGGGTGTGTATATTCCTGTGCTGTGGAGCTGAAAGTTCAAACCCACACTCACAGGGATAGCCAACACCGGGAAGATCTCTCACATTTTGCTCCAGTATGCACTGTAAAAATACTTGAGAGGAACATAATTTGTGCATATGTTTTCCCTGTAGAAATACTGCATATTATGACCAGCAGAAAACATGAACAAATTTAGTACTCTGTTCCAAAGAAAGCCTACAGTTAGTCTTATCTTTTTAGCCACTTGGTGACTGGCCTGCATTGGCTGCACAGAGACAAGAACAACGATCATGGTCTTCTAAAGATCCACTCTCTTTGCCTTTTATGTAAGGAACCTGTGCTGTTGCCAACAGGTGAGGTAATCTCACAAAGGGGGTTCAGATGTTCTGCAGATGAATAGCCCATATTTCATGTACTGCTTTTGGACTACTACTTTAGGGGTACCCGGTTTAAGACCTTGATCCTTTACTCGAATACTCCTAATTGTGCAGAGTTTTACTGAATATCTCTCTCAAGAGACACGTAGCCAATTGTAGGAACACTGGATGTGGAAACATGCTTTTCTGTATGTCTTTGTCACACAGTACACATTCTAGGTTTGTGAACAAATGGTGTAAATTCTCCCACTCCCTTACAGGTTTAATCTCCCCGTGGGGAACATCTGGTGATCTGCAAGACCATCTCTGCTAGAAATGGATAACTTCACAAACGGGCAGCCAGGCCCAGGTCAGCGGAACAGGTTGATGGGATTGCTAGAAACAGATGACAGTATCCCTGAAGATAAACCTACATCGAGTAAAAAGGAAGAAAGATCAGGGCTACATGGAAAGAAAGGAGAGCCTCAGCCCTTGGAGACACCTTACCAGAAGGAAAGCAGTGACTTCTCTCCTCAAGTCAAGATTAATCTGAACTATCGGCCTGGACTTGTCAGCAAGTGAGTGACTGTTGGTTATTTGACAAGGGTGGGATTCCTGTTGATCTGTACTGACCCATGCTGATATAATATATCCTGCCCCTTGCCAATAAGCTTCACAAAAATGGAAAGTAAAATTGCCAATTCAGGAATATTATAGGCATCTTGTGGGAGGTAGTAAAAGGTAGAAGGGAACATATCAGCCTTTTTCCTCTGCACCCGGAAGGTAAGTGTATGGTGCGTGTTGTGTATTTGGGATTTATCTGAACCAAATAGTACCAAATAAGCCAAGTTGGGTGTAAGAGCAACTTAGCATGGAGCCCTATACAACTGAACTGTTCTTGCCAGGGAGGGATGTAAACTAGCTAGCTTATACAGCGCTTCACACCCTGTGATGGGACTGATTCTGATCCTGTAGCTATCTTGAGCTTCTCTTTCTGTGCTCTGGATATATTCCAGGGTTGCACATCAGACTGGATCTGGGACGAGCTCCAGCTGATGGAAACAGCAGTCACTTAAAAGCATTGTGGGAAATAACTGTCTCTATTTTTCCTTTAACTCAAAAATAAAATAGTTGTTTTTCTGTCAAACTCTTTTGCCTCCCTCCTTTCTATACCAGCCCTCTAAAACTTATTGCGCACTCTTGTATTATGCTCTCCAGAACTTCTTAACACTTTGCATCTCTTCTGCAGCCAGAAGGACCCCAATCGCTTTGACAGAGACAGGCTTTTCAGCGCAGTCTCGAGAGGCAGCCCTGAGGCACTGAACGGCTTACTTGAATACTTGAGGAGGACCTCGAAATTTCTCACCAATTCTGAATACACAGGTAGATTCCTACTCAGTATTTCATAAAATGGGTGAGCAGAGGTAGCACTTGTTAATGTAGGACTGGGAAGCAATGCAATTTGCTCTTTTTTTTTTGTTTGTTTGTTTTTTTTTTTACTTTCTCCAGCTTTCTGTCTATTCTTTTATTTTCCTAATGTCCATCTGAGGTCGGGAATGCCATTAATTATATATTTCCTACGGCTCTACTGCAGACTGAAAATACTGAGGCCCTTAAAGTAACTATTGTGTTTGGTCCCACAGTGACAGTTAAGTCTAGGGCACACTGAATCAGGTAATACAGGTGTGTGTGAAGCACATCCATAAACTGTTTGCTTTTTTTCCTACTAGATGCAAAGACTGGGAAGACCTGCTTAATGAAAGCCCTGCTGAATTTAAAAAATGGAAAAAATGACACAATCCCACTGTTGCTGGAAATAGACCAAAAGACACAGAATCCCAGGCCACTCGTCAATGTGGCATGCTCTGACTGTTACTACAGAGGTAAGGTTTTGCTGATGCTGTGTCAGCTGAGTCTCCCCATCAGGCAGGTGAGATGTGCCAATACAACGAAAAGAAAGGGAACTGGTGTTTATGTGCAATGCCGTTCCAGAGTTCTGGAGCAATTACAGTAACAGCCTGCTCACCCTTTAGATCTGATTTCTGGTTCTGGTACTGTCATTTTCAGCCTTGAATTACACACTTTAATTCTACAACTTTTTAGTTTTTAGTCTATAAAACAGAAATGATACATGTTTAATGAACCCACAAATATGAGAGGATTTGCTTAGGAAATAGGAAAGCCTAGAAAGCATTTCTAAAAGTGAAAAAGGAATACTGTATAGCTGTTAAAGAATGAGTTCTGCTCACTAGGTTATCCTTTTAATAGCAGATATGCAACATAGTCATGTACATGTATGGTTGTCTTTATCCTCCTCTCATAGCTCTTTGGAATTTTAGTACCAGACAGGAGAAATTGTCTGGTTTTGCACTGAATTCCTGATAGTCCTGGGGCTTGTTTTCTAGCTCTGTGTTTGCAGTGTGCTATTCCAATAAAGTTTTTGAAAGTTATCAGTTGTCACCCACCCCCTGCCCAGCACTGAGACTGTAGGATTGCTGTGCAGAACATAAAGCAGCTATGGAAACAGTGTTTTACTGAAGAGTCCTTTGCCTGTTCCCTCGGGTATTGGCAATGAGTTACAGGTTTTGCTTGTTTCTGTAGGCCAGACGGCACTCCATATTGCCATAGAAAAAAGGAGCCTGGACTTAGTGAAGCTTCTGGTAGAGAATGGAGCTGATGTCCATGCCAGAGCCCATGGCGAATTCTTCAGGAAGAAGAAAGAGGGAGTTTGTTTTTATTTTGGTGAGTCAGTGTGGAACACATTCCTTTGTTTTTTTAGTGCCTTGTTCAATGACACTAATTCTAGCTGGGTTTGTCCCTCTGTGCATGAATTACCATCTTCACTGTCCTGTAATCAAGGAGCTCTTCACTTAATTGAATGGCTGGATTTCACAGACCAAGGTGTCCAATGAGCACTTGACATCATGTTTGGTTTTATGTATTTAATCTCATCCAAGGGGCTTCAGACAGAGACAAATGCAAGGTTAGTGCAGTCAAATTAAGAGTCTGGGAAAATGCTCCCAAAAACAATGAGTAACTGTTTACTGTAGAATCCTTACTGAATCTAGAGACGCTGGAAAAGAATTTGTTCTGTGGTCCAGTGGTAAAACTGCAGGCTATATTTTCCCAGGATTGCTTTTTTATTGCTTTAAATTTGTTTTTGCCCTTCCTGCTTCCCCTCTAACTACTGTCCTAATCTCTTCAGGTGAACTTCCCCTCTCCCTGGCTGCTTGTACCAACCAGCTTGAGGTGGTAGAATATCTTCTAAACAACCCTCACCAAAAAGCCAGGCTCCAGGAGCAAGATACACAGGGCAATACAGTCCTGCATGCCCTGGTGATGATTGCAGATGACACCGAGGAGAACACCAAGTTTGTGAGCACAGTATATGTTGAGATCTTGAAGGCAGGTGTGAAGGTTGACCCAACATGGAAACTGGAGGAGATAGTGAATTATGACGGATTAAATCCTCTGCAGCTTGCTGCCAAGACAGGCAAAGTGGAGGTAAAGACAAGTAGAGGGAATTCCTGGGGTTGCTGAGAAACGAGGGTGACTGTAGCACACATCCTCAGCCTAGCAGCGGCGTTTGATGTAGCATTGCCTTGCACCCAACCTGCTGTAAAGCTGCTGATAGTGGCAGTCCCACAGGAGACATAAAGGAGGCCTCCTCCTGGCTGCTCCAGTCAGTGTCCTGCTGAGCCCCAGCTGGCTGCTGCTGCTGTGTCCCAGCCAAGGTAGCCAGTCTGGTCTGAAATTGGTTCTGCTCCTGGAAGAGCTAATACAAGGTGTAGTTAGGTTGCCTGCTTTTAGCCAGACTGGTGTTTGGATACAACAAAGTGTATAATGCAGAAAGCAAGACATTCTTTGTTTGAAGGTGATTTGTGTATGCTTGGGTTAGTCTGTATCTTCCGCAAATACACATTTTTCTGGTATGAGTCTGGTTTCTCTTCAGATCTTCAAACACATCATCCAAAGAGAGATCAAAGACCCAGTGTACAGGCACCTGTCACGCAAGTTCACCGAATGGACATACGGGCCCATCCACGTCTCCCTCTATGACTTGTCCTCTCTAGACAGCTTTGAGGAAAACTCTGTGCTGGAGATTCTGGCATACAGCAGTGACACGCCGGTGAGTGCTTTTTACTAAAAGTTGAAGACAGCAACATTTTTTTCTACCTGTTTATATTGTTGCTATTTAATTATGCAAATTTCAAGTTAATGTGATCTTCTATATGGTCATTTCTCTGGAAAACAAATGCATGGTGAAGTATTTGCATATCTTATTGTTTGTAATTTGTTTAGAATGCCTCTGATAATCTATAAAATGAGAGGTGTTTTTGATCCTTTGGTTGTCCTAAGCTGAGGTTTGTTCAAATACCATGGTGAAGCCAAGCAGAATTAAATTCCTATGGGATGGTTGATTTTCTTCATACTGAAAGGCCTGATTGAATAAACCCTTAGGGATACCCTAATTGCAGCCACTGAACTCTAACATCAAAAAAGACAATCAACTGGTGAATTTGCATTCCTGTTGAGACATAGATGCATTTATTGTTGTTGGTGGTGTTTTTCTGGTTTGATTGTTTTTTTCTTCTTTATAGAATCGGTACAAGATGGTGGTTTTGGAGCCACTGAACAAATTGCTTCAGCAAAAGTGGGAAACATTTGCTTCCAAGAGATTCTACTTCAGTTTTATCTCATACTTGTCATTCATGATCATATTTACAGCCATTGCCTACTATCAGCCGTTACGGGTAAAGGTAAGCCCAGTGTTCTTTTATCTAGCAAGGCCTGGATGGATGGAGATGTGTTTTAAAAGGCTTGGGGTGGTTATCATCACTACTGCTGTCTGTCTTCAGTATTTTTTTTTTCTTTTCTTGCAGCCTTCATTTCCAGTGGAGTTCACGGCCGGAGGCTTCCTGTGGGTCTCTGGACTGATCATTATCTTGCTAGGAGGCATTTATCTAATTTTTGCTCAGGTATTGGGATCTCTCATCTAGTTTCATTGTAAGAAAGAAAACACAAAACGAAACATTACTGACATAAAGGTAACAGATTTGGTTCTCCTGACATTAGGATGTGCGAGTGGATGGCAGGAGAGGATCCTGCTCTGAGACACAGTATCAGTGTGATCTAGCAATGACAGGGTGGCACAAGCCAGGTTCCTGCACAAGAGGAAGAACAGGCTCACAACAGTAAATAATTAGGAGGGGCTTTTGTGATTTACAATACTAAAATGCATCTTTAGCATTTAATGCTATTAATGCTATTGATAAACCTATAGGGCTGAGCCATTAGTTAGCCCTTGTTTGTCCTTGATCTTTTATAAATTATGGCCTTGTTTTCGTCTTGGAAGAGTGGGAAATTTGGGATCTTGAAAATGAAAGCTTGAGGAGAAGCTTATGGAGCAAGCCTCTCTCCTGTTCAATAAGCTATGCCAGGCAGGAATCAACCTCGAACGTGCTTTGTTGTTCTAATGAATGGCTACCATTGATTTTTCTCTCTTAGAGTCTGTACCTGCGGAGGAGACGCCAGTCCCTGAAGACTATGTGTTCTGACAGCTGTATTGAGATCTTGATGTATGTCTCTTGAGGTTTTTAGTGCAATGAAAGCACGGGTGAAATTGGTTCTCTGCTGTGTGCAGCTAAGTTGCCCTAACATTACTAGAGAGATGGTGAGCAGGAAAGATTGATTCTCTGCCACTGTCTCCTCTTTCCATCCCTACCCTGCTTGTTTCTCCTACCTGCTGCATCTTGTCATAACCCTTTGTTGTAATGGACTTTTCTGGGTAGGGTCTGTCTTTGGATTTGATCAGAACATAGTAAAGGCCAGGTCTTCAATTATTTGACAGTTAAAAAAAAAAAAAGAAAAAGAACTCAAGTTTTTAATCGCACAGCCTCTGTAGCTCAGGTTTCGTCAAAAGGAGATAATTTCTCATTTTCCTAAAGAGAAATGTTCAGATGCATGTGTTTGCATGTATATTTGCATGTATTCATACGTGAAAATTCTTTTGTATTTTATAGTAGTTGCATTTGTTATAGCAAACAGTTAAAGAGTTTCCGTACTGTGAGATTAACCAGTTCATAACAAAACTGCAACAGCGTATGGGTTTGGTTATAACAGGATTTGCTTATATAAACTATGTGTCTGATTAGCTGTGACTTTATATGCTTCAAGTAGCCTGGAAAAATATGTTTGCTTTTCCTTGCATAACAGAACAGATCTGCAAATGGGCCTTTTTGTTGAAGTAAGTCAGTGTGTCACTCACTCTTCTTCTCTCCAGCTTCATCCAGGCTTTCTCATTGCTGTTGTCAGCAGTCCTGTATGGTGCAAGTTCAGAAAACTACGTGGCGGTGATGGTGTTCTCCCTGCTTTTGGGATGGGTGAACATGCTGTATTACACTCGGGGCTTTCAGCGCACCGGGATTTACAGTGTCATGATACAGAAGGTCAGTACTTGGAAGAAGCTTTGTGAAAAACTTTTAGGTGTGGGGAACTAATAGAAGTGCTGCAGTTAGGACCAGGAAAACCATAATAGAATTGATATACTGAGTCTGGAAATAAAGAAGTTGCAGAAGGAGATTAGATTGATTTCTTCAAGGAAGTGCAGTTGTAGCAAGCCTCTAGTTTGATTATCTAGTTTTGATTATCTAGTTTGATTATCTTTGATTATAGCAAGTTAGAGCAGCTGACACTTACCTTTTGGTCAGAAAGCGATTCAAAACAAACAGTCGAAGTCAGCGTGAGTTCCCTGGAACTGTTATGCTTGGGCTGAGATGTGTTTTCAGGTCTATATGGGAGTCTGGGATTAGAAAGGCAAGGTAGAGCAGAAGTGAAATGTGCCAGGGAAGGATTCTAATCACCACTTGTGTGAAACCCAATGGAAATAGAAAAGAAAGCCATGTGCGTTGAAGTGATTTGGAAACAGCCATACTGGGGAATTGACACGATTATTTATTAGTTTCAAAGAACCTATTCATACAAATATAAAAACAAATATGTTCTTGTAGTGCTCTCAGGTTAAGTTCTCAAAACTGTTACTTACATGAGGAAGTAACATGCGGTGGTAGTTTCTTAAACTGAACAAAGGCATTTTCTGCTTGCTTTTTGTGTTGGCATTGTTACAGGGGTTTGTTTTATGACTTGTGAGAACAGGAGATACTCTTGGTGATTTCATGTGCGATAAAGAATGGCGTTTCCTTCTGATTTATTTCAGACTATCCTGAGAGATCTGCTGCGTTTCCTCTTGGTTTATATGATCTTCCTCTTTGGCTTTGCTGCAGGTAACAACTTAAATCAACATCATGTTATAGGCTGGGCTGCAAGAAGTAATGTTTTTCTAAGGAGGATTATTTTTTTTTTCTCATAGCTCTGGTTACCCTGATGGGGGATGCTCCTTCACTGTCTCAGAACAAGTCTGTTGCTCAGATGGAGAATGCTGGAAGCCATGCTATGTACGGGGGGCTGCTCAGCGTCTCCCTGGAGCTCTTCAAGATCACCATTGGGATGGGTGACCTGGATTTCCAGGAACATGCCAGATTCAGATACTTCGTCATGCTTCTGCTGCTGCTTTTCGTGATCCTCACTTATGTTCTTTTGCTCAACATGCTGATTGCGCTCATGAGTGAGACTGTCACTGATATTTCTGGTGATAGCAAAAGCGTCTGGAAGCTGCAGGTGAGAGACAGTGCTGCTCAGCAGTTTTGTCATGGTCCAAACTCCTACCTGAGTCTCATAAAATTAGAGGTGACAGTACCTTGTCCTGAAACTCAGTTGTAAAATTCTCTTTTTTATATGAATTTACCACTGGGAGGATAAACCCTAACATCATTTTACGTGTATTTGAAATTCATACTGTTTGCCTGACTACTAGTCTGTTCAGATCCACATGCATAATTAACTTGAGAGAATTATATTTTTTTGTCTGATAATGTTAAGCTAAGGAACACTTTGGGGTTGAGCTGAGTGATTTTCCAAGTCAAAGTACTTGCTGATTCCGGAAGGTTTAATCAAAATGAGGGGCTGGGCTCTGTATGCCCTGTTTTCTCCCTGACATGGACTTCTTCTTTCAGAGGGCTATTGCTATTTTGGAAATAGAGAAGGCCTGGTTGTGGCGCCAAGGTGGGAAGAGGAGATCTGGCTGCTTTATGTCAGTGGGCCTCAATAAGAAAGATGAGAGATGGTGCTTCAGGTAAGACAGATGTACCAGTACCCCTTAAACTCCAGCCTAGTAATGGATTCCCCTGAACCACCGCAGTGAACATCAGGGCTGACTTGGCAGAGGGACCCAATCACATGTTCCTGGGTACATGGAAATTGGCTGGTGATTGCAGCGCTGGAAGTTCAAAAGCAAGTCACCAAGACGTGCGCTGCCTAACCTGCATCTGTGCAGGTGGTTATGGTGGCAGGGTGTCTGCAAGGATGCTTTCTTCTCTGCTGCGAGTAAAGCTGTGTGCAGAGCGGGCTGTACTGGGAGGTCTGCAGGCTGGTAGCCCCTCAGCTCAGGAGCATGCATCATGAGAGCAACACGAGGGGGCAGCACTCCTCCCCTCGCATGGGGGCTGGGAGTGCAGATGAACTTTTTTCCACCCAGCAAAACAAAACGGAAGCACCACTTCTGTAACTTGAGGGCGTTATGTGCTGTGAAACGAGTATAGCAAGTGGAATCTAAGATGCTCCTTTGTATTAAGTATATTCCCTGGGAGGAACTGGTGTACTTTAAAACAACCAAATTACATAGACCAGCATACCAAATGCAGGGGGATAGATACTTACCTCACAGAGCTTAGACTACAGAAGATCTTTACTCAAGGAAAAGCTCTGTAGGTGCCATTGCTACATTGGGACTGTGTTGGCAGGATGGAGCTGGGTTGGGATGCTGCAGGACAATGAGATCTGGGCTGAAATGCTGTGTTCCATGCATCAGTGTCTGTTGCATTTTGTTTCTCCAGAGTAGAGGAAATTAAATGGACAAATTGGACAAAGGAGGTGGGAGTTCTTAAGGAGGACCCTGGAAACACCAGTGATTCAGAAATAAATCCAGAAGGTAAATCAAATCATGAAGAAAGTTCTTCAGTATCCATTTGGCTTCCTGCTCGGCAACTATTCTCTGCATGTTATGTCTTCGGTAACAAATTTTAGGCAGGCCAGCTCCTGAGATTGCTTCAAAGTATCCCTCAGTAGTAGCATCACTTGTGAGCTGAGCAAATAGAGAATCAGAGTAGGTATGTGCCTGGTTGGAATTCAGGAAAAAATAATGAGAACGAAGGACATGCCATTCCAATTTAACCCCCGTGGAAGTACTGCTGTGAGACACGAGAGGTGTTCTTCCCTTTGACTTGGATCAGCAGCCAAAATGCATGTTGCTTTTTGTAAGAAAGGTAAAATTTAGGTCCACTCATACTGCAAATGTTAAAAATCAAAGCTTTTACAACATAAGTCAGGGAACTAACGCTGGCAACTTTGACAAATTCTGCCTTAGATCGTTGTGTTTGCTTCCCTCCTTATACCTGGGAAGCAGCTCTCTGTGGAGAATGGGGAGCTGTTAATTTCACTAGAAATATTTTACTCAGTGGTGGAACTTGGTCAGAATCTCTACTGGAGTTAAGCACAGCCTCCTGCTCTTTCAGCAAAAGTTCTTCCTTGATGCTGGTATTCTAGGAATGGGGAGGTTACAGCACTTAAGGTAATTTATCTGGTATATGTTGGGTTTTCCCTAAACCTGCACTCTTCTAAAAACTGGATCCCTTTGCCAGCTTCCTGCTGACAAAGGGCTGCTTTTTTTATGTCTCCTGCTATAGAGACAAGATCAAGGAAACAGGTGCCACAGAAACAACTGAGATCAGCTGTTTCAGAGGAGCAGTCACTACTGCAGCCCCAGCTATCAGCAACTGAGATGATGCCTCTAGAGGGACAAACGAGAAATCTTTAGCGTCTTCAAAGGAGTAGTCTTCCTATAGCGGCTTGAAGAATTGAAGGCATTGTCAGTATTAAAGTGCATTTCACCGAAGACTGTGGTTCAGCCTGTGGCTTTAAGTGTTTTCATGCACTTTAATTATGAATTTCCTCTGAAGAAGCCATTTTTTCTGAACCTTCTCTGCCTGACACTTTCTTATTACTATGTTTAAAGGTGCAAGAGCAAGATCATAGTGGCAGTGGGGAGTGGCCTTTGGGAGGGCAGTGCTTTGTCAGCTGCATAGAAATAATGCTGTTTGCCATAAAGAAGTGAAGGATGGAGTTGACCTGCCTAGAATGGGTTGACTTATTCTTTTGTCACAAGAGACTGCACTGAAGTGCTTTGGAATAAAGAGTATTTTAGAGGCATAAAGAGTTGCCAAGGATGTAGCTGGTTTCTCTGCAAAACACTACTGGTGTGAGATGTGAGTGGACAAATATTCTAGCTTCAGTCATCAAGAGCCATACTAAATCTTTGTCTTAGTACCTACTAAGTCTTTGTCTTAATGTCTGCAGAGCTGGGTGTTTAGACCACATCAGATTTCCCGTTTTATGGTATGGTACTGAAAGCATTTGCACGATGTGCACATCACTTAAAAACACAGAAGTGATGTGAATCTTCTGGAACTGTAACCTCATAAGGTGAATTTCTGAAACATCTGCCCTTAAGAAATTGCTTTCTCTCTGTAGAAAACAGCAGTAGAATCCTGCACATCACTTCTGAGAGAGAGAGGGGCCAAAATGCTTCATGTGGTTAACATTTCCTGTCAGTCTTAGTGGGTTTCTTACCCTGTTGTAAATGGCTACAAGAACTTAATTGTTTCCTGCCACTTCATGGTGGGAAACATCTTAAACTCTGAGAGGAGAAAAAAAAAAAAAAAGAAACTGTCTCACTTCCAGCCTGTATTTAAAAATAACGTAATATTTCTGTAAACTATCAGTATAGCAACTTTATTTAATTGAAAGTGTTCATCCTTGGATGTATTTTCAGAGCCTCAGCCTCTTCCAAAAAGAAATAGAAGATGTGATCAGTGTGGACTATTAGGTGTTACCAAATTCCTTGTAATATTTCAGCCAGTACTGTGATGACCTTGCTGCCATGCAAGTTAACTCTTGTTTTCCATGCCTCATGCCAGTTTATGCAGCCACATCTGAAACTGTAACAGACTATGTTGCATTGGATGCATGCTTCGTAGAAGGAATGGATAGTGATAAACTTGAAAAAGCTGCAGACTACAAATGCTGGCAGCACCTTTCCTTCAGTAAGATAAACTATGCAAGTCAAGATCTCCTGTCTCTCATTTCTACTCTGAGCAAGCAAACCTAGGAGGCTTCTCTTTTGGAGACAACCATTTTAATCCTGTTGCTTACTTACACCTACGTGACTGACAGCAAAAGCATTGCTTTTACAGTTTATTCCCTGTCACTTCAAACAGATTCTTCCCCTGTGCTGGGCAATTCCCGTTGCAGCCTCACTCTGTTGGGTATCTGAATTGTAACTAACATTTCTCACTCCAGCTCCTGCTGTCTTCTTGCTTTGTAAAACCTTCAGCTGCTTTTTCCATCTATGGCTTTGTCCTAAGTGTTCCCAAGATTTGGCAAGGTGCTCATATTGCACAAAAGGATCATCTGACATGGTAATCTATTGCTGTGCATGGTGCTTTGCTGTAGTAGGGACACTTTGAGATTCTCAAGAAATGCAGAATCAGATATGCCATCTGTGCCTGGAGTCTTAATACAACAAGAGAGAAATTGTGCTTGTTGGCAGTGGTTTTGATAGCTGTGGGCTGTGACAGCTTGCTTTCAAGATTACCTGCTTCTTCAAACTTTCCTTGAACCTGCTTCTTTTTAAATCACTTTCTTAAGCTTGCTAATATTTTGATCTGCATCAAAAAAAAAAAATAATAATAAAAAATCTATAATTGTAATGCTTACTGTGAAACAGGACCTTGCTCTTCCTCGTGTTTCACAGTCACTGCACAGAACACCAGTCCCAGCCCTCTGAAGCTCAGAAATAAAAGATGATGAACAGTAGACAGGGACAGGCAGCTGCAGCAAACAACTACATCAAGTTGGTCAGAAGGCTTAGCAATGCCCAGACTGTTGTACGGTTATTTGTGTTCATGGAAAAAAAAAAGGAGATTTTTGAGGAGTTCCCTTTCTGCAGTGGGGTCCTCCTGCAAAGCTGAGGTGAGTCAGTACTATTGAGATCAACATCAGTAACCTGCTAGGTTTTTTGTATCCTCAGTCAATGCACAAGGCTCCTCTTTGGTTTCACCATCTAAGCCACTTCCCATTTTGGTCATGTAACAAACAGGTAGGCTGTCTGGGGTTTACTTTGTGGGATGTCTGCTGTTCCTTGGAAGAGGAAGGAATTACAAGCAACTTCATGGATTTGAAGGCCCAACAGAGTTCTGGGATCCACTCCTAAGAGATCATAATGTTTTGTCAAGGAACTCTTCGGTCCGTTACTCAAGAAATTATCAAATGGTGAAGTGTCCTCTCCCTTCCACCTCTTGTATTTACCTACACACCTACATGGAACCTGTCTTATATCTGGCCCTGTGCTAAGTGGGAGGCTTTGCAATGTTCTCATAAAAAAAAATAATCTCAAACCTCTGTGAATGTATATCTGCAGTTTCTCTCCTCTGTCTTCTCTATGTATGAGCCATAAAGGCACTGAAAGCCCAGCCATGCCATGGAGAAAAGACACCAGCAGCTCTCATTACCTCCCCTGCAGGGTTATGGATGCTCAAATCCTCCCCTGTGTGATTTGGTCTAAGTTGCCTGGTACAGTTGGGAGATGAATGCAAGACTGTATTGCTTCCAAACTACTTCTCAGTCACGCTTTGCCAGGTCATTGCTTCCTGTGGCCTCTCTACCAAGCTTCAAATGTCTCCCACTGCACAGTGATCCATCTCACTGCTTATCTGAGTAGTTTTCTTAAAATAAGCTTCATGCCCAGTTTGTATGGTTCCTAACTCCCCATAAGGCTGTTCTCCTCAGGGGTAAGGTTTCAAGCAGTTTTTTCTTGTCACTCAAATGCTGTGCATGTTTTATTGTTGTTCCTTTCCCTGTTTTTTCAAAGCATGCTCTGAGGCTGAAGCCAGTATGAGGAGGTGTATGTATCTGTCTGGCTGATTCCTTCTCTCTTCATCTCTTCATGACCCGATGTGCAACTGAGCATACTTTCCATTGCCTCTGTAGCTGGCTAAAGGAGTCTTTAAAATGTGACAAGCAAAAGGGCTGAGACAAAGAACAGATGCTTTATATATTGTCTGCATCAGCCACAAAGAGCTATTTCCAAAGCAAGGTGGCTT
This sequence comes from Anser cygnoides, assembly GCF_040182565.1. Classification (NCBI taxonomy): domain Eukaryota; kingdom Metazoa; phylum Chordata; class Aves; order Anseriformes; family Anatidae; genus Anser; species Anser cygnoides. Next base: position 8,963,891 of record NC_089890.1, read on the forward strand.
GGCAGATTTCTCAGCTGGACTGTTCTCATTATTAGTGATCAGTTTTGTTCTTTGCTCTACTTAAAGAAATATCATCTGTTGCTCTGGGACTAAAAATAAAATAAATAAATTAAAAAAAAAAAAGGCATTTTAAAGAAAACTGTTCACTTTTGCCACCTCCTGGCTGCTTTGGCAGCAAAGCATCAGAAAGGTGTGACTGTGGCTGCCTCATGGCTGGCATCTAACTGTTATTAAAATCGGAGTGCAAGGAGTGTTTTCTTTGCTTGTTTTGATGTAACCTTTTTCAACTCAGGTATGTGAAATATGGAGTACTTAACGGCCCTTCTGGACTGTGAGGCTCTGGTGGTTGTTGCATGTTGTTAAACACACTGAGTCCTTAAAGGAAGGGAGTTGGAGGTAGCTAGAAAAAGTACACATTGCACTATTTTCTAAGAATATTTGGAAAATTCACACTTTCTGGGCAAAGAGCACCATGTCTCTGGAATGGCTTTCTTCTCTTCCCTGGTCCAACCTTTGCAAAGGATTTTCTGTGCAGTTAACTCTTCTGATTGCTTAACATTTACTATTTCGATTTCACTAATGTATATTTACTATTTACTACTTCACCGGTGAATAACATTCACCATTGCACTTGTAATAACAACAGCCTGCATACAAATACTGCTTGCTGTGCAGTACTATGATAGTATGAACTATCTGGGATTAATTTTGTGCTAGTCTGCTCCAAACTAGGGGCAACAATACAGAGAGTTGAGGGATTAATAGAAGCCAAAGAATTGTTGGTACAGGAAGTAGAAATGTGCAGGATCATACATACCCCAGACATCCTGCCACAAGATGTCAATATTTCTGTTAATAATAATATATTAAATAAAAAGGGAACACCAGTGCTCTCTGTGTGTGTGTGATGGGGGGAATTTAACTTCTGGATTAAAAAATTAATATGATGAGGGGCATCTGAGAGCTGATATCTTTCTTAAATCATTGCTGTGAGTTCACTCAAGTGGATCTGTCTGCAAATTTCTATTTTATGTGACATGTCCACGTAGCAAGCACCAAAGGAGAAAGTAAACAGTACAAAAGCCCTAGAGGCTTTTCCAGATGTATCCTATCATGCTAGGTATACTAAGGGTGCTGATAGAGACATATGGAAATGCTAAAAATTACCTTTCAGTAACATAAGTTTGCCTTTCAGCAGCTCTTTGTATCTGCAGTTTTATTAAAATGTCACTAGTGTACGCCTTGAAACCTCAGTTAGGCAATCTACAGTAGAGTCACTTGTCTCAGCGAGCACAATGAGACGTGCACATCTGGAGAATCATCAGAGGAAGAGAGCTGCTTTTGCCTGGTACCTCCAGTCCTCCTCCTCACGTCATCTTAAAGCTGGGAACCATGAGGTTGTTCTTGTACCTGCTCTTCCTAATGAGTGAGTCTTATCTCTGCATTTATTTTCCATGCATTAGAAAATAAAAGTCTTAAAAAGTCTTTATTAGAAAATGAAAAATCTTAGTCTAGAAACAAAGTAATTTCTGGAGACTTGGATCACTCCCTTCATGTGAGCCGATAAAATGATTCTTATGTAGGAAGTTCAGAATGTTTGGGACTTGTATGGAATAAAAGTCCTTAGTTTGTAATGTGGGTTTCTACTTTTTCACAGAAATCCGCATGTTTGGATGGAGAGAGTTTTATAGTGCTCATCTTTAGTGGGAGAAAAGTGGCTGTTGGGTGAAATTCCACTCAAATACAAAACAAGAAGCAATCTTTGGCCTTCTATAATTTTTTTATTTCTTTGGCTGTTTGCTCATCATGAAGTAGGTGGGTGCACTGTGGATTAAGCAGTGTGTGCTATCAGAGAGACTTCCCATGAATTTTTGGCTTATTGATCTCCTTAATAAGTGCTCTAGAATAGGATTTTTTTACAAGAAAATTTAGAACCTTTGTGTGAGAATAAGAATGCATAAAGTAAGGTATAGGTATGAGATGAGTTAGGAATATTTCCTGAGTCAGAGTCAGTATCCACAGCGTTCTGTCGTGTAGCCCAGTGGGGACAATTCTGTCATGAAGTCGTCCCTAGCTGCTTGTCCCAGAAAGGGTGACACCCTTCTGGTGCTACTCCGTTAGCTCCAGCAATTGACAACTGCACTTGGCATGTTTCCGGCCTCACTTCCAGCAACTGCACAAATAAATGCTAGTTGGATCCTCTATGGCAGAATTTGTTTGTCTGGTTTCTTTTTCAAAAGACTCAATAGTGTATAGATCTACTCCATCTGTACAGAAAGAATATTGTTTAAGTATTCATTTCATGCCCTGATCAGCATCACAGACTTTCTGGCAAGCTTTGTATTTCGAATGTGTTTGGGAAAAAAAAATGCTATTAATTTTATTTGTTTAATGAGATGTCAATCAAAGTTCTCTGTAACTTGTTTTGCTGTGATTATAGATTTAATATCAGGGTTTATGCTCTACTATTTTCCTTATTTGCATTCGACCTCTACATGTTAGATGATGATGTTTTATTTCTGCTAATACCCCTGTTCTTGTGCTTATCGTAAGGTGCTTAGGATGCTCCCATATAAACATATAAATTATTATTAAACAATATATTATTAAACATATAAATTATTAACAGAGGTGCCCACAGAACTTACTAATATTTTTTTTCAAATCTTGATCTACCTTGATCTGGGTTATGCAAAAGTAAGGTGGAGTAATTGGTGGAGGCTTCTCTCCTTGTGTGCTTCAGTTGCTCCTTTCTGTCACTCTCCTTTAGCAAGCTTTTTAGCATTTGTGGGTTTTGCTGTTGAAAGTGGCAGTGCAGCAAAGTGCAGTTGTCTGTCTTGGTGAGTCTCGGTTAGGTTCTTGGAACTTATCTGAAAGATCTGTGCCGAGGGTGTAAGCATGTAGGCTACAAATAATTTGCTGGTATAGTTGGTTAATCTATTACACACATTTTTTCCCCTCAGGTTAAGTACAGTACACTTAATTCGAATACCTGAATGGCTGAAACCTGAGTCATTTGTGTTGGAAATCCCTGCGAACAGGGAGTCAGGAGTAAAAAGTTTGAATAACGTGACTTTGCAGCATGAGAGCAGCAGAACTAGGTGCAGAGTTGAAGAGTCCTGTTCCCAGGCCAAATACCGTGTGAGCACAGGAATATTCAGGAGTGAGATCATCTGTGGCAATCATTTTCTCTTTTTGTTGTCTGCTTGAGAGTTGCCCCTTACTTCAAAGACAGCTGAACTCGTTCCAGCATATCTGGAGCTCCATTTCAGTTTTGCTTCAAAGGAGTTTTACTGGAGGCCTTTGTAAATGTATGGAATTTTTAGACTATTACAGTGAAAGCATATGCGGATGTTTAGAAGCATCTCTGAGTTAATTTAGGCCTTTTAGTTGGTAAAATGAGATAAGCAAAGTAAGGAGGCAGCTCAGGATGGTTTGCCTACCCTCTGAAAGGGATGCATGCCATGTCCCTGAAGTATGGGATGTTTCAGGAAGCAGAAGCAGACTGAAAATGCACCGCAGCCAGGACACGTTGCATGTCTTTGCCCTGACTGTGGTATTTTACTTCTTCCACCTGTGCATTCGTAGCCAGGCTGGGAAATGATATGGAATTAACTGAATAACCTCATATTCAGCTCTGAGTGAAGTTAGAATCAGGAGAGATTCTAGATGGATACAATTCACATTTTGTTCTTTGCTAGTTTCACTCAGATATGGAGTTTGTGGCCAGAGACATTTGAGGTTAGTACAAGGTTTTCAAAGCTGTCACATCGTAGACAGGGATTTGGTTATACAGCACAGCTCAGTGCTGGAACTCACAGCATTTATCATAGCACCTTGTTCCCAGCCTGTGCAAGAAATCAAGAGCTGAGATGTGAACAGCAACAAAGGTTGGCGTGCCACAGAATCTGACAGTTAAAACACCAATATATCAGCCCCATTTTTGTGGGCTGCCTTGCACAAAGAAAGTACATTCATAAAAACTAAAAAAACAAAAAAAAAAAAACCACCTTTAGGATGCCAGTTCAGTTACAGCTCTGTGGATGAGAAGTTTCTCTTTTTTGATGGCCATTTTGTATCAGTTTTGAGAATTTATTGGACTTGTAGCAGAGCTGCATCCCCAGCAGAATATCCATCACATTTGAGGCACAAATTTATTCTCTTGCTGCAAAGTTCCTTTTTTTTTTTAAAAAAAAAGAAAACAAATCTATGTTCACCTCTCTTTACCATGTTTACAGCAATGTCTTGTGGGGAATAATCCCTGCTGCTACCCAAAGAGCTCTTTCTTTAATCTGATGGTTTCTGTCTCCTGGTCTGTTGAATATCAGCTTTACAAGACATGATTCCACTGGTGCCATCCTGAAGTGGCATGTCACTTCCACAAGCCATGGAGTTTTGTTTCCTCTCCTGTCTAAATGCGTGTTTGAGCTTCAGTAGTAGGAATGTTTTGTTCTGCTATAAAGGTTGACCTTGGATGCCAAAACAGGACTTGCATTACTTTATCTTCCACTAGGTTAGGCAAGAAAATTATTTGTTAATCTAAATGAATGAAATCTCCATAGCTTGGTAACTCTCCCTCCCACCAGCTGTCTCTGTGCCATCATGGTGGGTAGGGTTCAGGGACAGCTGGCTCAAGAGCTTGTGCTGGTAACGAGGACTCTACAGGTCACCATCTGTGATCATTTATTTTTGTTTTCAGTGATCAAGTCCTTGAGGAGCTTTAATGTTGACACTGGCAAGAAGTGGATCACACCACACACAGACTCTCTGTTGTGGCCCAAGGTTCTTCAGCACTCAGATGGGAACACAACCATGTAAGGAACTGAAGAAAGAAAAATATATCCAGGCTTCCCAGGTCTTTGTGAATGACTGTGGTCTGAGCTCACGTAGCTTCTCATTTTCTACAACTGTTATCACAGGTTCCTCTGCCTGGGACCCAGAACTGTTCTTTGGTTCTTAGGGGCTGATATTAAAGTTTCATCAGCATTAAGTGTCCATTGTCAGCTTGTTAGCCTTCATGATGCTTCTCCCCTCGCCCTCTGCTAAGTCATAGCACTGTACAAAAAAGGCTATCTGCTCTTTTAACCAGATGACAGAAGCAAGCAACTGTTTTTCTGCAGAGCTCCCTGGTATATCGTGTGGTTTCGGGGGCTGCAGCAGTCGTGTCTACCCACCAGCTGCCAAAAGTTATGTTGTGAGCTTAGTCTGAAGACCATAAAGAGCTAGAAACTGCTATATTTTGACTGTTGGGTTTGTAGGGGAACAGAAAAGGATAGCTAGTCTGGTGAATAGAAGCCAACCACAAGTGGTTGCTATAGAGATAACCTATATTATGCTTAGCGAAGTAGTAAGGCTGTGCAGCAGATAGCTCTGGAGTAAAGAAACCTTTCCTATCCTGTCAGCACAAAGCGGCTGACTCACAGAGCAGTCTCCATTTCATATGACAGTGCTGCCATTTCCTAGGATGGGGTTTGGACTTCCTTACTGCATTCTAGCCTCCTTTTATCTCCAATATTTTATGGACAAGTTGCTTCCAGACCCCTTCCTTGGGCTGGGCTAGCTTTCCTGAATTCATTGTTTAGATCAAGTCCTACTTGCAGCGACAGAGAAGTGGGGGATGAGAGTAAAACCCCTTCTTTAACCCAGTTCAGTCAGTGGCAAAACTCCTGTCTGCTGTGACCGGAGACTGCTGCAGAAGAGCTGCTGGCTGTGTGGTGGAAACTTCCCCTGCCAACAGCCCAGACAGAGCCCGTTTGGGACAGCAGAGTGTGGTGAGGGAGAACCTCATTCTTCCCTTCCTCAAGGATCTGAAAGAGAAACTGAACAAACTCGGTGGTGTGGATATTTTATGTTCCGATTTCCAAAAATGAAATTTGCTAGTGGCGTCTTCTAGTGATGTCTGGGTGTGCAAGCAGCTTGGAGTACTATCAGTTGGGAGGCTTTAGGGGAACAAATGGGAAGGCTGAAGATTTGTAGGAGGAAATAAGTGTTTTCTTAGTAGCTTGTTCAGCTCAAAACCACACCAGTGTCCAATTAATTAAGAGACAGGATTAATTAATTAATTAATTAATTGTCAGGATAAGGTGTGGCACCCTAGCCCACAGATGTTTTTTTAGCACTCTTCAGTATCAAAGGATTCTTCCTGATTGTGCCACCTTCCCTCTTTTCCGCTTTTTCTCTTGTTCAACAGGATTTTGGTTACTTCCTCAGTAGACAAGGGGTTGGGCAGGCTGAGAAAGTGCACTGTTTTGCAGGACAAGATCCAGTGCCAGGAGATACCTTTGCAAGGTACAGTCCTACTTCCCCTTTCCAATACTTGATTTGACATGGGCATGAGGATGTGCAGAAGCAAGGTGTTTCAGAGAGTACTGAGCACGTTGCTAGGTCCCTTAGCTCAGCACTTCATGGCGAGAAATGCAAACCCATTGTCCCAGAGGTTGGGAGTGATGTCTTTGGGGGCTGCAAGACCTCTTCTGCCACGGCTAGGTCTTTGCCTAATCTTTGCTGAAGTAGAGGCAAAGTTTTTTGTTTCCAACATATTCATTACTGCTATAACTGCTGATAACATTGATTCTTATTCTGTCTGCCCAAGGCTGATAAGTACCATATCCATTTCAATTTTTTTTCACCCACACTGTTCTCCCCTCCTTCCCTCTCTCATTCATTCAATCATTCATTCAATTTCAGGAAAAATTAAACGGTCCAAAAACATCCAGGATGGTGGCATAGCTATTGACAGGAATTCCGACTGGATCCTGGTAAGGGACCGAAAACATCCATGGCTGGGAATGACTGGATTTTTCCAAAACACTGTGTATGTTTGCAGGGAAATACAAATGAGCAGACATAACAGAAGGACAAAAGCCGAAAGCTCTTGGCTGGATACTGATTGGTTCGAAAGCCAGTTGGTGCCTTGCCAGCCAAGAGAGAAAACTCAGAAGGGCCCTTTTCATTTTCATCAGCTGAGGACTGCAGTGGACCTTGTACTTCACTGCAGCCAGCCCCACTCAGAGGAGAAGGGAAGATTGGCAGAGAAGGCTTGAGAGCCACTGACTTGGAGACTGACACCTTCAGCCTGGTGGTACCCCAGCCTCACACTTTGTGGGAGCTCAGGTCCTGGCTAACCTGATGCAGCAGGGGTCACAGCAGGGAAGGGGGTCACTGCTTGCTTTTTGACTCTTGCTAGGAGGCCTTTAGTGCTGTGCAGGGGATACTGAACGTTCACCAGATGGCATCTTGATTCATCCTTTGTCTATGGCTCTGCTCGTTATTCATTAGCCTTCCCTGCCACCCCCACAGGCTTGCCTGCAGAAGAAGCATCGCCGGGCCTTCACCACTACAGAGGACCTGAATGGAGTCTGTACTCTGCTCACCGCCGACTTGCGCAGCACGGCTTTCCTCAACCTCACCAAGATGGGTACAGGAGCAGAGCCAGCATAGTGCCTTTGCAGAGGGACAGAAATAGCAGCATGAGGCTCTGACCTAACAGCAGGGGCCTTCTGAGTTCCTAACCAGGAAGGTCAATGGTCCGCTGGGAGAGACTTAAGAGTTGAATTTTATGATATATTACACTGACTTCAACAGGGTTACAAGGTTCAGCCTTGAAGACTAGCAGAAAGCACCAGGGATTTTCTGTTGTGGTGTCCCATGTGTACCAAAGATCCAGCTCTTAAGCCTGGATTTAGAAAAGCATTTATATTCTTAGCAAATGGATATGACAGACATCCACTGGGATTTTTAAAAATGCTCTATCAGTCAAGGTTGTTCATTCCAACTTGACCGAGCTATTGTGGCATTTAATCAAGGTAGCAGAGAGCTGCCTTGCTCTGCTTCTTGCAGTCACTGCAAAGAAGCTGAGAAGATTACATTAGAAACCTATATGGTCTCATTTCACCTTCACTAGGAAACAGATCCTGATTTTAAGGTATGTTAATTAGAAGAGTATTTTTAAAATGTAGACTGTCTTTTTTATTCTTGCTTTTTACATTTTTTAGTTGAGACCAAATTAAGTGGCATTCAAAACAGAAACAGCAAAGACAAGTTTACTGCCACCAGCAGCTCTAAGAGCACAAACAACGTCAGCATTACTTGTGGTGAGCACTTTGGCAGTGCATGGAGCAACCACATGTGCAAAGGTAAGTACTGGACATGAACAAACATTACTTCCTTGAAAGCAGCTTGTATTCATGTGGCAGGAGAGAGCTAGGGAGGGAAAAGGTTGAGGTTTTGAAGGTTACAGTAAAATTCAATCATTATTACCATCATCATTAACTGAGAATTTTTAAAAATTAAACTTATTACTACAGTGTAGATCACATCATCAGCTAGACCTGCTTTCAGAATGGCTGGAAGTGGTAAAATTTTTTTTTTTTCTAATTTGTTGTTTATGTCAATGTTCTTGAACTCTTGCTAAATGTTAGGATGTTTCGGGGCCTTTTCAAATGTTCTTTTATATTTAACTGCATTGACAGAACCGGGAACAGAGATTGCTGTCATTCTGGGTGGATCAGAGAACACCAAGTCAGATGATTTCCAAAGCACCAAGAACTCAGTCATCAATATGATGAAGTCAATGTGGCAGAAATGCTCAAAGGTGTGTGAAACTGTTCAGTCTTGTTTTCTGGTAGGCAGGATGACCAGAGCTCTAATGAAGAATGGAAAGAGTCCCCCAGTTGTCATACTTACTGCTGTTTAAACTACTCGCAGTGATGCTGGTAATAATTCTACATATTGTAATGCAAGAGTTAAATGTTAGTGATCCAAGGATGAGGAGTAGCTGAAGAGTGGAGTGGAAGATCTAGGAGTGAGTTTTCACGCCAGTAGCATGCCTAGATATTTTACCAGACAAATCTCTCAGGACACCTTGAAACAGTAGACGTACAAATGAGTGAGGCTTATAAGCCATTACTTTGATGTAAATAAAGCCTGATATTTGGGGACAAAGTGAGGCTGAGCCATGTGGTCTCGAAAGATCTGGCCAGACAGATAAATACAGAAAGTTCGGACGGAGAAATCATTTTAAGCCAAAGAAAATGAAGTCAGTTCCTGGAGTTGATCCAAAAGGGATCACCAGAATACAAATGTGTGATGGAGAGATAAAGATAGGTAATCTGCCTTCCATTTGCAATGTAGGCCTTCCATGTTTGTGCAGTAAAGTTTGGGACTAAACTTGACACTCTGAGGGACTTAGGGATCCTGCCTTAGATCTTGTCTAACCAACACAGCTTTGCTGTCTTCTTTCTCCAGGTCAGGTTTGCTGTGGTGCAGTATGGAGAACAGACCCAAACTGAACTGAGCCTGCAAGAAAGCTGCAACAGATTAACTGCTCTCTTCAAGGTCCAAAATATGAAACAGCAGAGTTCACAGACTGACATTGCAGCCACACTGCAGCATGTATTGTGAGTTCACGTGTTTCAGGAAGCTCCTGGGACACTCAAGTGATTCCTCGCATTTCATGTACATCAGTACAGCCTCCTGCACCTCCTCTATATTCTTCTTGTTCTCACACCCTCACAACTATCACTTTCCCAATGCTTCTCTTAGTGACAGACTCTGCCGACAGAGGCCTGTGAATGAATCTGTCTGGGGGTCTGTCAGGTCCAACTCTGGTTTTCACAAGGAGAAATTGCCAAGAGGCAAAGTGTGAAGTCCTTCCTGGCTGACATAGGGGCATCAGCATGAAAATGCAGTCACCTGGGTCTTGCTTTCAGCATGTGCTTGTTCGTATACCTGAGGCCTTTCCCATCTTTTTCACTCATCTGCTGTGTCTCCCTGGGAGTCTTGCTTTCCTCGACTCTATTTTCTTCCCAATAGCACGACTCTGACAATACTGAACTTCATTGTAAAAATGCCCCGTGTGCTGCTTGTGAAGGCAGAGCTACCAGCTGTGGATAGCCAACATCCCTGGAAGTATAATGTGCGCGTTTGCTTTGCATGTCTGTACTGCACAGACTCTCGTGTGCTGAGAGTTCAATGAACATCAGCACCCTGCCAGCAGCACTGAGATTTCTGACTCTGAAGACATAGTTTGTCCCATAAAATACCTCTAGGCTTGTTTTTCTACAGGGATAAAGTCTTTACTGACAGCCATGACTCCAGACAGACTGACAAGATAATCATTGTCATGGTATCTGGACAAGTGTTTTTAGAAAACCATCAATTGAGAAATGTGATGAACTCCCTCAAAATGGCTAAGGTCAAACTCTGTGCTCCTAAGGTGAGTAGGGAGAAACCTCAAAGCTACATTTTTTTTGCTTCTAAGCTCATATGTTGGAGAGAGATGTTTCCATCCACCCCATGTGTCTACTTTTATGCTTTAGCAGTGGGTGGAAGAAAAAGTGTTGCATTAGACATGCAGGATGTCCAATCTGAGATGCTCTGGTGGCTCCCTTGCTCGCCCAGGCCTCTGTCTTCTTGATTCCAGAGAGCTTGTTTTGGAGGGTGTTAAGGAAAAAGTTACAGAAATAAAAGTGTCTGACTTGTATAATGCTTGTGGCTCTAGAGCTTTTAATAGCTTTTTCTTTGCAAAAAAGGTTTTACTGTGCAATCTAGGATCAGGGCTGCTTTACCAAGCTTTCAGAAAACTCCCTTTCAGGCTGTCAAGTTTTTAATTAAGGCAATTGTGTGTGTGTGTATGAAACGTGCAGTCTCCACGGCTGTTGGATTTTCTCCCTAGATTGGAGAGTTCGTTAGCAACCAGTGGGTCCCAGAAGAGCTGCAGAAGGGTAGAAGTGACTGGTTCATGTCGTCTGCATATGAAGATTTTGACAGTTTCCTTTCAGAGCTGCAGAGAGACACTCTGATTGAGTCAGGTAGAAGAAATTCCACTCCTCACACATCTCCCTTCACTGTAACTTATAGAGTGGATCTGCGATGGTGGGTAGCTTCATGGCTTAAGGAATGTAAATACATCCATCCAGGTCTTAGCCTGTTCTTGCAGTCACCTGCCCAGCAACAGTAAAACAAATAAAAATTATTTCTGTTACATTCATAACAGTCCTCCTTAGCCAGCCAATCAGGAGGACAAGAGATCATATTCTGTATCTGTGACCTGCAGCCAAAACATTAGTATGGAAAGACAGATGGACTGCAATAGGTGCTTTAAAATGTACACATTCACCTTCCCTTCAGTGTTTCTGTTATGATACTTATAATTTTGTGTGTACTTGGAGCAGTTTATTTCTATTAAACTGTAGCTGTTTTTTTAAGATGAAGACCTGATCCCCACAGCCTTCAAAACTCACAATTTTTTCCATAGCATCCATACTCTTGAACCTGAAAGCAGTATGATCTGCTACATACTGCAGGGATGAGGAAGAGTTCAGCTATCAGGCAGCAAGGTGCAGGAACACTGCATGGGCAATAATGCAAGGTTTCAGTTCACTGTTCGTTTTCTCTCCCTGTTCCCTGTCACCTACATTCAATTTTCTTTCCTGTTTCAGCTGAAAATATTCCAACTGAGACACCAGGACACAGAAACATTAATGACAATGGTGGCAGCATGCTCCCTTCCTGGATGGAGAGCGACAAAGAGGAGGAGGAGGAAAATGGCTTGCGTACGTGGTGAAGTATCTTTTAACAGAATCATGCTGTGGACTGTCATGGACTGATGAAATCTGGGGGGCTGCTGTGCTGTAAGCTTCCAGAGCTGAGTTGTGGCTCACGCTGAAATGACAGTGGGCAGTCTCGGTGCCATTCAGTTGCTTGTTGGAGTGGGATTATTTGTGTGTTGATTGATAACACTGGATAAAGAACTTTTATCCTGACCAACATTACTGAGCTCCAGGGAGCCTTCTCCTTACTCCTTTATCTTCCATATCCTGGCAGGCTCTGGGACAGAGATTGCTTTTATTTTGGATGGATCAGGGAGCATTGAACCAGACGATTTTGAAAGAGCAAAAGCATTCATCCACAAGATGATGAAAACACTGTATGAGAAGTGCTTTGAGGTACTCCCTACTCTCTTCAGCAGGCTAAAAGTACAAAGTGTGCTGTGCTTCATTTAAGCTGCCTCTTCACCAGAATTTGGGACTGTGCAGGTTAATTTCCATTAGGATGGGAAAACACTTCCATAACTTGCCTGTGTTCTTGACGTAATTTTGCTTACATAGCAGTACATCCTCAGTCTTGATCCTAACAGCACTGTAGAGAGAAAAGTCTGTGACTTGTTTGCTTAGAAATCCCTAGCCCTGCTATGGCTGTCATGCTTGCAGCCCAGTGAGCACCATCTCTCCCTTCATACAAGGTGACAGTCATGACTTTCTTGTTGTTTTCTGTCTCTGTTCCTGTATCGTAACATCTATACCCACAAGCACAAAAGCAACGATAATCAGATCATCCTGGAAAATGAAGGAAAAATGCAGTAATATCGCAGATAATCCTCTCTGAAACCTGCACATGTGCCAAAAACATAACAGGAAAATGCAAGTACTTAAAAACAAATTAGCGTTCCCCAAAACAATTTTTTCTGCCTGTACTGACAGTGTTTTAATTTTCCTCGCCTATAATATATTTATAACAATCCTTGTTTATGCATTACACATATTTAAAAGTCACTTGCTCATAAAAATATGTTCTTTCTACATAGTCTGGATAATATTTTCTCTTGGGGTTTATGGGCTAGTTGTTGCAGAGAGCTCTCATTCTCTGAATCAACAGTTGTCACAAGCAGATGCTTACCTGCTGCTTTCTTCCAGTGTGATTTTGCAGTGGTGCAGTATGGCTTTGAAATCAAAACTGAGTTTGACCTGCGAGAAAACTGGAATCCAAATGCCACCCTCCAGAAAGTACTTGATATTGTGCAGGTGTGCAATGTGACAAAAACAGCATCTGCCATGCAACATGCCCTGTAAGTAACAGAAAAAAGGAGCTCAAGAAATAATGAAGGTGATTTCCGGGGCATTTCATGAGTAAGGGAGAGGGCCTTCCATGAACATTCAGGTCCTGAAAGGAGTCCTGTTTATTTGGAAGAGGTTGAATAGCAGGCAGCAGTTTCTGTGCCATATTTTAGAAGGTTGTAAAAGTCATCTCTCAGTGTGTAATTTATGGTATGACGGGGCTCAGGAAGCTATAGAAAGAGATAGCACCCGGCCATTTTAAGGTAAATGAATGCAAAAGAAAATTTCTTGTCTCCTTGCTATGACTGTTAGCTGCAAATGTTTCATTTTTTGATGTTTTAACAGGGATTCTATCTTCATTGAAAGTCACGGATCCCGGAAGGATGCAGCCAAGATCATGATTGTGCTTACAGATGGGGAAATACTCCTGGATGAAATGAACTTGACAACAGTGATAAATTCGCCCAAAATGGCAGGAGTTGAGCGCTATGCTATTGGGGTGAGTTGGAAACCTACTTGGATCATATCTTCCTTCCATTACTGGGTAGCACCGGGCAGGGGGAGAAAAGGAGAACTGAACCATATGTGTCTCCAGTAAATAAGGGAACAAGCACATATAAAATAAATATATGAAAGATAAAGCTATGATATGAACTGTTAAACAATAAAGAATAAACAAATGTGATCAAAAAGTATGTCAGGCATGAGAGTTTCTCAGTTCAAGTCTCTGGTAGGTTTCTTCTCACACTATCACCCTTGCCTTCTAGTAATGTCATTCAGCTATCGCTTCTCATTCTTTCTCTTACAGAGGAAGATGTTTGATATTATGATGCCTTGTGACTTATTGATTTCCAAACTTAGTTGTTGGGTACAACAAAGTTGTATACACCAAATACTGCACCAGCCAGTTACATGAAGATGTTTTGTAAAGGTCTGGTTCCAGGAGACACTCAGATTGTCTAATTCATTGGCTTCCAAATCAATTACTATTTCTGGGTTTACATAGGGTGGTTGAAGCTGAGATTTTTACCACCAACTCGAGCGATTCCATCCTTAAGTACGTGGGAATAAGAAGACTCTAAAGATTGCTTCTTCTGATTAATTTGCATCTCTTCTGCAGGTGGGGGATGCCTTCAAAAAACCAAAGGCCCTGAATGAGTTGCGGCTAATTGCATCTGGTCCAGATGACACTAATGTATTTCAGGTGACCAATTATTCAGCATTAGATGGGCTGCTTTCAACCCTGCAGCAGAGTATTATTGGGATAGAAGGTAAACAGAAGCTTTTCTATTTCATTGCTATCTTTTGAGGAATAAGGACTCACCCTATTTCTATTGCATTGTCAGGTACTCAAGGTGATGCTCTGGAGTATGAACTGGCACAATCTGGTTTCAGTGTGCAGATTTTGGATAAGGCAAGTGTTCTGTATTTAACCCTGCTAAATGGTTGTATGCTGTGCTGCCGTTTTAATACCTGTAAGGATTCAGAAGGTCTTATACAAGAAATGATGCTGATACAGAAGTTTGAGAACTATGTAGTCAAATCTCATTGGCAAGCCACTGCTTGCTTTGAAGTTGTTAGATAAGTAAAAAATACTACTTTTTTAATGTCGGTTGTGAATTTTATTTTAGGATGGGCTCTATCTCACATGACCCCTGTTATAACTACTGGATCCTTTTTTTTCTAATGGACAAGAGAACTAACTTCAGTTGACAGCTTTGATTTAGTTGGCATTTGTGTCTCCAGTGTACAAGACCAGGGACTCCATCATGTTGCAAATAAAATAATATTGCTCTTTCAGAATCCTCTGGCTTAAAACACTGGTCCTTCCAAGACAAGCGTGATCTCTGTCCTTGTCAGGAGGGGAGAACAGTGGAAACTGAGGAAGCTAATGAACATTTAGCAGCGTTGGCTGTAAGGATAACAGTGATCGCATTTTGCAAACAATGACATGTAGAGAACTGGGAGATGTGCAGCTGCTTCTCTGATGTTGGGCAGTCATCTTTTACCTTCAATACTAGGAGCTAGTAAAACCACCCATGCTACATGGTCCAGGAAAGAGTGCAGGAGTTGTAATCCAGAAAACATGGCAACCTACTAAGCAGCTTTGCAGACTGATAGAGGTCACTAGCACTGGCAATTGACCTGTGTTCCTCCATTTAATTTGCACTATGTTATTTCTGCAGCGTGTTTGGTGCGGTGGGTGCCTTTGACTGGTCTGGTGGAATTCTGCTGTATGATCTGGCAACCAAGACAGCTGTTTTCATGAATGAATCAAAAGAAGAAGCCAAAAAAGCAAAGTACAGTTACCTAGGTAAGCAGCTTGACCCTCTCTTGAGATCGGTGACAACCTGGCTGCAATTTTGTTTGGTTTGTTTATATGTAGGGCAGTGTGTTCTGGCACTGACAGCATTTACGTGAAGACCATCTCCTGCAGCATCTAACTGAATTTTGAATATTTTCCGTAACAGGGACAGAGATTCTAATGCAAACACTGTCTCCCTGTTCAGCCTATTTGCTCTTATGAGTTATGATGCATTGTGGTGCTATTCTGTTAACACATCCATTTGGTTTCGCAGTATAAGAACACAGTGAAGGGCATTTTTGTGAGCTGATAAGTATAAATATTTGACTTGCTGTGAGTGTCTGGAGAAGAAACAGTTTGTGAATCAATACTGTTCTTGGCGTAGTGACAAATAAGACCTTGCTTATTCACCCTAGTGCTTTGTAGCCTTATGGTCCCTGTATCTCCTGACTGTAGCCTTGGTCTTAAAGTTCTTCTAGGACATATGAGGTGCTGTGGACTGGTTGTGTCAGGATAATCCTTCTGTCATTACTTCCCTGTTACAAAAGCCCCGTAACAGATCTATTTTTGCATTTTATATGGAGTATAATGTTTCCTTCACTTCTATGAAGGATTCTAAGCCTGCTAGCTTGCAGAGATAATAATTAAAAAGAAAGAAAAAAAAAAAGTGTGTATATTGGATAAGCATTCAGGAACTGTGACAAATGCTAAAAGTCCTCAAGAGTTCAAGCAGGTTTTTCAGAGCAGCAGTTTATTCAATTACCTCACAAGCTGTTAAGAGAAGAAAACCTCAGCTTTGCTGGCTTTTCTCTCAGGAAAGTTACCTGCCGTTTCCTAATCAATATTCTGATGAGCTAGTCTGTAATCAAAAACATGGGCCACAACAACATGACGTGGTGCAAGCTCTTGGATCTCACTGAAATATGTAGGCCTATGTCTAAGTCGAAGCTTCGTGGGCTTTTTCCTTCAGGGGTAGAGTATGGTACTGACATGCATGATCTTTTTGTTCCTCGTGTGAATGCACCAGGATACAGCGTGGCAGTGGTGCGCACAGGATACGGACCCTTGTATGTGGCTGGAGCTCCACGGCACAGCATGACAGGGAAGGTATTGGTGTTTCAGGATGGCCACTTGAAACAAACCCTGCAAGGAGAACAGGTACTGTGCTTCACTCACACAGGGGCAAGCAGGTCAGTAGGGGTCAGGGGCACAGCACGCATCTAGGTTGCTCAAGCAACAGCCTCATTTTCTCCGGACAAATTTACATCCTTTGAAGCAAGAGTAAAGCCATTATAAATGTTTGAATAAATCCATTAGCCTTATTATTACTGTTAAACCCACTATGGTCAGGCAGCCTCATTTTTTCAAATGAGATCTGTTGAAGTCTGAGCTTCTGGGACAAGTTGCTCAGCTGGGAGAAATTATCAAAGTTCAACTGCTCACAGCAGGCTGCTGGAGGGTACTGGCACTCACCTCACCATGTTTTCGTTGGTTAGAGGTCTCACAAGTAGGAATCAGAGAACTGCCAAGCATCTGATTTAGCTAGCTGTGGATTATACAGTCTTAGTTCACTCCATAATACTTTGGGAATACCAGAAGAAATCATGAAATTTGGAAAAAGACAGGGAAGACGTTTAGCTAAGTGGGGTGTACTATATTTATGTTCTGTTCTCATGGCTCATGGGGAAAGACGTCATCAACTGTGTTATTCTACTTTTTATTCTGTCACATTGTTGAATAATGATTTTGGTACTGTTATGCTGGTTACAGGATCTGTCCCCGAGGATGGCAGTAATGTAATAAATAATAGTGAAGTGATCCACATATAAGTAGATATGTGATGTTTTGTTCTAAAAATTGCCTTACTGTTGCAAAGGACGCAATTCTACAAAGCTATATATAGAGAATTCCAGTGAAAGAGCTGCTTGTCTTTTTCTGGAGCCCAGGTCGGATCTTATTTTGGCTCTGAGCTCTGCCCGCTTGATGTGAACCGTGATGGGGAGACAGATCTTCTCCTTGTTGGAGCTCCATTTTATCACATCCAAGGGGAAGAAGGAAGGGTTTACGTCTATCGCCTGGAGACAGAGGTAAAAACACTGGTAGCGTAAACACTCCATGTTGGGGATTTTCCAACCATGCCTAAGTAGTGACAAATAAAACATTCCTCCTTTGTGCTCTCACTGAGTGTGCTCTCCCTGTATGGTAGAGGACTGCAGGATGAAGCCAGCAGTCCTGTCTTAGTCATTAGAATATGAAAGAGGAAAAAAATAAATAAAACCATTCTGTAGCTAAGGTACACTGATATCACAGTGTGCTAAAATCACGTCTTTTGCCTACACATAGGCAATTTTTTGGTGTACACTTTGCTCTTCCAAACAATGTTTTTTGCAATGTTTGCAATAAATGTATACATTGGTAGCTGCTAAAACTTTACTTTCCAGGACTTGCAGAAAACAAAATGTTTTGTGAGCCCAGCTACTGGATCCAGTATACCAGATACATATATCCAGGATAGAAGTTAATTGCGTCATTTTGAGTGAGAACTTAACATGCAGACCAGGATAAGCTCCCGTTGGTGCACTGCTAAAATTTGCTCAGGGAACATACCAAATTGTTGGAAGCAGAAAACAGTGTGGGCGTCCATTAGAATTCAAACAACTTGCACCCTCTTGTGGCTTATTTCTGTAACGTGGTGGAGAAACAAGTTTGTCTCGAAATAAGCAGTGGATCAACTCAATCTGCTCATGATTTAAAAACAGATAGTACCTTAACTGTGTCTACTTGCATAGGGCTGTCCAGGGACACTGCTTCTGTGGGAGACTTTGCATGCAGTTGGATCAAGCTTTTGGTCTGAAAATTAGCTGTTATCTTGAATTTCTTATTATATTGTTTAGAGGTTACAATTGTTCTAAAGGGATTTCTTTCTTGGGTATATTTCAGACTGGTTCATTCACCTTGGAAGGACATTTAAATGTGCAGGTGACCACTCAGTTCGCAAGGTTTGGGTTTACCGTGGCCAGCATTGGAGACATCAACGGGGATGGATATGAGGATATTGCAGTTGGAGCCCCCCTTGAAGATCATCTTTCAAACAGTTCCTCTTTTGGCAGCATTTACATCTTTAATGGTGAAAAGGACAAGATCAAGAGCTCTTTTTCTCAAGTATGTGTCTTGTTGGGACTTGCCTCCAGTCCACTATGGGAGGGAAAAGCTTGTGTTTTTGTAGCAAGAGGCTGGGAGGAAGGACTTTCACATTACATTCCCACTGATGAGTGAGAAATTTGCGGGTGTTGGTTTATGTGAGTCCACAGGCTTCTGCAGCAGACCTGCTCCTTAATTGCAGTTATTCACTTGTCTGCTTAGGCCTGGATTAGACCTGGATTCATGTGCTGCCTATAGAAAAATATATTCTTTTGCAAGCCTGCCCATCTATTACAGTAAGTTAATAGCCAATATTTTGTGTGTCAGGAGTGTTGTAAAATCAACCTCACAACAGCCTTATGAAAGAAAGTGTATTTTTCAAAGGACAGGAGGGAGATCCTGACTTATATTTGCTGTTGTGTCTCTCCTATTAGAGAGTAAAAGCCTCTGAAATATCAGCAGGACTCCAGTATTTTGGACAATCCATTGATGGTGGCTTTGATTTCACTGATGATGGTCTCCAAGATATTGCAGTAGGATCACTGGAGAATGTGGTTGTGCTCCGGTAGGTAATGAGTGCTGCTTTTTAGTATGTTGGGGAAATGTTTCAAAGACAAATTTAGAATCTGTGTTCTAAGCACTGTGTAATGATTCTATTTTTAATTTGGCATTGGACGGACATAAAAAAATCTTTCCCAGTGCTAGAAGAAATCATATAAAATGTAAAGCTGTTAGCTCAAGTTGCAAAGGCTTTTGCCTTTGAATGTCTAAGGCTTTGAGCAAGTATGAGATAATGAACATTAAGATCTATGTTAATTGGTTAACGTCTGCAATTCAGCACTGATGGTTTTAGTCATTTAGACAAAAAAATCTTGACAGACCTTGTCTTATTTTCAATCAGATGTCTGGTAGCTGAATGACTTGGTGGAGTTTGCAAGGGCTAAGACATGATGGGCAGATTTGATTTTGTTCTTGCATTTTGTATTTGGAAACAAATTGTTGATAAAGAGAGAATTTTTACCACTAGATAATGAGTTCATCTAATGGAAACATAAACAGTGAGTTTAATTCTGAAACTCTAGCTATATTGGTGTATTTTGGCTGTCTGTTCTTTCAGGCTCATGGGATTTTGTACATTCTCAATGTTCCCAGCAGAAACTGGAACTTCTGTAAATAGGCTAGCTTGGTCCAGGTGAAATATCATGGAAAAGCTGAGCACTTTTTAAGCTTGCTGCCAGGATTTCTTAAAATATTTTTTCCTGAATGTTTCAAAAATTTAATTCTGTTTCTTATTTGTTCTTCACTGACTAGCTCGAGACCAGTTGTTCACTTTCTCACCAGTATGAGATTCAACCCTGAGAGAATATTAATTTTCCAGAACAGCAGCATTGTTACAGCAAAACTGTGTTTCAATATAATCTCAGCTTTACCAGTGTCTCAACAAGGTAATAAATGGGAATTGTGATCAGACTAAAATCTATGGTCCTACACCATATTAGAAACTTGGCATTGTAGACAACTTCTGGTACATCTAACAAAGAATTTTGAAAATCTTGCATATTGTATCTCAGTCTAAACCTTCAGATCCTTTGTAGGGTGCATGAGTAGGCAATGTAGGGGTCATTGTAAAAGCTTTTCTGTTTTGCTTGACTTGTGGGAAGATGTTGGAAATATATCACCATGTTTTTTCCTCCTCTGTGAATGCTGGAGCTACAGATCAGAACTCTGTTCCGCTTCATTCACTGACTCTTTGCAATTGCTTTGTTATGAGTACACAAGAAATTCCCATCTGTGTTTCCAGTGTTTTCACAGTTATACATTCTCTACACGGTGGACTTAGATGTGAAAATGGCAAAGAAGAGATTACAGTTTAAGGATCAGAACACCACAACAAGTGGAAAGCTCTTAGTCAGAGAGCACACATCATGCTCTGAGCTGCAGCTTTTCACGCTGGTAGGTGATGTTGGTCAGACTTACTACAGAAAGAAGGGTTAAGAGGAAAGGATTTTTAATGGAATCTGCACGATGATTAATCTTCCTTGAAATGCAAAATTACTATAATTGGGTGGTTTTCTGGGTGTTAGACTTGCTGAGCATGTTCTATAGCTGAGGGGGATGTGTACCATTTTGACTTGTATTCCTATAAATCAAACTGTCATCCTTTTGGGTATGTGTGAAGTATTTATAATGCAAGAATTATCAGAGAGTCATGAAGCTCTAAAGGATTAAAACAAACATAAAGGAAACCATTTTTTACAATGTATAACTGAATCGAGGAACGCATTACCCAGAGGATGTCATGGGATCCAAATGTATAAAATCCCTCAAAAAACATTTGACAAATTTATGGTCCATTGATGGCTACTAAAATCAGTGGCCCAAAGGCAACATCTGAGTCAGAAGGTCCCTAAATATGCCCCCTGACAGAAGCTGAAACAGAGATAATGTGTGAAGACTGTTTTGCATTTTAATGCCCAGATATTTTCTCAATTTCATGTTCTTCCTTTCTTGTAGCCATGTGACTTTGACTGTTTTTCCAATGTTTATCTGAGAGTTAAATATGAGTTCTGTGAGAAAAACGATAGTACGGAGTTTGCTGTTCCTGTGCTTGATAAATATCAGCCATCAGAAATGCATTTTCAGGTAATAAAATACTGAAGAGCTCTTCTCTTTCCAGAATGCAAAGTATTTACTATTAAAAAATAATAATCATGTTTTTCTTAGCCTTTGTATGTTGCCTTCTCCCCTCTGCTAACTTTTCTAGTTATTATTGTT
This sequence comes from Anser cygnoides, assembly GCF_040182565.1. Lineage (NCBI taxonomy): Eukaryota > Metazoa > Chordata > Aves > Anseriformes > Anatidae > Anser > Anser cygnoides. Next base: position 8,984,948 of record NC_089890.1, read on the forward strand.
GTATTCCAGGTAGACTTTAGGCCGGGGTTTCCCCAAAACAGGTACTCTTACCCTATTAAGAGAATCTCCTCTCTAAGATCCAACCTTTACTTTTGAACACATTCCTCTTGGGCCTCTGTTTAAAATGAGATTAGATGCTACCTGTGACCAAGGCAGATGGGTTTTATGTTTTGTGAAGTACTTTTCGTTATTTGAATGGTGTATTTAGTAGTAACACCTACAAAATTTTCGAGTGAATGGATTTTAAAAATAATGAAAATTAGGTATACATATATAATTTGTTTAGATTTACTTGTTTCAAAGCTATAGTTGGAAGACTGCAAACTCCCAATAAACTGAACCTTTAAATTTGGTATCCTTCGGTATCCTCACTTGCAGTTCAGTACAAGCTAATCTGGCTCTTTTTCACAGTTAGTCTAAAATCCAAATCACAAAGCTCTGTAAAGAGGCATCTTTTTGCTACTTAATAGGCATCTTAAACCACAATTCAATATTTAATTAGCAGTCAATAAAGCATAGGACAGAAAAGTTAGTATCACTTAGCACTGAGCAATAACGAACACTAATCACCATAGTTGCTGTAGTCTTAGGGATTATGATGATACATTTATACCCTAACAATAACTCATGATATTCTTGAGTGTTGGTCAGTATTGCTTATTACTTGTGCACCCAACAGCTAACTATTAATTTTCACTGAACTTCTGCAGAAACATCAGCCACAGACAGTAGATTTTTATTGTTTAATAAAACTATCGCTAAAGGAAGTAACCTCATCACTACAAAATAGTGTGCCTGTAAAATGGCATAGCATATGAAAATGTTTATTCAGGAAAAACACATTGTCCCTGGAATAGAAATTAACATTGTTGTCCTGTGGCAACCGAGGTATAAACAGCTGGCAATTATTTAACAAGACCTTACCCCCACTGAAGACATCATGTCCTAATGAAAACAGAACTTTTCCTGGGAGTTAAATTACAAACTTCACTACTTACTACATCACTAGAGGGTCCTTTATGTCCAACTTCTCCTTAATCGAGGTCATGGGAATTTTGATTTTCTGAGAAGGACCCCCGTATGTATGTGTATATGTAAAGATATGCTAAACCTGCTACCTTGGAAAAATCAGAACTGTTAAAATTTAACTTGATCTTTGTTTGTTTTCAGTTGCCTTACAAGAAGGACTGCAACAAGACCATCTGTACTGCTCATTTAACTTTGACAAGTCAGATCCAGTGAGTCAATGTAGTTTTATTACTTGGATTTTTTATTTAGCATTCATATGACAGGTCATCTTTGTGCATAAGGTATTTTGTTTGCTTCACTGTAAAAAGTTTCCCTGGAGGTTCACTGGAAAGCTAATCAACTGGAACAATGTTTAAAAGCTCTTGATGTAAAAGAGAAATGAAAAAACGTTACCTAAACTTTGGAGATAATAAATAAATAAAGCAGTTAAGAAGAAAGCATTTTCCTACACACCCTGAATAATAATGAATAATTAATTGGGCTGTTGTGTTATCCTGTGTGTGAAAGTACTTCAATGGAGTAATTACCAGAACCAAAATGGATCTCTTATTTACTAACAAAGCTTAGGAAATTACATGTAACCTAACATTTTTCTTTCTGCTTCTAGAAAAGAATTAGTGGTGGGCTACACTAAAGAAGTGTCCATGAATTTTTTACTAAATAACAGTGGAGATGACTCATACATGACAACTGTGGTCTTGAACTATCCTAAAAATCTCCATTTTAAGAAGGTGACAGCCGAGGTAAGATCATAGAACAACTGTTCAGCTAGTTGCAGAAAGAAAACAGTGCTGAAAGAAAACACAACTCAGCCTCCCATTCATTTACTACCTAAGTAAATCGTGAAGCAAGGTTGGGGGAGGGACAGTATTTCAGTTGTCAGAAATACAGCCTGAATTACTAGATTTATCTAAGACTCCCAAGCTTTTATTGGGCTACTTGCACCTAATTCGTTTTATGGGAGCAGACAGAATTGAATTTCCCAATGTATTTTTATTACTATTGAAGAGCCTCCTTGTTCTGTTGGCAGCCATCCTCTCCTGCTATTCACTGTGGCCAACCAATACCCTTCACTTCTGTGGAGTTATCCTTGAACTGCAGAATTGGGCATCCAGTGTTCAAGAAGACAACTGTAAGTAGAGACGATAATTTTCATTTCTCCCTTCCTCTAAATGGTACTTTGAGTAGCTGTACTGGCATCCCCTATCTTTACAGTTAGGCCATAGCCTCTCTGCTTTCAAATTCAGCTTGTCACCCACATGCATTTTCTCAAGACAAGTGATAATTTCCAAATTCCTGTACGTTAACTCTTCCAGAAAGGAATGCTGAGCAGAAAATACATTAGCTGTCACGTTTTAACAGTATCCTGGTGAGTTAAAGACTGTATTTACAGGGTAATCAATATTTTGTTATATCTTTCTCTTTCCTCAAAATAGGCAAATTTCTCTGTGATTTGGCAACTAGATGAAAGTGTATTCCCAAATAAGTCTGCAATCACTGTTAATATCACCAAGTGAGTATTGCTATTTTCACCACTAAATACACTGTAAAAGAAATTCTGTAATTCCTATTCAGTATCCATACTATTTATCAGTCACTGGTTTCACAAAATTGTACTTGTCCTTTGTGACCTTCTGAAGTGTTTGGACCCATATAAAAAAAACTTTCTTTATTATTTTAGCTTTGCTCTTACTTTATTTCAGTAAAAGATAGAATATCCCTTAAGTTCCTAATTTAAGTATAGTATATATTTAAAACCTTGTGTTTCCTGAACTAGAAAACTTGGTTCTGACATCCTCCTTTGTTATCAGAGAAAACAGATGAGTAACATAATCCAGCTCTGTTCCAAGTAGAACTATTATTCCAAATAGGATGAGGATGTATTCATGTTATTTTTCTCGACTGGGGCTTTCTACTATGGGGAAGTTACTATTCCTTTCTTGTCACGTTCCTCTCATTAACTTGAATGGGACTGATTAGCAAACAGCACTTTATTAAACAGCATTTCTAAGAAGGAAATGAGGATTCATCTCTGGCAACCTCATTGCAAGCACACTTTAAGGCAAAGGTTTATACATGAGTTTAATGTCCAGTTTTTTTGAAGGGTAGAAGCTTTTAAATTTTGATTAATTAAGGCATTATTACATATTCATAGATTAATGCTGGTTTGTGGGGAAATATTCCAAGGCAATGGCAGCTTCCAAAATCCATAATAATGAAGGGCTACTCCAACATTACTGCAGTACGTTAACCCATAGGAGAGCAGGATGGCACCCCTCCTTTCATAAGTTACTGCCACTCCGTGTTTCCATCCCTCTTGTATAACCAGTATCCACAATTTGGAAACCATAGAAATAGAAAACGAAGGCATGCAGATGATAAAGCTGTTTCATCAATTCTTTTTTTTTTTTTTCTTTTAAAGCATAAATGAAAATAGCACCATTCTGACTGAAAAACATGTCCTTGATGTCAGATATGCGTTCACTGCAGTTCTTACCAAGTAAGTTTTAAGAATATTCAATTGCATTATATTACTTTAGTCAATTAGAGGAAAGAGGGTTGAGAGGATGCCTGGCAGGATTCCAGCACAATTTCCATCTTAATAGTTTCAAGCACTGCAGATTGTCAAGTTGCTTTCTGTGGTATAAGACAGCAAGAATCTGGAAGATGGAACAACAAAACATCATAGGGAGATAACTAGGGTCAAATATAAACCCTTAACTATTTAACTGATTAAAAAATACCTTCAAGATTGCTTCAAAGATGCATCTAATTGATAGACTGCATATATGCCCATATATAGACTGTGTAGCTAACATTCCTGTTTAACAAATTTGATCATGCTACCTCCTTATTATTTAATGCATGTGGGTCATTGGATGTACTAATGTTCAATAATAATTAAATTCAATGTTCACTTAGTTTTAATTTATCTTCTTCTACAGGCCAGTTTCTTTAATGTATATGAACGTTCGCCAAGGACTACTTGAAAACAAAGAATTTAAATTTAATGTAAGTATAGCTTCAAATTTAGTTCACCTCATCTGTCTGCAATCAGGATTAAAGAACACTTACCTTGTGCATTTTATTCCGTAGATAAATGGAGAAAACCCCTTTAATGCTACCATCAAGTTACAGATTTGGGTTCCTGTCAGAGTACAAGGTCAGAACATAGCAACTGTCAAAAATGCATCAGGAACACAGGTACTTTTTTTTTTTTTTTTCCATAACACAATACCTCTTCACTGGCCCTTACAGAGGAAAACAGGTTGTATTATTGCAGATTAGGATTTTTTTAAAGCTACACTACAGAAACTTCAGGAAATTACATTTTATAGCATTATTCCAAGTACGTGTTGGACCAAACGGAGCAAAAGTTCATTTTAAAAACTAAGTCAAAAGGTAGGTTTTTCCTCCCTTTGTATCCCTAACTGGGCTAACAATATTTACCTTTGTCCATCTTTTTGTTTATTTCTTACAAATTAAAACAAACAAATATAGTAAGGGAAGAACTTCTAATAATCTAAGTGGAATTCAGGACATGAATAAGCCTGAAGAAATCTTTTCCCTCCACCTCCACTGTCAAGTCTGTTCCCTTCCACCCTTACCCCTCAAAAAAGTACATACGGAAACATCTTAAAGCAGGCGGCTTTTTTTGTGCATTTTTACACATTTTTCATAGCTTACTTTACATACTGGTAACTGATCACAACATTTCTTCGTCGTGCCAACATTTAAAAAGACCATACAGAAAAATGACAAAGGGGAAAGGGGCATCGGTGACTTAGTTCTTGGAAGCACTGTGCTCCTTTACTCACTGGAAGAGGCTGCTGCTATGCAAAACTTCACTGGCAGACCCAAAGGTCAATACTTCATTATGGAACTTAACGAGCTGCTGCTTTATTTTTCTCATGGCAGAAGTTGATTCTTTTTTCTTGTAAGCCATATCTTTCAAAAGTTTATCTGACAAATAGTGCAACCAGAGGACATTGCTGTGTGGATGATAGTCAGTCCAGCTGTTGGAGTTCTCTGCTTTCATTTGCCTGTAGATATCAAACTGGTAGTCTCCTGTGCCTTGGAACAGCTCTTCATCAGTGGAAAGGTCACAAAAAACAGTTAACCCATCTTTCTCTAGCCGAGACAAGGTATAGTCTATGATGTTGACATGGATCCCTCTTGTGGGGATTGTGCACATCGTCCCATTCAACACGTAATTAAGCTCTTTGACATCTGTTTTCTTTACCAGCACATTCCCCCAGTGTAAGTCTCTGTGCTCAAAGTGCAGTTCCTGTTCTGCCACAGCCAGGGAAGCAGTCACCTGGTGCAAAATGCTTTTTGCTGAAGCCACCGAACTGAAGCTGTTTCTCATGTTCTCCAAGTCACTGCCTCCGAATTCAAACTCCAGAACCATGAAGAGTTGCTCTTTCCCAAAAAAGTCTGGCCGATCATTTTCTGATCCTGTTACTTTGTCGTATTTGTCCCAAGCTTCTAAGAGATACTTAGGATAGGCCCCTTGAACACAGTGCACAGAGTACAAGCTAACGAACCCTACAGTCCTGTTTACAGACTCTTCAGATAGAAGACTGAGTTCCTTTGAAATTATTATCTCTGGTAGAATCTCCCCAAAGCTTTTTTGAGATTCACCATTCACTCTTTCAGTCCCCTCAATGGGAATTATTTTTAAGGCCACAGGTCCTCTTTTACTGTCAATCTGGAAAACCTCTCCAAACACCCCTTCTCCAATTTTCTTGCAATCTTTCATCTTATCTAAGGGAATGCATTCCTCAAAAGTGATAGGTCTCTCCTGGTGGCATTCCCCAAACACCTTCTCTGCATCTGTAAGCACTACCTCCAGGACTGAACAGGAATTCCTGGGAGCCAGCAGTACCATGGAAGAAGCAGACAAAGCACAGTGCTGACCCATACTAGAAGTTGGGGTTGCTTGGTGCCCTGTAACCTCGGAATTCACAAAAGGGGTACAAAGGATGCTATTGTAGGAACACTCGTCTGCAGTAACTTTCTTTTTCTTATGGAAGGACAGAGATGCTCGAAGTCTACCCCAGGCATGGGAGTTATTGAGGAATGAACAATCATTGTCTCTTGTATCTACAGACATCTCCTGACCACCCTTCTTCCTTCCTCTTGGTCTCAGTTGTGGTCTGAAAAAAGAGTTATTAGCGTGCTGCTGCCTCTTATTTTTGAGTCTTTGGGGACAGAGCCTCATTTGCCTATCCCACCGCCTGGCACTGAAGCCACTGATGCAAGCTCTTCTACAGGCACTTCCCTCTGCAGAACCGACCTTGGTGCTTTTATTTTTATATTCCGCCATTCCTTGAGGGCCCAAAGGCGACACTGGCTTCTGGCAGGAAGGTTGAGCATCTGCCTTTTTGTCACCTTTCATGCTTGTCAGCCACAGCGACACTTCCTGACGGTTCAGGACCACCACCGGCGTAGGCTGGTGCTTGGTTTTGCCTCTCTGACCGCTCAGGCTTCCTTCCCTTGAATCTCTCTCTACATCATCGCATGGTTCTTCAGCCCTGGCACCAGCATGCGGGGTGGAGTGCAGGGGCTCGCCGTTAGCAGGAGTGCTTGTGCTTTGCTGCAGGAACAGGGCCCCCCGCACGGACGCCCTCAGAACCCTGCTGGCCCTTTGTGACAAGCCCCTCTCACCGCACCCACCCGCGGCTTTGGACCAAGCCAGCCCCGTCCCCTCCTTGCTCCCGCTCGGCGACGCCTCCACCTCCTCCGCATCTCCCCTCAACGACTCGGGCGTGCTGGGCCCGCTGCCGAGCGAGGCGTCCTGCCCCTCTCGGGGCGACGAGAAGAGCTCCAGGCTGCCCTGCAGCCCCGAGCCTCCCTCCAGCCTGCCGCTGAGCTCGGCCGGCGGCGGGCGGCGGCTGCGGCGGGGCGCCCACTGCGGGGTGCTGCAGAGCAGGGGGCGCCGAGCCCCGTGGGGCGGCCCCTGGCGGCGGCGGCGGCGGGCGGCGGCGGGCGGCAGCGGGGAGGGCGACGGGGAGCTGAGGGCGGCCGGGGCGGGCGGCCGGTTCTCCTTCTCATCCTTCTCCTCGGTGGCGGCGCCGCGCCGGCTCCGCAGACACCGAGCCCGGGCGGGGCGCTCACCCAGCGGCTGCCGGAGGCGCTTCCCGGGCGGAGAGAAGTCGGGGTCGTCGGAGGCGGCGGAGAGGGCGCTGGAGCAGGCGGAGCTGGAGGCGGCCGAGGTGGAGCTGAAGAGCCGCCTGCGGTCCTGAGGCGGCGAAATCCAGCGGGCGGGCTGCGGCAGCGGGCGGAGGTGGCCGCCGCGCCGCGAGTACGTGCGGAGCAGCCGCGGCTGTAGCGGCATGGCCGGGCCGGGCCTGCCCGAGGGGAGCCGCGGAGCCCGCCCGTCCGCCCGCCGCCGTTTCAAACGAGGCCTCGCGAGACTGCGGGAGGGCGGCGGGCGGGAGCGGGGCGGGGCGGACACCGGCTCAAAATGGCCGATGGCGGAACGGAGCGTGTGGAGATCATACGGTGCTGGCCACCTGCTGAGCAGGATCGCCCCGAGCACCTTGCGCGGGGTGGTGTTCAGGCGGGTTTTGGATATCTCCAGAGGAGAATCCCCAGCCTCTGAGCAGCCTGTCCCAGCGCTCTGTCACCCTCACAGGAAGGAAGTGCCCCCCTCATATTGACCTGGAACCTTCTGTGCTTCAGTTTGTGCCTGTTGCCTCTTGTCCTGTCACTGGGCACAACTAAAAAGAGACCAGCTCCGTCTTCTCAGCACCTTTCCCTCGGACATTTATGTATATTAATGAGGTCTCCACTCAGTCTTCCCTTTTTCAGGCTAAACAGGCCTGGTTCTTTCAGCCTATCCTCATATGACAGGTGCTCCAGTCCTCTAATTGTCTTAGTAGCCCTCTCTGAGCTCACTCCAGTAGTTCCATGCCCCTCTTGTACCAGGAAGCCCACAACTGGACACAGCACTCCACGTGTGGCCTGAGGGCTGAGTAGAGGGGTAGGATCACCTCCCTTAGCCTGCTAGCAACACTCTTTCAAATGCAGCCCAGTTCTTGTGCTACAGGCTGTGGGAGGAGTGGCTGGAAAGGAAAAGGAGCTGGGGTGTTGGTCGGCGCTCGCCTGAGTGTGAGCCCACAGTGTGCCCAGGTGGCCAAGAAGGCCATTGGTATCCTGACTCGGGTCAGGAATAGTGTGGCCAGCAGGAGCATGGAGGTGATCGTCCCCTTGTATTCTGCTCTGGTGAGGCCACAACTCAGTTCAGTTTTGGGCCCCTCAGTACAAGAAGGACATCAAGGCCCTGGAACGTGTCCAGAGAAGGGCCACAAAGCTGTTGAAGGGCCTGGAACACAAGTCCTGTGAGAAGTGGCTGAGGGAACTGGGGTTGTTTAGTCTGGAGAAGAGGAGGCTCAGGGGAGACCTTATTGCTCTCTACATCTACCTTAAGGGAAATGGTGGGGAGATGGGGGTTGGCCTCTTCTCGCAGATAGTCATTGATAGGACTAGAGGGAATGACCTCAAGTTGCCTCAGGGGAGGTTCAAGTTGGAAATTAGGAGATGTTTCTTCTCAGAAAGAGTAGTCAGACATTGGAACAGGTTGCCCAGGGAGGTGGTGGAGTCACCGGCCCTGGGGGTGTTCAAGGAGAGGTTGGACGTGGTGCTTAGGGACGTGGTTCAGTGGGTGATATTGGTGGTAGGGGAATGGTTGGACCAGATGATCTTGAAGGTCTTTTCCAACCTTAATGATTCCGTGATTCCTCTGGGCTGGGGCTGTCCCAGCCTTCGCAGCATCACCACACCGCTCTGTACACGCATCGGCATCGTGGCCAAGGCACTGAGCTGTAACTGTTCAACTTCAGGGTACAACAGAGTGCAGAGTCAGCGATGAACTGGTGCTTCATCTAAGGGACTATTCCAACAGCGCAGAACTAGAGGTGAGCCGGGTTGGTCCCTGCTGCTGTTGCAGCAGTTTACCGCGAGGTGACAGGATGGGTAGATAGAACATCCAGGGAGTTTACCCGCGGTTGACATCCCTCTCGTTGCAGGTCACTCAGGACGTGCAGTATCAGTGCGTGTATTGTTCCATCCAAGCAGATAATGAAAACATCACCGTGGCAGCTGAATTGTCCTTAATTAACGCAGACCAGGTATATGCGAAAAATGGCACTTCTCTGGGTTTGTTTGCTAAAATCTGCTAGCTGCCAGGGGTTTCATGCAAGGATTTCTTCTGCATCCCAGCAGAGATTTTGCTCTTCTGCATATGATGCTATTTTCTGACCCTGTGGAACAAAAGTGATGTTTTATTCATTGCAGAGCCTCCCAGGAGGCACTTGGCTCTTAAAAGAGCTGCTGCATTCTCCTTACTTCCTTCAGAAACTGCTGCATGTGAAATGATTGTTTCAGTACCACAAGCTTTGGTCTAGACAACTTCTCATTACTGATAGTCGCATGGAAGGAGAAGTATGCAGTGTTCAGCTTGGTGGCAGCACTATACAGGGTAGTTCTCACAGTCTGAAGAAGGATTTGCTGTTGCAACATGCAGTGCTTTTTTTTTTCCCCCCTCCAGAAAAGACTGAAAAGTAACTCATGTTTTGCTCCTTCTACTTCTTACTCCATAGTTCTTGAAAAGAAGAATTGACCTCCTGATCCCTGGAAAAATCACCTTCAACAGGCAACTATATCAGGGGCTGAAAGAAGAGGAACATAGTGCTGAGGTATCTGAGCATTGTGCAGGCAGCTTGGTCCTTTTTTAGGGGCAGGAACAAGTGAGAAATCCAGCTGGTTTTGCTGAACCCAGAGAACCAGTGAAGTCCCCAGAATTAAATCCTGGGCCCTTTAAAGCAAACAGCTTTTCCACTGTTGAATTTAGTAAAATCAGGTTTTGATCATAGGACAAAAACAAAGGGAAGATGTTTGCTAGTGCGTGTCAACAATCTGAGAAGTTCTATGTTGAACTCTGTTTATCCTCTAACATGTCTGGCTAACACAGAGACCTCTTGTCTTCTCAAGGATTTCAACATGAATAATACTCCTCTTTCCCTTGGAAACTCATGTTTTTTATTCTGAAGATTGTCACTGGTGACTTTTGTAATCACTGTAAACTCATAATGAAGACTTAGTAAGTTTAATTCCCTTGACTAGTCTTGGAATAATAATAAAAAACAAACAAACAAAAAAAACCCCTTTCGTACTGTATTACAAAGTACCTGCAGTACCTGTAGATTAATGAGGCATCTAGCACAGAGTTTAAAGTTTGAATGCTAGCTCAAACTAAATAGCTTTCTCAGTTAAAAGCTGATGAGAAAAAGATAACCGGGCTTCGGTGTGTGATAATTTGGCCTTGATTCTGTTTCAGATAACTCTTATCTTCCTGAAAGAGGAAGTGTTTGATCCTGTACCTATTGTCATAGGAGGCTCTATTGGTGGACTTCTCTTGCTGTTGTTCATTATTCTGCTCCTCTGGAAGGTGGGTATCCTTCACACACACACAGCAAAACAGATATCGTTTTGTTAGATGCATGCATGTTTTTAAGATTTCTCCAAGTATGAAAGCAGTTTTTTCAAATGCTCATTGAAGGACCTCTGCCACTTACTGTTGTAAGACCTCGATCTTACATTTTGAGCTATTTTGAGTGTTGCAGTATAGCCTCTAAAGACCTATTTTGAAGTGCTTTCCTGAATGCTTGAATGTTTTGAGGTGTTTATAGATGTTCTGAATAGTTTTGAACAATGTCAGCCTTTAGGCTTATAGCTCTGTCAGAAGTCATACCTGGGTTGCATCCTGCATTTATTCATTCACTTACTGTGACTCTGACAGGGAAAAACTTGGAATTTTCTTTTTCTTTTTAAGAAAAGGGAAAAATCAATGCATTCACAAAGACTTAAGTTTTTTTTTTTTCCTCAGTTTGGCTTTTTCAAAAGAAAATATAAGATCATGATGGAGCAAGAAGATAGGAACAAGAAGATACTTCCTGAAGACTAAGCTGGCCAAAGCAGAACCCTCTGCATTCTGTCACCGTCTTTTTGGAAATACCAGAGTCAAAGTCTGGCTAAGATGCAAAATGATTCTTGTTCCCTGAGCTGGGATAGATCTATAGGACTCCAGACTTTGGGACTCCTCCAAGTTCCTGTTCTGACCATAGGGGCCCTGCGCTTTTGGGCAATCTTGTTGCGTGCTTGTTTCATTTGAGCTCACCACTCATCATAGAAGGGCTGTCTGGCGTTGATAAACTAGACTCCCCATGACATATTTTGCTTTAATGTAGAAATGCTAGGAAAAAATCAGCTTGGAGCCTGTTATATTGGATTATAGTCTTAATTGTGATGCCGAGTGGTTCTTAAAATGATTTTAATACTGAGTAGCCTCAGAATAGATTAAAATAGAAATAGATTAGTGGAAGCTTCCTATTCTGCTATTGCTAATGAAAATGTAGAGACAAGCATTTTGCATATAAGTGTATATACTTATAAATGAGAATATATATATAAATTTGTCTATTTTAATACAGTAGAATATGTTCCTTGATATCTCTGGTTCTTGGAATGATAAGTATGTATGTGGCGATCTGGGTATTGTACTTTACAGGGTCATTTCTGGTTTTGCATTTTCAGTTGCTTTCAGATCCTGATATGGTCACAAATAAAAATTTGCATTATGGGCCTTATTGTCAATTTAGGCAGTCTCCTCCCGTATGAAATGTCTCCTCTTGGCTTTTTCTCTCATGTTTGGCTAACCAAAAACCTCACAAATCTAATATGTATTTACACACAGCAGTAGAATAAACACAGATTTTTGTCCAGACCTTCAGAAGGCAAAACTGTTTGCTGTCTCCTTTGGCTTAACCAGTATTGCCTGATGGAAAACTAAAGTTAACAAGCTGTGGTCTGCCCTTCAGTTTCCTTGTATAATTTGTGTTTAGTACTTGGATAGTACTATTAATATATCTCTTCAAAGCTATTACAGAGATCATGATGCGTTGGGCATTCTGCAGGCTGTACAGCTCTGGATATGTCCCACCTCTAAATTTGGCTGCCAAACAGGTGGAAGTTAAAGGTGCTAAGCACACTGGCCTGCCTGCTTAGCGCAAAAGAAAAAACAACCAGAGCAAGGTATTAGCTGAGGAATGTAAGGCCCCCATGTCAGTTTCAGCTGTACAAGACAGAGAGGTGGTGAGAACTTGTGCTATCGTCCAGCTCAGTCAACTCAGCCATTCTTTCTTGATTTTTTCTCTCCTCTGGCTGATTGTAGAGTTCCTTGGAGCTGCATACAGGGTGTGAGTCACTCCAAGCCTGTTTACAAGTGTCAGGGATTGAGACTTACTAGGTTCAGAAAGGAAAGTCTCATCTGAATCAAAGAACCACTTATGGCAGGTTTTTTTTTATCATACCAGTTCTGTACCATTTAGAAAGAACGTGCTTTGTCTGGTTTGAATGGCTTTACTGTCCCCCCTAACTGTGGTACTCCTCTTTTTTTTTGTAATATTTTATTTTTTCTTTTTTAAAATAAATTCTTTCAAAAGAACCCTGCCTGTGTATAACACTTCATGATTAAAGGTGGTTTGTGTATTTTGTCGTACCATTTCCCAGGTAGCATTGCAGGTCTCTGGAGCTACTGTCCATCTCTCAGTCCATGTTTTGGTAGAACAATTTGCATGTTCCTGAGTGGGTGGACCTTGATGAGGCATTAAGTACGCGAAAAGCAGAATATGCTGGGTGGAGAGAGAATGCCTTTGAAGAGCTTCAGGCAAGAGACCAGCTGAGCATGGTTGCGACTGAGGTGGCGGCATTATAAAGAAGCCACCTACTTTTTCATAGCTTCCTTATTTATTCACTTACTAATTTATTTTTAAGTTGTGGGCCATGTTGGCTTTTCTTAGGAGAAGAAAATTTGTTGTCTGCTTTTCCCACAGCTCTAGACAGGTCTTGTACTGAGCAACAGCTGGGCTGTTGTGAAAGGACTGCGATATACCAGCAGCCGTGCTTCTGCTGCCAGTCTCCCTAGGAGCCATCTAGCCCATCCTCCCTAACAGGCCTTCACTGTTTCATACCAAAGTCCTATCTGTTCTGAAGCACCTAGAGATATCTACAGTCAGATCACACTTGGTAAGTTCTTGCACAGAAAAAAAGCTGTTGGTAGTTTTTGGATTACTTTCCCTTAGGAAAGATTGTTAATTGTATAAGTTTGTGCTAAGAATAAGGAGTTGCAAGGAGAGTTTTCTCTTCTTGAGGCTAAACAAGCCCAGCTCCTTCAGCCAATCTTGTTATACTCCCTCTTTTTCAGTTTTTTTTTTCTTCTTCTTCTTCTAGGTTTTTCTCTGAATTAACTATCCCTCATTACTCGGATTCCTTTTGTTGTCCCTTAAGGCTCTCAAAGAGGTCAGTTCTTGCAGTGGGTTATGCTATTTTCCTTTTTAGATGTTTTTTTCTTAAATGCATTACAGTGTTCTGTGACTTGTAATTTCCGATGAGTGCCATTCGATCATTTAATTCTTCACAATTGCTGTAGTAGATGCCAAACACATTTGCAGTAATTGGATGGCACTTAAGGGATTAGTGAAGACGGCCAAGATTTTTCAGTCATCCAAGCCACAGCTGGGTTTTTGTGCTGTTTCCATGGAAGTCTTGCTGTGTCTGCTTCTAAATTTATTTGTGATTTGCGTTTTGAATAAAATCTCCTGTGCAAAAGCCTTGTCAACATTGTGGCCCTGCTGTATAGCCCTGACTTCAGTGCACTCTGACAGTGGCACAGTTATGCCATCTCCTTGGATGACAAAAGATTTGCAAGTGCCTCCTTTGGAATCATTAATTGCCAGCCTCATGCATTAGCAGGATGTTTGGGGTCCAGGTGTGATGGGTGGAGAAGCTGCTGCAGACAACTTGGAGGCTTCTGAGCTGTAAGGGTCATTAATGAATGATCTTTGTACATCACGCACATATGGAAGAGTGTCTGCAGACCCAAAGCTTCTTGAGGGAGAGAGGGCATCTTTACTCTTGAGTAGGACATACAGACTAGAATGGATTGTGTCCTAAATTCTTTTGTGTTCAGGTATGTTCTAACAGCACTCGTTAGGCTGGAGGGCCTTGTTATTCTTCATTTGTCTTGCTGTTTCGGGGAGAAACAACTCTCAGTGCTGTTGGTAGCCCAGGAAAGCAAGAGCATTTGTTTGTTCTCTACCCTTTGATGGGTGCTGATCACCCATCGCCATCACACCAGCTGTCTTAGCTCTGGTCCTGGCTCTAAATCATTCCAGGTTTGAATGTTATCTTCTAGTAGGTCAGCTCGGCCTGACAGATTTTGGCTATTTTTTGCTGTGATATATAGCCAAGGAGTAGGAGGTGTGACAGTGGGTGTTGGCTGACAAGAATTGCTGTATCTGAGGTAGCTTTTTATTTTTTATCTTGAAGGGGAGGATGGATACATTTTGTAATGCTATCTTAATCAGGAGTGGTATCAGCTGCTTATGTCTTTCTCATATGCCAGGAAGATTCACAAGCCTTGGGTTATAATTCCTTCCGTGTGGTCAGAAGCTGGCAGGTTCATGTATTGGACTCTGGGAGTGCGGGCAGCTTGGTGGTTAGCAGGAGTAAGTAAAATGGAAGTCTGCTGTTCAGGAAAGCTTATCAGAAAAACAGCATAAGTAGTTCTTCATTAAGCGCTGGGTGCTGACGTAAGAGCATCAGATAGGAGCAATGAAGTGCTTTGTTAGGCTTGAGAGCCTGTTGGGGCAGATTTACTTGGAGGTTAATTGGATTACGCTCTCAAAAAAGAAATTTCCTGTCTCTTATTATAACAGGATGGATGAGCTGGAATGGAGCCGTGCAGCTGCTAGCGGGTTGCTTCGACACTGCCAGCTTGGCCAGAGCAGCTCCGGTACGTCCATGCTCCGCTGCTCTGTGTGGTGTGGCTCTGTTGTCTGAGCGTGTGTGGGACACATCGGCTGTGGTAACAGGTAAGGGCTTAGAGCACCATCAGCCTCCAGAGCTAAGGCGAAGTCGGGTGCCGGGCTGGTTGGCTGAGGGTGTTGCTATTGGAACCTTTTCCTTTGTGGGTCAAGTCTAAGTGCCATGCATGTTTTCCTACAACCGGAAAGAGTTGCCAATTGGTAATTCCAGAGAGGGAAGGGCAGCAGCCTCAGTCTCGACTTTCTGGGTGTTTACGTGATGAGATTCTCCGCTGGCCAAAGGGGATGAAGGTTTCTCATCAGCACTTGCTGCAAGGCAGGCAGCCTCTGGTAACAGCTCTCCAGCCAGGACCTGTTCATACCTTTCCAGGCCAGGGATGATGCACCTTGGCAAAGAAGCAAAAAGTTTGTCTGATTGTTTTTCTAGTAACTCCTGAAAGAAAGATTTCGTTTTCCATTGTGGCTGGGTGTGCAGAAGTGCCAGTTAGGAGGACAAATACTGGGGCTGAATTCTGTCAATTTTTCACTGGCAAGTAGTAACCTATTTCTTATTTACACTGCAAAGTCTCAGAAAGGATTAAAAGGAAGTTGAATGGAACATTTTTCACTGCAGGTTGCACGTTTCTTTATTCTCAAACTCATTTTCAGAATGCAGCTTATGGCTGATGTTGCTGATTTCCTGTGTTTCAGTGTGCATGTGCTGTGGTTTAGAAGTAATTTCCTCTTTCAACCTGTTAAACTCTTCACCTTGTTTTCCTTAGATGTTGACCTAAAGGTATGATTACTGTGAGAAAGAAAAACAAAATGTTAATGGAGAGCTGACCTCTCTCTTTTCCACTGTTCATTTCCTTGCCAAAATAGTTTATCTCTTATTTACGTCCTCTGCTCCTTGCCTCCTTTCTATTTCAGTAGCTGGTCTGGCGCCTCTCTGGATGATGCATCTGCATTGCTCAGGCATTTGCTGCAGGAGCATTTTCAGTGCTTCAGAAATGTCTGAGTGTTTTGTGAGTCAGCTGTCACGCATTTGGGAGCTGATGCTTTCTGTTGCACTTGGTAGCCCAGTAAAGGGTGGACTGGGGATCACAGAGAGCAGTAATGCCTGGAGAATGATCATTTGGAACTGAAAGAGGACAACACAAGTGCCTAAAATGGGTACCTCCAACAGCCACTTGAGGTCTGTACTCATCGGGGTTGTCTGCTATTGCTTGGAAAATGCGTGGTCTCTTTTGGGTGTCACTTAAAGGTAGCACTGGACCATGTTACTGGGTTGAATGTGAAATGTTTCTATACTACAGTGCCATAAGGAGACAGATGTGACCTTTGTACGTTTTGAATGTCACTATGTCAAGGCAAGGGTCTAAAGTTAAATTTCCAAAGTCCCTGCACATGGCCTTTACGGGCTCATGACTGGACTGAAATCAGCTGTGGGGTGGATTAACACCAAAGAGCTCCTGGCAGATGGAGAGAAACGTAGGTGAGTAGCAGTCTGGGCAGACAAGAGATGTATCTTATACGGGAGAGTTTCAGTAGTGGAGGATAAATCCTCCCTGTGAGAATCTCCAGACTGAGTAAATAGCCCTCATGGGAAAGGAGCAGAACTGTTTGTTTTTCCATGGGAAATGGAAGTCCAATGCTGTCCAAAATGTTGGACTCAAGAAGGGAGATATCTTGCAGAAGAGAACCAGCCTGAGTCCCTTGAGAAGGACACAGAGAAACTACTTTTCTTTGTCTGTAACTGATGGTTAGATTTTAAGTTATTTACTTCCTGCTTCCCCCCGCCCCATGTTCATGAAACTGCTTATGTTTGAACAGCCCATGGATATTTTGAGAAACATGCCAGTCACCTTGCTTTCCAAGCAAGAAAAAAATAAGGTTGTGAGAACTACAAGGTGATGAAATCAGTATCTGCAAGAGCGTGCCAGCAGCACTGTTGTCAGCAGAAATCTTTTCCTGTGTCAAGTAAAGTTCAGAATATTCTCAGGTACATTTGATAAAAATTGAAACTTCTTATTCAAAAAGAGCAGTTGCAACTATGCTTCTACTTGGTGGCTCTAAAAAAAAAAAAAAAGAAAAAGTCGTTTTTCATGCTCTTTTTCATTAGTGATCAAGTGTGGTTGACGTCTTCTTCAGGTCATGCCTGTAACAGGAACACTTCTCTCTCTAAGCAGCATTTTTTCTAACCTGTGTAAATCCATTCTCAGATTAATTAACCTGGAAAGTAATTGCAAAAACTCACAGCAGACCTATGTCTGTGCCACTGAGTTAAACCAGGCCAGGAGGCAACACACTATTTAACTGTTAGCGTGGTTCCTGGTCTGACTGTAGCCTGTGCAGTCACCCAGACAGATAAGGATGTGCCTCCAGGGAAGATGAGGATGGAGAGAGGGGTCTCTAGACAGCACCAAGGGCTGACTTGTCTTCACTATCCAGGACTCTCTTTGTTCATGACTTTGAATATTCTTAGTGCAACAGGAGCAGTGCTGGAGGCAGTCATGAGCCAATGGCATGTAGCCCTGAGACACGGGGTATCCTTGCTGTTGTGTGGCTGGGCTCAGCTGTCACCCAGTGGCTTGTGCTTGTGGACTTGTCTGATTTAGGAGCAGGTGAGCAGAAGATCAGGTGGTGGCTCCTTCAGCCTGCATTTCTTCCGTACTTGTTTCTGGCCCCACTGACCGCTGTGGTCTCCTTCCTCCCTGCAGAAGTGTGTGTTCTTGGAGAGTTTTATTTCCTTGGGTTACTATATGTTGTAAGAGTTTTTGTTTGTGCTTCAGGCTTTCACAGAGAGGATCTCTAAAACTGCCAGCTGTGACAGCCTGGTCTGCAGGCATCTGGTAAAGAGGAGTAGATACAATCACCAGATACCATTTGAGGAACTGGGAAACCATGAACTCTAGAGTGAGAAAGAGGGTTCCAGGAGGAGCTTGGGAAGCAAAAAAACATGTTTTGTGAGATTGGTGGTGTGAGGTAGAAAGATACTGCCCATGTGGGGTGTGCAGATAGGGAAAGGAGGGGTCCTGGCGAGCGGGAGGTGAGCAAGAGCAGCCTCTTGCCTCTGCTGAGGCTGAAGGGTGGCTGCAAAGTTTGGGAGGGGGCTTGGGGCTAACCCCAAGCCAGAGGGCAGGGTTCAGAGGGTGCCCGTGGGCTGCGTGTTGCCCAGGAGCCTCCTCGGGGGAGAGCCAGGTTCTGAAATAATCTCGTGCCATGGGGCCGGCACTAGGAGAGTGCAGCAGCCTCTGGGTTAAAAAGAGCTCACCGGCAGATTTCTGTTCTAGTTTTGCAGTTGCTGGAGAAAGGTTTCTTTCACTTTGTGGTAGGAAACTCTAGGGATGGCTGTAGGATGAGGGACAAAATGAGGTATTATGAGGATATTCGTTATTAAACTGTTCGTGATTCTCTTGTGATTTGGAGCAGTCTTGGCACATATTCACTAAATGTCTGATCCATCTGTTTAAGTTTGATACAGACTTTAAGGAGAATGAAAGGTAAAATTTCTACAATTCCATAAAACCTGGGATCTTGAGAAATGCTTCTCCCTAGGAAGAGAGTTGCACAGGGAGGACGTGTGTGTGCTGGAGCAGATCACCCCGCTGCACTGCCTGCAGCCTCGATAACGTGGCAGTGTTCTGCACATCCAGCGGGTGGCTGTGACCCCCTCTCCTGACCTCTGTCCAGGTGTGTATCACAGGTGCATGCTGTGAAATCTCAAGGGCCTTTCTGGACCTGACAGAGCCCCCTGAGCTAATTGAGTGCTCAGGTCTGCGCTAATTAGGTGCTCATGCATGAATGCAGTAAACCCTGCAGTTTACGCCTGATACACTACCTCATCTCTCTGACAAACACTTTGTAATAGATCCAGCCTGTGGGCAGTCCCGTCCCAGAGCAACCCCTGGGAGACATCTGCCATCAGTGCATGTGTATGGGATCCCCCTATGGAGAGGGTACGCTCCAGTTCGGGTCCCCGCGTGCTGCTGGAGCTTCTTTTGGTGAGGAAGGTCAGCTCTTTTAGCTGGGCTGCTGGAAGATGCTGGCTAACTTCATTTTCCTCCTCAAAGCTCATTCTGTATCCTCCCTCCTTGGTTTAAACAATAGTCATTTCATGTCCTTGACTAGGAATCATCTCTTGTACTACTGGCTAGTAAACAACTCTCATCTCAGTGAGGACAAAATCTATTCCTCTCCCTTTGGTATTGCATCAGGTGGTATGTTTGGTATCTAAATGCACCTAGCTCAGCACTCACTGTGCATTTGGATGAGACTCGATGGTGATTGATCCCTTAATTACATGCAGAATTTATTTGTTTCTTAAATTATTTTTTTGTTTGTTTGTTTTTTTGTGGGATGATGCAGTAGCCAGGCAAGTATTTTGGGTGGCTGTTAAGGACCCAAGCTCTCATTGCTCATGCAAATGCTTAAGAAATTAAAAACTTAAACAGGGGTTTTGCCATCATGTGAAGGCTGAAGGCAGGCTTTAATTCTTACCAGTGAGATACTGTGGCTCTGTCACCTTGAATGCCTTAACATGGCTTCATGCTATAACGTGTCATTATGAACACCTGCTGACTGGGGGGGAGAGAACGAAGCACAGGAGCAAAACCAAGGTGGGGGCTTCCCCAGAGAATAACTCATCTGGAAAGCAGCCAGGGGAGGATATCGTGTTGCTGCAGCTGCCAGTTTCGAACCTGAGCGCTGCTGCCAGTGAGCAGCTGACAGGAGGGAGGAGATCAGCCTCTCGCTCAGAGGGGTTGGTGTGTCAGGTTGCCATGCAGAGCACGTGTGGGTAACGCAAGCTGCAA
Source organism: Anser cygnoides (assembly GCF_040182565.1). Classification (NCBI taxonomy): domain Eukaryota; kingdom Metazoa; phylum Chordata; class Aves; order Anseriformes; family Anatidae; genus Anser; species Anser cygnoides. The sequence goes on from NC_089890.1 coordinate 9,004,659, forward strand.
ACGCTGCTCCCTGCTTCAGCCACCGGTAGGGAGTGAGCTGGGAGAATGGGGCAGGTGGCTTGGAAGGGTTTGTTCCTCTCGCTTTTTGATTATAAAACAGAGAAATACGTCATTGCAAAGAACAAGAAGGTGGGGATTCTCTACCGAGTGGTGCAGCTCTCCATCCTGGCTTACCTGGTGGGGTAAGAATCGCTCTGTGTTTAACGTGCTGCTGTGGTTGCCTTTGCTTGCTGTGTAGTGAGGAAGATTGATGTAGGATGCTCTGCATACAGCGACAGCTTGCTATGTCAATGCGGATAGTTACATTTATTTATAACTGCTGTTTTTTAATGTCTAATGAACTCGTATCTGATTTTTCACCTGCTAGGGATTGCTAGATTCATCTCTACCTTCCAGATTAATGCTGTGTTAAAAATAGATCAAATGGCACTAGGGCTCTGTACTGCATTATTTACGCCTTTATTTCTGTATTTGGTAGGAAAGATGCCAAACCTTAATACTTGACTCATAGGAGACAATAGCATTTCGGGCCATGGTTGCTGAGTCTTGGGACAAACCTGGCTTGTCTGCACGGCTGCATGACGTGCTCAAGTCTAAATGGGAGGGAACCAAGCACAAAGTGGCAAATTTCTTTGTGGGAGTGGGCTGCAGCAGCCAGGATCGTGGAGGATGAGGCAGCGTGAATGTCAGCTGCCTTGCATTTTTCTGAGCTGGGCAGGTTGGCATGGAGATAGCTAGAGCACCTCTCAGAAAAGGCCCAGTTCTGCCAGAGAAGTGACATGTAACGAACACAGCCGTACTCCTTGCAGCTTGCAGGCTGAGATGTGGGATTATCCAGCCTTCGTGAAGCCTCTGACGTTGCTTTTTGTGTTTCTGGGGCTTTTCAGAATGTGATTCGTAAGCCTCACCCTCACTGTCTGTGCTTTTGAGTCCCCTCACCTTTCTTTCACCTCATGTTTTCATCGATTAAATATAGTAGGGTCATTTTAGCATGCTGGGTTTATTTATAGAAAGGTGTACAGTTTCAGAGCTTTAGTTAGCAGGACAGAGATGGAGTCTCAGCAGTCTGGTATGTATTAGCTGCTAAAGGAGGAGTCCTGTAGATAATGTTGCTGAGCACACGTCCTCCATTCAAGAGGGATATAGCAGGAAGTGACTGTGAATTTTCAGAGACTGTCTGGGCCATACAGGCTATTTTCTTTCACAGGCATGTGTTGCCTTCTGCAGACCTTTTGGCACTGTCACCGGTGGTGCCTGCAGTGCCTCCTTTGTGGCTGGGGCTTGCAGCTTCATCCCAGAGGTGGTTTGCATTAGCCTGCTGCCTGGCTGCTCGGTTATGTACCTGTACCTGTTCAGAGGCTGGCTAGGCAGCTGTGCTCATCCAACCCCTCTGGACTGATTGCATGTAGCTGCCATTCCCTCCCAGATTCACTGAGGGACACTTAAGAGTCTCTTTTTAAGCCTTCCTAGGAGAGAAGAAGAGTGTTCTTGGAAAAACAGGAAAGTGGGAAACTTAATAGGGGTGGTGAATGTTATTACTCAGGTTTGTCACGAGCAGCGTGTGTCAGTGCTGCTCAGCTCCTGAGATGGCTGCTTTTGCTTTCTGGGATAGTGCAGTCCAGGTCTGTGCACTGCAAAGGGGAGCTGTGCCAGCAGATGCAGCCTGTGTCCCTCCCTCAAAACCTGCCCCAGCACCATTAGCTTCTTCAAGGGTCTTGGTGATTTATTGCCTTGGTAGGTGATTTTGACAATACCGTGCAGAAACAGGAAACATTTCATTCAACCCAGAGAGGTTTTCACTCTGTAACAGGGGGTTCTTGGCCGCTTCCAGTGGGAAGAAGTGAGTGAAGTCCTTCCGCGGGCTGGTTAGAGAGGAAGCAGCTCTTCCAGCTGTGCTTTTGAGAAGCCGGAGCACAGCCCCGGGTGCAGTCACGTTGTTGCCATTGCACTGGCTTACAACAGATCCCGTTTCCAGCTGAGAATACTCCCTGCAGATCTCAGCGGTGTTCAGCTCACCTGCTTGCATCGCATCTCCCCAGTTGCGGTCTGTTGGTGGACTCATAGCCTAACAGCAAGCTGTTAAAATGGGATTGAACCATTCACTTGTGAAACCAACCACATTTTTCACTGCAACTTGCAAAAGCTTTTGTTATTTTTCACCTTGAGGAACACAGAGCACTGCCCTCCCGTCTTCCCACCAAGGTCACTGAGCATAGCACAGGACGTGGAGGCGGGAGGCTCGGTTTTACACCCACTAACCAGTTTCTGCACCTTTTCCTGTGCAGGTGGTCTTGGTCCTGACTCTTCCTCCAATGCTGTAGATAAGAGCAGCTTGTGACTAGTTCATTCTGAAACTGCAGTAGTAGTTACAGAGGGTTTGGTGTCATTCAAATATTTTGATTTGCCCTCGAACAGTGTTTGGCCTTAGTGTAAACCTCTAGCTAACTTGTTTTCTGATGTTACTCGCTAATGCCGCTGCCTGCTGTGTTCTTTGCAGGTGGGTGTTTGTTGTCAAGAAAGGCTATCAGGACACAGACACATCCCTCCAGAGCTCTGTCATCACCAAGCTGAAGGGGGTGGCCTTCACCAACACCTCGGAGCTCGGGGAGAGGCTGTGGGATGTTGCAGACTACGTTATCCCACCACAGGTTGGCATCACCCCGCTTCTACCGATCAGGTAGAAAGGCATGTTCCAGTGTGGGTGCTGGTGGAAAGGCTGAAGTGATGTGCCCAGGTCTTTCCTGTGAATAAGCAGGAGATTGGCCAGAAGAGAGTAATTCTGTGCCTACTCTTAGGTCTTCCCTGCAAATATGGGAGCAACCTTGTCCATCTCGCAAAGGACAATACTTGGCAAACACAACCCGTCAGCAGAAGTCCCATGGATTTCAGTGGGACTGCTCAGCTGAACCTCCTTTCTTGGGCTAGAGCAGATGTGCATGGGGCAGCCCAGAGGAGGTGGGAGATGGGGGGGTGAAAAATATGGTGGAAATTGAATGATACTTGACATGCACCTGGCTAAACCTGCCTCGCTGCTTCGTTGGCTTGGACAGTGAGTTGTATAGCTGCTGCTTAAGGAGAAGAGAACAGCAGATGGGGCCTGCTATCATGTTGGAAACTGCTGAACTGTGTTTGCTAGGGGCTGCTTGTTTGTGTGCTTCCCCAGCTAGCATCTGCCCTGTGTGTGTGAAAGGGCATGAGGGAAAATCGTGATGCCGTGCTGACGAGGCAGAAAGCTGTAAATTGAACAATTTACGTGTCTGTATGTAAGAATAAGGCTTCACCTTCTTTCTGCTGCATCCCTTGTTTGCTCAGATCTGTAGATTTGTGCTCTGCATCTCCACCAGTTTTAACACAAAGCCTCGCTGCCAGCTGTTGATCTCTGACCAACATGTGCGGTGCAGCTGGAAGGCCAGGCGGCAGGCTTGCAGTGCCTCTTGTTCAAGCTATGTGGGAGCCATGGGACCCTTAGCGTGTGGCTGGTTGTGCATACCCAGAAATTAAATGCTGGTGTTGACCAGTATTTTAACTCGCCAGATGTTTCTTCTGTGACTCAAGCACTGGTCTTTTTACTGGGAGTCCTTGTAGTGAGGCACGCTGAGTAAATATAGCCAGCTCTGCCTCTGGGCTGGTGTGCCCAGATAACACGGATATCTGGGCTACAGCACCAAGAACTCAAATGTGGCTGGGCAATCTGGGTACAATATGGAATCCAGCACAACCATGGCGATGTTAGACCCTGGGCTCCCAGTGAAACACGACAAATTCCGTGGGCTGTGAATGCCAATGTAGCACCTTAACCTGAGGCAGTTGCAGCTTGCTGTGTTTTCAGCCCTCGCCTGCTTTTTGTAACCGACAGATCACTGCACCTCCCTGTGCCAGAGCTTCCCCAGCTGTGTGAGTGACTGGCAATATCTAAACTCATCCAAACAAATACTCAGACAGAGCTCTGTTGCATCCCAGCTTGAAAAGCACCAGGAGAGAGGGAAGTGTTACTGTTCTGCAGAGAACTGCATCTTTCATGTAAGAGGTTCTCTAAAATAGGTTTTCTGACCCTTCTTGCCTTACTTTGTTTATTCTAGGGTGAAAACGTCTTCTTTGTCATGACGAATCTGATCGTGACCCCAAACCAGAGGCAAGCCACATGTCCTGAGGTAGGAAGAACTGAGCCCCCTGGCCCCCAGACCCCTACAAAACTGGGGGTAAGAACTGGCAGAGGACACCCGGGAGCAGTGAACACGGGAAGGATAAAAGGCGAACACTTTATCTCTGTAGTATATCTCAGTTGGGAAAGTGGAACTGGTTACTGCAAACCTGGAAGGTTCAATCCTCTTAATTTCCAGAGGCACTGATGGTGTAGAGTCTTGCTTGACTGTAGTTGAAGGTGTTGGATGCCTGCCCAGCTGGAGATGAGACCAGAATAGTGATTATTTAGGGTCAGAAAAGGCCATGGGAAAACAACTTGGAGGTGACTCAGTCTGTTTACTGGTAGAGGAGACTTTCTAAGAGCCCCATCCTGCAAAGGGCTGACCATCAGGCTTTCACTAATTTTAGGACACTGTGAGGATGCTTAGCACCTTCCAGAATGTGTCTTACGGGCCAAAAGCACAAGGTTTTAAACCCTGTCGTATTTAAATGACCTCTTTGGAGACATGGTTCAGAACAGGCTGGAGCCTGGAGGACAAGGATGCTGGCCATACAAGGAGTGTTGTCGGCATGTAGCAATGATTAATTTTCCTTATCACAAGCACAGGGGTAACCCAGGCCCAAAAGCAGAGCTCGTTAAGGACACGGCTGTCCTCTAGTGGCTGCATTAACCCAGCATGCAGCCAAGAGAAGGGCAATCTTGGGCTCCCAGAACTTGTTGCTTAAATCAAAGGTACAGTTATCTCTTAAGGTGGAGTACTGCAGTCTCCTGCTTATTTTTGGTGACTGGTGGGAAGTGGTGCCTGGGTTTTTCCACAGCTTGTCCCTCTCCGGATTGAGCAGAGGCCAAAAGCAGGACATCTTAGCTAAAGTGTAGTGTTGCTGGCACTGTGCCACTGCGTAAATTGTGCCAACATGTAAATTGTTCAAGATATTTTCACCCAGCCTGCAGTTACTGCTTCAGCTGCACATTTTCACTGTTCACCATCCTGTAGATGATTCACCCTACAGCAGTGGCACTTAATTACCCCTCTGAGTCAGTCTCAGGAGCATCACTGAACTGAACTAGCCTGGAGAGTGAGACTGGGATTTCCTGGAGTTTGTAGATTTATGCCCTCAGTGCTGGGGAGAACATCCCCATGCTTTGCTCACTGACCGAGTACCTGCTCCCAGCCAGGTTATGCATGAGCAGTGTGAGGTCTGATGCAGCCCTTCTGTGTGGCTGCCTGCCCTCTCCTCTCCTACCTGCTCAGGTGCCTCCTCAGCTTGTTTGCGCAGTGAAATGTGCGCAGCTCTGCTGCTGTCTTGTGTCCTGTCACAGGTCTCACTTCTGTCCTCTTCCACTTCGCAGAGTGTTAGCATTCCTGATGCCCTGTGTTACAAGGATGGGGACTGCCTGGCAGGGCAAGCAGTGGTGGCTGGCAACGGTAAGGAAAAGGGCCCTCCTTCAGTACTGTTTCTGACAGAGGCAGGCTTCTTTGGAGACATTGGCCTGGTTTACAACCCCAGAGATCTCTGACTTCAGAAAGCAACAATGACTTTATTTTCTTTGATATCTTTCATTAAGATTTTTGCCTTGTTTACAGCTCTGTGGTGGCTAGACCAAAAGAACCCCAGGCTGCTCAGAGAAGCAACAAGAGAGTGGTTGTTCCAGCCGAGGGGCCCTTTCACAGCAGGGAGGAGGGCTTAGGGTGGCGGTGAAAAGCATGGTTTTCATTTACCCCATAGGCAAGGCAAGGCAGTGGCTGCTCTGTGTGACCGTTTCTGTGCTGTCTGTGCTGCAGGAGTTAAGACTGGCCGTTGTTTGAAAGAAAGGGACAGCATCAGAGGGACTTGCGAGATATTGGCCTGGTGCCCAGTGGAGAAAAGATCCAAGCCCAAGTATGTGGCTGTCCTATGCTGTTTCCAAGCTCAAGTTGCTTGGCTTGTGTGTCATTCAGGGCAGTGTCTGGGTTCCCTCTGCTTGGATGTTTGCTTGACTGTCAGCTGTTCTGGTGCAGGAGGGAGCTCTGCTCGGCCCTCAGCGGGACTGGTCCTCTGCTCCCCCTGCTTGGCTCACTGGCTATCCCGGGGCTGTGTCCAGCTCTCAGTGCTCCCTCTCAGCCTGCATGCTCCTCACTAACACCTTGCTGGCAGTGTGGGGTAAGTGGCTTGTCTGCCAGGGGAAGGGCAGAGCTGGGATCTGGCTGTGGAGGTGAAGAATCTGGCTGCTGAAGCTCTAAGCTCTGAGCAGAGGATGCACTTGCAGAAGCACCACAGGATGGTACCTAGCTGTTTCTTAAATGGCAATTCCAGTTGAACATGTGCGCAGAGTACAAACGTAAAATATGGAACAAACCCTTCTCTTCCAGGAAACCACTTCTTGCCAGTGCAGAAAACTTCACTGTTTACATCAAGAACTCGATCCGGTTCCCCAAGTTTAAGTTCTCCAAGTAAGTGCAGGTGCTCGGAAGTCCCTGTATCCTCTCCGTCACAGAGCCAGTAATCCTGATTTGCTCCATTGTCCTTCTCCTGCCTGAGGGATGGGATGGGAAAGTGAATGTTTCCTCTTCTGAGGCACAGACTGTGTGAGAGTAAGTTGATAAGGCTATCCATCACGAAACATGGTCTGTGATGGCTCCTACAGCATGGGATGCAGCTGGGGAATGCTCTTAAGGCAATGGAGCTGACCCTCAGCCAGAGCATAGTCAGATTTCTGAGCTGCTTCTGTTCCCAGATATTCCTCCTCTTCCATAAAAATGAAGGCTGGGAAAATGTAAACTTAAAGATCCGTTTGTGTTTGCTGCTGCAGCTCTTGCTACAATAAGACAGAAAGAAAGAGCGTGTAGAAAGAAGTGTGGTTTTGCTGTTCTGCCGGGCTCAGCTAGACATTTCTAGTATCCTTATTTTTTAACTGGAGAAGAGTAAATTGTCCTGGAGCAGTCTATCAGCCTGCTCCACGTAAGTCCCTCTTTGAGCCTAGATTCAGCTGACCAAGTCCCCATCTAGGCTGCGGGTCTTTTTTGTGTGAGCTGACTGTTTTCTCTAGGGCAGCACTAGAGAAGCGCGCAGGGTGACAAAAAAAGAAAAGCTGGTGACAAGGTGCCATTTCTGTTCTGCTTGTGGGATGCTGAAGAAACGTTTTGTCTCTGCAGCCTTGGGGGTGCAGGCTGTGTAGGCAAGCAAAGAGGGACACAAGGTGGCTTCCCCTCTTCCCCACATGCAGGATGAATGTGCTGGCAACCGACAATGAGTCCTACCTGAAAAGCTGCCGCTACAGCACGGAGCATCCCTACTGCCCCATCTTCCTCCTGGGGAACATCGTCAGATGGGCTGGGAGCGACTTCCATGAAATGGCTTTGGAGGTAGGAGTGTGTTTTTCCAGCTCACTGTACTGCTTGCTGGGTGGCTGTGAGGCCCAGGGATCTGCCTCCCATCCAGGCTTGCAAAAAAGTAGATGCTGTTTCTTAAAATCACCCTGGTCCCATTTATCCTGTTCCCAGGGAATGGGAGGCAGGGCAGTGTAGGTCCTCTGGAAGAGATGTTTGGGTCAGGTTTCTGTTATTTAGGGCTGCTTAGAAAATGCTGCTCAAGATTACTAAACCACTGGCTTAAATACAGAACTCTGGGATGTCAGTGGGACTCCCCCTGCTCTGAAAACACCCCATAAGATTGCCTTTGCGGGGAGAGTCAGGTGAACAGACACATTTCTGCAGGGATTGCAGCACCAAACCAGGCTGCAGTCTGGTTGTAGCACAGGGCAGGGAGATGGAGTTGGTCTGAGGCATCCTGGGAAGCATGGGGTGAGGAGTGCAGGCTTTGTGCTGGCTTTTGCACTTGTGAACTTTATCCCCGCATTAAAGAGCGTGTTCTCCGCTGAAGTATGTTATAGGCACTTAATGAAATCGGGATGGGAAGCCTCCTCCTGGGATCCCAGCACAAGCAAAACTAGGGTTGTGTGAAGAGTAATGTGATTATTGTCATAAACATAAACTTCGTCCACAGCCGTGTGTTCAGAAATGCATCTGTTCTTGTCCCCTGGGAGAACTTGCTGTAGGATCTGACAAAGTTGAAGACAGACTGGTTGAACTAAGCTTAAAAAACTCACACTGTCTCTTTTTTTCGTCAAGGGTGGTGTGATAGGAATTCAGATTGAATGGAACTGTGATCTTGATAAAGCCCCTTCTGAATGTAATCCTCACTATTCTTTTAGCCGGCTGGATAACAAGTTTGCAGAAAAGTCTATCTCTTCTGGGTACAACTTCAGGTAAGTAAAGAGGAGAATATGATGCAGTACCCGCAGTCAGGCTGAGCTGGTCTGACTCACCGGTGCTGGAGGTTGGCAGCGAGGAACTACCAGACTGGACTATGCCAGGCACTGCCCCAGCCAGGCACACTGCTTCGGGGGAGGGAGGGAAGGAGGGAGTCATGCCCATGGCAAGCTGCACACTTCCCAGGCACTTGCCCAAGCAGTTACCCTCCGTGGGCTGCCTGCACCACATTCCTGATGCAAGTGCTGTCATTTCCAACTTTGTAAACCAAGATCATTCATGACCTCTGCCAGCCCCTTCATAATTGGTACTACCCACTGCTCCTCTGCCTGATTCCCGGTCAATTAACTGCAGGCAAGACCCATAGGTTCAGGCCATGATATCTCTGTTGCAGTACGTTTCCTTTCCATACTCCACGTGGCAATGAGAAAGGAATGTCCAGGGAAGCTGCAACTTTGCTATAACCGCGTGCAGACACTTCCCAATCTGAGTGGCTTTCAGATATCATCAGCTAAGAACCTAGATGTGGGAACCAGGCTTGAAAGATAAAGCTGCTTTTGACAGAGGAATAGATCCGTTTGAACAGATGGGTGAACTTGGATAGGTTCTTGTGTGTGGGGACAGATGATGGAGTTAAAATCAGCATTGTTCCATTCCAGGTTTGCAAAATATTACCGGGATGCTGAAGGGGTTGACTACCGGACACTCTTTAAAGCATATGGAATCCGTTTTGATGTGATGGTGAATGGCAAGGTGAGGTTCCAGGCCGGAGTATTTCTTAGCCTGGAGTGGAAGAAGGGGAGAGACACTACTCAGTGAAAAGGCAGCTTTGGGGTGAGAACAGCCTCTCTGGCTTGTTGTAGGAAAGAGCTTTTGCCATTCATCTATGTGGAGCTAACCCTGCATAAGACAGGAGGTGACCTGGAGTGCGGACAAGGTAAAGGTCTGCAGTCTGCATCTCTTACACCTAAAAACAGTCTCATGTAAAGTCCAGCAGATGTAAATATGCCCCAGAGACTTGATTTCCATGTGCATGTGCTGGAGAAAGAGAAGCCTAATCCAGAGATGACGCAAGCACAGAAATGCAGCCATGAGCAGTTGGCACTGAGACACAGACAGACCTTTAGCCTCGAAGATTGTTCACTGCAAATCTTTTTGTGGTTATGCTTGCTGGTTGCTAACAAAACACACCCACAGGCTCTAGTAGCTTCCCCTGTGTAATACCACACCCTTAAGTTTGTTTCTTGGATTGTGCTTTCACTGAATATTTCATGACCCGTTTTTCTTTTAGGCAGGGAAATTTAACATCATTCCCACAGTTATCAATATCGGTTCAGGGCTTGCTCTCATGGGGGCGGTAAGTTGATGTATTTTCTTACAGTAACATATTGGGACCCAGATCTGTCACTTAGCTGTTAGGAGGATAAAATGGGACCGTTTGTTTGTGTTTTCTCCAGCAGAGGCTTTGCTACTTTGGCTGCTCAGTCAGGTGTATGTCTGTGTCCTGTCCTAAAGGCATTTGTATCTTGTAGTCTCCTACAAATTATTCTTCTTTAATGTTCATTGCAGTTTAGATCTGAACGTATCCTTCTCTACTTTAAAGTTAAAACATGGTAGTGTAAAAAACCTGAACTGTGCTGGCTGATTTCAGCTCTGTTATCATGGAAAGGGCAAACACTGTGAAGACTGTGATGTGCTCAATTACTACACCCTGATGGCCATAAAATACCTCAAGCAGAGTTTTTCTCCATGCCTGCCCTCCAATTCCAATTATGCATTAGCTCTTGAGTGAGATATTCCAGTGTTTAGTAGCTCACCTGTCAGCTCTGCCTGCATTGTGCCTCTTCTGAAAGAAGTGACTGATGACTTGAAAAGTTTGAGGTGGGAAATGAAGTATTTGTACCACAGCAGGTCTAACCTGTCCCTGGTGGCTACAGTGTTCCTCAAATTTGGTGTAAAGACCATAAGATCTAAGCACCTAGGGAGAAAACAAATGCATCGAAGAGAACTTGGAGCAAGGATGAGTAACTGCAGGCCCAGCACATTACCCAGGAGGAGAGTTTGTTGAATGTTATGCAGCCTGGGAGAGTTTGGGGTGGGGGACAGCAGTGTCCCTGTGGGGAGATGGGTTTGCTCCATGACAAATGTTGTTGTTACAGACCGTGACAAATTCTTTCTTTTTTTGCAGGGAGCTTTCTTTTGTGACCTGGTGCTGCTGTATCTGATTAAAAAGAGTAACTTTTATCGAGGCAAAAAGTATGAGGAAGTAAAGTAAGCAGGCTTGGTTTTTGTGTTTTAAATGTAATGGCTTTATTGTTATGACTAATAGAAATAGAATGAGATACGGGAATGCAGTAAACTTTAACGGCAAACAAAGGCCAATTCCAGGAAATCATATTCCTCCAAATGAGTTTAGCCAAGTTACTCCCTCCCTCATTCATCGCTGCAGTTAGCTGGGAAACAAGGGAAGCTGCTGTATCATGGTTGGTCTATAAATGGCCTTGCACTGTCAGTCCGTAATGACTGCAGATGGAATTGGGCCAGCTCCAAGGGCTCCAGAGCCTCATGAAACTGAGGATTGGAGCTTTAGGTGTGATGGCCTTTGTGATAAGGTGTGGTAAGGCCTGGCTGGGAACCCCTTCTGTGTTGCTTCCTGAAACGGAAATAGCCTGCTTGCATTTTCTGTCATCCTTGCTTGTCTCCTCAGGTCCAGTTCCAGGAAATCATTGTCTAGCCCTACTCTGAATGGGAATCAGAGCCCTGACCAACTCGGTGGGCTCTAGGCACAGTGATGGGGCCGTCAACTGGAATCACGTTCCAGGAAAACCACACAGGTGTGAGATGACACTGGGACTGGGAAGTGGAGATACCCAGATGAGATCTACCATCTATTATTGGGATTCTCAGAGGGAAAAATCCTTTAAAGAACACCCTTCTTTCCCTGAGATGTTCTCTGGTATCCTGAGCTTGCAACACCTGTGTTGTCACTATGGATTTATAAGACTATTTTATAAGAGGAAAAAGAAGGCACCAAATGAATGTTTTTATATTTATTGATAGATATATCTGTACCTATGTTAATAGCCAGCATTCTCCTGTGGCTGTGCTTTGCTTTTAAGTGTGAAAGAGCGGTGATGTGAAACACCAGTGACATTTTGAGGAGGGTTGAGGCCAAGAATCAACCCGTCTCCTGCTCCACTGGCTTGCAGCCACAGCTTCCAACTCCCGCTTTTGTTATTTGCAAGATTAGATATAAAGCAGCAGGACTGCTCTTGTCAGGAAGTGCAAGGAAACGCAACATTTCAGCAACTCTCAGAGGCCAGAAGAAAGTGCTTTATTATCCTACGCCAGCCACGCCGAGTGGTCCTGTTTTGGAGCAAAAAGCAATTGCTTTCACTGCTGTCTCTGTGTTGTAACTGTTAGGGGTGGAAGCAGAGCTCCTCCAGGAAAAGCCTTTACAACAGCTGCCACAAAGTGCTCTGCTCCTCTCTCCTAGGAACGTCAGGAGACTCAGCCCGCCACAGCTCTGAGCGGGGAATTGATTTCAGCCACGGCGGGGTCCCAGCTACCTCATCTGCTACCCAGATTCTCTGTATGTAGTTAACCAGATAACCAACCAGTATTTCAGAGCACAGAGAAGGTAACACGTGCAGAGGGGGATTTTGAAGCAAGACAGGGACAGGTGCTTTTGTGGTTAGTGAAAAGGGTTTTAGCATACTGAAAAACAACATGGTGCTGGCAATATGTGCATGGAGATGGTTCTAGGTTCTCCCTTCTTTGTTTAGCGCCTGGTTTCATCTGCTAGTGATTATGCTTTCTGTATCACTTACTAATTGCTCATGGTGGAGAGAGATCTGGATGGGGCACTTCGTGCTTCTGCCCTTTTTTGTAGTACCCTGAAAGTACTGGTAGTACTGTGGAGATTGAAAAGGAGAGCTGTCAGGTAAAACAGACTTTGCCAGGTTCTTCCAAATATACCAACAGGAAGAAAAAATAGAAGACATGTCCACTATTTCAACGCTTCGGTATCTTTCAAGAATCATTGGTGGTTTGTTGTTTCTCAAGATAAAACTAAGTAACGGCAGCCCATTTTGTGAATTTATGCTCAAGTGGGGCTGCAACTACTCTAAGATGAAAATTAATAATAATAGCATTGCTTTCTTTTAACGTTGGTGTTTGTTTGAGCTAGCAGGAACTGACTCACCAGCTCCTGAAGATGGTAGGTGAACGTTCCTGTCCCTGACATATTAGTCCTTTCACTCCAAGCGTCTGCGCCATGGCTTGGCACAAACTGATCAGTGTTCTGTAAATGCCACTGGTCACCGTTAACTGGTTGTTCTGATAGTGTGTTTCCATCCACTCTGACTATCAGGATTTAAAGGACTCCTGCTGCAGCATCCTCATGTGTTGTCAGGACAGGTGTAGAGAGGATGGCGTAACAGAAGGCTGCTGTGATCTGTTAGACACAGAGGGAAACAGCGAGCCCCACCTACCTCTGCTTTAACTTCTCCGAAGTGATTACTCTGAGACTGTTTGACTCTAAATGAGAACTCACCTGTGTTAGCAGCGGCAAGGTCTGAGTTCAGTCATTGGTAGCAAACCCCACCCAGTCTCATTCACTCCCTCTGCTCCTGCTCAGCTGCAAGTCAATATTAACTAGTCTAACATGTAGCTAAAAATGGAGTTAAGCACCAGAGATAAAGTGATTTAGGATGAGCTATGTACCTCTGATGCTATAGCTACAGCCAAAATCTCTCTAGGCAAAGGTGAGTCACCCTGTGTACAACGGACAGGCTGCCCTAGGCAGGCCTTTTGAAACCGCCATGCCAGTGAAACAGCTCTAACTTTTGGCTGTCAGGCCTTCGTTCTGTTTAAATAATTTCTAGATGGTGAAACACATGGGGAAGGCCAAGGCATCACTGAGACCAAATAGCTCATCCTAACGGTAAAGCTGACTGTGTTCTACTGAAGCCAGTGCTTCAACGTGACAAAACAGACCAAAGCTATTTCCTGAATTTAAGTCTTCGGGGGACTTTAGCACCCCAAAATTCACTAGAATGTTTTTCCCTTCTTTATACTGTTCATTTAATGCAATTTGCACAACAGTTGTGATTAATAAAACAACCAGACTTCTCCTTAGGAGCTTGTTTCTTGAGTTTGATTTTTTTTTTTTGTATTTGATGTACAGCAATAACCTGTGTCACGTTAGGGCAGTGCTCTCTAAGATGCCTCTACAAAACATGTTCTCTAGGTTGCACATACCCATTTCCCTTTGTCACATGTACTTACGTTAAGCAATTCAAGTAAGAGTCTAGAAAGTATTTCAGTGGTGCAGATGTTGAAAAGATATTCATTAATGTGTGAAAAGTGGTGGTTGTTTTCTGATGGTATGAATCTGTCAAAGCATACACCTGAGGGAATCGAGAATGTGACCTCCCCCCCAAAAAGATACACGATTTAAGCAGTGTTTGTAGTTTCAGATCCACCTTCTTGTATAACCCTGCATTTCACCAGAACTTGACTTTTCTGTAAAGTATCTTTGAAAACAGAATCTGATGTCTTAAAACCTTTGTGTAACAGTTAATCTTTTATAAGGGGCTGGTGAATCCATGATGGCCTCAGTTAACCAGACGAAGCAATTTGGGGTTGTAGAAGAAAGTACACAACAAAACCCAGTTGTTGTGCAAGCGTGAGTGCTAGCTATAGGCGAGAGGCTCCAAGCACTGTTTGCACAAGCAGCTCTAGAGCAAAGACACATTACCTCTGTAGTGGGTGATCAAGTCCTTTCTGTCCCTACCAGACATGGCACCGCAACACACCACTCAGTTGCAGGAATCCTGCTGCTTACACAAGCCTAAGCTAGCAGGCAATAAGACGCTGTGTGCATTTTGGTGCCTGTGTTTCATTGGACACAATGGCATTAAACACAGCAGTGTTTGGCTTGTGAGAGCATCACTTAGCGACTTTTGTCCATGCCAGTGAAGAGTCTCCACGACAATGTCATTTATTTATAAGGTGTAAATACAGCAACTGTGGAAGGTAACATTTGCACTAGCAACTCAAACACATTTCTGTATCAAACCTTTACATACAGTTAATTACATGCTGCTGTGAAATATTTCCCTGTGTCAGTGGATTATTTTTAGAGTGCTGTTGTAACTGGGCAGGCAGCAACTAGAGAAGGGGGGTGGGGGGTAATTGGTATTTCTTATCCAAAATGCTGAGGATACAAGGAACTAAAGTAATCAGAATCTGCAGATGTGACCGCAATTAAGGACAGAAATCGTTCTTCAGCCACCAACTATCCATGGGAGGCATCCGAGCGCTTTCACATTCAGTTTAATTAGCACAGTACTACCGATTCATTTGTACTTGGACATAATTTACTGACGGTATTGACGACACGAGCGATGAACAACGGTTTAAAAGGTGAGCTGGCCGAGGCGTGGGGGTGACTTTTGGCAACGGTCCTCCCGCTTCGTTACAAACCCCCGCAGCTAACGCGGCTCCCGGCCGCTTCAGTAGACGTGCACCATGCCGTAGAGGAAAGTCCAGAAGAGGACGTAGGTGAAGAGCCCCCCGATGAGCCCCCCCGTGAACAGCGGCCGTCGCGACTTGAAGTACTTGTTCCACCGGCGGCCGGCTTTTAGCACCAGGAGCACGGAGAGCAGGACGGAGGCCAGGAAGTAGAAGACGAAGCCGTGCAGCCCGCTCAGGCCGAGGATCCCGGCGGTGGCGCCCGACAGGGCCGAGACCGAGGTGCGGCAGTAGTCCAGCACGGCCGCGTTGCCCCTCACGGCCGCCTCGCTGATGAACTGCGGCCCCTCGCGCCTGGCGGCCGCCGCCGGGGCGGCCATGGCTCCCTGCCGGGCTCCGGGACGAGGCTGGGGGGGGACACACGGACAGACACGCGGATGGACGCACGGACACAGCGAGGGCGGCGCGGGGCGCCCCGCCTCGGGGCGCCCCGCCTCAGGCCGCGCTCCCTCAGGAGCCGCCCTCAGGGGCCCGGCTCCGTCCCTCAGCGCCCTCCCGCTCCCCCCCGTACCTCACGCCCGGCTCCGCGCTGCTCCGCGGGGCCCCGCGCCGGGCCGGCCCCTCACGGCTCGCGGCCTGCCGGGGGTCAGCGCTCAGCGCTCAACGCCGCGGGGCCGGGAGCCGCCCGCCGGGCCCGCCGGAAGCTGCCGGCGGCCATCTTAGCGCGGGGGCCGCCGGGGCGAAGCGGGGCCGGGCCCCACGGCGGGGCGGGGCGGGGCGGGGCGGGGCCGGGCGAGGCTTTTGTTCGGGCGGCGGCGGCGGGGCTGGGACCGGGAACGCGATCGGGGCGATGTCGTACGTGCCGGGACAGCCGGTCACCGCCGTCGTGGTGAGGCGCGGGGCGGGACGGGGGCTGCTGTAGGGAGGGGGAGACCCCGGGGGGGGGGGACCCGGGCAGCCCCCGCCGCTGGGCGCCGGGCGGGGCCGGGCCCGACGCGATCGCTTCTCGGCTCCCCGGCGAGGCCGTGCCCGTGCCGGCAGCTCGGCACCGGGCGGCGCTCCCCGGGCCTGCAGCCTTGTGCCGGGCTGCGGGCAGGGGCAGGGCGAGCGGCTGGCCGAGGGTGGTGGAGGAGAGCGGCTGCGGTGCATTAATTGTCTTTTACAGCGCGGTAATTGCCTTAATGGGAGCAGCGCGAGTGAGGCCTTTTGGTGTTTCCTCCCCTAGTTGGGATGTAAGCGAGTGTAACTGCCTCGGGCGGCTTCACCGCTTACCCAGCCGGGGTTTGCTGCACCGCTTGTCTGCGTGGGAGCCCCCAGGCAGGGGGCAGCCGCCTCACCCCACACTTTGCACCCTGATGGAGGTGTTCAAGAAGAGCCCCCTGAGTCGTTACTGTTTGGGTTAAGGCCTGGGATTTTTGTGTCAGCTCAAGAATTGTAAGAGCTGGCAGCTGTACGGTGCTTAGGCAGTGGGTAGCATTTGTCAGATGCCTGCGGTCATCAGACAGCAAGGAACCGACCTCTGGATTGCAGCAGTGTTGATAAGTTATCCATCCCACTAATAGGCTGCTATTCTCACTGACAGGGTGAGGCAGGAACAGGAGGCACTCTGATAAAACCCTGAGATGATTCAAGATACGAGTGACTATTCGTCAGCAAGACCTGACTCGCGTTTAAGGAGATCTGCTCCCTTTTTAATGTTTTCCCCCTTGTTTCTCAGGGCAGGAGTAATGCAGTGACTAGGCACTTAGCCATACAATGGCATGACAGCCCTTCTGCTTGCAGATCCCCTCCTGTTCTGGTGTTTGGGGTAGGGCTGAGAACAGCTCAGAACCAACTGTTGTCACTTCAAGGCTACATGCAGCTGACAGATGACAAGTGCTGCGTGATAGTTCTGTGCTGCCAGCAGGTTTTAGAGCTGTTTGCTTACCCTGTGTGCAGGTTTGATGGATGGCTATTACTCTTACAAGGCTGTCATACAGCCTTCTCTCCTAGAGCTACTTGAAGCTTATGGTATCTCTGATAGCTCAGTGTAACTAGGTCTTAAGATTTCTTGCGATTTATTTCAGTGATCACAGTACTCTTTTATCTTCTCTTTTTAGCAAAGAATTGAAATACATAAACTTCGCCAAGGTGACAACTTGATTCTGGGATTCAGCATTGGAGGTGGCATTGATCAGGATCCTACTCAAAATCCTTTCTCTGAAGATAAGACTGACAAGGTCAGAGGCAGTTTGTTCTTTATAGCAATTAGGCTGAGCAAGCACTACTGGAGTGCATTTGTATTCTGCCCTCTAACACAGTTGACTAAAGTTATTGTTGTTATCCTTTGCAGGCTAAGCTTGTGTTTAACTTACCCAGCTCTCTACCTTTTATTCTCTCCAACACTGCACAAACCTGTTCTTAACTAGAATCCTGTAATCTTAACTAGAGTCCTGTAGTGTGCTACAAAGCATTTCTGCATCACCAGTAGAACAGCCCTTCCATAAGAGCTATTCATTGTAACACTCAATTTTTGTTTTTCCAGGGCATTTATGTAACAAGGGTGACAGAAGGAGGCCCAGCAGAAGTTGCAGGACTTCAGATTGGTGATAAGATCATGCAGGTAAATGCCAAGTTAAGACGAGTACCAATCCAGTACCAGGTACACACTACAGATAAGCTTCTGCTGGGAGAAATTGTCTTCTGGGTACTTTCCAGGGCAGTTTGTAGGGCTTACAAATAAACAGAGTTGTGGCATAAGAATGATGTACTAGATATACTTATGGGATAGTTACAGGACACCTGCGAGTCCACACAGCCTTGCCCTAGCTTGCTTTAAGACTTGCTCTTTGCCTGCTGATGCCTTTTATGTTCTTTCCTAGGTGAATGGCTGGGATATGACAATGGTGACCCATGACCAAGCTAGGAAGAGGCTGACAAAAAGAAATGAAGAAGTGGTGCGGCTGCTGGTGACCAGGCAATCTCTGCAGAAGGCTGTGCAGCAATCCATGCTGTCCTAATCAATCATGAAGTTGGGGAGGGGTTGGGGAGGGAGATGCATAGACTGGATATCAAGCAAGGGAGCAAAGGCTAGAGCTGAACAGATTGTCTGGAAGGAATATACGTTCCTAACTGTGGTAAACACTACTCTTATTTTCTCTGGTGTAATTGACAATAGTTAAACTTTAGAGAAGCACTCTGAGAGGACTAAAGTCTTCCCTGCAGGTACACGGGAAGGCTTTATAATAGTCACGGCTTTCAGGAGGACAGGGCAAACCATATTATTTAAGGAAAAAACTGGAGAAGCCTCACTTTTGACAGGATTTTTCTAGAGCACGAAGGTTTCCTGTTTCAATGGGAATTTGGTTTCTACCGAGGACGATAAGAGGCTTTTGCTGTGCTTACACTTATAGAAGTGAGCTGTTGTGTCCTCCCATGCTATCAAGTTAAAATGCCAGGATTAAGAGTTGCACACTGCTGTGAGGAAGAGCACTGTACTAATCTCACACTGTGTGTTAGGTAGGCAGCTTGCTGAAGGGTGTGGGGCATTATGGCTTACTGCAAAGACTTTTGGTACAGAGCAGCCTCTTCAGACAAAAAAAGCTGAGTAACAGTTATTAATACCTGGGATAGTTTTAGTGCATTTCACAGGTATTAAAGAGTTCTAGACAGTACAGTTCAGCTTCATTGTCAGAGAACTTGATTCTCTTTGTTCAAAAGTAATTTGTAACATCAAATGAATCAAGCTTAAATAAAAAAACACTATGGACCAGGATGAGCAGGTAAAGAAAATGCTGTTGCTGAACTTACCAAGAGAGCTGCTTGTATCCGGAGTCTTCAGTTCTTCATTCCACTTGTATTGGACTATCAGGGGGTAGATTTTGGTCTCTCTTCCATAAGACTGTTCAAATCACTGATTTATTGATTGAATAGATGAACATGCCAGTAACTTGTCAAAGTGCCTCTTGACCAAATTTAAATTTCTGGTAAGCTACTACATTGTTTAAATCAACATGCCACAGGATTTAAGATTTTTGCTGCAGCACTGAGTTAATTACCTGGCTTCCTAGTGGTTTAACTAGCTAAAACCTGGCATTTTTAATCCACCTCAGTTGATACATATCTGTACTTTCCTTAAGCAGTCTTCAGGTAAGCTTGTAAATAGAACATAAGGAGGGGGCAGTCTAACTTATTCAGTATGTTACTGCTGTGCCATT
This sequence comes from Anser cygnoides, assembly GCF_040182565.1. Classification (NCBI taxonomy): domain Eukaryota; kingdom Metazoa; phylum Chordata; class Aves; order Anseriformes; family Anatidae; genus Anser; species Anser cygnoides. The sequence continues at coordinate 9,023,725 of NC_089890.1, forward strand.
TACATATTGTATCAATCTCAGACTTCTGTACACACCAGCAGATGCCTACTTACCATTTTTATATCTGTTTGAATTACTTCAGTACTGCTTTGAATTTTGTAACTTAAGAATTCAGTGGTAAGTTTTAAGGCTTTCAAGTTGAAGTTATTTTTGTTACTGTAAAGATACACTCCTATTTGTACTGCTATTTCACTTGATTTTACACACAATAAAACGGAGTTGAATTACCTGAGCTGCTCTTTTTTACATTGAAGGAAGGCCCTATCACTTGAATGCCTCCACCTGAGACCTCTTTTCTGGCTCATAGTGGGTTGTGGTCTACATGAACACAAAGCATTCAAGTATTTGTTGGATTCCCCTCAAGTTACTTTAAAAGGTTATAATGCTTACCTTGATTTCTACCTGCAACATAGCACATGTAGTTAGAAAGTAGCACAGAAACAAGAATGTGTGCTTAAGACCTTTAATTAATGGGCTGTTAATGAACGTGATCCACTTTGAAACAATCCCTTTGACAATCTGATCTTTACTATCCACAGTTTAGGGTTCAAGGCATGTCAGTGGAACCAAGAAAGATTAAGATAGTACACCACAAGTATTCAGGCACAGTTATCTGAGCACTTGTCTTAGCACCTCTGAAAGAGCTTCAAGTGAACTAGGAATATATTTTCAGGTTATTCTCAGTGTTTATTTTCCCTCTTAGAGTTAACATTTGTATTTGTCTTTTTTTTTTTGCTAGGAACTTCATTGTTCCTTCAGGTACCATTATTGCTGTTGCCAGCCAACATGACTGGTGTTACAGCATGGTTTGGTCTGTGAGGAGTCAGCAGCACTGAAGTCCACAGACCTGCCTTAGTTATTAAGTGGTTGCATCAACATGATCTCAAGTTCTTGGAAGCCAGAACTTTGGCTCTTTGGAAGTGATGCACAATCAAAAAGACAATTCTGGTCTCTTTCCTGTTGATAGTGGAAGAGAGCCACATGCTGCTGGGACAGCTCAAGCTAAGCTGGCTTTGCAGCTTCAACAGGCACGAACCTTCCATCTGCAAGTAGAGGCTAGATAGCTTGATGTCCTTCAAGGCACCTGGCAATCAGCATTGGGCAAGGCAGCTTGTATTCCATACCAGGGCAGATCAAAGAATAAACAGATCAGAGTCAGTATTTCTGATAGCTGCTAGCAGACATCTTGAAATCCCTTTGCCAGAATAGGGGCAAGTTCAATTTAAAGTTTTTGTCTTCAGAGATGTTATTCACAAGGTTCATACCCCCATCTCCTATAAAGGCAGTAGTGCTGAACCATAAAAACAATATCAAAGATGATGGAGAAGACACCCAGGCCAAACTTGGTTGGATCTCCAAAGACTAATTTCCATTCATCTGTCAAACACAAGATTAGAGTGTTATGACTAAGAGCTTAGTCTTATCTTGAGACTACAAGATGATAGACATATTAAGGAAGTTCATGTTTGTTACCCAGACTACTTAAACACTCCTTGAGACTGACCCGTACAGCTTGTGCAAAGCTAATAACGGTTCCCGTGGTTTCTTCAGAATAGCTAAGTATTTTTCAATCTCTAAGCAAAATAGACTTTCTTTATTCTTAGCATAAAGACAGCTACCCACGCTGTAGCATAAATCTCCCAAGATAACCTACAGGGTTTTGCTTTGTAATGAAGTTCTCCCACCCCATTAAGCCCCCACCAGTTCAGTTCCAGCCTTACCATTGTTGTATGACTGCAAAAACATCTGCAGGAGGCTGAAGGTTCCACCAGTGAAGTCTAGTAGTACATTTCCAATGCTCCATCCCTCAGTACTCTTCCGACGGAAATTCATGTATGCCTGAGGGCATAATGGGAAGTTTAATGTGTTGTGTACCTGTTCGTTCAGCACCTAGCCAGGACTAAGACCACGCAGGACTCTGCTTTCTACTGTGGTATCATGTTAGTTAGTGACAGTCTTGTTCCAGTCTTCAAATGAAGTAAAGATACTCCAATTTGGAAAGAAAGCTTACAGTTGATGTCTATGTTCACTTGGGCTTTTTCTTAGTTGGGTTACCTCTTAGTACCCTGAGCAATCCCAAAAAGTAAACATTTTGAGATATACAGAAGACTTAAGTGTTAAACTATATAGGAGCTTTATACTGTTTTGTCTGTGAAAAACGAATAAATAACCATTGCTGGTTTAGTCTAGTCAGACCTTCGAGAACATACACTTCAGGCTTAGAGTGACAGTAACATAGCATAAAACCAGAAAAGTTCAGGCTTACCTGTGGAAAATATTTTATCAACGTGACTGCTAACTTGATGTAAGAGAAGCAAAATAAGAACTGTAGCCATGTCATCTCCTCAGCTGCAGCAAGAAACAGTGTTGTAAATGTGAAGATCCATGCAAGTGCCAGTAGTCCAACAACAACTTTGGATACTTTCTGGTCTGCTCTCTGAAAGAGAAATGCAGATTTACTTGGACCAGTCTAGGCCCTATGTCCCCAGACACATTGTAAGGTATCGAATATGCTCAGTACCATGCAAGGTTACAGTCCTCACCCATTGTTGTACCAGTTAGGTACATACCACAAGGAAACTTCAAGCAATCAGCTGCAGGTTTGCAAAAGCTTATGTACAATATTTAAAAGCGTTTGTTCAGAATACTATTGTCCATAAGCAAGTGGAAAAAAATATTGCTGCAGTATTTTTTGAAGATTTATGTTGCCTATGATTCAGTGCCACATCTGTAACAATCTCCTGAGTTTAGTCTGAAGTTATCAACATAAATATAAATGCAATAGGCTGCTGAGCTGAGACCATTATGGTAAAAGTCATAGTTGTCTCCCTGTTCTTTACTAGAAGAGACTATCACACTCATTGTTGATAAATATGCTATTAGAGTTTTAGGTTTAGCATTATCAGAGGAAGTATTTATTTCTGTTTTGGGTTGCTATCTAGAACAAACGATCTGTTCACATCAGAGGTTTTACAATGAGCACCTGACTTAATCAGTCTCACCTGAGAAAGGAGTGGGAATTATAAATAGGCCTTTGCAGCTGTTTCAGGTGAAAAGAAGTGGGGAGGTAGAGAGAAAATGCTATGCACTAAATATGTCTGCACTCAAAAGCTGAATATTTGAGTTGTAAGGAATCACTAAGGACATCTCCTGGCTCAAGGCATCTTCAAAAGGTGAGGAAACAGAAAGCATGTATGAGCATTTGTACTGTGTAGAACTGTAATCCATGTGCTGGCTAGAAATCTGTTCAAAAACTTTATGAACTTGGCTGTTTACTTTAGTTATTTTGAGTCTAAGGAATCTACTTATAAGCTCAGAACATCCATGAGGCTGAAGTACCAAAGCTTACTGGAGCAGCTATTAGCTCAAGAAAGATAAAAGTAGCTGGACTGTGAAGCCTGGCTTCTAGAAAAGTCAAGGAACAGAAAGGCAGTGAAGATGACTTTAGGGCCCAAAAGGAGTGGATCTGAGCACAGTGAGAGGTGAGGCATCCAGCAGAGGGAGCTCTGCCAGAGCTACCAGGTCAGGCCAGCACTGAGACATACCTCATAGATGCAACACTGAATTATGATGAGGAGTGTCAGAGCTACTGCATGGAGGCTGAAGAAAACATCATTGATAGCCACAGGGTTCACTCCACTGGGATAACTGAGTAAGAATTCCTCCTAAGCGTAAGGTAAACCAAAACAGGCTAAGTGTTATAACTCCCTTATGTAGATACCCACGCCCCCTAAAAATAGTAGGGAAAATTGTGCTTACCTTAATTAAGGGAATCCAGAAGAGTCCAACATTAAACACGCTGTACGCTATGAAGCCAGTAAGGTTTAATGCAATGTAGTCAAAGCTTAATCCGACAACGCTAGAGAAGGAAAGAATTTAAAAAAAAGTAGGAGAAATGAGAGTGTTATAGGCAGCTCCAGGGATGGCTTATCCCTAGAACATGCTGACTGATAGGCAATTTTTGATGCAAGCCAAAGCTGAAGGCGTTCTGACAACATGACATGGAGTTTATTGGGAAGGAAGGTGAAATATCCTTCATATGCCATTCACAACAGTTCTCACTGCCAAGTTTGTTGCTGCTGTTTAACTTCACCCTTCCATGAGCTCAGCCAGCCTGATAAAGCCATGCCAGCCTAAATCCGTAGCAGTAGTGCATCTTTGCCAAAGTGAATGCTTTAGTTTTCATGTATGATAACCTTTCTACTTGCAGTCGTTTAGGTTAAGGAGAGCTAGTCTAATGATAACGCTACAAGGAGCTGTCTGATAAGCAGCTCACAAGGTAAGTCAACTGTGAAGGCGTCAGCACAATTGGCTTGGTCAGGTGATACACAACATGACACCAAAGGGAACGCAAAAAGCATCCTCTATCAGTAGTTATTACTGGATGCCAAACCTTAGAATTAGGTGTCTGTAGAATGCAAGTAAATTCCTCTGACCTGCACATACAAAAAGGGCACTGGGGCTGCATTTATTCAGGCCTTGTTTTTGCCCTGCTTCTCCTCCTGCCCCAGTTTTTCCATACATAAGTCACAAGAACCAAAAGTGGATGAAAGTGAAACCAGGAATATTGTTTTTGGATGCGCTTAAGGGACTTGAAAACACATCTTAAGTCTCCTTACCTTTTTCGTCGCCAGTTCTCAAACAGTTGAGGATAGAAGGAGATAGACCAAGCAAGGAAATAGATCCAGCCAATCACCTCATCAGCGTATTTCACTACGATGCTGTGAATCACTTGAAATTGAATCCTAGGTCTGAAGGTTAATGCAAACAGAGTTAGTTATTTTCTCTGCTCATACATTTTCAGGACCATTTGCCTTGTTCTGCTTTGAGAAAAAACAGAACTGAGGCACTGAGACAAGATAAAGATTCAGTGTTGGTTTCAGTTGAGTTTTTCCTCCCTTTCTTTAGTGTCCCTGTTAAGTTTTAAACATCTGCCATTCAACCTAGCCTTTCCTTCCCGTTCCACTCTTCATTTCTATTATTATTCAAAAAGGTCATCCTGTGCCTATGGCTTCCAGTGTTGTAGCACGGGGTCTGTTACGCAAGAGCAGTTTCACTTTTCATGCCCTGCCAGCAAAGCCTCATGATCATGCCTGTCCTGTTGATCACTTCACAAATATGGTTACCTCTGCAATTCCTGCGAGTCTTAAAAAGAGAAGTGAAATGAGGAAGTAATACAGGAGTAGCCTGTTGATGAGTAGCATCTGGACAAGGAAATACAATCCAGTTTTCTCCATCTTGCTAGACTGTTTTCCTGTTAGAGAGGACTGGCATTGGTGAACAGATGGCTCTGCTAACTAGGGAGGAAAACACCTGCATCTCCTGACAAGGATGTGGGTACTCAGCTGCACAAGGCTATTAGTACTCCAGAACAAGCTCTGCACAGTAAGAATATAAAAATAGCATCCATGTAGACATTGACAACCAAATGCTTCCTGGATCAGGACACGTAGTTTTGAAACTTTGGAGAAGGGTTATTAAAACCAGACTAAGGAGCCATAAGAGGTCACAGTCATCTAGGTATAAGTTTAAAATACCAAGATTACCATTCTGCTTCTATGCTTTATATTTATCTGAATACCTCGGGGATTACTGGGGGGTCACTACATCTTCTCAATTATATACTGTCCATGTCCCAGCAACTACTTAACTATAGGGAGGAAATAATTATGCCAGAGTTTATGAAGCAGTAGGATACTAAGTAGAATTAAAAACCAGTTTCTCACCCAGTTAAGTTGAAATTACTGGTATAAAGATAAACTGTTATTTGTCCAACATCATCTGCTTTCACTTGGAAGTCTGCCTCGGTATGACCTGCAGGCAAATGCACCTGCAAGGCAAAGTGGAGGGAAAAAAGGAGAGTTGCACCATACCAGCTCTAGGCTTTTGCATAAGGTCAGGAGTCTATTCTGTCACTTACTTTGTCAGGTAGTTCAACAATGGTGCTGTGTTTTGATGAGTGCGTAATATTAAGAGTTATCACCAGTGTCTCATTTAATGGAGCCCTGCAAAGACAGACGAGCCGAGTTAGACTGGTGCCTGAGTTCACAAAGATCGCTTCAGGTCTGTGGGAAAGTATCTACTAATTCCACACAGCTGTAGCAAATTTAGTCAGCAGTCCATACACAACAGTACAGTACCGATGTAGTACTCAGAGGAACACCAACACCAGATTGTTAGCACTATACTATTTCTTTTAACTGAAAAAGCGACTGGCATTGAACAGTTACATACCCACATTTCGCCTCCCTCTACCCCACACAAATGGCAGAGAAGAGCATTACAGCAAAATCCTACAATGGTAGGATTCTGGAGACTAAGAGGGGCAGAAATGATGGACATGTACTGGGGTGATGACAAGCAGAAATCATGGCCATAATGCAAGATTAAAAACAAACACAAGTAAAATAGCCCTGCAAAGCTTTCCCTCAGGGCTCCACTAAGCGTTTGTCCAGGAGGTTTAGTTGCAGAGCCATATGTAGATTATCCTAAGGTTCAAACACCTGTACTTCTCCATGAAGGAGATCACAGTACTACATACAACTTTGCAGAAATAAGAGTTCTGGACTGTTGCAGCCATGTCTTGCTATTTCCCCCTTTGTCACAATTCTTACATTGTCATCTGACTGTTCCCTTCACACACACCCCTACCTTTGGGATCTCAAAGTCTAAGTATTTAATGCTTCTTTCCTGGCAAGAGGCTGACAACAAAAACACGGCTAAGCAGTGCATTGTATTAAACAATATGACTAGGATGTATCAGCCCCTAGTCTGGGGTAGCTGCCTTTCTTTGCTAGAAAGGGTGAGTTCTGCTTGCTTGGTAATTTTTTGTGATCTTTCTAAGAAGTGCAAGTTCCTCTCAAGCATCGGTTTTTAGAAATAGAGAAGCTGCAGGTTCACATATGGAAGACAGTTCAGTAAGCTAATACAAGGTAGACAGTATAAAATGTCTTTTCCTGCTTGACTTCCCATACAAATGGCATGGGATATTACCGGAGACCAACTATACAAGGCCATTTCAGAGACTGCTGCACTGTCTTGGTCCAAACTGGCACTAAGTGATTTACCAGTCTAGAAGTAGCCAGTCACACACAGGTAAAAGTCCCTCTGTATAAAAAAGGTATCCAAGTCTGCAGGGAAATTTAACTATATAGCTACATTTTACCCTCTTGTTATTCCTTATTTCAAAGAGAAAAAGTTGTAACCATGATTTTACCTCAGAGATATCGTGACATTTGTTGAACTTCCATTTTCTAACAAAACCACTTCTGGGACAGACAATACAATGACTCCATCTGGGAGGAAATAAAAATTTGTCCATTACTACCTGGAGTGTCAGATTAAAAACAAAAAACAACACAACACCAGTACACTTTCACCAAACAGCAAAGGGAGTACTGCTTATTTCAAGGGAACTAAACAACCTAAAAGGAGAACTAAGTAACTGCCACTTGAACAAGTTACAAGGAAGCAATTTAAATATTTGATTTGCAGCAAGAGTTTGTGCCAAGACAAAGCTACAGAATACTTAAAACTCACTACTTGTTTCTTGATACGATCCCAGTAACTTGGAAGTCATAATGCTCAAAATTTAAAGTTACTGCTTGAGTGACAAATTCTTCACGTCCCCAGATGTTTCAAATAACGTATATTTACAATTATAATACTTCAAGAATCACAAGTGCCTTGCTATAGTGGTCAGAAGTATCGCTGTTATAGGGCACGCTTTGCAACAGTACAGCTATGGTATAGTGTGTCATGTTTTGAGAGGGGGTCATATTACAACGCCAATACAATTGACATCAAAACCATAAACCTGTCATGCATCATCAATTTTGGAATCCAAGTCTTTTACTATATGTACGTTTAAAGGTCAAAAGTGACAGATAAGAACAACAAATCTATTTAAGACCAGAAAAAGAGCACTAAAGAGGTTGCCCTGATTTTTTTTTTATTATTTTTAATATTATGTTTGGTAATGGACACCCTATTTTGTCTCCTGAACTGTAGGGTTCAAGAAAGCTAGAACTGAAATAATGAACTGGAAATACATGGGCTGGATACAGCGAAGTAGCAAACACCAGCAGTTAGCCTCTGAGGTAAGAATAACCGTGAATCCCTACACTGCCAGCATCCTCACATAACAGTTTTGAGTACTGTCTGCCTTCTGAAAGCAGACATATTTGGAAAGAAGTGGAAAACATTTTCTTTATAAGAATCAAATATGAAAGCTACTTCTTGCAGGAAGTTACATAGGCATTATCTGCAGTGACGAGCATCTTTCTTGTTACCTTATATTACACAGCATTCTTAAGAAGTTACTTAAATGCAGGAGAGCTCCCTAGTTCATCCCTGACTGCACCAGTCAGTATTTAACCTCCTTCAACTGAGGGGAGTGTCTGCACTCTCCTAGTGCTCCATCTGTCACTAGAGTGCCTCAGTATGAGCACATGAAGTCAAAGGCAGCATGTGAAAGAAGAGCTGATGGGCAACATGGCACAGATCTCCCCAGAGGGAGATGACTGGGGATACTGAGGAGCTACCCTTGTCCACCTCTTACCACTCTGGAACTGGTCTGCAGGCCCAAGCAGGGATGACCAAACACCACCACTCCCCAGCAGCATAGGCATGAGGTACAGTAGAGGAGGGAACAGATATTTCATCCTGATGGTGGCAGAGCTGCAGAAAAAACGAGGAGAAGGCCTTGCTCAGGTCCTACAAACTTTAAGTGGGTACCAGCCTGTTCCCCACTGCAAAATGGCTCCCTCCTCAGCACCACAGCCCCTGGCCCAGCCTGGCTGAAGGGCCCTCAGCACTCTCCAAAGGACACTGGGCTTTCAGCCTCTGTCTGCCCACGCTCCCCTGACAGTCTTCCCCCCTCAAAGCTTATCCTGCTCCTGCCACTCTGCTACCGTCCCCTGAGGTATCCCCCACTTCGCAGGACTACAAATCTCAGCAACCACTGCGCCCCCCACCCTCCCCACCTGCAGCAGAAGGGGCGCGGTGCACGCTGGGACTTGTAGTCCCCAACACTCTCCCCTCAGAAGGTACGGTGAGGCAACGCCATCCCACACCTTAGAGCACGCTAATACCAAGGAAGCGGCACTACGGGGAAAAAACACCTACCTCCTTTCAGCACTGCAACTCCGTCCCACGCACCCCGAGCTCTTCCCTTTTCAGCTCCTCACGTGAGGCGGCCGCCTATCGCCTCCCCGCCTAACGCCCCCTTCGCGCGTGTGCGCCGCTGTGGCCGCCCGCAGGCGCCATCTTGGGTGTGGCAGAGCGGGGCGGGCGCCGAGCTGGGGCTGGCGGCTTTGTGAGGAGGGGTCGCTGAGGGCCGGGGGGGGGACTCGGTGCTTCAGCTGCTCGCTGGAGTTTTGTTCCAAGTTGCAAAGGACGCTGGGGAGGGCTGGGGAAGGGATGGTTTTGCCACTCTCAAGATGGAGGGGCATTGCTCAAGTGCTGAAGGGAGACGTTTTCAGTCAGAGGGCAGAGTCCAGGCTCTCTCTCGGCCCAGTTTGCCCAGTCACCCCAGTCCCTGCACGCTGCTGGAGCAGTAGCAGTAGCCTGTGTTGTTTGTGCCCTCTTAGGGCAGGTGCTCCTTCAAAGGCAGCGAGGAACAACATAAGGGCTCAACACAGTGGATGTTGGTCGGACTACCGCCTAGAGAGACTTGTGTGTGTGAGGGAGGTGAAGGCAACTCGCCAGGGCCATGGCGGGCAGCGAGGCATCCTGCGTGCTGGGCATAGACCTGGGCACGACGTCTGTTAAGGCTGCCCTGCTGGTAGGGACAGAGCGAGGGCATGTGGTGGCAGAGAGCTGCTCCAGGGAGACACAGGCACACACCAGCAGCCTGGAAGCTGGACCGCAGGTAAGGGGTGGCAGAAAGCACTGCCAGCGATTTCAGGATAGTGGCATTGCCTTGTAGCAGTTGGGTTGTCTTGCTACGTTATGTTGACTTTGACAGATTTCTTGTTTGGTTGGTTTTTTGGTTGTTTGGGCTTGTTTTGTGTGTGTGCGTAGAGTGACAGAGATGGTTGCTATGTGTGTCTGGATGTCTGAAATGGGAATTAAAATGCTATCTGTTTTCTGTTCAAGAAAGCCAAGTAAAGCTGTTTTAAGAAAGACACAGCTTTTGAAAACCTGCTGGTTAAGTACTCAAATAGTCATGTCAAATTAGGATAGTACTGGAGTCAATGGGTTTGTTAGGTGAATAATAACTCTTAGGAACTTGTTCCCTCTTTTCTTACCTCTTTTCAAAATGGAGGCACCTGCCAGGAACATTCCATAAGTGGCACCACTGAGTCAAACTAATTGCCACTGCTGGAGCCTCCCACATTCCTGAGATGGCAGCCCAAGCTCAACTTTATCTTCTGAGAACGTACAGACCTGCAGAAAGCCTGCTTCTGCTTCCATTATGGCCTCAAAGATGTCACAAGACAATCTAAAACTATTCTTCCATGAACAATGCCTTTGTCTTTGATGCTGTCAGTTCAGGAAACAGCAACCACTTGCCAACTTAAAGGGTATGTTGCACTTTAACGTGAGATGGAATCGTAACTGGAAATTCCCTGTGGAAATAACCAGGAACGTATGTTCCTGTTAAAGGGCTTTAGGTTAATTATGTTGTTCAATCAAATAAAGAATGAATCAAAATCATAAACATTATGTATCAACATTCCTGTGGCCTAGTATTGTAGTGTTTCCAGGGACTCATTTCTGAGCGAAGATACTGGACAGGCCAATGCTTCTCCCTACAGTCACGTTTATGCAGCTAGAAGTACACATGCCCACAACAGTTCACAGCTATGTGTAGGATATATGTAAATACTTTTGCTTATAATCTTTGTTCTGGTCTGTCAAAGTGGTCTGAATTTTCAAAAGGGTGAAAGCTGTAATGCAGCTTATCTTGTGGCAGGGCTTGGTCAGTTTACTGAGTAGATCTGTGCAGTTTGCTTGGCAGTTCTGGGAACAGAGTATCTAGAAATGAAGTATCAGCATCATCCAAGTCAACAGTGCGTAGAGGCTTTAGGAGGTTGTGAGACATGAATCTGTGTGCAACTGAGAACATGCGGATAATCCTCTGTGGAAAAAAAAAAAAAGAGCAATGCAGAAGTTGAGCTAATGAAAGTATGTGGTGAGCGTTAATGGATTTTTTAAAAGGTGTGTTTGAGTAGTGTCTTAAGAAAATAAGTCAAGGATTATACGGCCTTCGGTCTAAGATGCTGTTACTTATTCTCAACTTGCTAGTATTGTTTTGGGGGTTTTGTGTGTGTTGTGTTTTGTTGGTTTTTTTTTGCAAACTTTCTTTCAATTTAGTAGTGAATGTTACTGTAATGCATGTTATTAACCTAAATGAGTTCTGTTCTTCACTTCTGACTAGAGTAGCCTTGTTTAATAAATACAGTGAGTCCTAATGGCTTCATCTTGGTATAATGCTTCATGATTACAGGGAATGGAGCAGAATGTCCGGAGAATAATAACAGCACTGAACGAATGCCTCGCTGCTCTACCTCAGCAGCAGCTTCAAAGAGTCAGTCACATTGGTATTTCAGGGCAAATGCACGGGATTGTATTTTGGAAAAGAGATCAAGGTAACATTAATTTTTGGCATTCCTGTTTAGAGTACCATGATACAGAAAAATAAATCTTCAGCGCTGAAGTGATCTGTAGGAAACTGCTGCATGTTCACCTTGATTTTCTGTAAAACAGAATTAACAAGATTATCTTCTGTGTCAATTTTGCTTTAATTACTGGAATTTCATCTACTGACAGTAGTTAACCATGTTGTTTACCCATATCAGTTGAAGGATTTAGTCTTGTGAGATCCCTGCAGAGTGAGCACAGTTAATAGTATGAAGGAGGAATTACATATCTGTGGCTTGTCTATTGTTTGTCCATCATATGCTATCTGCTGCCAGTTGAAAGAACTTCCGGAGACCATGTCAATTCCTTTTTTCTTAAAAGTTACTCACCTCATAAAGCACTTAACTACTTGGTGTCCAGTATCTCAATACCTTCCAGTGATTCTGCAGTAGTAGTATTAGCAGTTCTATGTATGCCTTGAAAAATAAGCTGTACTTGATCTTTATGTTAGAATGTGTACAGCAGTAGCTATCCAGTAATGAACATTGCTATGCTAATTTGACACGCTGTTTGAAAGTACAGTAAGAGGAAAAAATGACGTTCAGTAAAATTTTATTTCAGTCTTTTGTTGTTATCTTTTATGAAAATCTCAAAGCATTTTTTTCGAGTAAGTTGTAGACTAGCATGTTGCATTCATCTTGCCTGCTTGTGCTTCTGTTAGGAGCTGAAAAGGATTGTGGTCTTGATTCTGAATATGCAGCTGCTTGTAGACTGAAGGGCCAAGACCTCAGAAACAAAGTCAGCCACAGTAAGGTAGTCACACGGAGCTTGATTGTGACAGTGAAGATGTTTGAAAAATTCAAGCCTTGGATTTCTAGCTCTGTGAGATAGGTATGGATTCTTTTCTTGGCTAAGCTAACGTAAACCTTCTGAAGTCCAAGGTTCAGGTTTCAAAATGTGGTTCTGTTTTTTTTTTTCTCTTTACCTTATGGTGTGCGCATCTGAGCAGTTATACAGATCTTAAAATAATAATAAAAGTTACAGATTAAGCAAAGATTTATTGTAAACTGCAGAATAGATTTTCCAGAAGTGCTGGTCACTGCCTATCAAAAGTTTTCGGGGTCTTAATTGCTTAAAGAGACACAGTGCTATTCATTACTGGCTGTAATTTTACCTTAAACACAAAAATGATTGCAAAGAAAGAAATCCAAAGGCTGATGGGAAGGAGCTGTTGCTTGCTTTCCAGCTGTCCCAAGGGCTGCATAACAAAGCTCATGAGTTCATGATAGACAGATTCTTACGTGATATCGGTTAATATTTTATTTCCCAAAGCCACACACCACTTTTGTTTCATTTCTGTCCAGTGAAAGAGGGTGTTTGCTCTCATTTGTTTTGAGTAGACTAAATGAATCCATGCGCTTTGGGACACAAATTAGATTTTTAATAGCATCCTTTAGGGTTGGATTTATGGTTAATAATATTTCTTTGAAACCATTTAAAACTAGAAAAACAAGCCAATTTGAAAATCGTTTCAAACAGACTTGATAGAACAGGGAATTAAGAGAACAACAAAGGTATGTTTGCTTTGCATGTTTCACATAGTACTTCCTGCTTTCATGGCTGCTTTTTATTGTGTGTGTGACTTTAAATCCCTGTATGCAGCCCAAGAAGGACTCTTTTAGTCATATTTGTGCTAGTCAGTTAAGCAGCTGGGTCTCTACTCTGACCTGTAGGACAAGTGGCACAGCACAGCTTGAAACTCTCCTGCCACCCCTCACTAAAAAAAAGAAATAGAGCCAGTTGGAGACAGTGCATGGCCTGTCCTATCCCTATCTTGTGGCCCTGCATCACCTGGGAGAGCAGTAGTTGTCAGAGGCTGAAGCTGAGCCGTAGAGTGTGCCAGCAAATATCACAAGCCAGTGCTTGAGCTCAGCATCTGCTCAGTTTGCTGCTCTGGCAGGTCTGTAATCTGCCTTAGCAGGACTGCTTGTGGGGAGCATGTCAGGGCAGGGAGCAGCGCGCTGGGCTGGAGCAGTAGCAGACATTGCTGCGAAGGCTCCGTGTAGCACCAAGAGGTTGCCCTAATTTAGCTGAGGCCTTTGCATAGAAGCATGTGATGGCTTCACCAAAGGTGTGGCAACCTCTGTTCAAAACAAATGTGTTAGACTGATAAAAACTGAATTAAATCCTTCTCTACTTCTGGTGAAGCATTATTGCAAGGTACAGGTGAGGGATGTTCTTTGGTTTGCAGTCCGTTGCTTAATACGTACAGATCCAGGCTTCCTGTTGCTTTGAGTCAAAAGGTGGAAGAAACTGTGCCCTATCCATCGTAGACAGTCGTTACTAATTCTGTGTGCTCGTGGTCATGATGTGGCTGTTCAAGTTTTGTCATGTCAGCTCCTTACCTCTCGTAGCAGAATTGCAAATTTTTTCCAGGATGACTGGAATTATGACGTTATCTGGGACTGAAACTATGACTAGTTAATTTAATTACAACCGCTACTGGCTCCGTTTCTGTTCTTTTCCCAATATATTTGACAAATTATCAGAGTGTCTAGTAAGGAAAAATGACAGGCACTGCGGGGAATCACGGGATTTCTCAGGCACTGTTGTGTTTCAGGTTGCAGGTGGACGGAGTGTGGTACTGGCCCTACCTTTGAGCCAGAGGAGGTCAGTCATCTGGTTACGTGGCAAGACGGCCGCTGCAGTCCTGCCTTCCTGGCTTCTCTTCCACTGCCCCAGTCACACATCAGCCTGGCTACAGGATTTGGGTGTGCCACAGTCTACTGGTATTTAAAGAAAAGGTACATTGTTTCTCAAATGGGCAGTTATATCAGGCTGTTTCACTGTCAGTTTCTCCTCTTGAATTTGTGTGACAATTGGGATTCCTGTGGCATGGTAAAACAACTACAAGCTCAGGGTGTGCGTTTTCTCTCTAATCATAATATTAATTAGTCAAAGAATGTTTGTAATGGCAGTATTCAATATAAGCGATATGTAACAGCACACAAGTCTCTCTGACCTCATAAAAGTAGTACAGATCTTTTTAATAAAAATAAAATCTTTTGACCATATAGAAACAGAAGTTTTAAAGTATCATAAAATTCGAGTCCAATCTGCTACTCAGAGGAGGTCTGCTAATGTAGCTATAATTTTGGCTTGTGCAGATTGTGGAAAGTACAAACATGCCTAAAACAGTAACAGAGTTGCTTTGGCTGGTTGCTGCCAGATGCTGAAAGAAACAATCCCTAAATTAATTTCAGTTTCTTCCTTCTTTAGACACTGGTATTCTTATGAGGTGTTACTGATGCTCTGCTTTGTTGTGGCATTTTTGCAGAGGATGTAATTTTTCACTTATGACTTGGCATCAGCATGATTTGGTCTTCAGTTTCATCTGTAGCATGCTATGTTTCTCAAAGAGACATTATCTTCCTCAGCAGTGAGTTCAAGTTAAATTAGTAGGGAAAAACTTACTACATCTTGGTTTTCCCTCAACATATGTTCAGCAGATACCTAGAATGTGACGTGACCTTGCTTTAGAGCTGTACAGCTCATGAGTCCAAGCTGCTTCGGTTTGTTTCTGTTCCGTTTCACCACTTGGTACATTTCCATCCATATAATCCGTGAATCCTAAAGAGACTGCAGGAATTGACTAATTTTTCTCAAATGCTCCGGAATCAACAAAGTGACATTTTTGTACAAACAATTACAACCTTCCTGGCATGTTTTGCGGTGGTATGCTTTCAAATCCAGATAACTCATTCCTTAAAGCCACTGTCTCTCTGTCTTCCACGAGCAGATAAGAATTGCTACTGTGGTAAAAGCCTGGAAAATAAATCCCATTAAAAAAAAAATGATAACCCACAAAATACAAGTTGATCACTGAGATACTGAGTTTGCAGTTTTGTTTTTAGGAGGTGAGGCCACACGCATCTAAAGTTCCCTGTAGCACTGGACGTAAACTTGCTCTGCCTGTCTTAAAGCACCACTCATTGTTTTTGTTTTTAAAATGTTTTGTTTAAAAGTCCAGATTTTCTGAAGTCTTACGATGCAGCTGGCACTATCCATGACTATGTGGTTGCCATGTTGTGTGACCTGAAGAAGCCACTCATGTCCGTCCAGAATGCCGCCAGCTGGGGATATTTTAATGCCAGAAACAAAAGCTGGAATACTGATGTGTAAGTGCTGAGGTCATTCTATGGATTTTATGCTTTGCTTGTGTCAGGCAACGTGAACATCTCTTAGGTCCCTAAGTATGAATGTGCTACGGATAGGAAGTGATTGAAAGTTGTTCCTAATCAATTGTGGTGTGGTCTGTACTGAAGGACTCTTGGGCGTTTGCTCTGGTTTGTAAGGTAAATGTATTTAAATTGTATAGGATCTAGCACTATGTTTTTAGAAATACCTAAGACAGCAGAGCTGAGAGGCTCATCAATGAGGCCTTGTATACCAAACTGTTCTTGTCCCTTTCTGTGGTGTGATGGTGGGAGGAGATGGAGAAGTGAGTGCTGTAGCCAAGGCTGTAATGGCAAAAGACAGTTACTACTGTCTCCTCCTTTTGGCTGAGCTCCTTTGTAACTGCTAAGATTTACTTGTGATTTATTAAAATTTGGTAGGCTACAGGGAGTCTTACAGAAAACTGTTTTTGTTTATTTATTTTTAACGATTTGCTCTTTCAGGACAGAATCCTAAGGCTGTATGTATTTCAGAGTTTAGGTTAGGCCAGAATTCCAAGAGCTGCTCATAAAGGTAATTTACTATCTAATGCCTTAAGAGTGACAGAAACTTGCATTTTCACTAATCTGGTGTTTTTGCTGTAGCAACATAGTGTATCTTGCGGTTTGTGTAAGGAGTTTGTTGGACTTACCTCTGTGATTTGGTTTTGAGATACTAACTGCATGACAGTTCAAAGTTCTTTGACGCTTAAAAGTTGAATTTTTGTGATTGTCCCTTAACCTTGGAACTGCTTGTCCATGTGACATCAGTAGGTTAAACTTGGTGAACCTGTACTCCTGTATAATCCCAGGTAATCAGATTGCATACCACGAAAAGCAGTTTATTCTTCCAGAATATTCTAGTGCACCACGCGCATTGAACTGGAATGCTGCCCAAGACAAAACTTTCTAGAGAAGCGAAAGCATCCATAAATCCAGCAGCCGCAAATGTATGGCCAGCTTCGTCTGCGACTTCAGAGAGGTCCTTGTAGCCCTGCTGCATGTTCCTGTACTACTTTCCTGCAACAATATTGTTCTGATTGTAGATTGAAAAAGTCCGGCTTTCCTCTTCACTTGCTTCCAGAGGTGGGAGACCCTGGCAGTATTGCGGGGAGGACAATCTGTGCATGGCATGGAATACCCAAGGGAACAGAAGTAGGAATTGCTCTGGGAGATTTCCAGTGCTCTGTTTATTCCTGTCTGACTGAAAGGACTGATGCAGGTATGATCATTTTGGTATCTTACTTTGTTTTCTCATTGTCTGCCTTCAGGGTAGCCTAGTAAAATGCTGATTCTTTTTTTTCTATTGTTTTCTAGTTCTTAATATCAGTACCTCTGCTCAGCTGACCATCTCAATGCCCCCTGGTTTCCAGCCTCCAGAGACACCAGATCCTTCATCGGCTGTTACTTACTTTCCCTACTTCAACGGTGACTACTTGGCAGTGGCAGCATCACTTAATGGAGGCAATGTGCTAGCAACATTTGTGGACATGGTGTCACGGTGGATGGAAGAGCTGGGTAAGCTCGTTAAGGATTGTTAAGGCTTAAAATTGAGGTTGATCAACAAGGTGAAGGGAAGCTCAGACAAAGGAACAAGTATAGAGCTGTTTCTTCATGCCATAGAAGGAATGAGGATATAACTCTTGGGTCATATTTCCCAGATGTCTAGAATTTCCTTCTGAAGCTAATGAACATGCTGGGACAGTCATCCTTGGACTCCACATTCACTTTGCTTCTAGGTTTTGGGTTTTCTTTTGTTTTAAGAACACAAGAATACTTTTGCAAGTTGTTTTTAAAAGGAAGGGTCAGCAAATTTGAGGACAGCCACTGATTTCCTATGACTGCAATCAGAAAGAGTCCCTTGATTGTATCAGTTGCCTTTTACTGCATATTTTGCCGCAGTCTAATGGATTTTAAGGCTAAAACTCACGTAGTGTCTTCTAAGTGCTTTAAACATGGACTTTGCACTCATGGTGGTTTGTTTGTTTTTGTTATTATATAACTTCCTCACTTTTTCTGGAGTTGTATTTGATATGTCATCTTACTCATTACAAAGGAAAAAAACAGCTTGTATTTAATGTCTATTTCTGCTCCTGGGTATACATAGGGTCCTCCATTTCCGTGCTCTGTCATTCCCATTTGTGAAATGAGAAGTAATTATCACATTAAATTTGAGTGTTTTACACACGCACATA
The DNA here is from genome assembly GCF_040182565.1 of Anser cygnoides. NCBI lineage: Eukaryota > Metazoa > Chordata > Aves > Anseriformes > Anatidae > Anser > Anser cygnoides. The sequence goes on from NC_089890.1 coordinate 9,041,720, forward strand.
TATATAAAATCTCCTGTGTTTTGCAGTGCAGAAATAAGTTCTGAAATCATTCTTTCGATGAGTTCTTGAAGTGAACTCTGCGTTCAGCTTCGGTAGCTGGATTGCATACAAAGTCTGTCATTAGTACCTTTAGAGATGTTGGTTCTGATCAGAAAAAGATTTCTAGTATTACAGATATTAGATACAGTTGGATGGGAGAACTGGGGCTTGTAATCCTGGAAAAACAATTACCTTTGATACAGGGAAAAAATGTATTCAGTATTTTGCTGAACAAGTGGATCAGTGCCTATTTTAAGTCTCCACATGTAAGATATACTAGATCTCTTCAGCTGAGTAACATGGTATTTCCCATCTGCAGGACTTCAGGTTCAGGAGTCTGCCATCTACGCAAAGATAATCAAAGCAGCTTTGGCCCAAGATGACAGCAAACTCTCAATCCACCCAACCATATTTGGAGAGAGACATGTTCCTGAGCAGTTGGCTTCAGTGACCAGTATTGCTGTCTCTGAGCTCTCCTTGGGTCATGTAACCAGAGCTCTGTGCCGCGGCATCGTTCAAAACCTCTGTTCCATGTTACCAGTGCAACATCTGATGGAGACAGGAGTGAGCAGAATTCTGGGGAGTGGGAGTGCCCTCGCCAGGAATGAGGTGCTGAGGCAGGAAGTGGAAAGGATTTTTCCGTTCCCTGTGGTTTATGGGAAGGATGTCGATGCTGCTGTGGGGGCTGCCATGGTGATGTTCCACAGAAAATAAAGTTATTGTTTAGAGTGGCCTGAGATGCATTGTCCTTTTTTTTTTTGTATTGGCTGTACAGTGTTTCCTTTCACTTCCTCACTTTTTCTGGAGTTGTATTCAGTGTGTCATCTTACTCATTACAATGGAAAACACATCTTGTATTTAATGTCTGTTTCTGCTCCTGGGCATACACAGGGTCTTCCATTTCCTTGCTCTGTCATTCCCATTTGTGAAATGAGACATAATTATCACATTAAATTTGACTGAGTGACAAGGAAAAATCCATTAACTTTCTGCATAAAATGATACTTCATGCGAGGCTCATTTTCCTGGTAGGAAGTACGTTTAGGAGGGCTAGGAGAAATGGGCAGCTTTTGTAACTTAGTCTGATGCTTTCATTAGAGAATTCTTGTCTTTATGGTTTCTCACAGTATACATACACACAGGCAACAGACCAAGATACCAGTTTTGTTTGAGGATCTTGGTGGCTCTTCACAAAATGAATGCCAGTTCTCATGCATTGCATGTTGTCTCCATAAAAATGGAATACAGCCTTGGCTTGCATGTCGACAAAACAAAATAAACCATAGAATGTTATTTCTGTGACTACTCAGGTCTGTTGGAGTGGACTAAGGTCAAAGGAATGACTAGGCCAGTAAAATGACTTGCAATACCTGGTAGGCAAGGCTTATATCATAGCAGAAAATGCATTCACAGGGTATTTACCAGAAACTGGTAAAATTGTGGCCTGGTTTTAGGTTCTCTTAGCAAAGGCAAGACTATATCTGACCTGCAGAGTAGTCTTGGATGCATCTTAAAGATCTCTAGCATGCTTCCTTGCTGGTGCTTTTCCATTTGCAGCAATGGAGAGGGTTTTTAGTTGTTAAACACTCTTGAGCACAGAAGTTGTGTGAAATCTATGTGCCATGGAAAGCTATGGGATGCCGGCCCAAGAAAAGGAATAAATTTCCTTCTTGTTTGCTATTGGTGTGTTTTGATAAGCATTCACACATTCTTACAAGCTCACACCTATAAACGAGGTCCCTGCTGAAGCAGAATATGATATCTCCAACGACTGTGGCAAAAAGTAATGGAGTTGCTGCTGGTAAGAAGGAAGTAACATCTTCACAAGAAACAGAAATCAAGGAGGCTGATGAAAGAGACATCAAAGCTCAGAAATTGAGAGCAAGCTTCCAAACTGTGTACACGAGAGCATGGGAAGACTGAGAGGAGCTGATGCCAGGAACAGGAGAAGAGAAAAAAGGAGCATTCAGCAAGAGCAGCAAGGAAGAAGCTAGAAACTGAATACGGGAGACCCTCCTCTGAGCTTTATGGTTTTGTTACTGAGCTGTGCCTTGGAAGTGGTGAAGGAGTTAATGGTAATGTTGAAGCAGATTCTCTGCACAGCAAAGTTCCAGGAGGGTCAGCCAAGGACCTGGCTTATTGGTAATCCATACTTATGCATTAATAAACAGGCATTTTATTTCCTTTGAGTATAATGCCATAAGGTGTTTTAAGTGGTATAATTAGTTTGCTATTAAATAGGCAAATATATTATTCTTTTATATATAGATAGATGGCAAGACTAGAAAGATCTCTTATGATCCTATAGTTACCTTTTGCAAAACATAAACCAGATAATCTCATTGATTAATTTCATATCTAACTCCAGACCTCAGGAGCTAGAGGTCTGGTGGTTTCTTCTAGCCTAACAGCTATAGCCTACTGGCTTAACTTTGTGGAAATCTCTCTCTCTAGCCTAGTCTTTGGCAGAAAGATACCACATAAATGATACATTTAACACAGGTCTTCATTTTAATTGTGTTAGATCAGTTATGGATTAGATAAGACTTTTTTTCCTAATGATATTAATATTTAAAAGCTTTCTGTTACATATATATTATTTAAATAAAGCATAGTAGGAATGTGGAAAGATAAAATGTCCGTAAGACTATTGTCGTTGGGTTCTCCTTCTACTCTGTTCAGAATCAGCTTGTCTTTAAAGTACTTCATGGGGCTTTACAGCAGCCACCCAAGAGTGTCCAGAAAGATGAATGATCGCAGAGAAGGGCTGTGGCATATTTTACAAAGTTTTGTCAAGTGAAATGAAACTGTGACCCACAGAAACAATTGCTTTTTTTTTTTTTTTTAAAGCTTGAGTGTATTTACAAAGAGGAAATCTGTAGAGGAGGATCCATTACTAAATGCAATTAGTGTGATGGTGGTGGTGGGGACAACAACAACTTGCTGTGATTCTTGTAAAGAGCTTTGCTAAGCTCCTGGGAATAGAAGCTACTGATGCTTCTTGTTCCAGAATTGTTCTTAATGACTTTATTACTCTATTTTCTGTTCTTCTAGTGAATTTCCCTTGATTCTAAAGAATCAGCAGCACGTAGAACAATTTTCCAGATGAAGTGGAGAAGCAAGCTCTGAGGTCTTTGCAGCCCAGGCACCTAGGAGGAAGAATCTCTGGCACCAAATTCCTGTAGAACAGAGATTGTTTACTGAGACTGGACTATTTTGTGGAAGACAGGATTTTTTTACAGTATTTGTAAGTTCTGTATGTATATTTGAATAGCATGCTTGCTAGTTCTTTGTAAACTCTTAAGTATTTATTATAAGTTGTGATTCAGTTATACCTTCTTAAAAAAATATTTCCTCATTTATTGAATCAAGCTTTGATGTACATAGGATTCCGAGAGTTAGTTAGGTTTATGTGTTTTTCCAGGATAGATAATATTTTTTTTATTTTATTATTGTTTTTTAATTTATTTTAAGAATGTTTTCATAGAATTTAAAGATTATTTTGTGTGCAAATTCATACGTACAAGGAAATGCAGTTTTGTCCTCATTATCAAAGATGCTACCAATGGACATTAGAAATAAATTGAATAATAATAATTATAACTGAAACAGGTTTGAGTAGATTGTCAGGAGGACAGGATTAAATCCATTCTGCTGATTCTAATATTGTACTTAATCTGTAGAAAATACATTATTCCATTCTGCATAGCCATCTCCCTGACATTTTTGGCTCAATCCACGTTGATTTAAATGAGACCAAAAATGAAAATCAAACATGGCTGTATTCCCAGTGTATTTTTGCCATTTCTTTATAAAAGTTGTTTTTGTAACTTTTCCCTAAAGTAATTGTTCTTCCATATTTTTAGTATCATATTCCAAATGAGAGTATTTTTCTTTAGATTACTTCTTTATTATAGAACAATTAAGTTTGTAAGGTATTATGTTATTCTTTCAGAGTGGTTGTACGCAAAAAACTTGAATGGTGAGCACAGAGGACACAGCAAGTTAAACTGCAGCCTTTAGTATTTCATCTATACTATGCTATTTTGCTTTCAGTTACCGTAAATGTGCAAGTTTGCAAATTGATGTTTTCTTTACATGTGTGTTATACAAAATTACAGAAAGTGCAAATGCATAAGAAAAGTCTTTTTCTCATCCTACATGCACATGAAAATGTAAGTGATCCTTTATGTCAATATTAACTAGTCCCAGAGAACTGAAAATCTAGCTTTAATGTACAATGTAGGTTTGCAGATAATCCCTCAGAAAATTTTTGCGAAGAGAAAAAACCTCAACGCTTATTTATGACGTTGATTTCAAACTGATTGTACAGAGATGATTATGGACCACTGTAATTGGTTTATAATTGAAGGCTTTTTGAAGATTTTGTAACGCTCCAGTGTCCAGAGCCATAAGATTCTGAAGCATTTTAGAATTTCGGAATGTGTTTCTAAAGCTGTTCAGCTCCTTCTAAAAGTCAGCTATGTAGCAGTTCCAGTATGAAGTATTCCTGCCTCCATTGCTGGAGTTACAGAATGCTTTGCATTCAGTGATATGAATGCAAACATTTGGACTGTTCAAAACAGTTTGATAAGAAAGCAGAAAAAAAAAATCCCTGCTCATACCTTCAGTATGGCCTGTTTGTTAACTTGTGTCAAATTATTTGTGGTTGTAAATCACACGTGATCAGACCTGTGGTCTTACAGTAATCTCTTATCTGTGGTAACCTTTTCCTCTCTGTTTTCTAGTCTCATGTCTGAGGTGACACTAATCTCACAAAAATCACATGCCCCAACTTTCGTCCAGCACTGTTGTAACTCTGGTAAAGCCATTAAGTGATAAGTTTCCTGTATGCAGTAAGCCCTCTGCTCATGATCGTTAAAATGAGGTTATGGCACCATGATATCAAGCTTTTCTTAAAAGCCTGATATAATCCTGAGACTATATTGTGGCACAAAACAGAAAATAGATGGTGCTCTGAAGTGCTTACTTGAGGTGTTTCTGTGGTTCCTCACAGACTGCCTGTTCATCATGTCTTCCATTCTTGGGAAGATGAAGAAATTTGGCAGTTCCGACCTGGAGGAATCTGAAGTGACAGATGAACACACAGATGGTGAGGACTCTGCACTGGAAACACCTGACAGCCTCCAGGGTACGCTCAACACCAAGGTGCAGCCACCTAAAAGCAACATCTTTGCAAGACGTGGACGGTTTGTTATGGGGGATAGTGACAAGGACATGGCTCCCATGGATTCCTTCTACCAGATGGATCACCTGATGGCACCTTCTGTCATCAAATTTCACAGCAATTTGGAGAGAGGGAGACTTCACAAGTAAGTTTGTGTTGTAAGGTGTGGTTTGTACTGGACGTATTATGACAGTTGTAGTCTGTGCTTCTTAGAGCAGTATGTATTCACTCTGCATTTGCATGCCTGTTTTCTCAGTTTCACTATTTTTAGTTCCCAAAGAAAGGAGTGTTTTATCTGAAACTGATAATAGCTGTTGTCTCTTGGCATGTCTGAAAATTTAGTCCATGGATGTCTTGCCCAAAGTTAGTGATTAGCCTTAGTTCACATGCTCAAAGCTGCTCAGTAAATGGACATCACTCAGAATAACATAGGATTGACTGGCACCCAGGCCTGCAGTTAGACTGTCATACTTCAGTGCATCTTTTAAGTCTTGTTTTCAGCTTTTCGGCAGTAAACATTTTGTCAGGACGATTGCTTGCAGACATTATTTTGTACATTTTGCAGACCCATCTGTACTAATCAGCAGTGGTTGCTATTTCATACAAGCAAAAGGAAAATAGTTTTCTGGTAGTTCATAAAAAGACTGCTAAATATCTGACTTAAACTGAAATTTTCCCTTGTTAGGCTCCTATCTACAGATTCCATCACAGGCTGCTCTGAAAAAGCTTTCAAATTTTATGACCGCAGAAGGATCTTTGATGCTGTAGCCCAAGGCAACACAAGGGACCTGGATGATCTGCTACTCTATCTTAATAGGACCTTGAAGCATCTCACAGATGATGAATTCAAAGGTAACACCTAGGGTCACATACTTTAAGATGCCCTTGTCTTCTTCCAGTAGTAGATGGGGGGGGGGAGGAAGAAGGCAGATGGACAAAAAAAACAACACACAAAACAACATCGCTATTAAGTGTGAAGTAGCTGCACAAGGTCCTCTAATAGCCTGTATATCCCTACTGATTGAGCAGCCCATTGATTGTAAAGTTATAAGAGGAATCAGAAAAGTTGAAGTTTGTGAAATTCTGAATGGTTTTTCTCATGTTTTCATAACAATCTCATTAATTGCTATATGTCTGGAAGTAGATGGTGGGTTTCTAGTCGCTTCTATGTAGCTATAATCTTGTTTGTTACAGAACCAGAAACTGGGAAAACCTGCTTACTTAAAGCCATGCTGAATCTACATGATGGGAAAAATGATACCATTCCCTTGCTGCTGGATATTGCAAAGAAAACTGGAACTCTGAAAGAGTTTGTTAATGCAGAGTATACCGACAACTACTACAAGGGTAAGAGAGCAGTGAATACTGTGAATACTGTTGCTGATAAGACTGAACATAGGGTAAGGCAGGGCTCTCAAACAGTCTTTTGCATGAGGTCTTATGCCTGAGGATGCAGCATCGAAAGTTCCAGTGTGTGATCAACAATCAGTGCATTCATGCTAGGGCAGTCTTTTGTTAGACAGGTGCAGTATTCTGCTCTTTGTGACAGTCATTTAACAGCAAGTTAGGGGACTTGCATTTGCTGTCTGTGCCATCTTTTTTGTTTAATTCTAGAGTTTTTCAGTCTAAAGAGCTCTCGATTCTACCATCTTACATGGAGCTGAATGAATTGTGGTGCCTGAAAGCTCTCAGTCTGTATTAAATGCTTAAGATTTCTCTCTGATGAGTGTCTCTGTAGGCCAGACTGCACTCCACATTGCCATTGAGAGAAGGAACATGTACCTGGTGAAGCTCTTGGTCCAGAATGGAGCAGATGTTCATGCAAGAGCCTGTGGGGAGTTCTTCAGGAAAATCAAAGGGAAACCTGGGTTTTATTTCGGTAAGAGTGAGCATAGCATGGGCTTTATTGATTGAGTTATCCTAGAATTATCCCAAGTGCAAACTGTTAAATAATCCTGTTCATGTGAGACTGGAGGCTCAGAAGTCATAAATGGTTTAATCCACTGCTTAGTCAAGACACTTACTCCCAAAGGCTGAGATTATAAAGAAACACAGTTGGTAGTTGATGGTATTCAGTGTCAGCTTGGTGTATGCATCCTTTTGTTTTCTGGGCACTATATCCTTTGAAAGGTTGTAACCTTCCACGGGTCTTTGTTTTGGTGCTTTTCTAGGCAGCCATGTTTCTGTAGTGCAGTTAAACCAAAGAAAATGTGATTCAAACAGCTATCAGAAGAATTGATGCTATTTTAGATAGAGAAATTCACCTCTTTTCCTCATGGTGAAAGTTGAAAACAACATGGTCTCCTTTCTGTTTTTGGATGTGTAGCAAGGCTTGCACATGCGGTGGGGTTTCTGACCACTCATTCTCATTGCTTATCCATAGGAGAGCTGCCTTTATCCCTGGCTGCCTGTACCAACCAGCTCTGCATTGTGAAATTCCTCCTGGAGAACCCGTACCAGGCTGCCAACATTGCCGCTGAGGACTCCATGGGCAATATGGTCCTGCATACCTTGGTGGAGATTGCAGACAATACTAAGGATAATACCAAGTTTGTTACCAAGATGTATAACAACATATTGATCCTTGGTGCCAAAATTAATCCAATCCTGAAGCTAGAAGAACTCACCAACAAGAAAGGGCTGACTCCATTAACTCTGGCAGCTAAAACAGGGAAGATAGGGGTAGGTGAGCAAATGTGTCCAGCTGTCCCATCACTGCATCAAATTATACAGAGTACATGCAAAACATTTATGCAGGACAGGTTTTATCACTGTTTATTGCTGGGGCTTTTCAGTTAAGAGGAGTTAATGCTGCAGTTTAACATGCAAAACCGCATAGTACTTAAAGCCTGTGAGGGGTGTGTGTGTGTGTGCACATGCACACCTACCTAGCTGGCATTATGTACATGCTAGCAGTATACAAGACAGCCCAGGTGGAAACAGAAAGTGGGCTTCTGCTATTACCTGAACTAGAAGTCTTGTACTTTTGACTGACCAAAAGTCCCCATGGAGTGTGACTGTACGCTCAGAGATGTGTAATGTACATCTCTGTATTTTTCTTGTGGGTTGAAACAGATAATGGCAAGTTGTAAGTGGTAGAAAGCAAAGAAATGGGCTTCCTTCCACATTTATATTTTTCATCCACTAGCATACAGTGAGTAAATATTGTTTACTTCAGACTTTGATCTCTGCAGTGCTCCAGCAGATTGACTTCGGCATAGTTAAATTGTGTTAATCTAAATTAAAGCAATCCTCTCTTACAGAGATACTGAGGAACTAAAAGCCCATTAGCACTGAAATGTTGTTTGAAATGTTGTTTGTATTGTTCTTTTGCAATTAGATTTTCGCATACATCCTCAGACGAGAGATCAAAGACCCTGAGTGCAGGCACTTGTCTAGGAAGTTCACTGAATGGGCTTATGGGCCTGTCCACTCATCTCTTTATGACCTGTCCTGTATAGACACATGTGAGAAAAATTCAGTGCTTGAGATTATTGCCTACAGCAGTGAAACACCGGTGAGTATGCACCTCCTTGGCATTTTATTTGCAGTCTGGGGGCTGCTGGGGAAGAGCTCCATGTTCTACACAGTGTATCTTTGTGTCATTGCTGTAAAACAGCAATCTTCTTTCCTATGTTTAAGGGTATTAGAGAAAACGTTTGCTGAAGTTGAGTATCATTTGCTATTTTCAAAGCCCTGTGCGTACTGGTCCTGTCAAGATTCTCTTTATCCTTTCATTCAGAATCGTCATGAGATGCTGCTGGTGGAACCCCTCAACAGGCTGCTGCAAGACAAGTGGGACCGGTTTGTCAAACACTTATTTTACTTCAACTTCTTTGTCTATACCATGCATATCATCATTCTCACTGCAGCTGCCTACTACAGACCTGTGGATAAGAAAGAAAAGGTATGTTACTCCTGTCACACATCAGGGGAACCACACAGTGCATGTTATCCCAGATCAGCCTCCCATTTCAATGTATGCTCCTAAGGTCAGTTTTCTGCGTTTCCTGAAGTTAGGAGGGAGATTTTGGCCCCGCTTGCTTTCCAGGCAAGCCTTGCCCCTTGGTGCAGCACATTCAGAAACTGAACCTGTTCCCTCAGAAAAGAAGTTGCTTTCAACTGCTGGCAAGGACAGGTTTTTCCTATCTCCAGTTCTCCTGAACATCTCTGTTTTCTGTCTTCCACAGCCTCCCTTCACATTTGGTCACAGCACTGGGGAATATTTTCGAGTGACTGGAGAGATCTTGAGTGTACTGGGAGGACTCTATTTTTTTTTCAGAGGGGTAAGATATTTGAAACTTTTCCTTTTTGCTGGTTGGGTAGGTGTAGGTGAAAACCAAGCCTGCCTTTTGCATTCATTAAAATTGGTTGCCAAGATAATCCATATTTTAGCTGAGAGCTACAAAGCTTTTTCCTTGGCCTGGTTAGGTTACTAACAAGCCCTCAGGCTGAGGTACAGTTTTATCTATTGTATAAAAAGGAAGTCCTTAAGAAGTCAATGGGCATCTGAGTAATTAGCCTAGCCAAACTTTAAGCATGGGTTTTGCAAGTAGCTAAGCCTACATTAAAGATTCTGTTTTAGCTTAAAGGCAGTCTTCTTTCTCTTAGCAGCCAATGGATAGTATCCAGTGAATCACAGGTCCTCAGACCACTGACCTTAAGAGGCTGGTGTCATCAAAAGAGGCCCTAGATGTAAAGGAAATCTAGTGTTACGAAAAGAGTCCTTCCTGGATCTTTTAAGTGTTGTTTGAGCTATTCTTTTGCGATGTTGAACGAGTACCAGCTCCCTGGTATAGATACCAGCACTTAGTTGATGCATTCCCATGGGATATTTACTCCCTTTCTTGGATGCAGACTTGGTCTTTATCCGTCCCCCAGCCCGCTATGCCATTTTTTTTCCCTTTCAGATACAGTATTTTGTGCAGAGGCGCCCGTCATTGAAGACGCTGATAGTTGACAGCTACAGTGAGGTTCTTTTGTAAGTGCCAGTGTCTGATTGTATTCCAGCATGAAACACGAGTGTGTGAGATCTGCGTGCTTGGCTTAAACCAATCCTGATAAGTATAGAGTTACAGAATATCCCAAGTTGGAAAGGACCCACAAGGATCACAGAGTCCAACTCCTAGCTCCACTATAGGACCACCCAAAAATCAGACCATATGTCTGAGAGTGTTATCCAAGTGCTTCTTGAACTCCAGCAGGCTTGGTGCTGTGACCACTTCCTTGGAGAGCCTGTTCCAGTGCCCAAACATGAAGAACCTTTTCACAATATCCAGCCTGAATCTCCCCTGTTGCAGCTTCACGCTATTCCCTTAGGTCCTACTGCTGGTCACCAGAGAGCAGAGATCAGAGCCTTCCCCTCCACTCCCACTTGTGAGGAAGCAGTAGGCCACCGTGAGGTCTCCCCTAGTTCTCCTCAAGGTTGAAAGAACCAAGTGACTTCAGCTGCTCCTCGTATGTTTTTCTCTCTAGACCTTTAAAGATACTTTGCTATAATTTCATAGGTCCTTACAAAATAGCAGTTGAACAAGTGTACCTGTATCACTAACCTCCTTTGGAGGTAAAGCAAATGAAGTGTTTAGAAGTGCGGTGAATGTGTCCTGCAGCAGAGTTAGAAATAGATCTCCAAGGTGGACTTGCAATACAGTGTATGCACCAGATGTGCAGATATCCTCCTATTCCTTGCTTGTCTTTCAGCTTTGTTCACTCTTTGCTCCTCCTGAGCTCTGTGGTGCTGTACTTCTGTGGCCAGGAACTGTACGTGGCTTCCATGGTCTTCTCCTTGGCGCTGGGCTGGGCTAACATGCTGTACTACACCCGTGGCTTCCAGCAGATGGGCATTTACTCTGTCATGATTGCAAAGGTCAGTCAGTGGGTGGTGAGGCCAGCAGAGAGCTCGGATAAGAAACTGCTGCCAACAGCCCCATTTCCAGGAGAGAAGTCACCACGTTTCCATGTTTGCCTTCCACGGGAAGGCCTGTATCAGTCTATTATAATCAGCCTTTATTTTCTGAGCAAAGAGATGCACATTTTAAGTCACATAGAAAAAACACCTGCTCCTCATCCATGTGTTTTATAGCAGTCTTGATGCATTCTATTTTCATTATTATACTTCAAAATAGCAGTTGGATAGATGTAGATTTAAGTAGACTGTGAGAATAGTGCAGACTCATGTGGTATGAAGTGGCACAGCTTTCTACCAGCTGGAAGCTTCCTTAGGAATAGCTTAAATCTTACCAAACAGAGCAATTAGCTAAGAGGCAGTAGCTGGCTAATAAACCTCTATGTATGACGTAGCCAGCTAGCCCAAGAGGAGAAGAAAGAGGCAATTGTTTTAATGTGGTCTGTACTCACGAAGATGAAACTATTTGTCATGCATATGTCTTGCATATGTGTGTAAACTGTTGCTTGAATGACAGAAAAATGTTTTCTTATTAACATTGATTATCTCAGTGGGATAAATAACTGTTTAATGCATGAGCAGCGAGTTCACAGCAAGTGTCTTCTTGAGCTGAAGGAATATTTTCTACTAATTTTTGTTTCAGTTTATATTTGAGTTTTTACAATATATAAATTTTCTATTTCTGCATTACAGATGATCCTTAGAGATTTATGTCGCTTCATGTTTGTCTATCTAGTATTCCTCTTGGGATTTTCCACAGGTAATATCATACTTGAGGTTATTTTTTATCTTGAATCTCAGAAAATTATATGTTTCAAGTGGCTTAGAATATTTATTTTCAATTAGAAATTAAAATCAACCTTATTACAAAAATCTCTTCAGAATAACAATTATGTGTAGTAACTTGGATCTCAAACTGCTTAGGAAAACTGACTGGAAAAAGTCAGCCTGTTCTATGTAGATAAAACTGAGACAACACATCTGAAATGGTGTCAGTAATAGGGAATATTTTATAGAGAGGTTTCACTGGGGACAAGGTGCCATGAAGATACTGTATCATATCTGATACCTTTATGCTCATTTTCATTGCTTGCAGGAGAATTAAGATTTCAAATTATATTTTCATCTTATATAGCATTCTTCTTTTGTAATAGCTGTGGTGACTTTAATTGAAGATGACAATGAGGGGCAGGACGCAAATACCTCTGAATATACCCGATGTTGCCATACGAAACGAAGCCGCACATCCTATAATAGTCTATATTACACCTGCTTGGAGCTTTTCAAGTTCACTATTGGGATGGGAGACCTGGAGTTTACAGAGAACTACAGGTTCAAGTCTGTGTTTGTCATCCTTTTGGTTCTCTATGTCATCCTTACATACATCCTTCTGCTCAACATGCTTATCGCACTGATGGGAGAAACTGTGAGCAAAATTGCACAGGAGAGCAAGAGCATCTGGAAACTCCAGGTATATTGGTTCTATGAGGTTATCCAAGAAGGAGGGTGTGGGGAATCATAAGAGAGAATCTGTAGAAGTTGACGTGTTTCTACATAATAGGCCACTGCTTCTTTCTGATTCCCCCAAACAGTTCCCCCCTCAAAAAGTATATCGGTTCCTTTTCCATGTATATTTGATGTTTTGTCTGAGCAGATGTTCCCAGTGTTGCACACATGTTCGGAATTTAAGAAAAGTACTTCTGTAATTAGATAGAATTATTTGGGCTTTTGTGAAGGAAAATCCTGATCAGCGTATGAAGACAGAGATTATGCAAGGGACAATAAAACATTTTTTCCAGAATCTCAGACAAAGGCATATCTGCTTTTGTTTGGGGGTAGAAAAGGGAACTTCATAGTACCAACCACAGGGCAGTAATTCAGCAGTTTAAATCCCGTATTAACAGAGGTGATATTTCAGAGATGGGTGCAATGCCTTCTTTAAGATGATGAAAATGATAAGTGATTGTTTTTTGTTTTTTTATAAAGGCAGAATTCAGGATTTGCATAACTGAAACAGCAGCTTCTCAGTGGTCTGCTTTCTTTTACCTGTTAGAGAGCCATCACAATCTTGGATATTGAAAACAGCTACTTGAACTGTGTGAGGCGCTCGTTCCGGTCTGGAAAGCAAGTCTTGGTGGGGGTCACGCCTGATGGCCAAGATGATTACAGATGGTGCTTTAGGTAACCTGCTTGTATGTCAAATGAACAATCTTTTATAGACAAACAACATGAAGGTATCTGGTAGTGGGTACTGGGAAGCAGAACTTTCCCTCTGGAGCACACCTCTGACAAGCAGTGTACTAGCACCGTCTCAATATGTGATACAAACTAATCCTGGAGTTGTCTGTTAATGCTTAGAATAGTTATTGTTTTTGTTGTTCTCTCCCCAGGGTTGATGAAGTGAACTGGTCCACGTGGAATACTAATCTGGGCATAATCAACGAAGATCCTGGATACTCTGGAGACCTCAAAAGAAATCCCAGTTACTCTATTAAGCCTGGCAGAGGTGAGGGTTACAGGGACCTAGATTCGAGTGACAAAAGCAGTACAGATTGATTGTTAGAGGACAGTCAATTTATACACTTAAAGATAGTAGATAAGTTAATGTTTTGTTTTTTTTTTCCAGTCAACACAAAATGTAAAGGACTAAAAAGGTTCATTATTCACATAGTGATTTTACTGTCTGGAATAAAAGTCTCATGGATTCATCATTCTGATTTTAAATTTTTATTAGGCGGATAATATGTGCAAATTCTGAGGACTTGGGACAGTGTATGATGGTAGACAGACAGCCAACAAGCTACTTCGGAGGCCACAAATAAAACTTCCTATAGCTTGGGGGAATCCAGCTGAGCGTTTAACCCTAAGACAGTCTCTGCTGTGCTTGCCAGATGAAATATGAAAAACTCTTGGAACAGTGGGGGTGGGGGGACACAACACAAGGCCCTTTCTTCCTCCTTTCATCAGTTTTCTATATAAACTGCTTGCATGTATTTCTTTTGTTTCTATGGAGGAGAAAAAAATAACCATTCCTTTCCTTTTTAGTTTCAGGAAAAAACTGGAAAACTTTGGTTCCGCTTTTAAGAGATGGGAGCAGGAGAGAAGAGACACAAAAACTACCAGAAGAAATCAAGTTAAAACCCATTTTGGAGCCTTATTATGAGCCAGAGGATTCTGAGACATTGAAGGAATCTCTTCCAAAGTCAGTCTAATCTTATTTTGTTTTTCAGAAGGTTGATTCTAGTTGCCTGAGCTGGTCCTCACAAAGCAGGGCAATTAGAGCACTTCCTTCATAAGAACAGAGATTTATTGAAAAAGATCAAAGGACTAAGGAAATGACTGTGTGCAAGGATTCATTAAGTATGCTAAATAAACTACTTGTTTAAGCTCATGTCTTCATGGTTATTTTTAATATGAATCTGCAAGAAAGTGGCTATTTACTACCTGGTTTGTATTTACTTGTCTAGATATTTGCATCTAGGCTGTCTCATGAAGTGTTAGAAACAATTCCAGTATTTTTTTTGCTGGTTTGTTTGTTTTAATTAAATGCATTGAGAATTTCCCACAATTCAGAGCTGTCTGTAAGATAGTGAGCTTTTTTTTGCTGCAGGTTTTTTCCCAGTCTTCATCCGTTTCTTTCACTCTTTGAAAGTGCTCTCATGCGTTTCTGAGATCTGAGCTGACATATTCATTGTTAGCTAACAGGAGCTTTGCTAAGTTTTGTGGGTTGGTTCAAGTGGCCAATAGTGGCGGATATTTTGTTGATAATACAAAAATAACAAAAGGCCTATAGAAAAATGGTTAGCACTCAACACTCTGGACATAATGGATTTCATACTTTGTCTGCGTTTAGATTCTCTTTTAAAAAGTGTTTTTGTGAGCAGCTGCAGGCCCCGATTTCGTGACTTCCCAGCCTTGAAAACTAACTAACCATACTATAACAAAACTGGAGAAGGACTCAGAGCAGTAAAAAAATGCCAAGACACCAGAGGTATGTTGTTGTGAAGAATGTTCCTTGTAAAGGAGATAAATGGGGGGACACAGTGAAAGAATAGAAAATGAATGATCTAAAGATATTACTCTTTTCTCATAACACAAGAATAAATATACTCTGTGAAATTTTAAAGGCTGGATAGTCAAAATCAATTAAGTGTTTCTCTTACAGTGTCTGAGTAAACTCCAGAATTCACAGTTATTGTTACTGAGGCCAAAGGCTTCACAAGATCCCAAATTTGACATTTATTTAGATAACAGATTAACTTTGCATTAAGTAAGAGATAGTGGTTATAGAGAATATATGTTTCGAAGGTCAGATGTATAATAGCATATAACAATAATTATCTTGAAATCATAGTTTTTGTTCTTGACTTTAACAGCAACAACAGGAGGAAAGAAATCTGATGCTGCAAATCCATCTGGCTGGACTTACAAAGAAAATCAGGAAAAATGTCTGAGAGGCAAAATAGGCAAATTTTCTGAATCTACAGATAGAAACCTGGAATGAGAGGAAAGAATAGGAGGGACTTGGCATCCTCGTGAAAAGTGGCTGGACAGAAAGTAAAGATAAGAAAATTTGTCTTAGACAACTGGCCCAATAATCCAGTGATGGACCTGTGCAATCCTGTTGGGCAAGAAAAGGTAAATTGTTTTACCTTCTTTACTTGTTATGTATCACTAAAACACATAGACCTAACAGCTTTTAATGTCCAAGTAGATTATGCCTGTAAAAATATCCTTAAGTCAACAAGGTTTTTAAGCACAGGTTCCAGTCTGAGCATGTGCACTGTTTCTCAGGCTGCAATCTGTACAGTTGTGCTAAAGCACTTCTGTGAAATTCAGCCAGAGTGCACACAGCCTTTTGTCAGGGAGAGCCCGTCATGCTTGGCCTCTGACGCATCCAAAGTTTGTGGTCAGATAATATTCATGAGTCATTGTGGTTGAAAAGTGGTATGATAGATGGGTCAGTAGCAAATCATTGGGAAACTTGAAATCAAAGATGTAGAAAAGTGAGTCAGCCTTTGAAAGATAATTTTCAAAACATCTTTTTTTTTTTTTCTGCTTTTACTAAGATACTGAAACATTCACTATTCTTTAAGAGAAGCAATTAATGTATTTACATACAGACTGCCCTCCACTGCTAACACTGTTAGGTGGATTCTGGGTTGTTTGGAGTTGGTTCTTTTACCAGGGTCAGGATTTCTGACAGTGCTGCTTTTTGATAGGGCACTAAAACAATAGAGTTCAACAAACCTTAAAGCATTTAGCTTATTTGAAATAGTAGCACCATCTAGAGGACTAATAATTCTTGATTCTTTCATTAACTAAGTCATTTAGGACATGTGTCACTTTTTTGATAGAGTTTTGCAGGGCATACCCATAAAAACTTGCCAAAGGATTTGAAATAATTGTTTCACAAAAATCAGAATTTAAAGCCAACAAGCTTTGTCTCTCAAGGACAGGGAGACCACAAAAGATGTTCAAAGTTGGGATGTTGAATGGTATACCATTATAAAGGTGTATCTCTAAGCACTTGGCAGGACTCTCTGTAGGTTCTACGCAAGACTTGATTATGCTCCGCACTGAACATAGCAAGAGGCAATCTGTATATAAAACAAGTACAGCTAAGTAAACAAGACAGGTTGAGGCAGCTAAACTCCAACTGTTAATAATAAATGTAGAAAGGGGCCATCCAGAAAAACATAGGTTCATTGCCTCCAAGCCTTTATGTGCCAGCGCAAATTTATGCACAAATGCATGTGGGGAATGTTATCTATCTGGAAAGCATTCCTGAAGTTTCATAATTCCCTGTGAGGGATCCATTTCTCGTAATTATCTGCTTGTATTTGTGGACAGGGTGGTGCTGGTGGCTTTTTGGTTGTATTTTTTATAAACAACTTAGCCTTCTTTGGGAGGAAAAAGAAATCCCACTTTCCTAAAGTAAGTTATTACCAACCTGTCAGAATTTCTGTCTATATCATCACTCATTTTTTTCCATGGACAGAAATTTGTTTCCCAGAGCTGGGCCAGTATAGCTTGGCACTCCAACCTGGTGTCACACACGTTTATTTAGACTCACTTGGCCACGGCTCTGTTTGCCACAATTTACTTCCTTCATCTTCATTGCACCTAAGCGCATAGAACTGTTTTGTAAATCAAGGTGTGTCTCTGCTAAGGCAGACTGAGTAGGATGCCTACAGGGGACACGCTGGTTCTGAACAGAGAACACACAGACTTACTCTCATGGTGGAGGGTTGCGACTAACCCCAAGGGAAGAGACGTGGCTTGTCAGGAAGCATTTGTGCTTTAAGAATGGCTTTGCTAGGATCAGCAAGCTGTTATTTCTACTGCTAGACACCTCCACTGTCTGAGGAGGAGTGTGGCCTCGCAATAAATTAAGCTTTTTTTTTTTTTTTGGGGGGGGGGGGGTTGTTTTGTGGACGTTCTGCTTAACTTGGCAGCCATATTTTGCCATGGTCCTACAGAATCTGTGTATTGAGTACTTGGGGATTTTTTCAGTCTGAAGTTTGAATAATTGTTCCACAGTGAACATGGTTAGAAGCAGCACGTGGCTTCTATTCCCATGCTATTCCTTGAGGTTTGCGGGTGGTAAAAATCTATCCTCTCAGTTATTAGTCACATTAATTTGTGTCCACAGTAAGTGCTTAATAGAAGATGACCAGGTTCAACAACTGTATATATCCACCAGTTCCCAATAACCACACTGGCTCAAAAGCAAAGGAAATGAAGGGTGCTCATGTGCTCACATCTCCTGTCTGTGGGTGACTGTAATTAGTAATGAACATAAATGTGTGTGTGATAAGAGATAGCAAAAAGAGGTGAGTTGGACTAAGGTGAATTGAATTGAACACAGGCTGTTGAATGTGTAAAAGCCAAATTGTGGTCTCAGTGTGTTACAGCACTGCTATACCTGTGACTTGTGCCTAGTAAGTCATGTAAGCTGCTGCATATTTCAAGCTCCAGTAATTTCTGAATTAGTTGAGAAAAATATATATCCTACCTGAAAAACATGAAGCCATACAGCCTGTATTAAGAGTGTGCTTACTGTGTGCTCTTGCAACAGCTGGCATTGGAGCCTGAATAGCCCTTGTCTTAATTAAACACTAATGTTAATCCCTTCTCAGGCAGCATATAGGCAGATTTTTGGTAAAGTCCATGGAAAACTCCACAGCCCACAAGAGGGCCCCCTAGCTATGTGCAGGGTTGCTTCCCAATACCTCTGGAGTACCCCATAGCTGCCTTGCCCCAGGAATGCTGCTCTCCCTCTGACACCACTTTGTCCTGCTTTGCTGCCCCTAATCAGATTCATTATGCAGAATCATTTTTATCTTTGCCAAATGCCAGGTAATCCCATTGCTCTTCCATGGCAAACATCTATGTCACACTAACACGTTACTCAATCAGGCATCTTTGCTGGAGTCCCTGGTACTCAAAAATCCCCAAGGTGTTTGCCCAACAACTGCTGTACTGCTGCAAAACACAGGGCGTCCTGCCAAACCCATAACCTTATGGGATAAAGCCAGTGGACTCAGGTTCTGATGCTGGAAGTTTTCAGAACACTGTCAGTAGGAATTAGATATGTTTTAGGAAAAAAAAGAAAAAAACAAAACCAAACAAAAAACACTGCTGTGGTAAATCTGCCAAATTCAACAGAATCTATGTACATTAAAAATCCCAGATAAGGTGATGTTTGGAACAACCCCTGTGGCCAGTGTGTTTGGATATTTAATATCAGCTTGTATCTTTTGGTGCATTATAGAGAATCTTCTTGTAACGAAGGTACTTCTTATGAATCTTTCTTGCTCCATTAGGCAATAGGCATGGATTTACTGGGGCCTGGAAAGAAGATGTCTTAATTGACATTGCCAGATGTAGCGTAGAGATTCTGGGTCTTCTGATGTGGTTACAGGGCTCTGAAGTGCTTCCCATCACCCACATCATGCAGACTGGGGTTACTTCTGACTCTGGAATAGTTTCCACAGAGAAAATATGGACTGAATTTCTCCTACATCAGATGTTAAGCTGTACAAAACGCTTCAAAATAGATGGTGGAGAGAAATAGTTATTTCTCCGTGAAGGAGAGGAAATTATATGATCTTGTGAGACTTCTGCCTTTCTGGTGTGTTTGTGAAACTGGCGGAGCTGCATCATTCTTAGTAACGCTTCCTGTTTCAATATGCAGGCAATGAGTGGGTATGAAGCGACATAAACGTTTACAGAATCACTGAGGTTTTCAAATTCCGTCATCGTCCAGAATTGTACTTCTCTGTTGTTGTTGTAATCAACCTCCCTGAAGGTTTTAGTCACCCTAAATGTTGCTATGAAAGGTTATGTCGCTTGGAATTGCCGTGTCAGCTGACAGTGGAGCAGACAGGGAGAGCAACTCCCAGTTACAGGAACTGAAAGGAAGTGTCCTACTCACTCAGCCAGAAAGAGCAGTTTTAAGCCAAGTCATCAAATGGAAGCCATTTATTTCCAAGCTGATATAATAGGTGTAACCTAGACAATTCCTCTTATTCCAAAGGAGAAAGTGAATAATGAACCACTCAAAGAAAAGGGATCACGTCCTCAGTTTCCTTTAGAGGGGGAAAGCCAAGAGCGTTCAACTGGTATAGAGCAAGACATAGTAAAGGCAATGTCCCTCATTACCAGCAAGATACAGAACAGTGACGATTAGGGCTGGAAATGGGCAGAGGGTTCTCAAGAGACTGATTTGCAATGATAAGTGGAAGCAGTTAGCTATATCTTAGCTAAGGACTGAATGACAGAAAATAGAAGCACTGACAAAGAGAGGACATGATCTGCATAATGAAAGAGGTTTTAATGAGAATAATCGTTTGAAATGAAGACAGAGAAAATCCTGAACAAGGTGATCTGTCCATGGGGCACATATGATGTGTATCTTCTCAAAGAACTCCCTTTGAAAACACTGGAAGATTCAAACTTCAGGCCATGCATGCAAATACATCCGGTGTCATCCTGACCACAGCAACATGGGACCTACAGATTTAGCTCTCTCATTTTGGGGAAACAAAGTATCAGAGGATTTATTTCAACTTGTCAACATTCGCCTTGAATTTCTTTCCCAGAAAGAGTTTAACAGTAAGTGGAAGGGACCTGCAGGGACTTTATTTTGTTAGTTAATGAGCATCTGATATGCTGCTACAGTTGAAGTAAAGTTTACATCTCAGTATATAACCTGCTAGTGGGTGAAATATGTTTCCCTCATTTTTTTCCCCATCTCTAACTAGATCTTTGAAGGGGAAAGAACTATGCCACAGATGCAGATGGATGAGACTGATGATTTTTTTCTTTTAAAGGAAGAGATTTGATGCTCCTTTGACTGAACCATCAAACAACCAAAGTTCTAGTTCAATGTGAAATTATTATAACATTAAGGTTCCTGACCAGTTTTGATGATTAGCCTGGAAAGGCTAATAAGTCAAACAACAGCCGAACAGATGTGAGCAAAAAAAATGTAGCGTATAGGTGGGGCACGCTTTGTTCACGGTGTATTCCTTGAGGCATTTTCATATTGCTTAATTCCCCTGCGCTGCTAAGCGTTACCAGAAACTATGCACCACAACTGAAGATTTACTAAGGGTACAGACTCACTCTGAAATAGCTGTAGAACAACCCTCACCTAGTTGGGACTGTGAGGCTCAGAACAGCCAAGTTTGTGCTTTGAAAGCTTGCAATGAAATGTTACACGTTGGTTCCTGTAGGAGATGTGGTGCCTTTCTGGGTGACCCCTAAGTCAGAATCAGTGGAAGGGAAAATTGCCTATTTTATGGTCTTAAAACTGTTTTTATTTCTTTCCTCAAATAGAAACCTCAGAAGGTTTCATACCCAAGTGAGCCTCCACCACTGACCCTGCATAGCCTGTGACCTACAGCACCAGAAGACAGCACGTGCACACAGGACAGACACAAGAAGTGCCCAGGACAGCACTCATCGATGGACTGACGACTGACAAAGGTCTTTGTAGGTCTGCGCTGTTACTATGTGCCTTGGGAGTGGCAGGGGATGCTACCAGTAGCACAGATACAGGAAAAGAGCAAGAAAAAGTCATTCATCCTATCACTTATTATTATCTTGTGCTTACGTAGTCCCCTGTAACTTTGCCAGGAGAGGGGATAAACGTGACCTGAAGTCAAATTCCAATGCTACTCATATGACAAGGATTTTTACTACGCTGATTTCAACTCATTTAGGACTGAGCTCGTGCCTATGTAGAGAATGGGCCACAGGTGGAGGAATTAGAGAGATTCAGGTGGAAGTGACCACATTAGCAGGTGGTAAAAGAGTATAAGGAGTGGGAGGAAGGAGGGTACTCCTCCTTTTCCTTTCCATGAGGGAATGGGTAGCAGCTGAGATATAGGATCAGCTTTTTTTTTTTTTTTCTCCTACTTTTTCTATATTAGAGTATCCCCTGTGAGCTGTAGCTATGGTTCAGGTGCTCTGCTGTGCTAGGATCTACTCAGACTGACTGAGGAATGTCATGGGCAGTGTTGCTTACTGTCATAGGCAGGAGCGTAGGGGTATCAGAACTGCAGCTAGAGAAAGCTGCTTGAATTGGGTCCATAAAAAGTAGTTTGGGGAAATAGGAAATAACTGGGGTGCCTGACTGTTGGGTGATTCTGGCAGTCCCAACAATAATGCTGTTCCTTCAGTGCATCAGGCTCATCTCCCTTGTTTGCCTGAAGGAAACATAAGCTCTACAGAGACATAGTTGCAGGGAATATACTTGTACTTGTGATGGAGCCTACAGTAACTCTTCTCTATCAATTTGGGAATGGGATTGCTCTTTTATGGCAGGAATCTCTGAGGAATAAAATATCCAGGCCTGAATGTTATGCAAATTAACATAATGATATTGCTAAAGAGGCTGACTTGCCCCTGCAGTCCGGACTGTACCAAGTGGCAGGCGATATCCCAGTATTTTTCTGGAAGGATTCTTCCCCCAGGCTGTTTCCTGTTAGATGATGGTCAAACACTTACAGGCTAATTTATTTCTCTGTTGCTCAGCTGCACAAAACAATCTCTTATCTCATGGTTTGTAAGCATGCTACTTAAATATTTGCAAGTACTATTCAGTTATTTGGAGCAGTAGGCAAAGCTGTTCATACATGCGTGAAGCAGCACACAGATTTGATCCTGGAACAAGCTCAACTTTGAGTGGAGGAACTGGAGAACATTTTGTGAAAGATAATATTACTGAAGCTATGTTATTGAAGAGCAGTCAGGAGTATACTATTTTAATTCTTCAAGCTGAAGTCTCTGAATCTGAAAATGTTTATTACTAGTTGCTTTTATAAAGCAAAATATGCGTGTCCAAAAGTGTTAGCACTGTACAAAGTCAGTACAGGCTTCTGCTGTTCCTCATAGTCCTTTATTCTCAACTCCTCAGAGTAAGAATAGTTTTTTTTTAAAAAAAAAGTGAGGAACAGAAACTTTTAACAACATCTGTAAATCAAGGTATGATTTTCAAGGTGAAAAATCATGTATAATTCTTAATTTAAAAAAAAAAAGACTAAAGCATTTACAGAACTGACTGAATTTATCTTTAAAATGGGGAAATGCTGGCATGCAAATATAGGGGAGGTTTTCCATCTGAGATGATACTTGTATAAAGTATTGTGAGAACAGAAAAAGCAGCCTTTAAAATGCAAAAAACATCTCTTTGAATTCACATAGAATTCTGTGTGATTCCATTCTTTTGTAGGGGAAAATGAGGGACAGTAACACTGATCTATTAAGCAATAGCTGTTTTATTATTTTTCTCTTATAAAGTTTGTGTAAAACTAAAGGAAGGTGCTAAGGATCAAGATCAATCTGTCAATTTGAGATGGGACGACATATCTTTTTTCTGGTGATATTAAAAAGATGTTGCAAGAGAGACAACTGACTCCTTATCATAGCTGACTGAAGAGAAATCAATAGTGTGAATCCTATTAAGGCTGGGGAATGAATAAGTACTAAAACAATCTGGCTCCCCAAATCAGGAGTTCAATATTAGCAAGCAAGCCACTGAGATCAGGAGGTCTGTACCTTGTTACAGCGTCACTCCCCCTGGAACAACTGCAGCGTTTACACTACCTTAAAACGCAGTGAGCAGCAAAGCAGCCTTTCTGAGCTCTGTTAGAGTAGCACCGTGGCCACACTTGTGATTTTCCTATTCTCTCCCACATCCTTTCTGTCTCTTCATCTGCTTGAAAGTTAGCTGGAAAGTCTGTGGGAAACTGATAGTATCTTACCCTTCTTAGCATACCCTACAGAAGTACATCTTCATGTGGTTCTTCAGTATAAAATGTATTACTTGCATTAAATGCACATACATTCTTTTAAAACCATAGATCTTTTGGAGTCTTCCCACAACAGACCAACGCCTCTGAATCCCTTTTCACAGAAACAAAGAGAATTTAAGTTCATTTTTTCCACAGTGAAAAAATCATGAAAGACTCTTATGAATCAATTAAACACTATGCTCAGGGGAATTGGGCTGCTACTGGTAGTTGGCATGCACAGTGTTTTAGTACTTAAGGTTTTAAGGAGCTTGGGGAATGGAATGCTGACAATAAGTAATTTACAATTATCCATGCTGTTACCTGTTAATGTTAAAAATGCTTTTTAGACAATGACTTTTCCTCGTAGTGACTCCCTGTTGGGGTACTAAAAATCACAGAATTAAATATAAAATCTGAATAACTTCCTAATTCAGGTTTAACTCAGATTATGTCACATGTCAGCAGAACACAAAATGCAATTCTGACTCGCTGATGTCAAATGGCAGCTCTCCAAATGCTCAATCCCTCCCATCTGGGGCTTCCTTCATCTTGTTCATTTTATTTTCTAGTGAGTCTAGCACTTGTTAGAAAAACAAAATAATGAATGCCAGATAAGGCGTCTGCTGCTTATTGGTGCTGTGCAGACTATCCAGATCTAAGGTCTTCAAGTAATTTTTCATAGATGTGTGCCTGATTATTAATGTTCTTGACCTTTATGGCATATCTCTAACTGAAGACTGAAGCATCGGGTAGCCGTTGTAAAACTCTATAAAGTGGTCTGCATAACCGTGATACAGACTATTGCAAAACATTTCATGGCTTGTCAGAAATCTCAGAGTGGAACAGGTCAGGGAACATAAAGGTTAAGTGGGTTAATAATTAAAACTATAAGAAAATGGTTGCACAGTTGTGACTTACTATAGTTCTGCCTCTCATTTCCTGACTTTTAAGTTTACCCTTAAAAATTCTCTGTTCAGGCTCACAACACATATGTGTAGCAGATGATGTTCTTACCTGTTTTCAGGAAGATTAGCTAGAAACAGTCTGTGCTCATGGTTTGTGAATCTGACAATTGCATGGAAAAGGCCACACTTAGGTTTAGCAAGCCAAGGCTGTCCTCATAATGGAAGGAGAAGCTGTTAACGTATACCAGCCAGGGTGAAGAGAAATTCTTGGGCGTGTGAATTGTTACAACTCTAGGTTTGATACAAGGCTCTGACTCTTGCTGTAGCTTGTCCCAGTTTTTCGTTTTGGATAACTGCCATGATGTTATAAATAGACCACACTGATAGGTCCTATATTCTGCTAAACCACACAGGTCTGGGTGCTTTCAGATATAGCTTTCTAAGTTCAAAGTACTGCTTGCTGCCAAACAAATTTCTCTCCATAGCAAAGAATTTTTTAACTGCTCTTCTACTGTGGTTTATAGGAGAGTTAAAGCAGAGAGTCCTTAAATGCACCCTCACCCAGATTTAATCTGACTTTGCCTATTTTCACATGCAGTGCTCCAGCTCAGAGTGACTTCAATTAAACAGTCTCTTGTAGTTTATGTGGAGAACTAAGCCAATGTTCTCCCAGGCAAGATTAAATGCCAGTATTCAGTCCTTATTCCAGGTGGTTAGACAAGCAGCTAAGAGTCCATCAAAGCAACTGACTCTAGACTGCAGCATATTAGCTTAGGCAGTCATTTGACAAGGCGTGAACAACTTTACCCAGTGCAGGGTTTGGAATATATCATCATAAATTTGTGTCAGGCAAAGCTGGATTTGTGCTCAGCTCATCCAACCAATGCTCTCCTAATGCCAAATCAAACTGGCGTAGGCATGGCCCTTTTCACCATGCTGTTCTGTGGAAGCTGATTCATTACCAGAAACATCCTAAAGGTATTTTATGTTTGTATTTCCAAATTCTCTATCCATTACCTACCAAAAAAAAAAAAAAAAAGAAACACAAAAAAAATACACTTGACTCTTTCTTACCTTATTTACAGCTGGAGAAAGATTTCTGGTTTTCTGGCCTGCACAGTTCCCCTTGAACTCACACCTTTTAATCAAGTAAAGGAAAGAGGAGCTCTATATTAATCTCTTTGGCCTCACTGCAAAGACATACAAATTTTAAGTGTACTATTTCTGGTGATAATGGAAATATTCTATTAGGAGAGCAGAAGAACTTATGGTTACTCTTCTGGCATGTCCCAAAAAAGGAATCTGCATTAACCATTGCTCAACAGCTCATAACTAGCAAAGCTGAAAAACGCCATTCCCTGTTCGCATAGCAAAAAGTAACACTAGCACTGTTTATGTGAAACGCCTGTTTGTATCCTCACAGACCCTAAGGGTACACATTCATCAGAAAATATGCAGATAGGGAAAGATCTAAACACACCCACCATGTTTTCACTGACATTATCGCTATGAAAGTATAGTATTTTCTAAGCCCATTTCTACTTTTTCAAAGTGATAGCAAAAATGTTTGCTTTCTGGAGCACTTAGCAGGATTGTTTTCTCATTTTTGCTTTGTGCTTTCTGAATAGTTCCATAATATGTAATAAACTAAGCATGACATTAAGGGATGTCATTTACAACCCAAATGCATGTGCATAACCATTTTCTTTTGAATACAGTATGTAAACTGCAGAGCACTGTGATCGTTTGAGATATTCTACTGCTACTATTAAGTCATCTGTAAGCGACTCAGCTTTAGTAATATTTCAGTATATAATTATTGCGTGTGTGTGTGTCATCCCACTTTGGCAGCTATGAAGTAAAGAGTTTGTTGTCTAGCAAGTTTCTCTCTGCTGCCTAATTTCAGATGTAACAAACCCTGTAAGGCTGCAGTACTCCAGTGCTGTACTTATCTGTGCTTTCCAACAGCTGAGCAAACCGGATGACTGAAGAAGGGTGTTTTTGCGTTTTTAGGATAGTTTTGAGCTTGAATATAGTTTTACTCGTTTGGCAGATCAGTCTCTTTGGATGGTGTCGAAGCGTCAGTGGGCCCTAAACCTGAACTTCATTCGTACCATTCGGAGCTGCCTTCTTTATACTGAAATGCAAGTTTTGTAAACAGGGTAAGTTCTCTGAGAGCTTCTGTGGGTGTTTGGTGTAGGTGTGATGCTTTTGTGGAGAATGAAATCTGCTAAACTATCTTCACTGAATATATCTTTCAACTGGAGAATACTTTTCTATTGTGCTTGTTGCTGTTTTTCAAATTTATAAATCAGTCTTTCTCCCAAGATGTGCCACATGAACTCCTCAGGCATTCAGAAGTTATGAAATATGTAGTTAACTTCATTTATACTTCTCGGCTTGATGCATTGTGATACTTCCTAATTTCTGTGGTAAGGGGATCCAAAATGTACTGACATGCAGGCTAACCTTAAAAAGCATTTTCATCTCCTACTGAAAGGTTCAATCACTGTAGTGATTGTCAAAAGCAGAATAGCTGGCTGAGCAGAATAGTCTTTATTTCAGCTCACTAAAATTTCTTCTTTTTATTAAATTTGGAGATAAGCAGGTAAATAATTTTAAAGGACTTTCCACACAGAAGAACATCGTTTTTCACAGAGACTTTTAAAATTCCTGTTAGGTAAAACCTTCATAGGAAAAGAAAAAAATTCTCACCAAGAAGAAAATGACTTTTTCATAGTGCCTGAGGTTTACTACAGCCCCTCAAAAGTTAGAAAATCTTACAGAAAGGTGAATCTCTTTTTATCAAGTGTGATTTCTGCTGATCGGATTTATATACCATAAATAGTGCACAAAATTCAAAATGGACTTTTACTACAGTTCCTCTGGGAAAGGGGATTTCTTTTTATGAGGTAGTAAGAATTATTTCGTAGGTGCTAGAAAGCATCATGGTCTGTGCTGTGGATGTTTGAAGGGTCCTGTGAATGAAACAGCTGTTGGTAATCACTTCCTCTCCTCTGCCCCTAAGGAAGAAGAGACCTTTGTGCCATGATAGCACAGATAAATGTTTCTTTTTATTTGTACAATTCTCTTTTTAGCCACTGTGTTTATACTGTCATTGATCTATAGAGATACTAATATGTATGATTTTTCTTTGTCTCAGGTAAGCACAAGGTGAGTCTGTGATAGCACGTAACATACTGTAAAAGTGGCAGAGTCCCATTCATCATTACAGATGAATGTCCTTTCCATATCCCCACCACACTTGAGGTGATGTACCAAGTCCTCAGTGTTCTCAGAATACTCCCCAAAATAATTTTTAATACTAAAATTAACATGGTATTTTTGTCTCACTGCCCACTTCAAATAAACCGCTTCTTTGACAGCCTGTAAGCAACAATTAACCAGATAATGAAAAAAAAAAGTTACAACAAAAGATGACATTCTGTATCAGGTTACGCAGGCTACAATATTTATTATCTGACCTTCTCCAGACTGTTGCACTGTTTTTCTCCGTACCTCGTAGATTACATAAAATGGTAGTGCACAGGAAGATGATGATGAAAGCAGTTGGTCATTAAACTAACAAGACAGAGGGAGGGAAGAAGCTGATAAGCATAAAAAAGCTCTATTAACTTTCATGAGATTTGCATGAGTATAGCTAAAACAGGAACTGAGTTCTGTAGGACATACTGTCAAAAGCCCAGGCTCAGTTTTCATCTAGACATGCAATTAATCGTGATTAAAAATGAGAAGCAGACGCTACTTCAGCACTGTAGCAAGGTACTTCTGCCATTGTGCCTGCAGTTATTTACTTGTGCGTACTGTGACATCTCATTTAAAATAGTCTCTGTGGCTGAGAGTCAAATCTTAGATGTGCCTTTGAAAGCAGTAGTCCATGTGTTCAAAAATGAACCTTTCCTCTTTTCCTCCCTAAATTGTTTCATTAAATCACTGATGGTTCAGTAGTCTTTCATCACCTAAATAAACTTCAGTGCTACCTTTGACTATTTTCACCTCTCTTAAATGATGTTTGTTGCCTGCTCTCAAGTCATTGCTAAAATGTCTGCAGTGAAAATTAGCTGCAGGTGGGGCTTTTGTATTGTTCCCCCTGTAGATGGGCCATGCAGAAATGTGGTGCTATATCTGAGCAGCTCTAGCATTGCTCACAAATCAAAGGCTCTTCCCTGTGTCCATTGTGTTTTACAGGTTTTAACTTTGGCCTTTATTTTCTCCAGCTCTTGCAACCGCTCCCTCTGACCCCTGTAACTTTGACATGTGCCAGCTGTGTCCCTCTCAACTTGGCATCACATTTTGCTGACACATTTTTTGACCTACTGGTCTGTTTCCAACTATTCTTTTCCTATGAAGTCGCTGCTTTTGTAAAGCTGTTTAGTGCCCATCTCCATCTTATTGTAGTCCCCTATAATTGATTTATGTCAAATACCACATTTGCCTCTTCCTCCGGATGGGAAATGTCTTTACTGTGCTCATAAACTGCTATGTATTCTAAAATCACTTGGTAAGAAGTAAATCGCAGAATTATGTATGAACTAAGCACAACAGTAACTTGCTTTAGCTGTGCTAAGATAAAATGTTTATCTGCCTATTAACTCATACAACATGTGTCTGAAAACTGTATGAACCACATTTTCAAAGGCATGGACAAAACTTTTTTCCTACTTCAAATATGTAATACCCAAGTTCAGTTTTTCTGTTCACTAATTGTGGTGAAAGCTACCATTTCCTTTGTATGCAAGTGTACTAAGTAAATCAAATTTGTCCTTTATAAATTATTTCTATGAATACTGCGATATGAGTTCTTAGGACATGCATCTAAGTGGCATATTTCTGAGTTGCACTGGTATGATATTACATCTGTCTTGTAAACATGTCTACCAGTGGTAGAAAACACAAAATTTTATTTTCAATATTGTTTTTTACGCCAACCCTTTCAAGTTAGGCAGTACTTTCCAATATTTCAGATTTCTTCTCTGTTTGAGTTAGTGAAAAGAAATAACAACTGCACTTCCATGTGTTTGGGCCTTATAAAGTCTCAGTTCTCTGTATTTGGGATGGAAAATGTCCTATATGTAAACATCTATCATATATACATTAACGGATTTATATTCAAATATTTGATATGCCTGTCTCCTTTTTCACACTAGGTGTCATGTCTTTTCAAACATGCTTCACAATCTGCTTTCTGTATCTTGAGACAGAAGTAGAAAGTTTGTATGTACATTTGTCACGTTATGGGAAATGGATGTAGGAAAGGAAAAACATGTAGTTCTTTTTGTTCAATCCTGCATGCAATTGATTTTTATAAAATCTTTGGGTATGGAGGACACTCCCCTGATTTGCTTGGGAATGGAACCATGACCTCACAAAACTTACTGTTTCTACATTCAGTGAATTTTAAAGGATCCTAAATTCACCTTTTTTGCTTTCAGGTTATCGTTGGTGATTTAAAATGATGCCCTTGAGTATTATGTTGAGAAACAGGAAGATAATTATTCTTCATTAATTACAGAATTCATGTTATGAGCGTTTATAAGCAGATAACATGCATTAACATCTGTTTATGTTATGTGCTGGTGATCGTTTTCATACAGCAGAGTCATAACTTTTTTTTTTCCCCAAAGAAATGTTGAGAAATGTTGACAGCAAACAAAAGTCCTCAATGTCATCCATGTGACCATTTGTTTAGCTGAGTTCAGGCTGTGTACAGTATTTAGAGTCTGACTGCTGCTTCTGCTGTTCTCATGCATTCAAAAATTTCAGGGCTTTTTCTGTGTTCACTACCCTTCATGTACGAAACCTCCCTTCCCACATTGTACCTGCTGCACAGATCTTTCTGAAATTTGCCACTTTTCTGAAGTTACATTCTTTAAGAACTGACTACTTAGAATAACTGTAAATATGCACACATTTTAGGGCAACTTACGAAAGCCAAAGAGAACATTGTGCTCTTTGCATTTCTCTATATAAGATACACTGGCATTGTGACTGACAAACACCCTTCAGTTTAATTTGGGCACATACTTGAAGTTTCAGTTCTCCTGGATTTATGGTGTGGATTTTCCACTTGTAATGGAACTTCTCCTAGAATGTAATTTAATCAGTCTTGACTATAACCCTCCAGCCTTGACACATAAAATAACATGTATGTGCCTAATAACTGAAAAATGAAAAAATACTAAGAGTTGCATGTTCACATGTAAAGAGATTGTAAACAGGTGATTTCGTCACTATACTTTCTTGAAATGTACAAGTGTTAAGTAACTGTGATTCTATCTACTGCAGAAATATGATTAAAGATAACAAAGAAATTGTTCCACTAATGGGCAAGAAAACAAATCCATCTGGTATTCCCCCTTCAAACCAGCAAGAGAAAAAGCCAACTGAGAGCACTCCCACAAAGAAAAGGTAGGACTCTCGCTCACTCTAAAACATTACAACTCCCTGTTATATCTACTATAGTAGATATTTGCACTGCAGTGTCACTAACATCTTTATTCATGCTACATATATGGATGAGATAGACCTGATAAACAGAAGATGCCTTCAAAAAATGGTGTGCTTATACTGTTTGTAAGTGGAAGAGTATCCCGCTTACTTAGATGTATAATGTGTTCACCCTGATGGGACAAATACGTAACCCCTATCCTAGAGACATCAGACTCAAGCACCAGCCTAAGTTAGTGTCTCCTATCAGCTAGGCTTTCTGCATCCAATCTATATACCTGTATAAACGTACGAGATTGTGGTCTATTAATGGTCCGCAGTTCAATAGGAGAATGTAAAGTGATCACATGGCAGGGTACACCAGGTTTCATATAAAAGATGCTGGCCTGAAAAAAAGTGACATTTCAAATTTTACATCACATGAGAATGTAAAAGATTATGGGGAGACAGAGGTGGAATTAAAGAATAAGGGCTGGGTAGAGCAGGAGGTTTAGGAAATCCTATTACAAACAGAAACCTGAATTCACTCTATTTTTCATAATTCTGATTAATGAGATTTCTTACTTATTTTATAAAATATTCACTTTAATTCATATTTTATGCTAGAGAATTAATACAATGATTAAGGGTTTGAATTTAATATGAATAGAGAAATAGAAGCAGTAATTCATCCATGATACTATGTTATTGAAATTACCTAAGTTACTGTAGACTGAGGATGGATTTTCATTCATAAACTTTTCACTCTGTGGCTAATTACTAGCTATTATAGTAATTTTTGAACCTCTGAAGGCCTAGGCAATTGTGGCTGTTCTGACATTTATAATTTCTTAATAATCAGAGGAATCACTTTCTACAGAAAAGGTGTCGTAAGTTATTTGAGACCCACTGCCTGGGTGGCCCAATTTCTCGTCCTGTCATTAAATTTAAAAAGAGAAGCTCTTCATTTGAATTGCTGCACTTTGCTTGTAGAATGGGGAGATGAGGTATCTGAACAGCTTGCAATACACCTAGTACTCAAAAAATGGGCAATTCCATGCAAGATTTATAGTTAAAACAAATACTGGCAAGCAGTGGCAAATACTACCCTTCACTTAGTTAATCTCCTATCTCCCATTTGGTTTTGTGGCATCAGTAACAGTAACCTTGGGGGTTTTGCCATCTCTTTACCAGCAGCTCAGGGTGTGACCACCAACATTCCTGTAGTATAAGGAATGAAGATCACGTGAATTTTAATGCAGTGGTTTAACGTGTTCCATTAATTACATGTTTCCATGCTGCTGTACTTCTATTGCTTCAAAATGCTTCCTTCTGGTATACTGTGCCACTAAGCAGCTAGTGCATTTCCATGGGTAGCATTTCTCATTTGGCAAATGTATTGGCCATGTGTACTTTATGAAAAGACAGTGACTTCCCCTCTTGAAGCTGCTGGTATTTGGGTGGACTGGCAGTATGTAATTAAGCACAGGAAAACCAACAGGCATGCTGGGGAGGAGTGCTGCCAACGTTGTCAGAGCCTGATTATGTTTGTGGGCAGTGTTCCTGACAGTATGCACCATGGCCACGTAAGCACTTGGTTATTTTTTTGCGTGGTGGTTTTTGTTCTCCCTCCCCTTCCCCCCATGTTATCCCCACATAACCCACATGCCAGTATAGGTTAGGTATGTCAGCCTCCAAAACAGGGCCTACTTCATAGCTGTTGTATAGCTTTTGGTTGCACATGAACACACTCCTGGGAGAGACATCAGCCTGTAGCACACCATCTCCTCCTGGTGCTGAGCCAAGTGCAGGTGGGATGGTCCAGCTAAGCCTGAAGTGCAGCACTTCTGGCTTTCTGTAGATTCACTGTAGCCTCCAACAGCTGGTGGGACAGATCCTGCACATCATAGCCAGGGAATGCAAAAGCAGGATGAACCCATGGTGTTTTCACCCCTTCTTAGTCTCTCTGCCAAGATCCCGGTGAAACAACAGTGATTTACAGCAGCTGCGAATCTGGTGAGTGTGGTAGAAGTGATGGCAATGGTCCTGTTTCTGTCTAGGTTTTTTCCTGTACTCTGAAGAGTACTCTATGCCTAGATAATTTCAGGGACACTGTCATGCTAGACAAAAGTGGCACATCTTGAATGTTAAAAGGTCATATAAGTTTAAACACCTACACATAGTGAATTAACACTGGGATCCCCAAGACATTGGAAAATGATATGAACTAGGGCCATTATTAGATCGTGCTATTTTTAGCAGATATCAATGGGTTGTTCAGTAGCGTCCTAATAACATACTGCATTTTAGCATCAGTATGTGTACTTTGATTCAACAGGATTCTTTGGGGGAGATGCAGTTAAATGAAAGGAAGAAATACCCTAGGGACTAAACCACAAATATTAGGTGAATTGGAGATATTTTTCAGGTGACTACTGGAACATTTTAGATATGTAAGACAGTTTCTGAATGAGAAGCCTTGTGGGAGTCACTACGTTCACCACTGAAACTCCTCTGTCTTAGATGAAATGTAGTGTGGATTAATGAGATCTAGTAATAACAACCCATTGACTTTGCCTCCCAACTCCGTAGGCTTTTAAAAGGCTAAATATTCCAATTCTTCTCATATTCGCTTTTCTGTGTTGTTTCAAATTTCATTTCTTTTTCCTATAAATAGTTATTCATTAGCTAGACATTGTTAAATGTCATGCATTGACTGGCAAGATTCAGTTCTGGAGGGTGAAAATGTCTTATGTCATTAAACATGTGACCTTTCAAACTTTCTGATTTAATGTTTATCACTGCTGATGGGTTTGGAATGATCTATTTTGATGGCTCCTGGCTGGAGAGATAGGGGCTGCAGTAGAAGAGCGAGCATATTCACATGTCTGTGTGTGTATGCATATATGTATGTCTGTTCAATAAATGTATGGCATTGCATTTAGCCCTTTGCACAGAAGTCAGATGCAAGGCTGTTTTTAGGCTGATGGTGTAGTTGCTTAGACATGTCAGGACCTGATGCCATGCCTCCTAAAAATATCTTGGGATCTTTTGCCCATCTGCCAGCATGTAAGTATCGGACGCTGCCTAAATGTTGGAGTCTGGGATCCTCCCAGGCAAAAGTAGACAAGCCTCTTTCCATCATCTTATTAGATATAATGCCAGCAAATTTAAACTGTCAGCATTGTCCCTGGCATTTACATGTACTACTTTGTTTATTTTATGGTTCAGTTTGCTTTTTTTAACTAATATTTTTAATGCAATGTGTTCAACAGTTCACACTTCTTTCTGGAGATCGATGGTTTTGAAAGCAATGCAACTCCAAATAACACATCTCCCCCTGTGTTTTCAAAACCAATGGATTCAAATATTCGTCCATGGTAAGTTATAGATGCATATGCATTAGTCATATTGCAAATATATCTATTTTATTTTCAGCAGCTACTCCATACTTCTGCTTATACTTCAGAGCTAAAATTTCACATGGCTTTTCATAGATTTTGGTCACGTCAAAGACAGATCTCCATTGGAGGTCAGTTGTTGCTAGATAATTTATCTTTATCTACTGCTATCATTTACAGCAAATAAATCAGGCCTCAAATTTGAATTAATTTAAAATCAATACTATCTTCTTTTTTTTTCTAAGCCCCTTATTTGGGATATGTTAGTACAAATGCCATACACACCTTTGTGTGTTTTCTGCTAGGTGAAAACCACAGTTTAATTTAGCAAACCACATTCCCAGCTCTGTGTGCTAATATCCTTGCTCTGTTGCTCATTAACTACCAAACAACATGAAGATACTGAGTCTGAGATATTTAAGGCAGCCATTTATGCTGAGTGAATAGAGAAAAAATATGACTGGGTAGAGTGCACCAAATTTTTAAAAATTTGAGTGGTACTAAAAGCCAGTGATTATGAATGAGGGAAAATGCATCAAATTTAGCATAAGCTCAGAATTAGCATAAGCTCAGAATTATCAAATGTTTTTGTGTTTGATGGATATCTGGTCAGCTTTTTGGAATTAGCTGACCATTTTATTTTGGTTTCAAAGGAAAGGTATCAAAGTTTCTGCCTCTCATTCAGGGACAAACCTGCACAAGACACACATATGCTTTGTCACCGGATTCCTCACGGTTTTCTGCAGAGAAGTGATGGACTGAATAAGAATGGACTCTGAGCGACCACCTTTGTTTCAAATAAATATCTGCAGTGCAATGTTAAATGCTTGCATTTTTGTCTGTACATCCACTTTCTCAATAGCTAATAGTTTAGTCTCCCGAAGTTATTAACTGGTGATAGTTCATCAAATCTGAACATTATAGAAAACAAAATTACAAGTGAAAAAAAATTGCCATCAATTCATTTTTAAGTCAGATCTGCCTTTAGGAATGTCTGGAAATGGCATAAGTAATTACGAAATACTAATGGCACTGAGATCCTTTAAATTTATTACCTAAATATGTATTTAGAGCCCAGTCTTCGATTTCTTTTAGCTGAGGCTTCCGTCTCAGTCAGCTGCAAAATGTTCTTGAGTTGCCTACAGTGTACTGCGTAGTAAATGTTTAAATCACTTTCATTGTTTGTTTGCAACCCATACTGATTTAACACTTGTTTTGTGTCAGATGACAAATTAAGGATGTGAAAAGGAAGAATGTAAGCTTCAAGGTGCAGCACTCAGGATGTTGCATAATGAGCACTGAACATTAAAAAAAAAAAAAAAAGAAAAAATCTCCCACAGATCTATAATGAAATAACATAGTAAAATAACATAGTAAAACGTATGAAATAACATAATAAAACACAAAACATGTGGCTTTCCTAAGGATTTTTTAAAATATAATAAAATCCTTTGGGTCTCATCCTTCTTACCACTCATTTGAAAATATACAAGGGAGATAAAATGATAAAATTAATGTCAGTGTCAAATTAGATTAATTTCAGTTCTACTCTAGATACTGCTTCCTAGTATTAACTGATTCTTCCTGCAGTTTGGGAAAATGTCTTCCAATATCTTGTTGACTTAGCAGTTATGCTTTTTGTTTTCTGCAGTGCATCTGGAAATGGGGAAGATATGGATTCCCCACAGTCTCTTCAGGATGACGTGACTGAATATAGCCCTAACGTAGACAGTTGGTGAGTAGTACATTTTCTACAGATTAAGTCTATCATAGGGTAGATATCACCAATTTTGTTTGACATTTTTCAGAAATAAGATACCTATGCCTTTCTTAATCTTCAATAATTAAACTTTGAAATGAACAACTCTTAACTTCTGCTTTTCTCAAATCTCATATTATGTACGAGGATTCTTCATATATAATTTCTGTTTCATAGATAACAGCACAGGATCCAAACCCTTATGTACAAAAAGGCATGAGAAAATGCCCAGAAATCAGTATTGTTTAGCAAGCATACAATGTACAATGTATTTTTCCTTCAAAAGCCAACTCTCATGAGCCAGAAAATATTTCTTTTACAGGTGAAACACTGCCCTCTATTTCAATCAGTATTAAGAAATCTTTGTTAGCCTGATGGAATGAACGAAATGTACTTTCTTAACACTTCTGAGGACTAGTAATTCTGGTAACTAATCTCACTGTGAAGAGAAGATACATAGCTGATGCATTAATGAGGCTTCCAAAGGAAATCAGCTGGGAGTATTTACGACTGGGGGTTAAGTATTAAATCATTCCAGAGTAACGTATGACCAGGAAAGTTGTGTAAGAAGATGTGAGATTAAAAACAATCTTCTGCTGTGAGTGGGATGGGTGCAGCTGGAGTGCAGCATCAGATAACTTCAGGCACTGAAGTCATAAAGTTGTAGACAGGTCAGAGAAGCACAGAGGGGAGTAATACTGAAGACACTATAAAGACAAGTGGAAAGAACCACATTCATTAGTATTTCTCAGCCTTTGTTTTAGAAAAATGGACAAACTAACAAAAATGCAAAACAAAATCACTTGAAAAATGTACATTGTCATTATAAAAAAGCTCTCAATAGCCACTTCTCTGCAAATAAGCAATCTACAGAAACATAGATCTATGCCAAGTTATATATATGGGAATAGGGCCAGTATATGTAGTCTGGTGTAAGTAATTGCATTTCTTCTTCCTCTTGTGCAGAAAATAAAATAAACCCAAGTAAACTGATTCAGCAATTTCATTATTATTTTTGATAATTCAGTGCTAACATATCACAAGGTCCTGAGCAGACGAGTGCCCGGAAGAAGTTGAAAAGATACATATTTCGAGCAGTATCTGAGGGGAATGTAGAAGAATTGCAAGGTCTGCTTGCAGAGCTGAAGGAAAGATCAAATGCATGTACAAACATGACTGTGCCAGGTAAGCAGTGGAGTTACCTGAAGGAATACTGATACCACTTCTGGCAGCATATATATAGTCTAAAACTAGGAAATGCAGCAGCTACTTGCAAGTGAATTTGAAGTCACTTGTTTTCAATTAAATATGTGCCATTTCTTATTTCTAAATGAAAGATTAAGATACTCAAAAAGCTACCTCCTTGCTGCCTCTGAGGCAACACTGGAGAATATTTGGCCACTGTTTATGATATGCTGAGGGTCTATCTGCACTGTATTCCCAGAGCCGTACCTAAGTTAGCCTTTTGCAGTATGAGACTCAAAGCTGATGTCTCTATCACCCTGTAGTCAGTCTAATTGCAGTATAGAGAGGGTTTGTGATGTATATGTTAGCATGGCAGAGTGGGTAGGGAAGTTACAAAAGGGTTTGGGGTTTGTCTGGATTTACCATGGCAGTGGGATATCTGAAAAAGAAACCAAATACACTGGCTACCTTATTAATCAGTACCACATCTCTGAATGTATCATCTCACAAAGCAGCTGAAATAGAGAGTGAACTAGGAGTAATTGCTTGCTGAATAATATCATATATATCCCCCAGGTCCCACCCCAAATAAACAAAAGGTTAGAATTATTTTTCTTCCACTTAATAAATAATGAAGCCTAACATGATCTAATCTCAAAATTTATTCTTGCAGATTATCTGATGAAAAAATTCACAGCTTCAGATACTGGCAAAACGTGTCTGATGAAAGCTCTACTGAACATCAACCAAAACACAAATGAGATTGTGAATATGCTACTCTCCTTTGCAGAAGAAAATGGTATTTTGGAGAGGTTTATCAATGCAGCATACACAGAAGAGGCATATAAAGGTACTGCCATCTGATACCAATTCAGGCATATGGTTAAATATACTATCAATAAATGTAATGTTTTCTTCCAACATTCTAAGAATGATTTAAATTCCTGAAACAACTTTGATTCATTGTTACTGGTGCTGTCTGTTGTGAAACATCATTAATGTTTCATAATGTGCTTAAGAGACTTCACACTAAATACCTGCGTCTGCTGTTTCAGGCCAGACAGCTCTAAATATTGCCATTGAAAGAAGACAATATGAAATCACTCAGAGCCTTATAGAAAAAGGAGCTGATGTCAATGCTCATGCCCAGGGTATTTTCTTTAATCCCAAACATAAGCATGAAGGCTTTTATTTTGGTAAGTAGAAACGTGATCTCTCTCCAAAGGGCAGGAAGGAATACCCAAACAAGTAAGACAGTATGGAAGATGGGCTAGTGTGGATCATTATTATTAGCTAAACCTACATTAAGAAAGTCACATCACAAGATATAAAAACATCACAGTACCTTATGTAAAGTAACTTGCCAGAGTACAATGTATTATAAACCCTCAGAAATACTTGTAAAACAATTATTAAATGCTGAATAGCAAATAAAACGGCACAGATTTGAATCTGAAGATTTTCTCCAAATAATGTTTTCATGCAAATTAAGTTTTTCTAAACCAAGAGCCAAATTAAAAATAATCAATATTTAAATGTGCTTTCAAATACAAAGATTCTTAGTACAGTCAATCCTATAATACAATTTTAATTCTAATAATAAAACATGAACAGATGTTACATTTTATAATTTTGTAGGTGAAACTGCACTGGCTTTAGCTGCATGTACCAATCAACCAGACATAATTCAGCTGTTAATGGACAATACCAGGACTAATATTACTTCTCAGGATTCCAGAGGAAACAATATCTTGCATGCATTAGTTACTGTTGCAGAGGACTTTAAAACTCAGAATGACTTTGTAATCAGAATGTATGATATGATTTTGTTGAAAAGTAAAGACAGAAATTTGGAAACAGCAAGGAACAAGGATGGTTTGACACCACTACAATTAGCTGCAAAAACTGGGAAATTAGAGGTAAGTATTAGTTCAGTAGTATCTAAGAGAAACTAAGTATAGAGAGAGTCAAGGCCAACCAAGTACTCAGACATTAGTGCTCTAGCATATAGTTTTACATGCTGGTTATGCTGTACTATATATCAGTAGCATTCAGTGAGACAATTTTGTTCAAAATAAAAGCAAAAATTTCTATTGCAATGTTGCTTCTGCTCTTCAAGGCTTTCCTCTGACAACACATTTCTGTATCCATGCTATTTAAAAACAGCCTTGCAAACCTTTCTATTGTACTGAAACTCAGAGGTATTGCATTTATTACAAAACTACTATTATACAATATAAAATCTTCGTATAATTTCAGAAGACTCACTAGTACTGCTCTGTTAGGCTGCTGTGGAATTTGGCCCCCATGTATCATCTGTGTTGTGGTAAAGAGTTGACAATGGGTTAATTTAGAAATTAATTGATTAAGTTAAGGGAAATGTGAACTCATGGAAAATTGTGCTTTCATCCTGTAGAAAAATCTCTCTGATAGAAAAGCCAGAGGCATTAAAATACTATATTTATTTCCTGGAGGTCTGTAACCTCTAACATCACTTATTAAATGATGGAATTACAAATATATTGAATTGCAATACTCTAGCAAATGTAACAGTTATAAGGTATGGGTTTTGGCAAGTATATCAGTGTGCTTTCTCCTTTCCCATGAAGAATGCAGCTGCTTACAAATGATTCTGTTAATGTTTTAGATTCTGAAATACATCCTGAGCAGAGAGATAAGAGATAAGCCTAACAGGAGCCTGTCAAGAAAATTCACAGACTGGGCTTATGGTCCCGTTCAGTCTTCTCTTTACGATCTGACAGAACTAGATACCACCACGGACAATTCAGTATTGGAGATTATTGTTTATAATACGAATATTGGTGTAAGTTGTCTATTACTAAAATTCATATATTTTCTAGCAGTATACTCATTTCAGGTGTGTTAGCCTACACATTTGACTGAAGAACTTGTAAAACAGTAAATAATAACTTCTGCTTCTTAGTTTTGTATTGGGAGCAAGGTTAATTTTATATCTCTGTAGACTCTCAGCTGTAAGTGAATACGGACTCAGATCCTTAAACTTTGGCTAAGTATTTTGGGAGTGTTTCTTTTTTCTACATTTGAAGCATGGTCAGACCAAAACTAGTATAATTCCTCCATGGTTTGGTCACTGGCAGCTGCCTAAGAAAGCTCTTGAGAACAGGGCAAGCAAACAGCAATGCATTCACAGGATACTCCACCTGTCCTCAGCAAATTGCATCTCATCAGGTTTTGGAGGCAGGGGTGATGTTTTCTGTTCTGTGCCCTGATGAAATGCTTAGCACCCATAAAAGCCTGTGGACAGGAGTTCCCTGTCTTTACTAACACCATTATTGCTGTGCTACTGTTTCTTTTCATGGCGTATAAAGTGTTCTTAGGCTGTCAGAACAACACCCTATTTTGTCCTATTAATACAATTACTACAATTAACTTATGTATTGTATACAGATGTTCTAAAAGAAGGTGCTATTAACAGTCATGGAAGCCATAGGGTTGTATATTTACTTAATAAAAACTTTACCTTACATACATGTATTTTAGGCATCTAGGGTAGAACCTTATCACAGAATTTTAGCTTTTCAAAGCCAGAATTTGACATTTGCTAAATAAAAAAACTGTCATAAAGCTTCTGTACGAAGCAAGTGCAGAAGGTCACACTACAGTTTTATCACAATCACGGTTTACCAAAGCATGGCAGGTTGTCACAGCTTGAATTGGAGTTGGCCCATTGTATCTAGTAAATTTAGGGTCTGACATATATATTTGAGTACAGATGTGTTTCTAGATCAGCAAGATACTGAATGAAATTTATAAAATACATACCTGAAATCATCTGAGTTTCCTTACAGGTGGAAAGTTCAAATCTTAATTGTTTGTTTATTTTCTACAGAATCGTCATGAAATGCTGACTTTGGAGCCTCTGAATTCACTGCTGCGAATGAAATGGAAGAAGTTTGCACGACACATGTTTTTTATGTCATGTTGTTTTTATTTCCTATACAATGTAACACTGACGTTAGTTTCCTACCACAGACCTAATGAAAATGAAGTGAGTACAGTAACTTAACAAACTTTACTGCTTTAAAATGCAATAGTACTTCCTGATCTGTTTTTAAAATGCTGCTGAGTCCAAAAAAACCACCAAAACCAGATATCAGATTATCTGGCTACAGTGAGACCAGGTTCTCCCAGATCAGGTCTTTGCATCTGGAAGGAAGAGACGTAACAGAGGAAATAATCATATTTGCGTTTTGTGAAAGTGACCCAAAAGCCACATAATACAAAGACGGGTAGTTAAGTTTCTAAAAGTGTGGGGAGGGGTTTTACTTTTCTTTTAAGAAACCTCTGCTATTCCCTGTAAATCCACCATGAATTAAACTCTCAGTGTAATGGCTGAAACTGGGTATCCAGAGAGCTTAAATACATGAAGCTTCCGGTTACTTTGCCTTTTACCCTTCAGATATGGAACTCAGTCTTTCATTTTGGACCTATCTTGCAGGCTCCACCTTACCCACTAGCTCTAACACGTGGTGTGGGATGGCTGCAGTTATCAGGACAGGTGATGGTTATGTTAGGAGCAATATTTTTAGCCATAAAAGAGGTAAGACTTTTAAATAACAAATACATAACAAAGTAGGTAAAGAACTTGTCTAGATTTATGAATATGCTGATGATTTGTGTAAGGTCTAAAAGTATTCAGCAGAATACATCATTCATTCTGAATGACCCTGGATATTTATTTGAATATGACTGTATTGCTCTGTGTGTAAATATGTGAGGGGTTCTCCTTCGGAATTCTTAAGACAAAGAGATTTTATATTTATATAACACTAATGTTGTCTAATTACTGGGATTAAGTACAGTGTTGAATTAGAACCTATAAAGAAAAAAGCAGGGCATAATTTTTACCATATATTATAAGTAATTAAAAACAGTATCTAGTTGTTAAATTATGCCAAAGATGATAGAAATTGAGACTCTGCTGTTACAGCCCCGTAAAATATTTTTAATTCTAGAAGCTATCATCGTGTCTTATCAATAGATTTTTAGAAGACCAACTTCAAATGCATGATTTTTAAAAAAATGATTTTGAGCCCTGCTTTTTCTTACTACCATTTCTGTATTATATTTATCTGTTTACATAGAGTGTAGCCATCTTTCTGCTTAGGCCGTCAGACCTGCAGTCAATTCTCTCAGATGCGTGGTTCCACTTTGCATTGTAAGTCTGTCATGCATATATTTTATACTCTCTATGTAATACTTATCTATCCTTTGGTCACAGAGAATGATTCCTGGAGCAGATGCTCAATTTTCTTTAGATTATTAGTTTTCAGAGGGGTGGATGTAATCTTCCATACAGCTTTTCTGTATTCACACACTAGTGCTTTCACTGATCAATAA
Source organism: Anser cygnoides (assembly GCF_040182565.1). Lineage (NCBI taxonomy): Eukaryota > Metazoa > Chordata > Aves > Anseriformes > Anatidae > Anser > Anser cygnoides. The sequence goes on from NC_089890.1 coordinate 9,084,236, forward strand.
CAATACTGGGCGTTGATGTGTACAGGCTGTATTTTTCCCCAAAGTACAGACTGTCTTTATCTCCTCCAGATGCTGTATCTCTTCATGCTGTATATAGAGAAATGTGTTAAGAAATCTTTTTAATGAACCAGATCTAGTTTTTAACTCCTCCAGGAAGGAAAAATAGTATAAAACTGGTTCACCTGGCTGATGGGAGTATCCCATCAGCTGGTCTTGATCACAGACGATTCCCTCTCCTTTCTAGAATAAGATTGTGTGATCAATAAAAAGAGGTGTCTTAACTATACTTTTCTTTCTCTTTCTACAATCATGCTAATATCAATCTTGTGCTTCCAAGGATCTGGTCTATACCCTATCAGAGTGCATCACATGTTCTCTTAGTGTCTTCCTTGCAGAGAGTTTCATAGAAACATTTTATTAGACTAGAGCTTTAATTAAGCTGCTTCAAGAGATGGTATTAGGAATTCCTAATATCTTGTCAGCAAAATCAATTGGCCAGCTATTCTGGGGAGAAGGGTTTACTTAAATTAAGCTTTAATAAACATAACCATGATATATTAATATACTTACACTTTCTTAAGTCATCTATTTTATTGTTAAATTATATAGGTTATGTTCATAATGGGGAATGGAATGCAATAAGAAATTAGAATTCAAGCATAAGAAACAAGTCATTTTCATATTTTTCCATGATGCTGTTGGTTTTGTTCTAGTAATTTCCCTTTTACATACATGTGTTTTTTTAACAGTTTTATACAAGCTTTGCTTGTGATCTTCTCTGTCTTTTTGTACTTGTTTTCCTACAAAGAACACCTCGTGTGTCTTGTTTTGGCAATGGCCCTAGGATGGGCTAATATGCTCTATTTCACCAGAGGTTTCCAGTCCATGGGAATATACAGTGTTATGATTCAAAAGGCAAGTATTGGTTTGTGTTTGTTTTTGTTGTTGTTGTTTGTTTGTTTTCTTATCAGCCTTGTTACAGTGATTGCTTATCTATACAATCCTAATGAAGCATGTTCAACAGTTTGGATGTATTTTATAATTCATATTGAAATTTCTTATTTTTGCATTCTGCTGAAATAATGTATATAATCTACTGTGTAACTTCAATAGCAGAGACTACCTAGAATCTTAAAAGTAAGATTTTATTTTGTTAAATATGCAAGTAATTTGTGTTTGTGATTTTCAAATAAAAGAGTTCTGTTATTTAATTGCATCATAGGTTTAATGCCTATATTGTGCAGTTACAGTCACCATTAGAAGTACACAACGTACCAGGCTCTTACTTGCAAGATTAAAAATATATCAGACCTAAGTCTTCTCTTTCCACTGAGGCTACAATCAGTTTGCTTAATGAAAACAATCTGATACTTCAGTGTGTACTGCACATGTATGCTGGCAGAATATATAAGCATAAAACTAGTTCTCAATTTTAATTCCTGATAAATATTTAATTTAATTTTTAGGTCATCCTGCAAGATGTGATAAAATTTTTAGTTGTCTATATCGTGTTTTTGCTGGGATTTGGCGTAGGTAAATATTACTGGAGAAAAGCACTGATGCTCCGTGTGAGTAAAAATTTTGGCATTATTATGAATAAGAACCCTATTGTCATGGTGAGAGCTCATGTTGGGGTTTCTTCTGGACATTAAAAAGCCAAGTTTAGAGATTTAAAGTCTACCTAGAAACTATCCGAACAGATAAGTAATTTGGCTTTTGCTCAATTGCTTGCAATTTCATTTGCATATGGGCACTTTCTGTTTCCTTTTGGTAATCTGTCATGTAGCTGCTGGTGCATATGTTGCTGGGCAGCTGTAGCTCTTTATTATGCAGTGCTTTTTGAATTCTTCAGGATAAAATGTGATGTATAAATAAAGCATTATTGTGATTAAAATTTTCTCATGCTTTTTCCTCAGCTCTTGCTGCATTGATTGAAACTTGCCAAAACGGCAGTGAGTGCCATTCCAACAGCAGTCTGGGACCTGTTCTGATGGATCTTTTTAAGCTCACTCTAGGACTGGGTGATCTAGAGATCCAGCAAAATTCAAAGTATCCTGTGCTATTTCTTCTGCTCCTCATAACTTATGTTGTGTTGACTTTTGTTCTTCTCTTGAACATGCTTATTGCATTAATGGGAGAAACAGTGGAAGATATTTCTAAAGAGAGTGAGCACATCTGGAAACTCCAGGTTTGTTTGTGAGTTAGCTTGCTTAATGAAGAATTGATGCATTGGCCAAAATCTTCTAAGCTGTATCTGTGGTCACTTATTGTGCTGATAGAAGGGGGGCAGGTATTGACAATGAGAATCTCCATTTGCATATGTGTACAAAAAATGGAAATATGTATGTTTAGTATAAGGATATCCTGATAACTTCAGAATTAATAGCTATCCTAAAGGTGATCTTATGGCTTGAATTTTCAATCCCACGTGCTGTCACGTAGCTTTGTGACTTTCATTCCTATAGGTACGTCACCAGGAAGGTGTGTTTCACTATCTGCCCAGAAATCTGTAACACAGCATACTTTGCTGTTTCATCCCTTGAACTTGCACAATGCATGAGTTCACTCTGATTTCTCATATTTCACCTAAGCATGCTTTCTGAGTCCCAGACTGTAATCACGAATGCAGTCAGAATTAGGACTGGAGTTGCTTTCAGTGATGGGCAGCATCCCACTGAAGGATATATAGCCCTATGGCAGAGTGTTGGTATGAAGGTATTGGTGTTAAACCCTAACCACTGAGTCTACTTTGAGCGTGCCTTCTGAGCTGGGTCTAACTAGAGGAAGTTGTGGACTACCTAATTGCATATGCCAAATAACAAGTGGCATTCCATATTATTTACTACTGCTGATGTCTGTATCAATTATAGATGGTGGATGGAAGGGTATAACATGTTGTAATGAAAGATCGAGCTCAAAAACTGCATATGCAGACATTTCTGAATATAGTTAACCGTACTGATGTTACCATTTATTGTTAATAGCGAGCTAGAACCATTTTGGAATTTGAAAAATTCTTACCAAAATCTTTGAGGAAAAAATTCCAACTGGGAGAACGGTGTAAAGTGGCTGAAAATGACACGAGGGTGTGCTTAAGGTAAAGCAAAGTTAGAATATTGTGCTGTTGATTATGCTCTGTATCTCTCTTCAAGGTTATTTCTCTTCAAAAGACTGAAATATTTTATACATCTGTACAAAATACCTTCTGCTTTTAATACATAGCTTTTTATGAGAAGAAATAGTAAATACATTAACTGTACAAAAACCCCATTTGGGTTTTTCAGTTGTGGTCTATTGCTTAAGAAAAGGGAAGATACATAAGTTTTTCGTGTAGACAATGTTTTGTAAGAAAACCGATTTTCAACCTCAGATATGTTTTTAATGTAGAAGTGTCAGATTTGCTTGCAGGAGATATCATTTTTGTCATAATCACCTTTGAATGTTAACTTAAAAGTAATTATATTTAGAATTAATTGCTAATTGATATGATTAGCATATTGAAGAAAATGTTTCTATGCTGTTTTATGAAAAACACGCAAATATTTAATGGGAGTTTCAAGACTATACTCATAACGTATGGAATTACAAAATAGTCTGAATATCATTCCCATCTACATACAATGCGTAACGCTGCAAAAGACATTCAGCCTTTTAGTGTTAGTAAGGCAGGTGTTGATGGTAAACCATGGCAATCCCAAGACGGAATGAGGAAATAAAAGGGGAAGTGCAGCTATGTAGCTAGGACAGAATGCATGCTAATAACATAATTTATATACAATATAAACAGGATTAATGAAGTGAGATGGACCGAGTGGAAAACGCATGTTTCATTTATTAATGAAGATCCAGGGCCAACAGGTACTGCTGAATTTTACACCGCCGTATTTGTGAAATCTTTTTTTCCTTAGAAATGCCTTGATGTAGTTTTATACCTTTAAAAATATAAACTTGTGTAACCTAGATATTCAAAAACTCTGTTTACTGCTAGGGAAACTCATGGCTAGTATGGTAGGGGTGTTAAATTATTTTTAAAAATTTGGAGAGAGGTTTGGTTACAACTCTCATTATTTATGCCTTGGTACTGAAACATGGTGATGTTACCATATTTATTTTTCTCTAAGCAGTTACATTTGATCTAAGTTTTACATTTTCTTAAGGTATTTGAGTGGTATAAGAGTGAAGAACTTTTAAACAGACAGAATATTTTTTGTTCTGAAACAGCTGTCACAAACTACATTAATTTCCTCTTTGAATAGTTACAGATAGCATTGCAAAATTTAGCAAGAAATCAGACTGATTCTACCTAACAATACAGTAGTTTGCTATGTTTTAGCCCTAGAACATTCATGTTTGTTTTGCGATATACATTGGATGACAAGTGGCTCCTTGTAAATGTTAACCAGGAAATTCAAGATACCAATCTGCTGACAGTGTTGGAACTGTAATAGAGAAATGACCTAACTTTGAGGTGTCAGATGTCCTTCTGGGAACAAACATCAGAGTGTATGATAAGGGCATGTGAGGATCTGAGAGATTCGTTTTGCAGTTTGTTCTTCAGTCAATTAACATTTGTATTGCTTAGTAGAATGATCTCAGCAACAATGAAAAGGGGCAGACAGAAAACTTTGTATAAGATATGGTAGCAAACTGACAACTTACTATTTAAATAAATGCATGTTAAAAAAAAAAATAGTTGTGCAAAAATTTGGTCTTGCATGTACAGTTTCTACCATATCCTGTTTTGTTTATAATGCACTTTTTTGCAGATCCAAGCAAAGTTCAAGATAATTCAAGAACTAATAGCAAAACAACCCTGAATACGTTTGAAGAAATGGATGATTTGCCTGAAACTTCTGTTTAGTTGTTCTGTATTTCATATGTGGATATTTTGGAGGTTGAAAGCATCAGAAGCTGATGTTGAAAGCTTTTTATATATTTTATAATATTTTGGACAGCTGTAACCAGCTGGAACACAAACTTTCAGTGACGTGGTCTGATGACTTTAACCCGTTTAATCAGTGCAGCTAAGCTGAAATAAAATGGACTATTTCACTGGTTCAGTTTTGAGCCTCTTAAAAACCATTGCTGTCCAAGTTTGTGTGCCTATCCAAACTTGGACCTAGACTGTGTACTGGTTAAAAAAAAGGTCAAATGTGAGATATTTCTTCCTTTTGTGGAAAACTGAGATCTTTGTGATCCCAGTCTGATATCTTTTGTTTTCAAATCTTTAACTCATGAGAAACATATTGTATTCTGAAAAAACTTAAGTTCTTGTCATGGAGAAAAGAAAGGCATTTCAATTTTGAAGACTACTAAATGAAGAATGTTATTTTGAAATAACAATGTTCTGGAAACATTTGAAGCTTTTGTATTGACTGTCAGTGTTACTGAAAGCTTTATCCCACAATTTGGAGAAAGCCTCAAGTGGAAAAATAGCCCCTTCGGGTCTCATTAGCTTTGTGATCTGTTTTCCTGTGTATAATACCTAGGGTACAAATGTGGTCTTTATTCATGTGGATCATATGTGGATTTTTATTCATTATTTATATACGTGCTTTCCCATAAAATAATAGGGCAGAAACACAATTCACAATGGAGAATTTCTGAGTTTGTTCAAGTCACAATGTCTTTATTTTTCCTGTTTCTACTTGGCTTTTCCATACTGGTGAATCTTGCTATCACATTGGAAGTTTTCAGGTTTAATTAAATTAATTTCTACATTCAACGACTTCAGAAAGATGAAAGTCAATATTTCTTCCCAAAGAAACAAAATAAGTTAAATGCAATATAATCGCAGACTTTAATTTTTTAATTTTTATTTTTTTAATTCAGAGGCCTCTGTAATACATTTCCATAGCACTTTTTATTTCATTACTTGTGATGACCTAGTACTATAAATCATATTTTTTATTTTTCTATTTGTGTATGTATAAAAAGAAATACTTGTCCTGTGTACCTTTAGATTTCAATTATTACAATATGTATCTTTATTGTCATGGATTTTTGTCATATATACATTTGGTGCCTGTTTTAAAGGTGCTATTTAGGAAACAGGTAAATTCTGTTTTGTGTTTGAATGATAATATGAATTGCATTGGATTCTTACAGCTAAGCCTGAAGTACGCAAAATGGTCCAAAAAACTTTCTTAACACAGAAGAGAACGTGAGGGAACTCTCCATCGGAAAGGATAGTGCAAAGCTATTTGCAGGGATGGTGAACATGTTTCTTGCTACCAAACTGGTCTTCTACAGATGTCCTATCAGGCATTTGCTACGGTGTATGGCTTGGATGGATGGGATCAAGTTGAAATCTTCAGTTACTTTTTTACAGTGCATAGGAATTCCAGGGGAAGGACATTCATGCATATCAATATACCGATGTAGTATCTGAGCATTGTTTGACCTTCTTAGCTGGATATGTGAGTATGAGAAGAAAAAATCCTATATTCCAGAATCTTTCATCTCTGCTGGTTGATTTTGCATTGAAACTGACAACAAAGAATATTGTCTTAGGACTATGCAGTTCCGTTTGGATTCTTTTTAGTGCCAGTTTTTGTACGAAAAAAAATACCTCGTCACATATACTCAGGAACAAGAATAAATGAATTTGTGCTGTACTCCATATTGTTATGGATAGACTTGTCACTGAAAACAAGTTCATATGTCTCTGCACTGTATTGAGGTCACTCTGTAGGCACAGCCATAAAACAGGGAAGACACAAAAAATGTAAGGAACGTGCTGTAGCTGTGTCCAGGTACAAAGCTATGTGATATAAATGAGGAAGGGGGTGGGTGGGCGGGATTGTTTCTGAAAGTTCTTCACTGAGAAAATACCTTGCCTTTGTGGCCATAGAGTCCTGCCACATACCAGTTGTCTCCTATCTCAAGGCTCTTATCAAGAACGCTGAAAAATGACTACAGCAGATCCGTCTGTACTTTTTATAGAATATTTATTTCAATATAAAGAAATAAAATGTACTTCAATCTCATTCTGTCCTGTATTTTTATTTTATTTCCGTAAAGTTACACAAAGGAAGCTAAAAAGGTTTTTGGCTTAGTAGCGGATAAGGAGGACATCACTTTTTGAAGTATATACTTTAGGGGTTATGTTGGTAATGAATCGTTTAGTAAACAGCTAATTATTGTGTGCTTTCAGAATTTATGCAAAGTTCTTAAAGTTTTTTTCTGTCTCTGATTATCGTCAAATACAGTTAAAACATCCGTAAAATGTTAATTAAATCCTCATTTTCTTCTCTTTTTCAGCTAGTATGACAGGCTTTCTTTCTACAAATACAGAACAAGTCAGTCTCGAAATTCTGAGAGGTCTCCCCATACAGATTTCTTCTTAATTTCCATTCTGAGATAGTCAGGTATGATTAGTGCATTGTTCTTCAACACGGCCTGCATGATTACCTAAATCCTGCCTTGTTCTTTGAAACCTTTCAGAGTACAACACTTGATGTAAACTTTATTTGGAAATGTTACAAGCAGCAGGTGGAGACACCTAATGCAGTAGGTGTTTCAGACTACCGGTCACTTCCTAAATCCAACCCCATTTTGTCTTTAAAGATAAGTCAGAAACAGCTTGAATTAATCTTGTAGTAGTTTCAATTTAAACAGTGTTTTATTTTAGTATATTTTTTTCTGAAGTTATGTTTTTAGCTTATTTTGTGTCTTCATAAAAACAAAACCTAAGGCCTCCATTTCAGCGCAGTAAGAGTTAATAACATATGCCAATAATACAAAAGAATTTTAATTTACATCCCCTTTCAATGTCTCTTTCCCTCTAGCTTATTTCCTTTGTCTCACATTTTATACAGTTTATCTGAGCAATTCTTTTCAAGGATCACCCCATTTTAAAAACTGTTGGTTACTGGATGTTTGGGCTTATAAAGTAAAAAATTGCTGTATTTTTTTCTATATCATGTAGTTTGGGGGGTTAACTTTTACTTTCTATGTAATTCTGGATAGATGCTTTATAGCTACTCATCAATATATCTTGTACATTGTTTAATCATTTTATATAGCATGAACTATCAAACTTCATAAAAATATTATTTGTATCTATAGTAATCTATTAGAACAAGTAGCATAATTAGCATTATGACATTATCTTTCATCTTAAAAGTTCTCAACAATGTTAATTAAATTACAATTTAAAATTAGATTCTGCATATATTTAGTCCTTGAATAACTACTGAGTGGCACTGAATTTCACAGAGAAGAAATCCACTATTTTTAAGGATCACTTGTAAAAAGCTTTCAGGAAATGTTCCGGTCTAAAACTGAGGATCTGATGTGTTCTGCAGTGAGTTCCATTTTGATTGTTTTTACAAAAGCTTGTTTCTTTTCATAATACGCAGCTTCATTAATAAATGTTGGATAGACTGTACAGTCCCCTTTATATACAATTACTTCTCCATCAAGAGTTAAAAATAGAGGATCACCGTTGTTCAGTGGCTGCCAATCTTGATCCTTAGAGAAAGAAAATAAATAGGATATATTTACATGAACCTTTAAAAAAAATTGAAAGTGAATTCTAAATTTATGGTCAATAATTATATTCCCTACAGTTGATGGCAAAAGCTTCTAAAATAATTCCTTTTAATTACATAATGTTGGGTTTCTGGCCTTCATTTTCAGGTTTGTATAGAATTAACTTACTGGTAAAGGTGAACTAAAAGGAAACCACGTATGGTCACAATTGATTGAAAAAGACCCTCACTTTAGAATTCAAAATTAGATTTACATTTTAAAATATAAGCTATCCTATTGTCATGTTCTTTTCAGTTTTATGTTTAAAAATGATTTTAGATTCAGTTATCTACAAATCAGTTACTGAAATACTGTATGACCTTAGTGATAGAACTTACTATAGGGAAGATCTAAAGTATTCAGTAAACCCAGTGGCAATATTCTCGTTTTAAATATCTTATTTACTATTAAAAATATACTATAATGTAGCAGGAGCTACACAGGAATACTTATAAAATGGTGTAAATGGAAACTGCTATAGAATTTACCTGCAGTTCAGGGTGAATAATAGCAATAACTTCATCATTTTTATTCCTGGGATAATCTACTTTCTCCATTATTTTATAAACCTCAATTGTACATGGTGGAAATTCTTTTCCTAGAAAGAATAAATGTGGTTTAATGTCAAAATGAACAACTGACTGTTAAAAAGAATAATGCATTACTTATTCTCTGTAGAATGGCTTAAATTATTAGGTTGCACATTGTCAAGGTTTGCACACTAGTGATTAGCTTATACATCAAAAGCGTGTCTAGTTCCAGGTGTTTCTTCCCCTAGAATCCAAGTTACACAAAGATAATTCTGTGGTGTATTGTCGCATACATAGCCCTGATCTAAATTTGATCAGTGGTGCTGAAATGTGGCATTTCACTATATACTTAAAAATACTTATTTTGTAGATGAAGATATCGCTGAAAGGCCTATGTTTGGTAGTGTTGCATAATACAGAACAGTGTCAGTGCTGTTTAATCTTTACAATTCCAGCACAATAATGTAGATTCCAACATGCACAACTAAATTCTTTTCCTTCAACTTCCAAATATAGCCTACTGACAAATGTACTCCAGTAGAATTTTCAACACCTATTTTTGTCAGTATGTTTTAGATAGTACACAGGTGTACACAAGTAGTAACAAGAATCTTACAAGATTTCTTGACTGTAATTTGAGATAATGCACAGAAAATACGTAAATTAAACACCTCCTTCTTAATTTATGTACACAGTGTTCTCAATGTATGTACTGCTACACAAATAGTTAGGTATTTCAGATTCTCAAAGCAACTTAAAGATCAAGTACACATATTGAATCTTTGTTAAGGGGAAATATCCTTAAAGCTACCCAAAGGTGCTATAAAGAATACTTTGGACCTTCTTCTGATGCTGAAATTAGGTAATTTAGACAACACCTCCTCTGTATCCCCTTCAGTTTTACTTGTTTAACTGTAAAGTGTTGTAGCTCAACCTATTTTCTTTTTTGAAAAACTACTCTCTTGAAATAGTCCACTGACATGACACAGGGGGTTTTATTCTTTCATTACTTACTCTACCTTCATTAAAAAGTTGAACAAAATCAAGGCCATGTTTGACAATCTTCCTCATTTTGTCCAAAGTATCAGCTCTAACAACACCGTGTGGCTGGGGACCCACCTCCACACCTGTTTACAGATCAGGGAGATTATTAATATAGCCATAATATATCACATACTTAGACTACAAAGGAAAAATACATGTCTGATTGGGTCTGTGTTTTATGTTTAAGACAAACTTTAAACTACACAGTTACATGATTTTGGAAGGCAAGCAGGAAATTCAGCTCATGAGTAAGGATCAGTTCAAAGAACCATATGTACATTTTTGAACGTGCTCCTCGGGTAAGGGAAATGGTTACTACATATGTTCATTTCTCTTACTCTTTTTTTAAATTGTCTTTCCATGATGCATTTTAGAGAATTCACTGTTTAGTATGACAGGCAAAATGACGTGTTTTGTTGGTTTTTTTTTTTCTTTTACCTATAGTTATGACTTTGATTCCATAAATGAAAAAGTTAACAACTTACATGTGGAAAATCATTTTCACCTTCCTTTATTACATCATCTTTTTTTCCCTTCTTGGCTAGCACCCAATGTTTCAGGCAAGGCTTATTTAGAGGAATTAAACATTTCTTTTCTGAAGCTGTTACTTCTTCCTTATCCTCATATATTGTAAATATTTTCTGAAAACAGTGGGTTAACTAAGTTTATAAATTTCCATCTGGTTTCTGTATTTTGTAAGCCAAGTAAAAATCAGTGCACTTTAGAAGAGGAAATCGTAAACATTTGATTTGGTAAAATACATTGTCAAACAAATAGCTACTGGTGATCGGAGCACACTGTATAATGTAATGAACTGATCTGGAAACAGACATTTTGACATAATTTCTGGTAGGTTAAAAATGGTCTTTATTTTTCATATTTACCAACAGGATGTTTTGCTACAGATCGGGTTGTTGCATATTTCAAGTTAGGATGTTCAATCAGCAAAACAGGACAGCATTCTGGAGCCAAAGCATTCTGTGGAGATTGTTTAAAAATGTCTTTGTTATGCAAATATTTTAAAATGTTGTACCACAAAAGACTACTGATGCGGAAGTGATTTACACAATGTGTTCAATATGTTGCCTTTATTTCACGGTGCTCAAAGAAGTAGGACATCTTTAGAAAACATACAAAGCTGTATTTGTTGGTCTTCTTTCCATTAACTCATGCCAGGCATGGTCCACTGAACTTTGCTGTCTCCTAATATAACTGAACATAGTGCTGGTCTTAAATTGCTAACAGGAAGAAAAATCTACGCGTCAGTGTTGCAGAATTTATAAGCAAAATACTTTAAAGCAGATTTCTAAGCAAATCTTGTTGTTGTTATTTCTACACTTAAATTCTCTTACGGAGACATAGATTGTGAATTAGGCCTTTTTTTTTTTTTGAATAGAATCCTATTTTTGACATGGAATCCTATTTCAGGCCTCTATTCCGATTACTGCCTACCATTGCTCTTCATACAATTTTAGCCATAAATGTTCTATATCTTCAAATGTTTTATTAACATTTAAATTAGATAGATCAAATCAAATGTTAAAATATGCCTTGCTTCTAAGGTAAATAATAATAATAATAATAATAATAATCTAAGTGCACATCATTGGCCTAACCTTTATTTCTTCACTCATTGTCTAGGTCATCAATAGCTACAACCAGATTACCTAAACCAGCACTTTTGCAAACCTCAGTTCACAGATATTTTTCAGCTCCAGGAATAGCAGAATCAAATAGGTTTCAAAAGCATATTACTATTCCTATAAATAGCGCCAAGGGGAACATTACTTGTTACCTGGTTCCATTAGTTTTTCCATGTCTTTATTTCATAAAATTAGTGTTTAACTATTTAGTATGTGTGACCCAAATTTATTTAAATTCCTGACAGATCAGTGTGGCATCAGATTAAATTACATTTATTTTCATAGATTTTATTCTAAGCATTACTCTCTGCCCATCAGTCTTACTAGGACTCACTTTAATACATGAAGATTATGAATGAGGTTAAATCTGAATTACCTGATATTATAATAAAATTATTAATTATCTCTGATTTTAAAAATCCTGAGTGATTAAATATTTTAAACAGTTTTGCAAAATAAAAAATAGAATATTTATAGAAACTAAGAAATAATATATAGTAATACATTACAAACAATAATTATTTTAATAGTTCATTTAAATTAGTTTTACCTTGATATAATGAAACATTTGAATTGTAAAGTCATCACTGGAGTTTTCAAGAATAAGGGTACTACCCATGTTAGAAGTGGTGTTGTGAAGGTCAAAAATAAGGTCATAGGCATCATCACTACCTTTTGGACCAAATATATGATTGATTTCCTGAGCCCTTCTCACTTCATATGGAATATCTTCCACCACTGTCCTGCTGTTAATATTAGTACAAAGAAATTAGTAAACTCATTCCATGGCTTTACAGTCAGCAAAATACGTATATCCTTTTCTTTTCACTTTAATTCCATAATTGACTGGAGTTAAAATTGCCTATTTAAGTGCCTTATATAAAATATGGTGTTTGTGCTTGAAGTGAATATGATTGTTAATGAAAAACAGATCTTAATATCTCATGCAGATTTTTTTATCTGATTTTAGCTATAGACTATTTACTTCTCTCTTATTTCTTTACATTGACTTCTATTCCATACATCTCAAAATTTACCTCCATGCAGAAAACTAACCCCAAATTTATCAACAACTTAAGCCATTTCCAAGACTGAATCCAGCTTCTACTGAAGATGGTATTTGGACATTGGTTCATGCCCTTTTGTCATGGACCTCAGTTACAAGGTCTTTCAAAACCTGATTTCATATATTGTGTTCTGATCAGATTTTGTTACAGCCTCTTGTTTTGAGTCCTGTTGGCCTTCAAAGCTCATAGAAGGTTTTGCTACCTCAAACCTGTTCTTCCAAAGTTTTAATACCTTCAGTCTCAGGTGGCTATATCTGTAGTAGACTTAAAAAATGGTCTTAGCCTAAGGAATGGTCTGAGATCATCTGCTTCTTGTCTTTATAGGGGATGTATAGGAAACTGATATACGATGCCAAGATACCTTACTTACATATAAACAGTGTAAAAAGCTGCTGCAGTTCAGACTTGTTCTGCATAAACAGCAGATTTGGTATTGTTGACAGGCTTGGGATGCTACCCAAGTACAATACAAAAACACCTAGTATCTTTTGTGCTAAATTCAGTTTTCTTTCTCAATACAGCTCAAGCTTTGTAAGGTTTTAATTATGTAAGAAATAATGGTATTAAGTTGCATAAAGAAAGGTTTGTTAAAAACTGGCAAAATATCTTGCTAACTGCACAGATATTTAAGCATCAGAAGAGGTTGTTGAGGAAAATTATGGGATCAGCTCTGCTGAAGTAAAAGAAATGGCAAGATAATCTGTTATGAATGGTGACGTGAACTTAATCTACTGGTGGGATGTGATGTAAGAATTCTTACTTGAGCCTCTCAAGCTCCCTATTTTTACAATTCTGTGTATCACAGAATCTATTATTGTATTCTCTAGTTCCATCTTTGAAATTTGGGGTTCCTTCACATAAAACTGTTAAATACTTCTTGTCGAAGCCAATAGGACTCCCACCGTTCCTTTCAGTACTAAAGTGTTTAGGTGAAAATCATTCAAATATATTTACTACTGCTGTAAAAGGACTGAGTAATTTAATAGGATGTACAAAGGAATATTATTTTTAAAAATGATGACAACCTGGAGGTGTTTTAATCTGTTTTTTTTTTCCAAATTTCCTGTGTTCAAAAACAACTTTTTTTTTTTATATGTTTGTCCTAAGTAAGCAAATAAAAGAATGGCCTTAACATTTCAGTGTAATTTTTTTAAATCTAATTTTATAACCAGCAGTAAAATTGTTAGATGACAACCAGCTGAAAAAGCATGCATGGTAAGAATAACCTTGATTACAAAATAAACGTGATACATTTTTCTTTCAGTGATATTTATTTTCACCACTAAGACCTTTCTCATACCTAATTACCTGTTCAGCATGCAACTATACCAAGCATTAAAAATGTTTGGTTCATACCACAAAGTACACCTCTGGAATAGATGTCTCGCAGAGAAGCAGAGAAACATAAAATCCCATTAAAAATGTGAAATCAATTACTACTGTACAGTAATTATAGATTGTACTTCTCCAATGTAAGGAGTCAGTTAAATTATTGAATTTTTGCTGATCTTTTTGCCATTGATTTCTTTATTTCTCACACCTAATTTCAAATTTTCATCTTTTATTATATGTAACTGAAATTAAATTGTATCCCAATTTATATGCCATTTTTTCAGATACTGGGGTCTACATTTAGATTGTTTCATGTTTTCACATATTCTATATTACTGCAAGTATAATTATATTCAGAAGAGCTCCAGAGCTTCATTGCAGTAGAAGACATGAGAAATAATGACTTCACAACTCAGAACAGCAATACTTAAGTTTACACAAACACAGCTAATCTCGTACTATGTGTTGGTTTGAGACTCATTCTACTAGTGACAAATCTAAAATGAAACTGCTAACATGCAATTTGTTCTTTTTGGGTTAAAGGTCAATAATTTAAGTTATGTGACTGTACAGTTAAAATAGTAGTGGAACTTGTGTTAACAGTTTAATCTGGAAAAGAAGCACTTTACAATTTAAAAAAAGAGAAAATTAAAACAACAGAAAGTATGACTATTCTTACCCAAGATTATCAGGGTCAAAAACACGGTTCAGATCACAGTCAATGTATCTAGTACACTTCTTCACAGCTCTTGGGTTAGTAAGAAATGGTTTCACTTCCATTCCTGTTCTTTGAATTTCAGCTCCATTCTCTTGCCAGTGCTTGACCAAAAATATCCCTGATAATTCATTACCATGAGTTCCTCCAAAGATAGCAACCCTTCTGACTGGAGGTTTGTGAACAACAGAACAGGAAGTCATGCTTTTCAGCAGCTATAAGAATTGCTGAAAGCAAAACAGAAAATAATGGTAAAATAAAGCTTGTGTCACCAAGAAAAACAACAACTTTTTTTTTTTAATAGGAAATTATTTACGCCTGTTTAGGTCAGACGTCAACGAAGCGAATAACATTTCTCTACCAGTTTCAGATTCCTGTTGTGAGGCGGGGAGTTGCTCATCGGACTCTCCTCCCTCTCAAGGAGCCCTCCCCTTCATTTACCATATTTAGTAATACCTCCAAGGCTGGTAATGGTACTGTTAGACAGTTCAAAAGTTAACTTTTTCCCGGCTAGCTCTATTAATATGTGATATATAGGTAAATAATGTGCTATGAAAGTATGAAGAAACTTTTTTTAATGCATACTTTGAGAATGTACTTAAACATCTAATATTTTTGCATTGCTAGCTACGGGTAACAAGCATATTCCTGTGTGTTTTACATTACATAAACGTTAAGTATACAGAGCAGAATGATTTAAAATGGGAAAAAAATAGTAAAATATGAATCATGTCTTGGCTCTAGATCAACACATAATGCTGAAACATCAAGTACTTTCATCTAAAAAAACAAGAACAGCTGAGTTCCTCAAAGCATGTTGTTGCTTGTATGACCTTTTTTGTTTTATAATATCTAAAGAACAATGATCAGAAGGAACACTATCTGAAATTAAAGTGCAATATACCCACAAGTCACCTAGTATTCCCGGCTCTAGTTGTGTCTTGGGATCTGCTAACACAGACCTCTATGACAATGTGGTGAAGACTTGGTGAAGACCCCTTCTAATATCTGCAACCCCTTATAAAAAAGGAAATTGATACAGACCACAGCCGGACAATAGTTTTCTCCCCCCCAAAAAAACTTAGTCAACAACTTCTTCCACTTCCAAAAGCATTCAGGTAGGATTTCTGAAAGGAAACTTCAGCTAAACATTTAGAAAAAGGATCTTGATAAGAACAAACAGTCTTATTGCTGTAAATGACAATTATTTACAACTAGTGTCCAGCACACAATACAGATATAAAAACATTAAACTGTAAGGGAATAGAAAATGTTTATCAAACAATTCTATTTTATTAAGAATATACTCCAGTAACTGAGAGAGTATTTGGCTAGTATCTGTGAGAGGTTTTATAACCCAGGTTGATAGATTATATGTCTATGAAAACAAAGCTAAACATAGGACTTACCTAGACAAGTTCTGTCAGTCATACACTTCCTACAAATGTTATTCTCTATATTGCAGCTTATGTCTACAGATTTGCTGAACCTTTTAGCAAGTTAATATAGATAGACTTCTTACTTTGTCGCTGTATGACTGCTGTAAGCTGTCAGCTATTTAATCACAGTAAGTAATTTATTAAGCAAAGCAGTAAAGCTCTATTTTACAGCACTGGACAGTCTGTACTGTCCTTTGACCTTGGTCTCTTTAGCGAAGGTGCCAAAATGGCTATTTACGCGCTGCTTGAAAAAAATGGCTCGTGCTCTGAATCTTGGTTTGTTGAATTTAAACACCACAGCAGTTTGAAGAGTAAACGGCAAAATTCAAATATGCGGTACTAGTACACATACTTTATCTCTCATTGCTGATGGTGCTGAAATGGTTATAATTCCTTGCAAAATGTTGAATGAAATACAGAGATCGTTTGTGCACTTACCTCACTTAACATGCAAGAAGTTTGTTTCCTAAGAGCTCTCTTAGGACAGATACAGTGCATTTCCAAGTGAGTTTAGGAACTAAAGCCATGGAAGCTTCTTTTATACCCTTAGAGCAAGTTAACTTCCAAAGAGTTTTTAACTCCTGGTCTCCCGGGACATTACAAACACCCATGAATATGTGGCATAAATGTAGACACTTGAAATGTTTTCAAATTTCTGATTTCCCTTTTTCCTATGCTTTGCCAATACTTGCATTTTGACAATTACGTAGGAACATATTTGGTTTATTAAAAATTCAATATTAAAAGTACGGCTTTTTTTTTGCAACAAGAGTTTTGACTTAGTTTATGACTAAGGAGTGGAGAAAATAAGTTATTAATGACAACACTACATTTGCTAATAATCCCTCCCTTTCCGCTGAGGTGACCTGATCTAAAACTCAGGAGCACTCCAAAGCTAGCAATTTGAGACTGAATCTGCTTTGATCTGAAAGCTAAAATTTAACACAGGAGCCTGTCAGAAATTACACGGTTGCAAACAGCTGTGTTAAAAACCCAGCATGAAGAATGGAGATAGCTTTATTTGTAGCCGTGCTTGCGTTCACCATTTGTGGATATTCAGCTTGTGCCCAGGGTTCTGCGAGCCCCAAACACGTGGGTTGGTACCCGAGGGCAAAGATACCTAATTAAATCCTAGAGACACCGATTTATTGTTCCTGTATTGTTACTGAACGGGGATGAGTTCCCAGCCCCGCCGGTGCCCCAGGGCGCTCAGTAGCGGCCTCTCACGACCACCGGCGCCGGCAGCGGCGGTCGCAAGGAATCGGCTCTTTCCCGCCCTTTTGCCTCCTCGCGCCTCAGCGAGGGCGTGGCGGTTTGGTCCGTTACTTTTGGCGGGCTTCACCTAAGCCCCAGCCGCCAGCCCCTGGCCAGTCGTTTCTGTTCGTCTGCGAGGGGTGCTGCTCTTGTGTGAGGTTCTGAGGAGGCTTATCTCGGTATCTCCCCTTACCCATCTTTAGTTTTACTTTTTTTTTTTTTATTTTTCTTTTTTAGCTCGGGGCTTTGGCTTGCTCATTTTCAGGAGAAGACAAAAAGCAAAGCAAGATAATCTGAAATCTTACACAAGACAAAAACTGACTTCAAAAGCTGAAATGTCAGGTGTATGGGATTTTACTTGACAAGTGTATTATTTACTGATGGTCATTAAGCTTTATAGAGCTACCAATGCATTTTAAATATAAATTAGGTAACAGCAATAAAACAGAAGCTGCTGCAATGTCATGTGTATTACAGAATTAAAGAGTAAATTGATTCAGCTGCGGTAGGTACTTGGGCTTAATTCTTATCAAGGTATGTAACAGCTGCATACAGTTAACTGCCAAATCAACAAAATAAATATAAAGGCAATGTTTTATGTTATTTATGCATAAGTATGTGGTATTATTCATGAACCACTAAAAGTGATACAAATCAGTAACTAACTGATAGAACAGCAACAAATGCCGCACAACTGTCTATGTAGTATCTTCAATATATCTTCAATACATATAATAATATGTGGATATTTACTATAAAAGTATTTTAATCAGCAAGCAAATATAGTAAACTATCTGTATTTAATATACTAATTTATATTTTTTTGGTCATAATCTTTTAAAGAGTCTTTGGTAGTAATGGTTTTTGATGTGTGAAATATTTTCTCTGAGGAATTTGGTGAAATATTTTAAGTCTATACGATACAGTACAGAAAAGGTTATTTTTTAAAGCATGACAAAAAACTACGTAGTATCTCACATGTAGTTAAATCATGAGGTGTTTTTTTTTCAAAGCAATATACCTTGTCTTCATGTTTTGCACCAATGCTTAAGTATTTATTTTTATTAGCATTGTATCAACGTGAATTCAGAAATGTTCTTTATGTTTGAATGTATATTTACTTTTAAATTCAAAAGTGAATTCATTATTTTTTACAGCATGCAAGTAACAGAGAATATAATTTTTAGTGCAAGAATGTAATAATTTGGGTCATTAATCTGCAAAGACCAATTGCACGCTATTTGTGTACCTGTGAATCTTCTAAATTTGGTTCAAATTCTCACACGTTATAGGTTTCTCTAAAGTGATGTGTATAACAGAGTTATACAGAGAATTAAGACAAACTGCCATAAAGTAATGTAAAATTTGAATGTGTTTACAATATGAATTAGTTTACTTTTTCCATTTACCTTTCATACAGCAAATTTGAAGTAATCAATACAGTTTTGCCTAGTAAAATACAGCACAGAAATGAAAAGGAGTTTATCTGACACTTCAACTCGCACCACAGCAGGTACTGTCCATTCTTTTGTGCTTTACAGTTCATGCATTTTTATGCTTATATCCTAGAACACTGTTTCCTGAGTAGACTTGTTTGAATTTCTAAGTTATTACAGCACAGTGCAAAATTTTGGAGTAATGGGATTAGTCACTAAGTGAAATGTTTAACTCACAGCCTGATTTGCAGGATTGAAGTCTAGCGATATAAATTCTGTGAAGCAACGTCTGGTCTATGTTATGTGTTTATGAAGTATAATTCCTATTGATGATGTAAAATAAAAGAATTGTTAGATAATTACTATTTACATATTTTAAGTATAGATTGTGTATCCTTTTGCTGTTGGTATAACATTATTATGTGAATTTTGATTTTAGGTTGTCTGCCTGTACCTCTGTTCAATCAGAAAAAAAGAAATAGACAGCCCCTCACTTCAAATCCACTTAAAAATGAGACAGGTACCAGTTCTATGACTTGTACTTTTGACTTTTCTCCCACGTAATTGTAAATAAGATACATAGATTTTTAATGGCTCTAAATCTAATTAAATGTTATTTTTTATTATTATTATTGTTAAACTAGATATTGTATTTATAAAGAACTATATGCATCCTTTATATTTATTTCTGAAAAGTTCATTATGTAAAAAATGTCCTCCAGGAAGTTCCTTTCTCCTCTATACAATCGAGCTTTTTTACTTTGTGCCTAGAGGGAGGTCAACTCTTTGTGTGTTAGAGAATGAAGTAGCACTGGCATTTAAATAGAGTCTCTTGAAACTCTGACCTTTTGTTTTCAGTTTATTTCAATCAAAATTCAAGCCTTGTGTTACAAGAAGAAACATTTATAAGATGTCTTTCTTGTAATTGAGAAGAAAACTTTTTTTTTTTTTCAAATTGTCCCTAGAAAGAACTATGCAGAATTCAATCTTTATTATTTCCATGATGCTTTACTTGAAGAATCTCTGTGCTAATAAGAAATGTCTAATGTTTGTAAGTTAAGCATTATCTAGAAAAGCAACTTGTTAGAAGTTGCCTTATAATTATAGATATCAAAGGATCACCCTGCAACCCCCTTTTTTTTCTTTCCTCCTGAGCGAGACTTTGTGTGGAACATAAGGCAGATAAAGAGTAGGAGGCCTAAGCAGACCTTTCAATCTTTTCAGTTTGTACATATATTCAATCCTTTGTCTTTTGATAATTAGGCTGGGGAACTGCAAACACAGAAGTAGCTGAACTACAGAAAGCAGTGAACAATGGGTATGTAAAACTGGATTATTTGTTATTTGCTGATTTTATTTGGGTACTATCTATTAGTTTCACAACCTATGAGCCATGTGCCTGTCTTAAAATAAAGCTGCTACTCTGTCACTGATGTTTTAACTTATCTTTTAAAGCCGAGGAGAACGTGAGATGGCTCTTTCCCTTATGAAACCACCAAATGCATCAAATTCTAATTTAGCAAATGCTGGCAAAAACTTGTATGTCTGCAGGTTAGTGAAGTCTTCAATTTTTACTACCCTTATCCAAAATTGTTTTTATTCTGGTGTGATACACCTTGCATTATTCCATATTCTAGTAGCATTCAGAGAGACCCTTTTAATTCTCAAGTCATCGCCATAGTCTTAAAAAATTACATTCTGCTTATGAGCCAAAAGCAACTGAAATGGAGTATCTTTCCAGTGCACCTAATGAGGCCTAATATATAGCCTTTTTAATTTTTTATTTTTTATCGTAATGGTTTCACATTGACAAAGTACTCAAGTATGTATCTAAATCTCTGGGTTTAATTGGGATTTATACGAATAATTGTATGAGGAAAGCGGATCAACTTAGAACCAGGAGAGGACTTCGGAAGGAGAATTCTAGGAATCATTCATCAATTGACTATCGATAGTTTCTATCAGTGTACATTAGGGCAACTATATATGGAAACGTTCAATCAAAACTTGTGAGTTATGAAACTTATGGAAAATAGTAAATCTTAGGTCAAGAAAGATCCCTCTGTAGGACAATTTATTTTCTAGCTTCGGACTACAATTTTTCAGTCATATTAAATTCATATTTCAGTCACATTGAATTCAGTGGGATTTAAGCAAGTGTGTAATCACTATTCTGTATATGGATAAATTTAAATGTATGTTCAAATGTTTAGTGAGTCTAAATATTTAACAGATATTTAAAACTGAAACAATACATAGGTTGCTTTTATATACTGTAATTACATATCTGAGTATTCAGAATAGATATTCCGATACTGAATTGTGTCTTATGTTACGCTGCAGGGCAGAAGAGAAGACTCCTAGTACTAAAGTTTGGAACAGAAATGAGTATACTCCTCTAAGTAACAGAACAGATTTAATATCTGATAGTGGAACTATTCGAAAGTTTGA
Organism: Anser cygnoides; assembly: GCF_040182565.1. Taxonomy (NCBI): domain Eukaryota; kingdom Metazoa; phylum Chordata; class Aves; order Anseriformes; family Anatidae; genus Anser; species Anser cygnoides. The sequence continues at coordinate 9,105,682 of NC_089890.1, forward strand.
GAACCCTTCAAATGCTTTGAAAACTGTTCAGCAGCAAAAAAAACCTGATAACTGTAATTCACCTCAGCATATCAAAACAAGAGCAACTAACCAAACACATGCACGTACAGGACAATGGCCAGTGAAACCTAACACTGTACCAAGAAGTCTGCAGGATCATGGTCTGGCATATAAATTTAACTGCAACAGTCAACAAAGTAACATGAATGAAAAACAATTTGATTGTGTTCCAGAAGACAAAATTCAGGTAAATTTCTGGAGAGAGTTAATAGAAAGATACAACAAAGAAAACTGTAAAGAAAAAGAAAGTTGAGGAAAGATGAGGCTTTCAGCAGTCCTAGCAGCCTTAATAAACCCTTAAGTTTCTAAAAGTTTGAAACTGAGATTTTAATCTTATAATAGCCTTCAGTCCTCAGCATGATCGTACAGATTGGAAGGGGTTATTTGTATAGTCTGAACAAATACTGTAATGTAAATATCAGATATATAACAATATTACATAAACATCTATCTGCCTTTTAAATTCTGAAAGTGTATATCTAACTTGAGTTTTCATCTTCCTCTGAAAGGAGGTTTCATCAACTGAATTAAAACGTAAAGAAAAAAGGAATTCTTTGCGAATCATATCTGCAGTCATTGAAAGTATGAAGCACTGGAGTCAATATGCTTACAAAACTGCACTATTATTTGAAGTTTTAGGTAAGTGTTATAGGTTGTGCTACAACCAATAATAATGGTAGGACAACAGCCAGGAGAAAATGTGTTATTAACTGTTAAGAAACAATAGCTGAAATAATTAAAAACGCAAAATACTGGCAGTATTTAATTTTCCTGCTGTGAGGTCTACTCAGCTATCAAAGGTGATTGAAATAGTAGCAAAATTATTAAAATAGTCATCCATCAACATTTAAGCTCTTTCTACCCTGTTTCTTTACTTTTCATGTTACAATACATTCTATACATTTTCTTATTTAAAAAAGAACCTTCTGCAGGGGGGTACAGATTTACAATAATCTTTAATTAATCAGGGAATAAATTCAAGCCTGGAGTGCTTCTAAATGAAGATGGCTTTTAGTGTGTTTCACTTTGCATTTTAAGTGACGTCATCTGAGAAATGAACATGACAAAAGATGACAAATGACTAAACTCTAAATCAAGATGAGTAAGAATATACAATGTAATGGCATTTCAGAAACTATAATTTTGACAAGGCTACAAATATTTGTAATGCTTAAAGACGATTTTAAATGAGGATCAATAAAACTTAGAGAATTTAGTTTTGCTCTGATTAACAGGAGAATAACCCATTTACTATGACAGTTGTGAAAATGGCATTTTATCACTTGGTTTAGACAGACTTCATATACAATGTTACTGTAAAGCCTCTAACTCATATTGGAACTTCCAGTGCTGTCAGCACGAATTGTGATAGGATGCTGATTTATGTATCTTTGTGCTTTTGTGTAGGAAATGTTGTCGTGATATTTTTGTATCTTATTTAGTACTGCTCTGATGTTTACATCATAGTTTGTCATTGCTATATGTTGTAGGCACACTTGATTCTGCAGTCACATCTGGAGCATATGGAGCAAAGAATTTTCTTTTGAGAGATGGAAAGGAGAGTCTGCCTTGTGTTTTTTATGAAATTGTAAGTATTCCCACTCCTATACACAACACAAACACCTACAATCTGTTTTAAGAAGTTAATAATATACTGTTCTGATGAAACAGAAAATTACTGTGTAAAAGAAAGGCTAGATGTTTATACCTTATTGTTTCCAAACTGTTGTAGAGCAATAATGCAACCACTATTTAGGCATCCTCAGACTTCTGTTTCACCAGAAATATTGATGATGCAGGTGGGACTTTCAGTTCAACTCCTAAATAGTTGATAATAGCAAAAAAGCTGTTATAAATTCCTTCTGTGTTTGATATAGTCATCAGAAATACATTAACAACCAGACATTTTGAAAGTTTTCATGTTAGAAAGGTGATATAATTTTTTGTTTATTATGCTTTTGATGAAGGACCGCGAGCTCCCAAGACTAATTAGAGGTCGAGTGCACAGATGTATGGGAAACTATGACACAAAAAGGAATATTTTCAAGTGCGTCTCTGTAAGACCAGCAACTATTCCAGAACAAAACACTTTCCAAGAATTTGTTAAAATTGCAGATGTTGAGATGACAGCATATGTAAAAACAATGAATGAAATTTAAAACAGTCAGAATGGCTGTCTGAAACCCATTTTCATTCCTCACTACCAAAAAGGCTGGACATCATAAAGCATTTCGCCAAACTAATACTGAAAATGTGATTAAACAATTGCAAATATTACTATGCTATGTTATCCAACAAATGTTAATGACAATGTTTTGTTTCCACTATTACTTTTCATAGTTCATATTTTCTAATTATCTGTGCAGGTTTAGTTATGTAGCTGATTAGATTTTACTGGAAAAATTTTGAATTAAAATGTTGAAGTTACTTATATGTACATAATTTATTTATGTGAACTGTTCCTGCTTAACTCGGATGAGTCAAGTTCTATTTTTTTGGAAAGAAATGGACTGTTTAATCAGTTTCATAAAAAAAAAAAACACCTCACCATCCATGGATCTTTTTCACTGTGAAAATCACAAGGGATACCCCATTCATAGCTCTTTTGTCTATTATTCCTAGTGGATTCGGATCATTAAAAGCAGAACAGGTTGATTAGTGACCAGTCAGTGAAGAAAACACTGAATAGTAGAACTATCTTTGAGGCATGAGAAGGAGAAATGAGGCAGAATCACAGGTGGCTAAAGGGAATGGAAAATTATATCTCCTTCTCAGAGATGGCCTAAGTGTGCAGGAATTCTCAAATACGTATTGAAAATTTGGGCATCAAGCCCCTACTTCTCTGAGACAACTCTGTCTTCCCAAGTAAATCATTTACAGACAACTGTTTTCCACTGTTGGTAGTTTCTTTTAAATTTGTTTGTTGAATAGAAACAATCAATCTAGACCTTTACCAACAATTTGATGAGAGTGAAATTTTATTTCTAAATTTTATAATACCTGGCCATTTGCAAATGCAGGTAATTGAAACAAAACCACAAACCTGACTCTCTCAGTAGTTCAAGTTCAATCATCTTAAAAAATGATATTATCAAAACTAATTCAGATTACTATTGCTTTTTATCTTCAATTTTTAGAATTTCCTTCAATACCTATTTTCAAAATGTTGACTGTATACTTCTTTTAAGTATTTGTTTGGTCAAAGTTTAGTAGCTATCAAACATCAACAAAGTTCTCTTTGGCTCTGTGTAATTGCATTAAAATTACTCTTTGGCAGAAAGTAAGAAGATAGTATATTCCACTTCAATTCCAACTAATGGGTTCCCTTTCCTTTGCTGAATAACAAAAATATTTGTAGAATATCTTTTAGGAATGAACAAAATAGACACGAAGAAAAATTTCACAGGATACAGCTACATATTTTAGGTATTCATATGGTTCCCATTGTTATGTTATCAGATTATATTTTTCTTTAAAAACTATGAATCATTATAACACCTGTATAAAATAGCAACATACCTTGAAGCTGTAGGGACATTGTTCAAGGGCACATAGGAAGTTGGAGAGAAATAATTACTTAAACACAGAACTTCCTTTCCTTTGCCATAGGAACATCATCTGAGGGATTGACCGTGTACATGTTTATGTGTCTTTGACTTCAAACATTGACTTTCATAGATTATCCCTGCTGTTTCTATTTCTTTTTCTCCCTGCTTCAGTAGCTTTGTACCAAATCTGTTGGGAATTGTTTTTTTGTGTGTGTTTTGTTTGTGTGTTTGTTGTTTGTTTTATTTTATTATTTTTTTTAAAAAAGATATCAAAATACTGAACAGTGTGATTTTTTTATTATTATTATACAGTGTTGGCAATTGGAAATTTCACATTTAAAATAATTGAAATATTGTATCCAACAAGTCAAATACAGAAAACAGTTAATATTCTAAAAAGGAGCCAGCTAATCAACGCAGAAACACATTAATGGAAAATACAGCTTTTAGTTACACTTAAAAAAATTATATATATTTAGAATAAAACTTGAACCTGATCCCAGAATTTTTTTGACTTTTAACAAGAAAACACTTTACACAGTTTAACTCGCAGTCTTTATTTAAAAAAGTGATCTGTCAGTGTTAGCACATGTATTGTTAGCAACACCCTCTAAATCTGTCAGTTGAGAAGCTAAAGTCACTAGCTTAGTTTCTTAACTGTAGTAAGAATCATTTGCATTATTATCTCTACGTTCTGTGCTAAGCTGGTTCTGAGCATGGATGTTTAAAGGAAAGTTTTTGTCTATCCAGTTGTAAGGGTGATATACATATATTGATTTCCTTTATATATTATAAAATATTAAAGAAAGTTCCAAATGGAAGCATTAGTTTAACTCATAAATGGTGAAGAATATTGCAGGAAGTAGAATTTGACAATACTCACAACAGAAGAGTTTGAGTTTTAAGAAGTAAAGGATTTGTTACAGCGGTGTTGTAAATTGTAGGACTCCATTATAACAGTAAGTCAAAGTTAAAAAGGAAGCTTTAACTATTGGACCAGACCTGCAAGTGTGTGTAATCAACATCACACAAACGTAGTCCTAATGATTTCAGTTGATTGATTGATGCTTCCAGTTCTGCATATGTAAAAGTTATGTTAATAAGCAATGATAGGAATAGATCATTTGTGTCTACTAAGTATGTTATGGATGTTAATAAAAATCTAAATTAATTTTACTTCCAGTATTTAGATCTTTGCAAGAAAAAAATATTTCTATTTTACACTAACAAATCACTTTTCTAGTGAAACATTAAGTGACAGTCGTAAACATTACACAAAACAGAAAAAACCCTACGTAATACAGTTTATACACATTACTCAACATTTTTCAGTTGTTGATTTTTTTTATCCGTATTGATCCTGTCTTGTATAATGGTACTAGTGTAAAGGCACAGGTTGGTTAGGAAAGAAAAGCCTGCCTCTCTGTCTCTCTCTACTTTGTGGTGGTGATCTTCTTACCTGTCGTTTGTTATTCCTCACTTTTCTGACTTTTATATGAAAATTATCAATTTCAGGTATTCTTTTAAAACAAAAGTTTAAGACATTACTGAAAAGCACATTAATATACAGAAATGATGGAAATCTCTTCTGCTTATTTTAGAGACATTCCTTCAACCTACTTTATTAAATATTTGGAAGATACAATTCCTCAGTGAGAGCAAAACCACATAGTGCTCTCTTTCTCTCTCGTTTTCAATGTACTTAATTCTACTTTGAAATCTGTATTCAAAGATTAGTAATGCAACTTACTAAGTTTATGTGCAGAATTTGCCGTTAGAGTGCGTGACAACGGACCATTATCTTGAAAAATAACTCAATGTTCCATTGAAGTTTATAAGCGTGAGGAATGTAAACTAGACTATAGAAGTCTTTGACGTATTAAAATAACACAGTGATTGTTCTATCTGTTTGCATTTTCTTATACATCCTCAACGTGTCTCTCTGTCTGTCCCTTCATGTACACTTTCCATTAAAAAAAAAACACAAACAAAAAAACTACAAGCAAACTAAATTCAGGAATTAGTTGGGCTCACTTAAGTGAAAAATAATAAATTTGATCACTTGTTTTTTGCCAAAATACAAAACAGAGAAGTACAGCTCTGAATTAAATATAATCTATCTTTTTGTTAATAAATAATAAAAAATAAAATATGAGAATAGAATTAAAATTCAAATTTTATTTTAAATGAAAAACGTAACAGTGGGGTGAGATTAGAACCCAATGTTTTGCTTAAGCAAATCAAGTGCACTTATTTCAGTCCTTGATAGTAATGAATCCAATGCTACTGAGGAAACTAGACAGATTTCACATATAAGTCCATGAAATATGTCCATGTGCTAGTTCTGACACAGAATCAGATTCTTCTTGTTTGTTGTGTTCAGTAGCATTTTTTGGTGTTTTTTACAATAGTGGGATCTTAATATGAATGGAAATATTAGAATCTAGTTAATTCTGGCTTATATTGTCACTACATACAAGGGCCATAGGGCACACACATTTTGTAAACACAGGTTTTTCTTTACAGCCTTAAAAACAAACAACAACAAAAAACTTACTGTTGTCATAGTTCAAGTCATTTTGTAAAATTCCACATAAAGTTACAATCCTAAGAAATATGGATTTTTTTTCTTTTTTCTGTTGGTAACCTGTTATATCATCATGGAGCCCTTAGAAGTAGTTAGATCACTTTCTCTCTCTGTCTCTCTGAAAAAAGTCATCTAAAATTTATCTTTATAAAGATGACTGTAAATCTTGAAGATTAGATTGGTATTAAAAAGTGTGCTGACAATTTACAGTATGGAAGTATTACTAATACATATAGACTAAAAAGAAACTTTTTCTTGTATACAATTCTTTTTAGTTATCAAGCTTAATTTTAGGCCATGGCTACTAGTAGTCTTTTTTCACTAATCAAAATAATTATAACAAAATATCATTATTGGTTTTAAAACTATTGGGTTCATAAAAGTTTCGACATTTAATAATATATAAAAAGTGAATTGAAGCTTTTAAAAGACTTACACATTTGAGACACAAATGAAACTGGGAGGTAGACAGATGTTTTGAGGATAAACAGATTTTTTTTTTGTCTAAGGCATTATGCCACTGTATGTTTAGAGCAGTAAAAAGGCTGCTGATTAATCTTAGTTCAATTCTAGAGTGTTCGCTACTTATACGTACGGAAGACTATCAATGCACTTTTGGTCTTTGTGAATCTGACCTTCTCTCCCATCTCCTTTTTTTTTTTTTCCCCCTTCTTTTTAGCAATACAGCTAAATGGAAGTGCTATAATAATTTCTGCCTATTGCCTGTAGACAGGAATGTTCTGTTCTTATACAGTAATAAAATACTATAAAATAGTAGGTATTGGAGTTGGAGATATGTGCTCTTTTGGTGCATATTTTGCAAAGAATGGTAAAAAGACAGACAGCATGACCCCAACAATTGCCAGCATATACCCCCATCCAATCTGGCAGTCTCCTGCATAGTAGATGTCTGAATTCTCACAGAATCTCTTGACAGTAGCAGAGTTGAAACCAAAAGGGTAAACCAAAAGCCCAGAAGCCATTATGAACACTAGAGAAGAGGAGAAAAACACAGTTATTATTGAACATTTAATTCCTTTGAAAAAAAATCCTTGTTTTAGAAAGGCAAATGTTATATTAAAATCAATGGGAGAAGTTATAGCTTAAAAAAGAACCTTTCAATTGTCGTATTGTTTTCCTTTTCATAATTCCCTCTGATGGACAGCAGTGTCATAACATGGCAGCAAGGTGGCATTGGGATATTTGTTTCATGAGAACTTTTCATTTTCAACCTAGGGTTGTAACCTAAAAAATTAAGACCTAAATTTCCCATATTATCTAGTTTTGACAGCTTGGATTTAAAACCATAGAATGAAGATAACAAGACGTGCTGTAGAATCTGGAGTTTCAGTGTAAATGCACAAATTTAAAGTAAGAGGAAACCAGTGAGTTTTTTACTCCCTTAAGCCAAATACACTAGCAGATTAATTCAGCGTATAATGAGGAAATGTATCTAAAATACAAGCAAAGCTTAGGCTACCTCTTGATGTTTGAAAGCCAGACTTGCCACTTGCAATTACAGTGTGTATTATCTGTTAGCTTTTAATAGAACTTCACAGATTTTAGTCTTTAATGAATACATTTTTTATTTAAATAACATGATTTATGCAATTAATTAGAACTACTTTTCCAGCTTTGAAAATAATCTGTCAAGGTGTAAATCATGGCTCTGATAGAGATTACTAGGTACAATGCTCAGGACCTGGTTTTGTTTGGAAGTCAAGAGGGCCTGACCGAGGCTGATATGAAGGCTTTTGCCATCCCAGCCATTGTATATACTTCTTGTTTAAAAGAACACTGAGAAATTATTATTTTAATTTTCTTTGTTTGTTTTGTGCTAATGAATTACTGCTGTATTTAAAATCTGTAGTGTATTTTAAAAGGCTTTATTTTATGCTTTTTAGAAGGATAATTATGAGGCAGACCCTATTCCGAACTCCTGTTCTTCCAGAATAGCATTTTGTTCAAATTCAAGGTGTATTATTAGTAATTCAAGAATAGTGGTAATCAGAATTAACTGTTACGTTTGAGCTAATACATAATTCATAACCAGCAAACATTTAATGAAACATTAAGATGATAAAACAAACACTACATACTATTCTCTGAATTTGTAATTGCCTTTAAAGTAGGGCATGTGCATATTACTCCAATTATAATATTGGAGAGGCTAAATCTTAGATGTATCCACTAAAAACAACAATCAGTCATTAATCTTTTTTAATTAAAAAAACTTTAAGTTTGTAGGCTACTTGAACTCAAAAGGTTTAACATGCTCAGCTTGTAAAGTCCCTTAATAATTTGAATAAAATATTTTCTTCTAGTCTAAGTGGAACCACTGAGTTAATCCTTGTAAAAAACAATAAGACCAAGAAAATAGAAATTAAAAGGAGAGAAACTGGAACAGAGGCAAACTTGCAAGTCTGTTTCCCTCTAGGGTAACTCTTGTAAGGGTACAAGGCGAAACTGCCTGCCACTAAGTGGAGTTCTCTGAGAGCAGGTGCCTTTCCTTTGCTCCCACACCCACTCTCATTCCCTTTAAGCCTTTGTGAATGGTAAGGTTACAGTGATTCACAAGGAAAGAGCACAGTGGCTTTCCCCTCCTTCCAGGCTTAAGGTGTATGAAGGTGACGATGCTACATGCAAGGTCCTTCCCAGCCCAGCCAACATCTTCAGCACATGCCTTGCATTCCATGACATTTAACCAGAGGGAGCCCAGGATGCTGAGCACTGTACAATTCTTAGCAGCTGTGCTTGTGTGCTCAGGCTCTACTGTTAAACAAACATACAGAAACAGAAGCTAAATACAAAGAAATTAGTTGTATTATGCAGAGCTACCTTAACTGCACACATTAGACCACTTAAAACAGTACAAAAAATGAATACAAAATGAAGCTAAACTAGACATATACACAATCCTCTTATCTAGCAAAGGTCACTGAGCTTTCCCAAAAGAAGAAAAAGAGCTAAGGGCCAGCACGCTTCCTTTGTTCAGTAAAAAGTTGTGGCACACTTGCATGCCCAAGAAAATTCCACCATCTCTGTAGAAAGGAACATAGAAAGCAACCTTGGAGAACAAACAGAGAAGGACTTTTCCTAATGTTATTGTAAAGTTTGAATGTTAAATGTCTAAGCTGAGCCATATGCTAAACTGGTATCAACCCATAGACCTATTTAGGCTGTAGCATTTGCTTGTGGGCTCATACGGGAAGTGGAACAACATGCTATTGAAGAGACTGTGATGTAAAGTGGATTTGCAGCATAGCTCCACTCAGAACCCACACTGCACGACTGCATGAAGAATCTTGAAACAGCCATATGGTGGAAAAACTTCTGTAAAATGCTAGGGCCGTTTGCAAAGGAAAGCAAATGAGTTTTAAGAAAAACAGCAACTGCTCTAAGCAAGAATCAGGTCTAAAAGCAAAATTTCAGTTCATTCACCTTTTCAAAGCCAAAATAATCCACACATCTCATTCAGCCGAACAAGTCATTATGCACAATTGGAAGTAATCTTTTTATCATAAAATCCCTTTAAGCTTTGCTGTTAGAATTTGCTGATTTTCTGCTAGAATCTCAGCCCTCCTGCTCTACTTCATAAATCTGTCCATGTATGTTTTCTTTTTTGTTGGGTAACCCAGCTACAGAATTATTTTGAAGGTTGTGCTTTACAGTGACACTAATGTCTTGATTGCTACTTGGTGCTGATGTTTTTGTTTTTATAGTTTGATTTAATATAAAAAGCTTTTTTTTTTTTTTTAGGATAGAAATAATCTGTGACAGTCGAATGTAACGTGTTCACATATCAAATGGGCTAAAAAGTTACTCATGGTTTCATATCCTCAGGCATGTCACAGAATGGCCTCATTATTCTCATTTAGGTGCCCTCTTTCTTACAAAGGCTCAAAATATTGAATAGCCTGTTATTATCAGCAGAAGCCAAGCTTTCAGACATGGTGCTAATGACTGCTTAATGGTGCTGTCTATCAGCAGTGCAGTTAGCTGGGAGAACACACAAAGAAACAGTGGGACTCCATTTAGGCACCTCATATAGCACTTATGCCTCTGCACAGTTTTCCAACAACAAACATCTCTTTGAAAGGTGTCAGACTACAGCAGTGAGTGTGTATTACCATTACACGCAGTGTAATCCCACTGCCATAGCAGATCATGAGAAGGCAAGACAACATATTTGGGCTTCTTCTATAATATGAAGCATATGGAGTGTAGAGCAGACTTGCTGGTAAAATGGATGGTTGAATTTCATTTTTTCACATGGCTTGACTGATCATTTGGTTCCTCAAACTGTTTTTTGATACTTATCTGCCATAAACTACCGTGTCTTGTTAGAAACATGCTTTTTTTGTTGTTATTTTAGTATCTAACACATGGTATTTGTTATTGCTAGGACATTATCACCTGAGTTCTCACAGGCCACCACCAAATGTCACAGCCACTGCTGAATGCAAGTCAGTTTATAGTCAAGTCCACGTGCACTGATTCAACTGTAAGTCACTTTTAATTTCTGCTTTCTAACCTTCCGCCCTGACAAAAAGTTACAGAGAGTTACTCTCTTCCTCTCTTGTCCTCTGTACTTCACTGGTGTCCTGCAGCCAGATGGCAACTGACAGTTTCTCCTCTGAAGGGTTTGCTAGACAAGGCAGTACCCCTGGGCTGTGCTCTTGTTCCCTGTTGCAGACCCAAGGCTTTAAAAATGTTTTCCTCTTAAAAAAAAAAAAAAAGCTACCTGAGTTTGTTAATTTCTAAATAAAATAACTTTATTATCAGGAACAGGTCATCATTAGAGTCCTTGTTATGGAAAACAGAGCATTCTATACAAAAAGTTGTAAATTATAATTGGAAATAATACTGAATTATTATCACTGCTACTCAGGGAAAAGCAGAATTTTCTGCTATTTTAAAATACAATAAATTTTAATTTTTTGTCATTGCACAGATTCAATCATTTTATTAATCTTCTGAAGTACTATTTAAGTATTTAAATCAATCACAATGTGTTTTCCTGTTAATTTTAAACCAGACAAACCAAAGTAATGCAGTTCTCTAGAGTATGTGCAGAGGGCACTAATGTACAACTGTCTTAAATACCATGCACAAAAAATGGCTATTTCCATTTCCACTTCTTTCCCCAAGACTGCTGGAGTTTTCATGATATGAAACAATTTAACAGCTTTCTGTATCATGAGGCAGGAGTGTGAAAACTTGGAAGATTATGTGTATCCTTCCATACGAATGTTTAAACTCTGAAAAGAATTGGAGATGGAAATCCAGACATGGTCCACAGATATAAGGGTCAAAAAGAACCATATAGGGGGTATTGTTTTATTTTATTGTATTTGTTAATGTGTTTAAATGATGTGTAACAATGATTACTAGTAGTAAAATACGCTGTGTGCCTGAATTATCTTCCTGGAATTACCTGCTGTAAGAAGATTATTTGGTCTTAGAAGTTTAACTTGCTTACTTTAGGAGTAAATTATATTCCTGATACTTGTGACTATGATGGTTTAATTGCAAGAGTGTAGGACTTCTCATCAATTGTGAGAGTTAGGGCTGAATTGTATGCCAGTAAGAGTATTCTTCCAAACGTGTTACAGATTACTTTACCATTTTATCTATTCTTGGAACATTTTTATTGACAAAACTTAATCTACCAAAGCAGCTGTACTTTCTCACTCATCTCATCAAGGAGTTTCCTCTTACTTATAATCCATTTTCTCTCTCCTTAAAGCTGGCAATTCTTAGGCACACTCAGTTGACTTTGAGTAACATTTCCTCAGGTTTATACGGTGTTCTCTAATAATTTTATTAGCTCCTCTTAAGCTTTTTCTTTATGTTTATTTGATTGTACTAATATAATTTTAAATAAGAAGGTAGTTGCTGATCCAAAGCCACAGACACCCTAACACAAAGCCAGAAATACAGCTAATATCTGAGCTGCACTGAGAAAAACCTTGAACCAGTAAATCAGCCAGAAATCTTCAAAGGCATCATCTCTTTTCCTACTGCACTGGCTAAGCTACTCTTAGTAATTTCCAGCACTCTTCCCTAGCAAGTATTTTTATAGCATGCCTGAAGGATCACTACATTTAGGATATTTTGTACGTACATGGTGCAAGTTCCCCTGTACAAAAATGAAATATATTTAAGTCTTTTCTAACAACTGGAAGCCTTAAGACAATGCTAAATAAAATCCAAGGTCACAATTGTTGTTCTCCATGGTAATAGCTGCACATGAGTGTACAAGCAGAAACAAGAGGCATTTTGGGGCTATCCACAGATTAGCAATTTTCTTTGGCTACTTCAGAAGAGGAGGAATTACCTAGACTAAATTTGGTGAAAGCTGAAATACATCTAAGATCAGCAGGCCTCATTTTAAATGTCAATTAAGTATAAATAAAATGGTTGGAAAAGTGATTTATTAAAGATAAAACTAAAGCAGACAAAATCTTGCTGTTATGGAAACAAAACATTTGAGGGGTGAGGCAAACAGGGACCACCATTAAATGCCATTCTCCTCTGCAGAACTAGCAGGTGCAAGTCAGGTACCCGTAATTCAAACTCTTGAAAACAGCCCTAGCAATTGTTTTCTCCAAAGAAAGCCAAGTGGAGAGAAGGGAAAAGCGATAATAATATCCATATACTTGGTATCAAAATGAAGCTGTCTTCCTCTGAACAAAGACCTGGAACTAGTTATAATGATACAGTCACTTCTAACATATTACAGTTTAGCTCTTCTCCTTTTTAAAGAATTATTCCATTGGCTTCATTTCAGTCAAACATGTTGTGATTTGAAGAACATGTATCAGTCCTGGACTGCTGCCAAATAAGTAGATTATACCAGTTCTTTTTCTAGCTTTTCTAAATGGTGCAACTCACAAGTTAGCACTTCTCAGCTATAAAATAAATGTGGTTATAAAGAAAGCTACGTAGCATGTCTAAATCCTTTCTTAGCTAACAAAGGATATGTACTGGTTTGTACAATGTTTCAGTCTGTGTATAAATAAATGCTAAGTATATTACTACAGCTCACAGGCTGAGGTACTGCATCAGATATAGTAGCTTATATTTTTATATATGTATATATATGCAAAACTACTGAGAAATATATATATATATGTAAAAAGCTGGACAATATTACTATAGCATTTCAGTTTATCTGTATTTAGCTGAGGTGTAACAGGAAGAGGTTATTTTAAATAAAACTAACACTGAAATAAGAGTGCCCACACACCTTTTTTGCAGAAATCTTTTTAGTACCACTTAAATACCCCACTCAAGTTCTGTTGGCATAGCTTCCTCATGCAGACAGGCCCTTAGTGCACAAACAGCCTGTTACAGAAATGTGTAGCTAAATCTACCCCACATTTTAACTGAAGGAAGTGGAATCTAACTATCCAGACTTTGGAAAAGAAATTCTCTGAAGACAGCATAGAGGTAATTGGCCTTGGTAATTGCTGCATTAGCTATAAGTTTATTAAGGGCCACAAAAGAAAATGCCATCCCAGTGACCTTTGAGGTTGCGTTTCACAGCATGTTTTCTACATGAGAACAAATGATGAAACTTCAGTATTTCTGCCAAGTGAGTGGTAGCTATGGTGAAGATTTATTGTTGTAATCTGGTAATCTATGGGCCTAATCATGCAGTTATAGAGTTGCGTGCCATTTACTCAAAAAGGCTGAAATGATCTAGCACTGTGTGGACTATGGTGAAGGAGTGCATTTTGTCATCAGCAAGGTTAGAAGATATACAGCCTATTTAGCAGACTGTAAAAGGGAGAGACAAGAGCTAGTTGTTCTCAGAATAGCAGATTGTTACACAGAATTTTACAAGGCTCAGAGAGTTAAGAAATGGGGACTGTCAGAGGCACTCTAATTTGGAAGCCATTACAATTTTCCTATTTTTTTAATTGCTTCAATAAATATTTATATTTTCTATTTAATTTATTGGAAATCGTGTAAGTCATGCTCACTTCATCTCTTTCAGAACATCAAACACAGAAGCAGAGTAATAATATAATATTGACACGTTTAAGTGTTGGATCCTTTAGATGAGAGCAGCATGCTCAGGATGTATTGTGCCTGCAATGTGCCTGCATTCCCTTCTCTATGTTAAATTTTATTCAACAATTAAGAAGTGCTAATAAAAAATGCATATTTCAGTTGCTCTATTTTAGGTAAACATAATATGGTACATATTTTCTAAGCAATGCACATTGGTTAGCTGCTCAGCTCCATTTCTACTGATAGAAATAAAGGTGGCAAATGCTTTGCTTCTGTTAATTAACCTATCCATGCCAGAACTAGCATGCTGTCCAGCACAGGCAGGCAATGAAATTGATAACTGAAAATTTAATCAATACTTCTTGTGATCTTTTGGCTAAGAACAAATGCAGCTTCAACTCACCATCCAATGCATTCCCTAGCAAGAAATAGTATCAGCCTGGGTCCATGTGCAGCTGGAAGCAGTGAGGGAGCGGACACGTCTCCTTGTAGCATATTGTCTCTCCCAAGGAGCCAGCTTGCCTGGGAAGGGGAGATTCTGCACAGCCTACATGCAGCAGGTCTTGGCTCCTTCTCTGACTGTCAATTCCAAGTTCTTAAATAGCTATTTAGAGGAGGGGATGAAGTCCAAAAGATGGGCAGTGATGTGTAGATCACCTGAAATGTCATGATTCGACATGACACATTTGCTCCCTTCTCTTCCCAACCTGCTCAGACCTCACAGGTCTGTTTTAAATCAATTTTTTCACCTCTCCCAAGACTCACAATTTAAGCAGAGCAGACGTTCATGAAAATAGATTTATAATGAAGCTGGTAGCCATTAAATGCTAGCCTTACATCAGAGGTGACCTTATTGTAAAGGCATCGTACAGTGAATTTATTTTGACTTTGCACATTCTATATCTTGTCACCCACATCACTGAGATGCACGATGTGGCAGCTGAGTCAGTGGTAGCAGGAGGCCTGATGCCTGAGAGTAATGCCCACGTCTCACTTCGTTACAGTTGCACTTTACATCCCAACAGTCTTCAAGCCTCAGGGATATTGCATTCATTACCTCTTTCAGAGACATGTATTTTACATAAATGAATGGTGATCAGAATCCCTGACAGAACAGCATTTTATATGGAATGCAACCAGGAAAAATACATGCTTAAAACAAAAAAGGCATATTAGATCCTTCTTCTAATTGATTTAAGCTACAAAGATCAGCTTCCATTTTCCCAGGACACAGGAATTGCCAGGAAGACACAAATTGCATGTTTTCGTATCTCGTAATAAAAACTCTTTGACAGGGGGTCGAAACTAGAGTTTTCTGTTTCTCAGACATCCTATGTGATGTGAATGTCATCACTCAGCAGAAGTACATGTACTGCCACCTGACCATAAAAAACAGTTCTGTAACAACCCTCATTTCACGCTACTGATTCCAGCACACCATAAATCAGCAGCACCACAAGTAACGCTGGAAATAATTGTCTTCTCCAGAGCTCCCCTCTTTTTACAGCCCAGGTGCCACAGCTGTAGCCATATGGTTGGCTACGTCCTACTGAAGTCATAGCTGCACCTCCAACAGTAAATACTACCTGTTTACTTCGAAGGTTTTTTTTTTTTGGAATGCTGCAAACTTGAAAAGTGCAGGTTGTATCAATGCAGTGGTTTTTCTAATCTTTAAAACTGTTATAAATAGAATCACCTGTGGCTTAACCCTAGATGTTCAGCAGATAGGAAATGGGAATGCAACTGCTCATTCACTGAGAGCAGCCTGGCAACTCTGCAGGTCATCCCAGGTCCGATCCTCAGAAAAGTCTGCCAGCGTGCTGCACTCTGACCTGTCCTTCTTCAGTCAATGCACACTCTTTCCACTGTCCAGCTTTTTCTGAGCAGAGGTTGCTTATACTGATTGCCAGCTGTGCAAATGAATTAATGCTAACCTTTTGGCTTCAGCCCTCCAGACTCTTTACCTCCCACTGCAGACACAATTTATGTAACTTTAGGTCATAGTAAAAGAAAAGAAGTATTTGAGTTCTGAGGCAGAGATACTTAGGTTAGAAAAATAATATAGAAAACCACCATAGTGATAGAAATGCCCAAAATGACTAGCTAAATAAAAGTGATTTGGGATATCTGACCATTTTTATCAGGTTGGCTCTGCTGCACAATTTTCCATCTTCAATTATACCAAAAGGACCCATGCTTCCTCCTTCATTAATGCATTTGAAGGATTTAATGAGTTACTTCATCAGGTTAATAAATTCCTTCAATAACTTTATTACACTTTGATGCAATTATTCAAGTGGTTCAGCTAACAAATGATCATCATTTATACTTCTTGACAGTATAACTTAGTTAATATATTTGGACCATGAAATACAAAATCTATAAATAAACTATGAGGACGATTGAATCCCCCTCTTTGTGGGGGAGGTTTTTTTAATATCTCCAGTTAAGCTAGCACTGAAAATCCTCTGTCTCTTGTGCAAGTAACTTCAGACAAATGCTGAGAACTGCAGGAGGCTGGTGCCTCCTAGCAGTATTCTGCATCCCGCTGAGTGCTTAGGAAGAAGGTGAGCTGCCGCAGGACTCTATAGGCAGATCTCTTAAAAATGCATTAGAAGGGACATAGCCTGTATTATTATTTTTTTAAACACTTTATCAGGTTTAAAATCCAGCTTCATAAAGGCTGTTCCATTTCTTAAGGTTAACATATTTAGCTAATTTTGACAAGGTGCAGTGACACCATCAGAAAATAACATTATATCCTAGAAATTATTTTAAAACTAAATTGAATTGGTTGCCATGCCATTTTTTTTTCCTTGTGGCATCATAGTAAATGATGGCACCAATAGAATAACCTAAGGGGCAAGGATGTTTTCAGAATCTTGAACCTTTGATTGGCCAGTAGTATTACAGTTTCCTATTTCCAGAGTAATAATATTTATGATAGGTAGACTGCAAGAATGGAACCATACCATTTATTTACTTTACTTGATAGCCACCTCTGGCAAGAACAAATTTCCCATTAATCACCATCTTATCTCTGTAAGAAACAGTTACTCTCAAGGACATCTGTATTATTCCCTTTGTTTTATTAATGCAGAGAATAGCACTGCTATGGATCTTCTGACATTGAAATGTATTTATGTTCTATACCTCCTTTTTTAAGGGGAGCTGAAATGCTTAAGTAAAACAAGCATTGATCTTTCTTAATAAACAAACTTCTTAAGACCCCCCCCCGATCATAGAGAGGGACATGTTCACTGGAAATCTGAGTATATTTGTATGTAAAGAAACTGCAAATCACTCTCCTTCTCTGTTTTTTTTTGTCTGCTGAAACTTCAGATATGAATTCTGAGTTTCTCCTGGGAGTGCAGATGACCTTGTTAACATGTGAGTGCCAGAAATGCAGTGCCCTCCAGTCCAGCAAGTCAGGGAAGTGAAGCTAATTTCTAAGCTCAGTCTTTAGCTTGTAATAAAAAATTCTTATTTCTCTTCCCTTTCACTTGGTCTTTAGTTAGCATTTTTAAGTGATATATTATGTTGAGCTACAGACTGATTTGTTTTTCTAGTTTTTCAAAAATATTGCCTCATATATTTTCATCTTTAAAAAAGAAATCAATATAAGCCCATCAGGGAACAATATTGCACAGACAAATTCTCTTTCATGTGAGAAAAGCATTAGTGGAAATTCTTCTATGAGACAAGATTTGTGGAAGTTTCTCCCTGTCAGCAGGTTTGGTTCTGTTCATTTTCCTAAAACAAAAGATGATTGCAGATGAGCACAGGTCTCAGGTCAGCTGGGAAGGACCAAGCTCTTCCTCTAGCAGCTTCTGTGCAATCTGCGTTGAAATAATGGAGCCGCAGTTTCCCATTTCCTTTCATTTTGGTTCCAAGTGCCTTGCAGAGCTCAGAGTGGCAGGGCCACTCAAGCTCTGTGATTGCAGAGGAGACGCAGGCAGCATTTAATGGCTGCTTTCCTGTGCAGCCACCTCTCAGCTCAGTCTCAGCAAGCGATAACTGTTGGCAGCAGGATCTGCTGATTCTCACGTGTGTTAGACAGAGCAAAGTAAAAGGTCCTGCTGCCAGCCAGCCCTGGGACACCTTTCTCTCCATCTGTCTCAGCCCAGGACACAGAAAACAGCCTTGCATTGGCTGTTCTCGTCAGTGCCTACTGAAATGTGTCTGTCCGCCCTGCAGGCCTGAGTCTCCTTTCCATGGAAGGCAGACCCTGAAGATGGAGGAAAGGAAAGAAAGAAAAGAACTGCTGCATGCTTTCTAGAGCATGATGGCTCCCCTTCAGAAGTGATCATGTGCTTGGCAGGCAGGAGATGCACCCCATGGCCCAAAAGCAAGTATCTGTGTTTCAGTAGCATAAGCCTTGTGCTGTACCAGAATTAGGTAGTTTTGCTAGTGCAAGGGGGACCTGTTCACTTTCATTTGCTATTTAATTAGGTGTCCAATACCATACAATGGCAAGAGACGCTTCCTTTGATGGGATGAGCCACCTAATTGTCAGCTGAACATGCCGTCGCGCCTGCCTCCTGAATCTACGGGCTGCTTACACAGCAATTACTCTGGAGTCTGTCGAATGTGATTTAACCAGTAATTTGCCTGCAAAGTGAAAGCTGTTGTTTCCAATATAGTAAAGGTTTCTACCCTCTGCCCTGCCCCTGTGTCACAGCTGGGCCCAAGCTATGCTAGTCCTGCCAAAGATGCTGCCAATCACAGCTGTCCCCTGCGGGATTTCAGGTGTGGGTAGGCTTGGCTGAGCCAGGAGAGCAGTGGGAGCCTGGCAAAGCCTTTGGTGAGTCTGTGCTGGAGTTTGGCAGGTTGCTGTGTGTCTGTGGGGGGTGTAAGGATGCTGTTGGGAGGAACGCCTGCGATGCAGCTGGGTTTTCCTGACTCTAGAGGTGAGTGCAGCCTGGCTTCAGGCATCCCTGCTCAGCTGTGCCTGCCCAGCTCCCTGCCACCCTGCTGAGAGCTGGGATCCCCATTTTGCTGCAGGCACCAGCACCGGCACTGCCAGCCCTACAACACAGCAAGGAGAAATGCCCCAGGCAGGCACTGTGTCTGGGCTGGTTAGTGTGTGACAAGGGCTTCCTTCAGGGATGACAAAAATAACTCCATTGCATCTCCATCTTCTTGCATGTTTGAGTTAATAACATTTATGGGGCAGCACAGAAAAAAATTAAGTTAATTACATCATTCATCATCTCAGGATACCAAATTACACTGTAGCTGAAAGAGATACAGAGAAATGTATCTAATAAACGTAGTATATTTTGCACAATTTACTTTGCATTTTCCATATGCTGCAAAAAGCACAGGACAGTATGACTTCTTAATGATCATAATGTATGTGCAGAAAGAGCAGTTCCCTGAGGACTGCTGATTAATCAGGGAAATACTCATTTGTTCTGCCAGAAGTGATGTGCATCAAGGCACGGCAAATGATGAATCTTAAATGCATACAGCAGCCATCAGGGTTCAAAAGTTTCCATTCATTTAACTATTTTTCCCTCCAAGAAAGGAATAAGTTTCTGCACAGTGCTGGGATATAATGGCACTTGTTCTCCATCCTAATTCCTTTAGGGTTTTGTCTCATGAAGGCATAAAGAGGCCCCACGTTCATTTCAGCAGCTGTAAATGTATGCGAGTCAACTTCCAAACTAAGAAATCACTGCTGCTTGCTTAGAGAGGGGGAGGACATAAGGTCCCCACTACAGTATCTGATTACAGTGGAAGGGTCTTGGGAACAAGTTAGAAGATTAAAAGGATTTTTCATCAGGTTTTTAGTACCCTAGAAACACTGCATGCCCACTGACTGCAGTCCTTCCCACACTCCATCACAGTCATATTAATTTTGTGGTTTGGCACGGTTGTTGCCACCTTGAAGTTTGCTACCTGGTGTTTGCTAGTAACGATGTGCAACCTCTGTGCTGCACACGTATTTCTCTAGTGTTCATTTGCAAATGAGCCGCAGAGAGAACAAACTAAAAGCAGATGTGTCATACTTTTCTCTGTACATTTGGAAGCTCAGTTGTGGAAATATCTTTGTCAAATAAATGAATTCCAGGTCACTGGGATAAACAGATGCAATAAAATACTTGTATGCAGAAAAAAGCCGTATGAAAATGCGATCCAATAACTCTTCAAGGAAATTGCTGTGTAAGAGATCCAACTTTGAGGCTTACCTCAGGCTTTTACATAACATGATAGTTAGTACTTTAAATTGGAGAAAATGTGATGGGATCTTTCAGCTTTTTTCCATTTGCTTTTTCAGTTTCATGGGATCAGCAGAAAGTGAATGGAACCAAAGCTGAACTGAAAAAAAAGCTGTGCTTTTGAATCCAGTGCTGCCTGAGCACACAGGGGGATTTTTTTGGTGGAGTAAGGAGTATGTGTTCCCCCTTATGGGCATCCCAAAATTGTCAGAAAATGTGGATTTTTTGTTTTCAAAATAGTATGAGAAAGAGGAAAAACAAAAATAAATGGGAAGGCTGAAACGTAATTGGAAAACAGCAGATATTTAGTTTGGCTCCTGATTTATTAATGCATTATAGTTATGCACTCAGGAATAAAACCTCACTTTAAATGTTTTCCAATTCTAGCAGGGATTATTTACAGGAAATAAAAACAGTTAAAGAATTGGAATAAAATCCTGCCTGTACTGAGTTGACAGGAGTGTTGCCACTGACCTCATTAGACCAGGTTTTGCCCCCAGATATCTACAGAGAACCACAGTTCTCTTGCAAGATGACTAGCAGATTAACATTCAACAACAACAGGCATTTTCAAAGCTACAGTGACAAAGTACTTGCACTTTATCTTCCCCAACACAATCCTTTATTTTTATTTGGTTGGCCTAAAAACTCTGCTCCATAGTTTTGCTTTTTAATGCAAGACAGACACTGATCCATGCTCCTTTTTAGCCTGTTTGCCCAGTGTGGCCACTCCCACTTGGCTTAAGCACCTCTTGAAATTATTTTCCCTCCATGTTTGTTAAAACATTTTTTCCTCTGAGATATCTGCTTTTGCAGCAGCAACTTTAAGGCATTTCAGGCTACTGAAGAACTACAAAATCAACACTGTGCTCACTGATATCATGAAGAACATGCTTCTTTAACCCTGTCCTTCAAAAACCCATAAGCATTTGCTGTACTTCATCAATTTGCCATATGCTTTTACAAGGAACATTTTGCACCTGTCACCATAATACAGGAGAAATGCCAGCTTTGGAGGAGAAAACATTAACTAATTTACACAAAGCCTTAGGTGGTCTATTAGCCCTGCATAAAAACAAGAACATGTAATTACTGGATCTACAGACAGAAGTAAATTTGATTGACTACAAAGAAGGAACAAGTGGAGCAATTAACAACAAAACACAAGTAAACTCCTTTGATGGGGAACCCAAGACCTGGCTGAATGATGCTGATAGCACAGTATCTCTCTCTGCTGTCCCAAGAGATGTGTCCACAGAAAAACTTTAACTCCATGCAAACGATTAAACTTCTCTCAACGACAGTGCTTTGCTATTTGCGGCTATTGAGGACATCTTGGATTGCGGAAGTTACAAACCCATAGCTGTATAACCAAAATGTAGTCAGTTCAGCACAGTAGTAGTCTTCTAACAGTATCTGCATCATTAATTCTGTCAAATCATTCTTTCTGCTTTGTTTTTAGACATGGCTAGCAGCCATGGTTGCTCCTCTATGGCTGATGCTATTTTGGGAGCATAGTGTCTCTCACCACGTACATGACCGGGCAGTGCAGGAGATGCTGTTCTAAAAGTGTGATTGAATAGTTACTTCATAGGCTTAAGTTCATCAAGATACGTGTAACTGGTTAGACACAAGTACGCTGTTAAACTTAGAACAGCGAAATACGTCCAAAAGAAAAGCATCTTCACTTTCCAGCTCCCCGGCCCCGCAGGTTAATAGCAAGCATTTTGGCAGTGCCTGTGGTAAGGCAGGAAGCTGGGGTGTTTCTGTCGCAGCTTCCGTCCACGATTTGATTTAATGCTCTCTCTGAGCAATTGCATCTCAGTGCTTGTAATAAGAAAATGTCATAAAAGTACCTGCTGCCTGGTCCAACATCTTTTGGCTTTGACAGTTCAAATTTACAGCTTTAATTCAACAGTCTGGAAGCCTGGTATTCTGTACACAGTGAAGGGGTGAAGGAACATTATTTTATAAAATTACTTACCTGTGTTCAGTGACCCATGGAGGATCAAACCCCTCAACCCTTGTACAACAACTTGCAGATAAATTTGTAGTCCAGATTGCCCAGTGCCAAATTACAAAGTTAACCCCCTGGATGTCCTGACTCAAGCGTTTTGACCCCATAGAATGAAGAGTTGAACTTTCAGCAGCTTATGTGAACAAGTGCTTGACTGGATTCTCTCGGCCTCTTCTCATGAGATCCTCTCAAGCTTGATTTCTCAATCACGTATACAACAAACTGCATTTTAAAATTGTGGTCTCCTGTTCTTACATTTCTATGAGTTTTTTCCTAACAGTTATTTTGCTGAGGGATGGCGTAGCTAGAATACACAAACAATTATCAGTGAATCCAGCACCTGCATTGCTCTTGCTGCTTTTTGGACACCTTCAGAGCAGGATGACTGAGGCTCCTTCTATGGGCAAGAGATATGGGCAGTGTAGAGGACACAGCTGTATCCATGCCATGATCTTGCGTACCCTGCATTGAGTGTGCCACAGCTCCAGGTGTATTTGGTATTCTCCTTAAAGCCTCATCCTACCACTGATTCTGAAAAACTTCCTTCCTCTCTCCAGACTAATATCAGTAGGATTTAGGGGCTTAAATTGTGACATCTGTTGCCTGCCCCTCACACCACTTCCCTTATCAGCATTGACACAAACCATTTTTCCAGGGAATTCATCCGAGTGAGGCAGTATATTGCTGGCTTTGGGGCCAGTGCCAGGACAACCTGTGTGCTGGGAGTAGGTCAGCTTTTGTGTGCAAGGCAGACAGCTGTTTTTATCAAGTAGTTTCTATAGCAATCATAGAATCGTTAAGGTTGGAAAAGACCTCCAGCGGTGATTTGACTTTCCATGTATTTTGTGTTCTTTGAAATGGTTTATAAAATACTGTTAATAAATTAATAGTGCACTGAGCACTATTACACATTGCACTGAGCACCCGTATCGGGAGTTGGAGTATGCCCTTCAGAGCAAGCGTGGTCCTACTATTCCTGATAAGCAGGTGAACCGGACACTTCATTGCACAGAAGCAGTAAGGCCAGATGCAAGGTGCAGCTTTACACACAAGGCCCGCAGCCCGCTTTTTGCAGCAGTCACTACACAAAAACTGCACATCTGAAACACGCGCTCGTCCAGAGCTAAGTGCCTGCATGAAAGGCACTGACATGCACCACTGGGGAGACCCTGGACAGAACAGCTATGGGATTTCCTTTAGGAAAAGAGCCTTGTGTGGCTGTCACACACAAGACAATGTCACCCTGCTGAGCACAGTGGGTTAGGGGGAGGTGAGTAATGAAGCATTAAGCAGAGGTGAAGGGAGGCAGCACCCAGCCATTGCCCAGACCATCCCACACCACAGGGAGAGGCCAACTTTGACACTTTTGCTCCTTTTGCAATCAAATTTGAGTCCCGCATCTCTGTTGCTGCTGTGTTCCCAGGGGTCACGTTTGGGGCTGTTATAAAATGCAGGCACGCCAGCATTTCAAATGTCCCCAATCTGTGCCATATATGCAGCTGTTTAATGAGGCCTGCTGTCATTACAGCAAAATGACTCAAGGACTTTCTTAAAAAAGCTTCTTATTTATAGTGCCATAGATTACCTCGGTGCCTTTTTACTGGGAGGTGCTTTGAAGTGCTATGCAAACATTATAAAATGGTCCTGAAATAATGTGAATTTAAACAGAATCTAAAACAGAAATCATAAATCCTGGTTGGAAGAGAAAGCATTCATTGAAATCTGCTGAAATCTTTGGCAAAGTAGTATTTTTATTAAAATATTCACTTCTAAGCTGGAGTTTTACGGGGTATATTCTGCAGGGGAGTCAGGGTGAGTGTGTATTCAGGCAACAATTCCTGATGGAGAGATCTATGTACGAAGTGTAAAGATTAGTAAGAATTTTCACCTACAATCACAACTACCTAAAAACCATTGCAAAGCAATGTCATTATTCAGCCATAATCTTCAGAAAACAAGAGCTAATTTTTCAAGGCAGTGTCTCAATTTTTGAAGCAAATGTCAAAAACCTTTACCGATTTCCAGTCCTCTTCAAAGCTCTACATAATCCTGTGTTTAATTTTATCTTAGACCTATGCAATCTCACTCCGATGTTTTCTTTCTTACTGGCTTTCATGTTTTCTTTCCTCTAGTTTTACATCTGCTGCTATACTGTGACTTAACTCAGGATTATCTCTATGATTCTATGATCTCTGACTTCTCTTGGCACATCAGTCTCTTTCCGTCCTTTCCATCACATTTCTGTGACATCCTCACTTCTTTTTTGTAAAATACAGACTAAACTTTAGTGTTGTGGCCCTATTTTTGTTGTTGTTTTGTGTTATGGCATTAGTTTCAGTTTGTGCTTCAATCTGCCATTGAGATATGGAAAATCTGATTCGTACCCACCTCTGTGTGTATTAGTGCAGGCTTTCTCTCACCAGATTAACAATAGTGGAGATGAGCCCTCCATGCAGCTATAGCTACGCATCCCTGTTTGAACAAGAAAAATATTTGAAGTACCTACTTGGTGAAAAGAGGAGAAATCCAGGACACGCTGATTTAAGTCTTCGTGTTCCTACAGTGGATAATTACAGGTGGAATCATAAATGGAAATGTATTTATCAGACTTGGACCTGCTGCCAGTGCCCTTCCCGTCAAAACTCAAACAGCATCAATAAAGAGAAGTTGTAATGAGAGAGGTTCCATTTAGCCTCTAAATCTTTTTTTTTTCCTTAGGTATCCATATTTTAATGGAATTAGTATGCTTTTTAATGTAGGAGACATTTTGATGATCTTAAATACAGTTTCTAATCAAACATTCTGTAATTAAACTTCTTGGTTTATCTATGTAAAATGCCAAGGAATTAGAGCAAGCCTTATGCCTGCAGGTTAAGCCCTACTTGAACTCAAAGACACACAGGGAAGACAGCGTCTAACACCAGGTCTCACCTGATAAAGCAGTTGTGAGAGCAGAAGGGTGCCTGTATACCAGAGAGCCCATGCAGCTGCAGTGGGGCAGAGCAAAGGAAAGCCCATGCATTTGTGCTGTGTCAGGGCTGATGGGCTGGACGTGCTCCCAGCCCAGCAGGCCATGTGCCTCCTGGCCTGGCTCAGCTGGAAACTCCTGCCTCTCTGGGCTATTTACTCGTTTACTTTTTCCATAACCTTTGATGAGATTCCCAAATGTGATGTGGCATTTGTGAGACATAGATTATTTTAATCAGAAAAGAATATTTCGGAAAACATGCAGGTGACATAAGCACACTGAGTTTTGAATGTCTTCATTCTTACATGCCAACATATATTATTGCATCCCAGAAAAATACCTTCTAAATTATCATTTTAATTAATTTGTGGAGGGCCTGTCTTATAGACAGATTTATGCTATATTCACCTTTGTTTGCTATATCTGTAAAACATCCATTATTTTTCCATTGTGTAAGTGATCTCATTTCTGTTGCTTTCCCTGCAACACAGTGCCATGTTCATTCCTCCTTATAAAATCTCGGAAAGAAAAGCAATTTGTAAGAATGACAGAAAAATGGCTTCTCATTTGTGTACACCACAGCGCTCTGACACACAGAAAGAGGCTCTGGTGAGTTTCACAAGCCCTAATTCTCACTGAGTTTCAAGCAATCCAGATTAAAAAAAAATCACGTCAACCAATTCGATCATAAAGATTCTAATTCAGCACAGGTTAATTGAGAAGTCAGATTTCCTGCTATCACTTCTGGAGAGGAGGGAGATAAGCGAACACAATGACTCTTTATCAACAATATGGGGACTTCATTTAGGGAGAGAGCATTAGGTTACAGGCTAGAAGATTAGTAGCAATCAGACTGCTCTCAGAAAAGAAAATGCACCGGGTAATAAAGATAGAAGGCATGAAGCTGGATGCATAGAAATGAGGTTTGATGCCAAATATTACAGGTCAGATCCGAGCTATCTGTCAAGTTGGCACCGATCATTGCCAATGCACAATTATTATTATTCACCTGTGATCAGGTCATTTACCACTATCAAGTCAATGGCTCCACCCACCTATTCCATTTGCAAATGGCATTTTAATGAAAAAAAATCCATCTATTATCTCTCTGAGATCGCTAACCATTGTATTATAGCATGAAATACATTTACTTTTTCCCAATCACCCATAAAAAGATATCAACTGTTATTCTGTTTCTGAGACATAATCCCATAAATCTGAGTGCAGTTCTGCATTTAAAGCTGGCAGGCTTATTTTTCCTTTTTCTTTGTGTACCATGTGTTTTCCATACCAAAAAGTGCCTGTTTTGTTGCAAGTGACAGAAGGAGAATTTAAAGGGATGCTGGAGGATCATAAAGACTCCCCTCTACCCAATCCCAGGCATGCATTCACCTTATTGTTCTGCTGACTAAAGAATTAGAAACTATTAATATTGTCTCTGCTGGCAGGTCAGAAAAATACTTATTCTGTAGTCAAGTAGATTAATCCAAAGGGGGAAATAACCCTGCAAAGCCCTGCAAAAGCTGGCTGTCTCACCAATCCATTTTCTAAACCCAGATGTTTTCAATCTGTTAAGTGTTAATCTCACAATATTTCTTTTTATGCCTACTGAAACAATTTTAACATGTTTTGAGCTATTAGAGAATTCATGCTATTAGTGCAGTTATTATTCTTTATGAAGGAACCTTTTGAACGAAGCCCTGTCTGTGAGTTTGTCGGTCAGTTGCTCACATCGAGGCATGTTAGGACCTCTTGCCATTGGCTTTTTTGACGGGCTCTGGATACTGCCCAACTTCGGCTATTCTTTTCAAAGGAGCATATAGTGCAATCGGAGGCAGTATAATACATCCTAGGTAAATTACAGATTAAACACTGGCGTTCTGTGATGAGAGCCTGAATGAACTAAGATTTAGGCTTCAAAGAAGATGATTGAAGGGTTTGGTCCTGGGAAGATATTGAGCACCCGTCCCCTCTGCATATCAGCAGGGAATTCTGGATGCTCGGTGCCCTCCCTTGAGAGGTGATCTGAGTGAAACAGTTAAACTACCAAGCAGTTATTACAGCGCTATATCCAATGACTAATTGAGGTTCCTGGGCAGACCAGAATGAGTGGGCAGAAGTTGACGTCAGAGGAACTGTATTGCAGAGACCATGACGAGTATGTAGAATAGGTTTGCAAATGAAGGCACTGGAATCTAGCCTTGGATTTACTCCAGCACAAACTGAGTAACTCTACGAAATTAGTTAGTAGTTAGTAGTTTTTCCTGAAAATTGAATTGATTTTTTTCTTTCTTACACACATTCATCTTATGCCTTATCTTGGCATGACTTTGGTCTCCTCTGATAAAGAGCTGGTTTGAAGTAAGACAGCTAAACTGTGAGTTTTAAGCTGAGACCTCTTCTGTGACAGGTGCTGATGGGCCCTGCTATCTGGGCTTGCTGCGTGAAGAATAATGGCTTGTGAAAGGAAGGTTACGAAAAAGGTCATGAAACAGCTCAGGAAGCCTTGCATTTCATGTCAAGGATCTTAAAGGTTATAGGAGGGCTGCAAAACTTCCCTCTGGAGCTGCTGACAGATCTGTGTCATGATTATTACCTGATTTTGATAAATCATGTTGCTCTACCATTTGCAAAGGCTTCAAAATGCTGTTTGTGAGTCATGGATTCCTGTGAAATACTGGATGAATTGCATATGAAAAAAACAGCTTATGCCTTCCTACATGTCCTGCTGGCATATATACTGCACAGAAACTGGCCTTTGCCATCTGAGAGAGGGACTTTGCCCCTAGGGAGCTGCCCAGCCTTCAAAGTTGGCACTTGAAGGCTTTTCTCCATTTTTATAGCGTGTGGAGCCTCTTCCAGTTTTGTGAGTCTCCATAGACATCCCAGATGTCCTCAGCCATTTAGCCCCTGAATCCTTAATCAAAGTCCCTTTGCACAGCAAGCAGGCAGTAGATTTTGTCTGTGGGAACTGGCTAGCAGAGAATACGTGTAGCTGCAGGCAGCTGTGCTTACGCACACAGGGTGAGGGGGTTATCATTGGGTTTAAGGATGCTTCTTTCATTAGTTTGGTAGGAGATGAGGAAGAGGAATCAGTTTAAAATTAAAACAAGGATTTTCCAACTTGTCCTTAGCATTTATAGGACTTCCTTTGCCTCACAGATCCTCAAAGAGAAGATGGAAAGCCGTTCATCCTTATTTCTTGTGCTTTTAGTTCAGATTTTCATTGTTTATACTACTTTAAGCAAAATAACTGTTGTGGAAATGCAGTCATTTAAAAAATCCAGCCTACTAAGCCTTAAACAGCAAAGACATGTCCTGCTATGTTTGTTCCTTTGTTGTTGCTATGGCATTACCACACATTTTTCCATGTAGGAAAGGAAATCCCATGGAGACCAGATAATAAAGGCTTGAATTTCCAGGGCACAGTGTCTGTCTCGCCTCTTGACCTGTTTGACACCCTCTTTCACCAAACCTGCATTCATTGAATCCATATAAACAGCCAGCCATCAAAGGAAATATTTTAAAAGGATTGCTCATGGTTAGCCTTAATGAAATATACATTGGAAAACTTGCATTTTAATCACATTTGGAGTTCTGTGTTTCAAAATGCAGGTTTTGTCTAACTACATCAGACTTGTCATTCACGGAAGTTTCCTTCCGTAGGATGCCTGCATTTAAAAGTCAAGTTAACCAAACCCAAACACATTTCCCAGGAGGCCGTAACAAGCTAGACAAGCATCTCACACACTTGGTGTCTGACCTCTGCGCTCTACCAGGTGTGTCTGCCTGCTACTGCAAGTGGCTGAGTTGCTGCATGTTTATTCAACATCACCAGGTCAGAACAGGGTGCTATGAGGTTTCATCAAAGTACCATCACTGCATAGTGCTTGCTGGGATAACCGTGGCTTAAACCTTTCATACGGTGTGACGCTGGTTTACAAAGATTATTCCTGTGTCCTAGCCAAAGTCTGCTCTGCCAAAAGCCCCTGGCCATTCTAGGTTGCACAGGACCTCTGTGCTTTGGTTTATTTTAGAAATAGCTATTTCCTGGTGTTACCTGAAATTATCCTTTGCATATTTCTTGAAATTGATGTGTTAATACAAGTTCATAAAATGCTCTGGGACATTCGTCCTATGTGGTTTTTCATTCAGGCTAAGATACATGGTAGTTGTCATACTCAGTACCATTGATCTTCAACTTATTTTATTATATACATGGTTATAATTTGTGTCCTTTGTTGAAGACAGGGAAGAGTGAACAGTTCACAACTGACTAAAGAGCAAATGCCTCAGATTCAAAATTGTTCTGATGCACAGTGGCATGGTGTATTTTGGGCTATACATCTTGGCCTTCATTTGTTGTCTGTCATACACTGCTGTCATTTTTCTGTAACATAATTCAAAGGCACTGGCCTAGCAATCCCGGTATAGTAATAGTGCCTTGTATCCTCTCAGCTTTCAAAACCACATATCCATATTGCATATAGGATATTGCAGCCATAAGCCATATCCAGCCAGCGCGGGTTAATCTGCCACAGGCAACATACGGCTTGTGGCCTTCCAAATTCTTTAGACAGTACAGGAAAACAAAAAGCAGCCTTGCAGACTTAATGGACTTTTAATGGGTTTGATGGATTCTGCATCAGCAGTTTCTAATGGAACAGTTAAAGAGGAAAAATTTCTTTCCCATGGAGATTCCTAGGAAAAAGTGAACTGACAGTGCAAAGGCTCCTATTTGCAACACTTTGATGCTGTGCAAGAGAAAATGGCAGGACTCAAAGTCTTTGGCTTCTCTGAGAAGTCATTGAATTTTCAGGGGTTAGTAACTGAGCCGTGTCCGCGCCATAAGCTTGTCACGTACCGCTGCACCCGTAAACCCCATGAAGCCGATGACCTCCTTAATCGGGGCCATTTAACTCAATCCCCTGGAGCTGGTGAAGACGGGGTGCAGAAACTGAGGCTAAAAGTCTGCTCTCATGCCTAGAGGGCAACTGTGTTTTTAGATGGGGAGTTGTTCTGCAGTGATCAAAAACAAGACAAAGGCTAAAATTCCTTTGTTGAATCCAGACAGGCAGCAGCAATAATATATTCCTTCTAGTCACATATTTTTGACTTTGTTATTTTTGCATAATCTTTTAACTTCAACTATTGATAAGTAAAATGGTTTACAAATCAGAAAGTAAATCACCATTCACCACTAAGCTACTACTGTGCCTTTCATTTGTAAGGCAGTTTTCAAACTTGTTTTTTGATCAGTTTGGCTGACATTTTGTTTTCCTACTATTATTTATGGGCTGTATCTTATGAATGGATATGTAAAATACTTTAATTCCAGTTGTTGCAGTTTCTCAGCTGCCATCACACAAAAGCTTTCTCCAAGTAGAACACTCAGGTACAGAGTTTGTTCTCAATTGTGCTGATACAAATTCAGCCATCACTCACTGAGATCAAAAGGGCTTTCCTCAGATCTAGAACCATTATCAGTGTTTAAAAGAAAAAATCTGAGCAATGCTCTTCTCAAAGTGTGCATCACCACCTCCCAGCAGCACACTTTGAGGATGGGGTTAACTCACTTATCCAGTGTCCTCAGCTCAGTAACTGAACCTGGTGCTTCTTGTTGCAAGGGATTATCAAGTGCATTCAGCTGTGATTTGACTGCTTTAATAATAATACGTCAGAAACATGGCCCCATTTGTGCTGGGCAGATTTTGTAACATTTGCTTTCCAAGATTTTGGATGCACCCAGTCATTTTCAAGCAACTGTGTTGTTGGATATACTAAAACTCAGTGACTAATTAAAGCAAGTATATTAGTCCCCTTTTGATGGCAGGTGTTTACTTTTTTCCTGTGAGAGAGCAGGCTATCACTGAAGCAAACCTGCAGCTCTTAAGCCTTTGCTTGCAAGAACTGTCGCCAGATGCCAAAAATCTTGCCAATTATTACTCTCCGTTTCACAGGTTTCTCTGATCTCTGAGCTTCTGACTTCACACCTGAGTATGGAACAGACAATGTGTGAAAACAAGAGCTTTGTTGCTAAGGAGCGTTTGGTATGTAATTTTGCTATTTATTTCCTTATACTAAACGATAGTTCATTTCTCAGGAAGAAATGTGTAACGTGGTTCACAGCAGCTGTAGGTGAGGTGCAGTATCATGCAAAGGAGAGGGAAGAGCAGTGCCTAAAAATTTCTGCTTCGCGTTGGCTTACTCTGGTTATGGCTCGGTGGTTTCCTGGACTTGGGTCACTCGGTCAGTGGCCAGTTCCTGCACTTGCACACTGTCTTGTCGGGGCCAGACCTGGTGCCAGAGCAGCAGCTGGCCCATGGGAAGCCTCAGCAGGGAGGCAGAGTGGGCTCTGCCCCTTGCAGGCCGAATGGGTTTCATTTTTCATCTCAGCACATGGAAATGGTATGGTTAATTTGTATGACATCGCTGTGACAACACGGAGCTGTGAAGATGACGGATGTCACAAAAGCCATTACAGGGCAGTTTGTCAAAGATGACTACAAACACAGCACAAGGCAAAAGACACAGTTTTGTGTGTGTAAATGAGGCAATTACAACCAGAGGCATGCAGGGCGCATATTTGCAAAACTACAGCCCTCTTGTTTGAAGACGTGCCTCTCAGCCACATTATGCAGGGCTTTCCAGGCTTGCCTGGTTTTGCATTCAGGCAAGGAGGAGAGTAGGCGCACAGCCTAAATTGATGCTAGAGGCCTTGCACCACAAGGCCAACAAGTTTTGCTGGTGCTCTGCTGGACCCAGCACAACTCCTCCCTGTTTTAACCACAAAGTTCCCAAAGACCAGCCTTTCCTGGGGGTGGGGAGCAATCCTGCACAAGGCCTTCAAGAGTAATTTATCCTTATTTAGAAAGGCATGTTATTCTAATGGCATTCCATGCAAGGCATGATACAGTTTAAATGTTCTTCACTGGTTACAAACGTGACCTTCATTAACTCGTCTTTGTGTGCCTAGATCTACAGGAACAGCTCATTGCATTTCAATTTAATTTAATTTGAATGATAATTTAAAAGTTGTTTGATGCAAATGCGACCATCTGCATCCTCACAGCTGACACAATTTTTAAAAATGAGTTTATTGGCAGGGGTGGGGGGAGCTTGATGGAGAATGGAGCTAGGGGCTTTACAAGCACCCCTTAGAGCACCCCAGGAGCAAGCTGTGAGTGCTGGGGCAGGGGAGAAGAGGTGCTAAGTCAGGGAGAGGAGCTGCTGTGGGTTCTCAAAGCTGTGTGTGGCCATATAAGCATGGAGAGATGATCACAAGTCATCAGGCAATCCCAGCTTGTGGTACTGCTTGTCATCTGAGTCATGGTACCTGCCCCTTGGACAAGTCAGCCAGAGCTGTCCTGGCACTAACTGTGTGGTAGCTTAAGCTGCTTGGGAGAGCTGAGCCAGGTTCTCTGCTGCCTCATAGGTGGCACTCCGGTGCCTTGGGCTTGCTCTTGCTAAGGATTTAATTTCTGTTCTCAAACTAAGAGCTTACGTTCTTAGCAGCACCTGTCGGAGCTCACAGTGACTTTGATGGGAGGGAGGTTGTAGGAAAAGCTCTATGTTCTTGCTATTGGCTAAATCTAAGCTGTGCCTGTCTATTTCTCCCTTCTGCTGTGGGCTGTGCAATCCTGGACACTCAGGGATAGCAAATAAAAAACAGTGCTAATTGCTGTTTGTTCACAGTCACTGCTCAGCTGCCAAACTTTGAATAACTTGGTAAAACTGAAACCCTGACACGTTGCACCGACTCTTCTAGAACTCACTCTGGATTGAATACTGGCTTTGTCCTAAAGTGATGATAAAGTGGTTTCTGTGACCAAATAAAGACCTTGAAAAGGCACCAGAGGAGCTATTTTGCTCCTAATGCTTCCTTGCTGGCAGAATTGCTCAGGTAGGATAGAAGGGGAGCTCCTTGCCCAGCCCTCATTTAGAACAGCAGCAGTTCTCCTCTCCAGGGAGCAGGGTAGGATGTTTGGAGAGCAGCTTCCCATCTGGGTCCACCAAAGCCTACGGGATCTCCACTGAAAGGGCCAGTGAAGGGGAGAGAGCTGTGGAGGTATTAAAACAAATTGCTTTCTGTCCTGTACTCTGAAAACCTTCTGTATTTCCAATCACGCTTTTTTGGCACCTGTGTGCAACAGCCATTGAACTGGTGCTCATGGGAATGTCATTGAAAGCTTTTAGCTAAATTTGCAGGCATCATCTCCCTTGCTGTTGTGAATCTGGATGAGGGAAATGAGAAAATGACCCTTTCTAATATGGAGTGGTTGGCATAGCGTTGTCTGTGGCTCAGGGGACCTGGGTTTAATTCCGAGTACAGCCCTATGTTCCTGAGAGGCTTAATTCTCTCTTCTGATTTCTAGTGAAACTGCAGCATTACCATTCCTGAAAGAGGCAACCGTACCCATCTCTGCTTTTTTGGGGGGTTAGCACTGTGTGCTGCCACTTTCTCAAAAGTAAAAATAAGTGTGTACTACTTCAGCATAGTGGAATTGTAAGTGGGGTCTATACCAAAGCTCCATCAGAAGCAGATCCCTTATTAAAACGAGTGTGCTTATTATGAACAGTAGAGTTTATTGTCTTAGACCTAGGAACTGGATGAAATATTGTTAGAAAAATATTGCAGCAGCTTTTTGTGGCAAAGACTTAGCTACTGATGCATTTATGTAACGTTTTTCTTGCCTTTCATTTAAAGCCACGCTTTCTGCCATTTCTCTTGTGCTCGCTAAATTGGGACATGAGAAATCACATCTTTGGCAGCAAGAGCAATTGCCTAGAACTCCCCATACGGCTCAGTTTTCTTGTTGCATTGTGTTTCGGGTGCCTCTGAGTTGCGTTAACAGTCACCTCAGGAACACCAAAGCTTGGAGATGCTCGTATGGCTGCATTTTAGGTAGCAAGGTGCACAAATGACTCAGTTAAACTTGGTCTCACTTGAAGCTCACTTTACAAGCAGCCTGACAGCATCCTTGGCTCCCTAACTGGCAGGAGAAAACTAAATGTAGCAACCTAATTTCTTCATTTCTATTGGATGCCTCTTACTCTATAAATTATATTTAAACTGTAGTTATGAACATTAAAAAATGTTATCTAAGTCGGCTTTTGGAAGGAAGCAAGGGAGGCCCCTGCTTTTCTAATGAGAGATCAGACTGAGTGAATAAGGTGTACAGAGAGGCTGAGAAGGTGGCTGGGAGCAGAGGCTTTAAACTGCGACTGTAAGGCTAATTTGGGATCCTTCTGCTCTGTGTCAGTATTGCTTCTCACTGAACCCATTAGAGAAACACTTAACAGAAAAAGGCAACCCCCCTGGGAGAGTCTTCCACCTCCTGTAGAGATTTGGAAGAAGGCTCACATCTACCCATTAGAAAAAAGTACTTTTAGCTTTTAAGTTCATATTATGGATCCAAACAACATATGCTAGAACTGAACACAGTCTTGCTGGGAGGGGATTTGCCAAATCCAAGGCTGTTCTAGCAATAAATAATAAACCTAATTAGACTCCTTCTCTCTGGAGCATCCAATTTTGCAATAGTGATACAACAGGGCATCAGAGCCTCTCTTCTTAATAGACATTCAGAACCGCACTGAAGTGTAACAACAACAAAAAAGCAAAATAACTTCATGCTGTTCTTGAGAACAGCCAATTGTAGACAGTTACATTATCCGTGGTTGTATTTCCCTACTATTGTACATCAGCAGCTTCTTTAAAAAAAAAAGAATTAAACAGCAGCTGGTCTGATCACTGTGCATTGCTATGCAAGACAGGGAAGGCAGCTATTTTATATGAATACTGATTGCAATGTGAGAAAACTATGGGTGCCTTATTTTTCTCACAATACTTAGTTTCCTGGTATCAAACATCTCTTTGATAGAAACCTTATAGTTTGGCTTTCAAGAGGCAAAATCACTTTAACTGGTGTGTTAGAAGGACTGCAGATTTCATCTGTCACTGAAAATCCTTCTGTGCTTCTTCTACAAACACAAACATCAAATGGTGGAGCTCTTCCAAGGCTGTCAGCTCAGATATCCTTTTCTGGCCTGGAAGATGCTTAAAATGAGAAGTTTCAGAGAGAGAGAGAGATGAGAGGACTCATGTTTCACCATCTTCACGCTTGCTGTGAAAACACCCACTATGTGCATTGCCCCTTGCTGGCAGTTCAGCTGAAAGACTGGGAATTCAGCTATCTTCTCCCTTTCGATCTCCAAGCTTTGGCTCTTCCCTCTGCACAAACCTTAAAACTAGTCAGAGGAAATGAACGGTGCTTTTCCACCTGCCGGTCTGCCAAGCCTGGCTGGCAAACCACAGCTGATGTTGCTGCTTAGTCCTGTGAGCAGCCAGCGCCGGTCGTACGAGGAGGGTTTTGTGCCTTTGTTGCAGGAGGAGAGTTTTTTGTGCTGCTGGGGTAGGAACCCCTCAACAGCTTGGTAGTTGAGCCTTTTCCCCCTTGTGTCCTCATAAATTAAGCATAACGTCTGCCTCCTGTTCCTGCAGACAGCCATATTCTAATAAATCATGTAAATAGAGACTTGGAGACTCACTGCCCTTTATTTCACTCAAGTCCCGTAACTCAGCTGTTAATTGGATCTGAGATAAAAATCTATTTTCCTGCATGCTCCCTAAGCAGGATGCTGGAAGGTCCTCTCCAGAACAATACCCTATAGCATTGCCCTATTTGTTTTGCTCCTCTCCTGCCCCGTGGAAGAGAGCAGTAAGGCAGCCTGGCCAAGCCCATGACAAATTTTCTTCATGGCTCTTCTGGGTCGCTCCTGTCCAGCTATCAGCTCTGAGCTGCCAGTGTTTTGGTGAATTTTTTGGGGCCATTTTTTGCAGCAGCAGCACAGCTGCCAATTCAGCGCTGTTTCTGCCTCTATTCCCAAAGCAGTGGTTTCCAAGGTGCCTGGCCAAGTGTAACCCCTTTGGAGCAATTACACCAGGCTGCTGGGGCAGCTCTAACCAGCAAATGCTTCATCCTAACAGTAGCCTTGTTTTTCAGAAAGGTACTAGAAATTTCTGGTAGTTTAACTGATGTAATGCCCCTTTTCAGGTGGGAATTTTATAGATGAAAACAGACATGTGAGGTTCAACCAAAAAGGTGTTTGAAGCTTCTTTCTCTGGAGGTAAATGCTAAATTTTCCGTTTACTTCTTCCTTTGCACTAACTACAACACAGAAGAAGTTTCAGGCTCTTTTAGAACAGCTCTTTAAAGAGATTAATAAAACCTACACCTATGGAAATGAGGAAATGCAATGTTTTTCCAGCATTTTTTCCTCAAAAGGGAAATCCTAAAACTTTTGCAAGAAGACTTGCACTGGGGCCTCTCGTCTAGAAATCTGTCACCTCCTTCGTCCTGTCCTGTCGAGTGGGTGGCTTTGGCTTGGGACGCAGCCCCTGTCCCCTGCCGAGCTCCCAGCCTGTGCACGCTGTGTGCAAACAGCACTGAGAGCAGGGTGATGCCTTCAGTTGGCCCTGTGCAGAGCCGCAGCCTCACGCAGCTCACGCCAGCTACGCTGTGGCAGTTTGGCTGCTGCTCTTGGTGTTTGTAGACCTAACCCGAACCAGTATCTAGGAGCAACAGCAAGATAGTTAGCTTTGGCAATTATCACTGCCTAACTGAAGCTGCTGCGGACCAAAGGCACGTTTTTAGACTGCAGAAGCAGCAATTAGTGTTTCATTAAAGTAATGAGCCTAGCTAGACTTCTGAGCCTCCCTGGGTATGCTGTTCTAATTTTGGGATCCGTCAAACTCTAGGGACATTGACATGCATTGGATCTTTCACCGTCATGGGTGAAAAACACGCCTGGAAAGTGATGAGAAGATTTTTGACTTTTCTTGGTTGGCTAATGGCCGTGGACATCTTGGTTTATGTGTGAAGCATCACCGGACAGCACCAACTGCAGAAAAACTAGATGGGTGCAATTGGCTCCGTGTCCTTGAAACGGGGGCCTCTCTAGCGCATAGGAGGCAGAGATGGCTCAGAGAGGCTGTTTCTGCTCTGGCTTTCAGGTTCTACCTCCAATCTAGGGGTAAAGAAAATATAAACAATGTCCTGTCTTATCTGTAACCCCAAGCTAGCATCCTTTTCATTAGTTTTCTGAAGGAGAAAAACATGTTTCTGCTCTGGTTTTGTATTTCAGTTCTGGTTCCTGTTTGGAAAGAATAATGCCTATGTTGGAAAACATCCTTTTTTTTTTTTTTTTTCCCTTGAAGTCTTGCCTGCAGCTGCGGCTTGGTGGTTCATTCACCTTAAAACTGAGGTCAAATCTGCCTTGAGGGGAAGGGGCTGACACCGCTTTGCCAGGTGCTAGGGCCCAGTCAGGCTGAGGAGGGTCAGTTAGGCTGTGCCACTGCTGGGCACCAGGGAGCTGGGATGGCAGAGATGCATTATGTGCACTAAGATGCATATGCTGCATTCAGGTGCCAGGTTTCAAAAACTATTAGCCGTAATATAGTGATTCACATCTTGTCAAAATGTCTTCTAGGTGCTTTCATTATTTTGCATCCATGAGATGAGTTAGTGACCTTAAACAATTTGTTAAACTTGTTCCTGCCTGTACAGAGAAGGCAGTCTCGTTTTCTTAATTGATAGCTGCTGTTCCCTATCTTTCTTGCTTGAAATACCCAAAATATGAGATGCACAATATGATTTATTATTTTCAGTGATTTTCGTGATGAAAGTCATAATGCAGAAGTTCATTGGACCTTCCCTGATGAAGTC
Organism: Anser cygnoides; assembly: GCF_040182565.1. Lineage (NCBI taxonomy): Eukaryota > Metazoa > Chordata > Aves > Anseriformes > Anatidae > Anser > Anser cygnoides. Next base: position 9,143,836 of record NC_089890.1, read on the forward strand.
TCTAGTGTCCCCACCTTTCGTACAGGTTTTAGTGTGGTGTTTATTCCATCTTGGCCTCACCTTGTGAAAAATACTTTGTCCTTTGGTATACTGATATATTTAAAACTGGACTGGACAAATAAATGCACTGAAAAAATGCTGAAAAACATCCTATTTCACTGGCAGATAGATGAGATGTATCTTTATAGGTAGTCCTGGTTTTGAAGGTCCAGGATAAAAATTTGCAGTGCACATCCCTCCCCACCACCGTTCTCACATATTAAGCTCCAGCTAACATACCAAACAGTATTTAGTGGTTTTGCTAGGAAATACCACTACAGAATCAGCAGAATATACCTTTTCTTTGACTGCTCTTCGGCATAATACAAAAATAAAACATCCTGCTGTGAAGCTTTCTAATATCCTAAGGGTATTACCCAATGTAGCTGTTAAGATAGCCTCTTTTCCTTGCAACCTGCTAAGTTTTGTGCTTTACTACTATCAGTAACTTGGAAACTTACTAAAAAAAAAAAAAAAAAGGCACAGAGCCATGCTTCAAGCAGCCTTCTGCTAAAGAAATGGACATGATAAAGTCATAAACTTTCTAGACAGTAGTTTTATCAGGAAGGTGTTAAAAGTAACAGCCAATAACCAAGGAGGTCTTTGGTGCCTGTCTTCTGAATCAATGCCCTTTGGGTTTGAAGAAATAGTCCTCTGGGATATGCACTTTGCATTTCCGTAAGGACTCTCTCAGAAGAACATATACCAGATATGGATATATGGATATACCAGAAAAATAGGAATGCTTTCCTGTAGACAAAAACTTGAGGAGGAAAAAACATGTTCCCTCATTCACTGCTTGATTACACAAGAGGTTTTTATTTATGGCTCTCTATCAGGCTTGGGATTTTCAAGGGGGGAGAATACAAAAGTATCTCATCTGGCTCCCATGAAGTTTCTGCCACTGAGCTGAGCAGAGGGGAGGGAGCTCAGCAATGGGATGCCCATTTGCAGGTCAGAGACAGGCCCCCTCCCCGTGACATTGGCGTTCAACACCCACTAAAACTCCAACCTCAGCACTGGTCACTATCGGCAGTATTTGTCACAGCTCATTATGCAGCAGGAATGTGGAAGCCTGGTGACCTTTCCCAGGGGGACAGGCAGAAAAGCAGCTACACAAAAGAGGGAAGAAAATATTGTACACTTCAGAAGAGAAATAATTGAATGTTATTGTGATGGAAAACACTGAGCTGACAACAGGCATGGACAAAGATTTTCCTTTTAGAGCATTGGTTGTGGGACATATGGGGTTTGGACATCTACCCAGGTTCAGCTTCCCTTCCTGCCTTCCCCCCTCACCCCCACTTCCAGGGAATTTCAGGCAGGTTGTGGAACGGCTTTCAGGTCCCGGTGGCATTAGGGTGTGGGGGAGCCAGGCACCTTATGATGCACTGGAGCAAGGATCAGAGGTGGGAGAGCTGGGGCTGCCTTGTGTGGTCTCCTGACAAGCAAAAGATGCAAGAGCCCTAAATATGTGATTTCTTTGCCTTGAATCCCTGAATAGGTATATTTTTAGCCTTTCTCCCCAAAGCTTCCCAGCTTCCATAGTGAAGGACTCCTAGGACTCCTCCCAGACTGCCTCCAGAGCAGACTTCAAATAGGTCCAGGTTCCCAACTACCTTTTTCCCCCCTTCATTTCACTCTAGTTTTTATTTAATCTGACTTCTCCAGTCTCCTGAGACAAACTGATTAATTCTTTTCCCCTTCATAGTCCCCTGAGTCCCTTGTTCAATCTTTCCTGCCTCAGTGAGATCTTAATAAATGCTGTCTGTGGCTGGAAGTAGGATTGGGTCTCAGAACTGTAATTAATTTTTTACTTCCTCCATTGCTTCAGTATGCTATTTACAGCTGTCAGCCCATGCAGAAGCGGAGGTGAGCAGACTCCCTTCAACTTTTGCTGCGGATTAATGCCTTGTATCTACCTTTCTTCTTCCTTCCTCTCTTATGTTCCTTGGTTTGCTTTGTAGCCGGTTTACTCTTGACACATGAAAACACTGATGGACTTCCAGTGAAAACATAATCCCAGCGACAATAATTGCCAGTGTTCCCTCTTTGCTCATGCTCTTTTATTTGAAAGCCTCTTGGTCCAGACAGGTTGCTCATGACAGGACTGCAGCAGTGTGACCATGGTCTCTCTATAATCTCCCCAGTTATTTCCTTCAATCTGCTCGCCAGTAGCAGCTCACAGGATTTCAACTGCAGCACACTGACTGTCAGCCCAGGGAGTGCTTTGGAGGCATTGCACAAAGGGAGAAGGATGCGAGCAACTGGGAGAGCGGTGGGAGAAACACAGCAGAAGTGACTAGGAGGATGGGCAGCCACGAGTGAGGAAAAAGCTATTAAAAGGGCTTGTAGTGGTTGGTAGAGGGGAGCACAGTGAATGCTCAAAGCCTGCAAACATCACCAAATTAGGTAGGGTGATGCTGTGGAATATAAATACGAGCAGATTGAAATTAATGTAGGTATAATTGGGCTGAGTGGGGGCAGTTGCTCCTTGCTGGCTGTGGGAACCTCCCCTGGTGGGGCAGGGTGCCCCGGCACCGACCGTGTTTAATCCTGAGGGAAGTGCCTGGGCCTCCTGCCCAGGACCCGCTCAGGGTTTCAGCAGTGAACTGGAAAGCTGCATTCAATATGCCAGCAAGGGAGTGAATGCAAATTTCCTCCTTCTCTCTCTCTTTTAGGTGAGATTTATGCCACCTCCACATGCACAGCCTCCTGGCAGCAATAAATCACAGTGGGGGAGGGAATGCAGCGAGGAAATGGTTACCCTGCAGTTTCTGTGCGAGGGGTAGGGAGATGGGATGTGTGGGATCAGCCAGCCGCTCCCAGGCACGTAGCCCCCGCATCACAAACCCGGTCCAGCACACACTCCTGCTCCTTCCAACAGCCACACCAGAGACCACCTCCCTGAGCCAGGGAAACAGAGAGAGGATTTGCTGCTTTAGCCACCCCCCTCCCCTTCGCTCTGTGTGAGTGTTGCACGTGTGCCCAGACACCGGAGGCTGGGACAGAGCTGGCAACCTCATCTCAGCAGATGGGTTTATTAGAGATGAGCGCTTTGCCTGCTCTGTGCCAAAGTCCTCCCCAGCGTGTGATGAGCTGGGCATCCCCCAGGCACGGGCTGCGTCGCAGACCTACAGCTCCTGCATCAGCAGGCACCTCACCCGCTGGCTGGGATGGGCCGGAGGTCCTGGTTCAGCCCAAGCTGTGGCAGAGCACGGCCCTGCCAGCAACTGGTGCAGGTGGAAAGATGTGAACTCTGTTTTGCCCCTGGCAATGGGCATTAATTCTGCTCACCCTGCAAATCTGGTGCAGCCTCCTCGACCTCTCTGTTGTCTGACAAGGGTGTCTGGGTTCAGACTGGGGAAAGCACAAGAGCCACAAAGAGCAGCAGGGACATGAAGCAAAATAAGCAGATGTGCCTAAAGAGTATCTGTTGTTTGGGGACTAGAAAAACTCCAGAGACACCTCTCAGGCACTATTAGTATTGCCATTGGGTGTCTTAACCTCTGCTCTGCAAAGTGGAATTGGTGGTGAGCAAGGCCATGGACGTATGCAAAGCAAGGCAGGTGCTGCAGGAGAGTTCTCAGTAGCCACACAAACCCTGCAGGGCACCAGCTCAGTGCTCTGCTACATTTTGCAACTCCCGGGCAAAAGCGCCCAGCTGATCTCTGATAAAACCTTTCTGTCTTTTCCCCAGTAGCCTCAGCCATCTCTCAGCCTTACCTTTCAGTCCTCTTGCTCCTGGGACTGATGGGGCAGCTCTCAGGACTGGAGGTACAGGAGATGCAAAGTCCCCTTCACACTGGCCACAAGCAGCAAGCACAGAAGGCGCAAAGGGAACAAGTTCCCTCCAGTGCGTCGTGCTGAGCCCGGCCCACTCTGCAGCCCACCACAGCCGCTGCCTGGGCCAGGGAAATAAGCCCTGCTCCAGAGATTTGGGGTTCAACCTCCAGGAAAGGCATTTGGCTGCTGCCTGTAAGCACGTGACTACAGTTTAATCCACTTTCAGAGCAGAGCTCTGACAGGCCCCCAGCAGAACTAGGACAGCTAAAAATACTCAGTGCATGGAGAAAATAATAATTTGGGTAGGACTGAACCTAAGTGATTTATCTCAAATCAAAAGGTGTAAAACATGGTCTCATCGGGTCAAGCATCAGAAAAGGAACAAAGACATGAGCTGGTCACAGGGTTTAAGAAAAGCAGCAAGATCTAAAAATAAAAAAAAATAAAAATTTCATAGCAAGAGCAGCAGATCCTGCACTAGCAACGCAGGGATGTGTGTGCCAATTTCCCCACCATACGCTGACTTTACCTTTACTGTCAGTCTAAATTCTGCCAATTATTAAATTATCCAACTTGCAGCAGGAACACAGTTAGATGTGATCCAAATGGTGTCACTACAATTATGGTAATTATCTGAAAACAAGCCAATTACTTCCCTCCTTCATGCCAGTTGGTACCAAGATAGCAGCTGTTCAAGGCAAATTTGTTATCACATTATTGTACATTTGTTAAAGGTTGAGGTTATAGATTCTAGCCTTCTTTTAAATATTAAAAATGCTATAAAGTCATGGAGTGTATAACTTATTAGGATTTTTTTTTAAATGTCAGGGAGAGAGAAATTTCTTTTACATGCCAAGAGAAGTGGTGGGAAAGTGATTTGCTAATGACTTGTGGATGCAAATGTGTACTTTGCAATCAGCATACAACTGAGCTATACATTAACCTGTGTCATCTTGTTACCTCTACCTGTGTAAAATGAACCAAAACCAGAAGTTTTCTAGGGATCTTTTACACTTCTTCAGTTTTAGCATTCAGGACCATTCAATACATTGGGAGATATCCTGCAGGGTCAGCCCCACCACTGGGTTTGTTTTCAGCAGCTTGTTCAGCTTGTCAAGTGCTTTGGCTCATTTAATCTTGTGACACTCGCTTATGGAGAGTGCATGCAAAGCATGGCTGAGCTTCACCCGCAGCCCTGGGAGCTTTGTGCTGCTCCTGGGGCCAGCAGCTCTGCCTCTGGGCAAAGCAAGTTGGGACAGTGCCGGGCAGAGTCACGGGAAACTCTTTGCCCACATAAAGAGGCTCCTGAAGAGTCAAGTTATCAAGGCATCCTTTACTTCTAAATCTGTTCCTAGTAAGGACGGCCTTGCTTATGTTACTGAGCGTGTCACAACATACAAAACCCAGCACTTGCAGCTAGTGTCAGAGGTGCCAACAAAGCACCCTCAGACCACGGATCAGCATGACCTCTTGTTTTGCACAGACCCTCCTTGTAGAAAACCAGTCTTTCATCTCATGTTTGCTAGCATATCCTCCCTTGAGCTGACCTTATTTTTTTCTTTCTTGTGGTGTTTTGAAATCTTTGGCTTTGATGTGCGCAAAACTCTCCTTTCAATAAATGTCAAGAGCAGATTAAAGAAAATTAAACAGCAGAAATAAAAGATACTACTACTTTTCAGCTGGAAACAGCATTTTCATGACAACTGAATGAATCAGCTATGAAAAATGTGTTTCCCTCTGTGCTTAAGGTACATACCAGTAGGATCTGTTTAGATCTGTGGGCTTAATGTACACCTTCATGCATCTGTAATGCCCTGTAGCTCATGTGCAGCTACACAGTCAAGGCACAGGGCAGAGCTCGGTTCCTGGGAGCAGGTTAGTAGCATTAACCTGCTGCTTTGCTTGAAATAATTAGTCTTGCTCGCAGATGACCTTCACAGCAAGCGCTAAAGGCTGACAGATTTGGGTTACATTGGAGCAACACAGAAGCATGTTTCAGAGTGCTCCTCCTGGAGAAAACCCTGCTGCTCACTCCACCGCCAGCCCCTGGGAGCTGTAGCTGGGCATTGTGGCACCTGCCTGCCTGCAGCAAGGGGGTTCCTCACCTCCCGTGGGACACGGGAGCCAGACACAACCACTGTGCTCCACTGTGCCCCTGGACATCCCCGGGACCTTCGTGCTGTTAACTGACACCATCATCTTTCCATTTTCCTTTCCCAGAACGTCCCCTCTGCTGTGAGAGTGACATGTCAGGACTCTCTCGTTTCTGCATTTTGGGTCGTTCCTGCTAACTTGGCAATGTGTGAAATACAGCCTCGCATGGGAGAGCATAGATAAGCTATTCCTTACCAATCACCACTTGATTCTGCCTTATTATCATTTAACATTTAGTTACTGCCTTTGTCCTTTTGCTTCATGTGAAGCCAATTCCATATTTGTTACCCATTAAAACTGCCCAATTCGTATTTCCCCCTGTTAAGCAGCAATGAGACATTCAGCCGCAAGGATTACATTTGATTGAGTGTTTAAAAAAATCAAAAAAAAAATAATCCAGGCAGTTCCCTGCCCAATTGCAGCATTAGCTATGAGTGTGTAAACAGGTTTCTGCTTATCAGTCCCGCTGCTATCTTCTGCACACAAACTGCTCAGCCCCACAAAATCCAATTTCCAAGAGGTTAGGGGAGGGAACTGTTTGCAGAAACACAGCAATACAAATCTCTAAAGCCACAGTCCTCATTATGCTGACGTCAAAGGGAGAAATGCTGCTTGACTCCTTTTGGCACCCAGAGGTGACATTTACTTTTGTGACTTTGATTGGAATCAGCCCAGCTTTGTCATGGGATCGTTTCCTCATAATTTTCCTCACAGTCATCACCTTCTGTATCCCCCAGAACAGCCTGGCAACTCGTCTTAGCAATGCCAGTCACACATCGGCGGGAGACACAGGAACACCGGCTGCTGCCTCCCATGGGGTACTCAACGCTGGGCATGGAAGGAGAGGACAAGCTCCCACATTCAAGGCATGTTTTGAGCATTTGCGCAGGACCTGTTGGTGGACAGATGCTGCAGCTCTGTCCTGGAGGAGCTGAGCCCTCTGGCACTTGGGAGGAAGGAACGCAGCACCAGGGACACTCCGGCTGGACCCTCTGACCTGGCTGCCACAGGCGACAGTGGGAGGGATACAGGCCACCGCCAATTGGCAGCATCCAGCAGCAGCAGCGCTGCGAGATGCAAAAGGCAAACATGCCTCAGCCCCAACACAGGCACGAGCTCTTTGTTTATTTCCAAATTGAGCGATCAGGCAGCAGGCAGCCCGCCTCCGCGCTGACTCTCCTGCAAAGGGCTGTTGCCCAGAAGTTCACCGCATCACTAAAAATGCAAACTGTAAGCTGATTAGCTATTCATAGATACTCTTTCTTGATTAGCTCACCATTAATATTTCAATGTCAGAACTGGATGCACAGTGCCTCCCAGCTCTCTTCCTTCCTGCTTAATTAATTTTGACCATCACCAACAACGGTTTCCGACAGATAGCAGAAATTAAAGTGGGCTGTTCCGTGACTTTGCTTGCTGTAAACAGCTATTTGCAATTCCTTTTCATACATCACCCACCTGCAACAAAGAGATCACAGCAGCAGAAAATGAGTCTCCCTCATAAGGGCTTCAGAGCTCCAAAAGAACATTTGCTTATTCAATAAAAATAATCAGAAAGACAATGTGGTAGGCGCAACTCAACAACAAGATTTGCATCTCACCTAGTAGTCAGCTGGCTGTTAAGCCATTAAAAAAAAAAAAAGAGAGAGAATTGTTAATTTGTCTGTAAAAAGACAGGGCCTTTGATTTAGGGGAGCTCATAAAAGCTGTAGCATGACCCAGCTGTGAGAGGATGTGATAATCGCTGCAACCCCAGCAGTGGTATGAGCAGGTTGCCTCGTAAAATGCAGACTGCACAGTTGCCTAACACACACCGCACTCGTCCACAGCTGATAACACAACAAGCTGCTAATAGTTGGATTGATTTTATTGACACACTCAAGATGTGCCTACCTGGAACCACAGCAGCACTCAGCTTGGGTTTACAGAAAGATAATTTTTGCCTCTCTTTGTTGCTACTTGAACTGTATGCCACTGCTGCAAAACAAGTATTTTGCTACTGGACACACTGCACATCTCCATCCACTGCTGCAAACTGTCCTGCCCCATCCTCCAGCCTCTCTCTTCCTAGGGAAAGCACCATGAGGGTGGCCCAAAGCAAGCGGTAACGTAGGAGCAGCATGTTGCAGCCATGCTCGGCTCCATCCCCTCTACACAGCAGTAACTCAGGCTGTTAAATGCCTGGCCAGAGCTCGCCATCTGCTTCCAGTCTTCTAGGAATACCGCTGCGTAATTCAATCAAAAAGGAGAAGGTCCTTGTTTCACTGAATCGTAAGTCACTCTTCAAGTAATTATATTTTTACACCCCTATCAGGAGGCAACAGGGGCTGTTCATTTTATGGGCTTCAGCAGCCAGGGCTGTGCCTCTGCCAAGGTCATGGCTGGAAGAAGAACACAATTTAACATTTTCTCAGCTACCAGTAAGGGCCAGCTCCTGCTAGTGTCTCCTGTGCAGCCCCTGGGCCAGCTGCAGTTCCCAAACCCCTGCTCAAGAGTACTCTTCTTGCAGAGCATAGCAAATGCTCTGGCTGGGAACAGAAGAGCTGACCAGCATGGTCAGTCCTCCCCTCCCTGATGGCTACTCAGAGCCTGGCTCTCCAGTTAGAACTTTCAGAGTGGCAGGTGAAAATCAAAGACAGAACAAGGCCAAACCATCAGCATGAGGCTGATCCTCAGTGGCATAAACGTGCCGGTCCTGCCCCTCCAGGGCAATGCACAGAGCGGTTTCTGCAGCACAGTGATTGCTGCCTAACTAGGAGCAAATTCCTGCTTATCCCAGCATCTGGAGGAAATGCAGGGTTGCATCCCTTGTGTGCTGCCATAGAAAGGTCAGATGAGATTAGTTCAGTGGAAAAGCCTGCTAACTTGCTCCATCTAAAGTGCCTGGGATGCAGGCCTCAAAAAATCAAGGAGTCTTTAAAAGATCAAAAGCAGTAACCTCGCTGGAGCTTTCTGCTGCTCTTTGTGGTAATTTCCCTACTACAGACACTTCCACTATCCTACAGTTTGTGCCCTCTCCACAGACAACCTTCCTTTAGCACCGCTGCCCTTTCTTGGGTCAGTTCTCCACCTGCTCTCTCACTGCCCCAGATGTTCAATATTTTAAGCAGATTTATTCCCTTGACTTTGAAAAGGGCTTCACCATGTTTCCATCTGTGTTTACACTCCTTGCAGGGTAAATTTCTCCTCCTAGCAGATCTGTTCCTTACCAGTAAGGAGATACAACTCAGCATAGACTCAGACTAGAAAGCAGAGCAAAACATTTCTGAACAGCGCTCACTTGGGAGCTGTGCTACGTGCCCACACACGGATGGAGACCTCTGCCAGACCAAACTGCATTATCAGACTGTGCAAAAAGGAAGCTGCAACTGGCCCAGAGCCACCACTCACACATCCGCTCTCAGGGCTGGCTTCCCAGCTCACCCAGATCACAGAGCAGTTACTCGGGATGCTGAAGCCAAGCATTCATCCAGAGCAAGCGAAGCAGGACTGAAACATCTTGTGTCCCACCGAAGGGTCTGAGCCACGCAGCCGGGGCTGTGCTGTGCAGGTCAGACAGGGCTGTAGCTACCAGACACAGTTTGTCGGATCTTCCTGGCACCTTTCTCAGGGAAATCCTATCTCTGTGCTTGCCTTCTCTTAAAGCAGGACTGGCTGATGCATTAACACAGCCAATTCTAACTGCCTAGGCAATTTGCAACACAAAGGACAGTGAGCAGCTGCAGCCCAGATTTATCACCTTGCTCACCAAGTCCAGCCAACGCTTCTCTGCTGTGCACCAAGAGTGCAAGGTCTAGTAATGACTTCCCGGGCAGATCTACAGATAGCGTGAGCTTCATCTAATCTCAAGAAAACAGATTTCAAGGCATTTGGGAGCTTCAACCTAATCTGATATCAACTTTCATGTTTTGGGGCAGCATGTTGCTGCTGGTAAATGAGTGTACATGGTGCTGTCATAGCTATATGCTGCTCCTCTCTGTGCAATGATAGCTCCCTGTCCCCACGTTCAGATGCCTGTTAAATTACAGCCAGGATCTCACCAGACATTTATGTCTGACGCCAAGGCTAGAGACTCTCTTCCATGCTGCTACTATCAGTTTAGCACGTCATACTTAAAAGGCCAAGAACTTCCAACGCTGACAGAAAGGGAGGGCTGGATGTTTAGGTTGACAATGGCCCCCTAAAGTGCAAGCATCGTTCTGCTGAGCAAACTGAACTGGAAACTGCCCATGACAGTCCCCAGCTCCCTGTTATCATCAGAGAGAATGGGGACATTTTTTTTTCCTCTGCTTTACACTATACATTCAGTCGAGATGGATGAGTCAATAAAGATGATGCGACTTCTACACAATTGCTTCAGGATGCATGAAATTCAGCTAGGAGCTCCACTCGCACAGCAAGGGAGGATATTCAGGTGGCCCTGAGGTGGTTTGCGAGGGTCAGTGTCCATCTTCCCAGCAACAACAGATACAAATGTGAGCCAAGCCAGAGGAAAAAAGGGAAAAGTCAAACCCTTTATGGAAAGAAACATCAGCCAAAACACCTGATCACATAGCAGGGAGATAAGATGTGCTCCTTCTCAACACTGTGGGCATGCAAAAGGTGGGCTGTGCAGCCAATAACAACAGCTGTTAAATGATAGATGCTCCAAAGCTTTGCAGGATCTGATTTATCACATCCCAGTTGTGCTACCAGCAACCTGCACTTGCAGAGGAAGGACCCTTCCAGGAACAGCCAACAAGCACAGCTAATGTCCACGAAATGTAAACCATAATCAAAGCCATCTCTTCCCAGAAACTCATGCGATGAGCCTGCTTGGGAAGGCATGGCTTGGAGAGCTCCCTGAGCATCACTGGTACCTTGAAAATATCAGAATTCTGAGAGCAAATGTCTGAATGGAGAGGCACAGGCAAAGGGAAGCAAACTCCCTTGGAAAATGAAGCGTGAATTTTCCTGTCTGAAATAAGGGGCCTGGCACAGTGCTGGGCTCCTTGGGGTTGGCTGGTATTTCCTCGGGGGAAGCAGCTTGGGAGCCCCAGGGGAGCTGGTTATTTGTTGTTCCCATTTATTACAAAGCACTGTTATTATTTACAAACCATACATTTTATGTACAGTTACTGCATTCATGTGCAATAACTAGTCCAAACTCAAATCCCTAGGAGAACTGCTGAAAGAGAAGCAATTCTACCACGCATTAATAACCCTAGGATTTCCCCAGGTTTAAGGGAATAGAAAATATGTCTCATACAAGTGAACTCGTTCTTTCTTACAGTATAAAACTGCTCTTTTCCAATGATAGCAATGAAAGGATATTGCTTCTGTCACTGATGCCACTGGAAATGTATTGCCCCTCTCTAAGAAACCAATGAAAGGATATGGCTGGTTTATTCTCTAAATGAGGCTACTGAGAAATATGCTGCTCCCGGCACTAGCCCAGGCACACTGCTACCGCTGTGTCCCCAGCCCGAAGGCACCACGTGAGCATCTTGGCGCCAAATGGCAAAACTGTTTGTGGAGAAAACCAAACCAGAGTTTGAGATCTAAGCAGAGGAAAGAAACTGTCCAAATGTTGGATAGAAGTGAATCCCTAGCTTCCCTCGCTGAGGACGGAGTAGGGCTCAGCTGCTCTGTAGCACAGCCAGGATCTGGCCCCTTCTCCTTCAGCAGCTCTGCACCTCGTATGAAATGAGTTTAAACCTTGGGGGGGGGGGGGAAGACGAGCCCACACTTAACCTGTGGCCGGGAGCCTGGCCATTAGGAAAGCTGCCAGACACTCTCCCTTTTACTGCTAAGTTTAATGGCCTGGCTCTGTGCTGAAGATTTTAGGTTTTGAAAGCAAAATCACAGAGCGGCTCTCAAACCAACACTATCTGCCACTCAACTGTATACACCAAAGTGAGCATGGAGAAATTTCTCCTGCAGCACAAGTGAAAATGTTCTCCAGTGAAAGACTGAACATAAGTCAATGTTTTTGGTCCTACTTTCATTGCTTATCGGTCTGAGGATCTGGCAAGATCGTTTTGCTGTCCCACAACATCCTCCTGCTTGGCACCAGCTGGAAGTTAACCAGTTAAAAAATAAATAAATTGTTCTTTTTAACAAGGAAGTTCATCACATTCTTAAAAATGCGGAGATTGGTGGAACAACATCATCTGGCCTTTGGTGCTGGTGCCCAGTGCCCCCAGAGGGCTCAGTGTTATCCCCGCTGCAGGACATGCCAGCCTCCAGCCCAGGATGGTGGGGACGTGAGTGAGATGGTGGCACAGATGTGGGACCTCACCCTGGGCAAACGAGGCAAGTTCATGGGCTTTATAGCCTGCTTGTACTGAGCTGAATTCCAGAGTGACTTGGCAAAAAATGCAGCAAATCAGAGGGCTGCATCAGCAAAACATGAGAAGGTGTAAGTCAGGCGTGAGCAATGCCGGCGCCGGAGCAGAGCAAAGCGCGGGCTGCGCTGCCGCAGAGGCTCCTCTCCAGCGCCCCGGTGGCAGTGCTCAGTGCAGTGGCATGGGTGCCTGCCCACAGATATTTATTGGTTGTGTCAGGAATTAGTGAGAGTTCACTGGCTGAATAATAATGTGCCACAGGCAGTTTTTTGACGTTGCTAATGTAATTAAAGAAAGCAGGGGGAAAAAGCCTTGCATGGGGAAGGAACCGGAGCTTTTGATGTTGTTGCTTACTGTCACTATCGCAAGGACAAAATGTGAAATGTGGAAGGGAGAAAGTAAAGCTGGCAACGGGGACCTGTGCAGTGACAAGGACCATGCAATTACTTCCAGCTGTGATGGGAGCACTGCTCTTTCCAACAAAAGACAAGGGAGAAGCAGAAGAGGTGCCCTTGGAACGCAGGAGCTGGGTTCACGTGTGAAGCTGCTGCTTTTTACTTGCTTGCCTAAACACCTTGCAACAAGGCTGGACTTTGCTTTATTTTTGGTGCTTCTCCTCTTGCTTAGCCAAATCTTGCAGTTCTGGGGAACTCGTTGTGGGTGGCTGGAAACGGCGTTATGACAGCAGTTTTTAAATGGTGCCTCGGTGGTCAGACCCAGCCTGCCAGCAAGGTCATCTCATTAGGTCTTGGCAAGACACTACTGCTCTCGGTTGCTGGGGCTCTGTGGTAAAAGCCAAGATGCTCTTTTTATGTCAGGGATAGGGGACTGATAAAGACATTCTGGGTGACTTTAAATCAAATCAGTGCCTGGACAGCAGGGTGCTGCTCCCCTCTGCCACTGCTGCCAAAAAAAAATAATCAGGAAACTATTTGCATTGGCTCTGGCTTGGGCTGCATGGAAGGAGGATGGGAAAGGCTGTATGGTCTTGGACCTTTCTCTTTTTGGACATTTTTAGCCCTGAGTATTTTAACATTGGTCACAGCTTTGGTTGCCCAGACCCAACCTGACAGCTGCCTTGGACAGTTTGCTCCATTTATGTCTCCTCAAAGAGGTGCTGCGGGGGCCATGCCGTGACACTGCTTGCGCTCTGGGACTGGTGGGCACATCCCCTCCATCCAGTGGCCTGCTCATCACAGACCCCGTCAGGCAGTGCTCCAAAACCACCTTGGGTGGTAGTGATGGCAGCAGGAAAGGGGGGACCTTCACGGTGTTTTTAATTGCAGGTCAGCAATTAGCAGGCAGCCATGACCCCCCTATTTGCTGCCACCCTGGAGATGCTAGGAAGGTTGAAGTACCCTGGCAGCTTGGCCATACACTCTCTTGGTACTATTTTTATCTAACTTACTAATTACACATTACCTATATGTCACCAGGCTGATCAATACTAGTCTGAGAAATCAATAGGGACGTGGAGGACAATGCTGTTTGCCATTCAGAGCCTGCACAGGCTGCGAAAAACAGGACACCATCGATCCCAAAGGTGGGCTGAGACACGGGGAGGGCCAGGCTGCATGATGGGGGCAGCGAGCTCACACTGCCTTCCTAAATAACTCTGTGACACTGCTGCCAGGCCAGCCTCCTGGCCAGGGACCTGCCATCTGTGTGCTGCCTCCTGGCACGCGCCTGCACCCTGATGCTGGGGCGAAACTCCTGCCCATCCCGCAGCACGCCTGGGTGCTGCCACAGCCTGTTTGGTCCTGGTTGCTTTGCAGCCCTTGGGACGCAACGCATTTAAAAGATTCACTCTGATTGGAAAATGAATGATTCTTTCTCTCTCTGTGTTCTTTCGTGATGATCAGTGTCTTAAGTAGTCAGAGGCTACTTCCAAAAGCACAAGGTCTCCTGCATTTTGCTTTGCTGCTTGACAAACCAAAAGCAAGCTGTGGCTACGTCTCTAATGCCACTGGGTTACTTGCGCCAGCAAGAGGGACTTCAGCTGCAAAATGCAATCAAATTTTGTAGGAGGAAGCTCTCAGGACTACCATGAAACTTAGGATTAAAATGAGGTTAAGTAAGGGAATTGCATAACTGGGGGCTTTTGCCTGTCTTACTGGAGTCTTAGGACTGTTCTGATTCTGTCATAGCGATGCTGGGAAATGGCTCTTTGAAACTAAAAGAACCTTGGAAAGGCACAGGCAGGTCAGGATCATTTGCCCTCAGCACTTGGCTTGTCTTGAGCAGTTAGTTGATGGTGGCAGGATTAGACAGAGAGCAGTGTGGGGTGAAAGCAAAACTCTCCCCAAAGGCTTCCCTCGTGCTTGGCTGTGCCTGTGCCCTCGCCGAGGCGCAAAGCTCTGCAGCCTCCTCCTGCCACGCGGGGCCGGCACGTCTGGGAGAGGCTGGGGGGAGCAGGGGGGCAGCCAGTTACCAACTGCCGATGGATCGGCAAAGCAGGAGCCCTTTGCCTGAGAAGCGTATGATGGAAAGCTTCCAAAAAGCAACAATCCTGGCTTTTATCAAGGCTTTTAGGCGAGCAGAAGGAGCTCTGGGTAGAGGCTGCTGGTCCCTGCTGCCCACTTTTGAAGACCTGTTGCTTTTCCTAAGCAGCAGATGCAATCTGCTTTGGTGCCAGAGCACATCTGCCAGCAGCTTAATCCAGCAACAGACCTGTAATCCTTCCCTTAGTCTCCCAAGCCCCCAGAGCAGAAAGCTGCCCAGATTTGCTGTTTGATGGGGTTTACTCAGCCTTGGTTGCGATCCCTGTTTCCACTGGCAGATGAACATCATCCGCGGGAGCAAGTTCCCTGGGGGATTTTCCCCTAGCAATGATGTAAGGACACTACCCTGTGGTTTGCACCACTCTGCAGCTCAAGGACCTCAGGTTTCAGCACTGCCAAGGGGCTGCGTTCGGCAGAGCAAAACCTGCTTGCGATGGGGATAGAAACATAAAAACACTGCCAATCTGCAGCGGCATATGGCTCTAATCTTCTCCCCCAATGTGGCAATGTAGCTGGGGATTGTGTGGGCTGTGATGGCTCTGAGTGGGGCCCAGGGGCTCCCTGGGGCATCACCGATGGGTGCCATGGGTGAAGCTGGTGCCTGACACACTGCGATCGCCCCACGCTCCTTCCAGCAGCTTTGCCACTGGCAGTCACATGAAAACCGGTCTGAGAGCTTTGCAGAGGTAACCCAAAATGTCCAGCTGTGAGCCCCAGGCCCCCTGGCACAGCACCTGGAAGCCACTGGAGAGGCTGTGCAGCCACAGCCAGCCTGGAGAACATCCCTGGCCCTTCCCTTACAGCCCCCTGTTAGGAGGCATTTCCCCCTGGAATTAACTCCCGATTTACAAATACTAGCAAAGAGGTTTTTGCTGAAAAAGGACCGTAGCAGGATTTCAGCTGTGCAGCCATTTGCATGCCCTGTCCCTCTCCACCTGCAGCAATGGGCTGCAGCTGGGCCCTGCTGCCCCATATATAAATGGGGCCAGTTAGGCCGTGTCCCCCCTGCCCCGGGGAGTGCTGTGATGCAGGCTGCTGAGGAGGCACTACAGCAGAAAGGTAATTTAAAGGTAATTTTAGTGAGATGGCACTGTGCTTGGAGAGTGAGCCATATCTCTAATCTCTGAGAGGCAGCTTTGCCTTTCTTGTAGGGTGTGAGAGCTGAGCAAATATTCGTCCTCTATTGCTCTGCTGTTCGTTTACTCTCATTAGGGATCATCCTCTTGTCATTTGTGTGGATATGTTTTTTTTTTTCTATGGAGTGGATGCCAGGCATCAGGAATCATGTGCTCAACGTATGGTGGCAATTAGCCCAGCTCTGAACCCTGATGGCATGTCTGCGTCTGCAATTAGTGCTCT